>NC_133506.1:93940000-95190000 GCF_049354715.1 Callithrix jacchus
CTGAAGCAAAGCTGAGAGAATTATTTCCCACTTCTGTTTCCTTCAAGTGTTGCTATGATGTACACTATAACCTGATTTTACGTCTTTAAAACTAGAGGTGGGAGGCTGAGCAGGGAAGACATCATACCTTGGCCCCGTAGGTCTGAATCCCATCAACAGTCATTTAGTGCAAGTATAACTGGTCACCTTGCATGTGGGGCCTCCTCTCCAGTCAGGGCTGCAGAAGAGAAGCGCTCTTGTGTGATAAGGGGTGGTGACTGCTATTTTCCTTCAGGCTAGTGCTAGGTAGAGATGTTGGCCACTCAGGAAGATACAAAGTGTCCCCAAAGTATGGCGGCCTCAGTGACTGCTGTGGTGGGAAGAATTCCAGGGAAGACGGCAGCTTCACTTTAAAAGATTTGGTTCCAGGGAGGTTTAGAGGAAAAAGAGGACGATGATTTGCAGGCTTTCTCTAAACATCCAGATGGATCCCAGACGTAGTCCAGCCAGGAAGACCTGATTTTGTTTGTCTTCCTTCCCCATCTCTCTAAATAATTTTATCTTCAAAGCATGACGCAGGTGTTAATTAACACTCCCAGATCTCCTGGGAGGTAGGCAAGTGGAAACACCACCCCTATTAGTGAAGCCCAGGGGATAGCAGGTGCCGAAGCCTCAGGCAGATGAGCCACAGAGAAGCAGAGGGAGTCTGAGACCTTGTGACCCTACCCTCAGACCTTTAGTTGGACTTCCTGCTCACTTGGTTACCTTGGGAGCCACCTCACTTTCTCAGTGTTCTTGGTTGCCAGTAAAAGAGCTGAGGCTGTGGTAGAACAGATGTATGGTACTATGGGATGAGTAATGGGAAGTCTGAGGGCTGGGGAGAAATTCTGGTAAAATTCACTGTTACTGTGAATTTTAGATGCAGGATTCTGATTATGCCATTGATTTAATTCATTTTTTAAAAATGTACTGAACATTTATTTCTGAGTAAGGTGTATTGTAAAGAGAATCACTTCTTCCCAAAGAGCTAGCTTGCCATTAGGGATCCTGCTGATGGGGAACTTGATCCTTTATATCCCATGCTCAATCCCTAAAGCAAAGGCTGGGGTATGGGTTTTGCTGCCTCTGTAGGTGATGGCTTCAAGCTTTGGACTCCCGACATCTGGAAATGGATGAGAAATCCAGGTGTGACTGTTGAATGTGGTGAACCTCTAGAGGCTATCCTTTCCCTTCTCCTTTAACCATTCACCTTGGTTGGCTCAGGAAAGTGGGGCCCTTAGGAGTCCTGTCCTTGGGACTGTAGGTAACACATCTTCAAGCCTGATGTTATCTAGGGCTGCCTGGGAATGATGGTATGCCAGTGTGCTGGGTGTCCAGTGAAACTACTGAGATGATACTGAACTTCCCACTCCAGAAAAGCAGCGAGACTGGAGTCTCCAGTGGTTTCTTTCTCATTCATTGGATATCTTGGGCATGATTTAAGGAACAAAGAAGTGGGTCATTTGATCCTAGGAGTGTTGCCCTCTTCACGGGTGGCAGTGGACTCTGCTTGCTTTGTAGGGAGCCCTGCTCCATCAGCCAATGTTAGTCCTCTTCCCTTGATGTTACAGGCTGCTGAGAACTAGCCCCAGACCTCTGCGTGAGGGTTCTTCTGCCGAAGACATCACCAGTGTGTGGAGCCTGCCCCACACCCACCCGCTGCCAAACCACGGCCTTTACCTGTGTCTTCCGCTGTTTCCCGTGCGACCCATCCTGTGGGAGTGCCTCGTGGGCCGCCCCAGAGTTCACCCCACACTCAGCAGCGCCAATGGTGAAGATGACAAGATCGAAGACTTTCCAGGCATATCTGCCCTCCTGCCACCGGACCTACAGCTGCATTCACTGCAGAGCTCACTTGGCCAATCATGATGAACTAATTTCCAAGGTACACGTTTCCAGCAGGCCTTCCTTGCCTACCCCAGGGAGGGCGCTTAGTGCTCCTAAGGTTACCGAGGTTTACAAGCTCTCACAAGACACGGGAATACTTGTACTTCACCTTTGTACAGGGAGGGGTGACCCACATGACTGTCTCGCTCAACCGAGAAGTAACTCTGAGTTGGAGGGACAGGGTAGTACTTCAGTTTGTTATTTTGGAAATGAAGTGTCATCCTTGTTGGAGGCTTTCGGGGCTGGCAGCTTGCAGACCAGAGAAGGGAAGGGGTGGGGATTGATGGGAGCCTTGTGCTCAGCTGGCTGGGTTTAGGTTGGCAGATAGAGAGCGAAGAGTGCTGTCTGCTCAGAAGTTGAATTCTAAGAAAGCAGGAAGATGTCTTGTAAGAGGGGTTCCTTAGCAAGATGAGAGAGCCCCCATGAAGTTATGAGACTCTGGAATTACTAAAATGGGTGGCCTTTGGCAGGGACCAAAAGTGACTTGTTGAAGAGCTGACCCTTTGTGGAGGCCTTTGTGGCTTATACATGAGATAATATGGCATGACATTTGGTCATGATCAGAAGAATGGAACCCTGTTTTTCCTGAGGTGCTTAAGCAGCTGCTTTCTAAAGTTGGGGTTGGGGGATTATTAATAAGTAAATAAACCAACAGGCCAGTTGTTCAATTCAGGAAATGAATCCTTCAGGCAGCATTCTCAGGGGAACTGCTTCCCTCCTGGCCCTGGATTCTCAGGGGAGGAGAAAAAAGGCACGAGAGAAGGGCAAGGGAACATCTACCCTTCCTTTATACATTTTTTAACCAAACCTCCTTAAAAAACACTTTGTTGAGATCTGATTATGTTTAAAAAGCTATACCTATTTAATGTATATACCTCAGTGAGTTTGAGGTTAAGGCTACGTTGTGAAAGCATCACTACCGTCAAAATTATATGTTTTGCTAGGCTGCATGACAAAGAGAAAGAGATCATGGGAAACTTTTTCTTTAAAAAAGCATCTTGGAAAAAAAAAAGGAAAAAATAAAAAAATAAAAAGTAAAAACCATCTTAACCCAGAACCTGCACTTCATGCCATTAAAGTAAAAACAAGCCAACCCACCTTTATACAGACCCAGACAGAGTTTTGTTTTGTTTTTAAATCAGTGTTTTTCATCTGTTTGTAAGAGCTGCTGGAAAAGGTGGCTGTTTTGCTTTCTGTGCCTCTGGTTTGGTGCCCTAGCCAAAAAGAAATGAAGGATCTAGTCAGTGCTTGTAGAACAGTCCTCTCCACCTGGCTGATTTGACCTGGGAAGAAGACCTTTGAAGAAAGATGCCCAAACTACCACATCTGTAGTCGTGAGGATTTTCAGATCAGGCCTGAGAACCAAACCCCTCATTCTGGTGCACCCCAGGGTCTAAGGTGACCACAGAGCTTGAAACATACAGCCCTTAGAGTCCTGTCCTCTGGCCAGGCACCTCACGCTGCCCCACTTTCCTTTCTTTATGGTTCTGCTAATTCCTCTCCTTTACGCTGCTATGTTTCAGCCAGACTTTAGTTTCCTTCTCAGCTTTCCTTTGAATTTTGGGGAACCCCTTGAGCCTGGAAGTTTGAATGTGAGGAGGTGTCAGAGAAGAGAGGAGTTGGTCTCCTGAGCATTTGAACTGGGTTTGTGAAGTTGGAGGGGAATTGTGAGTTGTCTTTTGTTTCGGAAATCTCCAGAGAAATTATCTACTAGGGAAGCCAAGGCATAATTTTTTTTTTAATACAAGGAAGGTATTTTAATACAATAAGATATTTTAGCCCCATCTATGTACTAAAAACTGCAACTTGACACTTTATAAATGTTCTCTTACTTAACCTTCATGTAAAGTCTTTAAGGTAGGTGACATGAGTCATATTTTATGCGGATGAAGAAGCTGAAACTCATAAAACTTGTCCAAGGTGTCAGATCAGAGGTTCAGAGAAGACTGAGTACTCGGAGTGGGTGTTCAGGAGGGATTGCCGGAGGAGGCAGTTCTTCGATCTGGCCCTTGTAAGATGGGCAGAAGCTGAATATGTGGAGACGGCAATGGCCCTGAGAACGTTTGTCTTTTCTCTTTGGCCTGGTATACAGGGCTTTGGACAATTTGGTAGAGTCTAGCTTTTTTCTTGTTAGGTCTCCAGCCAGTTCTCTACTTTGTTTTAGTCACTCAGAACTAAGCCACATTCTCTGAAAATGCAGGTAGGGGTATTTCAGAGCTCTGTGCTGTAGCCAAGAGTGTCCCTTCTCCTTCGCCTCCCTCCTCTTTCTCCTGAGCTCTTTCTTACGTGTCCTTGGGCCATGGCCTGTATCAGCTTTGTGTCACAGGGTCAGAACCTGACCCCTGGCCAGAGCTCAGTAAATGGCAAATGAATAGATGGAGGTTGAGCCTTGGAGAAGACAAGTAATGAGAAAAAAAAATACTTTGTTGGCCTCACGTCCTTCCTCTGCCTTTTGGGGCAGAAAGGCTCATTCACAAGTCCAGGCCAAAGTCAGCACAGGCTTCAGTTTCATTGGCTCAGGCTGGTACACAGATGGGGTGCATTAGAGCTTGATGATTTAAAGGGTTGGGTGAAATGCCTGACTGTGGGGAAAGCGTGAGGGAGCTGTGGCTGGCATTGCACAAAGGTTCCTTTATTTCACTCCACAGCCACCCCCGGCATTAAATAATCTATAGATTCTTATGCAGGTCTGCCTAATGGAAAGATTATTGCCCCAGCCTCCTCCTTGGAAAATAGGCCTTTCTTTTCATTTTTTCCCCTCCTCTCTTCCATTTAAGAAAGTTCAAGGAGAGAATGTCTCTCCTGTTCTCCTCTCTTGACTTAATCTCCTATGCAGTTTCAGAATCTGCCCGGTGGGAGTTAGGAGCTGGGAAGCAGATAACTGGAGCTGGAGCAGCAGTGTAATTAAATGATACTTTGTACTGGTAATAGGGCCTTTCATCTGAAAGCTTGACATTTGTTTAGTGCAAAAAAAAAAAAAAGAAAAAAATGTGAGTGCTTTCGTTATGAAGAAGGGGACACAAAGGTCTGAGTGTGTGACCAGCAGCAAACTGGGACTAGAACTGGAACATCAGGCTCCTTCCTATCAGTGTGCCGAAGTCTACATGGAAATGTGCAGTTGAACAGTTTTTGAGAACAGCTGGGTCTTATATTGCCATGGTGGTGAAAAGAATCCTGCACCAGGCTTTCTGCCTTCCCAGCTTGCTCTAAATCCCTAGAGGCCTAGTTGTCTGCAACCAACTATCCAATTTCCAAGCCTCAGTTTCTCGCTCATAAAACGGGTAAAATAATGTTTACTGTGTTTAAGGCTCTCTTAGTCCATTAGGGTTTTTAAAACAAAATATCATAGACTAGTTAGCTTATAAACAACGGAAATTTGTTTCTCACAGTTCTGGAGGCTGGGAAGTCCAAGTTCAAGGTACCAGCAGTTTCAGTTCAGTGAGGGCCTGCTTTCTGGCTCACAGACAGCTCCTCACTTAATCTGACATGGTAGAAGGGAGGGTTGTCTCTCTGACCTCTTTATAAGGACACTAATTCCATTCACAAGAGCTTTGCCTGATGAGCTCATCACCTCATGATGATCATCATGATCTTAGGGGTGAGCATTTCAACAACATAGGAATTTTGGGGAGGCATTCAGACCATAGCAAATGTTTCTAGCAGCCAGCAGTTACTGTGTGCTCACCATGTGCTATCCCCATAACAGTCCTGTGGAGTAGGCATACCTTACTTGGGGGAGCAGGTTTATCTCATTGGACTGTTATGAGTCTCAGATGAGATCATGGACATGTGGGTGGTTTCCATATTACAAAGCTCTATGTAAATATAAAGTAGTCTGTTTGCTTCTCTTGGCCTTACTGTCCAAAAGAAAAGAACAAAAAGGCAAGGGGGTGGGTTGGAGGAGATTATTCCTGCCTGACACCAACCAGTTTTAGTTTGGCTAAGATGGCTTCACTTTAGAACCTGAGGCACAAGAGTTGGATACAAGAAGGCGTGATCGAAAGCCAAGTGTATCTGTCGAAAGGTAACATGGCATTTTCTCTGTAACATGGAAGAGAGGGTGGGGGGAAAACTCTTTGAATTGATGGCAGAACTATCTAGGGAATGTGTTGAGACATCCTACAATTTCTTTCTTAGGGGGTGTTGTGGTCTAAATGCTGGAGTGTTTGCACGCAGAAGTATTTTGAGTTGGCACAAGGAATTGCTCACACTGTTGTTTCTTCCCTAATGGTACAAGCCCTAGTATAAAAATATGCTTTGGTTATAACATAGTAATAGCTTCAATTGGAACAGTGAGTAGCCAGACCTAGTGAGAATAATCTAGACACTCATTTTAGTGGACGTAATCTATTATGGAAACCTGGGTCTTCACAAAGCTTTTGTATGAAAATTTTTGTCCTTTGTCCTGCCTTTGCCTCCCTCCTGCCAACCCCTTGATGGCATCGTGGAGTTGGCCATTTAGGAATGATACGTTGGATTAATTTATCACAAACCCACTTTGGGGATTTGTGACTTCATGCCAACACAGGGTTGCTTTAGTGCTCTGGGTCCTGGAGGAAAGGGGTGGTAGGAACTATAGAATGGGTATGCAGTGGACGTGGGATGAGGAAACCTTTTGCTCACTCTGCACGACTATTTACATTATTATTATTATTTTGAGATGAAGTCTTGCTCTGTCACCCAGGCTGGAGTGCAGTGGCACGATCTCAGCTCACTGCAGCCTCCGTCTCCCGGGTTCAAGCGATTCTCCTGCCTCAGCCTCCTGATAGCTGGGATTACAGTTGCCCACCACCACACCCAGCTAATTTTTGTATTTTTAATAGAGACGGGTTTTCATTGTGTGGGCCAGGATAGTCTCCATCTCTTGACCTCGTGATCTACCCACCTCAGCCTCCCAAAGTGCTGGGATTACAGGTGTGCGGCCTACATTATTGTTATATCAGATCTGTAGGTCAGATTATCTTCTGGTGACAAATATGGAATTCCCAGAATTACTGATCATCTCGTTCAAGCCTCTCTTCATGAGGAACCAAGTCATGGATGACTCAGTGGCCAGCCTGAGGTCACACAGCCTCAGAGCCAGGGCCGTCTACCTTGTACCCCTCCACAGTGTTCTGTGTGAGGAGCCCTGGCCCGACTTGTTTTCAGGCTCTGGGCAGTCCTGCTGAGGTTGGGAGCATTTAGGACGCAGGTGGTTTTTGTTCCCTGTGGGGTTCCATTGGGCTTACAGTGCTGACATTTAGGTTTTCTCTTCCTGTCTAGAGATTAGATGAGGCATTGCTTTGAGAAGAGTTAGGGAGGGAGATGTTCTGAAGCGTTGTATTGATCTAGTGGCTGCCCAGAGGTAGTCTCTGCTCTCAGTTTCCCAGGTCTGGCTCTGAGCCCTCCTGTTCTACACCAGTGTAGTGTAGTACCCAGTGCGGTGGCTTAGAAGCAGTGCCACAGAGGGAGGGCTGCTATGGAAGTACCGAGATCTGCCCTGTTCTCTCCTGTCCACTCTGCCTATTGGGGCAGGGATTTGTTTCTCAATTCCTAAAGCTCACCAGTCTGTGTTTTGTTTTGTTTTGTTTTGTTTTCTTCCTTTTTTGAGATGGAGTCTCCCTCTGTGGACCAGGCTCACAGTGGTACGATCTCGGCTCACTGCAACCTCTGCTTCCTGGGTTCAAGTGATTCTCCTGCCTCAGGCTCTCAAGTAGCTGGGATTAAAGGCACACACTACCATACCCGGCTAATTTTTGTATTTTTAGTAGAGATGGGATTTTACCATGTTGGTCAGGCTGGTCTCAAACTCCTGACCTCCAGTGATCCGCTTGCTTTGGCCTTCCAAAGTGTTGGGATTATAGGCGTGAGCCACTGCACTTGGCCAGTTTGTGTTTTTAATGTACAATAAAACTACTCTCTAAAATCTTGATGGAATTATCTATGTCCTGAAAACTTCATGTAAATAATAAATACAGGAACATAATTTCTAAAACTCCGCTCGTTTCTTTTTTTCTCTAGGTGCCCTGGAAAACTGTATAGTGAGCATTGAGTTATATCATTAGTAGTCCTGTTAGTGGCTACTGTGTCACATTAGACCTCATAATTTATAAAGAATATGTACAGTATAATCAGACCAGAATGCTAGTTAGCAAAAATTAAAAATAAAGATGAAAAGAAATAGAATATCTACAATATGAGATGTAGCTCGTAAAAATAATTGTTCTATGAACTTACCTAACTTGCAAAATAGATATTTTGAGCTCTAGTTTTGTTAATTGAGCTCTAATTTTTTGATATCCAGTGGCTATATGACATCATGATTTTTACAAAAACCATGCTCGAATAAAATTCATATTCATTTTTTAAGAAGAGGGAAAAAACATTGCAGGCATAAATGTCTATCTCAAAAAGTAAACCTTTTGTTTCTAGAATAGTGGGAGCTGGCTCTTTACCAGAGCAATGGTGCTAAGAACCAGAAGGGTGGGAACAGCTGCTCTGTATGGCCCAAGCTTTAGTGGGTGCCTCTGCCGCTTTGCTGTTGAATGCTAGTTTTTTTTTTTTTTTGAGATGGAGTCTCACTCTGTTGCCCAGACTGGAGTGTAGTGACGTGATCTCGGCTCACTGCAACCTCTGCCTGCTGGGTTCAAGAGAGTCTCCTGTCTCAGCCTTCCAAGTAGCTGGGATTGCAGGTGTGTGTGACCAGGCCCGGCTGATTTTGGTAGTTTTAGTAGAGACGGGTTTTGCCGTGTTGGCCATGCTGGTCTCGAATCCCTGAACTCAAATGATCCGCCTGCCTTGGCCTCGCAAAGTGCTGGGATTAGAGATGTGAGCCACCGCGCCCAGCCATGTCAGTGTTTCTTAAACGTCACGTCTAAGCTACAGCCAAGGCAGAAGTGACAAATTACGGAGGAGTTCCAGCACAACCCAATAGGCCCAGTTTCAAGACATGCTCTACCATTTTGGCTTTTATAAAGAGAATCACATTTCCCAACCTAAAATTACTTAATTATTTTCTTCAACTGTGTGACCTTTGGAAGCCCTATCTCCTACTCATGAAGCGTTAGCTCTTTTGTACTCCTCTAGAAGTATCTGTTGACCACCCAGGAAGGGGTGACAGGTGAATCAAGTCTGTACAGAAAGTCTCCAAACAAAGGGATGTGGTTACTTTACAGTGTTTCTTGGTGAAAAGAAACTATTTGGGGCTTGTAAAATATAGCATCTTATGGTATCTTCCCTCTATAGGGGCAGAGATTAAACCTGTTCAGGTTGAAAAGAGCCATAAATTAGGCTGGGATTTTTTTTACTTTTTTTTTTTTGAGACAGAGTCTCACTCTGTCACCCAGGCTATAGTGCAGTGGTGCAATCTTGGCTCCCTGCAATCTCCACCTCCAGGGTTCAAGCAAGTCTTGTGCCTCAGTCACCTGAGTAGCTGGGATTATAGGCGTGCATCACCATGCCCAGATAATTTTTGTATTTTTAGTAGAGACGAGGTTTCACTCTGTTGGCCAGGCTGGTCTCGAACTCCTGACCTCAAGTGATCCACCCGCGTCGGCCTGCCAAAGTGCTGGGATTACAGACGAGAGCCACCGTGCCCAGATTGAGATAATTTGTATAGCACAATTGGTCCACAGCGGGACCATTTTAACTGGATCTCTAGAGTTTCTGGTGTATGTGGGTGATGGCAATGGGGACTGTGCCTATACTTGCTGTTTTCATCTTATTGAGTCCATTCTGTCTTTGCACAAATTCTAATTATGTACTCTGTGTGTGTGTTTACATAGCACTATTTTAGATATACCCTCAAAGATTTTGTTCTCAAGGAACTTTTATCCTTGTTTGGGAAATAATAGATTCATGTTCTGCCTTCTTGAAGTTTCTGCTTCATCCTGTGTTTCTTTTAAAGCAATTATCTCAGTATTTTGATGCATGTTTCCCATTAGCCTGTGAATTACTTGAGGAGACGATTGTGATATCATTTTTGTGTCTCTAGAAGCAGTACAGCTCCTAAAGACTGGTAGATTCTCAGTGAATATCTGAGTGAATGACTTAGTACTCTAAGATAGAGATCTTTATCATTGAGTTTCAATCTGGGTCTATGGACTGGCTTCAGGGAATCCATGAAATTGCATGTATATTTTTCTAGGGAGGGTTTCATGGCTTTCATCGGGCTCTCCACCAAAGATACTGTTGGTTAAAAAAGGAAAACACACAAACACAATATCAAACTTTAAGATCCATCTGTTCTGGGAAGACTTGATGGAAGAGGTGACATTGACCTGTGCCTGGAAGCAGAAGCCTCAAATGATGGGGAGGAGCTGGTAAAAGGAGCAGCAGGAACAAAGAGCCAGAGGCAGGGAGCAGCCTTTCTTTGGGTAGAGGTTGAAAAACTGTGAAAACACATTGAAAGTGTAGGTTGAAGTCAGATTATTAGATTAGAAGCTAGGATGTCATCCCATTGACAGTTGGATGCTACTGAAAACTTTTAAGCAAGCAATGACATGACCAGCAAATGGTCAGTGTTGCCGTGGTATGGTAGATGAACTAGTGAGGAAGAGACTAGAATGGAGCAAGTGGTATCCGTCCATTGCAGTGGTCTGAATGTGTTCCAGGCACATGGTGGTCATTCAGCAAATACTCCTTGACCACTGCTTGGCAAAGAAATAGCAGCATTCTATGGTTTTTAAAAAATTGTCTTTATCATTGGTAGGCATGGACAAGGGGAATTGAGTTCAGGAAGTCACATGCTTTAGATGGGAGGCAGACCTGTCTGTCCCACAGTCAGTTACGCCTGCTCCCTGTGAAAATTAATGATCTGGGCACACGTAGAGTTGCTCACCAATTTAGTATCAAGGGAGCTGCTGGGACCAAATCTGGTGAATCATCTTTATGTTTTGTTTCTCTTTTGCTGCAGACTGCAGGCAGCTGGAGCACAAAATCTGCTCAATTGTGATTCTTTCTATGCGGTTACTTTAAATACTAAAAGGAAAGGTTGACTTGAGCGATGAGGCATACCCTGAAAATTAGCTCTGTGGTTTGCAGATGCCTTTAAGGTTCCAGTCATAAGATTGGTTTGTGTATTAGTGTTTAGGCTCTCAGCAGGGGCACTAGTAATCAAGCTTGTGTTCCCAGTCAAAATCCAAAGAAACTCTTTTTCATCAGGGTGTTCACTCTGGGAGGCAAGAAGTGGGTGCAGAATCCCTTTGTTTCTGTTTGAGCAGTGGCACTCCCTCTGGCCTCTGGATTGGTAAATCTGTACCATTGCTAGCTTGGCTGTTTGTATTTGGGGGCCTGACTAGAATCCACGGTCATACACTGCTTGTTCAGTTCAGTATTTCTTGTGCTTTAAACAACTTTGAAACCTGGATGGTAAAGATAAGGAGATGACTCCTGCATTTAAAGAGCCTGTGGTCTTTAGGAAACACGGGACTGCAAGGCTCACCGCAGAGGGTAGAAGAATGTTGCAGATGAGGTTGTTCGGTGTTGTAACAAACACACAAGATGGAAAATCTACTTTGCTGCTATTAGCGGTTATTTATTGAACACCTTCTTAGTTTTTTGTTTGTTTGTTTTGAGATGGTCTCCCTCTGTCACCCAGGCTAGAGTGCAATGGCGCGATCTTGGCTCACTGCAACCTCCATCTCCCCGGCTCAAGTGTTTCTCCTGCCTCAGCCTCCTGAGTAGCTGGAATTACAGGCGTGCATCACCGTGCCTAGCTAATTTTTGTATTTTTAGTAGAGATGGGGTTTCACCGTGTTGGTCTTGAACTGGTCTTGAACTCCTGACCTTGTGATCCACCTGCCTCGGCCTCCCAAACTGGTGGGATTACAGGCGTGAGCCACCGCGCCTGGCCTGTTTTTTGTTCTTATGTAGAGACAGGGTCTCACGCTGTTCCCTAGGCTGGTCTAAAACTCCTGACCTCAAGTGGACCTCCCAAAGTGTTGGGATTATATGTGAGCCACCACGCTGGTACTAAAGACTCGTGGGGTTTTTTTGGTTGTTGTTGTTTTGTTTTTTTAAGATGGAGTCCCATTCTGTTGCCCAGGCTGGAGTGCAAAGGCACCATCTCTCCTCACTGCAGCCTCTACCTTTTGGGTTCAAGCATTTCTCTGCCTCAGCCTCCTAAGTAGCTGGGATTATAGCCATGTACCACCACGCCTGGCTAATTTCTGTATTTTTAGTGGAGATGTGGTTTCACCGTGTTGGCCAGGACCGTCTCGAACTCCTGACTTGACCCCAAGTAATCCGCCCGCCTTGGCTTCCCAAAATGCTGAGATTACAGGCATAAGCTGCCACACCCAGCCCAACACTTTTCTCTTTATTGAGCACCTACTGTGTGCCAGGAACTCCTTTAGGTATTTTATTTACTGCATCACTTACTTTACAACATCCTTTCAAGGTTGGGATTAAGGCCATAGGTTACCAAGAAGCCTGATGGGTTTGGATTCAGATCTGCTCATGTGCTTTTTGCTACCACTTGGCAATGTGGCCTAGGTTCTTTTTGCGTTGCCTATTTTATGGTCTACTCAGTAATACTTGTGGCAAATCCCACCCTTTCTTCCCTCCTGTCATTTCCCTTGCCTTGGTGAATCCTTCTCCTTTCCTCTCTCTTTATACACTTCCTACCCATTCTTGAAGACCAGCTCACGAGTTTTTTTCTTCTAGTAAGTCATACTGATCTATAGGATGCTCGTCCTCACTGAGTGTCTGTAGAAATCACTGTCTAGTTGTTCATTTGGAAATTAATGACCGTCTTGTGGTGTGGCCTGTGCTGTTATCATTACTTGCACTTTTTATGTATAATTGTCTTGCTTCCTAACAAGATTCTCAATGTCCTGGAGTCATAGATGCTTAGAACTTTATGGCTGGAGTTTGAACCTGGAGTTTCTAGTTCAACTCCTCATTTTGCAGGTTAGGAAACCAAGGCTCAGAGAGAAACCAAGGGCCTCTTGATTTTGCACTTTGCCACCACCTTCCCACCACTCCCTTGCACATAGCAGATGCTTGTAAGTGCTGGAGGGAGCCCTGGGAGAGGGCCGGCACCTGGGAGATTGAAAAGATCAAGCAATATGATCTTGGGCAAAACTGTTCACCTCTCTGGCTCTCCCTTTTCTTCATTTATCCAAATGAGTGCAACAGGTTAGACTGTCTTTAAAGTTCCTTCTGCCTCCCCCGCATCTTCCGAGTCTAATGTAGTAGCCTCTGAGCCAGACCGTCTGGGTTCCAACCCTGGCTTATTCATTTGGTAGCTGTGTATAGTAAGGAATCCCTCTGTGTCTTTTTTTTTTTGAGACAGAATCTTGCTCTGTCGCCCAGGCTAGAGGCTAGAGTACAACAGTGGTGTGATCTCAGTTTACTGGAACCTCCGCCTCCCGGGTTCAAGCAATTCTCCTACTCAGCCTCCAAGTAGCTGAATTACAAGTGCCTGCCACCATACCTGGCTAATTTTTTTTTTTTGTATTTTTAGTAGAGACAGGGTTTCACCATGTTGGCCAGGCTGGTCTGAAACTCCTGACCTCAGGTGATCCACCCGCCTTGGTATCCCAAAGTGCTGGGATTACAGGCATGAGCCACTGAGCCTGGCTCCCACTGCATCTTAATGGCCTCACTGGCAAATTGAATTAATAGTAATATTAGATACCTGAAAGGATTTTTGTGAAAATTAAATGAGGCAATCAATGTGAAGTCCTGCCCCAGGGCCTGGCATATAGTAACTGCTCAATAAATGTTGGAAGCTAGTGTTATTCTATGGAAATACATGAAGGAAAGCAAATGGAAAGTCACAGACAGAACAGGGCCTGGTACCCTAATAGGCCTGGCACACTTGTTTCTTGCCCTTCATTTTGGAGAGTCTCAGCTGTTGCTCTTGAGCCCTACAGTTGTCATCCATGGTCTTTTGAGGCCTCTCATTATGGAGTTGCTTGTTCCTTATCCTCCCAGGGGAGCCAGCAGGTCTCAGGAGATAGTGAAATAGCAGCACCTTCCACCATGGCTCCCTGGGGCCTTACCTTTAGGCAGCAGCCAGGACTCTCTAGAATGTAAATGCAAAAGTCTCCTCCTGTCTCCTTCCCTTCCAGTCTGTCAGGTGGTTACTGCGCCTCTGACCCACCCGAGGCCCTCAGTCTGCTGTAATACAGCAGCCCAGACGGCTGGAAGAGAAGTCTCTGGCCCAGACAGTGAAGCAGGAGCTAAGAATTGCATGTCAGTTTGATTCCTTCTGTGACCCTTCAGGGTGGGGGTGGGGGTATCTTTTCAAAGAAACCATTTTCTTTATCTTAAAAAAACAAAACCAAAAGAGAATCTCCATAACCTTTGTTTCCAGAGCACTCAGCAAAGCTGCTGAGAGGAGGGTTTGACCTGGTGACCCAGAGTATTATCCTGGGGTAAGGACTTCCCAGCCAAGGGGAGCTTTAGCTGTTTCCCTCCTCTCCCTGGCTTATGCTAGTGGCTGGACAGTGAGTCAGAGGAGGAGGGAGAGAGGAAGAGAGGAGGAGATGCTAAAAACAACAACATCTAATCAGTCCATAAACTCCCTCCCTTCCAGACCACAGTGAGGTCAGGAGGCGGAGCAGGTGGCGCTGGTTCTCTCCTCCCCTTTTGTCCCCAACACCCTTAGTCTTTGAAGGGGTAAGTTATGATCATCAAAAGGAAAATTCTCTATCTTTGGGGGCCCAGGAGCTCCTTTTCCTTCCTGTTACGATTGGCTCCACCAAAAGCAGTTTTCTGTTTCCTCACTTATCTGTTGGGAGACTAACCGTCACTTTAGCGTCCCACCAGATACATGAGGAGACAGAAGAGTCTTTCCTCACCAAAACAAAAAATCCCTGAGTGAACCCTCCTGCTCTGAGCCCTGTCATTTGTTCTGCTTTGCATGAGCTCCTCTGATGTGTTACACTCTGGGAACACAGTGGCAAACAGATGCAGGCTTTGCCCTCACTGAGCCGGTACCAGTACCCTTTGCTTCCTGGGAGGCCCAGCACCTACCTGAAGGAGTGGCTGGTGGCAACAGAAATGAGGATCTCCTTCCTGAGCCTGGCCCCAGGGTTATCCGGGCAGCTGGAAAGCCAGGATTTCCATAGTGCTTTCCATTCAGTTTGCCTAATTTTCATGAGAGTGCATACGGCCTCCCCCCCCCCCCCCCCCCCCCCCCCGTGGTCCTTGTCCTCCCTCCCCCGCAGAGTGAGCTCGCCCAGCCTGGTGGGGCAGTCCCCTGTTCTCTGATGCATCTTTGGAGGAATGCCTGTGTTCTCAGGACCAGGCCTCTGCCTAGATGGGGTTGCTGTGTTTACACTCCTGACCTTCTGAAAGCCGCCAGCATTGTCCACAGCTGGCCTTTCCCCTTTAAATGTGGAATGTTCCAAACCACAGGTAGGACTCGAAGGGGGCCTTTAAGGTTCATCCCAGACACATTCACCTGGGAAACCTGAGGGGAGTGGAAGCCAGTGAAACTGGACTTCATTGAGCTCTTTGAAGCCCACATATTTCTTGATTCTCCCCACCACCAGCAGGAGAAAACAACAACAACAAAAAACACAAACTTCCCTGTCTCTTTCTCTATAAAAACAAGAGGCCAGCCTGCCCTGAGCGTTGAGGGGGCAGGTGCTGGGTAAATACAGGAGAAAGGAAAGCCGATAAGATAAGGTCTGACAAATCTAGGTCACCCGGCTGCTGCCAGGCACCTGTGTGACTGGTCACCTTGAAACTGATGGGAGGAGTATGGACTTCTGTTCAAGGCTCAGACTGGCTGATTTCCCGTGCCTTTGTTTACTTATTCAGTAAACATTAATTGAGTGTCATGATGTGCCAGGCCATGTATTCGGTGTTGCTGGTCCCTGTGTGCCTCTGACAGGCAAAACCTCCTCCTGGATCCTAGGCCTGTAACCAGGGCTAAAAAAAGAAATGACTTCATTCAAAAGCCAGTTGGTTCACTCACTTCCAGAGTAGGGGCAGCCGGTCCCTTGGTAGAAGGGAGGGGCTGTTTGCAGTCTGGATTCCTTGTTCTTTGGGCTAGATCCAAGGGTCTGCAAAACTTTTTCTATAAAGGCCAGAGAGTAAGTATTTTATGCTTTGCTGGACATATGGTCTCCACTCAAATCTGCAGCCACAGAGAATACATAAACAAATGAGCACGGATGTCTTCCAGAAAAAATTTATTTGCGAAACAGGTGAAAGGCCCAGTTTGGCTCCTGGACTGATTTACTTAACCCTGGGTAAGATGATTAGAATGACTGTTGTGAAATGGGTGTTGGAGAAATGGGTTTCTGTGATTTCAAGAGGAATCTCAAACCAGCATGGTGGCTGGTATGGAGAGTGTAGGGGTTGAGGCACCATGCTAATTGACAAGGCCTAATTGACACCCTGATGAGAATTCCATGCCACAGGCCAGACTTCAACCCCATCCATCTAGCACCCACAGGTTCCCACCATAGGTTGCAAGGTGATCAAGCCAGATAGGGCACATAGTTTCCTACAGAGTCATCATCACTGTAATGGGAAAACAGTGTGGGGCCCTGTTGAGGGAGAGTCTGTGGCACCATTTGAAAAGCCTTGAACAGGAGGCTAAGGCAGGAGAATTGCCTGAACCCAGGAGGCGAAGGTTGCAGTGAGCGGAGATGGGCCATTGCACTCCAGCCTGGGTAACAAGAGTGATCACTCCGTCTCAAAAAAAAAAAAAGCCTTGAATGAGGGTCAAGCCACCTCTGCTCCAGACCTGGCTTTACACTAAATTTTCAGTGTGGCATTGAGCAAGTTACTTAACCTCTCTGATCACTCTGCATATATTGAATCTTACTGTATGAAGCACTGGGGATACAGAAACGATGCAATGAAATTGTCTTTTTTTTTTTTTTTAATAGTCTCACTCTGTTTCCCAGACTGGAGTACAGAGGTACAATCACAGCTCACTGCAGCCTCAACTTCTCAGGCTCAGGTTACCCTTCCACTTTAGCCTCCTGAGTAGCTGGGATTATTGGCGTGGGCCACTAGGGCTGGCTGATTTTTGTTTTTTGTAGAGACAAGGTTTCTCCATATTGCCTAGGGTGGCCTAAAATTCTTGGATTCAAGCATTCCGCCCGCCTTGGCCTCCCAAAATGCTGGGATTGCAGGCATGAGCCACTGCATCTGCCCCCAATTCTTGCCCTTAAGTACCTTATGATCTAATGGGGAGGGTAAACAGTGTAAAATATAGTTAAACACAGTCATTCTTTCACTGTAAGTAATTGTTCTGGATGTTATGAGGGTAAAGAGCAGGATGAATATTTACTAAAATGAGTGTTTATAAGAAAACAAGGCAAGAAAGGAGTCTATTCTGAGCAGAGATAGAGAAACGTGACACGAGACCAAAGAGCCACAAGTAGACAGATGGGGAGGCTGTGCTTTAAGGAAGCAGGCGTTCAGCCAGGGCGATCACGCAAGGCCTAGAAGGCCAAGCTAAGGAGTTTAGAGTCAATTCTGGATGCTGTGAGGAGCTGCTAAAAGGTTTTTTTGTGGTTTTTTGAAACAGAGTCTTCCTGTGTCACCTAGGCTAGAGTGCAGTGGCGTTATCGTAGCTCACTATACCCTCTACCTCCGGGGTTCAAGAGAGTCTCTGGCTCAGCCTCCCAAGTAGCTAGGATTACAGGCGTGTGCCACCATGCCCTGCTAAGTTTTGTCTTTTTAGTAGAGGCAGGGTTTTACCATATTGGCCAGGCTGGTCTCAAACTCCTGACCTCGTGATCCACCCACCTTGGCCTCCCAAAGTGCTGGGATTACAGGCCTGAGCCACCCCACTGGGCCTGCTAAAAGATTTTAAGCAAAGGAGTGATAGGATTTTATTGAGATTGGATGAGAATGAAACATGTCCTATTTTGGAAAATCAACTTCTTTAGTTTCTATAAACCACATATCCTTGAGCTTTGTGTGTTTACACAATGTTGGTGTTGTGGAGTAGTAAGCCTTGATAACATGCCATGGCTGTTTAAATATAATCAGGCTGGGTCCCTCCCTGGTGGTGCCTTCAGCTAAACAGCAAGCAGGTAGATCACTGGCAAACAGCAAGCAGCCAGAATTCTACAAAGAAGACCTTTGTTAGTTCCCGGAGGTCTAGGGGGTTGCAGGGCCTGGGCAGTCCGTCTTGCCTGACACTCCTGACTTCTTGAGTAAGGCTTCCCAGATCATCGAAAGCTGATGATTGCAACCCCATGTTGATGAGTTTTTCTCTACATTTAAAGAGAGAATTCAGCTGCAGAATTCCATTGGCTTTGGTGTAGCCGTGAGGTTTGGAACAGGACCAAGTGAAGGTGGAAATAAGTAGATTCTGCTGTCTTTCTGTATTTAGAGAATAATCGAAACTGGCACTGGAAAATGGGGATTCCCAAATCTGACTGTGTATCTGAATCACTTGGTTAGTGATTCCCAAATCTGACGGTACATCAAAACCACCTGAGATACAAAGACAGATCACCAGGCCCCACCCCAGAGATTCCTATTCTGAGGATCTGAGAGTGATGTAGAATCAGGGCCCTGATGGCCAAGGGAAGCAGGTCACCAGGACATAAGATTTAAGGAGACACTCATTCTCAGGATTGTATAGTACAGGGTCAGCACCCCACAGCAACTGCCTCCTTAAATTTCATGTTCTAGTCTTCTGGTTCTCCTGACCCTAGTCCCAGACCCACTGGGGATCTGTATTTTAAACAAGTGTCACTGTCCCGGTCTGATGCAACCAGTACTAATATTTGGGACCCACAGCTCTAGGACAAGCATTCTCAGTACTTGGAAGATACACGTGCTGTCCCTAATGTCCACTGCCTGCCATCCAGCCCTTTTCACTTGTAGTAATTCCCTGGAGATCCAAAGCATGCTTTTGACTGAGATTTATTTGAAAAGGGAAACAGAAAAAGGAGGCCTCCTTTTAATTATTGTAAGAATAGCCATAATTTTCTGGGTGTCTTAGAAGGGCCAGGCACTGTGCTGGGCATGTTTTGTATGAATCCTGTCTTTTGCCTCATACTGATCCAGAGAGAGATGTGCTACTCTCCATTTTCAGATGAGGAATCTGAGGCTCAGACAGATTGAGTTGACCAAGGAGACCCAGCTAGGAAATGGCAGTACCAGAATTTTTCTTTTTTTTAATGATTCTGATTATTATTATCAGGTCAGAACAAATGAAATAGCAGCAAAAGGCTGTCATATAACCTGGTTTTCACTAGTCCTCAGGCCAGGCAGGCTAGAATTTAAATTCAGTCCTGATCCCAGGGTCTACCATTCAGTGTTCTGTCACAGAACCTATTTCTTGCTTTGACTAAACAGAGGAACCCAACACAAGGCCTTCTCCTGGGTAACTCCCTGCTCCTGGCATCTTACACTCAGACCAAACATGGGACCCCAGATGGCTTTTGCTTATTTGTTTATTATTTGTTTCAATAGGGTTTTCTGGCCCATCAAGCCATGGCACACAGAGGAAGGGACAGAGGAGGGGCACAGGTGGTCCTCAGCAGGGACAGAGAGTTATCCTTCCTTAAGCTGTTTGCTGATTAACTCCCTACTCTGCTGAAACCAGACAAGAGGAACTCAAGAGTCAGCAGGGCTCAGAAGCCCCAATTAACATGTCGTCCAACTGGGTCAGTGGGAGTGACCCTGTGCAATGGCCCTTTTTTGTTTTTTTGTTTTTGTTTTATTTTCCCCAGGGACATGTGTGCCCCAGCTCACTAGAGTAGAGTTCCCCACACTGGGAGGAGGGGTTCCAGCCCCCAGCCAAGGGATTTAGACCTTCTGTGAAGCACACACCTATCTACTCAGTCCCTTCCTCCCTAGCCTGCTGGCTGGGCTCTGGCTGGTGTTAAGTTGCCCCAAATACGTAGTCTTCTGTTTCACATCCTTAGGCAGAGATCCCATGGCCAAGGTGCCCTTTCAGCTCAGCTTTCCCACCAGCTGCTCACAGACAGATAAGCTTCTAACAGTAGGAAAGGGGGAAGGTACAGAGGTAGGTAGAACGCTGAGCAGACCCCTTTGTCAGCAGGCACAGTGGGCCCTGCAGCTCCCCGGTATCATGTTGGATGGGGCAGGCCCTGGGTGATGACCAGCTGCCTGTTTCCCATATACCAGTTCTTTACTGGCAGGTGGAACATGGCTTGCTGGGGCGCAATCGTACATATGCTCAGGCTTTACCTTGGGGTAGAAATTGGAGTCTGAAAGTTTGAAAGTGTCAAGAGGCAAGGAAACTCTTGTGTTCGATGTGTGAGCTGGAGAATGCAGGGGCTGCCTGAGCCAGGCTCTGTCTTTGCATAGTCTGCCCTGGCTGTGCCAGACTCCCTGTCCAGACCTCTCAGAGATGTTTCATTCCGTGGGCTGGGTTGGACTGAGACATAGCACTGCTGCGAGACAGGAGGGAGAAGGAGCCAGTGGACAGAATGTTCTCGTGCCTGGATGCACCAGCCACAGCACAGGCTGGGACCTTTGGAATTAAGATGAAACCTCTCCCCTTTCTTTAGTAATCAATATCTTTAGTAACAAATGAGATTACTACCTGGATGATGGCTTTAATTTACCTTTCTAAAGTGATAAATGAGCTTAAAGTGAAAATGGGAGTGACGAGGTCAAGTTTGCACAGTTTGCTTCACTGGTCTCACTGCTTTGGGGAATGAACATAAACTCCCACCTCCTCCTCTTCCTGTCACTTGCAACCAAAGGAAGTATCTGAAACCTGCTGGCTATAGGAATTACTACATTATACGGAGTTAGTGGATATCCCAGACAGTCCCCAAGGAGAGGTCCTCCATCATGGCTTCCAGAGATAACCTTGTGTGTAGGTACCAGAGTGATAGAACCCAGAAACTGAGCCTCTGTGTATAAGTTGATCTTGAGTATCCAGAGACTTTTTAAAAATGTGTACAGAAAGGTAGCAATTAAATGTTTGTCTTGGAATAACCCTGGCCTCTGAATTTTCCCAGAAGCCCTAGCCTAGGGAAGATGATTAAAAATAGATCTGAGTAGCACTTCCTGCTTGGCAGATGGCTGATAGCAAATGCAAGGCTTGCGGCTGACCTTTCCTTTCTGAAATCTGCTCTGTTTCCATGATGCTAATTGAGTCCCTCTCTAGGCCTAATCAAAGACTCCTTAGCTGGTTGCAAAAGATAATGACAATAATAATAATGATAATACAAAAACCATGGCTTGCTGTCCTGGCTGGGCTCCGTTCAGGGAGCAACATGAAAGTGCTGGAATTTGCATGGAAACACCCACTCTGTGGTCTAACTGGCTGGTCCTTGTTTAGAAACTAACAAGTTCTGCTTTCAGATTTACTGCCCGATGCTGCTAAGGATCCCACACCCTCTCCACTCCCTTCAGTAAGGAAATATTTGTGCATTGAAAAGTGATAAGAATGCCCTGTGTTTAGAAGACACAATAGACAATGCTCACAACACAAAGCAGATGCCTGAGAGAGGCAGGAGCTGTGTGAGATGTTTGTTCTAGGACTGTCTCTATCCCCATCCACTGTTGCCTCATACCCCAGGGTTGTAGTGAGAAGTTAAAGGAAGTATGGTGCTTATGACAATACCCTGAGGCAGTATCACACCATGGAACATACAGTATATTGTTATTGTTATTATTGTATGTTGCAGACATCTCAGGGCCACCATTGACTTCTCCTTGAGTTGTTATTGTCCGTAGGAAAGAGATGGATTTATAGCTGCACTGCACTGAGGAGTCCTTAGCAACAAAACAGATGCACTTCAGCTGCTTCATCACGATAGATGGGGGAGGTCACTAGGGCTTCTGCTGGATTTCAAGGCCTCACAGCCTCTTCGACCTTACTTCCTCTTCATGAAAGCCCTCTGCTGTGATCAGCCCTCCTACAGTGCTGTCATCTCCTCCTGTCCCATCCATCTTCTCTGAACTCCTTTAACAGCCGCAATTTATTGCAGTTAATTATACTGCTTTAGACTTAATGTATTTTAGTCCTGTTTTCTAGGTGGCAAGATGGACTAGCTATATATTCTCCATGGTGCCCAGAAAGGCTCTGGACATGGCTGCTCATTAGATATTTGTTGATTTATAATCACGGAGATACAATATTTCTTCATTTAGCCCTATCATAACATTCTGAACCATTCCCTTCTTATTGGACACTTGGGTTTCCCCCTAATTTTTTACCATCAGAGGTTGCTTCAGTGTGACACAAAACTATTTTTGCCCCGAAGACGATTTTCCAGTGCCTGATAATTCACAGTGAGACAGGCACTTGTGTTGGCCAAGAAAGAAGATTGAGCACCCAAATAAGTGGAAGGGATTTATGTTTCTATGTCTAGGGATGGAAGTCATAAGGAATTATCAGATAAGGTAGGTCATCTGATGAACAGAAAAGACTTGCTTTTTATGCAGATAAACAGGAAGTTTGAAAACATGAGAGAAGTCTGAGTCGGAAATGTTCGTTTAATATTCGAACCATCTACTCTCTTGAGAATACAGACTCAACAGAAGGTTCACCCTTGTAAGAGACCTTGCCCAATCCCCTCATTTCACAGATGATGCAATCCTAGTTCAAAGTATCGGGGATCTGGCTAAGGACACCAACCTAGTGGAAGGCAGATGATCTAGCCTTGCCTGGCAGGGGTGGAGTGGATAGTCTAGTTATTCTGACCCAGTTATATTCCATTTTGAGAGGGAATACTGAGAAGCATCAGAGTGTGCACTTGCATTTTGGCAAGCATCCTATGCTCAAATCTTTCTAACAATTATATGCCCATGTCTCTTTCATAAGACTCTTTGGCTGTGAGTTCTTCAATCTCCAGCATAATTCTTGACAGTCTTGATCTGTTGTCCAAGCTAGAGTGCAATGGCACAATCTTGACTCACTGCAACTTCCGCCTCCCGGGTTCAAGCAATTCTCCTGCTTCAGCATCGTGAGTAGCTGGAATTACAGGCACCCACCACCATACCTGGCTAACTTTTGTATTTTTTAGTAGAGATGGGGTTTTGCCATGTTGGCCAGGCTTGTCTCAAACTCCTGTCCACCCGCCTCAGCCACCTAGAGTGCTGGGATTACAGGCATGAGCCGCCGCTCCAGGCCCCACCATAATTCTTACTGCCATGACCCTTTTGAGTAACATTGTCTCTTCCTTGATACTGTGTCACATAACTCTACTCCTAAATCCAGTCCCAGAGGGTTGGAATACGGAGGTTGAAGATGGATATATGCTCATGCACTCACCAGAGGAAAGCTGGGCAACCACACAGCAGGGACAAACACATTCGTCAACATACTTCAGTTTGTACATGCAACCTGAAACCCAGTTGTTTCAGTAAGGCCTGGTGTTTTGATTAGCATTAGAAGGAAAGTGTAGGAAGTGTCTAGGGAACACTTCTTAGCATGAAATGAAAAAGAGGCATAGAAAACAATAGTGAACGTGGTCAGACCAGGCCGCATAGGAAAAACGTGAAGGGACTGGTAGGAAGAAGGTGGATATTGTTATCCCGTTTCACAGAAGAGAAACTTTTGACCTGAAAGCACACGGCAAGAGTACACGTCAGAGAAAGTGCCAGAACTGAGAAACGAATCTAGTCAGTTTATCCAACTACATACTTCTTTCATTCTACCAAGCTACTAAACTGGGAGAAGTTTAGCCCATAGTTTTCCATAGAAGGAAAATCTGATGTAGGAGAGAGAAAGAGCTTTATAGTGTTAACACTATAACCTGAAGTGTTAACAATGCCAAGGATCTATAGATAGAGGATTCAGGAAGCTAAGGAGACAGAGCTCAGCTAACATAAGGGATTTCGGTATTGTCAGAGTGATTGGCAGTAGAATGGTCTTCCTCAGAAGGTAGTGAGTTCTCTGTCCCTGAAAGTATTCAAGGAGAGGTTTGATAGAGTTGTGGGAGAGAGCCATGCTTCAGGTGCGTGGTTGACCTTTGGGGATAGGGAGGGGGTCTTTCAAATCCCAGTGTCTGTGAGTGCATTTAAAACTGGAGAAAGTTATGTATGTGTGTTTTTCTTTGAGATCCTCCAACTGTACCCAAACTATAGCCCACTGCATGAGATTCCAGTGGCCTGTAATGACTTTTAAATATTTCTCTTTACAACTCTTGAAGCATTCTTCAGTATTCTTTGCTAGTTCTTTGTTATGTGGTCCAGGTACCAAAGAAAGAAGGGATTTTAAGGAGTTTCTCAGCTTTTAATTATTTGTTTCCAAGAGATTTTAAATTAGAATCATTCATTCAGTCTTGAGATGAAAAAGCTGTTTTTAGGCTGGGACTCAGAGGATGTTCCCTCAGTGGTCCTCAGTCAGCCTTAAGCATTGTAGTTCTACAAACTTAATATTGTCCATTCACTCAAGAGTGACCAAGCTCTGGTGGAGTGATTCACAGTAATACAACTCACAGAAAGTTAATTGGGAGGCTGCAATTCTAATTCATTAATTTACACTGGAGCAGATAATCCTGAAAGCTTGGACTGTATGTTGTCTTTGTTGAAGGTAAACCCACTTGAGCGAGAGAATTAAATTTAGGCTATTGCTAAGTAAATATGGAATCAGAGCAGAGGAATTTGAATAGCCTAGGAGATTTCATAAGTTCTGACAGATTGATCTATCCTTCTTCATCAGAGAGACAGTTTTTCCCAGAAATACCCTCTAGAAAAATCTTAGGACTTAGAGTCAAAAACTGTAGGTTTAAAGTTCTGACCTTGATTTATAAGCTGTGTGAAACTGGGGAAGTTTCTTGAACAGCTTTGGGCTTCAGTTTCCTTCTCTATCTTTGAGGTTTTATCAGTTCACATGTGAAAGTGCTTTGCATATTCTGACATCCTATATGCATGTCAGTTTTAGTCTAATTCTATTCAGGCTTTCTTCTTTTTAGGAAGTCATTTGGATGACATCTTCATGACCCCATCTTAATTCTTCCCTAGACTTCAGAGCCAGACTGCCTGGACCTCTGTCATTTATTGACTGTGGGGTTTTTTGTTTTTTTGTGTGTGTTTTTTTGAGACAGAGTCTCGGTCTCTCACCCACGCTGGAGTGCAGTGGTGCGATCTCAGCTCACCACAACCTCTGCCTCCCACGTTCAAGCGATTATTCTCCTGCCTCAGCCTCCCGAGTAGCTGAGACTATAGGCACACACCACCACATCTGACTAATTTTTGCATTTTTAGTAGAGATGGGGTTTCACCATGTTGGCCAGACTGGTCTGGAACTCCTGACCTCAGGTGATCCCTGAGGCTTCCCAGAGTGCTGGGATTATAGGCGTGAGCCACCTCGCTAGCCAGATTGTTTGGCCTTAGGTGTATTTCCTAGCCTCTCTCTGCCTTAGTTTTCTCATCTGTAAAGTGGGGAAAATGATTGTATATACCTGATTTTCATTGTTTTTGTTGTTGTTGTTGAGAGGATTAAGTTCCTTTGCTCTGAGTTACTGTTTGAATCCTTCCTGGCACATGTAGTCATCACGTAAGTGTTAGCCATGACTGTTGTTATTTCATAACTTCTAACTCATTTTTATGAGCCCCTGTCTCATCTACAAAGTCTTAATTTCACTGTAGTGATTGCTTATTAGAAAACAGCTGGGCGTGGTGGTGGACACCTCTAATCCCATCTACCCAGGGGGCTGAGGCAGGCGAATCATGTGAACCTGGGAGGCGGAGGTTGCAGTGAGCCAAGATGGCATTACTGCACTCCAGCCTGGGTGACAAGAGCAAGACACCATCTCAAAAAAAAAAAGAAAGAAAATATTTTCAAAGCAATCCCCTCTGTAGTATGTGGCTTCCGTCGTGGAGGGTGGCTTTCTCAGGACTTTTTGCCTAGATTGGTTGCAAAGGAAATCTTACTTTGGGGGTTGATAGGTTTTGCCCACTGACTTCATAGGCAACCTTTCAAGTATAAGAACATTTTCATTTTCCAGTGCCCAGTTGGCTTTGGGATCAGGAATGCAGACTGAAACATAAATCAGGAAATTGGTATTTGGTCTTCAGAGGCATATTAATTTGCATTATCCTTTTAAACTCTAACAATTGTTTTCAAGGGCCTGATGGCTTTGAGAGAAATCTGAGCTTCAAAATTTCAGCCCTCTTAAAGGTTCTGGCTTATATTTGAACTGCAGAGGGCCCAGCTCTTAATGGCTGCCTGCCAGTGCATCCTGGAACCACCCTCAGTGTCTGACTCAGAAGCTAGCCTCGCTGAACAGACCTGGTGAGGATGGCATGTCGGCCTCTCTTCTGTAAAGGGTGGGGATATCTTCTGTAGAGAGTGGGCATCCCCCACTCTCCTCTCCATCCTTCTGGATGAGGCATGCTTCCCATGCCTCACTCCTTCTCTGCAGGATGCTGAGAGCTGGCAGCATCTGTTTTCCCACTGGCTGCATGTTTACCTTGGCATCTGCTCTTCTAACCCCTGGCCACAGACTAGAGAGGTTTATCCTGCTCTGGATTCAGCAGAGAACAACCACACTGCCCAAGCCCCATTTGAAGCCCTTAGGACAGTTAGAAGAGGTATGGGAGAAGACCTTATGGGGTCTAAGCTGTAGGAGGGTTTGGAAGAGTCTGGGGAGCTCTGGCTGAACAGCCTGGCCCCTCCAGACTAGTTATGCAGCTCCCATTTTAAATCCTGAAAGCCTGTGCTGGTGTGAAGGGAAACGCACATTAAGTGCTTTTTATGAGCCACATTCTGTACTTACTATACACACAATCATTTAATCTTCACCACATCCCTCTGGAATAGGGCGTTGTTGAATTGGCGGTATGTTTCTTCCTTCTGTAGAGAACCCAGAGGCTCTGAAGGATGAAGTGACCAGCCCAAGGTTACACAGCTAGTGAGGGCTGGGTCCAGGGCCTCCCAGGCTCCAAAGCCGGCTTCCTTTCCCCTCAACCCCAGGCAGCATCACACCATGAGGGAACAGGTCTGATAGGATCTCTCTCTGTCCCATTCCCTAGCCCATCCCTGAAAGTGGCTTAGTTCCCCTAAACACTTCTGATAACTTGACACCTCGAAAGGACTCTAAAAGGGCCCAATTCATGTAGGTCAACAGGAAGGTGAATTTTGAAAAGTCTGATCATTAAATGGCTTAAACCGAAGAATCCCTCCCTTCCTCCCTTCCTCCCTTCCTTCCTTCCTTCCTTCCTTTCTTCCTTCCTTTTTTTTTTTTTTTTTGAGATGGAGTTTCGCTCTTGTTACCCAGGCTAGAATGCAATGGTGCGATCTTGCTTCACCGCAACCTCCGCCTCCTGGGTTCAGGCAATTCTCCTGCCTCAGCCTCCTGAGTAGCTGGGATTACAGGCACGTGCCACCATGCCCAGCTAATTTTTTTTATTTTTAGTAGAGACAGGGTTTCACCTCGTTGACCAGGATGATCTCGATCTCTTGACCTCATGATCCACCCGCCTCGGCCTCCCAAAGGGCTGGGATTATAGGTGTGAGCCACTGCGCCCAGCCTTTTTTTTTTTTTTTTTTTTAAGACAAGGTCTCACTCTGCCACCCAGGCTGGAGTGCAATGGTGCAATCTCAGCTCACTGCAACCTCCACCTCCCAGATTAAAATGATTCTCATGCCTCAGCCTCCCAAGTAGCTGGGATTACAGGCACCCATCACCAGGCCCAGCTAGTTTTTTTGTATTTTTTGGTAGAGACGTAGTTTCACCATGTTGGCCAGGCTGGTCTTGAGCTCCTGACCTTCAGGTGATCCACTCACCTCAGCCTCCGACAGTACTGGGATTACAGGTGTGAGCCACCACGCCTGGTTGAATCTCCCCCTTTCATCAATAAAACCCCAGCACCAGGGCCCCCCACCACCTTTGGTTTTTACAGTTCCAGGCATCATGAATGTTCCCATGTCCTTGGAATTTTATGACTCCACACAGCAGATATTTCCTCCTTTAGAGCCGGTCGCTTCCCTGCCCCTCCCTCCATCTGTTGAGGGAATATGTGAGTGAAAGGAGACTACCATAGTTCAGAATCATGGGAGGAGGGGTCTTAAGAAAGTCATCCTTCTGCCCCTCAGCTTTTTACCCCCATCTCAAAGGTTCCTACACAGGTTTGTGACAGTCTTTATTTTTTATTCATTTTTCTTTATTCTCCTGCAGAGCAAGAATGTGACAGTCTTTAAAATCATAAGCATATACAAATGGTTTTGTTCCCTAGTCTTTGCTGGTGACCTATGTCCCCATGTGGAAGACAAATAGAGTCAGGAAGTTCTTTCTTTATAATGAACCCAAGCCTCTCTCATTTCCATCTATTTCCTCTTGTTCTTATTGCAGAGAAGATGGAAGAAATCCCCTTCAGTCTTTCCTCTTAGCTAAATGTTCACAGCTTCTTTAAGTTGCACTTGGGTTCTAATTCTGGAAGTTTCAAACTTTGTTCTTTATCATCACCCTTCTTGCTTTCTCCATATGCGTCCTCAAGGCTGAAATTCAGACAGGATCTGGGGCTATTTTGCTTGGATTCCAAGTCTTTGAAATGGAGCCTGTGGCTTACTTTGACCCAATATAGGAATCCTCGCCAGGCCTAACCATGGTTGGAGAAAAGAACAGAAAAAGGACTGATCTGACACTTCCCTGCAGAATGGGAGATCTGTTGAGTCGGAGGGGTTTAGCCAGCACTCCAAGGGCAGAGGTTTTACTAATCCTCCTTTGTATCTCTGCCTAAACACTTCTGATGCCTTCTCACCGAGACACCTAAAAGTACTTTAAAGGAGTTAAAATGTACAGTGGCTTAAAATATACTGGGGAAATCCATAGAGACAGGCAGTAGGTTTATGGTTGCCAGGAGGCTGGGGGCAAGGGAGATGGAGGCTGACTACTAATGGTGTGTGATTTCTTTTTGGAGTGTGAAAATGTTCTGGAAATAGATAGTTAGTGGTGATAGTTGTGTGACCTTGTGAATGTAAGAACCACTGAATTGTCTGCTTTAAAAGGGTGATGGTAATGTGAATTATATCTCAATTTTTAAAAACTCAAGTTTTTGTCTCTACCAAGTTTATGTTTTTTGTTTGTTTGTTTTCTTTCCGAGTGAACTCATGCCACATCAATAAATTTCGGCTGTTTTTTTTTGACAGGGTCACCCAGTCTGGAGTAGTGTTGTGACCTCGGCTTACTGCAATCTCCACCTTCTGGGTTCAAGTGATTTTCCTGCCTCGGCCTCCCAAGTAGCTGGGATTGCAGGCATGTGCCACCATCCCTGGCTAATTTTTGTAGTTTCGGTGGAGACAGGGTTTTGCCATGTTGGCCAGGCTGGTCTCAAACTCCTGACCTCAAGTGATCCACCTGCCTCAACCCCCCCTCCGCCCCCCGAAGTGCTGGGATTACAGGTTTCAGCCACCACAGCCAGCCTAATGAGTTTTTTTAAAAGTGGTGTGATAGAAACATTCTAACAGTAACAAAGTATATAGAGCCTTGAAGTTTATGAAGCACTTGATATACAGTATGTAACTTTTTTTTTTTCTTTTTGAGATGAAGTCTTGCTCGCCTAGGCTGGAGTGCAGTGGCACGCTCTCAACTCGCTGCAGCCTTTGCCTCTTGGGTTCAAGCAATTCTACTGCCTCATCCTCCCAAGTAGCTGGGATTACAGGCACACGTCACCATGCCCAACTAGTTTTTGTATTTTTAATAGAGACGAGGTTTCACCATGTCAGCCAGGCTTGTCTGGAACTTCTGACCTCAAGTGATCTGCCCTCTCAGCCTCCCACAAGTGCTAGGATTACAAGCATGAGCCACTGTGGCCAGCCCTTACTTACCTCTTATTCAAATCTGGTGCGAGTGAGTGCTATTTTATTGTGCCTGTTTTACAGACTAGAAAAGTGAGGTTAATTAGCTTGATCAAGGTAGTAACACAGCTAGTATATGGCAAAACCAGGACTTGTACCCTGGCAATATGACTTTTTGAAGCTCGTGCAGTTAACACTGTGTATTAGTCGTAGATTGGGGAAGCAAGTGCCAGGCGTTTTAAGAGAGGTGGATTCACAGAAAATTGTAACTGGAAAGTGTCTTGGGGAGCTTCAGTCCCATCCTTCCATTTTGATGGAGACATAGAATTGCAAATTGGAGAAGCCTTGCCTTTTGGCATAATAGAGAAAGAGGGAGACCAAAGTCACCAAAGGAAGAGGTTTGAAGAACCAAGTAGGTTAGAGTCAACCTTTTCATCTCTCTCCTCCGGGCTCCTGAAAAGGCCAAAGAGGAGAGGTAGGGACTTTTTATTCTGCGCTTCATTTACTCCACTTTACTTACTGTTCTCAGCAACCCGAGGAAATGGGAATGGTTTCTAGTTACAGATGAAAAAGATGTGTGAAAAAGAGGTTAACTAAGTCTTTCAAGGTCAAGTAGCTAATAAATTGAAGTTGTAAAACCAGGACTTGAACCTGGATCTTCTGATGCCAAGACTAAATCCTTACCCTGTGCAGATATGCAAGAGATCACCTGGTTCCTGGATGTTAGCTGGTGAGGCAGGTGGGCTTCTGCTTCCCCCATCTTACTGTGCACCTCCTGAGGCACATGCTCGGTGGCTAATGCTTGATCTTCCTGGAGAGAAAAGGGGGCTGGACTTTGAGAGGCTCTGCTCCTCTGCTGGACCCTTCCTGCGGGGAGAAGTCTGTTCAAGTGGATAGGACTCCAAGGTGAGAACCTGTATCTGTCACCGGGGGAAGGAACCCTCACATTGGATCTGTTGCTGCCTCCCCCCTCAATCCAGAGTATTCATTTTTCAGTGGTTCTCCTACTTTTAAAAGGAGTTTCTGCCTTCCAGACTTTCAAAGGGGCCAAAAATCCGTGGTTTTGGCTACTAAACAGGAAACTCAAAGCCCTTTCCGTTCCTTTGAGCTGGCTGGAAGGGTTGGGCCTGGAACTATTACTTTACTTAAAGACAGAAGAAAAGTTGTGTGTGGCTTAAAAAAAAAAAAAAACAAAAGAAAAACCCTTTCCTGGAGGCCTGCACACCAGCCTTGGTTGATACACAACATGGAAAAGAGCTGCCTTGTTGCCTGGCAGTAATGACAGCAAACAAATGTGTCTGACAGTCTGTTTGGCATCTCCTGGTCTGAAATTCTGTTTGCTTTATTCTAATTGCTTCCTTAACTTCCTTTCAGTCTCCGCACCTTCGGTACCACCCTCACTCCAGGGAGTGCCAGGCCGTGCCAGGTTGTGCCAGGCTGGGCTGGGTCCCACAGGATCCAGCCATCCAGCTGGGGCTATTCTTGTCTGTGTCTATCTGCAAGATGCCTGTTGTTCTCCGTGGCTGTTTTTCTCATCATAAATGTTGACTTGGCAGGGGCCCCAGAATGGGACCCATGATGGAAAAGGCTTCCAGAGCTCTGCCTCAAAAAACACAGCTGGTCCCGAGTGCCAGGCCAAGGAAACAGAGGTTCATAGATACCACTCCTCAAGGGAACCTGAGTGGGTATGACCACTAGGACAGCCCTGATGGGGTTCAGCACCCTTTTACATGTGGGCCTCTGCCAGCAGACTCTCTCAGAACAGGCCTGGAGGAAGCCATTGGCCCTTGGAGGTGCCTTGGGGCCTGGCTGGCATTTCTCTGCTCTGCTACATGCCCTCCCCCACCCCGACTCTCTCTAGGAATTCTAATCTGTGTGAGGCCAGAGAAAGTGACTTTTAGGCCCAGCCTGGAAGCACACAGGAACCCCCAGAATGCTGGCCGCCACACTTTTAAAATGATATACCCCTATCAGTAAAATGTTTGAGCATAAACTCCTAATATGTATATACTTATTGATAAATTACATGTGTGTACTGCCATGTAATATGTAGCTTATAAGCATACAATTTTTAATGAACATTTATAAATTTAAATGGATGAAAGAAAATACTTATAAAATTGTTTTAAGCTTTAAATTTTATTGAAGGTATAAGTGATTGGATATACTCCTTTAAAAAATTATTGGTTTATCACTTTATGATGCAGTAATTCAAAAGATGTATTCTAATGAGAGGGTTGGTCTTGAAAACTATTAAGTCGGGTTTTGGGGTTTGGTTTGGGTTTTTTCTGTAGAGATGAAGTCTCACTGTGTGTTGACCAGACTGGTCTCAAACTGCTGACCTCAAATGGTCCTCTTGCCTCAGCCTCCCAAAGTGCTGGGATTATAGGCATGCGCCATCGCCTAGCACTAACAAGTGTTTTCATGATATTTCAGAAATATCCTTCACAAATATAATTTTATTTTATTTATTTTGAGACAGTCTTGCCCTGTAGCCCAGGCTGAGTGCAGTGGCATGATTTCAGCTCACCATAACCTCCGCCTGCTAGATTCAAGCGATTCTCCTGCCTCAGCCTCCGGAGTAGCTGGGATTACAGGCACATGCCACCATGCCCAGCTAGTTTTTTGTATTTTTAGTAGAGACGGGGTTTCATCATATTGACCAGGATGGTTTCGATCTCTTGACCTCGTGATCCACCCACCTCGGTCTCCCAGAGTGCTGGGATTACAGGCTTGAGCCACCGCGCCCGGCCTAGAACCTTGGAGTCTTACAGTCTACTTAGTCTTACAGTCTTATATAGTCTGTATATATAGTCTCATAGTGATTATAAGACTCTTGTTATGTGGCCTAAGAGTACTGTTCTTCTGTTACCAAGATAACAGAACAATTTCGTCTCTTATTAACTCGTATAGTTAAACGTTCTTAACCTCTGGCAGCCACTGATCTTCTTAGCATAATGTGTTTCACTTTCATCCATGTTGTTCTGTATATCAATGGTTTGTTCCTCTTTATTACAGAGTGGTATTATATAGATATACCGGACTATCCACTCACCAATTGAGACATTTAGGTTGTTTCCAGTATGGGGCGATTATGAATTAAGTGGTTAAAAATGCTCTCATACAGGTTTTTGTGTGAACATAGGCTTTCATTTCACTTGGGTAAATAAAATTGCCAGACTCGTTTCCAAAGTTGCTCTACCATTTTGCAACGTATGCGAGTTCCAGTTGCTACACATTCATGTCAGCACTCAGTTTTGTCAGGTAAGAAAAAAATTTAACCATTCTAATGTATACCGATTCTCATGAAGTTCAGTTTATCAGTTTTTTTCTCTTTTATAGTTTGTGTTTTTGGTGTATCTAAGAACTATCTTCTAACACAAGGTCACAAAGATTTTCTTCTAAATGTCATCTGTTTCAAATTAATTTTTGTACAAGCATATCATTTTTTAGCCACAAAAATAATATAAGGTGAAAACAGTGACAAAAGCTAGTTCTCGCTATAGTGCAGGTTTCAGGTACTTTCCTGTAAGTGAACCCCTTTGTAGTACTCCATCTCATATGCAAAAAATTGCAATGATCTTGCTATTTAAATATCTTGTTTGTTTTAAATAAGATTAGCCATATTCACAGAAACAGCAGCATTCAAAATATGTTGAAAGCAAAGGCAGAAGAAGAACCCCTTTGTCCCCTCCCTTCCTTCCAGAAATCATACAGGACGAATACTAGCCCAGGGCAGGTCCTAGTGGCAATCCATAGTTTATTTACTTATATTTAAGGATAAAATATGTAAAATGAGCTAGTGTTTTTCTCCCTGCCCTGGGGAAAAGGGTTGTCTAGGGGAAGGTATACCACTGCCCTGGTAAATCTTACAGGGATGCCTGTCTCCCTAGGACTGAGAAATAAGTGAACACTTTCTTCTGGGATTTGTTTCCTAGAGGCCACCTTCTTCTAAGCTCTGAACTTGAAGGTCTTAGCAAATGTTTCTTAGAGGATGACATTGTAAAACCTGTAACTTAGGAGAGTGGAATCATAAAAGAACATAATTTTGAAGCTAGAAGGGGACTTGGTCAGCTAGTCCAAATCTCTTATTAAGATCAAACCAAAATAAATGAACCGTGATATCCCTCGCATGGAATACTTACTATTCAGCAACAAAAAGGGAATAAACTGTTGATATGTTCAACATGAATGAATTCTAAAAGAATTGTGCTGAGTGAAAAAAGTCAGACAAACACATATACAGTGTAAGTGAAAATACATTTCATTTATTTAAAAAATTCTAGATTGGACACGGTGACTCACATCTGTAATCCCAGCACTTTGGGAGGCTGAGGCAGGTATATTGGGTGGATCGCTTGAGCTCAGGAGTTCGAGACCAGCCTGGGCAACATGGCAAGATCCTGTCTCTACAAAAGATTCAGAATTAGCCAGGCATGGAGGTGCACGCTTGTAGTCCCAGCTACTCACGAGGTTGAGGCAGAAGGATCACCTGAGCCCAGGAGATCAAGGCTGCAGTGAGCCATGATTGTGCCTCTGTACTCCAGCCTAGGTGACAGATCAAGACCTTGTCTCAAAAAAAAATCCAGAAAATACAAATTATAGTGACAGAAAGCTGTAATTACCTATGAATCTATAAGTGGGAAGGGGATGAGGAGGGATGGATTCAGAAGTATATGAGGAGATGTTTAGGTGTGATGGGTAGTTTAATCTTGATTGTGGTGATGGTTTCACAGGTATATACAGATACGAAAATTCATCCAATAGCACACTTCAAATATATACTATTTATTATGTCACTTAAAGTTCAGTAAAGTTGTTTATAGAAAACAAAAGAAATGAGACAGTTTACTCAGAATATTTAGTAAATGGCTACTGTGTGCTAGATGCACATGCTTATGTGTTGGGGAATAACCTCAGCTTCTTCCCTGTGCAACTGTAGTCCTCTGATGTGACTAGAGAGAGACTGAAGATATATGGCCCATGCCTTCAGGAAGCGCACAGTCTGCTAAGAGAATGAGATAAATAAACAGATGATTTCAATCCAGGATGCTAGTGCTAAGACAGAGGAAAACAGGCTGGTGTGGTGGCTCACACCTGTAATCCCAGCTCTTTGGAAAGCTGAGGTAGGCTGATTGCTTGAGCCCAGAATTTCAAGACCAGCCTGGGCAACATGGCAAGACCCTGTCTCTGCAATTTAAAAAAAAAAATGGCTGGTTATGGTGGTATGCACCTGTGGTCCCAGTTAGTCGGTCCTAGTAACTGTAGTCCCAGTTACTTGGGAAGCTCAGGAAGGAGGCTCACTTGAGCCCAGAAGGTGGAGGCTTTAGTGAGTCATGGTCACACTACTGCACTCCAGCCTGGGTGACAGAGTGAGTCTCTATCCCTTTGGCGGGGGGGTGTCGAGGGGAGAAAAAAAGGAAAGAAAGAAAAAGGAAATGTGGGGAATATGAAGAGTCCAGAACATGGGTGTTATTGGGTGCCTTTTTCTGGGGAGGTTAGGGAAAGCTTAATGAAAGAGGGGAGCTGAACTGAGGCTTGCTGAGTCAGGTGGAAGAGTCTCCCCATCAGAGGGAACTTCATGGGCAGTTAGTGTAATGCAGCTTCCAAGAATTGTGTGTGGTTTGGCCTGACTAGAGTGAAGGACATAATAGGGGAGTAGCAAGAGAAGAAGAGGCTGGAGAGGCAGGGCCCTGGAGGGATGTTTGTGCTCCAAGATTGAACAAACAATGGGGCCAGTTCTAGACCTGTGTCACTGGGACATTGTCTTTTTTTTTTGAGACGGAGTTTCGCTGTTGTTACCCAGACTGGAGTACAATGGCACGATCTCGGCTCATCGCAACCTCCGCCTTCTGGGTTCAAGCAATTCACCTGCCTCAGCCTCCGGAGTAGCTGGGACTACAGGCGCGTACCACCATGCCCAGCTAATTTTTGTATTTTTAGTAGAGCTGGGGTTTCAACTTGTTGACCAGGATGGTCTCGATCTCTTGACCTGGTGATCTGCCCGCCTCGGCCTCCCAAAGTGCTGGGATTATAGGCATGAACCACCGCACCCAGCCTGGGACATTGTCTTATCCAGACACTCAGCATGGACTTCCAGGGGCCAGGTTTTGAGGCTTTGACACTTAGAGCTAGCTGCTCAGTTGTAGCCTGGAAGCTGCTATATTCCCCAGGAATGTTTTAAGACCCCTAAAAGGATGCCGGGCATGGTGGCTCACGCCTGTAATCCCAGCACTTTGTTTGGGAGGCTGAGGTGGGCAGATCACGAGGTCGGGAGTTCGAGACCAGCCTGACCAACATAGAGAAACCCCATCTCTACTAAAAAAATACAAAAATTAGCCAGGTGTTGTGGCGCACACCTGTAATCCCAGCTATTCAGGAGGTGGAGGCAGAAGAATCGCTTGAACCCAGGAGATGGAGGTGCATTGAGCAAAGGTTGTAGAGTGGTTTTCAGAGCAAACTAAGATGTTAAATTCAGGATACCATTGTTAGACCACATTAAAAATTCGGGCAGCAGTGCAGAACATGGCTGGCTCATGTCAGGCAGACTTCTCAGTGTAACTAGAGAAGGGAAACATGGACTGGGCTGGTTTTAGTGGAAGCAGACGCCAGACCGCATGGCAGCCTCTGGCTCCTGTTTATCCTATTTCCTGCACCCTCCAGCTGGAAGAAAGAAACTGATGTGTAAGCTAGAGGTTAAAGTAGGATTGCTGCTCTACGAGCATTTCTGTGATGTAGAAATCAAGTTTCTTACATGTCAAAAGGAGAGCTCCTATGCTCCCATTTAGGAGAATTGTAAATTGTCGTGGCACTTAAGATCTTCTAGAAGGCATGACAAGCGGTAAGTTTGGTGCCGTGGGTAGGGCTGGACCAAGAGACCAAAAAGTGCTTGTGGTGGTTTCCATGCCTGGGTCAGCCTGGGAAAGCTGCGGCCAGCACAGATGCCTGAAATCAAAGTGGGACCAGGAAAGGCCAGTGTGGATTAATGATCTCAGGTGAATTAACTATATCAGGCGATGTAAGGAGGGAAGATGATTTTAATGACATAGTGGGTTTGGGTTTTTGTTTTCATTTTGTCCCCTGGGCTAGTGAAAACAGTCCAATGTGGGCTGTATCGAGCTTTGTGGCTGTTTATTCTGCCCTCTCCTCCGCCCCCACGCCATCTGCCAGCGGGACCATTGGGACCATTGCCTGGCTCAGTACTCCCTTTTGCTGTGTCAGTCCTGGAAGGTCATGCTTGCTGTAACTGAGGTTGGTTTCCCAGATGGATGGGTGAAATGGATGTCTAACTATCGATCTGTTTTCTTGCATTTCAGTCGTTCCAAGGAAGTCAAGGACGAGCATACCTCTTTAACTCAGTGTGAGTGTCTCTGAATGGTACATTCCTTGTAGGGTGCAGATTTGAGGGATGGGAAAAAGCAATCCTTGATGATAATTAAACAATGGATCCTGCCCTCTCTGCCACAGTAAAACTCTGTGGAGCATTACTCTCCATACTTGGTGTCAGTTACCTTTGGGGAACATTTTTTGGCAGCAGCTCTGGCTAAAAATAATATGTTCACCACATTCCCCTCAAACGGCACATCAGAGGTCTGTAGTCCCAGAGTGAAGAAGCTGAGGAGATTTTGAGAGCCTCAGCATGGGCTCAAGTGAGATCTGAGATGTGTGACTGGGGAGAATAGGGGTGAGCAAGACACCAGAATCTGCTGTGGGACCGAAAGAGGAAGGAAGGCCCACTTAGTGCAGGTGCACAGTTTACAGGGCCCTCAGTCTCCCCTGGCACCAGGTTTACCGCCTCTTCCCTGGGAAAGGAAAGTGAAGGCCACATAAGCCTGATAAATATAAAAAATGGAAATCTGGTGCGTGGCTTGAGCTGGGTGCCCTGTGAAGGAGCAGAACCTATTCAGCACCCAGGGGTCACTCCTTCCTGTATCGGGACCAGACTGTGCTGTCATGTTTGGCCTCTCCATCTTCATTCTGTCCTCAGTAAGCTGTGAGGACCAGTGCTCATGGCTGTGGACTTTACTGTGTGGCTGTCGGCTTGTCCCCTTAAGTCACAGATTTAAAGTATTTGTTAGAAAAATTAAAATGTTAAGCAGACTCTCAACCATAAAGATTATTTTAGTATCCCTGCTCCCCTGGAACTTGCAGATCTGAATTTCCTTCCAGCTGAGATATTTCCCCACCATGGCCACCTATTGGGGGTTAGTTTAGATCTGTTCAGCTCAGGGTTGGCTCCCCTAGGGGCAGCCTTGCCCAGTTAATTTTTGCTGGAAGCTCAGCTTGAATGACTGATGTGCACGTCACTAACTACCCACTCTCTCTTTTTGTACCTTGACATAGAGTTAATGTGGGCTGTGGGCCTGCAGAAGAGCGAGTGTTGCTAACAGGACTGCATGCAGTCGCAGACATTTACTGTGAAAACTGCAAAACCACTCTGGGCTGGAAATATGTAAGTATAAAGGAAACGGGTTGGTAGAGGGCTGGGAAGGGAATCGCCAAGAGCCTTATGCTAGAAGAACACTTTCTTCCCATGGTTCGTGGAATTGCCTTAGACCAGGATAGTCACCACCACACTCATTCTTCCCTTTTTGTTGATATATTTCCCTCCTTCTATTCATTCCTTCACACCTACCCCTGAGACACACACCCCTTTAGATTTAATAAATAATAATAGTAATGGCAAACAACATTTCTCAACAGATTACTGTATGGCAGGCATATATCAGCAGCCTCAGAGGTTAGGTGCTATCTTCACCTATTTTATGTATAGGGATACTGACACTTAAGGAGGGTAATAGCATGTCCAAGGTAATCTAGCCATTAAATAGCCACACCAGGATAGGAATCCATGTAATAGTCTGTTATTTATTTTTTATTTTTAAATTTTTCATTCTCAAAGGAGGTGGTCATGTCGTATTCTGACACAGAGCCCATGCCCCCCCCCCTTTTTAAATATTAAACAAATTTATTTTCTAATAAATAGAGATAGGGTCTCACTGTGTTGCTCGGGTTGGCCTCGAACTCCTGAGCTCAAGAAATCTTCCCACCTCAGCTTCCCAGAGTGCTGGGATTATAGACATGATCCACCATTCCTGGCCCAGAACTCATGCTCTTAAGCCACTATACTTTGATGCTCCAATAAATATTCCTGAGACACCCAGGTCCCAGACCCTGAGCAAGGCATTATCAAAAACTGCCTTAATTAATATCCACTGTCAGATGAAGTCATGGCTGGACCTCTTTCAAATGGACAATTCTTCTTTCACTATTTAACTCAGCAAAAAATGTGAAGGTCCCTTTGGAGTCTAGGAGAAGTGGGCAGTTCTTTACTAGACTGAGAGGAAGGAAGGGCCAGAGTCTGTTGCTTCAACATTGGGGACTGATAGTTCTGACATGCACTGAGGTCACAGTGTCACCACAGACACTGTGCCCCTAAAAATCCCTCTAGCTAGTGTTAAGAACCCTCTAGGCGGCTAGAGGCAGGTTCAAATTTGAGCTCCGTGACTGACTTTTCTGTGTGTCCTTGGACAAGCTACTTAGCTTCTCTGCTAGGTTTCCTCCTATTCACAGAGTTGGTTTGAGTGTTAAATAGGATAATGCCTGCAGAACGCTTAGGTCATCCCCATGCATGTAGCATATGTGCAGTGAAAATTAACTGAAATTGTCACTGTTATTATTATTGGCAGGTATTTTTCCCCCTGTATGTGTACATCCAGGCATTGCACAATCCTGTCCATTCTTGCCCTCCCTATCATTGTGAGGATATTGAAAAGTTGGTCTTCCTGTCTCTGGGAAGGCAATTTAGTCCATGTAAAATGTCTCAAATTCCCTATCCTGTCATGTGGCTCACAACCTGCCTCTGGTTTCTGAAGGAGCCTGAAGGAGTCATCAAACTTGCTGCAGAGTGATAATGATAGGTCAATGTAGGTTCATCCGTTGTAACAAATGTTCCAATCTGGTGTGGGATTTGGATAGTGGGGGAGTCTGCAGGTACGTAGTGGTATGTGGGAAATCTCTGTACTTTCTGCTCAGTTTTGCTGTGACCCTAATGCTGCTCTAACTATAACATCTTTTGGAAAAAAATATATTTATATACATATAAAATAATGCAAGCAATAGATGCCAGACATAGAATTATGATTCCATTTAAATAGTCTGCAAATGTGCAAATGATTTAAAAAAAAAAAAAAACTGCCCCAGGTGGGGTCGGCACTGGAGCCTGGCAATCCTGCCTTTAGATTCCATTTTCCCCACCCCCCTGGAAATGTTCAGGATTACAAACAAAAGTGAGGCCAGGCACAGTAGCTCAGGCCTATAACCCCAGCAGTTTGGGAGGCCAAGTCAGGCAGATCACCTAAGGTCAGGAGTTTGAAACCAGCCTGGCCAACATATAGTGAAACACCCCATCTCTACCAAACATACAAAAATTAGCCAGATAGGTGGTGGGCGTCTGTAATTCCAGCTACTCAGGAGACTGAGGCAGGAGAATCACTTGAACCCGGGAAGCAGAGGTTGCAGTGAGCTGAGATCGAGCCATTGCACTCCAGCCTGGGCCATACAGTGAGACTCTGTCTCAAAAAAACAAAACAAAACAAAACAAAAAAAAACAACCTAGACAGTGTGTTGTATGGTGCCAAGATGGGTTAGCCATGGGCTTCCTATGGTTGGGTTGGTTGTTCTTGTGGGAGAAGCTGGACTTGGCCATGTTGCTGGGGTCGGGGATACAGTTCTGATTTTGATTATACAGAAATGTCCATCACTTCTCGGCATTTTGGCTAAGATCAAGTACAGAAAAGGTCTGCTCCTGCTCCTGCCCCTGTTTCCCAGACTCTTGGCTGTCTTACAACACTTGCCTTGAAGATGTGTTGTATTGTAGATACATGGCAAACCTGAGTTGGCTGGTTTTGCTCTGTGCTTGAGGTTCAGGTAAAATGATCATTCTTTCGACAAAGGTTTATCAAAAGCCTTTGACTAAATACATCCAGTGCCTGCCCTCAAAGCATTGACAGTCATGATGCCAGCTGAGGGGAAAACCAACATGAAAACAGATAAAACAGCCTGACAAGTACTGTGATGTGCACAGCACAGTAGGGAAGCATCCAGTACCCAAATACGGATCCATTATCTCCTATGTGCCGGCCCAGGGACTTTCGTTTCATTCCCTTGTTACCTCTGTGAAGCAGGTGTGAGTCTCCCAGTTCTGTAAGGGATGTTTCAGTGCTGGGAAGCAGTAGAGGCAGGATAAGTTGGGTGTTTCTGTTCACACCAGGTCTAGTACACTTTCCACTGGAATCCACTTCTGACATTTTCCAAGTGCTTGTGTGTCTCAGAACTGCTGATTTATTTTATTTAACTTTATTTTATTTTTTATTTTTTGAGACAGGGCGCAGGCTGGAGTTCAGTGGCACAATCTGGCTCACGGAGGCCTCAACCTCCTGGGCCCAGATGATCTTCCTGCCTTAGCCTCGTGAGTAGCTGGGTCCACAGGTGCACACCACCACACCCAGCCAATTTTTTTTTGGTAGAGACGAAGTTTTGTCATGTTGCCCAGGCTGATCTCGAACTCCTGGCCTCTGTAATCTTCCTGTCTCAGCCTCAAAGGGTTAGAATTGCAGGTGTGAGCCACCACGCCCGGCTGAATGTTTTTTTCATAATAGGAATCTCATTTTCTTAGTTTTGCTTTCTGCTTCTTCCTCCCCACCCCCCAAACACTATTACTATTACTGTGGAACAACAGATCTTATTCCCAAAACACATTGCTCTGTTGATATACGCATGTGCGTGTGTGTGTGCGCCAAGACAGGGAATAATGAAGTGTCAGGGAAATGGCTGCTGTGGGGTGCCTGAGCTCTTGTTCTGAAACTCAAAGCCCCTGAACTCTAGAACAGAAGACACAGTTTATACAGCTGTGACCCAGAGCCCTCCAAGGGGACACCTCAGTTCCTTACTAATTCTGGGGGCTCCGGGAGAAAGGCTGATGTCCACTGCTTGTGCATATGGAGCTGAGACACAGGTGACCAGTGTTTTTCAGAGAATACACCAAGAAGTTCTTACATGTCTGTCTCTGCGAACAAAAGTGCCCTTTATTCTCTGCCTCTGCAGGACTTCTTTCGGTGGGGTTGATTAGCTGGGAAAGCGCACAGGGCTGTGGGTTTAGAAAAGGAATCTGCCAGGTGGTTAGTATGAAGTTCTCCCTCTGCGGCCCTGGCAATTAGGTGGGCTTAGGGGCTGCCAGGTTCTCCAGCCTGGAGTTTACACAGCTTCTGTCTCCACATATCTGACATAGAAACAGTAAGAAACCTGATTGCAAAGGAGACCTGTCTGGCCTCTCAGTATTTTGTTCCTCTCCCTAACAGGTACAATTTAAAATTAGAACCAGGCTTTCCTGTGTTCTTAGAAACTAGCAGGAATGACACTGAAACTTTATGGATCTATCCACAGGGCAGACTTCCATTAGCACCAGAAACCAAGGTCTGCTAAGATTTATATATATATATATAAATATGTAAATGTCCCAATTCACTCAGCAGTGATGTATTGAAATTCTGTTATGTGCCAGGCAGTCTTCTAAGGTACAGCAGTGAACTAAACATGAACATCTCTGTGCTCCATGAAGTTTGTATTGTAGTCACGGGAGACAGAGGTTACATAAAGTAGAAATGCACATTATACTGTATGTTCAGAAGTGACAAGTACAGTGGGGAAAACTGAAGCAGGGGTCAGGGCAGAATAACGAACGGGAGTGCTGGAATGGAAGTTGGGATTTTAAGTAGTGTAGTTAGGGAAGACCTGTCTTTGCAAAACAGGGTGACATCGTAAAGACTTAAATGAGTGAAGCTCCTGGAAAATTCTGTTGTAATATTGAGAAAGTCTTGGTGTTGCCTCAGTTCTGTAGCTAAGCGAGGGGGACATGAAGTGCTTGATGGGCAGGAACCATCTCACGGAGTCGAGGTGAAGCTGGGACCAGACTGCGGTGACCCTGATACCTGTCATCTGCCCCTGCTGCTCTGCTACAAAAGTTATTTTCTTGACCGAGTGCAGTGGCTCACACCTGTAATCCCAGAATGTTGGGAGGCCAAGGCAGGTGGATCACCTTAGCTCAGGAGTTCGAGACTATCCTGGCCAACATGGTGAAACCCCATCTCTACTAAAAATACAAAAATTAGCCTGGCATGGTGGCAGGTGCCTGTAATCCCAGCTACTTTGGAGGCTGAGGCAAGAGATTCTATGCTCAAACCTGTGAAGTGGAGGTTGCAGTGAGCTGAGACTGCATCATTATACTCCAGTCTGTGTGACAGAGTGAGACTCTCTGTCTCAAAAAAAAAAAAATAAATAAGTCATTTTCTTGTCTTTAGTCATTCAGCATCTCTTTTCTTCCTCTGTATTTCCTAGGAACATGCTTTTGAAAGCAGCCAGAAATATAAAGAAGGCAAATACATCATTGAACTAGCTCACATGATCAAGGACAATGGCTGGGACTGATTGGACAACATCTACCCAACCCAGTGTCCACGTGAACGCCATTCAACCAAACATTCTTCCCAAGCGTGAGAGAGTGACTGACACTTGGTTCCATCCGTTTAGGGGCCTTGCCATCCGGGGCATCCTCCCACCCTGACGCCATCTTTCTGGTGACTGGCCTCTAAATCGCTGTCTCTCTGTCTCTTTGCTTTGTATCTGTTTGTGAGTTGATCCTGGCTTCTCTCTCTGTTCTAGTTTTGGCTGAAAACAAAACAACAAAAGGAACAGATCCTTGACCACATGGCGGCAGCCCACCTCGGTGAGGGCCCCAGGGCCCATGTGAGAGCTGCCTGATGGCCTCTTGTCAGGAGAGCCGTGGCACGGGGGCGTGAGGAAGAGGGAAAGGGGAAACTCTAAGGGTCCTGGCGGGGGGAAGGGGTGGAAGGGTGGAGGTAGGAACAAAATCATGCTGCTCCTGGAGACCTAATAACTTAGGCTTGAAATAATTGACTTGTCTAAAAGGACAAAGAGGAAAAAAAAATACCTCATGACTGCATTCTGTCTGACCAGAAGCTTCTGTTCCTGACACCAAATGTGCCAGGCTAGGAAATGAGCACAAGATGTGGCCCTGATTCTGGTTGGCGGGGCAAGGGCCTGGTTCCCCTGGGCTGAGTGGGGCTGTGTCCTGGCAGCAGCGAGTGACTTGGGCAATGGCCAGGTGAGTGTGATGACTCTCATGCCTCATTCAGCCTCTGGGCCATCATCATCTTTGCCTCTTTAGTCACCAGGGGTAAGGTGTGAGGGGACTGCCATTTGCAAGGGGCTTAACATCTGAATATCCCAAAGGCTTTGACCAGCAACTGAGTAAAGTGAGTAATTGAGGAGAGCAGGGCACAAAGTGGGCTGCGGCTTGGGAGCTCCTGAAGAAATGGCTCAGGTGTTGAGCCAGAGAAATACAAATTAGGATCAGGTAGCAATTCTGACTGCCTTTCCTTCTGACCCCTCCTAAGAGGAGTGTGGTGCGGGAGGGGACTGGGTAGGGGTAATCCCAGGAAGGGTTTAGGTTTGAACCAATTCAGGCTCTGTGCATCTTTCCTCTTTGGCTTCTGTGGGGTGGACAGTTTCTTGTTCATAGAGTTTCAGGTGTTTTTCTGCAGTCCCGTTACTGTAGACTATAGGAAGCACGGGCCCAAGGCTCTGAGTTTAGTGATAACCTGCCTGGTAGATTCCTCATGCCCCTAAGTGCCCAACTTAGGCTAGAATGTCTTGCATGGAGAGAAATCTGTTAGTGTGGTCCAGCAGCAGGGAGGAGTTCCAAATTCTAATAGCACCCTCCTCCCCACATCCAAACATCCTTCCATTAGGGAAGAACACATCCCTGTAAGGCCCATAAGAGAAAGAGGAGTGTGTTACATTTAATCAACACTGTGAAGTCTGTTCTGCAGCAGTTCAGCCAGTACACAGTATATGACTGAAACTCACTTAACTGAATTTCATTTCTTAGACCGAAAATATTACTGTTAAGATACATGCGCATGTTAGGTAATTCTCAGCATCTGCTTCTCCACGTAGGCTGACCCTCTCGGAAAATTCACCCTGAAAGTCTCACAAAAGAATGAGTTCATGGGGACAATCTGTAAGTTGATGAACTGAGATTAAAGCAGCCCACAGCCCAGGAGTTTTTCAGAACCGCATCTGCAGCAGAACCAGCTTCCATTCGGAGTGCGTCCTTGGTGGAAATGCTTTTTTGTGTGTCTCCACGTGCTGCTGGTGGAATGGGAGACCCAAGACAGGTGTGGGCTTGCCCTGCCAGGGGCAGATGGCAGGACTGACAGAAAGCAGGATAGTGCCAGGATTCTTGGGAGAGCCCCTGTAAAATAAATGGAGTCTTAGAAATCCAGTTTTGCTCCCCAAGGCTCTTTTCCAGATCTTTCCAGTGCTTTTGTAGCCTGGGAGATCAAGTTGTTCTCCCCACATTACTGCAAGGTAGACTGAGGTTCAGAAGAAGTGCTTAATTTCTGCTCCCAGAAGAACAGTTTTTCTGGCTCAGAGGCCCAAGTTCTCAATGAAATCATTTTTCAACTTTCACATTCCTAAGCTGGCTTCCCGGCACAGAAGCCATGGATTTCCCCTCCTCTCTCCCTTCCTTTCCTCAAGGAAATAGTCTTTCTTCCTTTATGGATTTTCATTACACCCTTTGCTCAGGGATTGTCCTGATAGTGCTTTCCATAAGAAGAAAATGGGGGTTAAACCTGGGTAGGTGTTTTTGTCTTTCAAACGAAAAATGGAATGGGTGACATAAACTGGACATAGTGTGCCCTCGAATTTCCAAGGGTCAGAGAAGACCAGTGTGCCACTGTTCTTCCTTGGGGTTGAGGCCTTTGACTGTTGCATGGATCAGAGCAGGCTCCAGTCAAACCCTGGTTCTGTTTTTTTTGGTTTTGTTTGTTTTTTTTTTTTTTCAATGATTATCCATTGAGCCTCCAGTGGGTGCAAGGCGCCATACTTGCTGTGAGAGATCTGAGTGCTGGTTTTTCCATAACTACAGGGGAAAATAAAACTCATTAGGCTTTCCCTTTGTGTCAGTGAAACCAGAAGTGCTTCTTACAACATTAGCTCCATTCACGGCTTGTCTGTTTAACATTTAGCAGCATTGAAGAGGCCACAGCTGAGCTATGGAGATGCTAAATTAACTTATGGCCTCCCATCAGTTCATTCTTTAATTTCCTCACCAAATTATTGACTTAGAGCATAACCAAAGACTTCATTCATTCACCCCAGGTGGGTTGGGGGAATTGGAGTTGGTAAAGTTTGGCTGTGGGGTGTGGGGTGTGGGGTGTGGGGAGTAGAGACAGGGTAAGCAGATGTGAGAAAGGAAAAGGCATGAAGTTCTATACCTCAGCCAGCAGCTGCCTTCGTTTTGAACTGAAGTCCAGCTGGCAGACTAGCTCCATCTCCCCTGTGCCACCCTAGGTCATATGACCTTGGCTACCCTGGAGTAGACCCAGACCCCTTGGGACCTGGGACATTAGTCTCAGGCTGCCAATGGGTTGATTTGACATTAATCAAATACAGCCAAACTCGATACCCAGAAGTTGTCAGCTGGACCTGACTGAGTTTTTCCTGAGTTCATGAGGATAGGCTAGAGTGCATTTTTACTGATGGATCAGTGTGTGCAAAAGAGTTGACCCCTTTATAAAGAGATTTTCAAATGGATATATATAAAAAAACAGTTGCTTGTAAAATATACTTTTGTAAATAATATTTAATTTTTTAAATAATATATTTGGTGCTGTTTTCTCAGATCCCCTGAGAGCACTTTTTATTTTCATTTTAAATTCTATGGTTTCTTTTGCATTTCTTAAAGTATATTTTAAGGGAAACAGTGATCACCAATACACGTTTGGGGTTTTTTAAAAGGTCTCTATCACTTTCATCTGGATCAAGGCTTTAAAGCAATGCCTCTCTGCATTTTTTCCACAGTGGAACAGACTCTGCAGTACATTAACCAGGTTGAGAACTGAAATATTTTCTTGCACTAGTATTGGCTAGAAAAGAAAATAAATGAAACCAAGTTAATTTAGTAGTAACAACTTACAGTGATTCTTCCTGTTGGAAGAATTTTTCAACAACTCGGAATCATGTTTTTAATTGTGGGTGTGTGTGTGTGCGCGTGCGTGTTTAAAAAGCACTTTCAATTTTTATCGAAAATCTTTTGCCTCTTGTTTTCTTCTTGAGTGGGGACACTATAACTACAGTTTACACCTTGGGCGCATAAAGTTTTTCTTCTCTTTCTCTCTGGTTGTTTCTGTTGCCGAGTGGACTGACAGCAGAACCCACGAGAACTTTGTTTCCTGAGCGTGGAGCTGTTGCAGGTTTGCTCCTTTTTCTCGCTCTGTGTGCTCCGCGTTTACAGACCGGAAAGGAAATCTGTTGCTTGTGAAGATGGAGCAGAGTCACATCTGTGCTTCTGAGACGAGAGTGTATTAATCACATATCGCTGGGCTCCAGCTGTTTTAGAAGCCACATCATGTTAGACATTAACTGGTTTGGATTAAAAGAACATTAATAAAATAATACACATATCTTAGTGGTAAACAGCTTTTTTTTTTTTTTTTTAAGGTCAAATTGCCTCAGGTTCAGTAAGAGGCTGAGAAATCAAATCTTGAATGCAATCAACTTACATATTTTAAAGGAATCTGCCTCAAATGAGATAACATGCTAGTTGTCTAGATAGAGGAAAGAGATATTTAATTTTTTAAAATTAAAATAGTTATGAAATCTGGCAGTAAAAGGTAAAGCCAAGAAGAAACTCTGAAAGCTATTCTTATGTTACCAAATTCTATCTGCCCATATGTTTTCGTATAACATTTCGGTGAAACTGGGAGTTGGTTCCCTTTTCCCAACCTGCAGAGACTATCAATACAGAATCTGTCTGTTTATGCTTGTGTTTACAAACTGTATTCATTGGGTTTGGGTTTTTGTTTTCTTTGGTGGCATTTTTCAGGTCACTTTGCTTCTATAACAAAGGTAATTGTTTTCAAATACTTTGTCTTCACCTTTTCCTGTATTTGTACATAGTGATTCAGTATTAGAGAAGAGTGCATTGTTCCGTCATATTTCCAATCTGTGTTGGTGCTCATTTCAGAAAATAAAAGTTTTCAAATATTAACTCTTTGAAGAGCTCATCTGTCTTCCTTGACCCAGTGTGTTTGATCTTGACCTTTCACATTTAAAGTACTTAAAGACCTGCAGGATCTAAACCGGTCACAGATCTGTTGACTAACCCCTAAAGGGTTGTTTTTCCCAAGGACAGTCAGCCAACTAATGAATAAACAACAGGTCTCCTGCTTATCTGCAAATGCTTCTCCTGGCTTTACATATCAAATGCATGAGTGACCTTTATCCAGTTCTCTAAGTACTAAGCACATGTTCATGGACTCTGCAAATTTTTCTGATGACACCAATTTCTTTGGAAATAATATTGCATAAAGTAAGGCCAGGCGCGGTGGCTCATGCCTGTAATCCCAGCACTTTGGGAGGCCGAGGCGGGTGGATAATGAGGTCAAGAGATCGAGACCATCCTGGTCAACATGGTGAAACCCCGTCTCTACTACAAATACAAAAAATTAGCTGGGCACAGTGGCGCGTGTCTGTAATCCCAGCTACTCAGGAGGCTGAGGCAGGAGAATTGCCTGAACCCAGGAGGTGGAGGTTGCAGTGAGCCGAGATTGCGCCATTGCACTCCAGCCTGGGTAATAAGAGCGAAGCTCCGTCTCAAAACAAAACAAAACAAATATTACATGAAGTAAAGGGAAAAAAAGAAGTAAAAGAACGAAATTTATGTCAAAAGGGGATGGTATCATCTCTGAATGATTGGCTAACAGAGACCAGTATTCACAAGTTACAACATGGCATATCAAATTTTATCACTTTTTTCAACACATTTATTAAATGTGTTTGATTCCAGGCACTGGGCAAGGCAATTCTATCATCCTAATAAATAAGCTGCTTTTGTTTACCAAGTACTCTTCCTCCGGTTTGATTCATATGTACACATGGTCTTGTATATCCAGTCATTGTAAGTAAATTTTGTGAGCTGGTGCCTTCATTTAACATAAGTTAAACAATTTTGTCTCAGCATCATCATTATCATTTTATTTTACTTTATTTTTTAATGGTCAGGCACTGTGGCTCATAATCCCAGCATTTTAGCAGGCCAAGGCAGAAGGATGGCTTGAGTCCAGGAGTTCAAGACCAGCCTGGGCAACAGAGTGAGACCCCATCTGTATAAAAAGTAAAAGCAGCCAGGCATGGTGGCACACGTCTGCAGTCCAGCTACTTGCGAGGCTGAGGTGGGAGGATCACTTGAGCCCAGAAAATTGAGGCTGCAGTGAGTCTTGATCGTGCTACCAGACTCCAGCCTGTTTTAAAGACAGTGAGACCCTGTCTTTAAAAAAAAAAAAAAAAAAAAGCCTGTTCTGTAAAAAGGGACATACCTTTTCTCCTTCCCAGATATTTTCACCTTCCCGTTCTGGGCCCAGCTACAGTTGACTTTTATTTGTCCTTCAGTCAGTATATTATCTTCTTGCTATGACCTGTTTTGCTTCAGTGGATGTGCCTGTTACCATTTCATTCTGGTTTGCCTTTTGCACAGAATGAAGAGAGAAAAAAGAATGTGCATGAGATGACCAATCTCAAGCCAGCTGTGGGTCCTCATTCTTTCAAGCTCTTATTTCTCTGCTGGGAGAAAGGGAGGGGAGAGGACACTATCCCCATTTTGTAGATAATGAAATTGAGGTTTTGCAAGTTCTCATTACTAAACAATGTTCCAAATTTTAGCCTTGTTAAATCTTTTTTTTTCTTTAAGACAGGGTCCGGCTCTGTCACCCAGGGTGGAGTGCAGTGGTGCAATCTCTGCTCACTGCAGCCTCAACCTCCCAGGCTCAGGTGGTCTTCGCACCTCAGCCTCCCAAGTAGCTGGGACCACAGGCGTACACCACCACACCCAGCTAATTTTTGTAGAAATGGGGTTTTGGCATGTTGCCACATTAATTCTGATGATGCTTCACAGGACACTTTCCCAGTCTGCCCACCTTGACTGTTTAATAAGAGCTCAGGGAATGCAACTTAGAAAATTAACATGAACAAAACAGCTACAAAAGTCAACACTACCTGGAAAGTATTATGCATTTCATAGCTCAATATTTTTACACTGGGCTTTGTTGTTTTTTAATACTTTCTGATGGATTACATATGTAATCCTTGGCCCTCTACATTAATAATAGGTGCTGAAGGCTGGGTGTGGTGGCTAACTCTTGTAATCCCAGCACTCTGGGAGGCTGAGGCAGGCAGACCATGAGGTCAGGAGTTTGAGACTAGCCTAGCCAACACAGTGAAACACCATCAGAAATTAGCTGGGCATAGTGGCGGGCACCTGTACTTGGGAGGCTGAGGCAGGAGAATTGCTTGAACCTGGGAGGCAGAGCTAGCCTCTGTCTCAAAAAAAAGGTGTCAAATAAATGCTTGATGGCCCTTGAATTGGATGATGGTGGAGAATTAACAACTTAAAAAAATCCCAGCTACTTGGGAGGCTGAGGCAGGAGAATTGCTTGAACCTGGGAGGCAGAGCTAGCCTCTGTCTCAAAAAAAAGGTGTCAAATAAATGCTTGATGGCCCTTGAATTGGATGATGGTGGAGAATTAACAACTTAAAAAAATCTGTTGAAGCATGTCATTAAGAGGAGATAGAGAAGTTAAGCATAAAATGTTTCCTACATAGGTAAATGGTTCCGTTTACTTGCATTTATTTATCCTACAAGCATTGTTTTGGACATCTATTATATGCCTAGTCTAGTAGGGAAACCAATCCAAGGGAGCAGAAAGCTGTGGTACTAATTTTGCAGTGTGAGAGGATGAAGGGTTATTAGTCCCGCCCACTTTCAGCCAAATCTCCAGCCACATCAGCCAGGACCCTCACACAGGACCACTGGACCCTCACGGGCACTGCTGCCTGCTGAAGCAATTACTCATAAAGCCTTTCATCTGATGGCTTGTGAGCAACTGAGCTGAAATACTGATATCCCTCAGATAATCTGTAGACAGGGTTCAGCCCAAAGTAAGGAGTCAAGAAGAAGATGATTGTTGACCGGGCGCGGTGGCTCACGCCTGTAATCCCAGCACTTTGGCAGGCCAAGGCAGGCAGGTCACAAGGTCAAGAGATCAAGACCATCCTGGACAACATGGTGAAACCCCATATCTACTAAAAATACAAAAATTAGCTGGGTGTGGTGATGTGAGTGCCTGTAATCCCAGCTATTCGGGAGGCTGAGATAGGAGAATCTCTTGAACCCAGGATGCAGAGGTTGCAATGAGCTGAGATTGCGCCACTGCACTCCAGCCTAGGCAACAGAGCAAGACTCTGTCTCAAAAAAAAAAAAAGGAAGATGGGCCGGGTGTAGTGGCTCACGCCTGTAATCCAAGCACTTTGGAGGCCAAGGTGGGCGTATCACCTGAGGTCGGGAGTTCAAGACCAGACCAAAATGGTGAAACCCCGTCTTTAAAAAAAAAAAAAAAAAAAGGAAGATGATAGTTATCACACATGGCACAAGTCTATTTTGAATTGAGAGTGGGATAGAGAATATTCTTGCTCTTCATGCACATTATTGGTTTAGTTCTCACAATCCCCCCATTTTACAGAAGAAGAAACTGAGGTTCAAGAAATATAAATAGCATGTCTGTGAAAGAGCGAGGATTTTTTATTTTTTATTTTTATCACCTGGGTGCAGATGGGCTGAGGCCAAAAAGGGCGTCAGCCAGAGTGAGGATTTTAACTGTTGTTCTGATTCTGTTAAGCCCACACCCTATCTGTGGCCTCAGCCTGCCGTGAAAATCTACCAGAAGGAAACTTCCTGGCAGATCTGAGCACACACCCAAAATGTCATGGCTATTTTGTTCTCTCATGTTTTATTCTTTTTTTTTTTCTTTCATAAAATGGAAATCCTGGCCTTTCAAGCATTGGAAACACAGAGCTTAGAACTGAAGGATGTATACCTTTATTTTACAGCAGTTCAGCTTTACAGGAGTTCGGCCCTATTGATTGTGGCACTATGCTTTTGCATTTTTCTTTTTTTTTTTTTTTCCGGAGGCAGCATCTCTCACTCTGGTTACCCAGGCAGGAGTACAGTGGCATGATCAAGGCTCACTGCAGCCTCCACCTCCCAGGCTCATGTGATCCTCTTATCTCAGCCTCCCAGGTAGCTGGGACTGACTACCGGCTTGTGCCACCTCTCCTGGCTAATTTTTGTATTTTTAGTAGAGACAGGGTTTCACCACATTGGCCAGGCTGGTCTCGATCTCCTGGCCTCAAGTGATCCACCCGCCTTGGCTTCCCAAAGTGCTGGGATTACAGGCATGCCACCACCATGCCCAGCCTTATATTTATTTTGAGGGGAAAAAAATGTTGCTTTCACTTTCTCAGAATGATTGTAAAAGATAAAAAACATCCAAACCCTTGCCCATGGGAAAATGACTATGGTTTTCAAACATATGACAACATCTCTATGGAGCCATTCAGAGGTAATTCTCCAGGGCAGCTTGGAACAAGCCAAGAATTGAAAGTTCATGTTGCATGTAAGGCACCTATAATTCCCAATGATAAGAAATTATTTTAATAAGAGACAGAATAGCTAGAGAAGCTAAAGCTTTTGAGCCATTAGCAAATTAGTTGAAAACTATTAGAGAACTATTGAGTTATATTTATTTTCTTTCTCTTACCTTCATCCCCCCAGCCCCCCTGCCTCTCTCTCTGTCTCTTTCTCTCCCTCCTTCTCTCTCTCTCTCTCTCTCTATTTTCTTTCTTTGAGACAAAGTTTCACTCTTGTTGCCCAGGCTGGAGGGCAGTGGCAAGATCTCGGCTCACTGCAACCTCTGCCTCCCAGGTTCAAGCAATTCTGCCTCAGCCTTCCAATTAGCTGGGATTACAGGCATGCGCCACCATGCCTGGCTAATTTTTTGTATTTTTAGTAGAGATGGGGTTTCTCCATGCTGGTCAGGCTGGTCTCGAACTCCAGACCTCAGGTGATCTACCCGCCTTGGCCTCCCAAAGTGCTGGGATTATAGGCATGAGCCACCATGCCCGGTGAGTTATATTTATTTTCAATTAAAGTAATGATTTATCCTGAGCTCATGAGCTCAGAAAGCAACAGAGTCATGTGGAAAGAACCTTGGCTTTGGAGTTGGACAGATGGAGATTGAGTCCTGGTTGCATGTTTACACACTCACCACTTAGAGAAAGTCACTGCAATTACGAGGTCTCGTTTCCGTCATCTGTAACTAGGGAATACCAGCAACCACATAAATTATTGTGAGGTCAAATACAATGATAACCATAAAGTGCCCAGCACAGATGGGTCTTGGCAAGTGTCACTTGTCTTTTTACTGATTAATTGGAACTCACTAGGGTGAACACTGTGAGCACATAGGATATTTAGGATTCAACACTCATCCCTCTAAGCCCACCTCTACACAGGGGACCAACACCCAGAGAAGTTAAGTAATCATGGTTACTGGGCCTGATAAGCAGCAACCCTGGGACTTGAAACCAGGCCAGCTAGGCAACCAAGCTAGTGGTCCTTGCACTATACTACTTGCTTTTACTTCTAGAGGACAGTGTGTACGTTTATGAAAAGAAGAAAGGTAGGGGAACATCAGCTGGAAAAATCATCCTTGAATTTTCTGCTAACCCTCTCCGGTGCTCTTCAATACAGCAAAATGCATTCATTATCCCTGCACTCTGCTCTGGTGTGCAGGCAACGTGCGGGAGAGGAGGAGGCCCAGTGCTGTCAAATCCACTCGCCTCCCCAGCTTCCCCTGGACATGTCTGCCTCAAATTCTGAGCCACTTTGCCAGAGCAAGGCCATGTAAGCAAAGCATCCAAGCAGTTGAATCAGGGATGTTTTATTTATGGCTTTAATAATGAAGCCTCTTGGGGAAATTTTAGTTTCCCATTCCCAGAAGTGAAAATGCTTCCACAGAATGTTCTTAAAATGTATTCGTGTTTATGTTTTTTTCCTACCACGCTCTTTGCACCATCTTAATAGAGTTTAAAGCATCCGTTCCCAATGCAAACAGAATGATCTGCGCTGTCATTCATTTGGCTGGTTCTGGACCAAGCCAGCACACTGTTGAAAATTGAAAATACAGGTTGATACTGCTGCTGCTAATGACCTAACCCTATGTTGAGCCTGTTGTGGTCATTATTAAAACTGCTGCTAATTCAACAGGACCTTGTTACAGCACTGCCCAGTTCTCAGTCACTTATTTCCAGGGCAGTTGGAAGAACTGCACCCATATCTCTTGGAGGCACTCAGGCTTGAAGCCATTTCCATGGCGACGAGACATACCCAAGGTTCAGATTTCATTTCGTTTTAGATCTCAATGATATTATAAAAGAAATAGTTTACTGGCAAGAACTCTCAGCCATCTGAGAGAGGAGGCTGGGGGTAAAGAGAGCCGCTGACCTCCTGGAGCCCTGGCTGTAGGAGGGACCTCTTTGGGAGTTTGTGTTTAAAGGGAGAGTGGGTAGTCATCCTGCAAAGAAAAGATCAGCGTTCTCCCAGAAGTAACTGGCATGGACTTGCTGAGTCCAGTGCATCAGACATTTCCTCTTGCCTTGGGTAAACCCAGGTTAAGCCTGAGGAAGGCTTGTTTGAAAAAGCAAGCAGTGGGACAAGGCAGGCAGAACTCAACATGAGAATGCCTTCTTTGAAAAAAAAAAAAAGAAAAGAAAAAGCTGAGTGTGGTGGCTCATGCCTGTAATCCTAGCACTTTGGGAGTGGATGGATCACCTGAGGTCAGGAGTTCAAGACCAGCCTGGCCATCATGGAGAAACCCCATCTTTCAAAAAAAAAAAAAAGAGAATGCCTGTTTTATTTGTTTAATTTTTTTTTGGAGACCGAGGCTCACTCTGTCACCCAGGCTGGAGTGCAGTGGCACGATCTCGACTCACTGCAACCTCTGCCTCACGGGTTCAAGCAATTTTCCAGCCTCAGCCTCCTGAGTAGCTGGGATTATAGATGTGCACCACCACACCCAGCCAATTTTTTGCATTTTTATTTTTGTAGTGATGGAGTCTATGTTGCCCAGGCCTCAAATGATCCTCCCACATTGGTCTCCCAAAGTACTGGGGTTAAAGGCATGAGCCACCACATCTGGCCAGATTAGCTACCTTCTGAGACTCAGTGCCCCATGTATAAAAAAGGGTTACAGTCCAGGCACAGTGGCTCATGCCTATAATCCCAGCACTTTGGGAGGCCAAGATGGGCAGATAACCTGAGGTCAGGAGTTTGAGACCAGCCTGGCCAACATGGTAAAACCCTGACTCTACTAAAAATAAAAAAAAAAAATTAGCCAGACATGGTGGTGTGCAGCTGTAATCCCAGCTACTCTGGAGGCTGAGGCTGGAGAATTTCTTGAGCCTGAGAGGTGGAGGTTGCAGTGAACAGAGAATGAGCCATTGCATTGCAACCTGGGCAGCTGAGTGAGACTCCGTCTAAAAAAAATTTTTTTTTCTACAACCAGTGTTGTGGTGGGCAAGGAAGGTCCTCGAGTGGTTCCATCAGTCCAACTTAAGTAGAAGTGATGGGAAGAATGGGGTGATTAGTAGTTACTCAGGGAGTAGCAAAGAGGCAGATTTCTCCACATAGGCTATGTTGGACAGGGAGCTGAGCAAAGTCTTAGAAGCACAAACAAGAATCCCTCCAGCTGGCTGGTTAGGGGTCGTGTGCTCTCTGTTGCCCAAAGGAAGTCCTCACAAGTACAGCCTGGATGCAAGCAATGTATGAGCCCATGAAGTCAGAGGCTACGCAGTCAGTGAACGTGGACTCCAGACCTTTCGGTGGGGTCCCTTTAGGATCAGCGTCTTCATCTCCAGGCCCCATTAATCTTTCTCATTCCTTGTTCTTCCCTTTGCTCTAGGGAATCCCTTTCCCTTCCTTTCAAGTGAGAGATGGAGGTGGGGAAACGTGGCTTTCATTTATGGCGTTTTCTCCCAAATACTTTGCTCTTACTGAGAGTCTTTTTATTCTTACCCTTGATGGCCTAGGATTATGAAACTCAAAAGCCAGGGAGATAGATGCACATTTGTTTTTTCAAATCAGATATAATTTACACATAGTAAAATTCACCTTTGAAAAAGAGGTGGGTGCCGTGGCTCCCACCTGTAATTCCACAATTTGGGAGGTCAAGGCGTAAGGACTGCTTAGGCCCAGGAGTTTGAGACCAGCTTGGGCAACATAACAAGACCCTGTCTCTATTAAAAAACAAAAATTTAAATATCAGCTGGATATCGTAGCTCATGCCTGTAGTCCTAGCTACTGGGGAGGCTGAGGGTAGAGGATCACGTGAGCCCAGAAGTTCCAGGCTGCACACCACTGCCCTCCAGCCTGGGTGATGGAGTGAGATCCGCTCTCTAAATAAATAAATAATTATAGGCCAGACATGGCGGCTCACACCTGTAATCCCAGCACTTTGGGAGGATGAGATGGGCGGATCACAAGGTCAAGAGATCGAGACCATCCTGGCCAACATAGTGAAACCCGTCTCTACTAAATATTCAAAAATTAGCTGGGTGCCTGCAGTCCCAGCCACTTGGGAGGCTGAGGCAGAAGAATTGCTTAAACCTGGGAGGCAGAGGTTGCAGTGAGCTGAGATAGTGCCACTGCACTCCAGCCTGGTGACAGAACAAGACTCCAGCTTGAATAAATAAATAATTATAAAAGTGTACAGTTTTACAAGTTCTGACAAATGTACACAGGCATGTATACCTGTCATGTGCCACAGTCAAGATACAGAATATTTCCATTACCTCAAAAAATTCCCTCGTGTCCCCTTCATAATCACCTGTCTCCTCCAGCCCCAGCCCCTGACAATCCTGTTTTCTGTTCCTATAGTTCGCCTTTTTCAGAATGCCATACAAGGCTTTTTGAGTCCGGCTTCTGCCACTTAGCATAATGCTTTAGAGATTCATCCATAATGTTGTGTGTCAATAGGTTGCTCCTTTCATTGCTGAATAGTATTCCACTGTACAGATGATGCCATCGTATGTTCACCAATTGATGGACATTTGTTTGCTTTCCAGTTTCTGGCTATTCTGAAAAACCTGCTATAAACATTTGTGAACAGGTTTTTGTGGATATTGTGCCTATATTTTCATTACTCCTGGATAAATTTCTATGAGTGGAGTTCCTGAGTCATATGGTAAGGTGGAAGTTTAAATTTATAAGAAACTAGGCCAGGCGCGGTTGCTCATGCCTATAATCCCAGCACTTTGGGAGGCCAGGTAGGCAGATCACATGAGGCCGGGAATTCTAGACCAGCCTGACCAACATGGAGAAACCCCATCTCTGCTAAAATACAAAAATTAGCCAAGCATGGTGTTGCATGCCTGTAATCCCAGCTACGCAGGAGGCTGAGGCATGAGAATTGCTTGAACCCAGGAGGCTGAGGTTGTAGTGAGCCGAGATTTCACCACTGCACTCCAGCCTGGGCAACAGAGTAAAACTGTGTCTCAAAAAAAAAAAGAAGTATTGCATATTTAAAAGAAGACCTCACCCCTGGCCCAAAATTATGTTATTTCTTAATGGCTCTAAAAAGTCATTTGACAAGAAGAGTCATTTAATTGAGGAATCATTTTGTTACTTTAAATCATGTCACTCCTCACTCTGTTGGCATACATATTTGCTATTTATTTATTTATCTGTCTGTTTTAAGATGGGGGGTCTCACTCAGACTGGAGTGCAGTGGCACAATTTTGGCTCACTGCAACCTCTGCTTCCCGGGCTTAAGCAATTCTCCCACCTCAGCCTCCTGAGTAGCTGAGACCACAGATGCGCACCACCACACCTGGCTAATTTTCTGTATTTTGGGTAGAGACGGGTCTTGACATGTTGCCCAGGCTGGACTTGAACTTTTGAACTCAAGCCATCTACCTACCTTGGCCTCACAAAGTGCTGGGATTACAGATGTGAGCCACCATGCCTGGCCAATCTCGCAATTTATAATTTTGGCTATTTAATTCAAGGCTCCAGTGAGATAATTATGACCTCTCAAAGAGGCTGCTTACCTCGGCATCTAGAAAACTTAAGCCTGGATGGAGACTACAACCTCCTCCTTCTGCCTGAGTATTGAAAGAAAGGCCTCTTTGGGAGGCCGAGGCGGGTGGATCACGAGGTCAAGAGATTGAGACCATCCTGGTCAAAATGGTGAAACCCCATCTCTACTAAAAATCAAACAATTAGCTGGGCGTGGTGGCGCATGCCTGTAATCCCAGCTACTCAGGAGGCTGAGGCAAGAGAATTGCCTGAACCTAGGAGGCAGAGGTTGCGGTGAGCCAAGATCGCGCCATTACACTCCAGCCTGGGTAACAAGAGCGAAACGTCTCAAAAAAAGAAAGAAAGAAAGAGAGAGAGAGAGAGAGAGAGAGAGAGAGAGAGAGAGAGAGAGAGAGAGAGAGAGAGAGAGAGAGAGAGAGAGAGAGAGAGAGAGAGAGAGAGAGAGGATAGAGAGAGAGAGAGAGAAAGGAAGGAAGGAAGGAAGGAAGGAAGGAAGGAAGGAAGGAAGGAAGGAAGGAAGGAAGGAAGGAAAAAGAAAAGAAAGAAAGAAAGAAAGAAAGAAAGAAAGAAAGAAAGAAAGAAAGAAAGAAAGAAAGAAAGAAAAAGAAAAAAAGGCCTTTCTTTCAGCCATGGATGGGACTGTCACACTGGGGTCTCTGTCTACCCAGAATTTTTTTTTTTTTTTGAGATGGAGTCTTGTTCTGTCTCCAGGCTGGAGTGCAGTGGCGCAATCTGGGCTCACTGCATCCTCCGACTCCCTGGTTCAAGCAATTCTCCTGCCTCAGCCTCCCGAGTAGCTGGGATTACAGGCATGTGCCACCATGCCCAGCTAATTTTTGTAGTTTTAGTAGAGATGGGGTTTCACCATGTTGGCCAGCATGGTCTCGATCTCCTGACCTGATGATCCACCTGCCTCGGCCTCCCAAAGTGCTGGCATTACAGGTGGAACCACTGCGCCCAGCCCAGAGTTGCTTTCTTGTATACCCCTGTGTAGCCAATGGAAGGAGCAAAACACTCTGCAGCTTACCCTGAGGGTCTGTGTGTCCCACTTCCTTTCCTCTAATGGGAAATTGCTGCACCAATCACCAGTCACCTCTGTTTTGCCAAATTTGAGAAAGAGCGAGGGGCAGCAGGGAACAGACTGGTGGGACTTTTGAAGAATTCAGGTAATCTGCTGACTGGTGGGTAATGCTTACTTTCCATTTCTAGGCAATAAATCATGACTTAGAAGCAAAAGGCTACTCCTAGTTTCAGACACCATCTGGATCCATGTCCCCCAAGGCCTAGTATCCAGGGTGACCCAGTACGACGGCAAATGTAAAGCCTGCTAAAATTGAGTGCCCATGTTTGAGAACCAGACTCCAGACCTTTGGTTCAAAAAGTGATGGTGACATAATGGGGTCAAGAGAAGCTGTCAGGAAAAGATCCACTAATAATAGCTCATATGTATTGAGCACTCACCCTGTGCCAGTCACCAAATGTTCCACATGGACTTTTTTGTTGTTGGAGACAGAGTCTCGTTCTGTCGCCCAGGCTGGAGTGCAGTGGTGTGAGTCCAGCTCACTGCAACCTCCGCCTCCCAGATTCATGCAATTCTCGAGCCTCAGTCTCCCAGGTAGCTGGGACTACAGGCACACCCCACCACGCCTGGCTAGTTTTTGTATTTTTGTAGAGATAGGTTTTCACCATGTTGCCCAGGCAGGTCCCCAACTCCTAAGCTTGGGCGATCCGCCCACCTTAACCTCCTGAAGTGCTAGGATTACAGGTGTGAGCCACTGCACCCAGCCCACATGTACTTTTTCATTAGCCTTCACGTTAACCCTCTAAGGTAGGTCTTATTATAAACTCAGTTTTACAATAAATAAAACAGAGGCTGACATGGTGACTTCTTTTTTTCTTTTTTTTCTGTTGCCTAGGCTGGATTGCAGTGGTGCAATCATAGCTCACTGCAGCCTCGAACTCCTGGGCTCAAGCAATCCTCCTGCCTTAGCTTCCTAAAGCACTGAATTACAGATGTGAACCACCACAGCCAGCCTGGAGTCTATATTCTTAGCTGCTATATATTCAACCTCCAACCCAAGCCCTACTGCAGCAAAAATCCCCAGGGAAATAAGTCCAACAAAAGGAAAATGTAAGGACAAAGTGTTTTCCAGATTTCAGAATCTACTTTGAAGATCAATTCATTTCAAAAAGACATTTATTTATTCATTTAACAAATATTAGGCCAGGTGCAGTGGCTCATGCCTGTAATCCCAGCACTTTGGGAGGCCAAGGCGGGTGGATCACCTAAGGTCAGGAGTTCGAGACCAGGCTGGCCAACATGGTGAAACCCTGTCTCTACTAAAAATACAAAAATTAGCCAGGCATAGTGGCACATGCCTGTAATCCCAGCTACTCCAGAGGCTGAAGCAGGAGAATTGCTTGAATCCGGGAGGCAGAGGTTGCAGTGAGCAGAGATTACACCATTGCACTTCAGCGTGGGCAACAAGAGCAAAACTCTGTCTCAAATAAATAAATAAATAAAAATAAATATTTACGAGCATGTACAGATGCTGAGTATGCAACAGTCACAACATAACTATGGTTCCTGCCCTCACAGACCTTATATTCTCTAAGACAGACAGTTTGTAAAGAGAAAATTACAATAAAAAATAATTTGCTTCATCAGAGGTCTGAAGGGGTGGTGTCAGAGGAAGGGGTGCCTACATCTGATTATGAGTGTGAGGAAGGGCTGCCCAGAGGGCATCTTCAGAGCTGAGTCTCAAATAATTTGTGGGAATCACCAAATAGACAAGCTGTGTGTGTGTGTGTGTGTGTGTGTGTGTGTGTGTGAATATGCACAGGGGTTGCACAGAATAGAAAAGGAAGAGGTGGCTGGGCGTGGTGGCTCATACCCGTAATCCCAGCACTTTGAGAGGCCGAGGCAGGCGGATCACTTGAGGTCAGGAGTTCGAGACCAGCCTGGCCAGCATGGTGAAACCCCATCTCTATGAAAAATACAAAGATTAGCTTGGCGTGGTGGTGCATGACTGTAATCCCAGCTACTTGGGAGGCTGAGGCGGGAAAATCGCTTGAACCTGAGAGGTGGAGGTCAGCAGAGGTCATACTACTGCACTCCAGCCTGGGTGACAGAGCAAGACTCTGTTTCAGAAAAAAAAGAAGAAGAAAAGGAAGAGGCATTGTCGGCAGAGAGGACATCTGGCCCAGTCATCAGACCTGAGATTTCACGTGTCTGGTATGCCAGGAACACAGAGTTCAAGGGAAACAGCAGGAGAGAGAATGAGGCCACACAGGAGGTTGGTGCCAGGTCTTGAAGGGCTTTGTAAGGTCTTTAGGTTTTAACTCATAGGCAACAAGAAGCCACTGAAGAATTTCAAGCTTGTTTCCTTCCTTACAGGGTGGGGGAAGACGATTTTCCGAGCAGAAGCATGGCATTATCAGATATGCATCACATTTCCACTTGGGCAGTTATGGAAGGAAGGACTAGACAGAGGCAGAGAGGCTGGATGGAGGCAGGGAGATGATTGAGGAGGATGCAGGTGAGAAAAGGTGAAATGCCTAACCCAGGGCAGTGCCCGTGGGGATAGAGACAAAGAGACAGATGAAAGTCTGATAAGGAAGGCAGACCCGTGGGAGTCAGGGTTTGTTTCACCATGAGGCAGTAGCTTAGTTAACTCACAGGCTATGGCTCCACCCAACACTTCCCAGCAGCGAACTTGATCAAGTTGCTGAAGCTTAAGTCTCTCCATTAGTTAAATGGGGATAATAATGGCGCCTATGGCACAGGGTTGTGGCAAAAATCAAATGAGATCCATGTGCTTAGTGCAGTGTCTGGCACAGGAAGTGTTCAGTTACTTTTCTGTTTGTATACTTTAGTGAGAGGAAGTGGGGGCTCTAGGCTGGGTTCCAGGTTCCTGGCCTGGGTCATCACATGGATGTGCACTAGGTTGAGGGCATACTCCTGGAGAAGCCTTCGGTCCAGTAGAGCGCCTACTAAGAACATTGTGAGCTGATGGCCATGACTAAGATTTGTTGTACTTGGGCCGGGCGCGGTGGCTCATGCCTGTAATCCAAACACAGTGGGAGGCAGAGGCGGGCAGATCACGAAGTCAGGAGTTCAAGACCATCCTGGCCAACATGGTGAAACCCCATCTCTACTAAAAATACAAAAATTAGCTGGGCGTTGGTGTGCACCTATAATCCCAGCTATTTAGGAGGCTGAGGCAGGAGAATCGCCTGGAACTGGAAGGCAGAGGTTGCAGTGAGCCAAGATCACGCCACTGCATTGCAGCCTGGGCAAAAGAGTGAAACTCCATCTTAAAAAAAAAAAAATTGTACTTTTTAGTCATGGAAGTAATGAATGATACTTCTGATTAGCTCCAGGTTCTCTAGAGGAGGAGAAAGACATGAAATGAATACTCTCTCCCAACAATTCCATCTCATTTAACAGCACTGCATACTCCCAATTTACTAGGTTCACAATCTAGAAGTCAGCTTTGATTCCTCTCTGTCAACACCCATCACCCATGTCTAACCCCTAGGCAAGTCCTGTTAGCTCTACCCCCAAAAGAGATTTCGAATCTGACGGGTTTTCATCATCTCCAATGCCACAATCTAGTTCAGGCCAATATGTCTTGCTTGAACTCTGGCAATAACCTCCTTACCTGACCTGATCTCCTCACTTCTGCTCATGCCCCTTATAGTACATTTCTAAAGAATAACCACAATGAGCTTTTCAAGGTATAAACCAGACCTTGCTGCTCCTCTGCAATCAGAATAAAACTCAAAGTCTTCAAGGTCCTACATATTCCATCTGCCACCCACAGCCTTGCGACCCACAAGCACATGGATATTCTTTCTGTGCCTTGAACACATCAAGCCTGTTTCTGCTCGGGGACTTTGTACTGAGGTCTCCTCACTTAGGATGGATTTTCTTTGGATTATCTCATGTCTGGCTCCTTCTCACTCACCAGGTCTCTGCTCAAATATCCTCCCTTTCTAGCTCCACTTCACCCCTCCCTCCTCCATACACTCTTTTATTCTATTACCTTGTTTTATTTTCTTCATATCGCTTATCACCATTTCCTTCCTTTCTTCCTTTTTTTTTTTTAGACAGGATCTCACTCTCTTACCCAGGCTGCAGTGCAGTGCCACAATCCTGGCTCACTACAACCTCAACCTCCTGAGCTCAGGTGATCCTCCCATCTCAGCCTCCTGAGTAGCTGGGACTACAGGTTTGCACAACCATGCCTGGCTAATTTTTGTCTTTTTCACAGAGACAGGGTCTCACCTATGTTCCCCAGCCTGGTCTCGGGCTCCTGGGCTGAAGTGATCTGCCCACCTCAGTCTCCCAAAGTGCTGGGATTGTAGGAGTGAGCCACTGTGCCCTTTCCTTTTTCTTTCTCTTCCAATTTCTTTCTTTTTCTCTACATATACGTGGTTTCCACGAGGAATAAGACCTTATTTTGTTGCCTATATATCCCACATGCCTTGAATAGTACTTGGTTCATAGTAGGTGCTCCGTAAATGTGTTTTTTTTTATTTTTTTGAGATGGAGTCTTGCTCTGTCACTCAGGCTGGAATGCAGTGACATGATCTCGGCTCACTGCAACCTCTACCTTGTGGGTTCTAGCGATTCTCCTGCCTCAGCCTCCTGAGTAGCTGGGACTACAGGTGCCTGCCACCACACCTGGCTAATTTTTTTTTTTTAATTTTTAGTAGAGACAGGGTTTCACCATATTGGCCAGGTTGGTCTCAAACTCCTGAACTTATGATCCTCTTGCCTCAGCCTCCCAAAGTGCTGGGATTACAGGCATGAGCACCCGGCTGTAAATATGTTTTTTGAATTGAGAATTAAATGACTGAGTGAAATAATTACAATAAAGTGTATTATCACAGGAGCATTTACAGCCATGGCAGCATTTGTGATGGCTGCTCAACTATGTATTGGAAAATAATTCCATCTGTCTGAGATTTATTTTTTATTTCATTTTAAATTCTGGAAATATGCTTACCCATATCTGAGATTTAAATTCAATCCTGCCTGATAGTTAAAAACTTGGACTAGACTTTTCTCTGAGTTCTTAGCAATCTGGGATTCTGGGAGCCATGCCTTTTCCGAGGTCCTGAAGTGTTCCCTTTCACCTGGTTCTTAGCAATCCCCAGATGAAAGAGCTCCTGTGGCCAAATAGTTTCGACAATGGAAACCTGGCCACCATTCTTAAGGGAGCAATTCGTCACCTTCATAAAAGACACTGCCAAAATTCTACTCAGATTGTTTTATAGTTGATGTCATAACAAAGATTCCCATTTGTGGCGTACTTATGACTTCCTCCACCTTGCACGCCTCCTGGCTAGTAGGTATTATCCTCCTCCTAATCTTGCATGTAAGTAACCTGAGGCTGGGAGAAGCCTGGTGACTTGCCTAACGTCACAGAGCTAGGGGACGAGTGAGGTGGCTCACGCCTGTAATCACAGCACTTTAGGAGGCTGAGGCAGGTGAATCACAAGGGCAGGAGTTCGAGACCAGCCTGGCCAACATGGTGAAACCCTGTCTCTACTAAAAATACAAAAAATTAACTGGGCATAGTGGTGGGTGCTTGTAATCCCAGCTACTTGGGAGGCTGAAGCAGGAGAATCGCTTGAGCCCGGGAGGCTGAGGTTGCAGTGAGCCGAGATCACTGCACCTGGGGACAGAGTGAGACTGTCTCAAAAAAAAAGGAGCTAGGTTTCATCCCAGGTATGTTTGGCTGCCATGTCTGGGCTGGTTTCACAACAGGCTAGAGGCCAACTCCTTAACTCAGCAGGCAGATGGCCTCATAGCCACCTAGTAATGCTAATTTGGGAAAGCAGTCCTGAGATAAAGAGTTATAGAAAGCAGATTCTGTAATTAGCCTGCTTGCTCAGCAGGAATGGTGAGTTGTATCTCCTGCAGATCAGAGCTATTTGACTTGCAGAAATTCGAGGGCAGGACTGTAGGGTCTCTGGAGAAAAGTGTTTTCAAAGGCAGTACGTCCATGACAGATGTCTCTGGGCTGTGTAAGGAAGGGCAATGTCCTCACAGGAAAGAGAACATGCTAGGGGACAGGACAAGGTGCTAGAAAGGCCCTCGGAAGGAGGACAGATGGATGGATACTGGGCATGGGGCAGAAAGGGTAAATGCATCCACAACAGGAAACTTGGAACAAGGGTTCTGTAGCCCCTGCTTTTCTTCCAGAATGCTGTTTATTTGGAACAGGGTCTCACTCTGTCACTCAGGCCAAAGTGCAATGGTGTGATACCAGCTCACTGCAGCCTCAATCTCCTGTGCTCAGGCGATCCTCCCTCCTCAAGTCTCCTGAATAGCTGGGACCACAGGCGCATGCCACCACTCTAGGCTAATTTTTGTTTTTTTTTGTAGAGATGAGCGTCGCCATGTTGCCCAGGCTTGTCTCAAACTCCTGAGTTCAAGCAATGCTCCTGTCTCTGTCTCCCAGAATGCTAGGTAGGATTACAGAGGTGAGCCACTGCGCCCAGTCCCCAGAATGCTTTGTTTTTATATACTTTAAGCTCTGGGGTACATGTGCAGATTGTGCAGGATTGTTACATAAGTAACAATCCTGTTACATGCTATGTCATGGTGGTTTTCTGCATCCATCCCCGCCGTCACCTACATTAGGTTTTTTTCTTTTTTGAGATGGAGTTTTGCTCTGTCTCCCAGGCTGGAGTGCACTGGCACGATCTCGGCTCACTGCAACCTTCACCTCCCAGGTTCAAGTGATTTCTCCTGCCTCAGCCTCCCGAGTAGCAGGGACTATAGGTGCAAGCCACCACACCCAGCTACATTTTTTTTTTTTTTTTTTTTTTGTATTTTTAGTACAGACAAGTTTTCACCATGTTGGCCAGAATGATCTCAATCCGCTCACCTCAGCCTCCCAAAGTGCTGAGATTACAGGTGTGAGAGCCACCAGGCCGGACCCCCCAGAATGCTTTTTACTGCACCTCTGGCTGAAATACCTTTTCCTTCTTCTCAGAGCCTTTCAATGAGAGAACTTTTAGCTGAGCAGCAAGAGGAAATCCCAAGTCCTTAAATTTCACCTCCTGGGAGAGGTCCTCCCTCACCTTCTCATTTAAATGACACCTTCCGTCACCATTGTTATTTTCTCCAAGTACTTCTCTCAATAGCATTGCTCACAATTTGCAATCATTTATGTATTAATTTTCATGTTCTTTGGCTCTTCCCCTAGGGCAGAGACCATCTTGTTTTATTTACCCACGTGCATTCAGAACCTAGAACAGTGCTGGCACAAGGTAAATGTTCAAAAACTGCTTGCTAAGTGATGGCAGGAGTGAATGGTGTTAGGGTAGCTGATCCTTAAATTGGGCAGTCTTTGTGGCGTGTAAGTAAATGACAGTGCAGGCCAGATGTGGTGGCTCATGCCTGTAATCTCAGCATTTTGAAAGGCTGAGGCATGAGGATCACTTTAGACCAGGAGTTTGAAACCAGTCTGGGTAACGTGGCAAAATCCCATCTCTACAAAAAAAATTTTTAAATTATCCAGGCATGATGGTATGTTCTTGTAGACTCAGTTACTCAGGAGGTTGAGGTGGGAGGATCACCTGAGCCCAGGGAGGTCAAGGCTGCAGTGAACTGTGTTCACACCACTGCACTCCAGCCTGGCGACACAGAGTGAGACCCTATCTCCAAAAAAAAAGACAGCGTTCTCATTTTCCTCGACATCTGCATGTAGGTAGAATCCAGGTCAGAGTTAACACGAAGGACCCAAGGACCAACTCTCTTGCCTACTGACAGGAGGGGAATTCTGGGCTGCCTCTATGGAAATGAACCCAGGTCAATTCAGCCCCTGCTCTCTCCTCTCTGCCACGGAAGCCCCTAGTCAGCTGGGGGCAATGCTGGGTGGGGGAGGTCATGCTGGGGCTGGCCCCACTTTGCGCTGCCAGCAGCGCTGGCTGGCTCCCATCAGATATATGTGAGCTCTTGGCAAGCAAGAGGGAAGAGAGCTTGGCAAGAACGAAGTCTGACTTCACCCCCTCCCCTCCAGACTTGCAGGCTGCTGAGGCACGCCAGCTGGGACTGGGCTAAAGAGACCATTATTTGTCATCTAATAATCAGGTGTCTGGGGCAGGTTATTTCTCAGCAGGTTGAAAAACAGGTCACCCATGATATTGTGTTTCTCCTTTGGCCTTTCTGACAGCAAGTTCACCCAGAGGCCTGGCTGACCTCGTTCTTTTAAGGGGACCCTAGAAGTATAGATAAGCACCAGCCTCATGGGTGCCCTTCTGTATCCTTGGCTTGCCTGTTTTTTTCTTCATGTCATCCTTTGTTTATGAATTGTGGGACTTTTTTTTTTCTTGAGATGGAGTCTCGCTCTGTCACCAGGCTGGAGTGCAGTGTCACCAGGTTCAAGCGATTCTCCTGCCTCGGCCTCCCCGGTAGCTGGGACTACAGGTGCCTGCTACCACAGCCAGCTAACTTTTGTATTTTTAGTAGAGACAGTGTTTCGCCATATTAGCCAGGCTGGTCTTGAATAACTAACCTCAGGCGATCTGCCCTCCTTGGCCTCCCAAAGTGCTGGGATTACAGACATGAGCCACCACACCCAGCCTATGAACTGTGAGATTTCTGAGAACTGTTATTAGGGCAAATAAATGGAGCCAGGAGGCTCTTCACTTTGGCTTCAGCAGAACCCATTGCAGTCCAGATTGGGCCACTCTTTGGAATTTCTGAATGGTATGAATCCGGAGGAGGGAACAATGTTCTGCTTGTTGTCATGAGCCCTCATCTCAGAGACGTTTACATCATGGGCCTGCACATTTGGAGATGCTGGTCATGTTTTCCCACCGGTGTGATGGGTTTGGATGGTCTTGACTTGTCCTCACATTTCCCCATCTTTTATTTATTTATTTATTTATTTATTTTTGAGACGAAGTCTCACTCTGTCGCCTAGGCTGAAGTGCAGTGGCATGATCTTGGCTCACTGCAACCTCCGCCTCCCAGGATCAGGAAATTCTCCTGCCTCAGCCTCCTGAGTAGCTGAGATTACAGGCGTGAGCCACCACGCCAGGCTCCATCTTTTATTTTTTGAAAAGAAAACTAGGACAGTTTATTGGTCACTTACTATACTTTAGGCACAGTATTTGGCATACTTTCCAAAACGATCTCATTTCACTTACATTCAGATCATTTCAGGATATATTATCCTTTTTATATATACATAAGAAGATGGAGGTTCAGAAAAGTGGAATAAATTTACTAAGTCCTCTCAGCTCAGAGGCTAAGTGAGAATTTGAACACAGGATGTCTGGCTCCTAAGCCTGTATGTTCTGCCCATTCAAGGCCCACAAGGCATGGGAAGGCTGGAACAAATTACAGGGAAGCCTGACTTCATTGCTTCTCAGTATGATCTAATGCTGAAGCGTGTTTAGCTTGTTTGCTTTTCCTGGGGAAAAACAGAGGGAAGGAAGAGAGGTAGAGTAAAAATATATTTTTTTGCTGGGGATCCAATCTGTTCTCAGCATCCCATCCGGACAATCTGAGCCTCTTTAAGTAGGCCACCTTGTCACACTGTGACCGAGAAAAGGTGAAGCTGGTAGGGGCTAACCCCAGGTTGGCCTAGAAGTGGTGCTCCCAATGAGCTGAGGGGTCTGCATAATTGGGTAAGATAGCCACACTTCTTCAGTCCCGCCCAAGAATATCTATGGGAATAAAATCAAAGTTAGCCTGTGTCCATGTCTCCTGCCCTGTGAGACAGAACTCCTAAAGCAGTGCCTTGTCTTCCAGACCAATTACTTTGTCTCCCCAACCTCTCTGCAGCTGCCCTGGCCTCTACTTTCTGGGACGGGGCCTCTGCTCTGGGGGCATCCATAGCCCAGCTTCAGGAAGGTGACTGCTTCCTGGTTTGAGATGTATTATTAAACTGTAATCATACTGTGCATGGAGTCAGCCAAAGCAGTGGCTATTAATAGGGAGGTGAAGAAAGCTGACTCAGAAGGAAGCTGACTTAGGCTGGAAGGGAGAGCCCGGCCACCTTGGCCTATAATTCTCAGCAGGTGGTCAGTGAGAGAGACCTGAGCTCGCTTCGTTCCTGGGCATGAGTTAGCATTATCTGGATTTCTCAACTTGGGAAATAGAAGCCCGGAGCAGTCCCTATCAAAGGGATCTTGAGTTGTCTTTCCCAGGTCCTTGGGGAGTCTCCGAGCCCTGAGTACTGACAGCTTAAATAGCTATGACTCAGCAGAGCGGCAACTCTTCCCTCCCGATGTCATCAGTAGATGAGACTTGGAAAGGGGCACTGGGACTCCACTTTTGTGACCTCCCTCAGCTGAGAAGCCAGTGCTGATCCAGCCCTTAGCTGGCCAAACAACCCATTGGCAGAGACACCCAAATAGGGAGATTCTGTTTCTGGCTCCTTGGAGGTGGCCATTTTCATTCTGGGTGAAGGGCCACAGTAAATGAAGGGCTGGGTGTAGAAGGGCCTCATGCTGTGGGGAAAGGGACCTTTTTTAGCAATTTCTGTCAATGTCATGCATTTCTCAGGGAGTTCATACTTTAGCCATCTGGTAGGCTCCCCATCAGGCAGCTGGAAGCAGGTCAGATCCCTGAATCTGGCCCAGGATATGCCCTAGAGAAACAGGACGGTCCTTGGATGCACAATATCCCTCCCTCTGCAGCAGCCACCGGCCACAGCTTTCACACATGCTGCTTCAGCTCATTCTCACCAACCCCAGCAGGTGGGTGGAATCAACCCTTAGCAAGGAAAACAGATTCCAAAAAGGTGTTGAAGCGAGTTGGTCACACAGCTAGCAGGTGATGACGGGACTAAAACGTCAGTCTGGCAGGCATGATGAACTGCCCTGTGCCCGGGCACCTGCCCGTCTGAGCCACTTCCACCCAGACCCAGGTGTCCCTGACTTTGTCGCTACCCCACTGCTCACACTGAGGCCAGGGTGGTGAAGATCTGGGCGTGTGTTGGGTAGGGGGTGCTGAGAGGTTGGGGGAGCGCTGTGTCATCCTCTCGCCTTTCAGGTGGGTCGGGATGCTGAGGTATGTCTTCTCAAACTGGAAGATTTATTTTGGTTCCTGGATCTCTGTGGAAGGAGGTTCGAATGGAGGTAGGATGTGGGAGGTGTTTTCTCTTTCTCCCTAAAAATACTTATTAAGCACCTCTGGGTTTCAGCTCTGGGCAGCCTGGGTGCTTTCAGATTCTAGAACAATTTCATGACACCCTGGATCTGGTATTTTTCTCTGCTGTTTTTCACACAGTCTTAATATAGTTTTACCTGATAAGAACTATCCACATGTGTATATCTTTTTAGAGTTATAAAATAGCATAATCTACATACTGAAATGTACCTAGAAAATATCTTTTTTACAGAATAAAGGGTCTGTTAAGGAATGACTTTTCTTCCACTGATTGTCATATGGATCAATTCCTGAACCTGAAAGAGATTCTGAAACTCCAGATGCTGGGTCCTGAGTGCTAGCAAGCACCTGAGGGAAGAATTTTCAACCCCCAGCTGCTAGGGGCTCTTAGTGCAGAAGCAGGACCAGACCAGGCTTTTGGGAATTTGTTCGTCATTTTATAGCTGTATCATGGCCTATCCGGAGAGGGAGGGCCGGAAAGTAATTTCCTGATTGTCAGCCTCCTGGCTATTGTTTTGGGGTCTTGTGTACCCTTCTGGTCAACTCTTTTCTGCCTTTAGCTATAACAAGCAACAGGATGGTCCAGCATCCAGATTCAGAAAGCTGCCCCCTCTCACTGAGTCAAAGTTAATTAATTTTCACTGTACCTTGAACTAGGTCAGCTGCAGGACTGTGCTGGGCCTAACCTGCTGTCAGGGAAGGGCATTTCTCGTCTATCTCGATGTGCTGTCCTGGGCAGAGAAAGTGGGAAGGGGGTAGTTTTCACCTTTGCGTGGGATCACCTCTCCTCCTTTCTTGCGAGGAGGTGACCATTTTCAGATCTGTGGGTGGGGAGGAAAATCTTCTCTTCCAAAAATAATCTCTCTGCAGTGGGGTTTGAAGCCGGACCAAGCTGCTAGTGCTATTTTTACCCAGCTTGCAGTTCAGGGTGTAAATAGCAACTCTGGCTGTTTTTTCCCACAGCTGACAACAGAGTCAACCTCTTCAAGGCAGGAGCATTCTGGCATTTCGCACAGAGGAAACAGAACAAAATTTGCCCTCGGGCCCCGTTGATGATTCCTGGACCATGGGGTCAGTATCCAGACAGAGGTGGCATCTCTACGGTTCTGTTATCTCGGTCTCCGCTATAATCACCAGGCCCCACAATAGCTGCTGGGCTGAGGCTCATTTAAAGAAGCTTCCTGCGGAATAATGAGGGAAAGGCAGGTCTGTAAATTCCCGCCTGCACCCGCCCAGGGTTCCAGAAGCATGAGCAGCTCTAGGCTCCAGCTGGCTGTCCCCCTTGCCCTTTCTCTTGAATTAGCAGGCACTTCCTCTAAGGCTACTGGCCTAGGAGGGTTTCTTGCAAACCCACTGGTCTGAGGGAACACAGAGAAGACATCCTCTCAAGGCTGCCCAGATGACAGCATGTCTCTAAAAATATGCCTCCTGGTTTTTGAGTGATTGAAGGCCCCACAGCCTTTACCACTGGAGTCATTTGGAGCTCGTGGTGAAAGGACTGGCTTCCTCCTTGCCACCATTGAAGCAGAAGGTGCGAGAAAGTACCCAAAGCTTGGGGCCGTGTCTCTAATAGGCATGGGTCAGTGGGAAGTTCAGCCTCACAGAAGGCCCCTTGCTGGTGCTGTTCAGGAGGACGTTGAAGTAGCAAAGCTGAGATTCGCCCATCATGGTGAGCAATTCTCTCTTGCTTCTCTTCTGGGGAATGAACAGGCTTCATTTGCTTTTCCCTGAGGCCAGGTTTCTTACCCAAGTCTGTCTCTGGAGCCTTTGGCCTGAAATAAGAAAGGAGTTTTGAGTCAGCAGGAGAGCCATGCTTCACTATGAATTACACAGCAACCCCTTCCCCTGGCTACACATCAATCAATCGAAGTATTTCTCAAATATCTACCCCCGTGCCCAGAACTGGGCATTTAGGTACATGGTTCAAGTTTCAGATTCTTCCAGCAAATGAATTTGTATGGGGTAAGAAAAAGGATCGGAGGTCAGATAGGCAGCCGAGTAACCCCCAACTCTGCCTTTTTAAAAGTGGTTTCAGTTGCGCCTCCTTGGAATTGATTCTGGGCAGCTGTTAATTGCAAAACTCACTGCCAATTATCGATAGCTAAAGTGGCATTGGAGAGCTTCTCATGGTAAAAATAGGGGCAGGTAATGGATGAGAAAATAGCTTTACATTTGAGAAGAGAGGATGGAAACCCATTGTCTCAATCTGCTGCGTTTGAGCTTTCCTTTGTCAGCTTGGGTTCTCTCCCAAGACTGGCTGCAAAGTCTGCCTAGTGACCTCCAGCAAATAGCAAGCTACTTGGGATTAGAGCAAAACTTGTCCTGGCAGCAAGAACAGAGAGGATCCCTGCTGGGTTCAGGGCATCCTGGTTCTCACCAGGCTCCAATACAAGTTTTCAGGAAAACCCATGTTGAAATGTAAATGTACTTTTGGCTAATCTGGTGGCGGGCGGAGGGGCGGTGGGGGGATTATGATTGTCTAATTCTGCTGGTAGTTTGTGCACCAAACTTCAAATCTACAAACAATGGTTATTCAAGGAAGTTTCTTGAAGCCTAGATGATACATGTTTACCTTAAAAAGAAAAACAAGTTGGGCCCGGTGGCTCGTGCCTATAATCTCAGCACTTTGGGAGGCCAAGGTTGGCTGATTGCCTGAGGTCAGGAATTACCAAAAATACAAAAATTAGCCTGGCATAGTGACAGGCACCTGTAATCCCAGCTACTCAGGAGGCTGAGGCAGGAGAATCACTTGAACCCGGTAGATGGAGGTTGTAGAGAGCCACTGCATTCCAGCCTGGGCGACAAGAGTGAAACTCTGTCTCCAAAAAAAAAAAAAAGCAAAACAAAAAAATTCTGAAAAACAGAAACAGGAAAAAGTGCCCTGGTGAGTAAAACCAAAAGCATGTGGCAGACAGACACAATGCAGGCTGACTGTTTTGAACAATGCTCGCGGCCCCAGCCTTGACACCGGGGAAACTGGGAACGGGGTCGCAGACTTCCTATGTCAAGTGTTTCCCTGGATTTCCTGGAATCCAACTTAAAGTGCCATTTCCCCTGGTGCCACCAAGGAGTTAAACTTTGGTTCTGTTCTCCTGGTGACTAAGAATGCACTGTGTGGCTCTGAGATCATCCAGAAAGAAGCTGACAGTCGGCGTGGGAAGTGTGTGAGCTTTCAGTGCTCCTGAAATGCCTTTGATGGGCATGGTAAGAGAGCAAAAGGCTTATTGCCACCTAGTGCCCCTGATTGTGTAATTTCATCGTGAATTCTTGTTTCTTCTTTTGAATTTTGCATAATTTTAAATGAAGATCTCTAATCCTTGGGGAGCTTCATACTGTGTGTGTGAGTTATTCTATGGAGCTATTCTATGTGGGCTCTTCTATATTTTAGGCGGCAAACGTATCCCACCGCTTGGAAATATCACCCATTTTGACTGAAAACAAAGTAGAATCGATTGACCTGACCAAAGCGCACGTGGTGTGTGAGGGAGACTGTTTTCTTTCTTCTGGACTCCTTTGGAGTCCAAATTGCATAACACCCTTGGCTTCTCTCCACCTGCCCCCTCTTCCCTGAGAAGGAGGAGTGGTTTAATATGACGGGTGAGTTTGGAAGGAGAAACTGCCATATATTTTCCTCTCTTCTTTTCTTCTTGGGAGCAAACTTTGCTCCCGAGTGTGGGAAGAGGAGACCCATTCCAGCCCAGCTGGCTGTCATTGAGCCACCAAGTCTGTCTAATTCTGAAGTTGAGTATCAGGAAGCTTGTTTGTCTGATGATAAGCCACATTCTCTAATGTCAGTTTTATCAGTAGAAAAGGTTATTTTTGGTCCTCATCTAGCTTGCTGCTATCTTCTGATTCCATTCAAAATTCACAGAGAAAGGAGCAGACTGCTATTCGGAGGCCTCCTCAAAGACCCCAACATATTTACTGTGAGATTTGCTGTGATTAGACAAACCCAGTGTTGGGGTAAGGTCCGACTTCTAGATCCACATCATCACTTTCTTATAGAACACCAGATTCCTCAGCTGTCAGCTGAGTAAAAGGGAGTTTATGGGTGTTCCTTGCGGCTAAAATGCATCCATTCAAAAGCTATTTATTGAATCCTTACTATGCGCTAGGGGACACATAGGTGATCAAAAGAAACAGTCTTGGGCTGGGTGTGGTGGCTCACGCCTGTAATATCAGCGCTTTGGAAGGCGGAGGTGGGTAGATCGCTTGAGGTCAGGAGTTTGAGACCAACCTAGCCAACGTGGTGAAACCCCATCTCTACCAAAAATATAAAAAATTAGCCGGGCGTGGTGGTGCACATCTGTAGTCCCAGCTACTTGAGAGGCCGAGGCACAAGTATTGCTTTGAACCTAGGAGGCAGAGGTTGCAGTGAGCTGGGATCACACCACTGCACTCCAGCCTGGGTGACAGTAGTGAAACTCTGTTTCAAAAAAAAAAAAGAGACACAATCTCCGCTGTCACACAGTTTATACTCTAACTAGGGTGTATCAGTTTAAAAGTTTAATGTTTCAAGTGAAAAAAAACAACCTCAAATAGGCTTGAGTAATACAGGAATTTATTGTCTTCCTGGAGATCCAGGCACAATCTGATCCAAGATTCAGACGGCATGGATCCATTTCTTGGCTCTGCTTCCACTGAGTTGGATTCGTTCTTTAGCCACCACATGTTGGAACCCCTCTCTCCTGGCAGCTTCAAGCTTTCCACGACGGCTGCAGCAGATCTAAGACATACCATTTACCAGGCTGACAAGAGTCCAAGTTCCAGTAGTCCCTGGAGGTCCCCCCTGACAAGGCCGTCTCAGGTTATAGACCAGCACAAATCATGAGCTCACAGGACAGAAGACACTGATTGGCTCACACCCAGTGGGGCCCACCCCCCAATATGGGAGAGTTGGGCCCTTTCCACTTCCAGAAATTTGGGCACCGATTTGGAAGGGAGAAAGGGCCACAACCAATAACTGTTCATGACAGAAGGAAACAATAATAAATAAGCTTATACTTCTGCTCTGAGGGAAGCATTCAGCCTGCAGAAAATGGAGACATCTCATTACTACCTGGCGAGTCAAACACAGGCCTGGGGATCCAGAGATTTATTTGGATTCCAAATTCTGTGTGGGCCCCCATACACAGCTGACCCTCAGGCACATTGCAGAGGTTGATACATGATACACTTTACTTCTTGATTGGCCCCTCAGTAGTTGCCCTTGGGTTGTATTCTTGTGCTGTGTGATCGCTTTTCCCTTATTTATTTATTTATTTATTTATTTATTTATTTATTTATTTGGGATGGAGTCTCACTCTGTTGCCCAAGCTGGAGTGCGGTAGTATAATCTGGGCTCATTGCAACCTCCACCTCCTGGGTTCAACCAATTCTCCTGCCTCAGCCTCCCGAGTAGCTGGGACTACAGGTGTGTGCCACCACGCCCAGCTAATTTTTGTATTTTTAGTAGAAATAGGGTTTTGCTATGTTGGCCAGGCTGGTCTCGAACTCCTGGCCTCAAGTGATCCACCCACCTCTCCCTCCCAAAGGGCTGGGATTAGAGGCGTGAGCCACCACAGAGGATAGCATGTGCCTGAGAGAGATCTAAAAGGATGGCTGAGATGATACTCACAAAGCACATGGTGCAAGTCACCAAATAAACCTAAGCTGTCTGTTGGCGTGTGTTCATTATTCTTTCAGATTTAAGGACATTCAGCTGGTAATTTAGGGGCTAAACATTAACCACAGTGGGTCAGGCCAGCACAACAGGAGCTGTGAGCCATGAAGATACACAGTCCTTCAGTGTTCTAAATTCAACAGACCTGTGTGAAAAAACATATAACCCAAATGGATTGAAGATGGACAGAAATGCAGTCAGACATGCAGGGTAGAGAGGGTGCTCCAGCTAAGACCTTGGCCAGTTCTTTTTTTTTTTTTTTTTTTTTTAATTGAGATGGAGTTTCGCTCTTGTTACCCAGGCTGGAGTGCAATGGTGCGATCTTGGCTCACCACAACCTCCGCCTCCTGGGTTCAGGCAATTCTCCTGCCTCAGCCTCCTGAGTAGCTGGGATTACAGGCATGTGCCACCAGGCCCAGCTAATTTTTTGTATTTTTAGTAGAGACAGGGTTTCACCGTGTTGACCAGGATGGTCTCGATCTCTCTCTTTTTTTTTTTTTTTGATACGGAGTTTCGCTCTTGCTACCCAGGCTGTAGTGCAATCGCGTGATCTCGGCTCACCGCAACCTCCGCCTCCTGGGTTCAAGCAATTCTTCTGCCTCAGCCTCCTGAGTAGCTGGGACTACAGGCTGCGCCACCATGCCCAGCTAAATTTTGTGTTTTTAGTAGAGACGGGGTTTCACCATGTTGACCAGGATGGTCTCGATCTCTTGACCTCATGATCCACCTGCCTCAGCCTCCCAAAGTGCTGGGATTACAGGCTGAGCCACCGCGCCCGGCCCCTTGGCCAGTTCTTAAGAGGCACAGGTACTTGCTGAGCAACTTGACATACCAGTGGTGCCTGAGCAATCCTTTATTTCTTCATCAGCAAATATTTTTTTGAGCATCTTCTATACTAGAAGCTACAATAAAAACACACAATCAGTTTATGAGGCAGGCACTTACATCTTTTTTAGAATAAAGAAGGAAACTCCCTCTATAAATAGGTAAATTATTATAAAAATTATATGCAAGGTTAAAATGAACTACAGATCTACTATTATACAAGAGACAGAAAAGAGAAAACTAGTTTCATTATTTGGGTGGAGGCTGGAGAAGAAGTGGGCTATACCTGGGATAGAACGAGCTGACTTTGTGTTGAATCATAAACAAATATACAGGGCTAAGTGGAGAGATGGCAATCAATTATACAAAGTCTTTTTTGGTTGCTCAAAGAAATCTGACCCAATCCTCTGAATGCCCTATAGGAGCAGTTTATTTGCACCTCGCCTACTGCTCTTATTCTAACTTGTATCACAGTCGGTTATTTATTCATTCAATTATTTGGTTACTCACTCATTGAACATTGATGCAAGGCTTGATATGTGCCAAGTGTTGTGTGGTTTCTGTAGCTCAGTCTAGGAGGGGAGGAGGCATATAAAAAATAAGTATAACCTGAGCACAGTGGCTTCCACATGTAATTCCAGCACTTTGGGAGGTCAAGGTGAGAGGATTACTTGAGGCCAGGAGTTGGAGGTTGTGGTACACTATGATTGTGCTGCTGCATTCTAGCCTGAGTGACAGAGCAAGATCTTGTCTCTAAAAGAAAAAAAATTCTAACATGAGAGGTTCTGTAATAGAAGTATGCCCTGAGTGCTTAGAGGTAAAGTCTTCACAAAGGAGGTAATATTTGAGTATATCTTGACAATAACAGGAGGTTCCTAGGCCGAATTTCCAGAGTAGCTGGAAAGCCCCTGAAAGAGGAGCCAGAATGGTGTGTGAGGAATGGTAAGTGGTTTGGTATCTGGGAATCTTTGGGTATGTAGGGAGAGTGTTAGCAGAGGAAGCTGAAAAGGTAAGTCACACAGAGCTTTGTAGAACTTGCTATGGGCTTTGAACTTTATAGACAAAAGGATTTATTGAAGAATTTTAAGTAAATGATTGACAAGATCAGGTTTGGGATTTAGAATGACATCTGGCAGCAGTCTGAAGGAAAAGTGGTAGTGGGGAAGTCCAAGAAATCAACAGGGAGGCTATTTCAATAATCTAGGTGGGAAGTGACATCTTGATGATTGAAAAAGAGGGAACAGAATGGGTTCAAGGAAGAACTGAGAGACTAAATCAACAAGGCTTGGTTACTGGTTAGAAGGAAGATGATGTAGGAAAAGAAGGCATTAAGAATGACTTGGGGCTGGGCACGGTGGCTCATGCCTGTAATTCCAGCACTTTGGGAGGCTGAGGTGGGTGGGTCCTTTAAGCCCATGAGTTCAAGACCAGCCTGGGAAACATGGCTGAAACCTCATCTCTACAAAAAATGCAAAAAATTAGCCAGGCATGGTGGCATGTGCCTGGAGTCCCAGCTACATGGGAGGCTGAGGTGGGAGGATCACCTGAGCCCAGGGGGTTGATGCTGCAGTGCACCATGATTGAGCCACTGCATTCTACCCTGGGTGGCAGAGTGGGACCCTGTCTCAAAAAAAATTAAAATAAAAAAAGAATGACTTAGAGGTCACTACTAGCCCATGCAACTGAGGAAACAAAGGTATTACTCACCACAGTAGAGAACAGAAGAACAGGAGGAAAGATAAAGACAGGATAATGACATGCTGTGTTTAAGATGCTCACATGACATTCAAGTGGACAAGCCCCACTGACAATTGAAAATCTCTGCCTAGAGTTAATGAGAGAGCTGCAGGCTGGAGATGGAGCTGAGAATACATAGGTGCCGTGGCTATGGACATAAAGGGCACACACCCACCAAGTACAGCTGGAAAGTGAGAAGATAAGAGACACCAGCACAGACCCCACAGAGCACTAACATAAATGGATTGATCAAAGAGGAGCCAGAAAAGGAAAGTAAAAAGAGGTCTCCAGAGAAAAGCCAGGAGCACTGGCCAACACCTTAGAAGGCACAGGAGATAAGAGAAAGAGGAGGCAGTCAAGTAGGTCAGAGCTGGTGAAAATTCTAGTGTAGCATTTGTGACATTTCCCCATTAAAGAGCAAAGCCTGTGACAGTAGGAACTCCTGGCATGGTACTTTGTATAAAGCAGGCAGTCCATGTGCCACAGTCTATAGATAGATGTACAGATGTACCAACTTGGAGACTGCTAGTGACTGCTAGATGCCCAGAGACCTCAGATCTGGAGACACTGCAATTTTAAAGTGTTATGTTAGGGTCAAATTAGCAATAAAAACAGCACAATATGAAAAGAGAGTCTAGCTTTCCTCAAATTCCATTAAAAACTACTGCTACCACCTTGTGTATTTCTTTGTATTTGGTCTTCAGGAGAAGCACTATAAAATGAGGAAGCTGGGGGAATATAATTTATCAGAACAGGGGAGTTTAGTTGCAGTTGCTGGAAAACAGAAATTGGTGTCAATGTATTTGGCCTTTACAAAAGTCATTCTGAGGGCAATGTCGTCATCATCTTCTTTTCTATTTTTTTCATCTCATTCTGTTGCCCAGGCTGGAATGCAGGGACATGGCTTTGGCTCACTGTAACCTCCACCTCCCAGGTTCAAGCAATTCTCATGCCTCAGCCTCCTGAGTAGCTTGGGACTACAGGCACACACCACCATGGCCAGCTAATTTTTTTGTATTTTTAGAAGACACAGGGTTTTGCTATATTGGCCAGGCTAGTCTGGAACTCCTGACCTCAAGTGATCCACCTGCCTCAGCCTCCCAAAGTATTGGGATTATGGGCGTGAGCCAGCACCCTATCAGCAATGTCTTCTTTAAATGTCATACAATGTTACAGTTATTTTCATTTGCCCATTCTTTCAACATTGAGCACCTCATATGTTCGAGACACCATGCTAGGAACAAAAGATATCTTTCCATCCCTCAAGGAGCTCACAGTTCAGTGAGGGACATAGACAGGGGAATACAATGGAAATATACTGAGAAGTGCTGTGCCAGAGGTAAGCGCTGCGTGCACATGAAGACAGAGAAAGACAACCTAACTCAGAGGGCAGCAAATGAGGGCAGTGGCATGAAGTCTTTCCAGAAGAGGCAACACTTGCCAGGGGTTACAAGGAGGGGACAAGCTTCCAGATAAAGGAAACAGCAACTGTAAACATAAGAAAGAATAGGATTCAATATGGCTGAACACAGAGTACAAGGAGGGAAAGAGCCAGAGATGAGCTGAGTGGGCAGGGACCTCATCAGACCCGGGAAGCCCTTAGAAGGATTCAGAGCTTGAGCCTAAAAGCAAGGAGGAGATGCTGAATGATTATGTTAGAGGACTTCAAAGGAAGTCCTTTGCTTTTCATATTTTCTTATTTCCTATTCTGTTTCTCCTGCCTCCCTCCCTCCCTCCCTCCCTCCCTCCCTCTCTCTCTTTCTTTATCTCCCTCCTTCTCTTTCTGTCTCTCTTTCTCTCTGAAATTGCAGCTGATCTGGTCTATACCTAAACAGGATAAGTGCAAGACATTTATTTACAGTTTGTCTATGCTTGGGGCAGAGAAAAGACAGAGCTGATCCCTGAAACCTGACTTTTGATGTCGGTAAGTAACAAAATGAGAGGATCCAGGAACAATTCCTGTTTCCCACATACTTTCTTTCCATCCAAATCTGGAGATTTTAATGTGTTTGATTTTAATGAGGAGACTGTTACGTCCAAGGTGTGGACAGGAACCCACCCTTTTTTTCTTGCCAAACACGCAAGGAAAGGAATCTTAATTACAGAGAGGTCTACACTCTTGCTACTTGAAACTGGGTCCCTGGACCTGTAGCATCAGCATCCCTGGGAACTGGTTACACAGACAGAAATCTGAAGCCCCACCCCAAACATACAGAATCTGCGTTTTAAACAAGATGCCTGGGTGATTCCCATACACATTCAGGTTTGAAAATCCCTGATCTACAAGATAGGAAAACTGCCTAGTTGGTAAAACTTAGGGCACTGTGTTGCAATCTGTGTTTTGTTTTGCATGACTGATTGATGAGTAATCAGTTTGTCAGCCTCTATGATTACTAATTTATGTCCAACAGCACACTCAGTCAGGGGCTAAGCCCACTCTACTCTACTGATCATTTCTAAGAAATCTCCACAGAGCCCACAGTACTGTGATCCCATTTAAATAAAGGACTTGCTCTCTGACTGATGAGTAAAAGATTCATTCTTTTTTTTTTTTTTCCTATTGTGGCCAAATGTACATAACATACATTTACTATTTTAACCATTTTTAAATGTACAGTTCAGTGGATGAAAGACATTCCCACAGTTTTGCAACCATCACTACATTCCACCTCTAGAGTGTTTTCATCTTCCCAAACAGAAACTCTACACATGAAACAATAACTCCCCATTACCCGCTCCCTCCAGCCCGTCAACCTCATTCTACTTTTTGTCTCTATGAACTTGACTACTCCACATACTTCATCGAAGTGGAATCATACTAGACTCGCTTTTCTGTGATTGTCTTATTTCACTTAGCATAACGTTGTCAAGTTTCATCCATGTTGTGGCATATGTCAAAATTTTCTTCCTTTTGAAGCTGGATATTTTGCTGTATGTATCTAGCATATTTTGTTTACCATTCATCCATCAATGGACCTTGAGTGGCTCCCACCTTTTGGCTACTATGAGTAATGCTGTTACAAACACGCGTGTAGAAAGCTTCATTTGTAGGCAGAGGCCGAGGCAGGCAGATCTCTTGAGGTCAGGAGTTCAAGACCAGCCTGGCCAACATGGTGAAACCCTGTCTCTACTAAAAATTAAAAAAAAAAAGCCAGATGTGGTGGCAGGGGCCTGTAATCCCAGCTACTCAGGAGGCTGAGGTGGGAGAATCACTTGAACCCTGGAGGCAGAGGTTACAGTGAGCTGAGATCATGCCACGGCATTCTAGCCTGGGCAACAAGAGCAAAACTCCGTCTCAAAAAAAAAAAAGTCTTCATTTATGCTGGGCATGCAGGTCCCCTCTTCCAGTTTACCAGCGTTATTTTCTAGAGAGATGCCACAACAAACATAAAATTCACAGTTAATGGATGCTCTCAATGGATTCTCTCTCTCTCTCTGTGTGTGTGTGTGTGTATAACTTTTTTTTGTAAGTAGAGGCAGGGTTTTACCATGTTGCCCAGGCTGGTCTCAAACTCCTGAGCTCAAGTGGTCTGCCCACCTCGGCCTCCCAAAGTGCTGGGATTACAGGCATGAGCCTCAATGGATTTTCTTTACTATATCAAGTCTCTAGTTGACTCCTCATTAAGTAAAGAGAATTTGCTGTTGTTGGGTGCAAAATGTTGCATTTAGTCTCCGTCCGGGAGTTGTGTCCTCCTGAATATAAACTCAGAGTCAGAGCCAAGAGTTTAATTTGTGCAACACAAGTATTGATTGGGTGACACCATTGTCTTCCCCAATGCTATTCCTATCAACCCAAATGATCTGTGTGAATAGAGAAATCATTTTTTTCCGGGTGTGTTGGTGACAGGCTGCTTGCTGATAGGCTCTGACAGATGAGCACTTGGCTGCTGTTGGGCAGTCAACACTGTCCTTGCTAGGGCGTTGCTGGGCAAAGAACCTGCGGCCCTGGAGCTGATAAGCATACCCCACCTCAGCAGTCCCAGGGCTCCATGCTGAGTTCAGCAACCCACAGCAGAGCTCAGACAAGGGAAGAGGCTCTCAGCTTCTGGCAGCTTCTGGGTGAACTATTCTTTTTTTTTTTGAGACAGGGTCTTGCTCTGTCACCCATGTAGCATGATCTGGCTCACTGCATCACTGCAGCCTCAGTCTTCCGGCTCAAGCGATCTTCCTGCCTCAGCCTACTGAGTAGCTAGGACCACAGGTGTGTGCCACCATGCCTGGCTGATTAACAAAACTTTTTGCCATATGTATCTAGCATATTTTGTTTCTCATGCATCCATCAATGGACACTTGAGTGGCTCCCACCTTTCAGTAGGACATAGAGACAGGGTCTCCCTATGTTGCTCAGGTTGGTGTTGAACTAGGCTTATGCAATCCTCTCACTTCAGCCTCCAAAGGTGCTGGGATTACAGGCATGAGCCACTGTGACTAGCCTGGGTGAACTCTTCTAAAGAATTATATAGGCCAGGCGTGGAGGCTGACGCCTTAATCCCAGCACTTTGGGAAGCTGAGGCAGGGAGATCACAAGTTCAGGAGTTTGAAACCAGCTTGGTCAATATGGTGAAACCCCATCTCTACTAAAAATACAAAAAAATTAACCGGGTGTGGTAGCGGGTGCCTGTAGTCTCAGCTACTCAGGAGGCTGAGGCAGGAGAATCACTTGAACCCAGGAGGCAGAGGTTGCAGTGAGCCAAGACTGCACCATTGCACTCCAGCCTGGGCGACAGAGCAAGACTCCGTGTAAAAAAAAAAAAAAAAAAAAAATTATATAAAGGGTATTATCTGGAATCTCCTTTCCTCGTGTTGCTTCAGGAAGCTATGGGGATTGTGTGCTTTTTCCCTCAGGCACCCAGAGGCCGCTCTGACACTCTCCACTTCATCCCACATTTTACCTCTGGGACAACTCTTTAGGTTGCCAGATGTGTGCAAAGATGAGAAGGATACAATCACACCAGCTCATTTGGGAAATACACGCTGAGACTCTGATTTCATCTTCTCTGTGGAATGACTCTTGCTTTGCAAACTAAAGCTGGGTGTCAAGGCAGGAACTACTGCAGGTTCCCTATTTCCATGTTAACTTTGGCCCTCAAGGATGATTAACTTTAGAAACTGAAAACGCATTTGGGCTAATCATTTAGGAGATCTGACTAAGAGCTTTACAGAGAAGATTTGCACCACTGTTAAGAAAGGCGCTAGCAATTCAGGAGAATGCACATGTAAGGGATTTCCTTTTACCGGATTAGAAAGAAGAGCCAGAAAACACAGCTGAAGGCACACAAGAGAGGAAGAGGTGAAGACCTGCTGGTAGGAATCCAAAGAAAAGAGTTTGTATGTTGGTGAACACATCTGAAGAAGTCCCACAAGAACCACTGTCTAAAATGTAACGTGACAAAATAACGTGTGTGCAGCCACATTAACAGGTGACGTGTGTGTAGCTGCAAGGATTTAATGAAAGTCTGGAAACATGCATACAAGAATTAAGTATTTGTAGGTCGCTGTATAGAATTTACAATTTGCCTCCTCCCAGATTTGTCCTGCTCTGTCCACTTGGAATGCCCTTCTCTGTCCTTTCCTTCCCCATTAATACATGCTTATCACCTTATTCCAGAGCCAAGTGAAGTCTCACCACCTGTAGGAAGACTGCCCAGACTGACCCCTCTTAACTGTAAACATTCTATTTTATTTTATTTCTTTTTTGAGACAGAGTTTCACTCTGTCGCCCAGGCTGGAGTGCACTGGCACAATCTGGGCTCATTCAGCCTCCAGAGGCAACTTCCGCCTCCCGGGTTTAAGTGATTCTCCTGCCTCAGCCTCCTGAGTAGCTGGGATTGCAGGTGCAGGCCACCACGCCTGGCTAATTTTTTTTTTTTTTTTTGAGACGGAGTCTTGCACTGTTGCTCAGGCTGTAGTGCAGTGGCATGATCTCGGCTCACTGCAATCTCCACCTCCTGGGTTCAAGCAATTCTCCTGCCTCAGCCTCCCAAGTAGCTGGGGCTACAGGCATGCACCACCACACCCAGCTAATTTTTTTTTTTTTTTAATTTTTAGTAGAGATGGGGTTTCACCATGTTGGCCAGGATGGTCTCAATCTCCTGACCTCATGATCCGCCCACCTCAGCCTCCCAAAGTGCTGGGATTACAGGCATGAGCCACTGCACCCAGCCATTTTTGTATTTTTTTTTAGTGGAGACGGGGTTTCACCATGTTGGTCAGGCTGGTCTTGAACTCCTGACTTCGTGATCTACCTGCCTTGGCCTCCTAAAGTGCTGGGATTCAGGTATGAGTCACCGTGTCCAGCCTCACCTGCCTAATTTTTGTATTTTCAGTAGAGATGAGGTTTTGCCATGTTAATCAAGCTGGTCTCAAACTCCTGGCCTCAAGTGATCTGCCCTCCTCAGCCTCCCAAAGTGCTGCAATTACAGGCATGAGTCACCGCACCCAGCCTCTTAACTGTAATCACTCTTTTGCACCCTCTCCAAATGTATGTGTCCTGCATGTCCTGGTGGAGCCCACATGGCATTAATGACATATTTCTTGATCGTTTTCATGCCAATTTCCATATGTGTGGTTTGTGTTCCTAAACCTGTCTACAAGCTCCTTGAGGTGGGGACTGTTTGGGAGGAGAAAGGGTATGGTTTGTTTTTATGTTTATTTTATTTTATTTTTAAAGATGGGGTTTCACCATGTTGGTCAGGCTGGTCTTGAACTCCTGACCTCAGGTGATCCGCCCACCTTGGCCTCCAGATTGCTTGGATTACAGGTGTGAGCCACCACGCCAGGCCTAAGGGTATGGTTTGTTTGCTTGCTGTTGTTTTTGGCCTTTTTTCTTAGATATCCTAAAGCAGTGGTTCTTATACTTCCACAAGCACATTAAATGCTTATTACTGTTACATGTTATATGCTTGTTAATGTTACATATTAAATGCTTATTAATGTTAAAAGCTTCTAACTAGAATGCAGAACTGATTTAGTAGGAATGGGTTGGGCCTGGGATTCCGCATTCCTTCTATTTCCTTCCCTTCCTCTTCCCTCCCCTCTTCCTTCTTCTCTCTCTCTCCCCGCCGCCCCTCTCTTTCTTTCACTCTGTCGCCAAGGCTGGAGTGTGGTGATGCAATCTCGGCTCACTACAACCTCTGCCTACTGCGTTCAAGTGATTCTCCTGCCTCAGCCTCCTGAGTAGCTGGGATTACAGGCACACGCCACCAGACCAGCTAATTTTTTTGTATTTTTACTACAGATGAGGGTTTCACTACGTTGGTCAGGCTGGTCTCAAACTCCTGACTTCGTGATCCACCCATCTCCACCTCCCAAAGTTCTGGTAATAGAGGTGTGAGTCACTGCACCCGGCCCCTTCTCTTTCTTTGTTTCTCCCTTTCCCTTCCTTCCTTTCTTTTCTTTTTTTTAAAATCGAGTTTTGCTCTGTTGCCCAGGCTGGAGTGCAGTGGTGCAGTCATAGCTCACCGCAACCTCAAACTCCTGGGCTCAAGCAACCCTCCCACCTCAGCTTCTCAAAGGAGCTGAGACTGCAGGCGTATATCACCGTGCCTGGCTAGATTCTACATTGCCAACCTAAGTCTTGCTGTTGGTTGGAGGAACACACTTTTGAGTAGCAAGGCTCTGTAACTCCCAGAATAGTGCTTCAACATAAACAAGTAAGACTTTTGGTAGTATTTCCTAGGACCATTCCTTCTCAGGTCCAAGCCCTTTAAGCAAATTCTACCTTGCAATAAGACTTTTCCTCTCTGATCACTAGACTGCCCCCTAAATTAATTGAAGCCTGAGGACATGCTTTTGTTATACTGCAGTTGTTTGAATTTGTGTTTAAATCTAGGAATACAAATAGTTTCACTAATGTAATTTGAGAAGATTGATGAGTTATTTTGGGTAGGCATGGCCTAGCCCTGTAATGCTAGGATACTTTTGATAAGCGCTACAGTTATACCAGCTGACCCCATAAAAAGGGAAAACGCTCTAGCCTGCATAGAATGCTGACAGCTGTAACACCCCCTTCTGGACTAGGGCCCTTTGCTTTTCCCCCAGGTGGGTTAAGGAGCTGGAAGCAGACACAAAGCTTTTATTTTCCTGTGCCGGGTAAGTGTCTGTTTCCTGTGGAAAGTCCCACTTCATCAGAGGCAAAGAATTCCCTCTTAGTTTCACCCTGAAACTAGGAAAATTAGTCTTTATCCATATTGATAGGCTTCAATAAATGTTTTTCTATTTTCTTTTAAATAGAGACAGGGTCTCGCTATGTTACCCAGGCTGGTCTCACTTGCCCACCTGGGCTCAAGTGATCCTCCCACCTCAGCCTCCCAAAGTGTTGGAATTGTAAGCAAGATCCTAGCCAATAAATGCTTTTTAACTGGGAAGGACGGACCAGAAGGATAAGCTGGCACTAATGAAACCAGAAAGACGCTTGGCTGGACTCCTAACATGACGCCAACAAGAGGAATGTCAAGGCCAGCTGCCATGGCTTACGCCTGTAATCCTAACACCTGGGGAGGCTGAGCTGGGAAGATCACTTGAGGCCAGGAGTTTGAGACCACTCTGAGCAACATGGCAAAACCCCTCCCACTGCATCTCACAAAAAAATTAACAAATTAGCCAGGCCTGGTGGTGCACATCTATAGTCCCAGCTACTCAGGAGGCTGAGGTGGGAGGACTGCTTGAGCTTGGGAGTTTAAGGCTGCAGTGAGCTATGACTGCACCACTGCACCCCAGCCTGGGTGACAGAGCGAAACCCGAGGAGAGTCAAGCCTCTCAGGGCCTTGGTTTACTTATCTGTAAGATCAAGATATTGGGCTGGAAGATTACTAGCAGCCCTAAAATGTCAACTAACCAACTTAGCAGGAGAAAGGCAAAGAGACAAGATTCCACCGCTGGCTACTTGACAGCACAATGTGACTGGAGCCTCTTGGCTAACTTGTATTCTCTCATCTCAGCCCAAATGCTTGCCCTGATATGGTACTAAGTTAACCCTTTCTAGAAAATGTGGTGCCTCACATCCGCCTGCCTGACGTAGAAAGACCTGAAAAGACACGCCCTGTGCTGCCACCTAGTGGTTTCTCTTCTATCAAGGCAGAGTAGAATCTTGCTTTCTGTTCTCCATCTACCAATTAGGAGGGTCTAATAGGAGAGACTAAAAAGAGTGCCCTTCCAGGTGTCACCGCTTTAAGGGAATCAGGGACTATGATGAAGATCTACAAGGCCTTCTAAACTTTATAATTTCCTCTGTATTGTTATTTCTTGTCTGTTTCGCCGCAGCGAAACTCTAAAAACAAAAACGACCAAGATTGTTTTTAAGGTCAGCAAGGAAGCAGGGAACTGGGGAGAGACAGCACCCTAGGGTTTAAGGTAAACATCACCAGGAGATGGAGTGGGTGGAAGGAGCTGAATAGCGGAAAGGAAAGAGGGTGAAGTCCTCAGACTTGTTTGAAAAAGGAAAGAGGGGGTGGGAGAATGAATTGCCTTTTAGCTGGAATGAAAGTCATCATCTTAAAAGCATTGTCATGCTTTCCTGTTTTGTCTTCAGAGGCACCAGGCTGTTTTCAAGGCTGGAAAATGAAGCAAATGTATGGGTTTCAGCTACTGTTGCAGTTCAGGGGCCTTTGTAGCAAATGATACTCCCTTAGAGTAAGGATTCGAATACAAGTCTATAGAAAGGCCATGCACATATGGTACATGGATGGAGGCAGCCAGAGGTGAGGCTGTTGGGAGTGGTGGGGACTGTGGTAAATAGGAGCGAACTCACTCCATCTAAGGAAGCAGCAGCAACCAGTCCCTAGTGATTATGGGCCTAGCCAAACTGTGTCCCCACATTGGTAGATCTTTCAAATTTTCAGGAGAATCTGGAAACCTGGATTATTATGTGAAGTCACCTTATTTTTCAATGTTGGCAGCTAATGTTGCTTAAAAACAAATAGGACTCTGTGAGGGTGGCCAAGATGAACTTGTTTTAGGTAGCAAACATCTTCTGCCAACAAACTATCCAAAATGTGTTTTAAAATGTATAAATAGGGCTGGGCGTGGTGGCTTACCTGTAATCCCAGCACTTTGGGAGGTCAAGGCTGGAGGATTGCTTGAGCCTAGGAGTTCAAGACCAGCCTGGGCATCATAGTGAAACCCTGTCTCTACAAAAAATACAAAATTAGCCTGGCATGGTGGTATGTGCCTATAGTCCCAGTTACTTGGGAGGCTGAGGTGGGAGGATTGCTTGAGCCCAGGAGGTGGAGGCTGTAGTGAGTCAAGATGGTGCCACTGCACTCCAACCTGGAAGACAGAAGGAGACCCTGTCTCAAAAAATAAATAAATGAAAATAAATTATACATATATAACTATAGTCTACATTTTAGAGTTAAAAAATTTTTTTTTGAGATGGAATCTCATTCTGTTGCCCAGGCTAGAGTGTGGTGTCATGATCCTGGCTCACAGCAACCTCCACCTCATGGGTTCAAGTGATTCTCCTTCCTCAGCCTCTCAAATAGCTGGAATTACAGGCACCGCCACCACACCCGGCTAATATTTGTAATTTTTTTTTCTTTTCTTTTTTTGAGATGGAGTCTCACTCTGTCACCCAGGCTGGAGTGCAGGGGCATGATCTCGGCTCACTGCAACATCTGTGTCCCAGGTTCAAGCGATTCTCCTGCCTCAGCCTCACAAGTAGCTGGGATTACAGGTGTGAGCAACCGTGCCCAGCCTAAATTTTGTATTTTTAGTAGAGACAGGGTTTCACCATGTTGCCCAGGCTGGTCTTGAACTCCTGACCTCATGTGATCTGCCCACCTTGGCCTCCCAGAGTGCTGAGATTATAGGTGTGAGCCACTGCACCCGTTTGTATTTTAGAGATTTATGTCCTCTAAACTCATCATGTTTTGTGACATATATATTAGATTATTACAAAGATCTTTCAAACACCGGAGCTCCCACTTGCCAAATTTAGGACAAAATTTGATGTATTTTGTACATCAAAAAATAATGGATTATAACATGTTAAATGAAATGTAAAAGCTCTATGAATTCACAGTGAGTCAGAAGCATGCCAGCTAATAAATGCAGACAAATGATAGAATTTGAGTTTGTAACTGCCAATGTAATAATTGATTCAGTCTAGCTATCATCAATGGATGATAAAATCACCGAAACAACATTGGAGAATAGGATAATTACATGGTTCCAAAGTTGCACCCGGCAGATCAATTAATAAATTCAGGCTGGGTGTGTTGGCTCACGCCTGTAATCCCAGCACTTTGGGAGGCTGAGGTGGGCAGATCACCTGAGGTCAGGAGTTCGAGACCAGCCTGGCCAAAATGGTGAAATCCCATCTCTACTAAAAAGACAAAAGTTAGCAGCTGTGCTGGTGCATGCTTGTAATCCCAGCTACTTGGGAGGCTGAGGCAGGAGAATCGCTTGACCAGGGAGGTGGAGGTTGCAGTGAGCCAAGATTGTGCCACTGTACATCAGCACTCCAGCCTGGGCAATAGAGTGAGACTCCATCTAAAAAAAATTAATAAATTCAAAGGGAAAATGTATCTGGTGGATACCCTCTTAACCAAGCAAACTTGATATCACTAATAGTCAAACAATGGATGGTCTCCTGTTACAATGCGCTAAGAGAAACACAACCCCCTATGGAGAATTCTGCTGGAATTGTTTTACCTGAAAATAAACGTAAGGGAACAATCAAGGAAATTCAGAATCTGGAAAACTCTGCAAGATAACTTACCTGGATTCTAAAAAGTTCAATGTCATGAAAAATACCAAAAGGTGGGGATTTTTTGAGACGAAGAGAGACCAGGGAGATAACCAGAGACCATATGTAAACCTTGAGCGGATTCTGATGGAAGTGGGAAAGCCTGCTGGATAAGACAATTTAAGATCATTGGCAATAGTATGTTAAATTGTCTTCTTGAATTAATGTTAATTTTTTTAGTTGGATAGTAGTGAGTGTTATTGTGGTTATTTACTAGAATGACCTTTTCCTAGAGATCCATAATGAGATATTTAGGGGTGAGGTGTCATGACAGCTGCATCCTACCTTTAAAAAAGTGTGCTCTAGCCAGGCAAGGTGGCTCATGCCTATAATCCCAGCACTTTGGGAGGCTGAGGCAGGTGAATCACAAGGTCAGAAGTTCGAGACCAGCCTGGCCAACATGGTGAAACCCCATCTCTACTAAAGAAACAAAAAATTAGCCAGTCATGATGGTGCACACCTGTAATCCCAGCTACCTGGGAGGCTGAGGCAGAAGAACCCAGGAGGCAGAGGTTGCAGTGAGCTGAGATCACACCACTGCACTCCAGCCTGGGCAACAGGGACTGCACTCCATCTCAAAAAAGAAAAAAAGGGCTCTGTGTGTGTATAGCAGAATATGTGGTGAAATGTTAATGATTGGTAAAACCATGTAAAAGGTTTAGGATGTTTATTGAACTATTATTCCAGCTCACTTGGAAGTTTAAAACTTTTCAAAAAGAGAAACTTCATACTATGCCTTGGAATTTTATTGTAACTGTTATTCTAGTAGATATTAAAATGTACTAGCTAGCCATCCTGACACAGACTCTAGATGTCACATAAGCATTATTCAGTAAAGATGATTTGAGTCTGGCCTACTACAAGCTAGACATGATTTTAGGCAATTAGGATACTCGAATGAACAAAATAGAGATCTCCGGTCCTATGAAGCTTATATTCCAGTGGGGAGAGACAGACAGACAGACACAATGAACCTAATAAGTAAATTGTGGGAAAAACAGTCAAGTAGGAGTTAGTGGACAATTTGGGAAATATTAAAGTGGAGACTTAGATAAATAAATGAAAGGAGCACAGAGATTGATTTAAGGGATATTGAGATTATGTCCAAATTTTCTATTATTGTAGAATATGCTGGTTTGGTTTCACCTAAAGAATTCTGCACCTTTTAATCACACAAAGCCATTTCAGTTGGATTGCAGGCACACCAATTCTGAATCCCAGTTAGGAATATACTGATTTCTCTTTCACTTTCTACTGAATCCCAACTAGGGTGACCAGGTGTCCTGGTTTGCCCAGGACTAAGGGGTTTCCCAGGACATGGGACTTTCAGTGTTAAAACTGGGACAGTCCTGGGTGAACTGGGATGGGTTGGTCACCTTAAAACTGCCAGTTGCCACTTGTGTGACTTTGAGTAAATTATTTAGCTTCCAAGAGCCCTAATTTCCTCATCTATAAAAAGGACATTACACAAATACATATGGTAGGCAGATCACTTGAGGTCAGAAGTTCGAAGCCAGCCTGGTCAACATGGTAAAACCTCGTCTCTCCTAAAAATACAAAGATTAGCTGGGTGTGGTGGTGGACACCTGTAATCCCAGCTACTAGGGAGGCTGAGACAGGAGAATCGCTTGAACCTGGGAGGCAGAGGTTGCAGAGAGCTGAGATTGCGCCATTGCACTCCAGCGTGGTGACAGAGCAAAACTCCATCTCAAATAAATGTGACCTCCAATGTTGGGAGGTCACTGGAGGGCCCTCCTTAGTTGGAGGTGTTTGGGTCATGGGGGGCAGATCCTCCAGAATGGTTTGGTACTGTTTTCGAGGTAATAAGCAAGTTCTCACTCTATGAGTTCACTCAAGATCTGGTGGTTTGGGGGAGCATGGCACCTTTCCAGTCCTTGCTCATTCTCTCACTGCATGATGTGCCTGCTCCTCCTTCACCCCTGCCATGCTCATAAGCTCCCCAAGGCCCTCGCCAGAAGCTGATGCCATGCTTCCTGTACAGCGTGCAGAACCTTGAGCCAAAATAAACCCTTTTTCTTTATAAATTACCCAGCTGCAGGTGTTCCTTTATAGCAATACAAACTAACATACCATATAAGCTAGCACATCCACTCCTAGGTATATACCTGAAAAAGCAATAAAAACATGCTGACACAAATACTTGAGATGAATGTTCATAGCAGCATTATTATTTTTTATTTGAGACAGTGTCTTGCTGTATTGGCCAGGCCAGAGTGCAGTGGTAAAATCATGGCTTACTACAGTCCTGACTGACCTTCTGGGTTCAAGCAATCCTCCCACCTCAGCCTCCCAAGTAGCTGAGAATAAGGCCCATGTCACTGAGCCAAGCTAATTATTTTTTTTTGAGACAGAGTCTCACTGTGTTGCCCAGGTGGAGTGCAGTGGCACGATCCTGGCTCACTGCAACCTCCACCTCCCAAAAACAAGCGACTCTCCTGCCTCAGCCTCCGGAGTAGCTGGGACTACAGGTGTGCACCACCACATGTGGCTAATTTTTGTATTTTAAATAGAGATGGGGTTTCACCATGTTGGTCAGGCTGGTCTTGAACCCCTGACCTCAGGTGATCTGCTCGCCTCAGCCTCCCAAAGTGCCGGGATTACAGGTGTGAGCCACCGTGCCCAGCCCCAAGCCCAACTAATCTTTTACTTTTTGTAGAGATGGTGTCTCACGATGTTGCCCTGACTGGTCTCAAATTCCTGGACTCAAGCAATCCTCCTGTCTCAGCCTCCCAAAGTGCTGGGATTACAGGCATGAGCCATTGTGCCTGGCTTCAGCATTATTTTATTATTTTTTTTGATACATCAGATGCATTATTCTTTTTTTAAAATTTTTTAATTTTTTTTTTTTTTAAGACGGGGTTTCACCATGTTGGTCAGGCTGGTCTTGAACTCCCGACCTCAGGTGATCCGCCAGCCTTGGCCTCCAAAGTGCTTGGATTACAGGCATGAGCCACCACGCCTGGCCTTAGATGCATTATTCTTAATAGCTAAAAACTGTAAATAACTCAAACATTCATCAGCTGGTGAATGAATTCATAAAATGCAGCATATCCACGCAATGGAATATTATTTGGCAACAAAAAGAAATAGAATACTGGTGGTACAATATGGATGAACCTTAGAAATATTATGCTAAGTGAAAGAAGATAGTCACAAAAGAATATTGTATCATTCCATTTGTATGAAATGTCCGGAATAGGCAAATCCATGGAGACAGAAAGTAGGTTAGTGGTTTCCAGGGACTGGGAGAAATGGAGAAAATGGGTGTGACTGCTAATGGGTATGGGGTTTCTTTTGGGAGTGAGAAAATGCTCTAAAATGTATTGTGGTATTGGTTGCACAACTCTGTGAATATAAGAAAAACAATTGAATTGTACACTTTAAATGAAAGAGTAATGGTATGGTAGGCAAATTATGTTTCAATACATCTGTTAAACAATAGAGAAAAAATATTTTAGATTAAAAAAAAGATTATAATGTCTGTGTGAGGTCTAAATGAGTCTTTGCTCTCAAAATGCCCCCAGGGTCCTCCCCCAAAACATATTAATCGCACCAAATTATCATTGTGTATGTCTTTGTCTTGTCCACTGAACTGAGACCCCTGGGATGACAGAAACTTCCTTTTTTTGTTTTTATTTTTTTAGATGAAGTTTTGCTCTTGTTGCCCAGGCTGGAGGGCAGTGGCACTATCTCAGCTTACTGCAGCCTCCGCCTCCTGGGTTCATGCGCCACCATGCCCAGCTAATTTTGTATTTTTAGTAGAGACGGGGTTTCTCCAAGTTGGTTGGGCTGGTCTGGAATTCCAGAACTCAGGTGATCTGCCTGCCTTGTCCTCCTAAAATGCTGGGATTTCAGGCATGAGTCACCTCACCTGGCAGAAACCTTCTTATTCATTCAGGGTTAGCCCAGTGTGGTGATGCATGCCTATAGTCCCAGCTACTTAGGAGGCTGAGGTGGGAGGATCGCTTGAGCCCAGAAGTTAGAGACTGCAGTGAGCTATGATCATGTCACTGGACTCCAGTTTGGGTGACAGAGTGAGACCCAGTCTCTAAAAATAGTAGTAATAATAAAAATTCAAAATAGGCCGGGCACTGTGGCCCATGTCCTTTGGGCAGGCCTCAGAACAGAAGTTCAGTAGGCTTAGAACTCGAAGGAGGAAGGAGGCAATGAAATTCTATGAAAAGAGAAGTCAGCAAAGGGTAATATATTGTGGATCAAGAAGGGAGGGCCAGTTACTAAATTCCCCATGGCAGGAGCGGGCAGCCAACTTCAGCAATGGCGGTACCTGTTAAACACTTCCGTTATCCAGAATAGGCCGGGCACAGTGGCTCATGCCTGTAATCCCAGCACTCTGGGAGTGGATCACTTAAGGTCAGGAGTTTGAGACTGGTCTGGCCAACATGGTGAAACCCCGTCTCTACCACAAATACAAAAATTAGCAGGGCATGGTGATATGCACCTGTAATCACAGCAGGAGAATCGACTGAACCCAGGAGATGGAGGTTGCAGTGAGCCAAAGATTGTTCCACAGCACTTCAGCCTGGGTAACAGAGTAAGACTCCATCTCAGAAAAAAAAAGACTGATCAGGTTTCTGTTCTCAGGGCCTTACATTATAGTGAGGGAAACAGAAAAATAAACAGATGATATATAGCAATAATTGCATTGTAAATCTTTCAAGTAGGTTGATAGGGATAGCACTCATGGCTACTTAAGACAGGATGGCCAGGAAAGGCCTCTCTGAAGAGGTGACGTTTATGTGGAGGTCTGAATACTAATCAGCAGATAGGCAAGTGAAGATCTGGAGTAAAGAGCATTCTAGGGAAAGATCTTTGTCAGTGAAAAGGCCCCCGGGCTGGAACAAGTTTGGCTTGTTCAAAGAACCCGATGGCCAGCTGGCTGCATCACGTCATGGGGGAGGCTGGGAGCAGGCACTGGAAAGCCAGATTGATTTTTACCCATGAAGCAAATGAAATGGTATTTGTAACACGGCAACCAAAAAGTCAGAAGCTACAGACTTCTGACTTGAATAAGAAGGGTACCTTCTTTGAAAATTTCACATTTATTTATTTATTAAGGAACTGTAAAAATTTCAGATTAAAAATTTGTAGAATATCAGCACCATAAGACAGGGTGAAGGCTGGGCGCAGTGGCTCATGACAGCAATCTCAGCACTTTGGGAGGCTGAGGCAGGTGGATCACCTGCTGTCAGAAGTTTGAGACCAGTCTGGCCAACATGGTGAAACCCCGTCTCTACTAAAAATACAAAATTAGCTGGGCGTGGTGGCATGTGCCTGTAATCCCAGCTACTCAGGAGGCTGAGGCAGGAGAATCACCTGAACTTGGGAGGCGGAGGTTGCAGTGAGCCGAGATCATGTCACTGCACTCCAGCCTGGGAGACAGAGTGAGACTCCATCTTAAAAAAAGAAAACAAGACAGAGTGGAAAAAATCAGTAGAATATAAAACAAAAGTGATGAAGATACGTGATTAAATCAGTAGTAAATACTCCGACATCAAGAAATGAATTAAAAACAAAAATTTCAGATTCTACAGAAAGTAGCAGTATTAAGAGGAAGAGACAAAACTTGAGTAGAGGTTATAAATCAATTTCTAGCTTGCTGGATAATACCATCAATGAAGATGAGGGGAACATAGGAACCCATAAGATAAAGATTTTGAGTTCTTGCTGATTTGACACAAAATACTGACGTCAGTAAAAGTCATATAACACTGAGGATTCACCGCTAAAACAAAGACTTTAACACAAACTTATAATGGTTATAAGAGGATTCACCGCTAAAACAAAGACTTTAACACAAACTTATAATGGCCAAATCAAAGAATACTTAAGATTAATCCTAACAGGAAAACATAAAATGCCCTAAAATCTTACAGCTCATTTTGGATAGAGGTTTTAACAACAGTCCTAAAGTTTTACATAATAATGAGTCATGTAGTTAAAAGACACTCTTTTAAAATATCATAAGAAACAAATTTCAGCCAGGCACAGTGGCTCACACCTGTAAACCCAGGACTTTGGGAGGCCAAGGCAGGCGGATCACCTCAGGTTGGGAGTTTGAGACCAGCCTGACCAACATGGAGAAACTCCATCTCTACTAAAAATACAAAATTAGCCAGGCGTGGTGGTGCATGCCTGTAATCCCAGCTGAGGGAAGCTGAGGCAGGATAATCACTTGAGCCTGCAGGGTGGAGGTTGCAGTGAGCCAAGATGGCACCATTGCACTCCAGCCTGGGCAACAAGAGCAAAACTCTGTCTCAAAAACGGAAACAAACAAACAAACAAAAAACAAATTTCAAGCAACCATGCTGGAGGACAGATGAATTATCTTTCTACTCTTTCCTAAGAAAATGAAATTTAGGCTGGGCATGGTGGCTCCTGCCTGTCCTCCCATCACTTTGGGAGGCCAAGGTGGGAGGATTGCTTGAGCTAGAAGTTTGAGACCACCTTGGGTAACCTAGTGAGACCTCATCTCTACTAAAAGTAAAATGAAATAAATTAGCTGGGTATGGTGGCACACACCTGTAGTCCCAGCTACTCAAGAGGCTGAGACAAGAGGATCACTTGAGCCCAAGAGTTTGAGGTTCCAGTGAGCTATGAAAAACAAAAAAGATATTTTAAATTGTCATATGAAGAGATGAAGACTATATAGCCAAAAAATGTAGCAAAAAGTATTATATTGTGTTAATAAGTTAATTCATAAAAAATATATTTTGGGCTGGGTGCAGTGGCTCACACCTGTAATCCCAGCACTTTGGTAGGCTGAGGTGGGAGGATTGCTTGAGCCCAGGAGTTCGAGACCAGCCTGGTCAACAGAGTGAGACCCTGTCTCATTAAAAAAAAATTACATATATATATATATATATATACACACACACACACACACACAGTAATAAATATATATAATTATAGTTATTTTCCTAAACTTGGTGATATTTTTTGCAAGTTTTTGTAAAATTGAAATTTATTGTGGTTTTTTTCTTGGATGCTAAATAAATATCCATTTTCTTTTCTTTTTTTTTGAGACAGAGTCTTACTCTGTCGCCCAGGCTGGGATACAGTGGTGCAATCATAGCTCACTGCAGCCTGGGAGATCTGCACTGTAGATCTCTCAGGCTCAAGGGATCCTCCTGCCCTAGCCTCCTTAATTGCTGAGACTATAGGGATATACCACTATACTTGACCAATTTCTTTGCTTTTTATTTGAGACGGGCTCTCTCTGCATTGCCCAGACTGGTCTCAAACTCCTAGGCTTAAGCAATCTTCCCCCCTCAGCCTCCCAAAGTGCCAGGATTACAGGTGTGAGCCACTGTGTCCAGATAAATATTCATTTTGGGCCGGGCATGGTGGCTCACATCTGTAATCTCAGCACTTTGGGAGGCCGCGGCAGGCAGATCATCTGAGATCAGGAGTTTGAGATCAGCCTGACCAAAATGGTCATACCCTGTCTCTACTAAAAATACAGAAATTAGCTGGGCATGGTGGACCTGTAATCCCAGCTACTTGGGAGGCTGAGGCAGGAGAATCACTTGAACCCAGGAGGCAGAGGTTTTAGTGAGCTGAGATTGTGCCATTGCACTCCAGCCTGGGCAACAGAGTGAGACTCTGTCTTAAAAAAAAAATTTTTTTTTTGGCCGGGCACAGTGGCTCATGCCTGTAATCCTAGCACTTTGGGAGGCCGAGGTGGGTGGATCACGTGAGGTCAGGAGTTCAAGACCAGCCTGGCCATCATGGTGAAACCCCATCTTTGAAAAAAAAATTTTTTTTAATAAATAAAAATTAAAATAGTTGTAATATTCTTTTATTTTTTTGTAAAGAGGCTCCTCCCTCCATAAACTGTGTAACTTCCAGGCCTCACAAAGCCTAAATCCTTCCCTAGGTACAAGATGTATGGTTTGTTGCTAAAGAAGAGATTTGGATTTTATTCTATGTATGATGGGAAGCTATTAAAAGGTTCTGATTAGATGAGTGACAAGCTGATTTATGACATTTTAAAAAGATGACTCTGGCTGCCAGGTTACCTACAATAACACAGCATTAGTTGGGGAGATGGAGAGAAGGAGTTGTGTCCATGTGTGTGGTAACAAGGAGTGAGGGGTTCCCACAGCTATGCAACAGCCAGAGTCTCTGGAGAAAAAGCCAGGACAGGTATTCAGAGAAGGAGGAGACAAGCCCCAGAAGTAAGCACTGGGCACAGGTTAGCTATGATGGTCATGATGACCACTTACCATCCAGCTAACATATACTGAATGCTTACTTCTGGAAAATAGCCCTGGGTGGGTTCAGAAATATTGAAGAAGAGATTGAATTTCCAGTTGAATGGGGGCTCAAGTTAAGGAAATTGATCTGAGAAGGCTGGGAGACTTAGGGACACTGGGACACATGATTGGCAGGGAGAGAATAAAAAGACACAGAGGGAGCAAACACAGGACATGCAAAGGTAAAGGGACAAGTGAGACATTAGATGGGCCGAAACACAGGACACAACAGTAGTAACAGCTAACACTTCCACAGTTCACCTGGTGCCATTGCTGGGTTTTGCATGTGTTAGCCATTTTATTTTATCTTATTTATTGAGGCAGAGTCTCACTCTGTTGCCCAGGCTGGAGTGCAATGGCGTGATTGCAGCTCACCGCAACCTCTGCCTCCTGGTTTCAGGTGATTCTCCTGCCTCAGTCTCCCCAGTAGCTGGGATTACAGGCATGCGCCACCATGCTCAGTGAATTTTTGTAATTTTAGTAGAGACAGGGTTTCACCATGTTGGCCAAGCTGGTCTCAAACTGCTGACCTCAAATGATCCACTAACCTGGGCCTCCCAAAGTGATGGGATTACCGGCATGAGCCATGGTGCCTAGCCTAACCCATTTAATTTAGAAAGAGAAGCTGCAGCAGATCATGGTCTGCCCTGAGTAAAGAAACATGGACATATTTTATGGATAGTGCAAGCCACTGAAGATTTTTGAGCAGATATTATTAGGAAATAAAAGAGAGTAATCAAGATTGCTTAACTAGGGGAGCCTAAAGACCTCCTGAAATTTTGAGCAAATATTTGTGTGATGCTTCTTTTCTTTGGGAGAGTCCATACCACCCATCCAACCTCAAAGGTGTCTGAGATTTCAAAAAAGGCTAAGGAAGGCTGGGTATGGTGGCTGGCACTTGTAATCCCAGCATTTTGGAAGGCTGAGGTGGGTGGATTGTTTGAGTTCAGAAGTTCAAGGCCAGCCTGGGAAAAATGTCGAAACTCCATTTCTGCAAAACATACAAAAATTAGACAGGTGTGGTAGCATGTATCTGTAGTCCCAGCTACTTGGGAAGCTGAGATGGGAGGATGGCTTAAGCCCGGGACGTAGAGGTTGCAGTGAGCTGAGACTGTACCACTGCACACCAGCCTAGGTGATAGAGGCAGATCTTGTCGAAAAAAAATAAAAGGTTAAGGATCAGGGACTTAGCAGTTTTAACCCTAGATGACCAATAGTATGGTATTGTCATGAGTGAAAGTAGGGATCCCAGGTAAGACAAGGAGGCAGTGTTGGCTGGAAGAGCAGAGAAATGGTCATTTCCCTCTGAGATATGTTGATTTCACAGTGTTACAGGTGGATCTCCAGTGGGCAGTAGAGACTTGGAACCCAGCTCTCCAAGATAGGGCGAGGCTGCTGCCACAGGCAGGGGAATGATCCTCTATCACAAGCTCGAGTTTGAATGACATTGTCAAGGAAAATCAGAAAAGAAGGCCAAGGACAGATCTTTGAACATTATTTGATCTGACTGCCTTGCCTTTTCCTAAGTGCTTTCGCACAGATTTTTTCTCTACACGAGAAATTCACATTTTGAACTTTAGTTCCTAAAATACATTAAATCATACGTGGCTTCTAAGACGGGGCAGGAGGGGATGCACATAATGACTGCTTATGTGGCTTCTCATCTGAGGAAATTATCTCTTCAAAATGATCGGGTGCTCCTGACCCTATTCTTAAGAGTGTGGGCATTTTTGAGCTAATTTTGGAAGTGCAAGGATAATTGTTAGCACTCAGACCTAGTTCTACCCCAGTGTTAAAAATCTCAGGAACCGGCTGAGCATGGTAGCTCATGCCTGTAATACCAGCACTTTGAGAGGCTGAGACAAAAGGATCATTTGAGTCTAGGAGTTCAAGGCCAGCCTAGGAAATATGGCGAAACCCCATCTTTACAAAAAATACAAAAATTAGCTGGGCATAGTGGTGCATGCATGCCTGTGGTCTCAGCTACTGGGGAGGCTGAGGTATCAGAATCACTTGAACCTGGGATGCAGAGGTTGCAGTGAACTGAAATTGCACCAGTGTCTTCCAGCCTGGGCAACAGAGCAAGACACTGTCTCAAAAAAAAAAAAAAAAAAGTGGAAGGCAGGGTGCGGTGGCTCACACCTGTAATCCCAGCACTTTGGGAGGCCGAGGTAGGTGGATCGTCTGATGTCAGGAGTTCGGGACCAGCCTGGCCAACATGGTGAAATCCTGTCTCTACTAAAAAAAAAAAAAAAAATAGCTGGGCATGGTGGCAGGTGCCTGTAATCCTCAGTTACTTGGAAGGCTGAAGCAGGAGAATTGCTTGAATCTGGGAGGTGGAGGTTGCAGTGAGCTGAGATTGCGCCATTGCACTCCAGCCTGGGTGACAAGAGCGAAATTCTGTCTCAAAAAAAAAAAAAAAATATCAGGAGCCCACAGAATCCCCGCTTTCCTTGAGGAGGAAAGAAAAGATATCTACACATGGCAAGAAAGTGCTTAAAATATTAAGGTAGGCCAGGCATGGTGGCTCACGCCTGTAATCCCAGCACTTTGGGAAGCCGAGGCGGGTGGACAACCTGAAGTCAGGAGTTCAAGACCAGCCTGGCCAGCACGGTGAAACCTCATTTCTACTAAAAATATAAAAATTAGCCAGGTGTGGTGGTGCCCACCTGTAATCCCAGCTACTTGGAAGGCTGAGGCAGGAGAATTGCTTGAACCAGGGAGGCAGAGGTTGCAGTGACACTACACTCCAGCCTGGATGACAGCATGAGACTCCCTCTCAAAAAAAAAAAAAAAATTAAGGTAGACTGCACATTGATAGCTCCTATCCTGGATCAATGGTTATAACCCAAGAACACTCACCCAAACAAGAGCCATCATTTTCCCAAGAGGCTGTTTAATTTTGTCTGGCTACATTATTTCAGTATGAAAGGAGCAGCAGTTTTAGTCTGTCATACCCAGAAACTACCTGATAGCCAATATAATGAAACTCTGTGGAGGCAGTAAAATGCTGAGTGCCGAACACTTACTTTGCTTTTTAGAGACAGAGTCTTGCTCTGTTGCCCAGGTTGGAGTGCAGTGGTGCAACCATGGCTCTCTGTATCCTCAAACTCCTGGGCTCAAGAGATCCTTTCACCTCAGTCTCCTGAGTTGAGTAGCTGGGACTACAGGCATGAGCCACTACACGCAGCTTTGAATGCTTAGTTTGTTACCAGGCCCTGAGTTAAGGCCACATATTGGCTGGGCACGGTGGCTCATGCCTGTAACCCCAGCCCTTTGGGAGGCAGAGGCAGGTGGATTGAGTACAAGAGTTCAAGACCAGCCTGGGCAACATGGCAAAATCCCGTTTCTGCAAAAACAAACATTAGTCAGGCGTGGTGGAACATGCCTGTAATCCCGGCTACTTGGGAGGCTCAGGTGGGAGAATTACTTGAACCCAGAGGTTGTAGTGAGCTAAGATGGCACCACTGCACTCCAGCCTGGGTGACAAAGTGAGACCTCATCTCCAATAATTAAAAAAAAATTTTTTAAAAAGAAAAACAGGCTATATATTAACGACTCATTGAATCCTCATAAAAATCCCATCGGATGAGTTTGTTAAAGGTGTTATTTTATGGATGCAGAAATGGAGGCTTAGTGAGCAAAGTTTGTCTTCTAACCATCCCCAGACTGTTCCTGCTTTATTCTGGGCGAGACTCATCTGCAGACCTGCCTATGGCCATGTCCAGCCCCATGGGCCTGGGCCATCCACATAAGGGGCAGTAGAAATGGAACCAAGAGTAAACACCCTTAGATCCACTAGGTTGCACTCTAACCCTGCACCTGTTCTGTGTTGCAGCCTGCTTCCACCCAGCTCTGAATCTGCCCGGCTGGCTCTAAATTCCTACTTCCAAGCATTTCAAGCCCTGTACTTCAAACCCTGCTGGCTTCTATTAGGGTTTGGCCCCACCACCTGCAGAGGTTGGGGCAGAGCTAAACTAACAAGGACTTGGATTAGCTGCACCCTGTGAGGCAAGGCCTGTTCTTTTTTTTTTTTTTTTTTTGAGATGGAGTTTCACTCTTTGGCCCAGGCTGAAGTGAAGTGGTGTGATCTCAGCTCACTGCGACCTCTGCACAACCCTCCTTCCCGCCCACTTTCAGTTGATTCTCCTGCCTCAGCCTCCTGAGTAGCTAGGATTATAGGCGCCGGCCACCACGCCTAGCTAATTTTTGTATTTTTAGTAGAGACGGGGTTTCACCATGTTGGCCAGGCTAGTCTCAAACTCCTGACCTCAGGTGATCCACCTGCCTCGGCCTCCCAAAGTGCCAGGATTACAGGCACGAGCCACCATGCCCAGCTGGAGGCAAGGCCAGTTCTAAGAGGAACATGCTCAACTTGGAGGAAGTCTCCTCTGGCTGGCAGAACAAATACTGGCAGGAAAAGGATACCAAGTTCCTAGTAAGTGCTGGAACTAGATGGAACTAGATTGCCAAAGTCGACAGGTAGAGGGCCAGGACTAGAGGTCACAGGGCAAAAGGCACAACGTAGAATATCAGAGGCTTTCTGGTAACAAGGTAGCACAGGGGTGAAAAATTCAAAAAGGGTCAATATTTAAGAATCAGGATAAATGTCATGGGGTAGACTTTCTCCTCTTTTTCCCTTATTATGGGTTGAATTGTGAGTCTTCCTCAAATTCTTATGTTGAAGACCTAAGGCCCAGTACCCCAGAATGTGATCTCATTTGCAAACAGGTTTGTTACAGATGTAAGTAGTTAAGATGATGTCATTCAGATGGGCTTTAATCTGGTATGACTGGTGTACCTATAAGAAGGGAAATTTGGGCCAGCCAGATGCAGTAGCTTATGCCTGTAATCCCAGCACTTTGGGAGGCTGAGGAGGGCGGATTACTTGAGCCCAGCCTGGCCAACATGGTGAAACCCTGACTCTACCAAAAATACAAAAATTAGCCAGTCTCATAACCTAGTCTCAAAAGGATACTTTTTTTTAAAAGGGAAATTTAGAAACAGAGATGCACACACAGGGAGGATGTCATGTGAAAATGAAGGTGAGATCAGGGTGGTGCTTCTACATGCTGAGGAATGCCAAAGATTGCCAGCGAGCCACCAGAACCGAGGGGAGAGGCATGGAACGGTTGCCATCTCACAGCTCTCTGAAGGAACAAACCCCGCTGACACCTTGACTTTGGACTTCCAGCCTCTAAAATGTGAGACAATACACTTCCATTGTTGAAGACACCCAATTTGTGGTATTTTCTTACAACAGACCTAGAAAACAAATGCACCTCTTTTCTCTGAAACAGTAGGCCTGTTCTAGTCTGCCTCTGGCCAATCTAATCCTGGTTTCCTGAACCTGGGCTTCAGAGGAGGCAGATATGCAGAAAGCTTTTCAATAAAAATGGCTCCAGCAGAGCTCATGGGTATGCAGAGCCCATTGGAAATCGGCAGGCAGAGTGGCATGGGGACCTTCAACTCCACCTTGCACAGTGAGGATACTCTGTGTCCTGTGTGCAAGTGGCTTAAGGGAGAGGGTTCCCAATGGAGAACTGGGTACTAACTCCTTGAGGGATGAAAATATTTAACCTCAAGTCTAGAGCATGGATTTTGCTTAACGTGACTCATAAAAATCTTTGTTCTCAGCCTCTCTCCCCATCATCATTCAGGCTGTTACCAGCTTGCCTTTAGTTATCTGACAAAGGCAGCCGGTTTCCATGGTTACCTACAAGCAAGCAGCAAGGTGCGATTCCTAGAAGGCCCCCTGATTAAGCAAATAGCGAGACAGGGGGCCTCTGGCACAATGAAAATAACCTGGATCCAATGATCAGAATGGGCTACTGGAGGCAACTGGATTTCAGGAGCAAGTTGGAAGCCATACCCAGTTATCATAGCTGGGCATGGAGCAAGAGGCAGAACAGCAAACCCAGTTACTACTACTGCCTGCTGGACACTGAGCCCGCCCTACGAAGCAGGTGCTACAGCAAGTACTTCATGTGCCTTATGTCCTTTGGCCCTTACCTACTTACCAAAGCTTTCAGTTTTATAGATGAAGGAACTCATGGGACATGTTCAAGATCACACGGCTGGTAGGTAACAAGGATTTGAAACCCAGGTGCTTAAAAGCTTCCATTTATCCCTCCAGCTGAGCTTGCTGTCCTTCTCCACCCCAAAGGCTGACATCATGGGCTGCATCAACAGCCTCCCTTTCTCTGCTGGCACCAGTTGGGGCTGTTAGTGGAGAGTCTCACAGACAGGAGGGAAGGAAGGAGAGGGTGCTTTTGGCTTATGGTGACACAAAGTGGCTTTCTCTACAGAATTCTCTCCTTCTATTTCCTTCTCTGTGTCTGAATCTAGGGCCACTACTGCTCTATCCCTTGCGGTTGTCCAGTACCCTCTCTTTTGTAGAAAGCCTCTTTATAATAAGTCATCCTTGACTTACGCTCATTTTTTTTTTTTTTTTTTGAGACGGAGTCTCACTCTGTCGCCAGGCTGAATGGAGTGCAGTGGCGCTATCTCAGCTCACTGCAACCTCTACCTCCTGGGTCCAAGCAATTCTCCTGCCTCAGCCGCCCGAGTAGCTGGGACTACAGGCACACACCACCATGCCCAGCTAATTTTTGTATTTTTATTAGAGACAGGGTTTCACCATGTTGGCCAGGCTGGTCTTGGTCTCCTGACCTTGTGATCCACCTGCCTTGACCTCCCAAAGTGCTGGGATTACAGGCATGAGCCACCATGCCCTGCCGACTTATGGTCTTTCTAGTAAGACTCTGACTGCTATACCAGGTCTGTCTACTGCTGAAGGAGTTAGCCTGAACTCCTGTCCCATTCTTCTCCCTGTATCCAGCCAGCATGGTGGTGGTTTAAGTCCCAGACCATTGGATCCGCACTCCTTAAATGCCTGCAATCTAAGGCCAGCATTGGTCTCTGAGACTTGGAGCTGCAGGAAAGTGCTGCTACAGCTGAGGTGGGTAGTCTGTGGTTACAGGTGTGGGGAGAGGGCGCGGCAGAGTGTAGAGAGCTAAGCAGGGTCTGACACTCACCTACAGGAACCTTCCATTCCCACGTGGTCCTTCTGTTCTGGCAGCTCCCTGCGCTGTGCTGAGCTGCTGCATTGGAGTTCAGTTAACTGTTGAGCTGGAGCAGACAGTCCCGGCGAGCCTGCCTTCACTTCACACACCAGCCACAGTTTGTGGGTTTCCAGGACCACCTTCACTTCAGACTATCTGGCTACAAACTCAGGGGGTTTCAAAACCACCCTCAGAATGATTCACAGAACTCAGGAAGTGCTATACTTATAGTTACAGTTTTATTATAGCAAGAAATATAAACTAAAATCAGCCAAGGGAAGAGATGCAAGAGCAGATGTCAAACGATATCCAGTTGAGGAGCTTCTGCTCATCATCTCCCAATGGAATCATGGAGTCTTGACCATGGTGTGTGATCATACACAGTACAAATGCCCTTTGACTTACAATGGAATTACCTCTTGATGAACCCATTGAAAATATTGTAAATCGGCTGGGTGCGGTGGCTCACGCCTGTAACCCCAGTACTTTGGGAGGTCGAGGCGGGCGGATCAGGAGATCGGAAGTTCAAGACCAGCCTGGCCAACATGGTGAAACCTGTCTCTACTAAAAATACAAAAATTAGCTGGGCATCTGTAATTCCAGCTACTTGGGAGGCTGAGGCAGGAGAATCGCTTGAACCCAGGAGGTGGAGGTTGCAGTGAAGCAAGATTGTACCACTGTACTCCAGCCTGGGTGACGAAGCAAGACTCCATCTCAACAACAAAAAAGAAAATATTGTAAATTGAAAATGCATTTAATACATCTAACCTACCAAACATCACAGCTTAGCCTAGCCTACCGTAAATGTGTTCAGAACACTTATGTTAGCCTATATTTGGGCAAAATCATCTAAAATAGTAAGGCCTATTTTGTAATAAGGTGGCGAATATCTCATGCGATTTATTGAATATTGTATATTACATAGAAATTGTGACAGTTTTGAACCATCATAAAGTCAAAAATCTAAGTCAAACCATCCTAAGTCACGAGACCTTCTGTATTGCCAACATAGAAAGGTCACCTAAGCCTTTGGTGTTCAGACTTTATGGGAGTTAATTACAATGAATTTTGGTATCTAGCCCTTTCCAGAAGTCAGAACTGATATGACATGACCCAAAGTCTTCATTGTAAGTCACACTGTTAGACTACCCAATGGCCAAAGCCTGCAGGCAAACAAAAACAGTCCTATCAGGCAGGACATTCCAGGGGTCTAGAGATCACCTCTTGGTAGCCAAGGACAAAGGCCAGACCTCTTTGGGGCAGGTTGATTCTTCATTACACAAACTACTTTGCTCCTTAGGCATCTATCAGACCTTTCTGCTTGGTTGTATTCCTGGTGTTTGTCTTGCTTGGCCAGCCCAGTGCTGTTCTCATCTGTGCCCATCGTAGTGTGGGATGGTGCTCAGGGAGATACTTGATTTAGTATATGGTGAGCTTAGCAGATCTTACTCATTGCAAGATTCACCACTGCAACCATTATCCCTGCTATTGTGGTGGTAAATTTCATGTCTTTGTTCCATTGTTGGGAAGGGACATCTGCTTTACAAAAGAGTTCTCTTTGTGGTGCTAGGGGAAGAGTTTACAGTCTCCTTCCAAATGCCCTTGCACAAATTAACTTGTGCTTTGAGGCCATTATTAGTAAAATAAAGATTACTTGAACACAAGCACTGTGGTATCATGACAGTTGATCTGATAACCAATAACCAACAGGGCTACTAAGTGACTAACAGGGTGGGGAGCATATCAGCCTGGATATGCTGGACCAACTGATGATTCATGTCCCAGGTGGGGTAGGGCAGGACAGCACAAACTTTCATCATGCTACTCAGAGTGACAGAATTTAAAACTTCTGATGCATTATTTCTGGAATTTTCCATTTAATATTTTCAGACCCCTGTTGACCATGAGGAACTAAAATTTGGGAAAACAAAACCATGAATAAGTGGGGGGACTGTTGTCCCTGTCTGCTTCCTGCTCTAGACTTGGGCCTCTTAAAGGCAGCAGATGTGTCTTATTCATCTTCAATACCTCCAGTGCCTACCATGAGCTAGTCCCTCACAGGCATTCTGTAAACCAACCTCTCTAGTTCACCTACTCAGGAATACACTGCATTGAATTTCTCCAGATGAGAGTTAGCAAAGGTGCCTCTGAATGCACGCCAGCCTGGTCTTCAATAACACATTTTTATTTGGAAGAGTTACTCTGTTTACAGATGCTATCTCTTCTAATCCTCCAACCTGTGAGATAGATAGCCTTACCATCCCCATGAACAGATGATGAGAGAAATTGAGACAATTATAGACAGCAAATTTTCCAAGGTCATCTAATCCCTACGTGGCCCAGTGGGGACAGAACCAGGTCTGTTGGATTCCAGAGTTCCAAGTCCTTAATCACTGTTCTCTAATGGCCTGGGGTAGTCCAGTGAGATCAATGCAATTGATAGGCCATTTCCAGTAGAGGATTTAGTTTGAAATCATGCTTACGGTAGAGAATGAGATTATAAAATGAAGTGACTTTGAATAATAAATGAAAGCTAGTGATTGTGATTGAGAATGCACTAGAAGTAGAAAAAAAAAGATCCTGGTTTTTAAGGCAGTAGGAAGCCAATGTTAAGTCCATCAGGTGAAATTAGATTATCATTAAATCCACATGTAAAATACAAGCTGAAACATTTGTGTGCTGTTTTTTCTGATCTTAGAGTAATCTTTACTTTGCAGCGCTCTTTTTTCTACATTTTTCACATTGCACAGATATTGTAGCCCTGTATTTTAGGGTTATTTCTTCTTCTTTCTTCTTTCTTCTTCTTCTTCTTCTTCTTCTTCTTCTTTTTGAGACAGGGTCTCATTCTGTTGCCCAGGCCAGAGTGCAGTGGCTTGATCACTGTTCACCACAGACTCAATCTCTTGGGTTCAATTGATCCTCCTGCCTCAGCCTCCCAAGTAGCTGGGACTACAGGTATGCACCACACCCAGCTATTCTTTGTTTAGGAATGATGAGGTTTCACCATGCTGCCCAGGCTGGCCTCAAACTCCTTTGCTTAAGTGATCCGCTCACGCCACTGAGCCCAGCCTTTAAATTAATTTCTTTTTTCCTTTCTTTTTTTTGAGACGGAGTCTTCCTCTGTTGCCCAGGCTGGAGTGCAATGGTGCAATCTCAGCTCACTGCCATCTTCACCTCCTAGGTTCAAGAGATTCTCCTGCCTCAGCCTCCTGAGTAATTTCCATTTTTATACATGTACAGTCATGTGTTGTATAATGAGCTTTGGGGCAGTGAGGAACCATATATATGACAGTGGCCTCATAAGATGATAATATTGTATTTTTACTGCATTTTCCATGTTTAGATATGTTTAGATACACAAATACTTACCATTATGTTATGACTGCCTACAGTATTCAGTACAGTAACCTAGGGGCAATAGGCTATACCATATACCTATACCAGGAGCTTATGTGTGTAGTGCGCTATAGCATCTAGGTTTGTGTAAGTAAACTTTATGATGTTCACACAATATTGAAATCACCCAGTGACACATTTGTCAGTACACCTCCCCATCATTAAGCAGTGCATGACTGTACATAATAGTATGAAATAGTAGCACTGCCTTAAGATTTCTAATAAAAAAAAAAATCAGCTCCCTGACTGATCCCTATATACTTCTACTCTGTCAAGACAGTCACCTCAACTCTCAGCTGCTCCTTCTAACACATGTAACCACTTTCTAAATAATATGCTTTTATTCAACTTTTTAGCTGATTGATTTTAGGTATAATCTATTGATTTCCCACCATAATAGGTGAGGGTTTCCCTTTTCCATATCACCTTTTTCACTTCCCTTTCTCCCACCTTCCCTATGTAAGCATGTTGACATCTTATATCTCTTTTCCACCTGAGCATATTGACATTTTATGTTATATCCAAAGTCACTGTTTATATTATTATGGCCAAGCAAATATTGTTGACAACCCAATCAAATAGTATTAAATAGTATTCCATTTTCAACCACACATCCTTTTTTGTATTTTAATTTTTATTTCCTATATTTAATTTTTGCTATATTAAAAATTGTTGGCCGGGTGTGGTGGCTCACGCCTGTAATCCCAGCACTTTGGGAGGTTGAGGCCAGTATATCACAAGGTCAGGAGTTCGAGACCAGCCTGGCCAACATGGTGAAACCCTGTCTCTACTAAAATTACAAAAGTTAGCTAGGTGTGGTGGCCGGCACCTATAATCCTAGCTACTCGGGAGGCTGAGGCAGGAGAATCACTTGAACCCAGGGGGGCGTGGGTTGCAGTGAGCCAAGACTGTGCAACTGCACTCTAGCCTGGGTGACAGAGTGAAACTCCGTCTCAAAAAAAAAAAAAAAAAGTCATGTTTTTTCATTTGACTATTTGCCCACAAACCCATCCAATTTTTTCCTGAGCATTTCAATACCTCTGTCAGTTACATATCAAAATGTCTCACAAATATTTACACATGTAGTTTCCTTGAACTCTTCCAGAACCTTCCTTTGTTCTGTCTGGGCAGAGTGCTCTCAAGGGCTGCATACAACTGACAGTCTGGGAATTCCTAGCCTTTTATTTTTATGAATCATTAAAATGTAAGCAACAAAACCAACCCACCCAGCCCCCCCCAAAAAACCCACACACCAATGTTGAACTCTATACCTTCTAAAGTTTTTTTATTTTTTTTTGCAAAGTATATCCCTATTTGATTTTTTTGAGTAATCTGCTAACTCACTGTTTCAACAGTTGGAAACTAAAGAGAACAAACCAAGCATTAATGCTGCTGTTCAACTTTTTGTGTTCTAACTGTATCCTTGAGTAAGAAACTTGTAGATGAGAAAATTTTTCTCTTTATTAAACTCTTCCATCCACAAGTTTTTTTTTTGTTGAGACAGAGTCTCGCTGTGTCATCCAAGCTAGTGTACAGTGGTACCTCCACCTCTAGGGTTCAAATGATCCTCCTGCCTCAGCCTCCTGAGTAGCTGGAATTACAGGCACCTGCCACCATGCCCAGCTTATTTTTGTACTTTTAGTAGAGATGAGGTTTCACCATGTTGCCCAGGCTGGTCTAGAACTCCTGGCCTCAGGTGATCCACCTGCCTCAGCATCAGCCTCCCAAAGTGCTGGGATTATAGGCATGAGCCATCACACCCAGCCTAAAATAACACCATTTGTAATTCTTTTTTTGTGCGTGTGAAACAGGGTCTCACTGTAACCCAGGCTGGAATGCAATGACCCAATCACTCAACTTCCTGGGCTCAAGTGATCCTCCCGCCTCAGTCTCCAGAGTAAGCTGGGGTTACAGACGTGCACCACCAAGCCTAGCTAATTTTTGTATTTCTTGAGGAGATGGGGGTTTCCCTATGTTGCCCAGGCTGGTCTCAAACTCCTGGGTTCAAGTGATCCTCCTGCCTTGGCCTCCCAAAGTGCTGGGACTACAGGCATCATTGTGCCTGGCCTGTATAGTTATAATATATATATATATATTTTTTTGAGACAGGTCTCACTGTGTCACTCAGGCTGGAGTTTAGTGGTAAAATCATGGCTCATTGCAGCCTTGACCTATTACGCTCAAGCAGTCCTCCCACCTCACCCTCCCAAGTAGATGGGACCACAGGCCCACCATGCCCAGCTAATTTTTCTTTTTTAGTATTTAGAGACAGGGTGTCACTATGTTACCCAGGCTGGTCTCAAATTTCTGGGCTCAAGTGATCCTCCCCGCTCAGCCTCCTAAAATGTTGGGATTATAGACATGAGCCACTGCACCCAGCCTTAAAGAGACTTTAAAGACGTATTGACAAATTGCAATATGGGGGCCTTATTTTGATTCTGACTCAAATATAAAATTATGACATTTGTGAGACATTGAAAATTTAAATGCCAACTAAATATTTGATCATATTAAGCAATTCTTGTTTATAACTTCTGGGATTACAAGTGTGAGCTACAGTGCCTGACCTATGTATGTATTTTTAAAGTTCAAAAGAACTTAAACCTTTGGCAAGCAAGTGCATTTTCACTTCTAAAATTAGAAATGGCCAGGCAAGGTGGTTTATACCTGTCATCCCAGTACTTCTGGAAGCTGAGGAGGGAGGATTGCCAGAGGCCAGGATTTTGAGACCAGCCTAGATAACATAGCGAGATCCCATCTCTACAAAAAATCAGCCAGACTTGTTTTCTTATGCCTGCAGTAGAAGGCAGAAAGATTGCTTGAGCCCAGGAGTTCAAGGCTGCAATGAGCTATGATCATGCCACTGCACTCCAGCCCTGGCAGGAAAGCAAGATCCTCTTCTCTAAAAAATAAATAAATGAGTAAATGAATAAATGAACAATAAAATAAAATCAGAAAACACAAAAACCATTTAAAGAGAGTATTAATAATTAAAAGTAGACTCTGGCCGGATGCGGTGGCTCAGGCTTATAATCCCAGCACCTTGGGAGGCCAAGGCGGGTGGATCACGAGATCAAGAGATCGAGACCATCCTGGCTAACATAGTGAAACCCCGTCTCTACTAAAAATAAAAAAATTAGCCAAGCGTGGCAGCGGGCGCCTGTAGTCCTAGCTACTCAGGAGGCTGAGTCAGGAGAATCCCTTGAGCCCAGGAGGCAGAGGTTGCAGTGAGCTGAGATTGTGCTACTGCACTCAGCCTGGGAGACAGAGTGAGACTCTATCTCAAAAAAAAAAAAAAAAAAGAGGAAAGAAGGGTAAAATGAAGAGATCAGTGAAGAGCTAGGAAGCTACATATTATGAGAGGTGGAGGGAAGGTAATGGGAGACAGGTATACCTGTGCAGGAGTGAGAATAAAAATAATAATTGGCCAAGGTGGGAGGATCACTTGAGGTCAGGAGTTCAAGACCAGTTTGGCAACATAGTGAGATGCCCCCCACCCCTCTCTACAAAAAAACATAAAAATTAGCAGAATATGGTGATGCACGTTTGTTGTCCCAGTTACTTGAGAGGCTGAGGTGGAAGGATCACTTGAACCTAGGAGGTCAAGGCTGCAGTGAGCCATGATCATGCCACTGGACTCTAGCCTGGGTGACAGAGCGAGATCCTGTCACTAAAAAAATAATAATAGGCCAGGCTTGGTGGCTCACACCTGTAATCTCTGCACTTTGGGAAGCTGAGGCGGGAGGATCACCTGAGGTCAAGAGTTCAAGACCAGCCTGGCCAACATGGTGAAGCCCCATCTCTACTAAAAATACAAAAATTGGCCAGGCATGGTGGCAGGCATCTGTAATCCCAGCTATTTGGGGGGCTGAGACAGGAGAATTGGTTGAAGGGAGGCAGAGGTCTCAGTGAGCCAAGACCACACCATTGCACTCCAGCCTGGGTGACAAGAGCAAAACTCTGTCTCAAAAAATAACAATAATAATAATAATTGGATTTGAGAGTGCCGGGATTCAAAGAAGAAAAGTATAAAAGGTAAACACTACCAGAACATTTTTTTAAAGTACATATTCTAAAGTATCTCAAATCAGGGACAGCCCCTTCAAGTCTGAGTAAAATTTTGGCCAATCCCTCTCAGTTCCCTCTTTGATTTGGGTCCATAGCTTCCTTCCTCTCAAGACAAGTACTTAGTCCATTTTCTCTTACCTCTAAGAACTCAGTCCAAATAGATTTGTGTAAAGAACTGTCTTTTTTTGGCAATAACTTGAAAAAGAAATAAGATGAAATATATACTTGTTCTATTTTGTATGGCTGAAAAACAACATTCATTTGCTTTTAGTTTGAATTATTATAAAAAATTGCAGAATTTGTCCTAATCTTTTTTTTTTTTTTTAATGAAGGAGCCTGTCTCAATTTAGTATCCTTAATAAATATGATTTAGTCCCAGGGCAAGAAGTGGCTATAAAGAAAACACAGCTCTTTGCTTAACAACCCTTTAGTCCTGGCTGTTCGCGGAAAGCTCACTGTGAAGGCAGAATGCGTTTGAAACTCTTCTCATTAAGAACTTGATGAGAAGTTCTTTCTTAAGTTGGACCTGACCACTCTGGATAATGTAAAACAGAAGTCATTTAGTGAGAGGTAGGGACAGGAAGAGGAAATGGCTGACCTGTAACTAGAGTTTTTCAAAGGTGACAGGTATACTTATTAATCTCCCGGGACCTATATTTATTTAGCAACCTGAGCTGACCAGCACATGTGCTGGGTAATGTTTAAATCATTAGAGTGCATGTATATGAACTTAACATTACAGGAATTTATTTTCTCTCCTATTGCTGATTTCTGCACATTTCCTCTTCCCCCACCCCCCAAACTGTGAAACAACATTCCAAAAAAGGCAACTCAATACAGGTTGTTTGGATAGAATTCTGTGGAATATTGATCATTAAGACTTCTCTTTTACCATCAGAACTATACAAAGAGTTCTCTGTTGTAAGTCACTGAATCTTGGGCAAAGAAATGTCCGCATCTATTTGAATTTAGTTTGGAGTTATTCCTTCTCTCTACAAAGAGGGTATAATGTATATATTTAGTTTAAAATATATGCATTATATTTTTAAATGTAAGTGATTTAATCTTGTTTTAAGGATTTAAAAAATTCTCTGGGATAATTAAAGGAGTTGCAAATTCCACAAAGCAGACAGCAAAACCATGATGTTCTAGAAATGTACAGAGATATGCACATAGTAAGGTAGGTGCATTGGCTCATGCCTGTAATACCAGCACTTTGGGAGGCCAACGTGGCTGGATCACCTGAGATGAGGAGTTTGAGACCAGCCTGACCAATGTGGTGAAACCTCGTCTCTACTAAAAATACAAAAATTAGCCGGGTGTGGTGGTGTGAGCCTGTAGTCCCAGCTACTCAAGAGGCTGAGGCAGGGACAATTGCTTGACCCTAGGAGGCGGAGGTTGCTGTGAGCTGGAATCATGCCACTGCACTCCAACGTGGACAAAAAGACCCTGTCTCACACAAAAAAAGAAAGAAAATAATAAAGAAAATGTATTTTGATAGCCAGTGACTAAAAAACGTAACCTAAATTAAATTTAATCCCACAGGCCGGGGGCAGTGTCTCACGCCTGTAATTCCAGCACTTTGGAAGGCCAAGGTGGGCAGATCATGAGGTCAGGAGTTCAAGTCCAGCCTGGCCAACGCAGTGAAACCCCGTCAATACCAAAAATACAAAAGTTAGCTGGGCACGGTGGCGGACGCATGTAATCCCCGCTACTGGCAAAGCCGAGGCAGGAGAATCATTTGAACTCAGGAGGCAGAGGCTGCAGTGAGCCAAGACCATGCCATTGGGCAACAGGGAGAGACTCCGTCTCAAAAAAAAAAAAAAAAAAAAAATTAATCCCGTATTGGCTACTTCATAAAACCTCAGGTCCAGTACAAAGAGCCCTAACACAAATTCAACAGGGGCACAATGCAGTATTAGACTTAAGCCCCCAGTAAAATGCTTTGACACCTAGCAGATCTGTGCCCTGATACTATTTTTTAAATTATGACTGATAAGAAGCTCTAAGAAACAGTAAAAGAAAAATGACTCATTCCACAAAGACATTTTTATGAGGGAAGTGGATTTAGAATTTAATGATGACATTTAGTCATTAGAAAGTAGATAATTTCATGAAGAATAATTTGATATTTGTAACAGCATCATTGTCAATTCAATTAGTAAAGAGTAAAAGTGAATCAAAGATCTTGATGAACAAAGAATGATGGAATGGAAGTTCAGTAAAGGCAGAGTTAGCCGTTAGGAGAAAAGAAATAGGCTGGGCATGGTGGCTCACAACTGTAATCCCAGCACTTTGAGAGGCTGAGGCGGGTGGATTGCCTGAGGTCAGGAGTTCGAGACCAGCCTGGCCAACATCATGAAACCCATCTCTACTAAAAATACAAAAAATTAGGTGGGCATGGTGGCAGGTGCCTGTAATCCCAGCTACTCGAGAGGCTGAGGCAAGAGAATCACTTGAGGTGGAGGTTGTAGTGAGCTGAGATCGTTCCATTGCACTCCAGCCTGGGCAACAAGAGTGAAACTCCATCTCAAAAAAAAAAAAAAGAGAGAGTGAGGAAATAGGGTGGAAGATTTTAATTGTTGTAGTTGTACTTGTTTTTAGACCATGTGTTTTTAGGTCTGGTACTTGCTTTTAGATTGACAGGTCAGCATCATAACAGAATCAGACTTGGATTAGGTAAGACCACATAAGGTTCTGATTTCTCATGGCCAAATCTTCTTGCACATTCCATTGTCTCTGTTCTCTTTGGATTGCTCATCTAATGCACTAGTTTCTCTTCTGCAAGCTTCCTTAAGATTTTGTTCTGTTCCAGTTTTTGGTTGGTGGCCCATCCCTGAAAGACAGTTGTTTACTACGTTCTAAAAAAGCCACAAACAAGGAGTGTCTTCTTTGTTCCTTAGTTACACATTCTAGTCTATTTAAATCGTGGACCAACTTATTTTTCTGTTGTTTGTAGTCTACAGCCTAATATACTCTGTACTACCTTCTGAGGACAATATGGGTTTTGTAAATGGCAGAAGCATATGTAAATAATCAAACTCCATTGTATAATATATTGTGCCAAGAATGGATTTTTTCACACATGGTGTATTGGTGAAGAAATAAAACCTTGAAAGTAAAGTGTTTTCTATCAGGCTACTTAATATAGAAATGGTGTATGCCCAAGGGCAAAAAAATTCACTGATGCTTAGACATAATCTATTGACTTTTAATTAAAACCTTATTTTACAAGTGTAAATCTATGAGCTAAATCACATTTTGAGTCTATGGATTTATGACTGGAATAAGTTTAATGCTGAATTATCCCTTGTAAAATGTGCTTTCTTAGAATAATAGCATTAGCTCCAAAATAAATGTTAGTTGATTGCCTTATTGCACCCAAAATAAAGTTATTGGAATTTGGCAATAGCATAAACCACCTATCTTAATTAAAAATAGCACATATTATGTAATAAAATATGTTCAACAATTGTTCCCAAGATCCTAGCATCTGGAAATGCATTCACAGTATCATTTGTACAATGAACAAATATTTCATTTTTCAGACCAAAAAGGTAAAACTTTAACCCTAATTTTTAAGGCTATGTTTTAAGAAACTATAGCATATTGTTATAAGGCTTATTTTCTTTGAAAATGTCTGCTTTAAATTTTTACTTCTTGGGTTTTGTAGCTTGGTAAAACACAAATCGCTAATATACTTCTATAAAAATTTTAAAATGTTTTTCTCCTGACTTTTCTTATTCCCTATTTAGAATTTTAGAGGATTGGGTGGGCACGGTGGCTCATGCCTGTAATCCCAACATTTTGTGAGGCTGGGGCAGGCAGATCATGAAGTCAGGAGATTGAGACCATTCTGGCCAACATGGTGAAACCCCATCTCTATTAAAAATAGAAAAATTAGCTAGGCATGGTGGCACACACTTGTAAACCCAGCTAATTGGGAACCCGAAGTAGGAGAATCGCTTGAACCCTGGAGGTGGAGGTTGCGGTGAGCCAAGATCGAATCACTACACTCCAGCCTGGCAGCAGAGCAAAACTCCATCTCAAAAAAAAAAAAAAAAAATTTAGAAGATCAAAAGAAAAGTAAGCAATAAATACTAATTTATTAAAGGACAAAAGAACATAATACCTGACTCATTTACTTCTAATTAAGACCTGCATGAGACCATAAAAATAGAAATATCCTTATGTAACTCGTTTAAAATCTAACCAATCCAGAGAAAACATCAACCTCCCCTAGGTGTATCAATACATAGTATTGAGGAATGCTGAGTGTATGATAAAATTATATTGTTTACTAAGAAGAATGATGGCAAGGAAACCTAGCCAGCCCCATCCCAAGCGGAAAACTGCTTGGGGCATTCTAAAGTAGCAAAACAGTATATCTATATCATACACGGGTTAAAGCACGGGGTATGTGACCCTGCCCCCGTGGCTCCCTCGTGGAGAATACTTTCTAGTTTGTCCTTGATCAATGGTAAGCAGGCACCAGCTGCCTACCTAGTTTATCTCGGTTCTATAAGAAACACAGAACACCTGTTTGTTAATAATAATCACCTGTTCAGAGAGAAGAACTACATGGGTCAGAGTCTGCTCAAGCCCCTTAGCCTGGAATGCTGTCGGCCCTCTGAGACTCTCAGCTTGGAAGGCTGTTGGCCCCCAATAGTCCCACTTTGCTGTTCTATCTGGGTGTCTGCTTCTTAATGCCTTCAGCGCCGCCTGGGTGGGGGACTCTACAGCCAAGCTGGTCTCAGTAACACAGTTTTGTAATCTAAGAAAAAAAATGTGGCCAGAAAAATAAAATCTAGTGTCAATTTCCTTTTCTTACAGTAGGTTTTTCCTATCAAATACAGCTGAGAAGCCCTTGCATAAGAATCCAAACACACGAAGTTATCATCTGCAGATGGTGGTTTACCCCTACGTATTATGGGAAAATGATGAACACATTATGCAGAGACATTCATGTGTTCATTCACCCACAAAGATGTAGTCAGCACCAGATCGTGCCAAGCACTGGGCTTAGTCCATCCGAGTGCCAAATGCCTAACAGAACAGGGTGAATTATCAAGTCTGTCTGCAGTGAAATTATGTGTATCTGCAGATTACCTTTCATTTTCACTCCATCATTTCATTGAAATTCCTATTTTTAGATATTTCTCCCATACTAAAGGCTGAATATAACTTTTTAGAAAAAGACTAATTTTAGATCTTCTGCTGTGTAGGCACGGTTTGAAAATGTTCTCTTTCACATTGCCCTGAGTGAATTATCCTACTTTTTCAGTTCTGAGGCTGTCAGGCCTGATCTAAGCCTTGTTTAAGTCACTGCCTGTTGAAAGGGTTAGTAAGACATCTGTGAATGTTAACAGCATGTGGCCCGTGTACTGCTTTGATCAGAGATTTTTGCCCGATTAAGAGGACTGAATTTTGACTGCATTCAAAATCATAGATCATTTGGTGGCAATAATTACGATACTCTTCTTTCTGGGATATTTGCCTATGTACCTGTCCATCAATGTTAATCTCTCTTTGGCCTAAAAATTTAGATTTTTCATAGTTTTTTTTTTTTTATTTTCTTAGCAATTCCCTTTCCCTTGCAATAGTCTCTGTTGGTATTATTTATATTAGACTTTCTATTTTTTAATTATTTCTTTTTTTCTTCTTTCAGCAACTGCATCTGCATCATGTTAGACTTTCTAAATTTGTTTCTCTTTCTTTAACTTACAGTCAGATCCATATTTTAGCTGCTTGATTGTAATTCTCTGACACCAGTGAAATAGGATTCTCAAGTATTAAACCAACATGTCTCCAGGGTAACAGAGCAGAGAAGTGGTAGGACATTATAGATAAGGCTCTGAGCCACTGAAATATCATGTGGAAGGTGACCAGGAATATTCAAAGGCACTATAGAGTTTCAAGGAAGGGTACTCTTTGAATGAACATATATTGAAGAAACAAAATGCATGTAGAACAGAGCAAAGCATAATATCTTTTTAAAATATATTCATATTTTATTGTATATGCATAAACACTGAAGAACAGATCAAAAAATAAGATCCACTTTTCCTCTAATAGCTCCCATAAAAGTTCCAGAATTGAGTCTTATGGGCTTTGATTGGCCCAGTTTGAATCCTTTGCCCATCTCATCAGTTACCCATGGAGGAAAGAGGGGCAAAGGAAGGAATGGAACCTATTTGTGTATACCTTCCTATTTAGTTTTGATTTCTGAATCATAAAACACACAATTAAATTAAAAAATTACTTGGAAGCTCAGGATCCTCAGTCAGTAGACAGGGATCCATAGAGCTATCTCTAGGCCTTTCCTGGTAGACCCTCATGCCAATTACTTCCACCAGCTCCATGAATCCTCAACCCACTGAATCCTCTCCTCCTCAAGCATCACATTTTCCTGCAAGCTCCACATGCATCTGATGCAGGTGTCAGAAAACTCAACCCCAGCTGGTTGAAGCAAAGAAAGGGAATTGAGGCCGGGGGTGGTGGCTCAAGCCTATAATCCCAGCACTTTGGGAGGCCGAGGTGGGTGGATCACCTGAAGTCAGGAGTTGAAGACCAGACTGACCAACATGGTGAAACCCTGTCTCTATAAAATTGAATTAAATTTAAAAAAGAAAGGGAATTGATTGAGGTAAACTGAAAAGTCCAGGCCTACACCTTCAGGCACAGCTTGACTCAGGAATTAAACTAGGGAACACTAGGATCCAGTCCACAGCTCTGCTTCCTCAGAGTTGGTTCTGCTCTAGACCCAGCCAGTGGTCACCAGCAGCTACAGACTATCAACATCACGACAACCAACTATGGAAGAAAGATGCACTTTTCCTCTAATAGCTCCCATAAAAGTTCCAGAATTGAGTCTTATGGGCTTTGATTGGCCTAGTTTGAATCCTTTGCCCATCTCATCAGTCACTGTCACCAAAGACAGCATGCCATCATTGGCTTAGTCTAGGTTACATGCCCCACTATGGGCTTCATCTGAAGCACATAGTAGAAAAGTGAAACTGGGGTATACTGTCACGTAAAAACACCACTCTTGGCCGGGCACAAATTACAGGTGGCTCACACCTGTAATTCCAGCACTTTGGGAGGCCAGGGTGGGTGGATCACCTGAGGTCAGGAGTTCGAGATTAGCCTGGCCAATATGGCGAAACCCCATCTCTACTAAAAATGCAAAAATTAGTCAGGTGTGGTGATGGGTGCCTGTAATCTCAGCTACTCAGAAGGCTGAGGTAAGAGAACTGCTTGAACCGGGGAGGCAGAGGTTGCAGTGAGCCAGATGTTGCAGTGAGCCGAGATCACAGCCACTGCACTCCAGCCTGAGTGGCAGAGTGAGACTCTATCTCAAAAAAAAAAAAAAAAATACTCTTGAGAGACCCCATCTCAACAAGACTCCCTTATACCTTACTGATTTGACTTTCAGTCCTCATTCCTATCAGACATCACAAATCTTGGAGAGATGAAAAAAAAGCAGCTTCTTTTTTCTTTCTTTCTTTCTTTTTTTTTTTTTTGAGACACTGTCTCAATCTGCCACCCAAGCTGGAGTACAATGGCACCATCTTGGCTCACTGCAACCTCTGCATCTGAGGCTCAAATAATCCTCCTGCCTCAGCCTCCCAAGTAGCTAGGACTACAGGCATGAGTCACCATGCCTGGCTACTTTTTGTGTTTTAGTAGAGATGGGGGTTTCAACACATTGGCCAAGCTGGTCTTGAACCCCTGGCCTCAAGTAATCCACCCGCCTCAGTCTCTCAAAGTACTGGGATTACAGTCATGAGCCACTGTGCCTAAACTAAAAAAACACCTTTTCAAAAGAGAGTTGAGACTCCTGATTTAAAATAAGAATTCTTTTGGCCTAAAATAGGCTATTCAGAGAACACTGTACTTTTCAAAACAGGTCAGAAAAATTGCTGTTCTAATAAAGAAAAAGCAGAAGTTCAAAAAAATTGTTTATTTCCAAAAACTGAAGGTTATAAGCCAGGGAATGATGAGCAGCTTGATAAACTATTTTGTTGAGTTATACCAGACAATAAATTTTTGTGTTGTCGTTTTGGTATAACACCTCGTTATTATTTGGACCTTTAAACCTTCTTTTAATATGTATTATTTCTGATAGATGACCATACCATCTTTAAATACTCTGCAAGGAATAGATGGAAAGGAGGCATCTTTCCAGGGGAAGTCCTCAAACCAAAGAATTCCTTGGCCAGTTTCTACCCTGTTATTCCGTGACTGGTCTCAATTAGCTTTCTGCCACCGTCACACATTTGTGAAAATGGCAACGGTAATGGGTAATGAACATACCCATAGGCCCATGGAAGATTTCCATTTTCTCTTCATTTCTGGCACGACAGGGACTCTTCGGTCCAGCACACAGAATCAGTTCGAGTGCACGCATACAATTCTACTATATACAGGATGAGTGGATTCCAGGATGCAAACTATATATAGTTGAGCTAAATAACAAGCTCGCTCTCATGTTACTCAGCTGGCCACGTTTGAAATGTAAACAGTTCTTTCCAGTCACTCCTTGCTGAAGGCTGATTCTCACCGGTGCTCTTTTGTGCACTCTTATTTTCAGCTGGTCTGTCTTCCTAAGTTCCTTTTTGGACTTTGGTCAAGTGAGAGCTCTTTCTGTCTAACTTTTTTTTTTTTTTTTTTCCTGAGACGGAGTCTTGCTCTTCGCCAGGCTGGAGTGCAGTGGCACAGTCTCGACTCACTGCAACCTCCATCCCCTGGGTTGGAGTGATCCTTCTGCCTCAGCCTCCCGAGTAGCTGGGATTACAGGCGCTCACCACCTCGCCCGGCTAATTTTTGTATTTTTAGTAGAGACGGGGTTTCGCCATGTTGGCCAGGATGCTCTCGATTTCTTGGCTTCATGATCCACCCTCCTCGGCCTCCCAAAGTGCTGGGATTACAGGTGTGAGCCACCGCGCCCGGTTTCTGTCTAACTTTTATGTACAGGGATGGCTCTGGAATTTCCTTCTTTATTTTTATTTTTATTTTTTTAACTCTATCCCTGGTGGTAGGTGAGGCTCTGATATTTTTAAGCAGGAAAACTCAGGGCAGAAATATGGTTAGAATGGGGGAAGCCTGAGGGAATTAATTGCCTGGAATCTTTTTAGATCTGGAGGATGCCGATGGAGATTACCAAGGAGGAAGGGCTAAAGGACCCACGCTAGGCTATCTTTTGGTGCTGTCACTACCCATAGACATCTTTTGTCTTTTTTCTTGTAGAAACTGCTCTTTCTGGCAGGCTCTCGTCCAGCCAGTTAAGCCAAGCTCACCCAACAGAAAATCTCAAAAATTTATCTGAACTTCCCATTTCCATCAGAAGGGCATTAAAGGGTCCCATAGACATTTATTTGGTCATGGGAATGCCAACATGAACAAGATGGTCCTGGTGCCCAAGTTGTTCACAGTCGAAAGTGAACAGGTACAGTGGCTCACGGTAATTCCAACAATTTGGGAGGCTGAGGTGGGAGGATCACTTGAGGCCAGGTGTTTGAGACCAGCCTGGGCAACATAGTGAGACCCCACACAACAAAAAATTTAAAAATTACCCAGGAATTCTGGGGCACACTGGAAGTCCCAGCTACTTGGGAGGCCGAGGCAGGAGAATCCCTTGAGCAAGGGATATAATCTATATTAAAAGATTTTTGAGCACATTTAAGTAATGTTGAGTCTAATTTTTTTTTAGATGGAGTTTCTCTCTTGTTGCCCTGGCTGGAGTGCAATGGTGCAAACTCGGCTCACCGTAACCTACGCCACCTGGGATCAAGCAGTTCTCCTGTGTTGTTAGCCTACTGAGTAGCTAGGATAACAGGCATGTGCCATCACAACCAGCTAATTTTGTATTTTTAGTTGGTCAGGCTGGTCTTGAACTCCTGACCTCAGGTGATCTACCCATCTTGGCCTTCCAAAGTGTTGGAATTACAGGCGTGAGCCCAGGAGTTTGAGGCTGCAGTGGACTATGATCATGTCATTGCACTCAAGCCTGCTTGGCAGAGAGAGACCTTGTCTCTATCAAAATAATAATTTAATAATTATAATAAAGTAGAGTAGGGGTAAAGGGACATACACAAACAGACAAGCTATATGCATGAGCTATATTTGCAACAAGTAGTGTGTTGTTAAAGTCACAGTGTGAACAGGGGAAGGTTCTGTTTATCTCATCTGTGTTCTCTAGATGTATCTCCTCTCTCTCATCTAAAGTAACTCATACTTTATTCTTACCCACATTCCATTCATTAAACAAGCATTTGTTGAGTCTTTTGTCTGTGCTAAGTGCTGGGGCTACAGCGGTGTTGGACTTGTATTTCAGTGGGGAGAATCAGATAATAAGCAAGTACGCAAATAAGATATTATTTGATGAAACAGAAAAGAGGCTTAAGGGATAGATAGTGACCATTAGGGGAGGTAAAATGTGGAAAGGTTGTTACAATAGGCACAAAGATCTCTCTAGGGAGGTGACATTTGAACTGAGATCTGATGAGCAGGTAAGAAGTAACCAAGCATGGAAATATCTGGGGAAGAACAGGGCTGGCAGGTGAAACTGGAAGTCTATGGTATTGCAGGAATGGAAAGAAGGTCCAGGTGACTAGAGCCTAGCGCCATGGAGGAGAGTGACAGTAGCTGAGATCACAGAGGTCATTGAAGGCCAATCAGGAGGGCTGGGAGACCTTGATAAAGTGTCTGAATTTTATTGTCAGTGCAATTTGGAGAGGGGAATGTACTTTTCCTATCATCAGATATGCATGGTTTTTATTCAGGGTATCCTCTCCAGCATATAAAGGAAGCAGAATTAGTGATGAAAATATTGATTGCTTGGTGAGTACAGAATTAGAGCAAAGATAGATGAAAGGTCTTGAGGGATATTTTATATAGGCTCTCTAAGGGTCCACAGCACTGGGGATTTTCCCTTTCAAATGTCTGGATATCGATATACTAAACTCTCTTGAACAAAGTTGAACTCCTCAAGTCTTTTTGTTTTTAGGGTTGGCAGGAATCCATCCCTTTTGTCTTTTTTTTTTTTTTTTTTTTTTTTGAGACAGAGTCTCGCTCTGTCACCCAGGCTAGAGTGCAGTGGTCCAATCTCGACTCACTGTAACCTCTGCCTCCTGGGTTCAAGCGATTCTTGTGCCTTAGCTTCCTGAATAGCTGGGATTACAGACGCACATGAACACACCTGGCTAATTTTTGTATTTTTAGTAAAGATGGGGTTTCACCATGTTGGTTAGGCTGGTCTCGAACTCCTGACCTCAGGTGATGCACCCGCCTTGGCCTTCCAAAGTGCTGGGATTACAGACGTGAGCCACCGTACCTGGCCTTCTCTGTATTCTTTATCATATTATCACCTTTCCTTACTTCCACAGCCTTTGTGACATTCCCAGTATAGATGATATTTAATCACCTCAACAATCTAGTCCAGGCTGGGGGCAGTGGCTCACTGTAATCCCAGCACTTTGGGAGGCTGAGGCAGGAGGATCACATGAGGCCAGGATTTCGAGACCAGCTTGGCCAATATGGTGAAACTCCATCTCTATTAAAAAAAAAAAATAGTAGCTGGGTGTAGTGGCACACACCTGTACCGTAGTCCCAGGTACGTGGGAGGCTGTGGCAGCAGAATCATTTGAACCCAGGAGGCAGAGGTTGCGGCAAGCCAAAATCACCCCACTGCACTCCAGCCTCAGCAACAGAGCGAGACTCCGTCTCAAAAAAAAAAAAAAAAAAAAAAGAAGAAGAATGTAGTCCAAAATCTATCACAAATTACAAACTGGATCCTGATGGGAAGTATACAATTATATAACATCCTATCCATGGTTAGTGAATAACCTTCAGCTTCAATCTCAGTGAACTAGACCTGAGTCCCACCCACAACAGACTTGGGCTTTTGTCGTGGGGCTAGTCTTCCTTTCAGGGTTATCACTCTGTAATCACTGACCACAATATGCATATGGTTTTGATGTAAAATAAAATCTTTATTCAAAGGCTCTATCCATCTAGCAATTTTAGAACCCATATGAAATAAGCAGGGTACTGACGCTTCTTTTGAGAACTCATTTGCTCATTTATTCAAGTACATGGAGCCCCAGGCAGTTCACTGAGTACAAGGGATAAAACAGATGCATGATGTACTCCTAGCCCCCTGGTCTGACAAAGCTTTTATGTATATCTCTCATCCTTAAAATGAACAAATTTTGTCCGCTTACAAACTGTATCCTTACAACTAACCTGGATGTACAGGGCATGTGCTCCATGCAGCTTGCAAATATCTGTCTTGAATTATTTTCTGCAGACTAACAGCCACCACAGCTTCTGGTTTCTCCTCTCTCCTCCTCGTCCTCCTTCCCACCTCCAGAGCTCTTGCTGCCGTTGCCATGACAACCAGAAGGCAAAGCTTTGGCACCTTATCTCTTACTATGGGCCCATGTCTCCCCATGAGGACATTATTGTCTGTTACTCCAACTGGACTCTGGGGCTTGTTCTTTAAATGTACCATTAAGTCATGTTAAACCTGGAGCTCTAAGGGCAAGATGATGACGGTATGTAGTCAGGGACCTAGGAATTCTCAAATCTTGTTTTCGACTAGCAAAATCCTTTTCTTCAAAGAAAATATGTGCGCTTATGACAAAACAGGGTATAGGGCTACTTTTTACTAAGTGGGGCTTCACATCTAAGCCCCATGTAGCGTTTTATCAAGTCCACCCAGGCCTGGTGGAGTTCTCTTTTGGCGTAAGCTGGGTTCACCCAAGAAGCCTACTTGACCACTAAGAGATAGAAAAAGGATCCTCCAGCTCGAGCTTGTCATCTGAGCTCCAGATTCAGGCAGCTGTCTGTCTGCCTGACACTTCCCCTGAATGTCTCGTGGACGTTGTCTTGACAATCTTTCCATCCGTATTCTTCCCCTAGTCTTTCACCCCTCCATAAACAGCGTCACCCTCCAGCCAGAGACCCAAGCCAGCAACCAGGAAGGCTTCCTTGACTCTTCCCTTGCGCTTGCCTCCCGGCATGCCCACTCCTTACTAAGTCCTGAGGCTCTGTCTCCCAAATAAAACTCGCAGACGTCAGCACTTCTCCACCACCATTCCCACCATTTCAGACTAAAACGTAGTGGTCTTCCGCCTGGATTATTTTAATCGCCTTCGAACTCTTCTCCCTGATTCTACTTGTTTCTTTCCTAGTCCTTCTTCATAGAGCAGCAAGAGTGATCTTTTAGAAAGATAAACCAGATTGTATGACTCTGCTCTTTAAAAACTCTTCTTGGCTTCCCGCTGTAATTGGAATAAAAACCATCACCTTCACCCTGGCCTACAGGTCCTGCCCTGCGTTCTCTGAGCTCTTGTACAGCCGCGACTCTCCCACTCTCCACCTGGCCCCTCCTGCAGTCGCATTTGTCTTTCTTCCACTCTCCATGTGGCTTGCAAATATGTCTCTTTTTCTTTCTTTCTTTTTTTTTAGACAGAGTCTCACTGTCGCCAGGCTGGAGTACAATGATGCCATCTCGGTTCACTATAACCTCCGACTCCCTGGTTCAAGGGATTCTCCTGCCTCAGCCTCCCGAGTAGCTGGGATTACAGGTGCACACCATCATGCCCTGCTAATTTTTGTATTTTTAGTAGAGACTGGGTTTCACCATGTTGGCCAGGATGGTCTGGATCTCTTGAGTTTGTGATCCACCCACCTCGGCCTCCCAAAGTGCTGGGATTACACGGCACCCAGCCGCAAATATGTCTTTAATTTCCTCAAGTCAAACAGCTGCCATATGTCCTGGTTTTTCCACAGAGCTCTTTTCCCACCGCCAAGCCTTTACACTTTCAGCTCCTTCTGCCTGGAACACATTTTCCCTGCTCTTTGCCTGATCCTTGCACGGTAAATGTTTCCTTCTCAACCTTGAGGTCTCAGTTAAATGTCACCTCCTCAGCGAGGCCTTTCCGGACCACCCTATTCAAAACTGCTCTCCCCATGAATGACTCTCTATCAGTGCACCCTATTTCCTACATAAGATTTCCCAAAACATGTACCTATTTTGGTTATACTTGTGTGTATTTATTGTTGAGGGCAGGAACTAGATCGACTTTATTCATTATGAATGGCATATAAGAGGAACATGTTAATACCTGTTAGATCCATGAATTATCCTGCCTGAAATTTCATCAGGGATTTCCGTCCTCAGGGAAGAAATGTGAAATAATTTTTTCCTCTTCTTCCTTCACTCTCTTGGTCAGGATCTTCTTCTTCTTCTTATTATTATTATTTTGAGACAGAGTCTTACTCTGTCACCCAGACTAGAGTGCAGTGGCACAATCTCAGCTCACTGCAACCTCTGCTTCCCGGGTTCAAATGTTTCTCCTGCCTCATCCTCCCAAGTAGCTGGGACTACAGGTGCAAGCCACCACACCCGGCTAGTTTTTGTATTTTCAGTAGAGACGGAGTTTCACCATGTTGGCCAAGCTAGTCTTGAACTCCTGACCTCAAGTGATCCACCCACTTCACCTCCCAAAGTGTTGGGATTATAGGTGTGAGGCACTGAGCCCAGTTGCTCAGGGTCTTGGTGAATGAAATTCTCCTTAGGTGGTACAAATGAAGAAACTGTAATGAAAAGATTATTCTCTGAGGCATGGACAGGGTTAAGAAAATCAACACAGGATGTTCAGTTACCAGAGAGGAGCAAGAGCAAGGAGCTGTTATAACCTCAAGACTGGGGGCCAAAGGGAGGGAACCATATTCCCAGAGACCAGTAAGAGCTGGGGTTGTGGAAGAGGCTTCCCAGTTAGAAATGTAGACTTGGAGGGACATAGCCATTGCCAGGTTGGTGGCAGCTAAGCAGGAGAGGAACAGATGAAGAAATACCCTATTTCTCTCTTCTCAAACTCTCCTATTTCTAGTCTGTGCCCCTTCTTGGCAGAAGCCAACTGAAAGCCAGCCAGCAAGGAAGCCCAGGTGAACAAATCAGTCTGTAGGAAGCTGGCCTTCCGAGTACTGAACAGGTGATTAATGGAGAAGAACTGGCACAGGTGTTCACTCTCAGCAGCTGGAACTCAGGCTTGGTTTTGCTCCCATGACCTAGAAGTCAATCCAATTTGGGATTTATGCTTGGAATTTAACTACCATTTATACCACTGGGTTTATGGAAAAACAATTTTGATTTCTAAATAACCATCTTACTAATAAACTTGAGGACAGAATTCACTAGGGTGTTCGAGCCTGCCTTTATACTGAACGGGTGGGTGAAGTGTTTTTATTCTTAATAAGCACAGCACAGCCTACTAATGAAAATGGAAACTTAATAATTGTATTTGGCCACCACCAGCCTCAATCAAACTATGGAGGCTTTTGATGATATGCATAGTATCCTCACAAAATACCTGAGATCAGTATTTGGCAAAGTTGATTTCTAGGTTCTGTCAAACCAGTTGCAGAGATACAGCTAGAATTTTTTTTCTCAGTTAAAAATGCTTTAAGTCTTTGAGTTCCAGTTTTCATCCTCCTCTGAACAGTTGCTGTGTGAGAATCTCCATATCTGACTTATTTTACTCTACAAATACAGAATTGCACCCAGGCGCATTTTAGGGGTATTGGTCACCTTGAAGTTTTCATTGGTTTTACAGATATATGCTGGTGAGGTGTGGGAGTCAATAGAAGTAAAATACAAGTCTTCCTAAAAGCCGATAATGCAGCATTGAGAGAGATAACTTGCTTTCTTTCTTTATTATTATTATTATTATTTTGAGACAAAATCCTGCTCTGTCACCCAGGCTGGAGTGCAATGGTGTGATCATGGCTGACCACAACCTTTGCCTCCTGGAGTCAAGCGATTCTCCTACCTCAGCCTCCCAAGCAGCTGGGATTACAGGCATCCACTACCATACCTGGCTCATTTTTACATTTTTAGTAAAGATGGGGTTTCACCATGTTGGCCAGGCTGGTCTCAAACTCCTGGTCTCAAGTGATCCAGCTGCCTCAGCCTCCCAAAGTGCTAGGATTACAGGTTGAGCCACCGTGCTCAGCCTCTTTTTTTTTTTTTTTTTTTTTAAATAGAGACAGGGTTTCACTATGTTGCCCACATTGGTCTCAAACTCCTAGGCTCAAGTGATCCACCTGCCTCAACCTCCAAAAGTGCTGGGATTACGGGTGTGAGCCACTGTGCCTAACCAAAAATCATTTCATCTTTATAACGTTAGCAGGTGTTGAGATCGATCCAAGATGGCCGACCACTAACAGCTCAGGACTGTAGCTCCCAGTGAAAGCCCAGAGAACGAGACGATGCCACACTTTTAGAAAAATTTTCGTCACTCACCGATCAGCCAATTCCCAGTGGAGGAGCCCCACGGGTCGCCAGCTCGACTCTTGTGGCCGCTGCAGCGGTTTTGCCGTCTAGGCGCAGCAGCTCTTCATGCAGAGCCAACGGGACTGCTTCCCCTACTGACTGGAGTTTGGAGCTCCGGGAAGTCAGAGCCGCTTGTTGCGGACTCAAGAGGGAAGCCAGACCAGAGATTCCCGGGCAGAAGAGCACCATCAGTCTTATCGCTGCTATTTAGGTCGCCACAGTGGGTTGCTCGGATCCCAGCACTGGGAATCAATAAGTCGGACGTCGACTCAGAAAACTAATTAGAAAGGCGGTTCCTCTACAATGAAGGGAAAAAAACAGCCTAAGAAGGCCGAGCATACCCAAAATCAGAACCCATCAGCAACGGAACAAGCCGTGATGGAAAAGGACTCATCAGCAACCGAACAAGCCCTGATGGAAAAGGACTCATCAGTAACGGAACAAGCCCTGATGGAAAAGGACTGTGTTCCATTATCTGAAGTAGGCTTTAAAAGGTGGATGATAAGAAACTTCTGGGAGTTAAAGGAACTTGTTCTAACCCAATGTAAAGAAACTAAGAACTTGGAAAAAAGGTTCGATGAAATGTTGAAAAGAATAGACAATATAGAGAGGAATACAAATGAACTTATGGAGTTGAAAAATACAACACGAGAACTTAGTGAAATTTGTACAAGCTTAAACAGCCGAATGGATCAAGCAGAAGAAAGGGTATCAGAGGTCGAAGATCAACTTAATGAAACAACACAACAAGACAAGAATAGAGAAAAAAGGATAAAAAGGAATGAGCAAAGTCTCCAAGCAATATGGGACTATGTGAAAAGACCAACTATACGCTTGATTGGTGTACCTGAATGTGACGGAGAGAATGAATTCAAGCTGGAAAATACTCTCCAGGACATTATCCAGGAAAATTTTCCTAATTTAGCAAAGCAGGACACTATTCAATCCCAGGCAATACAGAGAACACCACAAAGATATTCCTCAAGTAGACCAACCCCAAGGCACATAATCGTTAGATTCACCAAGATCGAAACGAAGGAGAAAATATTAAGGGCAGCCAGAGAGAAAGATCAAGTTACCCATAAAGGTAAGCCTATTAGGCTTACAGCAGATCTCTCAACGGAAACCCTACAAGCTAGAAGAGAATGGGGGCCAATATTCAATATACTTAATCAACAGAACTTTCAGCCCAGAATATCATATCCTGCCAATTTAAGCTTTACATTTGAAGGAAAAATAAAATCTTTCAGGAACAAGCAAATACTCAGAGATTTTATTACCACCAGGCCTGCTCTACAAGAACTTCTAAAAGAAGCATTATACACAGAAAGGAACAACCAGTATGACCCTTTCTAAAAATACACCAAAAAGTAAAGAGCATTAACATAAAGAAGAATTTTTATAAACGAAAGGACAAAATAGCCAGCTAATATCAAACGGCAGCAACCCTAAATTTAAATCGACCAAATCTCCCAATTAAAAGATACAGACAAAATCTAACGGTATATCCAAAGATATACATAGACTCAAAATAAAGGGTTGGAAAAAAAAAATGTACCAACCAAATGGAGAGCAAAAATAAATAAATAAAAAGCAGGAGTTGCAATTTTCACATTTGACAAAATAGATTTCAAAGCTACAAGGATACAAGGGTAAAAGGATTAATGTAATAATAAGAGATCTTAACACCCAGATACATAAGACCCATAATGAGATTTAGATTCAACGAGACAGAAAATTGATAATGATATCCGGGACTGGAACTAAGATCCAGAACAAATAAACTCAATAGAGCTCTCCATTTTAAACACGCAAAATATATATTATCCACAAAATCTAACGATATATCTAAAGATATACAAAAACTCAAAACAAGGGGATGGAAAAAAAACTCACCAACCAAATGAAGAGCAAAAATAAATAAATAAAAAGCAGGAGTTGCAATTCTCACACTTAATAAAATAGATTTCAAAGCTACAAGGATGCAAGGGTAAAAGGATTAATGCAACAATAAGAGATCTTAACACCCAGATACATAAGACACATAAAGAGATTTAGATTCAACGAGACAACAAATTGATAACGATATCCAGGACTTGAACTCAGAGCCAGAACAAATAAACACAATAGAGGTCTCCATTTTAAACACATAAAATATGCATTAACCACTTTAAACACTCAAAATATTGATCGGCCATTATTGAAACCCATTTTAGGAATGAAGTAATATTCCTTTTTCCCTCTTTTTCTTTTTTTCCCTAAAAAAAAAAAAAAAAGAATACAGTATAACGTTAGCAGGTGTTTAGCAGTGGGATCTGGGCCCAAGTTATATGACTGGGTGGGGTCACAATATCAATATACAACTTGATTTTTAAAGTCTTTGTTTTAGAACATGACTTCAAAGCTGGACAGCCATACTGAATGTTTCCACTGGAGCAGAGAGGACTGACAGGCCGCTGCCCAGTTTATTGTATCTGTGTTGAGTGGTAGATCTGTGAAGGGAGCGCCACACTAGCAAACAGCAACCTCATTTCCAGTTCATTTTTCTCTTTGGTTGAAGTGTTCTAAATATTGGAAGAATCATCTATTCTAAATTACAGTGTCTCTGCTTTGTCTACTCTGCATTTTTTAACAAGAAAGCATACAATATATTTATTGTGTTTATTGATTTACTGATGCTTAGAATATAAGAGAATGTTGGTTTAGGACAGGCTGAATTTTATCTTTCCGTTATGTAGAAAAGAGGCAAGTTGCTCTAATCTTTGAATCACAGAGGTTGTAAGGAAAATTCAAATTCATGTTTGGTTTCCCTGTATTCAGAGATTCTACAGAGAGAAAATTCTCTCCTAAAAGGAACTATGTACCAGCCGGGCACGGTAGCTCACACCTGTAATCTCAGCACTTCGGGAGGCCAAGACAGGTGGATTACTTGAGGCCAGGAATTTGAGAGCAGCCTGGACAACATGGTGAAACCCTGTCTGTTTTTACTAAAAATACAAAATTTAGCTTGACTTGGTGCCATGTGCCTGTAATACCAGCTCCTTAGGAGGCTGAGGCACAAGAATTGCTTGAACCCGAGACACGGTGGTTGCAGTGAACTGATAACAAACCACTGCACTCCAGCCTGGCCAACAGAGCTAGACTGTCTCAAAAAAAAAGAAAGAAAGAAAGAAAAGGAACTATATACCATCTGGCACATATCTGAAGAGAAGCAGGGTGGAGGATAAAGTAAAATATAAGTTCAGTGGGAAAATACTTGGAAAGCCACTTGGTAACAATAAAGATCTTAATTAAATCACCCAGGACCTTATTCCATAATGATATGCACCAAGTGTTTCTGCTTCCACTTAATTAACTCAGCATAATTTCTCTTTTAAAAAAATGACACATACTGTTGGGGTGTATCCAGCTGAAACACACATCAGCACAAAGCTTTTAAAATGTGATTCTTTTTAATGTACGTATGAGAATGGCCTCATTTCTTTCACTGTGTGTGTACTAACCTTAAGGTGTCACCCACATTAAAGGATACAGTAGAAATAAGGCAATCCCACATTTACAGACAAGAAAACACAGTAATGTAGTTTTATGGAAACTAAATTCCAGAAATGCAAGGCATTCACTGGTTTCACTCAGAAACCTCTCAGATGTGGGAGAAATATGTGTGAGATTTGGACTTTCCGTTATCCAAATATGAGGAATTTGTCTGCTAGAGTCAACTGGCTGATAATGGATGGAAAGGATTAGTGCAGGTCTTACTTGGCAGGCTTCTTGGTAGAAACCCATATGCTCTCTGACATTGATTATAATTATTTTTCCGTCATTCCCAGGTTACGTTCTAAGCAGGAATGTGAGCCAACTCTCTTCCTAGGAAGGCTCCTGCTGTGAAACCTTTAACCTTTGTTAAAGAGGCAATGACTCTTTAACAAAAGATAAAGAACTTGACATTTATTTTTAAGCACGAGAAGAAAATGTGTGCAATGTTGAAAGGAAGGACAGGGATAGGAAGAGCTTCTGAACAGTTGGAGGCAGGAGCAGTGGAACAGAAAGAAATATTACATGAGTGACATGCTGGTGACTTTCCTTTTGTGAAATAACAACTAATGACTAGGTATGGAATATATGGATTATAGGATGTTAAGGTTTAACATCTTTTTAAAGTAGAAGCGTGGGGGAAATGTGGTTATTATTCCAAACCAGGTATGTCTTTATGATTTTATCTTCAGCTGATCATTCAGGGAGGTTGCTAGGACAGTGGTTGAAACAGAAATTTAGGATGATATTCCAAGAAACAGAAAAAGCAGTATTTTCATTCTTGGCCAGACCAACATAGATAACAAAAAAGAATGGTTTTTGGTTGGTTGTTTTTCAGTAAAAGCATGGGCATTCAAACTTGTTAATTCATTAATCTGAGTTGAAGGGAGGGGGATGTCCTTGTTGGAAAAATTAAACAAAATGCTCTGGGTGAAAATTTCACAGGGTAAGAATTTTTCATTTTTCAAATTGTCTACCTAGGATAAGAAAATTTCTTCCAAATTAATTTTTAAAACAGGTGCAGAAAATGGTGTGGTTGTCAGAAAATTACCAAATTAAACATAAAAAGCTTAGCCTCTCTCCTAAAGGATGTTTATTTCTATCTCATAGTTTTGTGCAGTATAATGATTAGTTTCTCCATTACAATCAAATGTAGAATATGATTAAGTCAATCCTCCGGGTTACATGTCTTAAAATTCCACTAGCTGAAGGACTTGCTAGAGGCAGTAATAAATGCCTGTACCACAAATTTACTTCAGATGTGACTTAAAGTCAGCACAAACCTTGTCACAGGCAGTTTACAGCCTCGAGATGGGTAAATATTTTTTTTGCTGAGCTATGCTCTTCTAAGCATTTGGATAAAGTTCCTAATGGTATTTCACTATCTTTGCCAAAAATTCAGCCCAAAGTGATGTGTGCATTTTTATACATGAGAATGAAATCAAATGAAAAGTTTTGATTTAAAAAGGAAACCACATATTATTGAAAACGAAAATATATCTTGGTTATGGACTTGTGAATACTACATCAAAATTCATTGCAAAAGAATAAATTACCCAATCTTGTAATAGAGGTTTCAGATATGGAAAATATATAGTGTTCTTCCTGTTTTAACATTGTAAATTTACATCATTTGGTTACATAATCACAATTCAATTTTCATCTCAAATTTTCATTGTCATTATTATATCATTTAAAAATATATAACCAAAATAACAAATTAAAAATACATGTGTGTGTGTGTGTATATGTGTATATATATATATATAAAACTGAGCACAGTGGCTCATGCCTGTAATTCACTGCAGTTGATCTTGGGATTACAACTAATACTCATTCTCTCCCTTCTCCACTAGCCATTTTGAGAGGCCATAGTGGAAGGATCACTTGAGCCTAGGAGTTCAAGACCAGCCCTGGCAACATAGCAAGACCCTGTCTTTACAAAAATTTAAAAATTAGTTGGGCGTGGCAGCATGTACTTGTAGTCCCAGCTACTTGGGAGGCTCAGCTGGGAGGATCACTTGAGCCTGGGAGTTTGAGGCTGCAGTGAGCTGTGATTGCACCACTGCACTCCAGCCTGGGAGACAGAGCAAGACCCTATCTCAAAAAATATATACATGTATGTATATTTTTTAAATATAAAATATATATTTCTAAAAACCACTCCAATTGCTTGTACTTGAGGTCTATTCTCATCTTCTTGGTTTGGCCTAACTAATACTTCTTTTCTCACTGAAGGTAAAGATGTTAATAGCAATGGGGAAAAAAATCATACGTCTCCAGAGCTAGGCAAATGGCCATATCCATCAGGAGTAAAGAAAGCCAATAAGTTCCCACCCATAGTAGGCTTTATCTCTTCCATTCGAATAACAGCTAACAAGTTGTTGAATTTACTATGTGCAAGGTTGTTTGCAAAACATCTTACACGAATTCTCTTATTCAATTCTCATAAAAATCTAAAATATTTTATAAGCCTCCCAACTACCTACCCAGTGAGAGAGTTAATAATATGGTCCTTCTACATGGAGAAAACTGAAGCTTAGAGGGTTTATTTGTCTAAAGTTTTGTAGGCAGGAAATCATTTCTTGTAGCCATCTGTGTCAGTTGGGTCTTCCAGGAAGCAGATGAGGAGATGGAGTTAAGAACACAAACAGTTAGCTGGGCACAGTGGCTCAGGCCTGTAATCCCAGCACTTTGGGAGGTCAAGGTGGGCGAATCACAAGGTCAGGAGTTCCAGACCAGCCTGGCCAACATGGTGACACTCTGTCTCTACTAAAAATACAAAAAATTAGCTGGGTGTGATGGCGTGCACCTGTAATCCCAGCTACTTGGGAGAGTGAGGCGGGAGAATCACTTGAACCCAGGAGGCAGAGGTTGTGGTGAACAGAGATCACGCCATTGCCCTCCAGCCTGTGTGACAGAGCAAGACTCCATCTCAAAAAAAAAAATAAAAAAAAAGAACACAAACACACAAACAGTTGATTCAGGTGAAATGCCTGTTAAAGAAAAAAGGGGAATCAGCAGCTTGGACAGATAAAGCCTCTGGGCCATGATATTAATCTGACACTTGTAAAAAAAAAATTAGGGAAGAAACAAGATTGAACAGGAGCACCGCAGAATACAACGCACACCTGACAATGTTTTTGCCAACTCAGCGGGAAACTCCAGAGCAAACATTGCCACTTGGAAGATATCCACATTGGCCAGAAATAGCATCTAGTACTTGCACTATGTTTGGTTATTATCTGGAAACTGTTCAGAAAGAATATGGCCTTAGCTTGAAAACTGAGGTGGTCTGAAGCTGCTGCAGCTGGAGGCTGTCAACTAACCATTCTCCTTGCAGCTGAATGGAAGTTATTTCTCAACTGGAGAGCCAAGTGCTGTGTTTTCACAACTGCCACAGTTCATCCCGTGCATCATGCAACTCCCCTCCCGTTTAGGAAACAGCTCCTCCAGGGTTCCAGTGTGCCTTTCTTCTTGCAGAGAAACTTAAAAGAGGCAGATCAGTGGGATGAACTGTAGCCCTTGTCACTGTAGTTGGTCTTGGGATTGCAACTGATACTCATCCTCTCCCTTCTCCACTATCCATTCCAAATTTACTCCCCCTCAGCTATCATCCCTAGTGGTCTCAATGACTGGCCAGTGGTGTGACACAACTTTCATTTCTGAATGAAGCCACTGGTAACCGTACTTACCTCAAGCTGGGGTTGCGGTACTCATCCATATATGTTCTGAGTTGGGCCAGGGATCATAAAGCACCCAAGTGGACAGCCTGAGTTCTCTATATATTCTTCATTGCTCCTACTTGTAACAGCAGCCCAAACTCCTCCTGCTAATCAGGGCCAATTACCCTGAGAAAGAGTTGCAGAGAAAGCAACTCTTCTTACCTGTTCAATCGTGGACACAAAGAATTCAAAATGCCAGGGCAGGAGCCATATCTTATAGCTCAAATGGAACTCTTGCTGTTTTCCCAACCATTAGATTTCATTAGGATGACCTCTTGCAGCCTCCTGCTCTTCCATTCTTGCTTTCTTATTTATTTATTTATTTACAAGATGGAGTCTTGCTCTGTCACCCAGGTTGGAGTGCAGTGGCGTGATCTTGGCTCACGGCAACCTCTGCCTCCTGGATTCAAGCAATTATCCTGCCAACCTCTTCCTCCCAGGTTCAAGCAATTATCCTGCCTCACCCTCCCAAGTAGCTGGGATTAGAGGCATCTGCCACCATGCCTGACTAATTTTTGTATTTTTGGTAGAGACAGGGTTTCACCATGTTGGCCAGGCTGGTCTTGGACTCCTGACCTCAGGTGATCTGCCCGCCTCGGCCTCCCAAAGTGCTGGGATTACAGGCATGGAGACACCATGCCCTACCTCATTCTTGCTTTCTTTTGTTGGTGTATTAAGCAGCATCCCCATTGGCTGGTCATCGATTTTGCCCTTTGGGACATCATACTCTCCACAACTCACTTTGGATCAGGCTCTCTTGGCTGCCATTCTGCTTTGCTGGTGATTACTATCATTACAACCCTGTGGCTTCTAGTAGTTAAATTCTGCCCCCTGGCCTCTTGCTTCATGAGCCCACCATGCTCATTGCTATGAATGAGCCAAGCTCTGTGACAGCATCTCTTACCCACAGTCCTCACCAGCACTGAACTTCTCCCTGATGCTGGCACCCCCTCCCTGGAGTATTCCTGACGGCCTTGGCAAATGAAGCATAAGCTCTGAGCCTATGTGTGTAGTGTAATCCTCTGGGGGGGCGGTCTTCTGACCTCACAGAAAAGATCTATTCCAACATGCCCACTTCCCTCTGCATCTATATTCCTTTCTCTACCATCTTCCAGGGTGATGTTGACATGTTGACTTTGCTCAGCTTGGACCATTGCTTTCTCCATGCTTTGAAGAGCCACCCTAGCAGTATGTCTGCACCATCCATCCCCTTAGGACCCTTGCCAGTATGTTAAATCCCACATCCTGGGAGAGTAGGGATTTTTTTTGTTGTTGAGACTGAGTCTTGCTCTGTTGCCCAGGCTGGAGTGCAGTGGTACGATCTTGACTCACTGCAACTTCTGCCTCCCAGTTCAAGTGTTTCTCCTGCCTCAGCCTCCTGAGTAGCTGGGATTACAGGCATGCACCACCACACCTGGTCAATTTTTGTATTTTTAGTAGAGACAGGATTTCACCATGCTGGCCAGGCTGGTCTCAACTCCTGACCTCAGGTGATTCACCTGTCTCGGCCTCTCAAAGTGCTGGAATTACAGGTGTGAACCTGGACTTAACTTTATATTGACGGCAATGAAAAGCTTTTTCTTTTTCTGTCCGGAGCTGTAAGATCATAACCTGGCACTACTGGTCACAATCTTCCTCCCATCAAATGAAAGTATGCCTGAGAGTAAGGCCAGACAGAGGTACGGAAAACAGAGACAGCAGAAGAACAGTAGTCCTGATAACATCATTTGAGCCCCTGACTCCAGATATACCTGAAGCCTGTTTATTCCTTGGCTTTTTAGTTCTGTTAAGTAAAACTTATGGGGGTGGGGTGGGCATTGATTTGGACTGAGCTCCTGCACTAGGCTCCAACAGATCAGACCAAACCAGAATGGAATCCCTCATGCTAGCTGTTATGTAGTCAAACTGAACTTAGAAATGGACCAGTTTTCTAAAAAAAGGGAAGATTCACAGTGACCAGTCCAAAGGGGCCCCATCAACGTGAGCTGGCTTTATAAGGGAGTCCCTTCTTCTTTAACCCTATAAGAAAGGTGACTTTAAAACAGCTAAACTGCTTTTTGTTCCTGTTTCTGCTTTCTTCTGCCTCTTCTATCTGTAAAACCCAGCTCCTCTGCTTAGCTCCTCAGAATGCCTTTGTATTTTGTAGATGGGATGCTGCCCAATTAACAAAAGCCAATTGGATCGTTAAACTTGATTTGTTGAAATTTTGTTCTTTGATAGTTCCACAAGCCAATAAATTCCTTTTTCTTCCTTTAAATCGTGTGTCCTCAACCGCTAGGCCATGGACCAGTACTGGTCTACAGCCTGTTAGGAACAGGGCCGCACAGCAGGAGGTGAGTGGCAGGAGAACCAGGAGAGAGCATTACCACCTGAGCCACCAAGCCCAGCTAACTTTTTTGTATTTTTAGTAGAGACAGGGTTTCACCATGTTGGCCAGGATGATCTCAATCTCTTGACCTCGTGATCCGCCCTCCTTGGCCTCCCAAAGTGCTGGGATTACAGGCATGAGCCACTGCACCTGGCCCAATGTGGCGCTTTTAACTCTAACTGCTATCTTATATGCTACCTGTTGACATTTACTTATTTTCTGTCCCCTCTCATTCTTATGGAAGCTTTGCAATGTTCTGTGATATTCCGTTTCATTTGCTACTGCATTCCTAGTGTTTAGGACAGTACCTGGCATATAATAAGTGCTCAATAAATATTCCTTTAACTATTGCTTGAATGGGCTGGGTGTGGTGACTCATGCCTGTAATCCCAGCACTTTGGGAGGCTGAGGCAGGTGGATCACTTGAGGTCGGGAGTTTGAGACCAGACTGGCCAACATACAGTGAAACCACATCTCTGTTAAAAAAATACAAAAATTAGCTGGACGTGGTGGCATATGCCTACAGTCCCAGCTACTTGAGAAGATGAGGCAGGAGAATTGCTTAAACCTGGGAGGCAGAGGTTGCAGTGAACCGAGATCATGCCACTACACTCCAGCCTGGGTGACAAAGTGAGGCTTTGTCTCAAAAACAAAACAAAACAAAAAGCCTAAAAGCCATTGCATTTTATTTTTAAGTATTTATGTATTATTATTATTTTTTTTGAGATGCAGTTTCATTCTTGTTGCCTAGGTTGGAGTACAATGGCATGATCTCAGCTCACCTGCCTCAGCCTCCCAAGTAGCTGGGATTACAGGCATGTGCCACCATGCCCGGCTAATTTTTGTATTTTTAGTAGAAACAGGGTTTCGCCATGTTGGTCAGGCTGGTCTTGAACTCCTGACCTCAAGCCATCCACCTGCCTGGGCCTTCCAAAGTACTGGGATTACAGGCGTCACCCATCCTGCCGGGGCAGCTTTCAGGCTTTCAAAAAGTACCTTGTGTCTTATTATAGATTCTATATTTCAAATCTCATTACATTAAAGACCTAAGATAGATAGATATACTTTTGGGAGATGACTCCCCCTAGGCCTAGTTCTTCCCCTCCGTCAGTCTGATCTCAATCTTACAGAAGGCACCAGAGTAGGCTGGAGCACATGCCAAAGGCTTGGAAAGGCTCTACAAATATGTTGTGATCCAAGTGTCAACCTCAGAAGGTTAACTAGGAAGCTCCTAAAGGATCTTGTTGGTTTAAAGTAGGTAAAGATTATATATGCAAGCAGATCCACCTTTAGCAGTGGGAAACTGTGCTGAGTGAGGAGGTTAAAAGTGGGTGGGATTACCGGTCAGACTTGAGAGCTATTCTGGATGAGCACCTAAGCAGCCTGGGCATGCAGCCAAATCTCTTGGGTTAATATTTCTTCTTTGTTGTCCAGGATTCAGCAACAATGCAGCCTTCTGTCATTTTGCATTTCTTACTCTGTTAAACAGAGTCAATAACCTGCATTCTCTCTGGACCCAGAATTCTTGGCCATCATCTTTCCCCCAGCACAGAAACAACGACATTCTGGGGTGGGGAGATCTTGACATGCTTTTCATTGATTTGCAGAATTCACGTTAAAGGTGAGAAAGGGTTGGTGCCTTGTAAATATGTACCAGATCTTCGTGGCGTGTTCTGATGTGTGCATTAACTTTATTAGAAAAGAATACTTGAGTTATCAATCTAAAAAAAAAAAGACAATGACATTCTGGTATTGACATATTGGTGCCGGACACTGTGGGGTGATGTCAGACGGTGATTAAAGTTCTGATCCTTTGGAAATCAGTGTTTATGGGAAGGTATTAAACGTTAGAAGATGCTAAGAACTCGAAAGACAAATATTTAGAGAAAATCTCCAAGAACAAACTTTTCTAGATAGGGACAAAGTTTGTATTCGTGTGCCAACGCTTCTTGTCTCTCTTGATACTAGACTGAATCAGGAGGGATGTTGAAATTTGGCAACAGAAGAAAGGGTTTGTACTTTTTATTTTTTGAGACAGGGCCTCACTCTGCCACCCAGGCTGGAGGGCAGTGATGCCATCATAGCCCACTGCAACCTCTACTTCCTGGGCTCAAGCAATCCTCCCACCTCAGCCTCCTAAGTAGCTGGGACTACAGGCATGCACCATCTTCCCTGGATAATTTTTGTATTTTTAGTGGAGACAGGGTTTTGCCATGTTGCCCAGGCTGGTCTTGAACTCCTGGGCTCAAGTGATCAGCCCATCTCGGCCTCCCAAAGTGCTGGATTTCAGGCATGAGCCACTGTGCCCAGCCAGAAAGAGTTTTTAAATCTTCCAGCACATCCTTCAAGATGGCTTAAAGCATCACTTTGTGGGCTCCTTTTTTGTACTTCGGCTTTACAAGGGTAATGACATCTCCCAAGTGACTCTGTCTGACTGGTCTTTGTCATTTTTATTACCTCATTTATTTAGCACTCCCTAATATTAGACATTGTGCTAAGTGTTTTACACATATTATTCCATTTACTTCTCACAGAAAAACTCATGCAGTAGGAACCATTAACATTCTCTTCATACAAGGAAAACTGAGTCTTAATCCCACCACTGGTGAGCTTTTGGTAATGTGGAGCAACTGGATACTGGAAAAGAAGTAGCTAGTTGAGGTGCTAAGAAAGAGGAACAAATATAGTTTAGAGAAACTTGCTGCGTGCAGTGGCTCACATCTGTAATCCCAGCACTTTGCGAGGCTGAGGTGTGAGGATTGTTTGAGCCCAGGAGTTCGAGACCAGCCTGGGGAATATCATGAAACCCCATCTCTACTAAAAATTAGCTGGACATGGTGGGGCATTCCTGTAGTCCCAACTACTCGGGAGGCTGAGGCATGAAAATCATTTGAACTCGGGAGATAGAGGTTGTAGTGAGCTGAGATCATGCCATTGCACTCCAGCTTGTGTGACAGAGTGAAACTGTCTCAAAACAAAATAAAAGTGAAAAAATGAAACATATACATTCAAATTATCATTCATTCATATTTTGCTTCCTTTTGTGAGTTGGGCATTGTATTGGGACTGGGAATCCAATAATGAACAGATGCCAGTCACAGGCTATTGAGAGTCCAATAATTCAAATAGTTGTAATGCAATATGAGAAGTGCCATGATAAAAAGCAGGGTTTTCAAAACTTTTCTGAAGATAGGAATCCCAGGGCTGCTTGTTAAAAAGCAGCTTACCAGACTTCTCTCATGGAAATTCTGAGCTTCTAGAATCTATTTTTTAACAAACACTATAGTTGAGTTGTATATTCAGGAAAGTCTGGGAAGCAAGGATGTAAAGGTGTTTGGCAAATGCTCAAGAAACCTAAGGTGGGGTGTCTACTCAGCCTGGGGAGTTAAGGATGGCCTCACAGAGAAGGTGACAGCTGAAGAGGAGGTGCAGGAACAGGAGTTATTTCACGCCCCAGCAGGGGACCCTCGTGTTCCAAGGTGTGAAAGTGTGAGCAAGCGCTGACCTATTTAGGATGCTGAGAGCAATCGGACACTGTGGAAGGGCAAAATATACAAAGGGAAATAGCAAGGGATAAGACTGGAGAGAAAATGAGGGCCAGGTTACCAAAATTCTGGAATGCCATGTGAAGAAATACCGATTGACAGAGATGCTTTTTAGACTGCCTTGGTTCTTATTTCTATTTTATGTATTTTCATACCATATATTATTTTATTTATTTATACATTAGTATTAAATATATTTATATATCATATACTATAATATGTTGTTATATTTATATTTACTGATTTCTTTTTTTTTGAGACAGGGTCTCTCTGTCACCCAGGCTGGAGTGCAGTGTTGCAATCACAGCTCACTGCAGCCTCAACCTTGTGGGCTCACACGATCCTCCCACTTCAGCCTCCCAAGTAGCTAGGACCACAGGTGTGCACCACCATGCCTGGCTAATTTTTATATTTTTTGTAGAAACAGGGTTTCACCATGTTACCCAGGCTTGTCTTGAACTCCTGGGCTCAAGTGATCTGCCCTCCCAGTGTTCCAAAGTGGGGATTACAGGTGTGAGCCATGGTGCTTGGCCTATTTACTGAAATTGATTCCTTTTTAATTTTCCTTAGACAAGACTCAGTGGGGTATCGTGGAGGAACAGGAGACTTATTTCTCAGTTCTCAGCAAAAGGGCACTGGATCCACTGCTGGAGACAGTTGTGGTTAATGTTAGTGAAGGGAATCAACACGAGAGAGACCAGATAGAGAGGTGCGCCTCGCAGGGAACAGCCGAGAAAGACTGGAGCAGACGTTGCTTCCTTCCTGAGACCTTTTCTGTTCAAACCAAAGAGGATATTCTACTTTGTTTTTGTAAGACTAAATTCTTTCTATACAAAACCAGGTCTAAATGTTTAGATGTAAAATAGTGAAACTCCAAAATACATTAAAAGTATGTTTTGATGCTTTTTAATCACAAATTATAAAGAACTCTCTAGAGTTCAAAGATATACATGCTCAGATGGGCCCGGCTCCAGGGAAGCTGTCTCTGCCTCCTTCCCTTTCTCTCTTCCCAGTGTAGATGCCTCTCTCCTGTCTGAAATACCATGTGCCATTTAACCATATTACATACGCATATTATATATTTATTTGTTTATGCTCATTATTGCATATTGTTTGTCTGCTTCCTCCATTTCATTGTGAGCTCTTTGAAGTCAAATAATGTGATATATTCTTTTTGTATACATAGGAGTGAGCTAAGGCACATAAATGTTCAATAATTTTTTTTTAAGAGTTAGAGAGATTGAGAGAGGGGGAATACTATGTTTATTCTTTGAAACCATACTTTTTTCCCTTCTAGGACAGGAAGCAGATAAATCATACATTTCATTATCAGACTTTTGACTGCTCTGAACTGATATCAGGAACAAATGCCTTGTCTGAATCCAGTATCTGATGTGGTTTAAAAGCACAAAAATGTGTTCCTTTGTTAGTATAAATTGATTCAATAATTCCATAGCTATTGTTGGGATACAACACATTTCAGCCACATTGTTTACTTAGAATTTATGTGTTTTTAAGTGAAATTTTCAAGTCAGAGTTCTAACAGAAAAAGGCAAAAATCTTAAAATATTGACTTCTAGAAGCTTGAATTCAATTAAGCTTGTTTTGCTGAGAATAATTTTTACTCAAAACTCATTAGGAAATGAAAAAAACTCATTAGAAGGTGAATATGTTACATACATTTGAAAAATCAAGAACAGAAAACTACTACTTTTTTTTTTTTTTTTTTAGTTGGAATTTTGCTCTTGTTGCCCAGGCTGGAGTGCCATGGCGCCACCTCGACTCACAGCAACCTCTGCCTCCCAGGTTCAAGTGATTCTCCTACCTCAGCCTCCGGGTAGCTGGGATTACAGGCATTTCGCCACCATGGCCGGCTAATTTTGGATTTTTAGTAAAGACAGGGTTTCTCCATGTTGGTCATGCTGGTCTCCAACTCCTGACCTCAAGTGATCCGTCCTCCTCGACCTCCCAAAGTGCTGGGATTATAGGCGTGAGCCACTGAGCCCTGCCAGAACCCTATTACTTTTTATTCCACATGCATCAACACTCTCATTTTAGATATGAAACATTTAAAAATATTTTCCATTTCATCTTTCATTTGACTTAGCCCTGATTTTGTAGACTTTCTCAACATTCTGTGATTATTGCATCAGGACAGTGAAATATTTCAAAACAACTATTTTATAAACCAATTAAACTTCTGGAAAAATAACCCATGTTTTCTTCCATTATGTCACTTCAAATCTTCATTATTGAAAACTTTCTCAGGGCTTTTAATGCTCACTAATCGATTATTTTAAAATAATTTATAGAGAGAAAATTATTATAAATTATTACTCTAAAATAAAGCCTTGGATAAAAAAGCATATTTGGATATTTGTGACAAGTAAAACAGAAATGCCAGGCTTCAAAACAGATTGGCTTTGGCAAAGAAACATCTTGCTGAATGTAGACATACAGCAGTCTCTCTCTATAAGAACAACTTATATTAGAATCTGTTGTTGCATATGAACGTCTTATTTGAATGGAAACTTGTGCATCTGTCAAATGAAACGTTGTGGAAAAGATCAATTCATTTTAGGAAAAGAAGTAAATTAATAAGCAGAAAAAATAGCTTAGAAAGAAAGCAGTGTACCTCCATTCGGATTCAGGCAGTTTGTCAAAGGAAGCTGCTACTTGTGAAACGGGCAAATATTGGCAGTCTTTATTTTTTCTTGTTGGGTCATTTTACTTGGAATCATGGACCGCTGAAGCAAAACAGGATCTTAGACATCATCTGGGTGAGGGGTTCTCTACTTTCATTATGCATGGGAGGATTACCTGAGCCCACGCTCAGCCCCTGCCCCTTGTTCCCCTTTGTTCTCCCCAACTCAATTGGTTTGGCTTAGGGCTCAGAATCAGGTTTTTTCAATTGCGGCAAAATACACAAAACATACAATTTACCATATTAATCATTTGTAAGTGTACATTTCAGTTTTTTGTTTTTTTTTGTTTTTTTTTGAGATGGAGTCTCACTCTTGTCACCCAGGCTGGAGTGCAATGGTGTGATCTCAGCTCACTGCAACCTTTGCCTCCCGGGTTCTAGTGATTCTCCTGCCTCAGCCTCCCGAGTAGCTGGGACTACAGAGTTGTACCACCATGCCTAACTAAATTTTGTATTTTCAGTACAGACTAGGTTTTACTGTGTTGGCCAGGATGGTCTCGATCTTCAGCCTTGTGATCTGCCTGCCTCCGCCTCCCAAAGTGCTGGAATTACAGGCATAAGCCACTGCACCTGGCCACATTTCAGTGTTATTAAGTGCCCTTACATTGTTGTGCAACTGTCACAACCACCCATCTCCAGAACTTTCTTCATTTTCCCAAATAGAAACTCCATGCCCATTAAACAATAGCTTCCTATTCTACCCTCCCCCTCCCTTGACAAACACCATTAAAGACTTTCTAGCTCAGTGAATTTGACTGTGCTAGGTAGCTACAGTCTACGTAGCTCATATAAATGGACTCATACAATATTTGTTCTTTTGCTTATGCTTATTTCACTTAGCATAATGTCTTCAAGACTCATCCATGTGATAGCATGTACCAGCATTGTCTTCCTCTTAAAAGGCAGACTAATATTCCATTGAATAGATATATCACATTTTATTTATCCATTCATCCATCGATAGACATTTTAATTATTTCCACTTTTGGCGACAGTGAACAATGCCTTCATGAACATAGATGTACAAATATCTGTTTGAATCCCTGCTCTCAATTTTTTGGGGGCATATACCTAGAAGTGAGATTGCTGGATCATATGGTAATTCTATGTTGAATTTTTTCAGGAACTGACATAGTTTTGCACAGCAGCTTGACATTTTTACATCGCCATCAGCAATGCACGATGATTCCAATTTCTCAGCATCCTCTCCAACTTAAGTAAAATTTTAATCCTTATTTATGCGACCCTTGATATTAAAAACTTTTCTAGGCCGGGTGCAGTGGCTCACGCCTGTAATCCCAGCACTTTGGGAGGCCGAGGCGGGTGGATCACGAGGTCAAGAGATCGAGACCACCCTGGTCAACATGGTGAAAACCCGTCTCTACTAAAAATATAAAATATTAGCTGGGCATGGTGGCGCGTGCCTGTAATCCCAGCTACTCGGGAGGCTGAGGCAGGAGAATTGCCTGAACCCAGGAGGCGGAGGTGGCAGTGAGCCGAGATGGCGCCATTGTACTCCAACCTGGGTAACAAGAGCGAAACTCCGTCTCAAAAAAAAAAACTTTTCTAAACCTCTGTGTTTAATTATTCTGTATTTCTAAGTTGCATCGTCCTTTTTTAGAGAGACAAGAAGATCTTGCTTGGTCATCCAGGCTGGAGTCCAGTGATATGATCATAGCTCACTGCAGCCTTGAACTCCTGGATTTACGAGATCTTTCTGCCTCAGCCTACCAAGTACCTAGGACTACAGCTATGCACCACCATATCCATCTAATTTTTTAAAAAAGAATTTCCTTAGAGCTGGGGTTTTGCTTTGTTGCCCAGGCTGGTCTGAAACTCCCAGCCTCAAGCAATCCTCCCACCTTGGCTTCCAAAAGTGCTGGGATCACTGGCATGAGCCACTGTGCCTGGCCACAAATGTTTAAGTTCTTATTCTTCTATCTTCAACAGATACCTTCTCTGATTATAAAAGCAACACTATATAGAATTATCAAAAACCTACTAGTCACATAATCCACCTTTTTCCAGGCTTCACCAAGTTGAGAGTACTAATGGGGTCATAGTTACAGTAATATTTGAAAAGTTGCTGCCTTTTATTCCCAGGCAAATCTTTCCTTCTGCTCTGCCTTGCCTGTTCCAGGAGGTTCCCAGGAAATCTAAGCATGAACTGGGAAACAGTCACTGATGTAATTTTCTAGACAGCCACTAGAAGGCAGCAGCTCCCTCTTTCCCCCAACTCCAGCCCTTAAACAGGATGCTGCCATTAGTCCCAGAACATTCCTGAAACAGCAAACTCTCAAAGTCATTGAATGGAAATTCGACAGAAACAGGGGAACTATCCCTCTTCCGAACTCTTGGTTACACTTTGTTTTTTCTTTTCTTGTTTTCTTTTTCTTTTCTTCCTTATCCCGCAAACGTTATCAAGACAGACAGGTTACACTTTGTGACAGGTTACACTTTGTAACCTGTGTTTCATGAGGTCCTATGTGGAAACAAGCACGTCTCTGTCCAAGTTTAATAACTGATTGAGAAAGTGATCAAACAGCAACAAGAGGGCCCTAACAGCCTGCAGCTGGCAGCTAACGAGTCTGCAGCGTCCTCCACTCAAGATAAGCAGGTTTCACAGAGTAACAATGATAATCAGATAAGGTCACTCAGTAACCATGGTGGAACAAGACAATAACAAGACTACAACTTAATCTGAACATGAACACAGACAAAGACATTCAACAATTACAAAAATAACCAAATACTCACCCTGTGACAGTCACACCAGTGACTGTAGCCTCCCAGGTAAAAATGAAGATACCCAGTCATCAAATCACCCCTGCTTCTTGCCAAGACTCAATCTAAAGCAAGCCCTTGCTTCCTGCCAAATTGACCAGTACAAGCCTAAATCCCATAACAAAATGTTCCCAACTCTTTCTTACCTAGACACCCAGCAATTTCCCAAGTGTGCATTCTCCCTCGCTACAGCTAGTTTATTTTATTTTATTTTTGAGGCAGAGTCTGGCTCTGTCGCCCATAATAGAGTACAGTGGTGTGATCTTGGCTCATGCAACCTCCACCTCCGGAGTTGAAGCATTTTTCCTGCCTCAGCCTCCCAAGTTGCTGGGACTACAGGCATCTGGCAGCACAACCAGCTAATTTTTGTATTTTTAGTGGAGATGGGGTTTCACAATGTTGACCAGGCTGGTCTTGAACTCCTGACCTCAGGTGATCCACCCACTTGGCCTCCCAAAGTGTTGGGATTACAGGCGTGAGCCACCACGCCCAGGCTAAGTGTTTTTGTTTTTTGTGGGGTGTGTGTGTGTTTTGCAACAAAGTCTGACTCTGTCACTCAGGCTGAAATGCAACAACATGATCTTAGCTCACTGCAACCTCTGCCTTCCAGATTCTTTTTTTTTTTTCTTTATAAAAATAATCAAAGCTACCACAAATTAAAAACCTTCCAGGTTTAAGTGATTCTTCTGCCTCAGTCTTCCAAGTAGCTGGGATTAAAGGCATGTGCCACCACAACCAGCTAATTTTTGTATTTTCAGTAAAGATAGGGTTTTGCCATGTTAGCCAGGCTGGTCTGAAACTCATGACCTTAGTTAGGTGATCCACCTGCCTCAGCCTCCCAAAGTTTTGGTACAAGCATGAGCCACTGTGCCCAGTCTGCTATAGCAAGTTTAAAAGCCTAATTTTATTCCTTCCTAGCAGCCTTTGGATGGCAAGCCTTAACATGATGGAGCACCATGCTGTCGTGCCCATCCTGACCACTCTGTTTCCTTATTGCCTTCATCCCCCTTCCTCATGAAACCTTCTCATGCAGATTGAGACCTGTAGAAACCTGCTGGGTTTTAGATGATAATATTTTTTCTGCATTTTCTGAAAATTTACAACAAACATGGATTCCTTTTTTAAGAAGGAAAGAGCTATACCTTAAAAATAATAGCACCTAAGAATATACTTTTCGGCCAGGTGCAGTGGGTCACGCCTCTAATCCTAGCACTTGGGAGGCCAAGGAGGGCGGATCACGAGGTCAAGAGATCGAGACCAGCCTGGCCAACATGGTGAAACCCCATCTCTACTAAAAATACAAAAATTAGCTGGGTGTGGTAGGGCACGCCTGTAATCCCAGCTACTTGGGAGGCTGAAGTAAGAGAATTGCTTGAACCCGTGAGGCAGAGGTTGCAGTGAGCTGAGATCGCACCAATCCACTCCAGCCTGGGTGAGACTCCATCTCAAAAAGAAAATATATATATAATATATATAAATTATATATATTATATATAAAAAGTATTATATATAATTATATATATAAAGTATATAATATATATATATTCAAAAGTATATATATATATATATATACTTTTTTGCCCACTACTCCATTGGCAGGAAAACTGAACAACTCCCCAGCCCCTGTGCCATACTTTTTTCTTTTGCTTTACAATTTAATCACACTCTCTCTCTTAATTTTTTTTTTTTTTTGAGACAGATTCTCACTCCCAGGCCAGGCTGGAGTGCAGTGGCATGATTTCAGCTCACTGCAACCTCTGCCTCCCGAGTACAAGCAATTCTCTTGCCTCTGCCTCCCAGGTAGCTGGGACCACAGGTGCGCACAACCACACCTGGCCAACTGTTGTATTTTTAGTAGAGACAGGGTTTCACCATGTTGGTCAGGCTGGTCTCGATCTCCTGACCTCAAAAGATTTGCCCACCTCCGCCTCCCAATGTGTTGGGATTACAGTGTGAGCCACTGCATCCGGCTGTCTTTCTGTCCATTTTCTACCCCTTCATTGCTTTTCCTTCTTATTATCTTGAGATGCTTCTTGTTTTGGCTCATGCACACATTTTCACCACTTTTATTTCATTCTTCCCTTTGTCAGTTCTAATGTAGGCCATGAGCTGTCAGATGCATAGCATTTGACACGGCAGACATGGCAGAGCAGAGCACTCATGTGGCACTTCTTCCTGCATAGCTTGGCAGAAATCACAACTTGATCACGGCTCTCCTTCCCACTGATCCTGAATGGGACCTCCAAATGCTTCCCAGTGCAGTTGTAGCTCCACAAGCTGGCAGCTACAACTGACCCACTGAGGCTGACCTTCCAGATGCAAATGGTTGTTGACACAACTAACAGTCTTGAAATCTAGATTCTTCCTATCCGTAATTTGTGATCACTTCACCTAGACTGGGACAACACTTACTCTTGAACAGTCTTGAAGAAAATGATATTTAAACTACTTAGATCAGAAGAACAAGCATTCATTTTTCTTGTTTTCTAGGTTATTCATTATAATGAGGAGCATGTAAGAATGCTACTAATTCGGCCGGGCGCGGTGGCTCACGCCTATAATCCCAGCACTTTGGGAGGCCCAGGCGGGTGGATCACGAGGTCAAGAGATCGAGACCATCCTGGTCAACATGGTGAAACGCCGTCTCTACTAAAAATACAAAAATTAGCAGGGCATGATGGCGTGCACCTGTAGTCCCAGCTACTCGGGAGGCTGAGGCAGGAGAATTGCTTGAACCCAGGAGGCGGAGGTTGCGGTGAGCCGAGATCGCGCCATTGCACTCCAGCCTGGGTAACAAGAGCGAAACTCCGTCTCAAAAAAAAAAAAGAATCTTTTTGGCTGGATGCGGTGGCTCCTACCAGTAATCCCAGCACTTTGGAAGGTCGAGGCGGATGGATCACCTGAGGTCAGGAGGTCAAAAGCAGCCTGCTTAAGATAGAAAAACCCCATCTCTACTAAAATACAAAAAAAAAAAAAAAAAACTAGCCAGGCATGGTGGCAGGCACCTGTAACCCCAGCTATTTAGGGGGCTGAGGCAGGAGAATTGTTCGAACCTGAAAGGCAGAGGTTGCAGTGAGCTGAGATGGCGCCACTGTGCTCCAGCCTGGGCAACAGAGCAAGACTCTGTCTCAAAAATTATATATATATATGATAAATGTTCTAAGTGCACTTTTATATTCCTGAGGCATATCTTTATTTTGATTAAAAGGCCTAAAAATTAATTGAGAAGTGGAGGAAGGGAAAAATTCAGTTTTGCCTTTTCTTTATATTTAATTGTCAATATATCTGTTAATTCTTAATTTTGAATAAAATCAAAGTAAACATTTAGGCTGGGATTTCTTGTGCAATTCCCTCTTTTAGGAGTTTAGTGTGTTTGTTGAGGACTACATGATTAGGTTCTGGAGCCTTCTGAAACTAAACCTTTATATAAACTTGTGCTTTAAAAAAAAAAAAAAAAGGAGTTTTGTGTGTATTCACTTGTTTCTTAAATGCCCCTAAGGGATAAATACTCTTCTTATCTCTATTGTTCGAATCTACAAACTGAGCCACAGAGAGATTACCAATGTGGCCCAATTATGTAAATGTAAAGCTAATATTAAACCCCAGACATCTGGCTCTCATAGCAAGAACCTCTTCTTTGCCAGATACAATGTCCTGAGATGGTTCTTGGGCCCCACTCTCTTCTTTGATCCAACTGGTCCAAGCTAGGCCAGTTGAACACACCCTCCCTGTAACTCAATGTTCTAAGCCAAGGAAAGAAAGACACAGAAGTTTGAAATCATTCATCACAGACCACCTGTGCCGTAAGCTTTTCTGTGGTTCTTGCCCCTGACCTTCCAGAGCTGCCCTGAATCCAGCTTGTGTCAAATCCTGTTTTTCCAGCCTTCCCATGAATTCTGTAAGCTGTCTACATCCTTCCAGTAAATTCTCTTCTGCTTGGGTCGTCAGAATTAGTTTCTATTTCTTGCAACCAAAGAACCTTGATAGATACCACTGGAAGTTAGGAAAGATGACTGCTATTTCTTTTTTTTTTTTTTGAGACGGAGTTTTGCTCGTTACCCAGGCTGGAGTGCAATGGCGCGATCTCGGCTCACCGCAACCTCCGCCTCCTGGGTTCAGGCAATTCTCCTGCCTCATTTCTGTAGAGTCTCTCTGCTGCACACCTGGAGATACTTAGTCACATCGAGAGGGCTGGTTCTGAAGCTCAGCTGCCTGAGTTGGATTCCAGCGCCACCACTCCTCGTTTCTTATCTATAAAATGGACATAACAATAGTACCTGAGGGTTGTTATGAAGATTAACTGAGAGATATGTGTAAAGTGGTTGTAAGCATATCTGGCATATACTAAGTACTCAATAAATAGTACTTCTTCCTATTATCATGTAGAATATCTGGCATATACTAAGCACCCAATAAATATTACTTCTTACTATTATTATCATGTCGATTATAATTATTCTAATTATAAATGAAATACACAGTAAAAATATTAATTCAACATTAAAATGTAATTTCCATATATAAGCCCTCACATATTAAAGCAAAGTGTTACTTTAAAAATCATTTCTAGAGGCCGGGCGTGGTGGCTCAAGCCTGTCATCCCAGCACTTTGGGAGGCTGAGGCGGGTGGATCACGAGGTCAAGAGATCGAGACCATCCTGGTCAACATGGCGAAACCCCGTCTCTACTAAAAATACAAAAAATTAGCTGGGCACGGTGGCGCGTGCCTAGAATCCCAGCTACTCAGGAGGCTGAGGCAGGAGAATTGCCTGAACCCAGGAGGTGGAGGTTGCGGTGAGCAGAGATCACGCCATTGCACTCCAGCCTGGGTAACAAGAGCGAAACTCCATCTCAAAAAAAAAAAAAAAAAAATCATTTCTAGGCCGGGTGCAGTGGCTCACGCCTGTAATCCCAGCACTCTGGGAGGCTGAGGCAGGTGGATCACTTGAAGTCAGGAGTTCAAGACCAGCCTGGCCAACATGGTGAAGCCCCCGTGTCTACTAAAACAGAAAAATTAGCTGGGTGTGGTTACAGGGCGTGCACCTGTAATTGGGAGGCTCAGAATCACCTGAACCCACAAAGCAGAGGCTGTAGTGAGCTGAAACTGTGCTACTGCACTCCAGCTTGGACAACAGCAAGACTGTCTCAAAAAATAAAAAATAAAATAAAAATTGTTTCTAGAAGGAAAATATCCCAATAAATCTGTATTTATAAAAAGTTGTACTGTAGGGTCTGCAGCAACCTCTTGTTAGTATTTATCCTATCTAGTGAAGTATTTCTTTTTGTTTTAACTACTCCCTGAAAGACACTGTTGTGGTATTTATTTTTAATGTAAGGAGGTGAATAGCTATAATGAAACATCATAATAAATCTTTATAATGCTGATATCTCAAAATTTACATAAAGTCACTTCAATTTATTGTGTAAAATTAATGAAGTTTTAAAATATGAGTTCTCAGTAGAATTTACAGTATTCTGTTTTTCCTCTAAGAAGAAGGTTGAATATATCATGGACTTTTTTGGAATAGCAATTGTAGATAGGAGTCATTGTCAACTTTATGAATTAGCTAAGTGAGAAACATATTAAATTATTTTTTTCTATTGACCTGAATTATCTTAATTGGCTCCATGAAACTCACCAGATATTCAACCCTCAAATTGGCTTTCCTATTTAGAAGATGAAAGCAAACACTGAGAATAGTTTCTGTTAAAAATGCAATTCCATTTAAAATAAAAGCAGGTGTCTGTTAACTACCATGCCATGAAAATTAGGCTATCGCTGCATGTAATTACTTTTAAAATGAAAATTAAAGTTTCAATTATTTTCTTTTATTCAATGAGGTAAAAGACATTTTTCCTCTCCACTTTTTAAAGTATATTACTTAATAAAGATAGATAGAAATGCCAAAATTTTTAAAGGTTAAAATGAAAAACATTAAGCATTCATTTATTGTTGCCTAACATTAATAAACCTACTAAGCTTAACACGTATTCGTATCATTCCAAATGGGATCATTTTTCCTAGACTGTGTGCTCTCTGAGGATAGGATAATGTTTTATTTGTTTCTCCATTGTTTCAAGTTTTAGCCACAAAACCAGGGTTGTCCAATATTTTATATGAATTGTTTTTTGCAAACTTTGGTAGGGGAGATTATAACAGAGCAAGAAACTTCTTGTATGGTCACAGAAGTAATATCATCTTATAATATAATAAAATATTAATATATTTTAGTGAATTGAGTTGCATGTGTGGAGATAGATACAATCACACAACATTTTGGAAATAAACAAATCCAGCCAGGCATGGTGGCTTATACCTATAATCCTAGCACTTTGGGAGGCCAAGGGGATCGATCACCTGAGGTCAGGAGTTCGAGACCAGCAAAGGCCAACATGGCAAAACCCTGTCTCTACTAAAAATACAAAAACTACCCGGGCATGATGGCACATGCCTTGTAATCCCAGCTACTCAGGAGGCCGAGGCAGGAGAATTGCTTGAACCAGGATAAGGAGGTTGCAGTGAGCCGGATTGTGGCACTGCACTCCAGCCTGGGTGACAGAGCAAGACTTCTTCTCAAAAAAAAAACAAAAACCAAATCCGGTGAAACAGGGCTTCCCAGCTTTCTCATGTCATGAAATGCAATATATATATATGTGGCTGTGTGGGTGTGTGCGCATGTGTATATATATACATATACACATGTGGGTATATATATGTGTATATATGTATATATATACACGCACATGTGCATATATATGTGTAATATATGTATATATATACATATACACATGTGCATATATATATATATATATATATATATATATGTATGATAATAGTTTAACAGCACATTGGGGTAAATGGACAAGACTGCTCTCAACAGAGGCAATAACTCAGGGCAGGCACTGTGCACCTGAGACATCACCAGCACTCCCAAAGTTTAAGTGTTCAGAAATGTGCTGGAGCCAGCTCCTACCAGCCCCCAAGAGCCAACTGTGCACATATCTTCCCCAGTCTGCACTTAATGACAGCTTGCTGGTAGTCTGAAATTGTCCATGATAGGAGTACTTACACCATGGAAAAAAAAAAGCAATTAACGAAGGCAGGCTGGGCCCCATGGCTCACGCCTATAATCCCAGCACTTTGGGAGGCTGAGGCAGGAGGATCACTTGAGCCCAGGAGTTCAAGGCCAGTCTGGGCAACATAGTAAGACCCTATCTCTCAAAAGTAAGATAAAATTATCAAATGCTACTCATCAAGGGTTTTTTCCTAGAGACTGCTTGTTACACATGTACTTGCACCTTATTGACCTAAGGGAAGGGGTCCATACCTCAGAACATTTATAACTCGTCTGTAACATACCTGTTGGGCAGCTCTGCAATAAAGTCTACTTTTGTTTTTGTTTTCATTCTCCAAATATAAGTGGTGTTTGTTTGTTTGTTTGTTTTTTCAAGACAGAGTCTTGCTCTGTCACCCAGGCTGGAGTTCAGTGGTACGATCTCAGTTTACTGCAACCTCTACCTTCTGGGTTCCAGAAATTCTCTTGCCTCAGCCTTCCAAGTAGCTAGGATTACTGGCGTGCACCATCACACCTGACTAATTTTTGTATTTCTAATAGAGATGGGGTTTTGCCATGTTGGCCAGGCTGATCTCAAACTCCTGACCTTGAGTGGTTGACCACCTTGGCCTCCCAAACTGCTAGGATTACAGGCATGAGCCACTGTGCCTGGTACAAATATAAGTTAAAAAAAAATTGTACCAGGCAGTTGCTCTCTAATTTGATTTCATTATGTAGAATAAAAAAGTTAAAGGCTGGGCACAGTGGCTCACGCCTGTAGTCTCAGCACTTTTGGAGGCCGAGGCAAGCTGATCACCTGAGGTCAGGAGTTCAAGACCAGCCTAGCCAACATGGCAAAACCCCTTCTCTACTAAAAATACAAAAAAAGAAAAATTGTCCAGGATGATGGCGGGAGCCTGTAATCCCAGCTGTCTGGGAGGCTGAAGCAAGGGAATTGCTTGAATCTGGGAGGCAGAGGTTGCAGTGAGTCAAGATTGTGCCACTACATGTCAGCCTAGATGACAGAGAGATACTCAGTCTCAAAAAACAACAAAAATTTAAAACATTCTGTGTCAGGTTGAGTAAAATAAACTTTACAGTAAATCCACCTTGAGGCTAGAAGATCATGTGTAAACACCGGCAACTAACTATAGATAAGACAATTTGGAGGGAGGAATACCTCAGTGAAATTTAAGTTTTGCCCAATCACCTTACTAAAGAAATCCAAATCACAAGTCCCATACTCTCAGACAGAGCTGTCAGTACATTCTTAGTTCTATATCCCCCTAAATATAAATAGGTGAGAAAGTTCTTCTCATTAAAAAATAGAGACCAAAGCAAATAACCAGGACAACAAAATGTAGAGGTATTGAGATAATGCAAGAAGTAAAATAAATAAATAATACAACTGTTAAAGACATCTGCAGAGAGAAAAGGGAAGATACGTGCTTATGAAATAATACGGAGCCCTTGGAAATTGAACATATAGCAGGAGCAAAACCTTTAATAAATGTGTTGGAAGATGAAATTAAAGACTTTTAGAAAGAAGAACAAAAAGACAAGAAGATGGAAATTGAAGAGAAAAAAAATAAGGAAGTGATTGGATCACCACAGAATGTCCAATATCTACCTATAATGTGAAATCCTACATGGCAAGGATTTTGTATGTTTGATCATTGCCTAGAATAGAACCAGACACACAGTAGGTCATCAATAAATATTTCTGCAAGAAATCAATTTCTAGAGCATAAGGATCCACTCAGAACAGAATGGGGAAAGACTCGTGCCAACACACATGATTGTGAAACTTCAGAACATCAGAGACAAAGGGATCTTGAAAGCTTCTGGAGAGAAGAAAAAGCAAATATTTAAGGATCAAGAGTCAGACTGGCTTTGAACTTTCAAATAGCAAAGTTGGAAACGTACACTGGTCAGGAGTCATCCTGCGCTTTTTACACATTCTTTCAAATGCCCAGTGATACAGTGAAACCTATTTCATTCACACCCAATGACAGAGCAATCTTGAATATCTTGCAAGATTATACCTTATTTGCAAGCACATACATGAACTAAATTCTTTCAAAATATTATCATCAAAAATGATTAGCAAAGCAAGTTCATGTCAAAAGTTTTGTGGCTTGATATTAACTCTTTGGTGCTAAATTAAAATGAAACCCATTTACTATTCAGTCTATTTTGTGTTCCATTACTGCATGCAATTGCAACAAGTAGACATTGGAAGCAAAAAGTAAAATTACATAACACAGAACAGATTCTCAAATGTTCCTCCAGCAAAGCAGAAACTAATAATGCTTACCTCTGGTCAGTATTCATGCGGTGACCAGGGTTAGTGTAGGGCCACAAGGCTCCATGTGGCTGAATTGTTGATATTTTCTGTCAACTATAAGTGACAGAAACTCAACTCAATCTAGTTTTAGCAACAAAGAGAATGCATAGGCTCCTGGAAATGGGAAGTCCAAGGGGTGGGTCCTGCTTCAAGCATGACTGGATCTAGAGTGCAAATCCTGTCATGGGATCTCTCCTTTTACCTTTCTCTTTGCTGCTCTTCTATTTTCTCTGTGTGGCTTCATTTCTAGGCAGGCTGTCTCCATATGGAAGCAAAGATGGCCAGCAAACAGCTCAGGCTTACGTTTTCCTCATGACCAGCAATTCAACTCTTGCTTTCCCAGCATTTGCATCTATCTCTGGAAAGAATTTAGATTATGTCACTTGCTCCCTCTTTGACCAATTATGTGTTCGAGGGAATTAGGCACTCCGATTGGACTGCCTGCTTCATAAACTGATGAGATTTGTTTTAGGGGCCAGATGGCTGGTATCTGTGGGGAGAGAAAGGATACAGAAGTTGGGAATCAAGCATGTTCTGGTTTTAAACCCATGTATCTGACCCACCTAAATCCCATAGAGTGGGAGGGTGATAGCTTTCAAAACAAGAAGATCAGAAAAGACTCCTCCCCATCCTCCTCCCCTCAAAATAACAGATGATCACTTACATGAGATTTTCCCAAAGAGTCAAAATTCTTCACATTATAAGATACTAAATAAAATGTAATCATTTTAAGAAGAGCATACTTGAGAAAATTATCACCTTGAAGTGATGAATGGCTTAATTAGAATTTAAAAAAGAAAAAAACACTCAACCCACAGCATTATCCAAATTACTTGAGGTATAACATACAAACTCTTTGGTTTCTAGGAGATATGTAAATGATTCACTTGTATTTTTAATTTGTAAGTAAACGGTGCCAAGTTTCCAGATAGAAACTGAAGCCAAATCTTTATCCATGGAACTTCACAGTGAGAGGCACATCTTGGAGATGAATACAAACCAATAATACAAGTTATCCTTATCCAAATGTGCCCCAATATTGTACCTCATGTGCTCTGGTCATGATACTCCCACAGCTCTGGGTGTTTCAAATCAGACGTGGACTCTTCCTCTTTTTTTTTTTTGAGACAGGATCTCACTCTGTTGACCAGGCTGGAGAGCAGTCACATGATCACAGCTCACCTCAGCCGTGACCTCCCAGGCTCAAGCGATCCTCCCACTTCAGCCTCCAGAGCAGCTGGGACTACAAGCATAAACCACCATGCCTGCCTAATTTTTTGTATTTTTGGTAGAAACAGGGTTTCACCATGTTGCCTAGGCTGGTCTCTAACTCCTGGGCTCAACTGATTCACCTGCCTCAGTCTCCCAAAGTGCTGGGATTACAAGTGTGAGCCATCCTGCCCGGCCTCTTATTTATTAAAAAATCTCCCTTTTTGTACTTTATAGCTTTGGGATTGATCTGATCAAAATACGTTCTATTCAACTTGCAGAGTAAAATCTTCCCTTGTGTCTGTCAGAACCTGCCTAACTTTCTACTTCCAAATCCGTCATCTCCCAACAGACACCAACCTTCCAGCCCCTAAAACAAATCTCAGCCTCAGGAGGGCACTCATGTCCGTCATCCAGAGATTTGGCACACAAAGTCATGCTCATTGCTAGACTAGCTCTGACATGCTCCAATAACTGTATTTCCCACATGTCTCCAAGACCAGGCTTTCTGGTAACCCGTTTTTGTAACTACATCCCTGTCTGTTACCTGTGCCTGGATCCCTGACTTAGAAACCTGCTGAGAACCACACTTTCTCTAGACCTGGAGACCTGCCTTGTTCTTACCAGTCTCTATTCTTAGCATACCTGAGGACAGAAGGTGTGTGCCACAACTTCAGCCTAAATATCTGACAGATGACTTCCCATATTTGGAGATCTATGCAGGGAAACACTTAACATCTACCATCTGAGACATTCTATCTTCTTTGTATTGAGATGATGGGTGCTGAATTTTCTTTTCTTCCTTCCTTCCTCTTTTTTTTTTTTAAAGACAGCATCTTGATCTGTCACCTAGGCTGGAGTTCAGTGTCGCAGTCTCGGCTCACCACAACCTCTTCCTGCTGGGTTCAAGGGATTCTCCTGCCTCAGACTCCCCAAGTAGCTGGGATTACAGGCACACACCGCCATGCCCAGCTAATTTTTGTATTTTTAGTAGTGACGGGGTTTCGCCATGTTGGCCAGACTGGTCTCAAACTCCCGACCTCAGGTGATCCACCCTCCTTGGCCTCCCAAAGTGGTGGAATTACAGGCATCAGCCACTGGGTCTGCGCTTTTTTTTCTTTTCCTTTTTTTTTTTTTTTTTTTTGCCAGAGTCTCACTCTGATGCCCATACAGCAGTGCAGTGACTTGATCTCGGCTCACTGAAGCCTTGACCTTCCTGGGTTCAGGTGATCCTCCCACTATAGCCTTTTGAGTAGCTAGCACCACAGGTCTGCACCACCACACCGGGCTAGTTTTTCTATTTTTTGTAGAGACAGGGTTTCTCCATGTTGCCCAGTCTGTGGGTGCTGACTTTTCTTGGATTGCTACCCAGCGTCTCTTGCTCTACCTGCCCAAGGTAGATTTACCACCTGCACCTGTGCCTGTCGCTGTCCCTTTCCGTGCCTACTTTACCTCGATGGAGGAACTCACTTCCAGTTCTTGCCCTTCTCTACACCTCTGAGGAAAGCAAGATTATTTCCCATACTGCATTTTCTCAATATCCTGGGTTTCATTTCATGAAACAATTACTCTTTAGGAAGAGTATTTTAATTGGGTGCTGGGAGAGTAAAGCCAAGCTAGATTGTATAATTTTTATACTTCTTTTGTGTTGCTCTCCTAAGACAATTTATCCTAAACTTCCTTTATTATTCTGAATTTTGTCACTTTTGTCTCTTCAGCATCTTTTCCTCCTCCCACCCCTCTGCCCCACTTTTTTTTGGATACAGAATCTCACTCTGTCACAGAGGCTGGAGTGCAGTGGCATGATCTCAGCTCATTGCAACCTCCGCCTCCTGGGTTCAAGTGATTCTTGTGCCTCAGCCTCTCAAGTATCTGGGATTACAGGGGCATGCCACATGCTTGGCTAATTTTTGTGTTTTTAGTAGAGATGGAGTTTTACCATGTTGGCCAGGCTGGTCTTGAACACTTGGCCTCCCAAAGTGCTGGGATTACAGGCATGAGCCACAGTGCCCAGCCCTTTTCCTCCCCTTATTTTGATAATTGAGTGCTCCTTACCATTTGGGAACTAACTCTTGCCCATTTGATCCATAGACCTTCCCTAGGATTCAAGGTGCATGTCGTGTTTGGGGAGAAAAGCTGAGGTACTTAGGCTATGATGTAGGCCTGAGCCTACTGGAGCTATCTTCCCCAACCTTTACAGTCACGCTGAAGAAAGCTTGAAGGCACCAAGAAATCAGGGAATGAAGTCAAGCCAAGTAGAGATGACAAAGAACAGGCAGAACGTCATGACCCACACAGTCCTGTCCTTCCCAGTACGTGAGCCAATAAACCACTTTTTTTTTTTTTGCTTTAGTTAAGCTACTTTGAGTTGAATTTTTGTCCTTATAATGAAGATTCCCAACTAATATAGCTCTGTAATTCAAGAAATTCACATATCTGGCCAGGTACAGTGGCTCACATCTGTAATCCCTCCCAGCACTCTGGGAGGCCAAGGGGGGTAGATCACCTGAGGTCAGAAGTTCGACACCAGCCTGACCAATATGGTGTAACCCCATTTCTACTAAAAATGCAAAAATTAGCCAGGCAGGGCAGCATGTACCTATAGTCCCAGCTACTCAGGAGGCTGAGATAGGGAAATTGTTTGAACCTGGAAGGCAGAAGTTGCAGTGAGACAAGATCACACCACTGAACTCCAGCCTGGGCAACAGAGTGAGACTCCATCTTAAAAAAAAAAAAAGAAAGAAAGAAAGAAAAAAGAAATTTACATATCTAACCAAAATCTGTCCACTACAGGTCTGAGAACTAAGCTCTTCTTTTCCTTTCCCTTCAAGCTCTATCCACCCCTCTGAAAGCAGATCTAGGGTTTCCTTGTAACTTGTGTTGAAGCAATGTAGCAATGTGACTTAAGCCCAAAGCCAAAGTAAGGCTTTCACTAATTCCATTCACATTGAGGCTTTCCAATCTATCCCTAAAGAGAGTTGGCTCTGCCAGGAAGACACTCCTTAAGCCAGTGGTGCATAGGATCAAAACCTGCTTCATAAACCCTGGCACCGCAGAGGAGATAGCATATAGCATAGCAAGCGTATGTCAGAGAGCAAGCCCCCATTTCAATGCATGGCTCCTGCTTCCTGCTTCTAATGGCTTGTCCTGATGTCACCAATCATCAGGTAAGTCACTCATCTTTCCCTGAAGGAAGAGCAGGCAAGGATGTTGCAGTGTGGACCCACAGGGAGTCTATTTCTACAAGTCTTCTTTCTGTCTGTGGATATGGAAATATTAAGGAGAGTCACTCCCTCCCCCTCCCCATTTCTTGGGTTCTGATCCCCTTTCCTCTGGCAGTAGCACCTAATCCTAGTTCTTCCCATACTATTCTTAGTACTGTACCTCAAAGGATTGGTTTGAAGAGAAAACCCATCAGAATGGACGAGTCAGAACCCATCTCTGAATTTTCTGCATCAATTCCAACCTTCTATGTTGGCTTCCTCAACTAATACCATCTTCAAAGTCACTTTCTGTTCCTAAGGGCCTCTGTATAAGCTGTTTCCCTGTAAAATATGTTTCCTTACCAACTCACTTAGGTAGCTTTTTGTCTCCCTTTAGACCTGAATTTGAATATGACTTCCACAACTCAAATTTACCTCCTCAGAGAGGTCTTCCCAGTTCCTTCTATTTAAACCAGGACTTCCACTGTGATTTTCCATCTCAACCCTTTCTTTGTTTCACAACTGAAAGGAACAATCACTATATTTTAAATATGAACTGACATAAGAAAATGAAATGTATTTGCTGCTAAAAATTGAGACGAAGAAGTACAATGAATCATCTTGTAAAAATACATTTTTTTTTTTTAAGACGGGGTTTCACCATATTGGTCATGCTGGTCTTGAACTCCTGACCTCAGGTGATCCACCCACCTTGGCCTCCAAAGTGCTTGGATTACAAGCGTGAGCCACCATGCCTGGCACATTTTTTTTTTTTTTTTTTTAAATAAAGATGGGGTTTCACCATGTTGGTAATGGACTCCCAACTTCAGGTGATCCGCCCACCTTGGCCTCCAAAGTGCTTGGATTATAGGCATGAGCCACCACACCCGGCCATAGAAATACATTTTAAGATTTCAATAGGAGAAAAATTGTTCCAAACCTGGACTGGGATGGAATATTTTTTGGAATGCAATTCACAGCTCCTTCTGGGAAGAGGATTGCATTCCTGATAAAATACTTAAGGAATTCTTCTGAACTTTAAATTAGGACTTGTTCTGGGAAAACCAATCACCTGGCTATTTAAATGAGTTCAGTGACCGTAAACAAGCATTCTTTTGTACTAATCTAAAAATGATTCACCTTTTTTTAAAAATAACAACAACAAAATACCTTATAGTATCTTTACATGCTATATTTGTTCATAACTTCTTTAGGGTCTTGTCCTCACACTAGACTATATAGTATTAAACTGTAGGCTACAATAGGACAGGGAACAGGTTTGTATTACTTGATGTTTATCCCTAGGAAAAACTTAGCACAGTACCTGGATAGGAGCCGCAGTGATATTTATTAAGTTGATGAGTAACAAGTGAATGAATGAAATTTAAATGTGTGTACATTTGTAGACTAGATTAATTTAAACACAAATGAGTGTGCATCTCCTCTTTGTGACAAATAAACATGAAAGAATGGAGTCCTTCCTTTCCCCTTTCTGACCTGTAATGTAATTGTAACTGAGCTTCCTCGGCCCTCTGTGATTCCCTAGGAAGGCCACTCTCAAATGTCATCTCATCCAAACAATGCAAATCCCACTACAAAAACACTGGAGAGTAATGAATGTTTTTACTGAAGGTTTCAATGGAGACAGAAGAGGCAGTTATGAAATATATCACTAGCAGCACCTTTTAAATTCTTACCAGAGGCCAGGCACAGTGGCTCACACCTGTAATCCCAGCACTTTGGGAGGCCGAGGCGGGCAGATCACCTGAAGTCAGGAGTTTGAGACCAGCCTGACCAACATGGTGAAACCCCATCTCTACTAAAAATACAAAAATTAGGCTGGGCCCAGTGGCTCACATCTGTAATCTCAGCACTTTGGGAGGCTGAGGCGGGCAGATCATGAAGTCAGGAGATTGAGACCATCCTGGCTAACATGGTGAAACCCTGTCTCTACTAAAAATACAAAAATTAGCTAGGTGTTGTGGTGCATACCTGTAATCCCAACTATTTGGGAGACTGAGGCAGGAGAATTGTTTGAACTCGGGAGGTGGAGATTGCAGTGAGCCGAGATCATGCCACTAGTGACAGAGCAAGACTCTGTCTAAATAATAACAATAATAATGAAGTCAAAGAAGATAACTTCAGAGCTTTCAAAAACAAAAAAGCATAAAAATAAATAATAATAGTAATAACTAGCTGGGTGTGGTGGTGTATGCCTATAATCCCAGCTCCTTAAGAGACTGAAGCAAGAGAATCACTTGTACCCGGGAGATGGAGGTTGCAGTGGGCCAAGTTTGCACCACTGCACTCCAGCCTGGGCAAGAGAGCCAGGCTCTGTCTCAAAAAAAAAAAAAGAAAAAACCTGACAAAAACAATTCTTACTTGAAGCATTTCTCTCCCTCTAGAGAGAGAGCTGCATACCTTTCTCTGTCTCTCCTCTCTCTCTCTCTCTCTCTCTCTCTCTCTCTCTCTCTCTCTCTCTCTCTCTCTCTCTCTCTCTCTGAGATGGACTCTCGCTCTGTTACCCAGGCTGGAGTACAGTGGCATAATCTCAGCTCACTGCAACCTCTGCCTCTTGGGCTTTAACGATCCTCCTGCCTCAGCCTCCTGAGTAGCTGGGACCACAGAAGCACACCACCACACCCAGTTATATTTGTATTTGTTGTAGAGACAGATTTCATCATGTTGCCCAGGCTGGTCTCAAACTCCTGAACTCAAGTGTTCTGTCTGCCTTGACCTCCCAAAGTGCTGGGATTACAGGTGTGAGCCACCACACCCAGCCTCTGTCTTCTTTCTCTCAAGTCTGTTCAGCCTTCCTCCCTGTCTTTGACCCTCACGCTTCCTCTCTTCCTCCTCCTCTTTTTCCCCATTATCTTTCCCTGTAGGTATCTTCCCTTTTCTGAAGTGGAACAAGTGGCCCCCTTTTGGGTTCTTCAGTTCACATCTCTACCTCCTCAGTAAATACTCTAAAGAAAAGCTTTTCTTCAGAATACATAACTAATAGAATATGGTTATGTTCTGTTAACCAGAGAGGAAAGGATGGCAAATAACCAATCATTTTTCTTCTTCTTTTTCATATTTCTTCTGTCTGAGATTACACAAGGTGGGGCAGGGAATTAATTGAGTGTGTAAAACAGTAGTGCATTTAATGCAAAACAGTAGAAATATACCAAAAAGACTAGCTGTGGTAGGTCACTCCTATAATCCCGAACTTTGGGAGGCTGAGGTGGGTGAAGCGCACTTGAGCCCAGGAGTTTGAGACCAGCCTGGGCAACATGGCAAAACCCCAGCTCTCCAAAAAAAAAAAAAAAGTAGACCGGCATGGTGGTGTGCGCCTGTAGTCCCAGCTACTTGGGAGGCTGAGGTGGGAGGATCACCTGGGCCCAGTTAGTTGAAACTGCAGTGGTTGTGCCACTGCACTCCAATCAAGGTGACAGAGCAAGACCCTATCTCAAAAACAAAACAATAAGTTTTGCACAGTGGCAGTATCGCAGCCAATGAGGTTTATCTGAGGCGCGATTATTGGTAATTGAAAACTTTTCCCAATACCCAGCCATGACGACTTGAAATATAGTTGACACTGGCAATTTTTTGACAGTCTCTACGGAGGCTGAATATAAAAAATGAAATAAAACAATAGAAAGTTTTGTTTTATACATATATGTATAACTTATAAGTATATCATAATAACCTAACCTGGGTTAGACTAACTGACTCCATCTTAGCTGAAAACCTGAAAAGCTCCCTTGAGTCTCTCCCTCCCTGCTGCACTCCCTCAGGTGAGTGGTTCACACTGCAGCGTCAACTAACTGGGCCCAGGAGATCCTCCCGCCTCACCCTCCCAAGTGGTTGTGCCACTGCACTCCAGTCAGGTAGACTTGCCAAGCAGGATGCGGTTACACTGTTCCCAGTACTGTATGGAAAAGTTCCCCTGCTACCCCCGTTACTGCTTGTATGGACATACCCTTAGCAACCAATAATCCTGGGAACCTCCTGCCCCCTGGTTACTAGCCTCTTCCTACTAACTTGCTTTTTCTGCTTCTGTAAAATTCTGCTTCAGCTAGGCTGCCTCCTCCCCTACCTAAATCAAGGTATAAAGGGAAATCAAGCACTTCCTTGGGGCCTGGAGATTTTGAGCATTAGCTGACTCTTGGTCGCTGGCTGAATAAAGGTCTCATAATTTGAACTCAGAGTGTGATGTTTCCTTCTAACTCGCTTGGTTATTACAACATATTTATAAGCGTATATATATATATATATATATGCTTATATATAGATATGTATGCTTATATATATATACACCAAAATATGAAACGTGTATTCAAGAGGTCTGCAGGGACAATCCTGTGTAACTAGCAGATTGTCCTTTTGGGGGCACTAAAAGTATTAAATGATTTGCCTTGGCTTTCATTTGTGCCAGACTTGCTAGTTATGTCATTAACAACTAAACTTGTTAAGGCTTCTCTGGGTAACTTCAAAAAGAATGCATTTGTCCACCTAAAGAAAGAAACTAAGGCAAAATTAATATAGAGAGTTTATTTGGGCCAAGGTTGAGGACTGCAGCCTGGAAACACTTCCTGGTTACCTTGGGAAGTGCTCCAGAGAACAAAGGAGAGGCTTAAGTTTTTAAAGAAAAAATAATGAATCAGGAGAGGTGGTGATTACAAAAGTTGTTTATGAGGAATTTTCATTGGTTTACAGAAATAATATTGATTAATGATTGGTAATATACATAGCTGAATCATTATTAACTCATACTTGTAGAGTATGAGTTATGGTGTCCAGTATATGGCATTGTTAGGTTGATTTATAGCTACTTAGGGTCAGTAAATCTAGAGGCCACATAGCAAGTAGTTTCCTGAAGTGATTATCTAGTTCAAGGGGGAGCGAGATGTGACTCTTGTCACACTTCAGTGCTCTGGCCCTGATAGTTTAAAGTGGGGCTTGCATTTCTGAGATAAAAAGTTTCTTTTCTTTCTCACATTGCAGATACCATCAGCATTATTATTATTTTTTTTAAGACAGGGTTTCTCCATGTTGGTCAGGCTAGTCTCAAACTCCCAAGCTCAGGTGACCTGCCTGCCTCGGCCTCCCAAAGTGCTGGGATTACAGGTGTGAGCCACCATGCCTGGCTGATTTTTTTTTTCACACAGAGTCTTGCTCTGTTGCCCATGCTGGAGTGCAGTGGCACAATCTCAACTCACTGTAACCTCCACTCCCTGGGTTCAAGCAATTCTCCTGCCTCAGCCTTCCTAGTACCTGGGATTACAGGTGCCTGCCACCACGCCCAGCTAATTTTTGTATTTTTAGTAGAGATAGGGTTTTGCCATTTTGGCCAGGCTGGTCTCAAACTCCTGACCTCAGGTGATCCACCCACCTCGGCCTCCCAAAATGCTGGAATTCCAGGTGTGAGCCACCATGCCTGGCCCACCTGTATGATTTTTTAAGTCACTTAATGCTCTCTTATTTAAGATGTCTTTTATTGCCTTCCTGATGCAACCTTTCTTCATTCAAAAAAAAAAAATAGCTTGGGCAACATGGTGAAACCCCATCTCTACAAAAACATACAAAAATTAGCCCAGCATGGTGGTGGGTGCCTGTACTTCCAGCTACTCAGGAGGCTGAAGTGGGAGGATCACTTGAGCCCAGGAAGTGGAGGTCACAGTTAGCCAAGATTGCACCACCGCACTCCAGCCTGGGTGAGAGAGTAAGATTCCATCTCAAAAACAAATAAAGAAAAATTAAAATTTAAAAATATATTGCTAAGTCCTTGATTGGACGTGGACGAGGATGCAGTAGGCCTCTTGCAGGCCTTCTGTTTGCCAGTGTGGGCTGCCAATTATATGAATATAAGTCTAAGGATGCTGGAGAAGGAATTTTCAGCCCTACACATTCAAGTAAATGTTCAACATCCAACCAAATAGCTAATTCTATATGGGACAAAAATAGATGGAAATGTGTTATTTGTAGTTCAGTTTGTGCTTGCTGTTTTTTTTTTTTTACTTAGCAAAGAGCTGATTTCATTTTCATATCCTGCTTTATTCTCTACAGTGACTTAAAAACACAGTATAGGAACTTTAAAAATAGAATGTGTTATTCCCAGTGGCCCAAAAGGGATATTTAAAAGAGCCTAAAAGCAAAATATAATGTAATTCATTGTAGTGCTGCTTTTAGTGTAACTTGGGGCTTTTAAAAAAACATACAAACTTTTTTTTCCTGATTATAAGAGATGTCTATTGTGAAAACATGTTTACATTCATGAAATAAAAATTTTCAGTAATCCTCAAACCAGAGATAATCCCTATTGATATTTTGGGATATTTTCTTACACCTTTTTTTCTAGAGACAGGGCCAGATACAAGGGCAGACAACCCTTGCAGTCACACAGGGCCCCTATTCAGAAGGGTCCCACACTTGAATTGAGATTTGTTGTTGCTTTCTTAAAATCCTTAAAAATTTTGAACTGCATTTTTACTTTGTACTGGGCTCTGCAAATTACACAGCCAGTTCTGTCTACAGATGAGGCACACACACACATACTAATTATATATATACATAACATATATGTGTAAGATATATATTACGTATAATATATACAGTATATATATAATCTGTGTCATTAAAATTCTTTGTAAGTTTTTGTTTTCTTTTTTTTGTTCAGTCTCCATAGAGACTGTCAAAAACTGCCAAAGCCAACTATATTTCAAATTGTTATGGTGGGGTATTGGGAAAAGTTTTCAATTAGCAATAATCGAACCTCGGATAAAACGTCATTGGCTATGATACTGCCACTGCACAAAGCGGTAAATGTTATTTTTATTTTTTAATTTTAATTTTAATTTTTTGAGACAGAGTCTCGCTCTGTCGCCAGGTGCCAGGCTGGAGTGCAGTGGTGCGATCACGGCTCACTGCAACCTCCGCCTCTTCTGTTCAAGCAATTCTCCTGCCTCAGCCTCCTGAGTAGCTGGGACTACAGGAATGTGCCACCATGCCCAGCTAATTTTTGGATTTTTTTAGTACAGACAGGGTTTCACCATGTTGGCCAGGATGGTCTCGATCTCTTGACCTCGTGATCTGCCCACCTTGGCCTCCCAACGTGCTGGGATTACAGGCGTGAGCCACTGCACCTGGCCTATTAGTCATTTTTATTTCTTCTTGAAATTATATTTAGAATCTAAACTTCTCAACATGATTTTTATTTTTTGAGACAGAGTTTTGCTGTCACCCAGGCTGGAGTGCAGTGGGGTGATTCCTGGTCACTGTAACCTGCACCTCCCAGGTTCAAGCAATTCTCCTGCCTCAGCCTCCTGAATAACTGGGATTACAGGCCACCATGCCCAGCTTATCTATCTATCTATCTATCTATCTATCTATCTATCTATCATCTATCTATCAATCTATCTATCTATTTATTTATTTATTTAGAGTTCAAGTTTCAGTCTTGTTGCCCAGGCTGGAGTGCAATGGTGAAATCTGGGCTCATTGTGACCTCCGCCTACTCGGTTCAAGTCAGTCTCCTGCCTCAGCCTCCTGAGTAGCTGGGATTACAGGTGCTTACCACCACACCCAGCTAATTTTGTATTTTTTTAGTGGAGATGGTGTTTCACCATGTTGGTCAGGCTGGTCCCAAACTCCTGACCAAACTCCTGATCCACACACCTTGGCCTCCCAAAGTGCTGGGATTACAGGCATGAGCCACTGCACCTGGCCTGATTTTTGCATTTCTAGTAGAGACAGGGTTTCACCATGTTGGACAGGCTGGTCTTGAATTCCCGACCCTGTGATCCATCCACCTCAGCCTTCCAAAGTGCTGGGATTACAGGTGTGAGCCACCGCACCCAGCCTCTCAACGTGATTTTTAAGGTGCTTGGTGTCCTACCGCTCTGGATTTATCTTCTACCACTCCTCTCCTTCCCATTCCCCACCCTATTCTAAGCTCTAGCCATACTTAATTTTATTTAATATCTATAATTTGTCATGCTTTCTCTTGCTTCTGGCACTGTAAACATTCTACATTCTATTTCTGGATGTCTCTTTCAATATCTCTTGTCTGATTAATTTCTATTAGTCCTTCAGGTCTCAGCTTAAACATCCCTTCCCCAGAAAGCCTTCCCTGACCTCCAGATTGGGCACCCTGCTAGGGTTCCCAAATCATCCTGTATTATTATTATTATTTTCTTCTTCTTCTTTTCTTCTTCCTCTTCTTCTTTTCTTCTTCCCCTTCTCCTTCTCTTCCTTCTAGTACATTTTTAATTTTGAAATGATTTTAGATTTACAGAAGAGCTACAAAGAGGGTACACAGAGTTTCCATGTACCCTTCATCCAGCTTCCCCAGTGTTAATATGTTACATAACCATGGCACCATGATCAAAACTAAGTTATGAACATAGTCATGATACTATTAACTTCATTCAGATTTCACTAACTTTTTTTCAATAATGTCCCTTTTCTGTTCTAGGATCTAATCCTGGATAGCATATTGCTATAGTTATCCTGTCTCCTTAGTCTCCTGTACTTCATACCTTATAGTGCTTAATGTATTTGATTATAATTTCCTCCCATTCTAGGATATAAGCTTTATGAGAGCAAGGGCTATTTAAAAATTTACTTATTTATTTTTATTTTTTTACCATTGCAACCTCAGTTCTTACAGTCTTACAGTGTCCATAGTAAGCAGATGATTTATATGACTGAATAGAAAGCAGGATTTTTCCTTAAAGAATTTGTCAGAAAAGGGAGCAACACCTTCTATTTAAGTTCTTACAAAGTATCTCATATCATGTTATAGTCTCTCAATTATTTTATTTAGAGCGATAAAGTACTGTTCACTCATTAGCCTGAAATGACCTCAGAGAATGCGGGGATGCTTGTAGAGAGCATCTATTAGAATCAGTAAAAAATGGAGGCAAAGACATTTAAAAACCATTAGTAATCTGTGTTTTGGGGGCTGTGACCTCACAGTGATAAGGGCTGGATGTCCTTGTGAACAGGTTTTAAAAGTAGATGGGGAGCCAGGCGTGGTGGCTCATGCCTGTAATACCAGCACTTTGGGAGGCTGAGGCCACAGATTGCTTGAGGCCAGGAGTTTGAGACCAGCCTGCTAAACATGGCAAAAACTTGTCTCACTAAAAATATAAAAATTAGCTGGGCATGGCATGTGCCTATAGTCCCAGCTACTTGGGAGGCTGAGGCATGAGAATCACTTGAACCCAGGAAGTGGAGGTTGCAAGATCGCGCCACTGCACTCCAGCCCGGAGGTCAAGAAGAAAAAAAGTAGTTGGGGGAGTGGTAAGAAAGAGATGGAGGCTGAAGAACAATGCTGATTATAAAGTTCACTTCAAAAGCAATTCCGCTATTCAGGGAAGAAAGTGGCTTACTTCTGTGGTCAAAGCAACTGTTACCTCTTGCCTGAAACTGCTGCAACAGCCTCCTGAATGGTGTCTCTGAACTCCTCCTGTCCATCTACAATCTACTCTCCATGAACATCTAGAGTGATCTTCAAAATTCAAATCTCCTACTTAAAAACCTGTAATAGTTTTCCAACTGACCCTTGAATAAAAATCAAAGTCACTAATAACTTTTTAAAACCTTGAATCCTTAGTGTCTCTCTCTCTCTCTCTCTCTCTCTCTCTCTCTCTCAACAGGGTCTCGCTCTATTGCCTGAGTTGGAGGAGTAAAATCATGGCCCACTGCTGCCTTGATCTCCTGGGCTCCAGCAATCCTCACACCTCAGCCTCCTGAGTATCTGGAACTACAAGCATGCACCCCGTGTCTGACCAATTTTTTAAAGATTTTTTATAGAGAACTCTCATTATGTTGCCTAGGCTGGTCTCAAATTCCTGAGGTCAAGTGATTCCCCTGACCTGGCCTCCCAAAGTGCTAGGATTACAGACATGAGCCACTGCACTGTCTCAAGCTTTTCTTAATTGCCCTTGTTAGAGTTATAGTTATAACTATAAACTCTGTAAGGATAAGATACATGTCAATTTCTGCTCACCTTTATCTTTCGAACACCTAGCAAAGCACCTGGCACAGGTAATTTGTAAGCACTTAAGATTATTTGAATACAAGAACAAATGAGACCCTTCATTGGGAAATGAATTAATTATCTACCCAGTGGTCTAACAGAGTAAACTTTAATATTTGTACTTTTTTGCTTCTGGGACTCCAAACTTTACTCTGAGCCCTGGCATCATGAGAATCAATCATCCAGTTTGACCATTCAGCTCTACCATTCTGGGATCAAATATCTGTCCAGCTTATGTGATGTCTTATTTGGAGATACTCATTTCTAGATGTCCACATCAAACAGGTCATCAATGATTGACATCTGCTGTCTGATTCCCTGAAAAGTCCTTCATCTCCACCTAAGAGCAGCCTAGTATTTACCATATGAAAATTCTTCCCCTCAGCTCTCTTGGTCACCAAAGATATGGATTCTTTGTAGGTTTTCCAAGTTCTTCTCATGGTTAAAGGGTGTTTCAGGTACACTGCTTGGAAATGATGGCTCCATTTCTAGTATTTGTAGAGAAGGAACATAAAACTTGGTGCAGCATGTACTTCAGGAAATCTTGGAGAATTAAGTGTTGCTTCTCAGCATCTCACCCCCAGTTCTGTATATTTACACCTCGTGTTGTAAGCATGAAGAGTAATTTGGAGTTATCAGGCAGCTGCATCAGTTATATAGGAAAAAATGTGTATGTTCCTTCTATACAACTGATAGAAGCCAGCTCTCTGTAGTCTGGCTTCCTATAATCTGTTTGTGGAGTAAAGCTGAGTTAATGGTAATTGTATCTCACACAGATACATTGTTCTATGTGATGTGTCTTGCCTATTACTTGCTTAGAGAAGGTTATGAAAGTTGTATCCTGCACAGAGAAGCCACAAGGCTCTACATCTTCCATGCTGCTTCCTTACTCCCTGGCCACAGGCCTAACTCAGAGTTCTAATCCTACAGAGTACTTCATTCCCTGAATGCCCCATTTACATCTTCTTCCTCTCCCCTGAAGACTTTCATAGATTGTCTCTTCAAAAGATCATTAAATCAAAAAGAAAACCATCCTTCTTTTTTCTTTTCTTTTTTTTTTTTTAGATGGAGTCTCACTCTGTTGCCAGGCTGGAGTGCAGTGGCACGATCTCGGCTCACTGCAATCTCCGCCTCCCGGGTTCAAGCTGTCCTCCTGCCTCAGCGTCCCTACTAGCTGGGACTATAGGTGTGCACCACCACACCCAGCTAATTTTTATATTATTAGTAGAAACGTGGTTTCACCATGCTGTCCAGGATGGTCTTGATCTCTGTCTCTCTCTCTCTCTCTCTTTTTTTTTTTTGAGATGGAATTTTGCTCTTGTTGCCCAAGCTGGAGTGTAATGGCACAATCTTGGCTCACTGCCACCTCTGCCTCCAGGTTCAAGCGATTCTCCTACCTCAGCCTCCCAAGTAGCTGGAATTACAGGTGTGCACCACCATGCCCAGCTAATTTTTTGTGCTTTTAGTGGAAACGGGGTTTCACCATGTCAGGCTGGTCTCAGGTGATCCACCTGCCTCGGCCTCCCAAACTGCTGTGATTACAGGCATGAGCCACCGTGCTGGGCCCTTTATTTTTTTCATAACACTTATAATCATCCAACATAATATACATATTTTGTTTACGTTGTTTATTGTGATTCCCTTCACTAAAACGTATGCTCCAGGGATCCAGGAATGTTTGTTTTATTCACTGTAGTAGTATTAGCACTTAGTATAGCACCTAAAATATAGTAGGTGCTCAATAAATATTTGTTGAATGAATTAATGATGCCAAATAGAGATAAGAAAGGATATTCAAGCGTAACTTTATCATGCATAGGTTTTTCATCATTTCAAATTGCTGAACAAAATTATCAAAGTCAAAAAACAAAAACAAACCTATGACTTTGGAAGATAATGTAGGCATTTGGAAGAAATGAGGTGTAGAATTAGGGAATTTATACTAGAAATATCACTGAAGAGTGAGCACTTGAAGATAGTCTACATGTAACCATATGTCACACATGTGGCTGGGCTTCAGTTGCTAGAAATAATTGCCCTGAATAATTTTTGGGGAGAAGATGTGTTTATAAATGCCCTTCTTGATCTGCTTAGCTCTGTCTTCCTCTCAGGATCTCCATCACCTGGCTTTCTTCCTTGCCAGAGGGGTATTAGAGAGGGTAGCTGAATTCAGGATTATCACCAAGGGAATAGGGAGAGGCAACTTCTTGGGAGTGAGGACTGGACTGCAGTAGGAGTTTCTAGAACCTGGTTTCTCATGACTGAACGTATGCAGGCTCTGGCTTCCCCAGTGTCTTCCTGGAGAAGTCAGGTAATGACTCATGGGAGATGAATTTTTAATTCTTTTTCTCTGTCCTCCAACAGATTATTCTGAGACCCATACAGCCATTCCAGAGATGTTCCCATTTGATCAGTTGTGTTTCTTTGAGAAGTTATAGCCCTTATTCTTCCTTCTCTAAGATGGTACGCATCTTCCTACCTCTCCACACATACAATAAAATAAAAATGAGCTCTATGAGCATTTTCTCAGGCTCTGTTTTCCAGGGAACCCAGGCTGCAGTCTAGAGAAGATGGAAGTATTCTCAAACAATTCACCTTCAGAAAGATTACATAAAACCGCAAACATGTCTTAGGGTTCAAATCTTCTTTCATGTGCCTTGCTTCAAAAAAGTGTATTTCTACTTCAAAAAAGACTTCTGTACCAAAAGTCAAATAACCATAAAATGAAAAACTGGTAGAACTTCAAATGAAGACTGGAAGACTTGGAGATGAGTTTTGGTCAGAAAGACCCTTTTGTAAAATTCATTGATTCATTCAACAGGATGCCAAGTACTAATTTAAGTGCAGGAGACACAACAGTGAACAAGACGTATGAATCCTTCAGAAAGGAGCTTAAAAACAATGGGAGGAAACAAACAATAAATTAAAAAATACTTAATATTTGTCAGGTACGGTGGCTCACACCTGTTATCTCAGCACTTTGGGAGGCCAAAGCGGGTAGATCACTTGAGGTCAGAAGTTCGAGACCAGTCTGGCCAACATGGTGAAACCCCATCTCTACTCAAAATACAAAAATTACCCAGGTGTGGTAGTGCGCACCTGTAATCCCAGCTACTCGGGAGGCTGAGGTAGGAGGATTGCTTGAACCTAGGAGGCAGAGGCTGCAGTGAGCTGAGATCATGCCACTGCACTCCAGCCTGGGTGACAGAATGAGACTCCATCTCCAAAAGAAAAAAAAAAGAATATATATATATATATATGATATCACATAGTTATCAATGATAAGAAGAAAAATAAAGTAGAGAGCATAGAGAGTGACGAGATACTCTTCAGGTACCATGATCAGGAAAGGCTTCTCTGGGAAGGAAACTTAAGCAGAGACCAGAATGAGGGAGGTATCAGGGTAGAAGTCTAAGGAATAGCAACTGCTTTAACTATGTATACTCACAGGTTGTTTGTCAGATCCACTTTATAATGGGAATAACCAAAATAGAACAAGAGAAGAAGAAAAGTGTTTGCCTTTCTTTTTTTTTCTATTATCACAAAAACATCTAAGCCTGAATGTCTCCTAAATTTTTCTTCGTAACTGGTTAGTCAATTTAGCCAAAGTCAAATTTAGCCTTCTTGAATGGAAAATTACTTCTTCTTCTTTTTTTTTTTTTTTTTTAATAGAGACATCTATATGGCCCAGGCTGGTCTTGAACTCCTGGCCTCAAGAGATCTACCTGCCTCTGCCTCCTAATGTGCTGGGATTACAGGTGTGAGCCATTGCACCCTGCCCCAAATTAATTCTAGTCTTATTCTAGCCCTACACTTTGTCTGGTAATATTGCAATTTATTTGCACATCTCATATCCATTTAATATGGCATATGATTTTTTTTTTTTAAGAGACAGACTCTTGCTATGTTGCCCAGGCTGATCTCTAACTCCTGGACTCAAGGGATCCTCCTGCCTTAGCCTGCCAAGTAGATGGGACTACAGGCATGTGCCAAAATGTCTGACTAATGTGGTCTAGGCTTTGAAAGCAAACTTTATATATCTTTAGCATTGTAGTCCTTGAAATATCTAATACAGTCCTGGCACAAAGTAAATACCTATTTGCTGAATTTAAATTTTTATTTTTATTACCATAGGCACTTTTTTGGACAAAATCACCAGACTCCTCAAAATTCCTAATCATAAATATGTGTTTAGTGTAGCTGTAGTGTTTTTCCATTGTTCGTTTTTTGTTTTTTAGAGACAGGGTCTCTCTCTGTCACCTGGAGAGCCACCACACCCAGCTAGTTTAGCCTCTTTGAAACTATATTCATGCATGTACTGATTTATTTTTAAATGAAGTATCTGGACGTAGACAAGTTTATCTAACTTCTCAGGACCTAAGTGTAAAATTGTTATTCCTGTAAAAATCAGAAATAATAATCATTTGACAACATTTATTGGTACAAGAAAAGAGAGCTGGGTGTGATGGCTTACACCTATAACCCAGCACTTTGGGAGGCCAAGGTAGGCAGATCACTTGAGCCAAAGAGTTCAAGACCAGCCTGGGCAACATGGCAAAACCCAGTCTCTACAAAAATTATAAAAATTAGCTGGGCATGGTGGTGTGTGCCTGTAGTCCCAGCTACTCAGGAGGCTGGGGCAGGAGAATTGCTTGAGCTGGGGAGGTTGAGGATGCAGTGAGCTGAGATGGCACTGGGTGATAAAGTGAGACCCTGTCTCAAAAATAATAATGATAATAATAAAATAAATGAATCATCTAGTGTGGGATCAGAAGCATAGTAATATTTCATAAATTGTTGGTCATTCAATCAAGAAGTTTAGAATTTTTAAGATTGATCTGAAACAAGGTTATTTGTTCATGTAAAGAATGTGGGCTGTGTGTGGTGGCTCACGCCTGTAATCCTGGCACTTTGGGAGGCCAAGGCAGGTGGATCACGAGGTCAGGAGTTTGAGACCAGCCTGGCCAACATAGTGAAACCTTGTTTCTACTGAAAATACAAAAAAAAATTAGCCAGGCATGGTGGCACACACTTGTAATCCCAGCTACTTGGGAGGCTCACAAGAGAATCGTTTGAACCCAGGAGGCAGAGGTCACAGTGAGCCAAGATTGTGCCACTGCACTCCAGCCTGGGCAACATGAGTGAAACTCTGTCTCAGAAAAAGAAAAAAAAAAGAATGAGGTAGTTATTTGTTAATAGCATTTGTTGTTAGTTATTTCCTAGAAGGAAATCATGATGTCATCACAAGATTTTTTCCTTAATCAGCTTTATTAAGGTATAAATTAAGTATAATTACATGTAATTAAATATAATTTACATCTAATTAAATTCACCAATTTTCAGTGTACAATTTTTGACAAATGCATATGTAATCAACATTACAATCAATATGTAGATTATTTCTCTCACTGTAAAAAGTTCCCTTGTACCTCTTTGAAAGCAATTTTCCCCTTCTATCCTCAGTCCCTGGCAGCCACTGATTTGTTTTCTGCAAAAGATACTTTTACTTTCTAAGCAAATATTTATGAAGGCCTTCTATTTAGAAGTCCTTGAGCTAGACAGATACTTCATAGAATACAAAGATAAGTAAGACTCAGTTTGTGTCCTTAAATAGCTAAAAATCTAGTCTAGTTGTATGTAATTTTGAGATTACTCTGTTTACACATAATATGGTACTGAATTTCAATATGAATTATGCCCACTAAAGAAGAATAAGGAAGAAAAAATATTGGAAATGTTTCCTGAACTTTTAGAAACTAAACAAAAGATTCATGACTGCCACCAATTGTAATTTCTTTAAAAAGGCACAAATTTATGATTACAGGATATCCAGCTAATTTTTAAAAAGTAAACTCTTTAAAATTAAGTAACATATATACAGGAAACAAAAGTGCAGAAATCATAAGTGCACAGCTTGATCTTTTCAAATTATTTATGTCAACCTAGACCAGAACTGTAGGACCAATGCAGTGAAAAGGCAACATACTAAAGTCTTATGGTTTAGACAGAATAATTACATCACTGTAAGAAAGAAAGAGGTAAGAGAATAATGTTCTGCAAAGGCTCACAAAGAATTGTGGGGATAAGTAATGAGAAAATGGATAGCACATTAAAATTCATGAGGAAATGCTGTTTAAGTTCTATGAATAACAAAATGATTATTATGCAGGATCAGGTTTTTCTTTCATCATTACAGAAAGACCCAAAATCATTATCATGATCTGCCATGTGTTTTTCCTTTGTTATCAGATGCTGGGACAGGCCTATTAAATGTTCTGTGTTACCCAGGGGAACGGTCAGGGCGGTGAGTAATGTTGGTCACGATGCACATGGTTTTCTGAGGTCCTAATTGTAAGTGCATTTAGATCCGAGGGAAGGAGCAAATTAAAAAGGGCAGAATGGCTGTATGGGCACTTTCTTGTGATTGCAAAGCACTGGGTCTATGCTTACCCTTTCTGCCCCTTGCTTTATGCTTTATACCTGCCATTTCCAGACTGGACAAAGCTGTTATTTGCCTTTGGTGGCTCCTTGATCAATACAGTGGGGACTACAATTAATTTCAAAAGGGGTACCCACATGAAAATTGCAGAAAAATATTAAAACCAGGAGATAAAACACAGTGTGGAAAAATAATCCTACAAAAATGTTTATAGTGGGGTCAAACATTTACCCACATTATAATTTAATTCCAATATGCAAAGAAAATACTGCTTTTTAATTTCTGTCAGAGACCCAATTTCCACCTTGCTCTATAATGAGAGGAAAAAACCAAGAGAACATTAAACTTGTGAATTCTAGGCAACTATCTTTTTTAGTTTAAATAAATAGTTTATTTTGGCCTGGTGTTGTAGCTTACTTCTCTATTTAATCCCAGTGCTTTGGGAGGCCAAGGAAGGAGAATGGCTTGAGGCCAGGAGTTCAAGACTAGCCTGGGAAACATAGCAAGCCCCCATTTCTACAAAAATATGTGTGAAGTCTTAGAATTATGAATTAAAATTTCAGCATTTTGGTAATCCCTAGTGTCTAGACTGTTTACTTGGTGTGTGTGTACTTAGTTTATGATGAGACTGTAAACCCAGTGGCATTGGGTAAACCTTAATCTTGTAAGAATTCAGTTTAGGCCGGGCACTGTGGCTTATGCCTGTAATTCTAGCACTTTGGGAGGCCAAGGCAGGCTGATCACAAGGTCAGGAGATCGAGACCATCCTGGCCAACATGGTAAAACCCCGTCTCTACTAAAAATACAAAAAGTAGCTGGGTATGGTGGCATGTGCCTGTACTCCCAGCTACTCAGGAGGCTGAGGTAGGAGAATTGTTTGAACCTGGCAGGCGGAGGGTGCAGTGAGCCAAGATCGTGCCACTGCACTCCAGCCTGGTAACAGAGGGAGACTCCATCTCAAAAAAAAAAAAAAAAATTTCAGCTTCATTTTGCTTTATTGAACTTTATGTACTAGAAGGGAAGCACCAAAAATGAAATTTTAGATAAAAGCCTACTATTGAAGCAATTGTCTATATTTAATAAATAGAAGTAAATTTAGTGAAACATTCAATAAGAAAGCCACAAACAGTTGGTGAAAAGAGCAATAGCCTAGAGATCTGGGAAGCTGTACCCTGGATTTTGTTCTGCCTCTATGCTGTATGACCTGGGGCAAGTCTTTGAACATCTTAAACTCTTGGTTTCTTCATCTCTACAAATGAGGATGGCAGTCTCTACAGTTTAAAATTGCGTTATTCTAGATAGTGCAGAGATGGTGTCATTTGAAAATGTCTTAAAATCCTGATACTTTTTTTTTTGAGGTGGAGTCTTGCTGTGGCCAGGCTGGAGTGCAGTGGCGCCATCTCAGCTCACTGCAACCTCCACCCACCAGGTTCAAGTGATTCTTCTGCCTCAGCCTCCTGAGTAGCTGGGAATACAGGCGTGCACCACCACACCTAGCTAATTTTTGTATTTTTAGTAGAGATGAGGTTTCACCATGTTGGCCAGGATGTTCTCGATCTCTTGACCTTGTGATCTGCCCACCTCGGCCTCCCAAAGTGCTGGGATTACAGGCATGAGCCACCATGCCCAGCCAAAATCCTGATACTTCTAATGGAATAAAATGAAAGAGATAAGAACAAAGACACAGCCGGACGTGGTAGCATTTTGGGAGGCTGAGGTGGGCAGATCACCAGAGGTTGGGAATTCGAGATCAGCCTGACGAACATGGTGAAATCCTATCTCTACTACCGGACGTGGTAGCATTTTGGGAGGCTGAGGTGGGCAGATCACCAGAGGTTGGGAATTCGAGATCAGCCTGACGAACATGGTGAAATCCTATCTCTACTAAAAATACAAGATTATCCAGACATGATGGTGCATGCCTGTAATCCCAGCTACTCAGGAGGCTGAGGCAGGAGAATCGCTTGAACCCAGGAGGAGAAGGTTGCAGTGAGCCGAAATTGCACCACTGCACTCCAGCCTGGGCAACAAAAGTGACACTCTGTCTCAAAAAAAAAAAAAAAAAAAAAAACCAAAAAAAAGAAAACCCAGGGGGTTGCAGTTAGCTGAGATTGTGCCACCGCACTCCAGCCTGGGCGATAGAGTGAGACAGCATCTCAAAAAAAAAAAAAAGAACCAAGACACAGATTATTCCTTTTAAATAGGGTATAATGTTTGGAAAATGAAGTTAAAAAAAATATCAACCAAAAAAAGTTGAAAAAACTCTCAGACAAGACCTACCTCAGATTTTAATTGTAAATGTTAAGACCATAAGTCCCTTCCCTGGCTAAAATTTTCACCTATGAAAAAAAATGTTGTTAGAATAATTGTGTGTGTGTGTACCTTGACCCATACCTTGCACCATGTAAAAACATCAACTCAACTCAAAATGGATTGCAAATCTCAATGCAAGATTCTATAACTGTAAAAATACTCGAAGAAAACATTGGCCAGGTGCCGTGATTAATGCCTGTAATCTCAGCACTTTGAGGCTGAGGTGGGAGGATTCATTGAGCCCAGGAGTTTGAGACCAGCCTAGGAAACATGGAAAAAAACAGTCTCTACAAAAAAAGAAAAATTAGCCGGGCATGATGGCACATGCCTGCAGTCCCACTACTCAGGAGGCTTAATGGGAGGTTCACCGAGCCCAGAAGTTCGAGGCTTCAGTGAGGTCTGATCGCACCACTGCCTTCCAGCCTGGAAGACAGAGAGAGATCCTGTCTCAAAAATAAATAAATAAATAAAAATAAAGGAATAAATAAGAAAATATATGAAAATATCTTTGTGACATTAGATTAGGCAAAGATTTCTAAGATACCACACCAAAATCACAATTTATAAAAGGAAAAAAATTGATAAATTGAACTTTGTCAAAATAATAACTCTTTGAAAGACACAAGAACATTAAAAGACAAGACATAGACTAATCCAAAGTATTTACAAAGCATGTATCTGACAAAGGACTTGTATTCAAAATGCATAAAGAGCTCTCAAAACTCAGTAAAATAATAAACAATCCTTCCCACACACATACAAGTGGGCAAAAGTTTTGAACAGACACTTTACAAAAAAAGTTATATGGACTACAAATCAATACCTTTCATAAAAACATGTCTGATATTGTCATAGAGGTATGCAAATTAAAACTATGATAAGTTACTGTAATCAGTGGAAGGTAGTCCAAGTTACCAGTGTTGAATCCATACGGATCTGTGGCAACCTCAGTTCTCACCTCCTCAGAACAAATAATTTGACTGAGGGCCATAGGCAGAAAAAGAGACCGAGGCAAGTTCCAGAGCAGGAGTGGAAGTTTATTAAAAAGCTTAAAGCAGGAAAAAAGGAAAGTACACTTGGAAGAGACCCAAATGGGCACAAAGAAGGTCAAGTGTGACATTTAAACTTGATCCTAGAACTTTACAGACTGGCTCGCTTCTGGCGTCTTGTACTCCTTTCCCATATTTCCCTTAGGGTGGGCTGCCCACATGCACAATGCCCTCTGTCTGCTTGGGAGGTGATCATGCACAGTGTGTTTAGGAGGTTGTACCATGCTCATCTGAGGCTTTCTTCCTTTTTCCAGTGGAGAGCCTCTGAAGGTCATAGTCCATAATTTTGTTTCTTAATGTGCATGCCTGGGAAGTTGCTTCTTCTTGGTGGATGCATTCAACTAATGCTTTAGAGTGGCAGGTGTGAACCATCAGGAAATGACCTCTCCCTGGCAATTTATCAGCCTCTCATCAACCATATTGATAATGAATGATTTAATGACTGTTTGGTGACTGACTTTCTGATAATTACTCAAATCTTAACAACTGGATGCTCAAAAAGAAAGAAGAAATTGTGATGATGACATCTTTCCCTTTTGGACTGAAAGTTAGGTATTTCTCTAAGTTTTATAATATGGCATGCCGTCTAATTATGCCAGTATATCACTGCTGCCAATTTATCACTTTTAGAGAGGCAATATGATAATTGCCAAACCATTTCCTGACATTCCTGGTGGGAGGGGAGAGCAGTCTCCTGCCCTGCTCATGATTGTCTAATTACCTGTAACATTACCATCGGCCGGGCGCGGTGGCTCAAGCCTGTAATCCCAGCACTTTGGGAGGCCGAGGCGGGTGGATCACGAGGTCAAGAGATCGAGACCATCCTGGTCAACATGGTGAAACCCCGTCTCTACTGAAAATACAAAAAATTAGCTGGGCATGGTGGCGCGTGCCTGTAATCCCAGCTACTCAGGAGGCTGAGGCGGGAGAATTGCCTGAACCCAGGAGGCGGAGATTGCGGTGAGCGGAGATCGCGCCATTGCACTCCAGCGTGGGTAACAAGAGCGAAACTCCGTCTCAAAAAAAAAAAATAAATAAAATAAAAACAACAATACCATCATATCCTATTAGAGTGGCTCAAACAAATGAACAAGCAGACAATACCAAGTCCTAGCAAATATGCAGAGCAACTGGAATTTTCCTACATGGCTGGTAGAAGTGCAAAACAGTCCGGCCACTTTGGAAAAATCGTTTGGCAGTTTCTTTTCTTTCTTTCTCTCTTTTTTTTTTTTCTTTTTGAGATGGAGTCTTGCTCTGTTGCCAGGCTGGAAGGCAGTGGTGCCATCTTGGCTCACTAAAACCTCTGTGTCCCGGGTTCAAGTGATTCTCCTGCCTCCGCGTCCTGAGTAGCTGGGACTACAGGTGCCCACCACCATGCCCAGCTAATTTTTGTATTTTTAGTAGAGACAAGGTTTCACCATTTTGGCCAGGATGGTCTCGATCTCTTGACCTCGTGATCTGCCCGCCTCTGCCTCCCAAAGTAATGGGATTACAGGAGTGAGCCACCGCGCCCAGCCAGGCAGTTTCTTATAAACATATATTTATCATTTGACCCATCAATTCCACTCCTATGTGTTTACCCAAGAGAAATGAAAACTTTTGTCACTCAAAAACCTGTATGTGAATGTTTATAGTGAATTTACACATAATCATCCAAAACTGGAAACAACATAAATGTCTCTCAATTACTGAATTGATAATTGTGGTACATCCATTAAAGGAACGCCACTTAATAATAAAGAGGATTAATCTATTGATATTTACAACATGGTTGAATCTTAAAGCAATGATGCTGAAGATAAAAGAAGCCAGACCAAAGAAAGAGTACATGCGATACAATTTCATGCATATGACATTTCGGGAGATGCTAAACTATAGCGACAGAAAACAAATCAGTGGTTTTGAGGGCCTGGAGGTAAAGGAAGGGGTTGACCATAAAGGGGTACAAGGGAATTTGTTAAAGTTATGAAACCATTTTGTATCCTCTATTTATATTTATTTTTTATTTATTTATTTTTTTTTTGAGACAGAGTTTCGCTCTTGTTACCCAGCCTGGAGTGCAATGGCGCGATCTCGGCTCACCGCAACCTCTGCCTCCTGGGTTCAGGCAATTCTCCTGCCTCAGCCTCCTGAGTAGCTGGGATTACAGGCACGCGCCACTGTGCCCAGCTAATTTTTTGTATTTTTTAGTAGAGACGGGGTTTCACCATGTTGACCAGGATGGTCTCAATCGCTTGACCTCGTGATCCACCCACCTTGGCCCCCCAAAGTGCTGGGATTACAGGCTTGAGCCACCGCGCCCGGCCGTTCTATTTATGATGGTAGTTACACAACCATACACACTTGTCAAAATTGACAAAACTCATAAAACTGTAACCCAGAGTTCCAGGGTCTTCCTTTTCCAGAACACATTATAAAAATGTACCCAGATGTAACTGCTGCACCTCGAGTTTCGTTGTTTCAAAAAAGTTCAAGGAAGAAGCCCAGCCATGGCAAAACAAAAACCATTTAGAACCAGAGATGCCTTAGTTGGAGATGAACTTTGGAGAATTCTCCTCATTAGCATACTAAAAACTCCGCCCAGGAGGAACTTACTCTCCATTTATATGTAGAGTTATGATCGGAGACTGGGCCTGATCTGCCTCTACTCCACCGCTACATATGATGACTCAGTTAACCCGCCTAATAAAAGCCTTGGTGTCACCTTTGATTAGGAAGGCACTGCTTTGGGGAATTCTCCCCAATATCCTCCTTACTTGTAAGTAATAAAATCTTCTTGTTAAATCTTCCTTGGTTGTGGTCATTGGACTGTCACCAGCTAAGTGATCAAACCCATCCATTGTGTGGATAACAAAACTATAACATTTGGAAACTCTCACTCTGTCGCCCAGGTTGGAGTGCAGTGGCAAGATCTGGGCTCATTGCAACCTCTGCCTCCCTCCAGGGTTCAAGTGATTCTCATGCTTCAACCTCCCGAGTAGCTGGGATTACAGGCATGAGCCACATGCCCAGCTAATTTTTGTATTTTTTAAAAATAGAAATGGGGTTTCACCATATTGGTCGGGATGGTTTGGAACTCCTTACCTCAGATGATCCTCCTGCCTCAACCTCCCAAAGTGGTGCTGGGATTATAGGTGTCAGCCACCACACCTGGCCTTTTCATAGATTTTTGTTTTTTTGAGATGGAGCCTGGCTAGAGTGTGCAATCTCAGCCCACTGCAACCTCCAGCTCACAGGTTCAAGCAGTTCTCCTGCCTCAACCTCCCAAGTAGTTGGGATTACAGGCACTTGCTACCATGCCCAGCTAATTTTTTGTATTTGTAGTAGAGACAGGGTTTCACTATGTTGGTCAGGCTGGTTTCGAACACCTGACCTCATGATCCACTCGCCTCGGCCTCCCAAAGTGCTGAGATTACAGGTGTGAACCACCATGCCCAGCCCCTTTTCACAGATTTTAATGGTAATACTTGATAGAGCAGGAGCATCACCATCTTGGACAAACACCACAATTCTAAAGTTCCCCTTGATCAAAAACCACCTAAATCAAAAAGGCATCAGCCTAATGGCTAAGGTCAGCATGACCATAAACCACAAATTCTAATCATAAGATAAAACCCTCCCTGACTAGAGAGATGTCAGCCCCAATATAATCTTCTCTCTGACCAGAGACATTCCAACCTCACAATAAACTTCTCCCCTACGCAGAAACATTCCAAGCCTGTGATAAGTTCTCTCACCCTGAACCCTTAAATAGTCTGTAAGAGAGAGTGCTCCCAACTGAAATTGGCCAGAAGCCCCTCTCAGGTTTATTCTCCAAAATAAACCTGTCTTTGACTGTTGAGCCGCTCTTCACGTTTCTTTTCTCTTTCTTTCTCTCTTACAATACCTAAATATGTAAGCTCCTTTTTTTCTCCTATGAAAAATTTATATCATAACTGAGAAATCAATAAGGACAATAAAAATTAAGATATTAAAACGAGGCCAGGTATAGTGGCTCATGCCTGTAATCCCAGCACTTTGGGAGGCTGAGGCAAGTGGATCACTTGAGGTCAGGAGTTCCAGACCAGCCTGAGCATGGTGAAATCCCATAGCTACTAAAAGTATAAAATTAGCTAGGTGTGGTGGTGGGTGCCTATAATCTCAGCTACTCAGGGGGCTGAGGTAGGAGAATTGGAGAACTGCTTCAACCTGGTAGACAGAGGTTGCAGTAAGCTGAGCTCTTGCTACTGCACTCCAGCCTGGGCGACAGAGTGAGATTCTGTCTCAATAAATAAACAAACAAACAAATAAATAAATAAATAAATTTTTTAAATGAAAAAATGGAAAGCACTTGCAATACAAAATCTATGTGCCTTAAAGTACGTCCTACTAAAGACACATAGTAAATGTTTATTTATGTTTCAATCTGTTTCATTTTTGATTTTATGAATTAAATGTCAATGAAAGTTTGTTGGCTTTTTTTTTTTTTTTTTCAGAGAAATAGTACTGTTTCATTTTTCTTTTAAATAATGTTGATGCTGAAGTTTCTCAAATAAACCCAGCTTGCCACCTTCAGGCCACGGAAAGATTTACAGAGAGACCATAGTCAGAACACTAATAATGCATCTTTCTCAATAATCCATAATTAATAATATCTGATCACTTTATTAGTGCCTTTGTCAAATGCACTCTATCTAGAATCTTTCCCTCGCATTTACCGGAATCTCCGCAACTTTCAAAACTCAGTCAAATGTCACTTACTCCTAGAAGCCTTCGCTGATCACTCTAGCTAACTTTTCCTCCTCTAAATATTTTATCTCCTTGATTACATGTAATCTCATTGAAGGTAATAACCATGTCTTAAACATATTTTATGCCTCTGCATGGCTACTAAAAAGGGTGCGTATAATAATTGTACATGCTAATATTGACTGAATGAACACATGAATGAATAAATAGGAAGCTAGAGTAAACATTGAGCTTTCACTTTGAAGAGGCCCCATTTTACTAGTAGATTAAGGGGAATTCTACACATTTATTAAATATTATAAGCATACATGTAAAGCACAATTTTCATTGACAACTAGCAGTGTCTCAATCTCTACTAAACTCTCCAACGATATTGTTGATGAATGATTTAATGACAGTTTGGTGACTGGCTCTGTGATAATTACTCAAATGACTCAGAAAAATTCCCAAATTTTTTTGTCTAGTTCCATCTATTTTAGGGAATGAAGTTTTCCTTCGTGTTTACATTCTCTCTGGAATGAAGTTTCCCTCCCGGTCTTTCAAGGTCTACATGTATCCAGGACTACTAGATGAAAAACTGGTCATAGATGTTTGCTTCTGATTTATTTTTAATGGAGAGGGGAATGGTCCACACTTGAGAATGGTTTATCTTCTTGAATTCCTTCCATTAGAACCAATATTTCTTCGTTCTTTTGTTTTCTTTCTCTCTCTTTTTCTTTCTTTCCTTCTTTCTTTCTTTTCTCTTTATTTTCTTTTGCCGAAACTGGGTCTTGCTCTGTCGCCCAGGCTGGTATGCAGTGGCACCATCACGGCTCACTGCAGCCTTGTCCTCCTGGGCTTAAGTGATCCTCCTGTCTCAGCCTCTCAAGTAGCTGGGAATACAGGCATGCACCTCCATGCCTGGCTAACTTTTGTTTTTGTAGAGATGAGTCTTGAGATAGGGGTCTCACTATGTTCCCCAGGTGGGTCTCAAACTCCTGGTCTCAAGCAATCCTCCTGCCTTGGCCTCCCAACATGTTGGGATTACCAGCATGAACCACCATACCTGGCCCCATTAGAACTTTCTGATGAAAGTTCTCCTGTCCACTAGGAGGGCTATTTATCCCTTCTGTCAATACTTCATTTCTCAGTATATCCTACCCACTCTCCACCCTCTCCCTATGCCCAGGCTTATCCATCTGAGAGAGGAAATAACTAGTAATTTGAGCATGCACAAGAGGCTCTGGTTTGGGCAATCAGGTCAGCAGGGTTTTTGAATTTTTGTTTCTGCTTCGTTGAGGGCTGAAGAGGAAGATAGGCCCTTGGGTTACCAGTGAGATAGAAAAAGGGGAGGAAAATACAGAGAAACAATCAGATTCACATTTTGGGATACAAATCCACCACAAATGCAAGTTTATCATACCTATCTGGACTAAAAGTTTGTTCTCTCCCCTCCAGTCCTGTATCCTTCCTCAAAATGTCAACTTGGTATTTTTCCCTCATCAATATCTTTGTTTCAACACTCCTGAACACATCTTCTAATCGTGCCCCAATACTTTCATTGACAGTCTTTTCTTAATCGTCACATATACACTATAGTCGTGGCATCTTTTTCCAGTTATTCTTTTCTCACACTTTCATTTACCCTAGTTGATTCTAACCAGCCATTTCCAAGTGCATTAGTTATATTTTCAGTTTGCTCTCAAATTGTCATTTACTCACAATCTGGCTTCTGTCTGCTTCTCTTTACCAAGACAAGTCTTGTTTTGGTCCAATTAATGAGTTTTTTAACAATCCATGTAGTTTGGTACAATGACTCACTCCTTCTGTGAGCAATTAGGTTCTGTTATTAATTAGGTTTGTACATATCACCATTTTTCTACATTTTAAACTTTCTGGTCGTGACTGTAATAATATCTTTGAATCATTTTCCTTTTTTTTTTTTTTTTTGCTTTACTTACTCCTTTTAACCATCACAACAGTGGTCCTACACTTTCCTTTCTTTTCTGAAGATGATTTAAAAATTCTATTCCTATCCAGAATTTACAAAGAACTAAAACAGATTTACAAGAATCAAACAAACAAGCCCATTCAAAAGTGGGCGAAGGATATGAACAGACACTTTACAAAAGAAGACACACATGAGGCCAACAAACATATGAAAAAATGTTCATCATCACTGGTCATTAGAGAAATGCAAATCAAAACTACATTGAGATACCATCTCACGCCAGTTAGAACAGCAATCATTAAAAAAATCTGGAGACAACAGATGCTGGAGAAGATGTGGAGAAATAGGAACACTTTTACAGTGTTGGTGGGAGTGTAAATTAGTTCAACCATTGTGGAAGACAGTGTGGCGATTCCTCAAGGACCTAGAAATAGAAATTCCATTTGACCCAGCAATCCCATTACTGGGTATATATCCAAAGGATTATAAATCATTCTACTATAAGGACACATGCACACGAATGTTCATTGCAGCACTGTTTACAATAGCAAAGACCTGGAACCAACCCAAATGCCCATCGATGATAGATTGGACAGGGAAAATGTAGCATATATACACCATGGATTATTATGCGGCCATCAAAAACGATGAGTTTGTGTCCTTTGTAGGGACATGGATGAACCTGGAGACCATCATTCTCAGCAAACTGACACAAGAACAGAAAATGAAATACCACATGTTCTCACTCATAGGTGGGTGTTGAACAATGAGAACACATGGACACAGGGAGGGGAGCATCACACACTGGGGTCTGTTGGGGGGAATAGGGAAGGGACAGTGGGGGGTGGCTGTTTTTTTCTTGTAAATCTGTTGGGGAGAGATAGCATGGTGAGAAATGCCAGAGATAGGTGAAGGGGAGGAAGGCAGTAAATCACGCTGCCATGTGTGTACCTATGCAACAATCTTGCATGTTCTTCACATATACCCCAAAACCTAAAATGCAATTAAAAAAAAAGAAAGAAAAGTAAGTATAAAAAAATTCTACTCCATTTTTGTAAATCTTTAATGTTGAGCCTCTTTCCTATCTCTTTTTGATGCCTTGAAACAGATTGCTTGGATTCTAGAATGTTTTGAAAGACTACTTATAAAGCAATAGAAGCAGGGTACAATTCAGACTTCTCACACTTCTTTAGATACCAGTTCTTTCAGGTGCTTTTTCTTTTTTTTAAATTGAGACAGAGTCTCACTCTGTTGCCCAGGCTGGAGTGAAATGGTGCAATCTCGGCTCACTGCAACATCCGCCTCCCAGGTTCAAGTGATTCTCCTGCCTCAGCCTCCTGAGTAGCTGAGATTACAGGCGCCTGCAACCACTCCTGGCTAATTTTTCATATTTTTAGTAGAGATGGGGTTTCACCATGTTGGCCAGCCTACTCTCAAACTTCCGACCTCAGGTGATCTAGGCACCTCAGGCTCCCAAAGTCCTGGGATTACAGGCCTGGCCTCAGGTTTTTAATGTAACCCAAAGATAAGAAATAGACTCAATGTTGTTGGGGACACTCACTTTTCTTCCAGATTCAACCCATGTATTTTTTATTTTTACTCTGTACTTGACTTTTGTTTGTCACTGTAATTTGTAAACTCACTGGGTAGGAAATAATTGTTCATCTTCTAATTTAGAATAGCCCCAAGCACATGGTTATTAATGGTAACATGCTTTAAATGTCCTTGGATATAAAATGAACCATGTTAAACATAACTTGAGTTTTTCACTTTTATTTTTCTTCATTCTTGGCTTGCAGGTTTGATACTGTATATTCTCAATAGGTGGTTTTCATACAAGAATGGGGTCAGTTCTTGTACACTTTCTGAAAAAGATTCCCTGCCTCAGATGCTGTGTATCTGTTGAACTTTTCAGCTACCGTGGTTTCCAATGTTTGGAGTTACAAACATTGAAAGAAAATACATTATTTTGGCACCAAGATCTAGATAATTCCATCTCCCAATGCAGTTTAGTGGTTATTAGTGTGGCTTTGAATCTTGGCCCTCTTAGTTCTTCATTTTGTCTCCATAAGCAAGTTTCTAACACAAAATTAGGGATAGTTTTCACAGAAACGGAACTCTGAGTTTCTGTGAAAAATAAAGGAAATAATTTATAGTTGAAACTTGAACAAGTTGGGGGTAAGGGCACGAACCTTTTGCATAGTCAAAAATCTGCATATAACTCTTATTTTTTTCCCAGAGACAGAGTCTTGCTGTCGCCCAGGCTGGAGTGCAGTGGTGCAATCTCAGCTCACTGCAACATCTGTCTCCCAGGTTCAAGTGATTCTTTTTTTTTTAAAGATGTTTCACCATGATGGCCAGGCTGGTTTTGAACTCCTGACCTCAGGTGATCCACCCACCTTGGCCTCCCAAAGTGCTAGGATTACAGGTGTGAGCCACCACGCCCGACCTCAAGTGATTCTTTTGCCTCAGCCTCCCAAGTAGCTGGGACTACACATGTGCACCACCATGCCTGGCTAATTTTTTTTTTTTTTTTTGGTATTTTTAGGAGAGACAGGGTTTTTGCCATGTTGCTCAGGTTGATCTTGTACTCCTGAACTCAGGCAATCTGCCTGCCTTGGCATCCCAAAGTGCTAGGATAACAGGCATGAGCCACTGCGTCAGGCCAAAATCTGTGTATTACTCAACTCCCCAGAGCTTAACTATTAGGAGCCAACTATTGCCTGGAAGCCTTACCAATAACATAAATGGTTAATTAATGCATATTTTGTATATGTTTTATACATTGTATTCTTACAATAAAGCAAGTTAGAGAAAAGAAAACATTAAGAAAATCATAAGGAAGAGAAAATATATTACTATTCATTAAGTGCAAGTGGATCATCATAAAAGTCTCCATCCTCTTCAGTAGGCTGAAGAGGAGGAGGAGAAAGACAAAGGATTGATCTTGCTATCTCCAGCTTAGCAGGGGCAGATGAAAATCTGCAAAATTCAAACCTATATTTTTCAAGGGTATACTGTATCGGAAACATTTGACTACTATGAACTAAGTGATTATGACCATTGGTCTGAAATGACGATTTTTAGAAAGTGACTTTATTATGTCACTAATAGAGATGCCCTATACTGAAATACTGAGATTATCAATACCTTATTTGTACCACAAATGTATTTTTTGCCTCTTTAATTTGTTTCTGTTTCTATAATATTTTGAATTCCTAACATAATCCAGAGGGCTGGGAGATACCCCTAATGAGTGAGAGAAACCTGGAATGTTCTATTTATCAGATCGCTTCTTCTCATACCCAAGTTTTGAGATATAAAGTTGTTAAAAAGTTCCATTTTATTTGGTATCATTCAAAATCTGATGAACTTGCACTTTAAGAAGCATTGATTGGTCCCATTTAAAAGCAGTTGGTATGAGTTCACTTTATTTTTTTGAGACGTAGTCTCACTCTGTTGCCCAGGCTGGAGTGCAGTAGCACAGTCTTGGCTCACTGCATCCTCTGCCTCCTGGGTTCAAGCAATTCACCTACTTCAGCCTCCCGAGTACCTGGTATTACAGGTGCATGCCACCATGGCCAGCTAATTTTTTTTTTATTTTTATTTTTAATAGAGATGGGGTTTCACCATATTGGCCAGGCTGGTCTCAAACTCCTGATCTCAAGTGATCCACCCACCCCACATCCCAAGGTGTAGGGATCACAGGCACGAGCCACCATGCACGGTCATGAGTTCACTTTAAATGAGCACAGAAAAATCTTGGGTTCCAACAGTCTTATGGTACATCTTTTGCAGCCTGGTCAGACAGTAGGGTCTTTAGGTGATGGTGAAGTGACAGCTCTCAGTTGTCTTCTTTGGTCCTGTTTGGTTAATTCTAACAACAGGAATGATTGAGAAGTCCAAGAAACAATCTTCTTCACATTGCACTTTGTTACAGTTGACACTAATTTAAAAATTGGCAGGCTCTAGAACAGAAAGACCTGCCCCCAAAGTACCTTTTCTGAAAAAGTTGCTTGTTGTGTATCTGTTGAACTTTTCAGCTACTGTGGTTTCCAAGGAGTGCACCTCTATCAAAAATGAGCTTAATTCCCAAAGAGATCAATTATTCATTCTTCCATTCAGCAACATCAACAAATATTGACAGTCCACCTTGAATCACACTGTGCTGGGCCCTGAATTTAGTGACGTTTTAATATTCCAGCTCTTGTCAGGGGCTTACCATATAGCTGGGTGGAAGAAGAAACATGCAAATAAATTAAAATGCAGGGTCCTATAAGGGAAATGAACAGCCTAGGTGACCTAAGTTTTGGAAATAACTAAAACTTCAGCTCCACAACTCAGTAGCTGTGTCCTTGGACAGGTCATGTCAGATCAGGAAAGGTGAGAATGAGTTGCCTAACTCATCACTCTGGGATGGTTCCAGCTCTTCGCAGAGGGTCACATCATGTCAGGTGTGTGAAGGCAGGATAGGCTGCTGCAACCACTGTGGCGGAGAAAAGAGGTGTCGTCGCGCCCTTTGGCGCGGAAGAGGCGAAACAAGAGAGGGTCCTTGGGCCCTCAGGATGGCTCATCTGCTCAAGGCGAAGCGCACGTGGCAGTTGGCGGGAAACCCCTGGGGGTGGAGCTTCAGCTCCCTGTCCGGCCGCCCCGTGGTACGTCATCGAGCAGCTCCCCCTCCCCTTGCTACAAGTCGCACGCGCGGAAGTAAACAGCTCTACGTCATCAGGGCGCGTCCTCGTCTTTCCCCTCCCATCTCTTCAGATCGGAGGACGTGCTCGCCTCCACTCGGGGCCCGGTCTATGTCCCGGTTTCCCGCTGTCGCGGGCAGGGCGCCAAGGCGGCAGGAGGAGGGTGAACGGTCAAGAGACCTCCAGGAAGAGCGGCCCTCAGCTGTTTGCATCGCCGATAGAGGTGCGGTCTGCGGGACGGTACGGAAGCCAGTGGGAGTTAATGCGTTGGGGTTTTGGGGGGGATGAAAGTACGCCTGTGGCAGGCTGAGAAGAGTAGTGAGGAAGCCGCGGCGTTCCGCTAGCTTTCCAAGCCCGAGGCGAACTTTGCGTCCAATGAGCACTTTGCCTTAGAGGGGGGCGGTCCCAGATCCAAGTTGGGCGAAAACCTTATTGGGGGGCGAAAAAGTGAACCCCAGCGTCCGAAATGCATTCTGTTCTTAAACAGGCTCATAAACCCTTTGTTCTCTACCCATTCATCCTCCCCCCCTTCGTTGGGCCGCCAGCCTGCCTTTGGGTACGGTATGAAGGGAGCCAGTTTCCAGGAGCCAGTTTCCATGGTTACCCACCACTTGGCCTTCTGGGATATCAGTCACTCTGAACAGGGACCTAACTTGAACCATGAATCAGAAGCAAACACAGGTGGCTTCTAATCCAGCTGAGAATTTTCTGCTGTGTTCCAGTTTTTGGTCTATTGTTAAATACAATTGGGTTTTGTGCTTCTGTGTAAGTATGCATGTGTATACGTTGCCTTGAGCTATACTTGCTTTGAAAAGTACTTTAAGTTATGCATGAACAAATGCTCAAGTTGCTGGATTTCACCAAAAAGTTGTTCTGGGCTTATAAACCCTCACTTACAAATGGTACATGAGCGATTTAACTGAGAAGTCATGGATGATCCCTTCCAGTGCTAAAATTCTATTGTCTTTCTGTTTTTAGCCCTGAGAAATTGAGTCCTCCAGAGATATCTTTACAAGTCTTTTTAATTGACTTAATTTTCTGTTATTACAGAAGAGAAAGGATGCACGTCCCAGGAGGGAGGAACTACTCCAACTTTTCCTATTCAGAAACAAAGAAAAAAGATAATTCAAGCTGTGAGGGACAATTCATTCCTTATTGTTACTGGAAATACAGGAAGTGGTAAAACAACTCAACTCCCAAAATATCTGTATGAAGCAGGTGATTTTTTTCTGTGAAAATATTGGAAATATTTTTAAAATATCCTCTTTTTAAAGGCCAGTAGAATATCTGTATTGCATGATTGCCCACTATTTTATAGTCCCACTTCTCTTGCCACACCCCCTTCCCCCTATGCTTCTTTATGGTCTATTTCAGTTTCAGAAATTAGTTGGTATAGAAAATTTTCCCGTTTTTCATTACCATAATAATCTCAAATAGGAGAATTACATCTAGATATTAATTCCCTTTTTTAGAATAAGGTTGTCTAGCAGTAGACTATTAACCATTGGATATTGAAATAATTTTGAGAGGAAGAAGTATGTTGATACCTGTTGCTGACATTAGTATTTCTTGATTCTTTCTCTAGAGCATTATCAGGGAAATATTTATTCCCTGAGTTTGCCAGTACAAGCCAACTGACAAGTTACCTTTAAAATATGTTAAGTAAAATTTATAGGAGGCCTTTGATTTGGACTGATCTCCTACACTAGACTCAACAGACCAAATCAAAATGGAATTACTCATGCTGAAGTTCCACGCCACCAAGTCTAGAAACTAAATTTTTTCATCTAATCAGAAATGAGCAGAAAGATATAATAGCCAAATCCCAAAACAGAACAGTTTTAGCCAGCATAAAGAAGTTTCCTCTGCTTTAACGTTTACAAGAAAAGTAACTTTGAAATGAGCAATCTGCTTTTTGTTTCTGTTTCTGCTTTCCTCAGCCCTTTTCTGTCCATACAATCAGCCTCCTTTGCTCAGCTCATTGGAACACTCATTCTGTTTTATGAGACAATAGGTTGATGTGATTCCGATTCTGGAATCACAAAAGCCAATTAAGATTTTTTAACTAAATTGTTGTAATTTTGTCTTTTGACAAGCGTTATTCCTTTCAATATGATAGAACTTTCTGTCACAAAGTTTGTAAAGAGCAGTATTATATTGGATATGATTTGCATTAACAAATAAAAATATATTAACTTATTCTAATGCTTCATATCTAAGTTGCCATCTATTAAGATATATCACTATTTTATATGCAATAGTTCCCTCTTATCATTAGGAGATGCCTTCTAAGACCACTCAATGCCTGAAACCACCAATAATATATATTGGCCCTGTATATACTATGTTTTTTCCTATACATACATAACTATGATAAAGTTTAGTTTATAAATTAGGCACAGTAAGAGATTAATAACAATAAAAGAGAGCATTTATGACAATATGCTATAGTAAAAGTTATGTGAATGTGGGCTCTCTGTCTCTGAAAGTGCTGTAATATTTTTGGACTTCACTTGACTGTAGATAACTGAAACTTTGAAAAGCAAAACCAAAGATAAGGAGGGACTACTGTACTATTTAGAATGGAGGCTGGGCGTGGTGGCTCATGCCTGTAATCCCAGCACTGTGGGAGGCCGAGGCAGGTGGATCACATGAGATTGGGAGTTCGAGACCCACCTGACCAACATGGAGAAACTCTGTCTCTACAAAAAATACAAAATTAGCTGGGCGTGGTGGCGCATGCCTGTAATCCCAGCTACTCGGGAGGCTGAGGCAGGAGAATCACTTGAACCTGGATATTTATACATACACACACACACACACACACACACAGATATGTGTGTGTGTATATATACACATACATAGAATGGTTATTAATATGTGTTATTTTAAATTATTTAAATTTCTATGGTGCAAAGATAGCACAGTGTGTTTTTAATATGCAGGATAATATTCTTTTGGAAACATTCAAGCAGTTTTGTATTGATTGGTCAAAAACAATTTAACTCTAGTAGGAATAAACAATTGCTAATGTTATTTTTTTTATCTCTGGTTTTGATAGGGTTTTCACAACATGGTATGATTGGTGTAACTCAACCACGAAAAGTAGCTGCTATATCAGTTGCTCAGAGAGTAGCTGAAGAAATGAAATGCACTTTGGGATCCAAAGTAGGATACCAAGTTCGTTTTGATGATTGCAGCTCTAAGGTACAAAAGTCTTGTTGATATCTGTTTCTTTTCTTTATCGGGACAGGGTCTCACTCTGTCGCCTAGCCTTGAGTGCAGTGGCACAATCATGGGTCACTGTAGCCTCTACCTTCTGGGCTCAAGTGATCCTCCTGCCTTAGGCCCTTGAGTAACTGGGACTACAGGAGCATGCCTCCATGGCCAGCTAATATTATGAATTTAACAAAAAGAGTAGAGACAGTTCTGAAAGATTTTTAACTTCAAAGTTCAATATATATACTAAAGAATTTATTTTTGTTGTCCATTGTTAATGCTTTAGCTCTCAAGTGTCGGATATTCATCCCATTTTCACCTTCCTTAATTGTTTTATAAGTGACAGTTTGTTTTCTTAGGATTCTCTTACTTATGTATTTTAACTGTAAGGGTTCTTGACTTGTAGGTTTTAAAAAATTTTTATTGTAGTAAAATATATATATATATAACTTAAAATTGACCATTTTACCATTTTGGTATACAGTGCCATTAAGTATGTACACAATGTTAGGTAGCGACTACCATTTCTATGTTCAGAACTTTTTTTTATCATCCCAAACAGAAACTCCATTAAACAATAGATTAAACCCCCCATTTCTCCCTCCCCCTAGCCTCTGGTAACTTTTTTTTGAGACGGAGTGTTTATTGCATTGTCGCGTGGGCTGGAGTACAGTGGTGCCATCTAGGCTCACTGCAACCTCCGCCTCCTGGGTTCAAGCCATCCTCCTGGCTAAGCCTCACAAGTAGCTGGGATTACAGCCAACTTTTTGTATTTTTCGTAGAGACGGAGTTTCACTATGTTGGCCGGGTTGGTGTCAAACTCCTGACTTCGTGATCCACCCACCTTGGCCTCCCAAAGTGCTGGGATTACAGGCATGAGCCACCATGCCTGGCCATAACTTCTATTCTACTTTCTGTCTCTACAAATTTGCCTACTCTGGGTGCCTCATGAAAGTAGAATCACACAATATTTTGTGCTTTGTTTCTCTCTTATTTCACTGAGCATGTTTTCAAGGTTCATTTATTTTGTGTGTTTGTATTCTTGAAGTCAATGGAAAACTGAATTAACAAAATCAATTAACTTAATTAACAAAATCAGCAAGTGTTAAGCATTCATGGCACCAACAAATTTAAAATAGTTTCTTTTTAATGGTGAATATTATAATTTACATTCCCCGAGGAATCCTTTATCCTTTCCCAGCTACAAAACAATCATGGTTTATGTATGTTCCCTAATAGGAATGGCCATCAAATGTGGCACAAGACGACTCCCCAAAATACTGTCTTTGCCTTTGTAGTGGTCACTGTTTGGGATTTTTTTTTCTTCTTTCCCTTGTTTTATGGATGTCATTGCTGTTACACCTAGCCTTTGGACCTTTTTCTCACCCTGTTTTAATGCTTGTTGACTAACACATTTTCATTATTTTGGTGATAGTGTCTTGCTCAGTCACCCGTGCTAGAGTGCAGTGACACTATCCCAGCTCACTGCAACCTCTGCCTCTGGCTCAAGCAGTCCTTCCATCTCAGCCTCACAAATAGCTGGGACTACAGGTGTGTGCCACCTTACCTGGCTAATTTTAATATTTCTATTAGGCTGTTTTGCTATGTTGCCCAGACTGGTGTCAAACTCCTAGACTCAAGTTATCTGCCTGCCTCAGTATCCCAAAGTGCTGGGATTACAGGGATGAGCCACTGTGTCTGACCTAAGTAACACATTTTTTTGCTTGTTTTTTTTTTTGAGATGGAGTTTCTTTCTTGTTGCCTAGGCTGGAGTACAGTGGTGCAATCTTGGCTCACCACAACCTCTGCCTCCTGGGTTCAAGTGATTCTCCTGCTTCAGCCTCCCGAGTAGCTGGGATTACAGGCATGTGCCACCACAGCCAGCTAATTTTATATTTTTAGTAGAGATTTCTCCATGTTGGTCAGGCTGGTCTCAAACTCGTAACCTCATGTGATCCGCCTGCCTCGGCCTCCTGAAGTACTAGGATTACAGGCATGAGCCACTGTGCCTGGGCAGTAACACATTCTTTAATGGGACAGTAGGGTAGAGAAGAGGCGAGAGTGGGTGGAAAGTATGCATCTACCATTTTCTCGTTTTCCCTGAAACCTGTAAAATAGGGGCTGAGGCAGAAAGATGCATCTCGTTTTACTGTTATTTCCTACAACTTGCTCACCTAATGTCATTGCATCATCTTGCCACTTTCCTCTGACTTTATTGTATCTCCTTATTGGTGATTTTTGTTGCTTTGTCCAAGAATACCCAAGTGAGTCATATGTTCCTCTCTCTTTATAGATAGCATGTTTTGTAACTTACCATCATTTTTTCTATGTAAGTTAGACTATTTTATGTAAACTCTTTTGTTTATTTAGTCAGATTAGTTTGATCACTTAATGTTTTTACCTTTTGAGGAAAAATTTAGTTGGGGAAGTAGTGGTGAATTTCTGTGATACTATAAGTTGCTATACTCTGCTGTTTGAATGTTAGGAGACAGCAATCAAATATATGACTGATGGATGTTTACTGAAACATATTCTGGGAGATCCAAATCTTACCAAATTCAGTGTCATTATTTTGGATGAAGCTCATGAAAGAACTCTAACTACAGTGAGTATTTTAATTTATTGTTTTTTTTATTAGCAAGTAGTTTACTTGTTTGGGTAGCTTTTCACTATCTATAGAGTTGCCTCTTCTTACTTTTTAATTTAAGTTTTTAGAGATAGGGTCTTGTTCTGTCACCCAGGCTGGAGAGCAGTGGTATGATCATAGCTCACTACACCCTTGAACTCCTGGGCTCAAGTGATCCTCCCGCCTCAGCCTCCCAAGTTGCTAGTGCTGCAGACACATCACCATGTCTGGCTGATTTTTAAGAAAATTTTTTTGTAGAGACAATGTCTTGCTTTGTTTCCTTGGCAGGTCTCAACCTCCTGGCCTCCCAAAGTGTTGGGATTACAGGTGTGAGCCACCGCACCTGGCTCTTACTTATAGTTTAGTCTATTAAAATAGGAATTCCTTGGTTAGAAGAGCAGTGTATTTAAAGTAGTTTGGCTGTTAGGTATACTTGTGACTTAATAGAAATTTTACTTTTCTTTCAGGATATCTTATTTGGTTTATTGAAGAAACTATTTCAGGAGAAGTCTCCTAATAGGAAGGAGCATTTAAAAGTGGTGGTAATGTCAGCAACTATGGAATTAGCCAAGCTCTCTGCATTCTTTGGAAATTGTCCGATATTTGATATACCTGGAAGGCTTTATCCAGTCAGAGAGAAATTCTGCAATTTGATTGGCCCACGAGACAGAGAAAATACTGCATATATTCAAGCGGTATTACTTGGCATTCATTTAATGTCTTTTTTTAATATCTGTGATTCTTATTAATTGGGTAGTTTGATAACTCATATGTTCCCTACTCTTTTATTTTATTTTATTTTTTTTGAGACGGAGTTTCGCTCTCGTTACCCAGGCTGGAGTGCAATGGCGCAATCTCAGCTCACCACAACCTCCGCCTCCTGGGTTCAGGCAATTCTCCTGCCTCAGCCTCCAGAGTAGCTGGGATTACAGGCACGCACCACCATGCCCAGCTAATTTTTTTTTTTTTTGTAGTTTTAGTAGAGACAAGGTTTCACCATGTTGACCAGGATGGTCTCGATCTCTTGACCTTGTGATCCACCCACCTTGGCCTCCCAAAGTGCTGGGATTACAGGCGTGAGCCACCGTGCCCAGCCCCCTACTCTTTTAATGACAGCCCTCACAGGTCCTAGAACTTTTCTTTTTTTTTTTTTTTGAGACAGAGTCTCACTTTGTTGCCAGGCGCCAGGCTAGAGTGCAGTGGCACAATCTCGGCTCACTGCAACCTCTACCTCCTGGGTTCAAGCAATTCTCCTGCCTCAGCCTCCCGAGTAGCTGGGACTACAGGTGCGCACCACCACACCCAGCTAATTTTTGTATTTTAGTGGAGATGGGGTTTCATGATGTTGGCCAGGATGGTCTCAATCTCTTGACCTCGTGATTCACCCACCTCAGCCTCCCAAAGTGCTGGGATTACAGGTGTGAGCGACCACACCCGGCCAGGTCCTAGAATTTTTAAGAACCAAATTTAATTTTTCTGTGGGGAAGGGAAGTGGTGGTAAGGAAATGACCATATTTGCAGTAGCATATTATGCCTGTGTTTCTTGCTTTAGATTGTGAAAGTGACCATGGATATCCATTTGAATGAAATGGCTGGAGACATCTTGGTTTTTCTGACTGGTGAGAATTCAGTATCAGGTTAAAAAATACAAATACTTTACTATTTGTAAGTAAGGAATGTGGCACCCAGATAGAGTGCCACCTCTGGTGGGAATTCTGTGCCCTTCTCAACTGTTGCCCTAGCTTTTTTTGATTATCTGAATAACTTTAGGTAAAAGATAAATAAAAATTGTAAGCCAGCTGCTAAAGAGAAGTACATGTATTTATTTCAAAGGATATATGTATATGTGTCAGAGATATAATAGTATATATATTTTTATGTCAAAAACATAATAGTGTATATATACACACACACACATGTCAAATATCAAAGACATCAAGCTCATTAGTAAATATATGTAAAATACACTGACCTTTTAGTAGGAAGAAGTTAAGTAGTGAAATATTATTTTTATTGGTTTCTCTTATACAGAACTGTAACCTGACTAAACAGACCTGGGTTAACTATATTATTTCAAAGGACATCTCACCAGCTTCTTCTTTGGGTGGTGGCATTGTACTGTGTGATAGATAGCAATATATAAGTTGTAGAATCCATGTGTCATAGACAAGCATGTGGCATTTTTGGAGATTAAAAATAAAATAATTAAATCCCAGACTAGTGGTATAACTTTTCAAGTAGCAGCACTTGAAAACACCTAATAGGAATTAGTAGTTTCTCTGTTTACCTTTTTCTCTGCCTTGTACTAGTGTCAGAAGTAGGGATTGTAACAGTCTTTGCCTTTTGGAGATTACTTAAGTATTTTACCCAAATGCAGCAGCACCTGAACTAGCTTGTTTTCTGTGTTAACAGTTTAGTGAGTCTTCTCAAATACTGTGCTAACAGGATGAAAAGCTTGAAGATGATAAATGTTTTTATTCCTTTAGAGATTTAAGTTCCTTAGAAACTGATGTTTCTTCTACTTCGAATTTTATTGTTGAAATATGGGACAGCTTATGTGTTCATCTCCTTTACATTAAATAAGAGATTTTCAGTAAATTTTAGACAAAATTAATTTTAATCTTGACATTTTCTTCTTAAAATTAATTTTTCTGTTCAGTTGCTGAAGTTATTTTTTTCTTCCCATTTTAGGCCAGTTTGAAATTGAAAAAAGCTGTGAGTTACTTTTTCAGATGGCAGAGTCTGTTGATTACGATTATGACGTTCAAGATACCACCCTTGATGGCTTGTTAATATTGCCATGTTATGGATCTATGACAACAGGTAAGTTATCGCCCTTAGTATTGTTAAGAGTATTGATTCTCCCAGCAAAACAAAAATATTGGTGAGAATTCTTTGAAATGAGGATAGCAGTTTCTTGCTGGTATTACTGTCAGTCAAACCTAATTTGCCACTGCCACAAAATTTTAGAAATTGTATATATATGGGTATGTCTAAGTCTAAATACAGTGGATCATTTTTCTTTTTTTCTTTTTTTTTTTCGAGACAGAGTCTTGCTCTTGTTGCCCAGGCTGGAGTGCAGTGACACGATCTTACGATCTTGGCTCACTGCAAACTCTGCCGCCTGGGTTCAAGCGATTCTCCTGCCTCCGCCTCCCAAGTAGCTGAGATTACAGGAGCTTGGCACCATACCTGGCTAATTATTGTACTTTTTTTTTAGTAGAGACACGGTTTTGCCATGTTGGTCAGGCTGGTCTCAAGCTTCTGACCTCATGATCTGCCTGCCTCAGCCTCCCAAAGTGCTGAGATTACAGATGTGAGCCACCACACCCGTCCGTGGATAATTTTCCTTTTAAGTAGCCATGGCTTCGTCTGCTTTTCAAGAATGATCCTGTTCTTTTGTGAATTCCAAGAGCAAATGCAAACTCTTGAGTTGACATTTTGGTTCTAGTAAATATTGTTGAATGAGATTTAGAATTTGTTTTGTAAAACTGTTTTATTGTGGAATTTAACTTGTAAAACTAAAGGAAAATTAACCTTAGTCTCCTTTTTGAACTTGGAATTGGCATTTGAATGTTTTTATATTTTATGTGTATGTGTATTAACAGCTTTTGTTGAGTGGGTGATTCTTATCCCTATGTTAACAAAGTTTTTTAATATATGTATCAGTAAAGAACCATAGATGTGGTATTTTGGAAATCTCTTTTATAATGATATTAGCTCCTTACTTTCTAGCATAGATCTCTATTTTAGATTTTTACATCTTCAGGGAAATTCTTAGAATCATTGTTGGATATTTAAGGTTCTCAGTGTTTCTCGAGATTTTGTTCATTGACTCTTTCATAATTTACTTTGTAACTGATTAATTCAAAACCCATTATGTTTGCTTTGTTATTAACCATTAACTAAATATATACATACACATATATTTTTCTATACAAAGTAATTTCATTCTTACTGCCACATTGAAAATAATGTTCTGAATTTTCTATTGCATCCTATTTAAGTGAAGTTTGATTTTTACACTAATAAAGGTTGCTAGTAACTTATTTCTCAAATCTCACAGCTTTTTTCTATTTGTTTATATTTTGATTTCCTGTTACAAATAATAGTATCCTTCTTGAAATGCTGTCCGCTGGGATAATACGTAATTCTCTAGTTCACCTGAATACTCCTTCTCTGAGGCTGTTGCCAGCTACCTGTTCCTTGGTCTTCCCATCAGGAGTAAATGACTGATTCTTCAAGTTTCATCCTTAGCTTGCTGTTTTCTTAGAATTTTTTGTTTTGGAGAGGTTGGCTTCTAAGACTCACCTGTCATTTCCACACATAATTTATAAGAGCCTTTCTGGTTGAGTCTCACTCCTTGGTGCTGGATATCCTGGGTTTTCTCACTGGGCTCTCTGGTCTGTGCATCATATCATCCCAGATCATTCATCCAAGCAAATGGCAACTCCTAATGGCATGATCTCGGCTCACTGCAACCTCCAACTCTCAGGTTCAGGCCATTCTCCTGCCTCAGCCTCTTGGGTAGCTGGGATGACAGGCATACACCACCATGCCTGGTTAGTTGTGTATTTTTAGTAGAGACGGGGTTTCTCCATGTTGGTCAGGCTGGTCTTGAACTCCTGACCTCAGGTGATCCGCCTGCCTCAGCCTCCCTAAGTGCTGGGATTATAGGCATGAGCCACTGTGCCCAGCCCTAGTTTTATTTTTTTTAAGGAAAAAACGGGATTATGTTTTATATGGTGTTTTCCTTTTTTACCTTTGCAAAAACTTAAAAAGTATAGAAAAGTACAGAAAAACAGTTCCCACTGTGCAGAATTAACACAGTTGGTATCTTAGCATATTTGCTTCCACTTATTTAAGAAACATTACTTGTTTGAGGAAAAATGATACTATTTTATTATAAATAATTCAAACAGTGTACAGAATTACAAAGGTAAAAAGAAATCACCTCAAGTTTTTCCATCTGAAATAACTATTTAATTTTAGGAAAACATTCAAACATTGTGTGTGTATGCGTACATATATATTAACAGAAGCGTAAGTGGGTAGACAGGTTTATAGAAGTACTTTCTAAAAGTGAAATGATACTATTAGTTTCTTTTTAAAAAAGCATTTACTTTTAACTTGATTTTACTTGAAGGAATTATTAAACTTCAAGTAAATCTTTTTTTACCACATGAGATAATATTTTATAAAAGATTGCTTTTAAGATTAAAAAGGTGAAAAATATTCAGTTGAAGTTACTGCTTTTACTCCTGTATTTTATTAGAGGTTTTATCTGTTGGCCAGGTGTGAATGCTCATACCTTTAATCCCAGTACTTTGGGAGGCTGAGGTGGGAGGATCTCTTGAGGCCAGGAGTTTGAGACCAGCCTGGTCAACATGGCACAGTCCTGTCTCTACTAAAAAAAAAATATATATATATATATTTTATATATATATATATATTTATGTAAATATGAAAATTAGCTGGGCTGTGTGGCACATACCTATAGTCCCAGCTACTAGAGAGTCTGAAGCAGAATTGCTTAAACTTGGGAGGTGGAGGTTACAGTGAGCCTGGGTAACAGAGCAAGCCATCTCAAAAAGAAAGATTTTATATGTTGACTCCTTGATTTGAAAAATGAAATGTCCTGCTATGTACTCCCCTTCTGATTTTGGTTACTTATTTTTCTGTCATTCAGATTGATTCAGTTTTCATCATCTATCCTTTTACCATGGTTCTCCTGTTCCTAAATTAATTTTTTGTTCATTTTAGATTGGCTGGATTTTGTTAATTTTTTTAAACACAAGGGCCAATGAGTGCTGTATTTTTTTTATTAGTTCTTTTATGTTTGGTAGGGTCTGACTTTTGTCTTTATACTTAAACTACATCTTGGTTGGGTCACATTTTCTTTTGCTTAGAACTTTGTAGACGTTGTTCAGTTGTCTTCTGGCTTGAATATTCTGGTTGAATGTTGCTGCAGAGAAGTCTGAGGCCAGCCTGATTATTATTTTTTGCCTTCCTTGTTAGTGATTTGCCTTTTCTGTCTGATTTCCTGACAATTTCTATCTTTATCCTCAAAGTTCAGTAGTTTCAATTAGGTTTTTTTGGTCTGTTGAATGTTTCATATTAACATTTTCTGTAATTTGATGTGTTCTTTTTAAAAATCAATTTCATTGAGATACAATTTATAAACACGAAGTATGTGTTTTAAGCATATATTTGATTAAATTTTGATAATGCGTATGCCTGTGTAACCATCACAACCACATACATGATGATGAACATTTCTGATGTGCTCTTTTGATCTGCAGATTTAACTCTTTATTTCAGGGAAATTATCTTGTGTTATATCTTTAAATATAGCTTATATCCTATTTATCAGTTTTCAGGGACACTAATTATTCTTATGTTGAATAGTCTGTCTTCCATATTTTCTAGTTTCCTTCTAGTCCCATTATCTTTTTCAGCTACATTTACTTGGCATCTAAAGCCTTTTTCTGTGTCAGGAGTTTGATTTTGAGCTGTGTTAGTGAAAATTCTTGAGGTATTTTTAACTTACCTAAAGGACATCTCAGGGTGGGGCAGAATTTGAGCTGACCAGTATACTTCTTTGTTCTGTTCTAGAGGCTGTTCTTCCCCCTTTGACAGTTTTAAAGTTTATTGCTTTACGTTCCTTTTATTCAAATATACACAAACAAACATATTTCTGTGTTGGGTTCTTTTTTGGGGAAATGAGAGATACGGAATTCTAGGAGGAAGGTTCAGTTGGCTTTAACATATATCACATGTATCTTTTTTAGGAACATTACTTCATTAGAGTGTTGAGGGGCCTTTCTTCAATATCTTTACTTCTTGGTAGACTTTGGAACATTTTTTTCCTTCCTTATTAATAATATCCTAGTATTTTATTAGGTCCTGGGATAGGTGGGGTAAGGAGTATCATAATCTTTCATAGGTAGGAAAATCAGGAATGGAGGTTATCAGGATTTTTTTTTTTTTTTTGAGACTTAGGTCTTGCTCTATCACTCAGGCTGGAGTGCAGTGGTGTGATCTTGGCTCACTGCAACCTCCACCTCCCCTATTCAAGTGATTCTCCTGCCTCAGCCTCCTGAGTAGCTGGGATTACAGGCATGTACCACCACACCCAATTTTTGTATTTTTAATAGAGATGAGGTTTCACCATGTTGGTCAGGCTGGTCTCGAACATCTGACCTCATGATCCGCCCTCCTTGGCCTCCCAAAGTCTAGAATTACAGGTGTGAGCCACCGTCCCTGGCCGAGAACTGCTGTGTCTTAATGAGGTATTTCTCCTTTCTTTCCTAGAGAGTGAGTACTTGTTCTAGGAATATAAGTATTTAACTTTTTTCCATTCCTTTATAAACGTTATACTGGCATGTATGTGTGACTGTGGAACATGGTGGTAAAATGTGTGGGTGAAATGTAAAATGTGAAATGACCGTGACAGCAGTTCCAGGACTTTTAAATTAATTATTGTGAATAAAATGGTGTGAATTGGAAATTTTGCTTGAATTGAGGACTAAACAACTTAGAGACTTTCTGAAATAGATTTGATTGAAGAACAGACTTGATTATGGATAACTGTGTTCAGAAAGGACATTTCTGATTTATATAAAATTTTAGGATAAAGTGTGATTTTAAAGGTAGAAGGATCTTAATGTATCCGTTATATAATAGAAATTTATCAATTTATTTTACAACTAATTATTGAACAATTACTATAACCCTGGCATTGATCTATGTATTGGAAATGTGCCTGTCCTTGTGGAGCTGGATTGTGTAATAGCAGAGTAAATAGGTAATAAGTAAATGTATAAACATATAATTTGAGCTATAAGGTAAACTACTACCTATTTTATCTATCTCGAGGAAATGAGCTAAATATAAGAAATACCTAAAAAATAATTTGAACTTATGATTTTCACCAGATTCTTCAGCTCTGAAAGGAATAGGTTTTTCAGAATTATTTTTGGATTTATATAAAAACTTATCTACAGATACCTTTTATAAGTGACCTTTCTAGCATTTCTTCTTAAAAAATTAATTTCAGAGTGATCTAAAAGAATAGCAACATTACTTTGTTTAAAATTTGCCTGTGTGTAAATTTTGAGCTAGTACTTGAGCTTTCTGACTTTTAATTTTTTTTTTTTGAGACAGAGTCTCACTCTTGTTGCCCAGGCTGGAGTGCGATGGCATGATCTTGGCTTACCGCAAACTCTGCCTCCCGGGTTCAAATGATTCTCCTGCCTCAGCCTCCCGGGTAGCTGGGATTACAGGCACCCGCCACCACGCTCAGCTAATTTTTTTGTATTTTCAGTAGAGACAGGGTTTCAATATGTTGGTCATGCTAGTTACAAACTCCTGGCCTCAGGCGATCTACCCTCTTTGGCCTCCCAAAGTGCTGGGATTATAGGTGTGAGCCACGGCACCCAGGCGATTTTAATTTTTTAAATATATACACCGATATGGTTGGCCTAGGCCCATGATTTATTTGATTGATTGATTCATTGAGATGGAGTCTCTCTCACCCAGGCTGGAGTACAGTGACATGATCTTGGCTCACTGCAATCTCCACCTCCTGGGTTCGAGCAATTCTCCTGCCTCAGCCTCCCGAGTAGCTGGGATTACAAGCATGCATCCTCAGGCCCAGCTAATTTTTGTATTTTTAGTAGAGGTGGGGTTTCACCATGTTGGCCAGGCTTGTATTGAACTTCTGACCTCATGTGATCTGACCACCTCAGCCTTCCAAAGTGCTGGGATTACAGGCAGTGAGCCACTGCGCCCAGCCCAGTTTCATGATTTTAAAACTGCTCATCTGTGCCACTCATTTTCTCCCTTGTTATAGTTCAACTTTGGAATGGTTTATATATTGAAAATACATAGATCTTTGTAATTAAAAAAAAAAAAAAACGTCTTTTTTAAAAATTAATTTTTTAAAGATTTTCTTGGCTGCTGAAAAGAAAGTAACTTGAGGATGCTCATGTAGAAAAAATGAATTTTCTAAATGAATATGAACATATCTTATGGAAATCAAATGGCAGTCATGCATTTAGAAAATATTTAGCTAAAGTATATGTATGTATTGCTATACTCATACATATAAAATAGCAACAGACCAGGTGTGGTGACTCATGTCTGTAATCCCAGCACTTTGGGAGGCTGAAGTGGGTGGATCACTTGAGGTCAGGAGTTCAAGACCAGCTGGTGAAACTCCATCTCTACTAAAAATAAAAAAATTGCCTGGATGTGTTGGCACACACCTGTAGTCCCAGCTACTTGGGAGGCTGAGGCAGGAGGATCCCTTGAACCGGGGAGGTGGAGGTTGTGGTGGGCCAAGCAACAGTGAGACTTAAGCAACAGCGAAACTCTGTTTCAGAAGAAAAAAAAAAAAGCAGTCATACAAAAGGTTTAAAAGGATGCTATGAAAAATATGAATAGAAATGCTAAGAATTTCTTTTCATATTCCAATAGATTGACTTGTGTATTCCTTGGAATGATTCCTCCTAATTTTTGTATATCACTGACATATCCTACCTCAGCCACCCATTCAGATGCTTACATCCTAGTATTTGTCATCACCATGATTTCTGACATTGTAAACATCTGCCCTCTTGATGATTACTTCCTATTTCTGCCAACTTACTCACTGTTGCTAATTCAACAATTTTCAGAATGCATTGAAACTCGTCCTTTACCAGACTTCACTTACTCCTTTCCCTCATATTGTAATAATTTCCTTGCAAACATTCTTAACTCTCTTGTCCTGTTTTCTGCTGAACCTAGCAGAAGAGCAAGTCTGGCTCAACCCATCTTTTTACTTATTTCACAGTCCTGCCTCTTAAGGCCTGGAAAGTGCCAGAAACCTAGAAATACCCTCTTGTCAGCTGTCATGGCTGATTCATTTTTTTTTCACCTTAGGCTAGCTGTCTCTTTTCCACGTACATTAGTTGTTTCTCTGTGGTTCACACATTTTTTCTCTTCACAAGAGACTGGCTTAATCAAACTGAATATCTCTTGCACCTTATTTCAAATTCACCAGAGAATCAAATTGGCTCAGCTTGGAGGAAATGCTTATCCCTGGTGCCATAAACTGTGTTGGAGGAACAAGGTACCACACTGTAAGCATAGCTGCTGGGGCCCACTCTTTAGGATTTGTGGGTGGTAGTAATGAGTGTGATATGACTTCTTTTAAGAAGTAGTCATGGATTAGGCAGACGCACAATAAAAACCACTTTGCTAATTACTCTTTAAGGAGAGAGATGTCCTTAATCTGGAGTCCATGAATGAGCTTCAGAGAGTCTCTGAATACCTTAAAATTATTTGAAAATTTTTTGTGCGTGTACATACATGCCTTTTTTTTTTTTTTTTTTGAGACGGAGTCTTGATCTGTCGCCCAGGCTGGAGTGCAGTGGTGCGATCTCAGCTCACTGCAACCTTCACCTCCTGGGTTCAAGCGATTCTCCTGCCTCAGCCTCCTGAGAAGGGATTACAGGTGCGTGCCACCAGGCCTGGTTAATTTTGTATTTGTAGTAGAGATGGGGGTTTCACCATGTTGGTCAGGCTGGTCTCGAACTCCTAACTTTTAATGGAGAGGGAGCTCACAGTTTTTACATATCTTCAAAGGGCAGTAGAGGACATTACTGTAGGTTTTCTTGTTTTTTGTTTTTTTGAGATGGAGTTTTGCTCTTGCTGCCCAGGCTGGAGTGCAATGGTGCCATCTCAGCTCACTGCAACCTCCACCTCTCCGGTTTGATTCTCCTGCCTCAGCCTCTGAGTAGCTGGGATTACAGGCACGCACTACCACGCACGGATAATTTTTGTATGTTTAGTAGACAGGGTTTCTCCATTTTGGTCAGGCTGGTCTCAAACTTCCAGCCTCAAGTGATCTGCCCTCCTTGGCTTCCCAGAGTGCTGGGATTACAGGAATGAACCTAGCCCAGCCTACTATAGGTTTTTGTTGGTTTCTTTTGTTTTGTTTTAGCAGTAATAACGTGTGATTACATGGATTTAGAAATCTTAACAGTGAAATGTAAAGAAAAAATAGTTTTTGCTATCATATTTTGAATTCAAGATAATTAAAGAGTTAAAGAAACATGACTTTTAATGAAAAATTTAGTTCTTCAAAACTTGAGTTTGACAAATGCATGTTGTAAATTGGTATTTTGTTTTTACATATACTTTAGATCAACAGAGGAGAATATTTTTGCCACCTCCACCTGGAATTAGAAAATGTGTCATATCCACCAATATTTCTGCAACATCTTTGACAATAGATGGAATCAGGTATAACTTTTGAAATTTCTCTTAAAGTCAAAGAAACCTATCATTACTAAATATTACTGAGTTTGCTTTTCTGTGCCCTCCACTAATTCCATTCTCTCCTACTTTTTAATGTTCTTAACATGTAATCACCTATTTTGTAATTATTGATTGCTTTGAGCAGGAAATGATATAGGAGGTGTATACTGTATTCCTATTCACACTTTTTGTTTTAGAGACAAGAGTCTCCTTATGTTGCTGAGGCTGGAGTTTAATGGCTGTTCACAGGTGCGTAGTCATAGCATCCTACAGCCTTGAATGGGGATCAAGCGATCCTCCTACCTCAGCCTCCTAGGTAGTTGGGACTACAGGCATGTGTCACTGCACTTGGCTGTTCACACATTTTAATTACTTGGCAACTTGAAGCTTCCTCTTTCCAAATTTAAGATTATGTAGATTGTGTATAATGCTTCATGAGTTTCACTAAATAGGAAGCTAAACCTATTTTTCTGTGCTCCCATTACAAGCATACACCTTAGATGATCTGATTCTTGCAGCCTCATTTGGTAGTGCAAGTTTATGTATCCATTGTTTATCTGGATATACTGTCTCTCACTTTGTATCTTTTTGTGAAAATGAACTGATTGAGGTCCCTTACCTTTTTTAGATGTAATAAATAGTGCTAGCAAATTTTTTAGTAAATATAGTAAGGAAACACTAGGAAATTTTAAGTCTGGACTGATAATTAATGTGAAGTTCTTTAAGACTGGGATATTTATCTTTTACTCAATGTATTTTATGTCTTAAAGTCTGATTGTCTGCCACAGGAAGGCTGAACCTGAATATCAAAGATCCTACGTGTTTCTCCTGGGTAAAATGATCACCCAGGTCTGAGAGGAAGTCTTAATTTCCTTTGCTTTTCTCTGTTACTTTAAAAATAATGGTTTCACTAAGGGATTAAGAGCGTGCTCTCCTGGGTAAATTAACCTCTGTAATTTTCTGTTTCCTGCACAGGCAAAAGCCATTAAATAGCATGTTTCAGAATGTTGTCTTGCTACTGCTATCCTACTTTGGTTCCTTATCTGACTTGTTCACCATTAAATTGGCTTAAAATGGCATATTAAGGGCTAGTTGAAATTAGATTCTGAATCTGTTAAAATGGTCTGAGCTGACTTTGAAGTTTGTATTTTTTTTAATTGAGACAAAATTCACATAAAATTAATCATTTAAAAATGAACAATTAAGTAGTACTTAGTACATTTACAGTATTGTACAACCACTGCTTCTACTTAGTTCTAAAATATTTTATAATCTGAAAGTAAAACCCCATACCTATTAGGCAGGTACTCCACATTTCCCCTCTCCACCTCAGCCCCTGGCAACTACCGGTCTTACTTTTTGTTTTTATGTATTTTCTTTTATTCTTTTTAATTCTTTAGATGTGTCAGCAGGAAGCAGTATGTATTTTCTGTTCTGGATATTTTATATAAATGGAATCATAGAATATGTGGCCTTTTGTGTTTGCTTTCTTTCACTTAGCATAATATTTTTGAGGTTCATCCACATTGTAGCATGTATCAGTACTTCATGCTTTTTTGTGGCTAAATACTACTGCTTTGTGTGTGTGTGTGTATTCCATTGTGTGTGTCTATGTATGTGTGTGTATCTATACTATATACATATATGCAAAGCAGTTTGTTCATCCTTTCATCCATTAATGGTTAATGGGCATTTAGGTGTTTTTACTTTATGGCTGTTTTTCATAGTGCTGATATGAACATCCATCTATAAGTATTTGAGTACTTGTTCTCAGTTCTTTTGGGTGTACACTTAGAAATGGAATTGCTGGATCATATGGTAATTTTGTGTTTAACTTTTTGAGGACCCCCTCCCAAACAATTTTCCACTTTGGCTGAACCATTTTACCTTCCCAGCAGCAACATATGAGGGTTCTGATTTCTTGACTTTGAAGTTTTTCACTTAACATAATAGGCATTGTGTACTTGCTGGTTTGCTAGGAAAGGAGAAACCAAAGTGGTTAAAAATTAACAAGTCTTTTTTTATTTTCCAGAAACTTAAATTGCTTTGATTCTTTTTAGATACGTGGTAGATGGTGGCTTCGTGAAGCAGTTAAATCACAACCCCAGATTAGGGTTGGACATCCTGGAGGTGGTTCCAATTTCAAAGTAAGTCTCTGTGTCAAATCTTTTTATTCAAACAACACCTGATTAGGTAATTTCTAGCTGGTTGCAGGAGAGAAAGTAAATTATCTGAGAAACCCACAGAACATCCTGGGGACTTTTTGGGTTTTTTTCCTTCTGTAGGAGCGAGGCATTACAGCGAAGTGGCCGAGCCGGCAGGACTTCTTCAGGAAAGTGCTTTCGTATCTACAGTAAAGATTTTTGGAACCAGTGTATGCCTGACCATGTGATCCCTGAAATTAAGAGAACTAGTTTGACATCTGTAGTTCTGACCTTAAAGTGCCTTGCCATACACGATGTCATAAGGTATGTAGACAACTAGAAAAAAATGAAAAATTTTTTAGTGTGGAGCCAAGTTACTGACTCAAAAATTATTTGAAGTATTTGACTCATACATCCTTGGGAGTTGAGGCTAACCTCTTAGAGGTTGGTTTTCATACTGGATGCTTTTTAAACTAAACTAACAAAAAAGACTTCCTTGCATTGCTTTAGTTGGATCTCTTGTTTATGTTTAACCTTGGCTTAGTGGCAGGGTTGGGGGGTTGTGCTGATGTTTATTTGGATCACTTAATGACTACTGTTTATTTCTAATGAAAGGTATATAATGAGCTAGGCATAATGGCTCATGCCTGTAATCTCAGCATTTTGGGTGGCCAAGGTGGTAGGATTGCTTGAGCCCAGGAGTTTGAGACTAGCCTGGGCAACATAGTGATACCTCATTTCTACAAAAATAAAAAAAAAGTATGATATGGTGCATGTTTGAGTCCCAGATATTTGGAGGCTGAGATGGGAAGATCGCTGGAGCCTAGGATGTAGAGGTTGCAGTGAGCTGTGATTGTACCACCACACTCCTGTCTCAAAAGAAAGGAGCTGGGTGCGGTGGCTCACGCCTGTAATCCCAGCACTTTGGGAGGCCAAGGTGGGCAGATCCCTTGAGGCCAGGAGTTTGAGAACAGCCTGGCCAACATGGTAAAACCCTGTCACTACTAAAAATATGAAAATTAGCTGGGCATGGTGGCACAGAATTGTAGTTCCAGCTACTCAGGAGGCCAAAGCACAAGAATCACTTGAACCCAGGAGGCAGAGGCTGCAATGTGCTCAGATCACACCACTGCACTCCAGCCTGGGCAACAGCGTGAGACTCTGTCTCAAAAATAAAAGGGTATACAGTCAGAAAGTGGAGGGTTTTGGTTTTTTTTTTGCTTTTTTTGTATGGCCAGCATTATACTATACATCATGAAAGACAGTATATCTCTGTAGTTTTTTGCTTTCACTAAGCTTAAGTTATATCAGGGAAACGGTTCAGACACATGAAGTAAAGGATAGAAGAACAGTTCTATCCTTTAGAATAGTTAAATAAGTCAAATGTTAAACTATATAATTGATTGGTATAGGATAGAATATTGTTGTAGATAGAAAAAAATTTCATATCATACATGGTAGAGGAAGTAATGGAAAAAAGTGTATCTTGTTCTTTATTTTGGTCTTAATTGCCTGAGAAGGGAAAAGTTTTAAGGAATGTTGGGGGATGGTAACTGTGCAGTCTTTAAATGCATAGTAAGTGATTATTAGGTACATCCAAGTATGTATTATAGGCCAGGTGCTATGGTTCATGCCTGTAATCCCAGCACTTTGGGAGGCCAAAGTGAGTGCATCACCTGAGGTCAGGAGTTCAAGACCATCCTGGCCAACATGGTGAAACCCCATCTCCACTAAAAATACAAAATTAGCTGGGCATGTTTGGTGCTCATCTGTAGTTCCAGCTACTCAGGGGGCTGAGGCAGGAGAATTGCTTGGACCTGGAGGGTGGAGGTTGCAGTGAGCTAAGATCGCTCCATTGCACTCCAGCCTGAGTGACAAGAGCAAAACTGTCTCAAAATAAACCAAACACAAATGCTCATTGTATACTCTCAGAAAGCCAATTTGCCAATTTCAAAATATTTTGGATAGTTATCATTAGACTAGAGATTTTCTGAATGAGACTATATAGACACTAGAAAGAGAAAAGCATGTAATACATGAAATTCTGACTATCAATAAACTATACCAATGAGAAAGAAGGAAAGAGCCATTTAAAGAAATTCAGCTGGGTGTGGTGGCTCACGCCTATAATCCCAGCACTTTGGGAGGCTGAGGCAGGTGGATCACAAGGTCAGGAGTTTGAGATTAGCCTGGCCAATATGGTGAAACCTCGTCTCTACTAAAAATATAAAAATTAGCCAGGCGTGGTGGTGTGTGCCTGTAGTCCCAGCTGCTCAGGAGGCTGAGGCAGAAGAATTGCTTGAACCCAGGAGGTGGAGATTGCAGTGAACCAAGATCACACCACTGCACTCCGCCCTGGGTGACAGAGCGAGACTCCATCTCAGAATAACTAACTGACTGACTGACTGACCAACAGAAATGTGAATAATCAAACCGAAAACTTTCAGATGAACCCAGCTTTTAAAATAATGTCTTGATTTTTTTCATTTGGGAAAAAGGGCCGTTTTTGGAAATAGCTGCTCAGTAAGCTTGACATTGAATCATAGTATATAAAGGATAGCAGAGCAACCTCTAACTAAGAATGAGTACATATTAGAAGAATAGGAACAATAATTACTTAATATCATCTGCATTGAGTTATTTTTCCATCTTAAGTCTTAAAACCCATAGTGTACTAAAAATCGCAAAATTTTGTTTCAAAATGCTAGAGACAAAAACAAAAAAAGACTTCCTTTTAAAAAAGTTGTATATAGAATAAGGAGTGGTAGACCCAGTGTTTGGGATAGATGGAATAGTATTTATAGATGACAGAAAGAAAATGGAGCTTCTCAATTATTTTGCTTTCCCTTTCTCTTCCATCAGGAAGAATGATTTTTAAAACTGAAACAAGTGAATAAGAAGGAATTGATGACTAAGATGGGTTAGGAAATAATGAGAGAAAACCCGACCACCATAAATGATTTTGTCTTGAGTATTTAGACAGTATTTCCATGGTACTAAAAGAACTTGCAGATTTAGTGTCAGAGGCTTTGTAGGTCATCTATTAGAAATTATGCAGAGCCGGGCGCGGTGGCTCAAGCCTGTAATCCCAGCACTTTGGGAGGCCGAGGCGGGTGGATCACAAGGTCAACAGATCGAGACCATCCTGGTCAACATGGTGAAACCCCGTCTCTACTAAAAATTACAAAAAATTAGCTGGGCATGGTGGCACGTGCCTGTAATCCCAGCTCCTCGGGAGGCTGAGGCAGGAGAATTGCCTGAAGCCAGGGGGCGGAGGTTGCGGTGAGCCGAGATCGCGCCATTGCACTCCAGCCTGGGTAACAAGAGCGAAACTCCGTCTCAAAAAAAAAAAAAAAAAAAAAGAAAAAGAAATTATGCAGAATAGGTTATTTAGAAAATTGTGAGAAAGGCAAATGTCTTGACGTTTTTTATTTATTAAAAAGGGCAGGGTCTAGTAACAACTGCCTGGTAAGCTTGACATTGATTGCTAGCAAACTCCAGTACAGTTTATTGAAAAATGGTTTTATAAAATTTAATGATTAATGAGTATGAATTTTAAAAGCTCACAATGAATATGCCATTTTTTGTTGTTGTTGTGTTTGGGGTTTGTTTGTTTTTTTTTTTTTTTGAGGCAGGATCTCACTCTGTCACCCAGGCTGGAATGAAGTGGCACAATCTCAACTCACTGCAACCTCCGCCTCCTGGGTTCAAGTGATTCTCGTGTCTCAGCCTTCTGAGTAGCTGGGATTGCATGCATGTGCCACCATGCCTGGCCAAATATGTCACTGTAAGCCATTTCCTTTTCAGTTTGAGGACAGGGTCATCCACATAATGGGTGCTCCACAAGAATTTATTGAAAGTTAACCTAATGTCTTTTATTTTCATCACAATATTTAACAGTACTGCATTTCATACCTTTGTGAATAAAAAAGTAGTCTGTAGATGACAGTACTGCTGAGTATAGTTGCCAAATAGCCCAGTCTAAAAAACTATTAATTAATTGTTCAGTGTAGCCTAGATGAAGGTTTTACTGGTATTGTGCTGAACTTAGCTCTTTCCTAATAAACATTTTTAATAATGATATTGAATAAAAATATTGACGTCACAATTAGATTTTTCTGGGAAGTATCTTAATATCTAATAGATAGATAATTGAAACCAAGCTTGAAGATGATTTTAACAGGTTAGAACCTTGGGCAAAAATCAACAGGGTATAAATTTGAAAGGATGTGTCTTATATTCTGTGTTTAGGATGTACAATAAGCAAATATATGTGGTAAAGATCTGAAATTATCAGATCATTGCAAACTTAATATGAGTTTATAGCTATGGCATAGACTTTGGTTATATTAATTATATAGACTTTGGTTATATTCATAAACTAGATGATGGGGAATTATAGCATTCCTGTTATGTGTTGGTCATTCAACATTTGGAAATCAGTTTTGGATATAATCAAGTTTTATGAGGAGTTTGACAAACTATAGTGTTTTTAGAGAATGGTATTATATATTTCTTTTTCTTTTTTTTCTTTTTGAGACGGAGTTTCGCTCTTGTTATCCAGGCTGGAGTGCAATGGTGCGGTCTCGGCTCACCACAACTTCTGCCTCCTGGGTTCAGGCAATTCTCCTGCCTCAGCCTCCTGAGTAGCTGGGATTACACGCATACGCCACCATGCCCAGTTAATTTTTTGTATTTTTAGTAGAGACAGGGTTTCACCATGTTGACCAGGATGGTCTCGATCTCTTGACCTCGTGATCTACCCGCCTCAGCCTCCCAAAGTGCTGGGATTACAGGCTTGAGCCATCGTGCCTGGTGTTGGTATGATAGGTTTCTTAGAAACCAAGTAACTTGTAAGGAGTGCTTGGCAGAATTGGTAATTGGTTAATCAAGGGGGGGGGATTAATTGCAGTATTTTAGAATAAATAGTTTTTACTATTATATAGCAGAAGCAGCTACTAGTTTGGTATTTCTCTAGCACAAGGGTGGCAAACTATGGTCTAATCTCACTGACTGTTTTTGTAAATAAAATGTTAGAATGCAGTCATAACTATTTGTTTACATATGACTGCTCTCATTGTAATAGCATAGTTGAGTGGTTGTGACAGAGACCATACGGCCTGCAAGCCGTATGTCTGACCCTTTATAGAAAATGTTTACCAATTCTTGCTGTAGAAGCTACCAAGACCTATTGGTACAAGTTGTAGGAAAGCTGGCAGTAGAACAGTGTGAGACTTTTGTTTATTATTTTTTCTTTTTATAAGAGATGGGGTCTTGCCATGTTGTCCAGGCTGTTCTCAAACTCCTGAGCTCAAGAAATCCTCCTGCCTTGGCCTCCCAATGTGCTGAAATTATAGGCATGAGCCACCATCCTTGGCCTTGTTTATTTATTTTTAAATAGAGTTATCAGTCCTGGAATGGACATTTTGTATAAGAGATTGGAACTTTTGTCTTTTATTGGATTTTTTTCAAGGTGAGAAGTTGGAGTAGATGATTTTCATATCAAGATTTAAGGTGGAAAAGTAACCCAGATCAAGTAATTATTTTTCCTGTTTTTAAAATATTTTTAAAATCATGTTTGATTATGCTATCCTTTTGAATGTTATTGTTAATTTTATTATATTCATTAATAGTACATTATGGTAATGTAAGAGAATGTCCTTATTTTCAGGAGATGCATGCTGAGATATTTTAAGCATGCAGTGGAATTATATTTGCAACTCATTCTTAAATCAGCAGAAAATAAGTATATACACATGTACACATACATGACATACAAAATTAATTGAATATACTTCCCCATTTATATAAAAGCATTTTGATTGGCCAGGTGTGGTGGTCACTCTTGTAATCCTAGCACTTTGGGAAGCTGAGGTGGGTGGATCACCTGAGGTCAGGAGTTTGAGACCAGCCTGACGAGCATGGTGAAACCCAGTCTCTACTAAAAATACAAAAATTAGCTGGGCATGGTGGCAGGTGCCTGTAGTCCCAGCTACTCAGGAGGCTGAGTCAGGAGAATTGCTTCAACCTGGGAGGCTGATGGCAGTGAGCCGAGATTGTGCCACTGCACTCCAGCCTGGGTGACCGAGCGAGACTCCATCTCAAAAAAATAAAGACAAAAGAGGTACTATTGAACAATTTATAATTTTCAGCCACTTTCAATTGATAGTTCTCTACTATTTCTGTAAATGTTTAGAAAAAAAATTACGGACTACAAAAAAGAGTAGACTTGACATTGGCTGTGTAGGATGGGTGGGGCAGGATTAGGATAAGTAGAGAGACTGATGAGAGTATTTTAGCTAAGGGGAGTTTAAAAGAATCACTTCTTGAAATAGAGGAGTGTGATTCAGAAACAAATTATTTACAATATAATTATTTCTGGATAGCAATTTAGTAATAGGTTTCCAGAGTTTTAAGTATCTTCATATCCATTGATCCATGAATTCTACTTCAGGATTAGATTTTTAAAATATATACATATAATGAGATCAAAGATTTAAACACACAGCAGTCTTTTAAAGCATAAGTTATAAGAACAAGCCAAATGTTCATTATTTAGAGACTGGTTAGGGAAATTATAGCAAATCCATATAGTGGGACATGATGTTAAAATAATGTTCATGGAGTTTGAATGAAATAGGAGAGTTGTTATGAATCCTCCTTTTAAAATGAAAATGTAACATATTAAATTACAAGTAATAAGATTTCAATTATGTAGAAGTTCATCACAAAAGATCTGGAAAAGCATATTTTAAAGTGTTATCTGTATTTGCCTTAAAGTTGTAGGATTTTTTTGCTTTGTCACACCATTATGTTATTTCCACATTTCTGCATTGAGAATATAATTTTGATTTTATAATCAGAAAACAGCAAAAATACAATACAAATTCATACTAAAATAAATCAAGATGCTTTGAAAAAAAAAATTATTTCCTCTTTTGCTGAATGCTAATCATGATCATATAATTTTTTTTTTTTTAGAAAAAGATGACTCGAAAAATAGAAATAAAACCTTCTAACGAACGTTTATCATATCTATATAAAATCCTACCATGTTCAAAGAATGGCCTCTTACTTTATGTCTTATTTAAATATACAGGTTTCCCTATTTGGATCCACCTAATGAGAGACTTATTTTGGAAGCTCTTAAACAACTTTACCAGTGTGATGCTATTGACAGGTAAAAAAAAAATTCATAACCAAAACAGATATTGATCTCTTTTTAAACAGGGTTCTAAATACCTTTTTTTAATCAGTAGAAAATAATTCATTTAAATTGAATGGATTGTTTTACTTCAAGTTAGAAATTGTCCTTAGTCTTTCATCACAATTCTGATTGAAAACCTACATGATAAAACCCCTTTTGTTTACTAGATATTGGTATCGTTTAGCAAGTAATTTCTGAGTACATTTTAATGCCAAGTATTATGCTGGATACATAAAAATGATAACAGAGTCAGAGTCCTTGTTTTTATGTTAGTATAATGGGGTAAGATTTGATATTAATAATTATGATGCTCTCAGCATAATGTGTGGTGGCTCACACCTATAATTCGAGCACTTTGGGAGGCCAAGGTGGGTGGATTGCTTGAGCCCAGTTGTTTGAGACCAGCCTGGGAAACCCATCTACTCTCTACTCATTACTTTCGGTAGAGAGTAAAACCCATCTCTACTGAAAATACAAAAATTAGCTGGTTGTGGCAGCAAAGGCCAGTAGTCCCAGCTACTTGGGAAGCTGAGGTAGGAAGATTTCTTGAGCTTGGGAGCTTTGGGGTTGCAGTGAGCTTAGGAGATCGTGTCATTGCACTCCAGTCTGGGGGGACAGAGCAAGATCCTGTCTCCAAAAAAAAAATTAAAATTTTAAAAATAACATTATTATTCTCTCATGTCTTCAGAGACATCCTCTTTATTTATTTATTTTTTGAGACGGAGTTTTGCTCTTGTTGCCCAGGCTAGAGTGCAATGGTGTGATCTCAGCTCACTGCAATCTCCGCCTCCTAGGTTCAAGTGACTCAACTGCCTCAGCCTCCTGAGTAGCAGGGACTACAGGCTCATGTCACCAAACCCAGCTAATTTTTGTGGCTTTAGTAGAAATGGGGTTTTGCCCTTTTGGACAGGCTGGTCTTGAACTCCTTGACCTCAGGTGATCTGCCTGCCTCAGCTTCCCAAAGTGCTGGGATTACAGGCGTGAGCCACCGTGCCTGGCCTAGTTTTCTTATATTGTATTGAATTTCTGGAGGTGGTTTGAGGTAATATTTTCTGATTTATTCTGAATGATGAATTTTATATTTATGCTCTCCCATTGTAGAAAGACTTAAAAACCTTTTCTTTGTATTAAGGAGTGGCCATGTGACCAGACTGGGTTTGTCTATGGTGGAGTTTCCTTTGCCTCCACATCTGACATGTGCGGTAATAAAAGCTGCTTCCTTGGATTGTGAAGATCTACTACTTCCAATAGCAGCAATGTTGTCTGTGGAAAACGTCTTCATTAGACCTGGTAAGATGTTTATTTTGAGTTGTGTTTTTTAAAAAGAATAGACTTTATTTTTTAGAGCATTTGTAAGTTTACAGAAAAATTTAGTAAAAAGTCCGGAGGGTTCACATTAATCCCCTCAACCTCCCACAGCAATTTCTCCTATTAACATCTTTCATTTGTATGACATACAAGTTACAGTTGGTGAGCCAATATTGACACATTATTATTAACTAAAGTGATCATTCTTTGTGTTGTATATTCTATGGTTTTTGACAAATGCCTAATGACACAGGTACCATTACAGTATCATACAGAGTAATTTCACTGCTTTAAACATTCTTTGTGCTTTGCTCATTCATCTCTCCTACTTTCCTTCATTCATACCCCTGGCAACCCCTATATCCCTTCCTACAAACCCATTGATCTCTTTACTTTCTTTTTTTTTTTTGAGATGGAGTTTCGCTCTTGTTACCCAGGCTGGAGTGCAATGGCACGATCTCGGCCCACCGCAACCTCTGCCTCCTGGGTTCAGGCAATTCTCCTGCCTCAGCCTCCTGAGTAGCTGAGATTACAGGCATACGCCACCATGCCCAGCTAATTTTTTGTATTTTTAGTAGAGACGGGGTTTCACCATGTTGACCAGGGTGGTCTCGATCGCTTGACCTTTTGATCCACCCACCTTGGCCTCCCAGAGTGCTGGGATTACAGGCTTGAGCCACTGCGCCCGGCCACGATCTCTTTACTTTCTTCATAGTTTTTCCTTTTCCAGAATGCCATATAGTTGAAAGCATACAGTATATAACCTTTTCAGGTTGGCTTCTTTCACTTAGCGATATGCATTTAAGTTTCCCTCATTTCTTTTCATGGTATGATAGCTCATTTTTTTTTATTGCTGAATAGCATTCCATTGTATGGAATGCATTCATTCACTCATTATTAAAGGACATGTTGGTTGCTTTTTCATGTTTTGGCAATTACAAATAAACCTGCTGTAAATATCCATGTACAGGTTTTTCTGTAGACATAGTTTTCAAATCGTTGCTGGATCATATAAGAATATGTTTAGTTTTGTAAGAAACTACCAAACTATCTTCCAAAGTGGCTGTGCCATTTTGCATTCCCACTGGCAATGAATCTGAGAGTTCCTTTTGCTTCAAATCCTGGGGGCAGTAATGTTTTGGATTTTGGCCATTCTAATTGATGTATAGTGGTACCTCTTTATTATAATTTATAGTTCTCTGATGCCAGAAGATGTTAAGCATCTTTTAATTTGCTTATTTACCATCTGTTTATCCTTTTTTGATGAAATATCTGTTCAGGTCTTTTTAAATTGGGTTATTGTTAAGAGGTCTTTGCATATTTTAAATAGTTCATTAACAGATACATCTTTTATAAATATTTTCTCCCAGTCTGTGGGTTATCTTCTAATTGTTTTGACATTGTCTTTTGCAGAGCAGAAGTTTTTATTTTCGATTAAGTCTACCTTATCAATTATTTCTTTCATAGATCATGTCTTTTTTGTTGTATCTAAAAAAGTCATTGTCGTACCCAGAGTCATCTAGATTTTTCTCTTTTGTCTTTTAGTATTTGGATGTACAATTGTGGTACTATTTGTTTAAAATACTAACATTTTTCTGTTGAAATGCCTTTGCTCCTTTGTTAAATATCAGTTGACTATACTTATATGGGTCTGTTTCTTGACTCTGTATCTTGTTCCATTTATCTGTATGTCTAGTCTTCCACCAATACTACACTGTCCTGGTTATTGGAGCTTTATAGTAACTCTAGAAGTTTTGTTTTCCTCTTCAAAATTGTTTAGCTGTTTCGGGTCTTTTTCGTATAAACTTTAGTACCAGTCTGTTGAAATCCACAAAATAACTTGCTGCGATTTTAATTAGGATTGTATTTTAATTAAGATAGATCAAAATGCAAAGAAATGACATCTTGACAGTATTGTTATCCTATCCATGTTAATGAAATATCTCTTCATTTATTTAGATTGCCAGTAATTCACTGAGCATTTACTGAGGGTTTACTGTGCCTTTGCCCTAGGATAGAGGACTAAGGATAAACAAGTTTTGTTGTTATTGTTGTTGTTACAGAGTTTCACTCTTGTTGCCCAGGCTGGAGTGTAATGGCACAGTCTTGGCTCACTGCAATCTCCGCCTCCAAGGTTCAAGCAATTCTCCTGCCTCAGTCTCCCAAACAGCTGGGATTACAGGCGTGTGCCACCACGCCTGGCTAATTTTTGTATTCTTAATAGAGACGGAGTTTCACCATGTTGATCAGACTGGTCTTAAACTCCTGACCTCAGGTGATTTGTTGGCCTCAGCCTCCCAAAGTGCTGGGATTACAGATGTGAACCACCATCCTAGCCCAAAACTTCATATAAAAAGAATAATACACTGTCCTTTCTTGTGTCTGGCTTCTTTTGGTCAACATAATGTATGTTAGATTTATTCATATTGTTGTATGTATCAATACTTTATTCTTTTTATTGTTGACTAGTTTTCCACTTTATGGACATACAGTTGTGCATTATCCTGTTGATGGACATTTGAATTGTTTCTTGTTTAGTTCTATTTTTGAGTAAAGTTATTTTGAACATTTTTGCACAAAACTTTTGTAGGTGTATATTTTCATTTCTCTTAGATAAGGTAAATGCCTAAGAAAAAAATTGCTGTGCCATTGAGTAGGTGTATGTGCATCTTTAAGAAACTGCCAAACCTTTTCCCTAAATAGTTGTACCATTTAAAAATTCCATCAGCAGTGTTTGAGAGTACAGTTTGCAGTAAACATCATTCTCAACATTTGGTTTTGCCAATCATTTTTGTTTTATACATTCTATTATGTACCTCTTTGTGGTTTTAATTTGCATTTTCCTGATAACTAATAATGTTAAGCACTTTTTTCTGTGCTTATTGGCCATTTATCTGTCTTCCTTTGTGATGTGTCTGTTAAAATATTTTCCCCATGTCTTTTTATTTTTGAGACAGAGTCTCACTCTGTCACCCAGCCTGGAGTGCGGTAATGCTATTTGGCTCACTGCAAGCTCCACCTTCTAGGTTCAAGTAATTATCTTACCTCAGCCTCCCTAGTAGCTGGGATTACAGGCACCTGCCACCCACCCAGCTAATTTTTGTATTTTTAGTAGAGACGAGGTTTCGCCACGTTGGTCAGGCTGGTCTCAAACTACTGACCTCAGGTGATCCACCTGCCTTGGCCTCCCAAAGCGTTGAGATTACAGGGCTGAACCACTGCACCCAGCCCCGTGTCCTAAATTTAAAAAAAAAACTTTAATTCATGGATTCCTTCTTCTGCCAGCTCACATCTACTGTTGAGCCCCTCTAGGGCAGTTTTCTTTTTGTTTCCTGTCCTTGTCAGCTCCAGTGGTCAGTCAGTGATTGGTGGAATTTGTACCTAAGCCTTTTAAGCCAGTGATGTTTTCACCTTCTACTGTTGAATCTGTGTTTGTGGTTCAGATACTGCTTTTATGGTTGAGGAAGTTGACCAAGTTTGTACTGTGTTGGGCCAAGGAGTAGAGGCTCAGACATTCCCTCTTCTTTTACTTCTCAGAAGGCACAGCTTTGGGCATGAGAACAGTCTTGTAGAACACCAGGAAGACTATGCTTTTAGCAGGTCTCTCTTTGTTTCCTTCACTGATCTCTCCGTTCAGTTTTTAGCTGGTCTATCTCTTGGTGTCACACCAAGGTGTTAGTCTCCACTGATTGCTAGCTGCTGGCTCTGTTGTTTTTGACAGCGCTCAGGGCATAAATTGCTCTGTAGTCTTGGTCCAAATAAAGTTGGGCACCTTGGCAGGGGCAAAGTATTGCCAGTCTTTGATAATCCTTTCCTCATCATCCCCGGAAAATAATCTCTGTGCAATGGAGCAGGAGCTGGAGGGCATAGTGGTGGTAATGAGGGCCTGTTCTTTACCGGCTATTCTATTTGGGTCCTCCCTAAATAGCAGAAGCTTGGGGACAGGGAGGTAGGAGCTGATGCTGTGGCTCACTGCATCTTCTTCAGCACAGAGCCTTGTGAGATGCAATGTCTGGATGTTCACTGGCTGCAAACAAACAAACCTGGAATAAATCTAGGAAACTGGGAGTAGTGGGAACTACCAGTGAGCTGCTGAACCCCGGGGAACAATTCTGCAACACAGAGCTGTAGGGAATAGAGGACTGCATAAGCTGTCAGTAGCTGTTAGGCTTTGATCTTCCCTATGTAGAAGGATTTAGGAGTCAGGGAAAGGGTGCTGGTTTCAGGCTACGCTGAAGGCTCTCGCATAGCTCTTCCACACACACACAGCTGTGGAGGGTGGGGCATTCTTCCTATTGTCCTTACTGAATTCCGTAGATTAGGCTTGTGTTAAGCATTTTAATCAATCTCCAGAGACTTTGAATGATTGTCTTTGGTAATTTTGACTAGTTTAATAGATGTTTCCCTAGAAAAGAAGTTTCACCCGACTCCTCACACTACCATTCCCAATACAGTTGACCCTTGAACACATAAGTTTGAACTGTGCAGGTTACTTATTTGTGGGTTTTTTCAATAAATATATTGGGAAAGTTTTCAGAGATTTGTGACAATTTGAAAAACCTCACAGATGAACTGCATAGCCTGGAAATATTTAAAAAAATTAAGTATGTCATAACATATGTGTATATACTAGTCTTTTATAAGTTACTACCATAAAACATACTGGTAAATGTTAAAAATTATCAAAAATGCATGCAAACACAGACTGCATAGTGCCAGTCATATAAACAAATGTAAAGATACTGTGTTAAAATAAGAACTGCATAAAATTAATTTATAAGTAGTACAGTAGCACATATTGTAATAATTTTGTAGTCAGCTCCTGTCACTGTTGCCCTGAGCTCAAATGTTGTATATGCTTAAAACACCACACTATGCTAATCATCTTTGCGTGTACAGTTCCTCTCTCCAGTAAATTTTGTGTTGCAGTAAAAAGTAATCTCTCGGCCAGGAGCAGTGGCTCACGCCTGTAATCCCAACACTTTGAGAGGCCAAGGCGGGCAGATCACCTGAGGTCAGGAATTTGAGACCAGCCTCGCCAACATGGTGAAACCCCATCTCTACTAAAAATACAAAAATTAGCTGGGCATGGTGGCACATGCCTAGCTACTCTGGAGGTTGAGACAGGGGAACTGCTTGAACCTGGGAGGCGGAGATTGCAGTGAGCCAAGATCATGCCACTGCACTCCAACCTGGGCAACAGAGCAAGACTCTGTCTCAAAAAAAAAAAAAAAAAAAAAAAGTGATTTCTCATAGTACTCTGGTGTTTTTCATTATGTTTAATGCAATACTTCAGACCTTGAATAATACCATGGGACCCCTACTGAGTACTACTATTTGTGGATTTTTTTAAGTACTACTAGTGATATTGGAAGTGTGCCTGAGAAGCAGAGAAAAGTCTTGACATTACAAGGAAAACTTGAATTGCCTAATACGTATCATAAATTGAGGCCTGCAGCTACAATTGCACATTATTTCAGAAAGATGATTCATCTTGTAAATAGATAATATAAACTTACAGTATTGATAAATACAATACAGTACTATAAATGTATTTTCCTTATTTTCTTAATAACATTTTCTTTAGTTTATTGTAAGAATATAGTATATAGGCCAGGTGTGGTGGCTCACGCCTGTAATCCCAACACTCTGGGAGGCCGAGGCAGGTGGATCACAAGGTCAAGAGATCAAGACCATCCTGGTCAACGTGGTGAAACCCCGTCTCTACTAAAAATACAAAAAATTAGCTGGGCACGCTGGCGCTTGCCTGTAATCCCAGCTACTCAGGAGGCTGAGGCAGGAGAATTGCCTGAACCCAGGAGGTGGAGGTTGCGTAAGCCGAAATTGTGCCATTGCACTCCAGCCTGGGTAACAAGAGCGAAACTCCGTCTCAAAAAAAAAAAAAAAAAAAGAATATAGTATATAATACATATAATTTAGAAACTATGTGTTAATTAACTGTTTATGTTATTAGTAAGGCTATTAGTAGTTAAGTTTTGGGAGGAGTAAAAAGTTATACATGGATTTTTGACTGTGTCAGGGAAGGGAGTTGGCATCCCTAATCCCTGTGTTGTTCAAGGGTCAACTGGATGTATGTGGGTCAAATTCAAACACTACAAAGGTAGTTAAATGAAAAGTAATTAATAATAATTACTTTTATAATTATAATAAAATAATTCGTCTCATATGGGGATAGTTACTACAGGAGAAAATGACAAGTCTACTGAGACTTGTCCCTCCTAAACAAGTCCCCAGATCTGATTCCTAGAGACAACTGCTACCAGCTTCTTATGTATACTTAAAGAAATACTCTAGCTAGATATATAAACGACCTAGGCATCTAAACTTGGGTCTTTAAGAACTTCAGCTGCTGCAAGATGCAGCTTGTTTTTGAGCATGTGATTTCTTGAGATCTTGTTACACCCAAAATGTGCATTGGTTTTCCACCTGCTTCTGAGTGCATTTGTAGTTTTTAATCGGTTAGGCAGTCCTTTCTGGCTTGGGTATTAGTCATTGTAGATCACCTAATTTAGTTTATTATATTCGTATCACTGGTAAACTGGCTAGTATTTTAAGATCTGAACAGTAAATTAAGGTTTTTTAAACATGTTCTGGCATGGTGGTTCACACTTGTAATCCAGCACTTTGGGAGGCTAAGAAGCAGAGGACAGCTTGAACCCAGGAATTTGAGCTGCAGTCAGCTGTTTTCACACCACTGTACTCCAGCATGGGCAACAGAGTGAGACCCTGTCTGGGAAAAAAAAAAAAAAAGATTTTAAACATTTAAACATCAAAATGATGATTCATCATATGTAGTAATTTCTCTCTGTTCCTATAGTAAACTGTATATAGATTGTCTGCTATTATAGCTATTGCTTTTGAAGTCAGACAGTGGAGTTAGGGCTGTTAAATATTCTTTAGGTTGTAAATAGTATTGCCTAAAAATGGAGCAAATGTAAAATAACTACATGGGTTGGTTCTAATATTTTTATTTTAAATATTTTAATTGTAATTTTTTAGAAACAATGGATACATCATGTGTATGTGGTGCTTAACCTATTCCTCTGCCTCAACTCTGAGAACTGTTTTTATTGAAGCCTTTTCTATATAACAGTTTTGTTTTCTGATTGATTGCTGTATAGAAAAGTATTACATTATCTTTCCCAAGGGAGAAGTTCAGCTTCTGTAGCCTTGTTTTACTGCTTCAATTTCTTCTTTATAGTTTTGCCTTATTGGCATCTACCTATTTGCATGAGGTAAACTGATAATTCAGTCTCATTTGGGGAGAGTTAATAAACAGGAGAAAATGACAAGTCTATGAGAAAATGAAGATGGGTAATGAAACTGTCATTTTGTTAGAAGATAAACTACATAATATACATTTAGATGTTCCTTTACCTACCCTGAATTTGGTGTGGGACTTTTGCCAGTTTTAATTTTAACTAATTAGGTTATTTTGAGGGAAGAGGTAGGGACAGGAATGAAAATATGCTTTGTCTTTTAACTCTGAGAATAATGGTAGGGGTGGACAGAAAGGTAGAGACAAAGACAAGGTAGCCATGTGGGAAAAAGAGCCAGAGAAGCTAGATGCTCTCTAAATTATATTTAAAGTTAGAGCAAATAACCACTCTAAACAGATCCAACACTGACTATACAGTTAATCTTCACAGAATATGAACTGAGTTTAAAATTGTAATTCACTAGATTTTATTGCAAAGTTATTCTTTATTCTTTTTGGTAACGGAGTCTCGCTCTGTTGCCCAGACTAGGCTGCAGTGGTGCGATCTCAGCTCACTGCAACCCTTCATCTCCTGGGTTCAAGCAGTTCTCCTGCCTCAGCCTCCCAATTAGCTGGGACTACAGGCATATACCACCATGCCTGGTTAATTTTTTGTGTTTTAGTAGAGACAGGGTTTCACCGTGTTGCCCAGGCCGGTCTCAAACTCTTGAGCTCAGGCAATCATCCTGCTTTGGCCTCCTAAAGTGTTAGGATTATAGGTGTGAGCCACCATGCCTGGCACAAAAAAAATTCTGACATCTTAATAAGAGATGGTGAGCCATGGTTACAGCCAAATTGTACATTTCTAGGGTTATCTGGAGGTAGAAACAAACTGAACTGTTACTGGAAGCTTCTCTAAGGTATCACAACGCAGGGGACCCAGGCAGCTGGGGCTCTACATTTCCTCCCCTCCCCTTCCCTCCGCTTTCTTTCCTCTCCCCTCCCCTCCCCTCCCTTCCCTTCCTTCTTTCCTTCCTTCCTAGACAGTCTTACTGTCTTCCTTTCTTTTCCTTTTCCTTTCCCTTTTTCCCTTTCCCTTTCATTTCCATTTTCCTTTCCTTTTCTTTTTCCTTTGTCTTTTCCTTCCCCTTCCCCTTCCCCTTTCCTTGAGATAGGGTTTTTGTCACCTGGACTAGAGTGCAGTGGAACAATCTTGGCTCACTGTGGCCTTGGGCCCAAGGGATCTTCCCACCTCAGCGCCCCCTCCCAAGTAGCTGGGACTATGGGCATATTGCCACCATGTCCAGCTAATTTTTTTATTTTTAGTAGAGGCAGGGTTTCACCGTATTGCCCAGGCTTGTCTTGAACTTCTGGACTCAAGCAGTCTACCCGCCTCAGTCTCCCAAAGTGTTGGGTTTTCAAGCGTGAGCCACTGTGCCCAGCTACTCAATATTACTATAGCAGGAAACGCCATGATTCTAGGGATTCCAGGAGGCACTGATTCTTAGGTAGGCTTGTCTCTTAGTTCTGAGAGCCAGGATGGGGTCAATCCTGGAATCTAGTGCAATTTGACTTTTGGCACAGTATCTTCTGGGGGATGGCAGTTAGGTGCTTGAAATGAGATATTTTGGGTTAAAAATTAGTATCCCTGGCCGGTGCGGTGGCTCATGCCTATAATCCCAGCATTCTGGGAGGTAGAAGTGGGTGGATCACCTGAGGTCAGGAGTTCAAGGTCAGCCTGGCCAACACAGTAGAACCCCGTCTGTACTAAAAAATATAAAAATTAGTTGGACATGGTGATTTGCGCCTGTAATCCCAGCTACTTGGGAGGCTGAGACAGGACAGGTGCTTGAACCTCGGAGGTAGCTGTTGCAGTGAACCAAGATTGTGCCACTGCATTCCAGCCTGGGCAACAGAGCAAGACTCTATCTCAAAAAAAAAAAAAGTATCCCTCAGCAGTTCAAGAAATGAAGATTAATAATAATTTATATCTTCTTCAGGGTCATTTGTATGGTCTGAGATAAATAATATTCTCTTTTGTCTCTAGCTGCTTCATTCAGTTGCTACCTAGGTAACATAGTTGGAAGCTACTTAAAGGATAGGATGGAAGACTTTATACTTAATCAAATTACTTTCCTCCTGATAACAGGAATTGCTGCTTTACAGATTCACCTTGTAGTCTATAGTAAGTGCTGCTCCCTGGAATCAGGCAACATTGTGCCTCTGCTAAATCTAGCTGTGATAGGTATAGGGAATAGGAACTGTGGTGTGACATGTTAGGTTGAAGGAAGGACCCCTATGCAGTTTTGAAAAAATGGGACTCTGAAAGATTAGCCCTGGGTTGGCCAGGCGTGGCTCACGCCTGTAATCCCAACACTTTAGGAGGCCGAGGTGGGCCGATCACAAGGTCAGGAGTTCAAGACTAGCCTGGCCAACATGGTGAAACCCCATCTCTACTAAAAATACAAAAATTAGCCGGGCACTTGTAATCCCAACTACTCAGGAGGCTGAGGCAGGAGAAATCACGTGAAACCAGAAGGCGGAGGTTGCGGTTAGCCGACATTGTGCCATTGCACTCCAGCCTGGACAACAAGAGCGAAACCCTGTCTCAAAAAAAAAAAAAAAATGGTTAGCCCTGGGTAAAGTGCCATATGGGGAATTTGGGCAGTCAGAGAGTACATCAGTCCTAAATGGAGTAGGGGGCGTGGTATCAAAGTCAGTAACAGATAAATCTTAAAAACATAATGTTGAGCAAGAGAAAACAGATTCATCAAGTACATACTGTTTGATTGATTTATACAAAGGTTAAAAATGGGCAAAACCCGGCTGGGTGCAGTGGCTCACACCTGTAATCCCAACACTTTGGGAGGCTGAGGCAGGTGGATCATGAGGTCAGGCATTCAAGACCAGCCTGACCAAGATGGCGAAACCCCATCTCTACTAAAAATACAAAAATTAGCCAGGTGTGGTGGCAGGCGCCTGTAAATCCCAGCTAATCAGGAGGCTGAGACAATAGAATTACTTTAACCTGGGCAGCAGAGGTTGTAGTGAGCTGAGATCATACCACTGCACTCCAGCCTGGGTGACAAGAGTGAGACTTTGTCTCAAAAAACAACAAAAAGAAAAACAAATGGGCAAAACCCATCTGTAGGATTAGAAGTCAGGATATAGTTACCCTTGTGCAAGGGAATGGAAAGGCAGATTTTAATGAGCTTCTGAAAACAAAGTGTAGACACTTAATGTATAGTATAACTGAATTGCCTCTCTAATTCTTTCAGTTGATCCAGAGTACCAGAAGGAAGCAGAACAGAGACATCGAGAATTGGCAACTAAAGCTGGAGGATTTAATGACTTTGCAACTTTAGCTGTCATCTTTGAACAATGCAAATCAAGGTATGTAAGGTAGTCCTTTGTATAGAAAATGTCAATTTGATGTATAGTTCCAATATATACTTATTATGTGGCTGGTGACACTAAGATTCAGTGAAGATGATATTGACCTCAAGGTATTTTGGATTTCCATGAAATTATCTATGTCAGATGACTGTTGCTTAGTAGGCATTTGGTATATGATATTGATTCTCTTCTTTTCTCCTCAAACCTTTCCTGAAAATGACCTTATAGAATTTTGCTACTATGTAGGTGGCCTAGATTAAAAAATGATTGCATATTTGTTAATGCACATATATAAGTAAAGAATTCCATTCACAAATTATTTTTTAATGTAGTCATTAATTTAATTGTTTTTTTCAAATTTTCCAAAATACTTCTTTAGTACTTTGACAGGTCTCCTAAAGGAACTGACGGTTGGTAATGGGTTTATACTTTTGTAATAGAAATGAGAATGTTAGATTGTCTTTTACTTAGAGAAGACATTTTAAAGATACGAGTTTTTGTTTTACAGTGGAGCTCCAGCTTCATGGTGCCAAAAACACTGGATTCACTGGAGGTGCTTATTTTCTGCATTTCGTGTGGAAGCCCAACTTCGAGAACTAATCAGGAAGCTTAAACAGGTGATTGCCATAATGGTTTTTTTTCTTGAGTAGCATTTTGGACCTATATATTTCATACTGAATATTCAGTGATGTACATTACCACCCTTTCTTCACTACCAACCTTCCTTTCTATTTGTTTCTATGTATAGCCATCTCCCTAACCCCATGAAAGATTCCTAGTAGTAATAAAAGAATTGTATCTGCAGAATTGAAGATATTTAAAAATTGCTTTCCTGATACATAATTGATGTGCAATAAACAACATATATTTAATGTTTACACTTTGATGAGTTTTGACATTTGCATAAAACAACTATCAAGATAATGGAATATATCCAGCTTTTCCACCAATTTTCTCATTTCCTGTTTTTTTTTGAGTTGGAGTCTCACAGACCCGTAAGCTGGAATGTGGTGGCCTAATCTCAGCTAACCGCAACTTCTGCCTCCCAGGTTCAAGCGATTCTCCTGCCTCAGCCTCCCAAGTAGCTGGGATTACAGGCTTGCATCACCACACCCAGCTAATTTTTATATTTTTAGTAAAGATGGGGTTTCACCATGTTGGCCAGGCTGGTCTAAAACTCCTGACCTCAAGTGATTCACCTACCTCGGCCTCCCAGAGTGCTGGGATTACACGCATGAGCCACCGTGCCTGGCCTCATTCCCTTTTATAATCTGTTTGTATCACTTCCCAGAACCTCCCCCACTTACCCGGGTAATCACTGATCTGCTTTCTGTCATTATACAGTAAGTCCTCACTTAACGTCATCAGTAGGATCTTGGAAACGGTGACTTTAAGCACAATGATACATAGCAGGTCCTAGAAAAATGTTTTTTTTTTTTTTTTTTTTTTTTTGTAACAACCTGATTTCAGAAAAATGTTGTTTTATTCACCGTTGTTTTAACATTGATAAGAAAAAAATTACTTTAAAAATTTTGCTTAACGTTCCAATTTCTAAGAACTTATCATTGTTATTGAGTACTTGTCTCCAGGGTGGATGACAGCGTAAGACCCTGTCAAAACAAAACCTAACTCAAATCAAAACCAAAGAACCTACCCATTCTCTTCTTTCTCCAGCCTCTGGAAACCACTGTTAATATTTTCTTTGTTTCATTATTAATGTTTTCTATTTGCCTTATCTTCAAGTTCATTAATCTTTTTTCCTGAAGTGTTTAATCTGCCATGAATCCCATCTAGTATATTTGTCATCTCAGGTGTTGTATTTTCTTTTTTTTTTAAGACGGAGTTTCACTCTTGTTACCCAGGCTGGAGTGCAATGGCATGATCTCGGCTCACCGCAACCCCCACCTCCTGGGTTCAGGCAGTTCTCCTGCCTCAGCCTCCTGAGTAGCTGGGATTACAGGCACGCGCCACCATGCCCAGCTACTTTTTTGTATTTTTTAGTAGAGACGGGGTTTCACCATGTTGACCAGGATGGTCTCGATCTGTTGACCTCATGATCCACCCGCCTCGGCCTCCCAAAGTGCTGGGATTACAGGCTTGAGCCACCACGCCTGGCCCTGTATTTTAATCTCTAGATGTTGGATTTCAGTCTTTAAATTTTTACATTTTACTTTTCACATCTCTGCTTTTTGAACATACATAATCCAGCTATACAAATAATTATATAATGGAATATTAAATCTGTGTCAGTTGTAAGTTGATTTTAATTTATTGATGTCCTCATTTATGGATTGTATTTTTTTGCTTTTTTACATCATACCTGATAATTTTTCAGTGGATGCTAAACATTGTGAATGTCACCTTGTTGGGGGCTAGATATTTTTGTGTTCTAGTTACTTGGAAATGTTTTGATCTTTTTGGGTCTTGCTTACATCATTTGGTAGGTGGGATCAGAGCAGCACTCAGTGCAGGTCCAGTTATTCCCCTCTACTAAGGCAAGACACATCTGAGTACTCTTACCAAAATCACTTGAATTATTGTAGCGTAGTATTCTCATGTGGCTTATAGGAACAGGCGCCATTACTAGCCCTGTGAAAACATCCTTTTAAGAAGTTCTTTTCTTGAGCTGGTAGTTTTCTCAGATTCATGTGCTAATCAGTACTCCACAGAACACTTGAGGAGGACCCTTTGCACCTCTCTGGAGTTGTGTCTTTACGCAGTTCTCTTCTTTCCTGAACTCTTGTTCTGTGAATTCTAGCCACCTTGGTCTTCCTGGACTCCCAGCTTTGTCTCCCTAACCCAGGGAGTTCTCTGGATTCCATCTGAGTTTTACTTCCCTGTACCTTGGTCTGCAGTCTCTCAAGGCTGAAGTTGGGGCAGTTTTTGGGCTTACTGCATTTATTTCCTGTCTCTGGAGTCACTGTCCTTTATTGCCTGATATTACAGTGTTTTGGAAATCATTATTTCATATATTTTGTCCATTTTTTTTGTTTTCAGATAGAAGGGCAAATGTGGTCCCTTTTACTCTGTCTTTGGCAGAAACGGAAGTCTTTAGAAATATGGATTTTTCAAAATAAAAGATTATTTCAAATTTTGCTATGAGATTTACCACTCTATATATATTCTTTTTACAGCAAAGTGATTTCCCAAGAGAGACCTTTGAAGGCCCTAAACATGAAGTACTACGAAGATGTCTCTGTGCAGGCTATTTCAAAAATGTAGCTCGAAGGTAGGCAATAAGACTTGAGAGATGGATCAAGATATATACTGCATTTGACTATCTACAATTTTAGACTATTTAATAATAAACATTGAAGATTTGATTTAAGCTCTTTGATGATTAAGACATCAATTACAATGACCAGGGAGAGCTGCAGTGGCTCAGTGTATGGTATTAGAGCTCAAGCAGGATACGAGGTGTGTTTTTAGGGTGGCTGTTCAGCATGGGTTATCTTCGCTTAAGGCAAGTAACAAGAGTTTTCTTGCAGAGGGGTGGCCCTTTGTATAGTGTGAAAGCCAGGTAGGTTGAGCATGGCATCCCTCAGAAAAGGTAGCTTGGCATGGAATGTTAGGGCTTGAGCAAGGGGAAGGGGTTATTTGATTTGAGGTATCAGTCTGAGTATAGTGAGGAAGGCATTTTTTTTTTTTTTTGAGACGGAGTTTCGCTCTTGTTGCCCAGACTGGAAACCTCCAACTTCTGGGTTCAAGCCATTTTCCTGCCTCAGCCTCCCCAGTAGCTGGGATTACAGGCATGCACCACCACGCCCAGTTAATTTTTATTTTTAATAGAGATGAGGTTTCTCCATGTTGCTCAAGCTGGTCTTGAACTCCCGGACTCAAGTGATCCACCTGACTCAGCCTCCCAAAGTGCTGGGATTACAGGCACAAGCCACCGCACCCTGCTGGGAGGCATCTTTATAGAGAAAGGGATAACATTGGTGGTGATGGAGATTCATTATATACAGAGGAATTGGTCACGTAACTATGAGTGATAATGGTGAAGGGAATTAAAAATACTGAAAGTGAGAAAATGGGAATGATCTCTGTGCTGCTGGATTGAAATTTCAGTATATCATAAAGTTAGGGGTTTCAATTTAGATGGATGCATGGACGGACACTGGAATAAAAATAGATGTTAGTGTGTATATATGTAATGCAGTTATATGTATGCAAATATTTATATGTATACATGGGCTATTTCTGAGAGGGACTGAAACAGCAACTCCCAGTCCTTCTATTCACTGCAATAACAATGAGTAAACATAGTAACCAGATCTTGACTTGGGACATCCATCTGCCACTTAAAGAAATCAGGGCTCTTTGGAGAAACGGGGCTGGGAAAGTGAAAGATGAGCCCAGAACATCTTATTTTGCCAGCAAGCACAGAAGTGATTAATAAAGGTTGAGACCACGTCGGAAGAACATAGGAGCCAGCATGAAGAGGCTCCAACTGATCAAATATGAGACACTTTAAAGCGTCAAAATAAGTAATGATAGTAGTAGATTATTATGTACTTAATAAAATGTGAAATCATGTGTCTGTCATGGTATAAATTAATAAACGAGTAAATTAAAAGCTTAATGAGAAATAGAATTGTTTACAGGTACCTCTCCATAAAATTTTTGTTAATTACAAAAGCAAAAAGTAACTTTACAGTGGAGAATCCTGGCATATGCTACCAAAATCAAGCATGAAAGTGAACATAATGAAATAAATCGAAATCATGTTCTTACTGATAGGATACAATGAGAAAAACACAGCATTATTTCTGTGAGGGACATACCACACAGTAACTAGCCTTGACATCTTTAAAGATGCCAAGATCATGAAAGACAAAGACAGAGGAACTATTCCAGAATGAAGGAGACCAAAGGGACATGAAAAGAAAAAGGCAGTATATGATTCTGAATTACATCCTTTTGCTATAAAGAATATTATTAAGACGTTTGGTGAAATGACAGTGGGGTCTAAGGATAAGATGTTAGTAACATATCAGTGTTAATTTCCTGGTTTTGATAGTTATAGTCATGTTGGAAAATGTTCTTGACTGTAGGAAGTGCACACTCAAGTATTTGGGGATAATGGAACATTAGGTTGGCAGCTTACTGTCAAATGATTCAGGTAAAAAAGACTTTTTTACTTGCAACTTTTCTGTAAATTTAGATTGTTTTACACTTTTAAAAATATGATATGTCTTGGTTACCCTCTGTGTGCCAAATTGGGCAGGTACTGAAGATAGAAAGGTAGAGTAACATGAGTCCTTGCATCATTCTTGATGATACCTGAATCTAATGGAGGATACAGATATGTAAGTGAATAATTGCAATGCAATTTGATGTGGGTTATACTGTGAATATATATACAAAGTACTACAGGAAATTATAACAAATGAACTAGGGTTAGTATTTTGACAAGTTTTTTGGAATGGCATTTAGATAGGGAAATGTGGAAGAAAATATGTTAAGGGCATGAATTGGAAAAATGATAGATGAACTAATTGTCAAGTTTTAGAATAGTGAAAAGGCGAGGTCCAGGTGGACAATGGCGGCAGCTGTTGCCTCTCGGCTTTCTTGGCTGCTGGGTTGGTCCCGCCCATAGCTGGGGCTGCCTATGTCGAGTGCTGCCCATAGCGGAGAAGGTTCAGCTCTCATGTAGAAGGTCTTCACCTTCTTCGTCACGCTCCCTGGGGTGGGAGTCAGCATGCTGAATGTGTACCTGACGTTGCAAAAAGAGCATGAGACACCCGAGTTCGTCACCTACCCTCATCTCTGCATCAGGACCAAGCCGTTTCCCTGGGGAGATGGTAACCAAACCCTATTCCATAACTCTCATGTGAATCCACTTCCAACTGGCTACGAAGATGAATAAAGAGAATCTGGACCACTACCTGGGCACCAGGGATCACAGCACTGGTTTGGACCATTACTCTGCACAAGGACCATAAAAAGTATATGGGACCTTAAGCTCACCTTCTTTACCTGTATCAAATGATGACTGGTATACTGATCTTCCATTCTTTTGCTTGTGGCAGGAGATGGCTTAAATAAATAACTTAAACTTTAAAAAAAAAAAAAAAAGAATAGTGAAAAATCACCTATCTCTTTAAAAAGAGATGCAGTGTAATATAACATAAAGAAACCATATTTAAGTGAGAAGAACCATTTAGGACATGGTTTTACCATGCATTAGCTCTGTGATCTTGAAAAGTCTAGCTAATTTATTTGAGTTTCAGTTTTGACCTTTTAATAAAATTCCTGCCTCTCAAAGCTCATAGATTATTGTTAATGTTACTACTGATTGCTTATACCTGATTGTAGTGACTTATACCTAATTGTAGTTACTGTTTAACTTGAATAATTAATTTAAGATGAATTGGTAGAGAGGTTGTAGTAACAATTGAATAAATGTAAACCTCTGCTTATAATGCTCTTTGTAGTAGAACATACTGCAGTTGTTCATTGCTGAACTTAATGCTTAATTTACTTCATTCTTTTACTGTTCTAGTCTTTATCATTTTGTTTTTCTGTTTACAGATCTGTGGGGAGAACATTTTGCACAATGGATGGGCGTGGAAGCCCAGTTCACATTCATCCTTCCTCAGCAGTAAGTGCTTTCTTTTTCATAAAGGGAAGAAATTTGTAATGGTGTGGAAATAAGTAATATAAGTATGTCTTCTACTTTTCACTTTGGGGTTAAATTTGCATATATCTATATTACATAGATCTATAAGGGTACTGGTTGGCCTATGCCCCTTGTTTGAAGAAGACAGGAATTAATTGAGAAAGGTTTGGACTATTTGGTTGGTCTGCTGTGAAATAGGGCAGGTTATTGAGTTTATCATCCTTAAAAGAAATGTTTTATAGCTTCATGAACAGGAAACCAAACTTGAATGGATCATTTTTCATGAGGTATTGGTTACCACCAAAGTCTACGCAAGAATTGTATGCCCAATCCGTTACGAATGGGTAAGAGACTTGTTACCCAAGTTGCATGAATTTAATGCACATGATTTGAGCAGTGTGGCCCGACGTGAAGTGAGAGAAGATGCAAGAAGGAGATGGACAAATAAGGAAAATGTAAGGCAGCTAAAGGGTGAGTAAATCATTTGTTCTACTCTTAACCACTATGCCATAGTGCTTCCCAGTAGTGCTTTACTATTTTTCTTTATAAAAATGTTGTGACCAACCTGGGCAATGTGGTGAGACCCCATCTCTTAAAAAAAAAAAATTAGCCAGGCATGTTGTTGTGCACCTGTAGTCCAAGTGACTTGGGAGGCTGAAGCAGGAGTATCACATGAACCCAGGAGTTTGAGGCTGCAGTAAACTGTGTTTTCACCAGTGTACTCCCGCCTGGGGGTGATGGAGTGAGACACTGTCTCTTTAAAAAAAAAAAAAAAAAAACCATAGAATTTATGATTTATGCATTATTAACTCAGAATCCCCTTTGTTTCCAAGGGTTTTTTTCTACAAAATATTAGGACCCTGGTTGGGAGGCATAGTTGTGGTATGGAAATAGGACAGAAAGTTTAATTATCAGCTCGCACACACAAAACTCTTTTAAGTAAAGCTTTTTGAGGTTGAATGATGAAGCATATCGTATTTTCTTTATTTGACGTCACTGGAAAATAGAATGGTGAAGAGTTTTGCCCAAGAAATCATAGAAAAGTCTTTAGAAATGTTAACCACTAGGTATTTTATTACAGTGTTACAACACTGTGCCACGTGTCTGAATTAGAGTCAGTTTTTCTGACACGTTGGCTTTGGTGCTCTTAATTTTGTAACCATAGACTACATTGCTTTTGAAAGGGCAAAATTTATTTTTCTCATTATTCTTTTTACTTTGTTAATGTTGAAAAATCAGGGCTTCTCTTTCACTTAACACTTCCAGTACTGAATCTCAAAGCTAAGTTTTATTGGATTAATTTGTAATGTTTTCAGATGGAATATCAAAAGACGTCCTAAAGAAAATGCAAAGAAGAAATGATGACAAATCCATATCTGATGCACGAGCTCGTTTCCTTGAGAGAAAGCAGCAGAGGACCCAGGAGCACAGTGATACACGGAAAGAAACAGGCTAAGGTGGTGAACCCTTCAATTCAGGAAGTAGGAAAAGCAGCCAGGAAATGTGCTTCTACTTTGCCAGTTATTTCAGACAGCACTACCAAGAGGAAGTGGTCAGCACTTGTTATTGGCATATGAACTAAAAGCAAATCAGAGTTCATAAATCAAAGCTCATCAGTTCCCATAAATGCAATTGTCAAAGGAAAGATTGCGTTGCCATAGTCATAAGCAATGATACATTAAACCAATGAAAGACAGTACATGTAATATTTTCCTCAGTGCAATTTTGCTGGCCTTAACTGGTATCAAACGCTGTCATTGAGATGTTTTCAAAGAACATTGAGTTGTATTTAATCAGCGTGTACTCCATTTGCATTGAAGCATTAAAAATTATTTTCCTTAAATCTCTTTAAGGCCTTCTTGTCGCTATTAGAATAGTGCTTATCAGGTATGTGACCATTTCTTTCAGAAGGCTGAACATAAGAGGTTTCTACTCAGCAATACTTAAATGTCTAACTGTTTAATTGCTACAGAGCTTTATAGATATTTAGAGAAAAGACTTAATCAATTAGTAAATAAAGTTGCCTATGGCAGGATTCTTTCTTGAATTAATATTAATCCTTAAATTGATTTTTCTGGGATTATACAAATTCCTTTTTATATAAAAGTATATTGTTTAAAACAGTAGCTATAGCCATTAACCAAAGGACAGATGATATATATATACATATATAGAGTTCTTTTTTAGCCATACCTACGTAATTGTATCAGCACCATGTATGTAGGTGTGATAGTGCTTTCAAACAGCCCCTCCATCTGGCCTACTCTGTTATTTCCAGCTGCTTGGGTAGGGCCATTTAACTTCCATTATGCCAGACTTGGGATGGGATTTTCAAAGCAGGCAACACTATTTCATTGTGTTTCAAATTGGAATCTTGAGGCTAGTTAGTATCACACTCAGGCCACACTCAGCACTTGCCCACTCTTGTTTACTGCCTTGTATTCTAGTTATTTGTGTATTTGTCTCCCTCACTAGATTATACGCTCCTTGTGGGCAGGGACTATGTCTCTTTTCATCTTTGTATCTTTCATGCATCTGGCATAGTGCTTTGCACATAGTAGTCACTCAGTGTTTGTTAAATAAAGCTATTAGTGTCATTAAAATTCAAAAAGACAGTATAATGTGTGTTTTTAGATATTTTGTGTAAAAGTTAAGCATCTAAATTTTTTATATATAACTAAACTCTTCTAGTTATTTCCTTTGGAATCTAGTTTTATGTTCAGTAATAGAAATTTGAAATGTTTATCAAAATCACAAGGACCCAAATTCATGTATTTGTCCCTAAGAAAAGGTGAGTGATAGTTTCTCCGAACCTCTCCAGTGTTTTAATTTGTTAATTTTTATCTGTAGTGCTCTAGACACTGTTATTAATACATATTAATCATTTAATTCTGTTCGTTTTTTCTTCTCAGGTGTGTTGTATAAGGGCATTTCCTTAGATGTGGTAGGAGTGTGTGTGGATTCTTGGAATGAAAACTCTTCTAGTTTAGTAAATATTAAGCACACATTCTGAATCTACATCTCACACTCAAATTATATCAGTTCTTTCAGTAATGTCCTTTATGGCATTTTTCTCTAGTTCAAGATTTAGTCTAGGATCATGTATTGTATTTAGTCTCTTTTAATCTGGAAAAAATCCTCAGTTCTTCTCTTTGACACATGAACATTTTTGAATAATATAGGCTAGCTACTTTATAGAATGTTCTCCAATGTTTCTTCATGGCTGTGCATTTTTAACTGGAATACTGCATAAGGAATAGTGTCTTTCAGGGTATTGCATCTGGAGGTACGTGACATATGCCCCTTACTGATGGTATTAACTTTGATTACTTACAAGGGTGCTTTTTAAATGATATCAATGTAGTTATCCTTATAATTCATAAATAATTTGAGGGAGAGATACTTTGACATTATATAAAATATTTTGTTCCTTATAAAATGTGACATTTTGGATTTATCATCAATTGATTATTCTTGCCTGAATCCATTTTATTCTTATGGCTGCAAAATGGTGATTTTTTTTTCTAATTCTTTTCGATATTTGTTGGTATCATATTGTAAGGAAGAAGGTTTTCCTTGAAGGATGAATGTCTGATAAATGAGTGGGTGCTAAGAAGAGCATGGATCGAAGGCCGGGCACGGTGGCTCACGCCTATAATCCCAGCACTTTGGGAGGCTGAGGCGGGTGGATCACGAGGTCAAGAGATCAAGACCATCCTGGTCAACAAGGTGAAACCCCGTCTCTACTAAAAATACAAAAATTAGCTGGGCATGGTGGTGTGTGCCTGTAGTCCCAACTACTCGGGAGGCTGAGGCGGGAGAATTGCTTGAACTCAGGAGGCGGAGGTTGCGGTGAGCCAAGATCGTGCCATTGCACTCCAGTCTGGGTAACAAGAGCGAAACTCCGTCTCAAAAAAAAAAAAGAGCATGGATCAAGACAGATAATTACTTACAGAAACCCCAGAGGGTGCTTGAGATGGTGGCAAACAGTTGAGTTTACTTGGTGGATAGAATATATATAGCAGAGTAGCTGGCTGAAAATGTTGAGGTCAGATTATAGAAAGCTTTGTAAACCAATCTATGGAATTTGGAATACTTTTATAGATTTTTTTAGAAGGGAAGGACATCAATACAGTTTTGGGATAATCGTGACTGATACTGATAAGAAGTTTCTGTTTTTTGGTTTGCGTTGAGAAGACTGTGAGAGTAATAGTATCAAGGGAATGCTGGAATTAGTTAAGGCAAGAATGTGGAAGCAGCCTTGGAGGAAAGGTGGTTTTTATGGAGGAGTTTGTTCTTAAAAGAATGTGAATACACCTTCAAGTTACTAAATGAAACAAAACAGAATCAAAGACAAATGTTATAATAGAAAAATGGGCAAAGGACATGGTCGGTCCTTTTATAAAAGGGGGAACAGGAAGGAAGGGTCAATAAATAAGGCAATGAACCTAACTTGTAACTAGGGAGATGCCATTAATTTATATCATATTAGCAATAATTAATACCTCAAAAGTGTTGGTGATGAAGAATAAATTGTTCTTGTTTAATTAATTTATTTATTTTTCATACAGCTCTTTTGCCCTGTCTGGAGTACAGCATGATCATGGCTCACTACTTCCTTGATCTCCTAGGCTCAAGCAATCCTCCCACCTTAGCCACCTGAGTAGCTGAGAGTACAGGTGTGTGTCAACACACCCGGCTAATTGTTTTAAAATTCATTTGTTGTAGAGATGAGGTGTCACTATGTTGCTCAGGCTGGGTCTCCAACTCCGGAGCTCAAATAGCCTACCAAAATCCCGGGATTACAGACATGAGCCACCATGCCCAGCCAGGTCTTATGTTAGACAACATTTTGGCAGTATCTAGTAAAGTTGAAGCTGTGTACAACCTGATACCTAGTAAGTCCACCTCTAGACTTAGGTGGTTTTGAACAGGGTATCACATCTGGAGGTACATGGCATTTGTCCCTTATTGGTGATACTAATTTTGATTACTTAGGGTGGATCCAGTAAGTCCACATTTAGACTTAGGGGTTTCTGGGTTTCTCTAGACTAGGAACTCTGAGACTATATACAGTATACTGTGCCTTATAAAATTGGACTCCTATAGATTTAACATTAATTGCTGATGATAAATACATAAAAAATTTAGATACAGCATTCATTACAATGTGAAATACAACATTGTTTCTAAAAGAAAAAATCTGAAAACAGCACATATATATAGCTATCAGTAGGGAAAAACATTAGTAAATTGTGATGTGTTCTTACTGTTGAATTTTACCGCAGTGAAAGTGATTTTTGAAGTTCTTGATGTATACTCCTATTTAGCAGGACAGATGAACCAGTTCATATTCCAACCAGCAATATATGAAAATACCAGTCACTATACCTCATACTACCTCAGTCTTCTAATTATTGACAAAAAGGTGCCTCATTATTATCTTAATTTACATATTTAGATATTTAATGCTTTTTTCATATGTTCAAACTAGGGAATAATAAAATTATCTGATTTGGGCCAGGCATGGTGTCTCATGCCTGTAATCCCAGCACTTTGGGAGGCCAAGGTGGACAGATCACGAGGTCACAAGAGATTGAGACCAGCCTGACCACCATGGTGAAACCTCATCTCTACTAAAAATAGAAAAATTAACTGGGAGTGGTGACACACACCTGCAATCCCAGCTACTCAGGAGGCTGAGGCAGGAGAAATGCTTGAGCCCAGGAGGCAGAGGTTGCCATGAGCCGAGATTGTGCCACTGCACTCCAGCCTGGCAACAGACTGTTTTAAAAAAAAATTACCTGATTTGAAATTGATAAGCCAGATAGTAAATATTTTAGGCTTTCTGGCCATATAATCTCTGTTGCAGTTACTCTGATGTTGTAGTACGAAAACAACAACAGACAGTACATGAATGAATATCACTGTGTTCCAATAAAACTATGGAGAATGAAATTCGAATTTCACATGTCAGGAAACACAGTCAGCCCCCTGTATGCAGGGGCTCAGTATCTGGGGTTCCACACCCACAGATTCAATCAACCACAGATTAAAAATATTCCAAACAAAATCCAATAAAATATACAATAATGAAAGATAATATAAAAAACAACAGAGTATAATAACTTTATATTAGGTATTATAAGTAATCTAGATATATAAAGTATACAGGATGATATACATAGGTTATATGCAGATACTACCCATTTTATATGAGAAACTTAAGCATCAGCCAGATTTTGGTATCCTCAGGGGGAAGTTCTGGAACCAAACCCCAGCTGATACTGAGGGGTGACTGTATTATTGTTTTAATTTCAGGGTTTTTTTCTTTGGAGTCTTACTCTTGCCCAGGCTGGAGTGCAGTGTCGCAATGTTGGCTCACTGCAACCTTCGCCATCCAGGTTCAAGTGATTCTCCTGCCTCAGCTTCCTGAGTAGCTGGATTACAGGCATGTGCCACCACACCCAGCTAATTTTTTTATTTTTAGTAAAGACAGGGTTTCCCAGGTTGGCCAGGATGATCTCAAAAACTTTTGACCTCAAGTGATCCGCCTGCCTTGGTCTCCCAAAGTGCTGAGATTATAGGTGTGAGCCACTTCGCCCAGCCAATTTCAGTTCTTTACACTTGTACTTGAGTCTAGAAAATATTGTGAATGGGCCGGGCATGGTGGCTCACACGTGTAATCTCAGCACTTTGGGAGGCCGAGGCAGGTGGATCATGAGGTCAAGAGATCGAGACCATCCTGGTCAACATGGTGAAACCCCGTCTATACTAAAAATACAAAAAAAAAATTAGCTGGGGATGGTGGCGTGTGCCTGTAATCCCAGCTACTCAGGAGGCTGAGGCAGGAGAATTGCCTGAACCCAGGAGGCGGAGGTTGCAGTGAGCTGAGATCGCGCCATTGCATTCCAGCCTGGGTAACGAAAGCAAAACTCCATCTCAAAAAAAAAGAAAGAAAGAAAGAAAGAAAGAAAATATTGGGAATGTACTTTTTACATTCCCAATGTAACTTAAAAGATCATTTCATTTGCAAGACAATGTCTTAATGAAATGTCTTATTTTTCTGGCTTTTACTTTTTCTTCGTAGTAGTTGATAGGACTGGGCATAATATCAAGGAATCAATAAATTTAAATAGTAATCTTTATTCTCCCAAAGATTTTTAAAGTAATCCTTATTACTTGTTAGCTGTACCTTTAAACTTAATATATGAATAATATAAAATTCCCTTGTGAAGCTGTTAAAATATTTTTCAAAGAATGATCAGTCACATTCCTTGCCAGATAAAATCTACATATTTTTCTCACCTAATATTATTACTTGGTTCTCAGCTGAAACATAGGAAATGAGATAAGTGAACGCAAAATGCAGCCCAGCATCTAGTTTGGTGCTTTGTATATGGGATGTATTTATAACGTAGCCTAGGCTTCAAATTAGATGGGTAGTGTAATCAATAGATGCTTTGATAGCACGAGAATTAAGGTAGATCGATTTTTTTTTTTTTTGAGATGGAGTCTCGCTCTGTCACCCAGGCTGGAGTGCAGTGGCGCCATCTCAGCTCACTGCTATCTCCGCCTCCTGTGTTCAACCAGTTCTCTGCCTCAGCCTCCCAAGTAGCTGGGACTGCCCACCACCACGCCCAGCTAATTTTTATATTTGTAGTAAAGATGGTTTCACCACGTTGGCCAGGCTGGTCTTGAACTTCTGACCTCAAACGATCCACCCACCTCGGCCTCCCAAAGTGCTGGGATTATAGGCATGAGCCACCGTGCCTGGCCAGTAAATGGATTTTAAGCTGAGTTTTTGAGGGAAGAGTAGGACCTGGACTGAAACAAAAAGGGAAACAGAATTTATGTAGTTGGAGAGAGGAACCAGATCTAAACAGTGGAAAGATACTGGTGTCACTTTGAGAAGGATTTTTTGGGAAGGGTTTTGCAATGCCCAGTCTGTATCTTGGGTTAACACTAATAGGTCAAATGGAGAATAATCTGACTGTCACTCATTCCTACAGAAAGAAAAATTTAAAAGTAGATTGGACTTGGATCTACTTTTTATCATGTGACATTGTATACTTGTCTGCTACTTCATTTAGTTCCCTTTTTAAAAAATGGAATTTTTACCACTTCTGTGCAAAGATTAACATTTTTAAAAAATAAATTAATTTAAAAATGGAATTGTTAAGCCTTCCTCAAAATAGACTAAGAGCTGTCTTCATCAGGTTAGTTTTTCTTTTCACGATGCATGTAGAATGCTTTATATTGTAGTCCCTCCTTATCTGAGATTTCATTTTCTGATGTTTCAGTTACTTATGTTCAACTGTGTCCAAAAATAGGTGACTATGATATATTTTGAGATAGACAACAGTCACATAACTTTTATTATAGTACATTGTTTTAATTGTCCCGTTTTTATTGTTAATATCTTACTGTGCCTTATTTATTTATTTATGAGACAGAGTTTCACTCTTGTTGCCCAGGTGGAGTGCAATGGCGCGATCTTGGCTCACCACAACCTTTGCCTTCTGGGTTCAAGCGATTCTCCTGCCTCAGCCTCCCGAGTAGCTGGGATTACAGATGCACACTACCACGCCCAGCTAATTTTTTTTACTTTATTAGTAGAGACAGGGTTTCTCCATGTTGGTCAGGCTGGTCTCCAACTCCTGACCTCAGGTAATCCACCCGCCTTGGCCTCCCAAAGTGCTGGGATTACAGGTATGGGCCATGGTGCCCAGCTGCTGTGCCTAATTTATATGTTAAACTTTATCATAGGCATATATATATAGAAAAACCATAGTGTATACTATATAGGGTTCAGTATTGGCTGCGGTTTCAGGCATCCTATGGAGAGGTCTTGGAGTATATCCCTTGTGGATAATGGAGAACCACATATTTAAGTGGTTCTCCTTAGAGAAGTGGTTCTCCTTAAATAGAGACTTAAAAGTCTCCTTAACCTAAGGAGACTTTTTCATGACTCTTGGTGCTAACAAGGTTGGATCAGAAAAGAAACAATTTATATTAATAAATCTAAGGTAGGCTTATATGAATGCTGCATACTTTTCATCATTGGAGTTTATGGAATGAACAGTAGTTGTCTGGTTCTATACTGTACAACATTAAACTCAGTTATTTGGAATATGAGCAACCAGGAAAAGAAAATAACCAGGTATTTGGTTTGATTTACATGTAATCCACTTTTAATAGTCATGACAGGATGAGGTATAGCATTTTAAAAAAGTAATTCCTAGTGTATCCTAAGTTTGGTACATACTGAGATTAGGCTACATTTGCAGTAGTACTATACAACAACTGTTCACTGATGAATCTGAGACCTTTAAGGTTCAGAATTGCTTTCCCTATTTCAACTGTTTTTTTCAAAAAAGGCTTTACAAAATAATTTAACATTGAGTATTTAATTTTACATTGTAGGTACTGGAAAATGTTTGAAGAAATTAATTATAATTCCTTTACACTTTATTGTTAACCAAAACTTTACCAAATGTCAGTCCTTAGCTATTCTGTTGTGAATAAGTGAGAGTTTACTACCATTAATAAGGCTGTAGATGTACATTGCTACTGGCAGAACTATCCCTGGAGTGTGACAAAACTTTAAAATTCCCAAGGGAACATATCTGTGGGTCATGCTTTGCTTTGAACTGGAGACAGTAGTAACTCTAGGAGGTGAACACAGAATGTTCTAGATTTTATTGTTACCCATGGTACATTATATTTCTATATATAGAAACAGCAATTGCCCATAACAATTATTCCCACACTTCACCCTCACTGCCTCTTCATTCTATAGATGCTCTCAAGCTTCTTGTGACTTTTGTCAGAAGATGTTGTGGCGTGGCATCTGTCTCCCTATTAATCAGCAGGGTTAAACTCCTGGATTTTTCTGTCCACAGTGTTCTGTGAATTGCTATTTATTTGTAAACCAGCTTTTTTTTTTTGAGATGGAGTCTTGCTCGGTTGCCCAGGCTGAAGTGCAGTGGCACACTGTAGAGCGGCAAATGAAGACATATTTGTCTGATCTTCCTCTAATACAAAATCCACTATTAATAAACACCTTTTTTAAAAGTGCTATATAAAAGTATAATAGAAAGTTTCCTTTAATTTGTCTAGAATTGAAAGGGAAATAGGGGAGGCAGAGAGTTTCAAAAAATATTGAAGGCATCCAGAAGCTTTTTTGTTTGTTTGAGACCGAGTCTCGCTCTGTCACCTAGGCTGGAGTACAGTGGTGTGATCTCAGTGGCTCCCTGCAGCCTCTGCCTCCCAGGTTCAAGTGATTCTCCTGCCTCAGCCTCCCAAGTAGCTGGGATGACAGGTGCCTGCCAACATGCCCAGCTAATTTTTATATATTTAGTAGAGACAGGGTTTCACCATGTTGGCCAAGCTGCTCTCAATTCAAACTCCTGACTTCAGGGGATCCACCCGCCTTGGCCTCCCAAAGTGCTGGGATTACAGGTGTGAGCCACCAGGCCCTGCCTTAACCAATTTTTGTGAGATGACTTTTTAAGGTAATATCATGAACCACTTCATTCCTCTGCCAGGATCTGATTTAACCCTTCTAAAACATGGGTGGGCCCCATATACTGTGACCTGATTGGATCCCCACAGTTAGTCTTTGCTTTTCACTTAGAACATGCCCAATGCTGATACAGAGTAAAGATTCACTATAGATCTTATTGCTATCTATTTAAAAGTTTAAAACAAGCCTTACCAGTGGATGATGTCAAGAGTATAAGTCTATACTCCAAGAATGTTACAAAAAAAAAAAAAAGTTTAAGTCGGGTACATTTCATAGTAAAATTAAAAGGCCATTAAAATTTTGTTCTTTCGGGGCTGGGTGTGGTGGCTCACGCCTGTAATCCCAGCACTTTGAGAGGCTGAGGCAGGCAGATCACCTGAGGTCAGGAGTTCAAGACCAGCCTAGCCAACATAGTGAAAACCCCATCTCTACTGAAAATACAAAAATTTGCCAGGTATGGTGGCTGGTGCCTGTAATCCCAGGTACTCAGGAGGCTGAAGCAGAATTGCTTGAACCCAGGAGGCAGAGGTTGCAATGAGGCAAGATCATACCATTGCACTCTAGCTTGGATGACAAGAGCAAGACTCAAAAAAAGGAAGAAAAAAAATCTTGTTGCTTTGTAAATGCTGCTTTCATTTTTTCATTTTGGAGAGGGGAGCCTTGCCTATAGTCAGTGACTTGCACAGGGTCAAAATAGAGTGAGCATTTGTTTACTCACATTTGATAGGCTGTTCTTTATCTTGCATGAAAAGATAATGACCTAGCCAGTCTAACCCTGCTGGGATTCATATCAATGGCCCCAGGGGGTTGAGATGCTTCAAAGCTGCTGTTCAAATGGCAAAACCAGGTATCTTACTTGGATAATACTAAAGTATGTCTTTTATGGCTTTATTAGAATCTGAATTGTAAACATTTGGTAAAGTGGATTAAAATTCTGCTTTACAATTAATCTCTGAGTATGTGAGATATGCCTTTGTGACTTTTGCAATGCAGCAAATTCAAGCTGTTTTTTTTTTTTTGAGACGGAGTTTCGCTCTTGTTACCCTGGCTGGAGCGCAATGGCGCGATCTCGGCTCACCGCAACCTCCACCTCCTGGGTTCAGGCAATTCTCCTGCCTCAGCCTCCTGAGTAGCTGGGATTACAGGCACGCGACACCATGCCCAGCTAATTTTTTGTATTTTTAGTAGAGATGGGGTTTCACTATGTTGACCAGGATGGTCTCGAATTCTTGACCTCGTGATCCACCCGCCTTGGCCTCCCAAAGTGCTGGGATTACAGGCTTGAGCCACCGCACCCAGCCTCAAGCTGTTTTTAAAAAATCAGGTTTTTAAAAAGCAGGGGCATTAATGCCAGGGCTGCTTGAAGATGAACAGCTACAGAGAAATCCTACAGTAAGAGGTTTTTTGTGGTTTTTTTTGAGGTGTCATTCCATTGAGGGTTATATGTATATATCCTAGTTGTTAGCATAACATTAAAATTAGTGACAATATACAGGTTTCTTGTATAGGTTTTGAAAAACTAGCACTCCTCAAAATAACAGACCAAGCAATGTAGTTTTGCTAATGGCACTTGCTATGACTCATGATAGGGACGAACTGCTGATGAGCATTATGACAAAAATAGCCTTAACTTCACCATTTATTTTATTAACATGGCTACCTTGCTAAAACATTTTCTGAAACCAAAAGCTAGGGTGATCATTCATAGCATTATCTTTTAAAAGACTATGTTGGGGTCCAAAGTGGCTCCCGCCGGAGGTCGTGGCGCTTGCGAAGGCGAGGTCATGAGTTCAAGGCTAACCTAAGCAACCTTATAAGCTCAAACTGATTGGCAAAAAAAAAAGACTGTCATACTGCATCGTTGAAAAAAAAAAAAAACATTCTGGAAGAAAGGTGCAGTGGCTCACCCCTGTAATCCCAGCACTTTGGGAGGCCAAGGCAGGCAGATCACGAGGTCAGGAGTTCAAGACCAGGCTGGCCAACATAGTGAAACCTCATCTCTACTAAAAATACAAAAATTAGCCGGGCATGGTGGCACAAACTTGTAATCCCAGCTATTCGGGAGGCTGAGGCAGGAGAATTGCTTGAACCTGGGAGGCAGAGATTGCAGTGAGCTGAGATCAAGCCACTGTACTCTAGCCTGGGCAACAAAGCAAGACTGTCTGAAAAAAAAGAAAAAAACATTCTGGGTATTAGGATTTGCTTCCCGGTCTGTTAGGTTATCTGTTCTCCCCTCTAACTTAAAGTAATGTGTGAAAACAGTGCCATTCAGATATTGCTTAGGTAACTCTTAACAGGGCCTCAGCCTTTGCAGTTTTTAAACCAGTGACACTGCCTTTATACTGTTAGCAAGAACATACCTCACATACTCTGTTAACATGGCCTCAGCTTTTGGGCTTTCTAAACCAGTGAAACTGCCTTTATACTGTCAGCAAGAACAGCAGACTCCCATTAAAAAAAACCTATTACCCTACTCCAATTATTCATCTTTAAAAAGGCATAGGGTTTGCTGTTTTTGTTTTTTTTTTTTAATGTTTATCATCTTGACTTTTTTTTTTCCTTTTGGAAATTTTTGGATTGATTTGAAGATCATTTCAAAATGATCCAGAATATCAAAATCTATTTTTCCTCTTCCTAAATTATTTCTCAAAACAGTGTATTCATCAGATTTCTATGTGTGATAACGTAGCAGTCACTAACAGAACCTCAGTGCACTTCTTGGTTAGATATTCCACACCAAATAGCTAAAATCAACTGCTTTTGGGATTCTAAATGTACTTAAAGTTACAAGATCTGTATGAAAATGCAAGACACATTAATAAATTAAATTTTGGCAGCCAATTCATGATACAGCTCTTTTATCTCCAGATTCTGAGACTGAAAATATAACTTGATCAATCTATTGAATTACTGTAATAAAACAATTACTCCCTTAGAATTTTAATTTAGAATTTGTCTACTTCCAAAAAGGGTTTAAACCAGTTACTATTAGGCATTAGAAAGGTCATTTCAAATGTTGCAGAACACAGAGGATCTTCGTGTATTTAGCTTAACGATACAAAAAGAAATTTTGCAAGCATAAATATTCACTCTTACAACATGGTGGCAAGGTTTTTCTTTGTAGGACAATCTCTGACTGCCCTCTTACCTGCCAGTCTTCTCTCATGCTCAGTATGTGAGACAGTTAAGGGAAAAACACTAGAAGCAACTAAAATGATTGGCGAACTTCTCACTCTAACCAAGACTGCTTAACACAAAATTACCGTCTTCCCAATAGGGTTTTACGTCCTTTATCTGAAAAGGGCACTAAATATAATTACTGTGGACTTGAGTTTTTCTTTCTGGGGGGAGAAATCACCTTTATAAAGATAAAAGGCACAGAAGCAACTTCTTTTATCCTTTATTGGTGCCACTGTGAAATACTATTATGGCTTATACTTTAGCATGGAAGTGCTGGAAGGTGGTTATTGATCAGTGAATGCCGTTGACACCTTCATGTTCTTTGACTGGATGCTCCGGCTTTGAAGCGCCACATTTCTACACTGCTAACCTAGAGGAACCTGTGTTGAGATGATCCCACCGAAATAACACGGCTAATAGTTCATCTCTTTCCTCCAGGAACCTTCAGGTTTTACCAACCATCTTTAACCTAATTATCTAAAGAGACATAAGTTTGATGTGGCAAAAAAAAAAAAAAAAAAAATCCTCCTTAACGTTCGGATACTCGAATTCTTTAACGAAACTCACCACTGAGCTAGGCCGGCATATGTCCGACAAAATGTCCGCAAAAAACGTTAAGAAAAGCTGTTATAAGGCCAGCTTGAGAGGCATCATAAATGGCCTTCGCTGTCCTTTGAGCTAATTATCTAACACCCGAAGAGAGTGCTGGTTCTAGTTAGAATCCGCGCATCAGGTTCGCCAACCGTCAGAAGGGCGCGTGCGAGGGCAGGGAGGATGTTAAACCCCGTTTCAGGGCTCCTCCCTAGGCTGTAGGAAACCACCACTCTGAAGCCTGGCGGGGGAGGAGTGCTGCAGGCAGCTGCCGAGGGAGCACTCTGCGGCGAGGCCGTTTCCCTGAGTCACGGAGAGGGCGGGAGGCTGCACCCGTATGCTCCCGCCATGTCCTCCTGTAAAGGGCTCAGTCGAAACAGGCAAGGGCCTCAGGGGAAGGAAGCGGCACCCGCTATTCCTCAAAGTGGCCCAACAGCCACCTCACTCCCTGAAGACCTTGCATTTCCTTGGAACGCACTCTCCATTCTGGCAGCAATCAGCCGACCCTTCCCCATCAGCATCACGTGCACATGGAAGTACGTGGGTGGGACCTAAAGCACCCACGGAAGTGACGTTGGTCGCTCCGAGTCGCATGATGTGGCAAAATGAAAAAAAAAGCCGCGGTGGGGGGAGAAAAAGAAGATTGGCGAAAATTATGAGTCTAAAAAGTAGTCCCTCTGGTTCCTCTGTTTTCCCATATGCGTCAGGACGCGAGGGTTTGGGCGCACTGCGCCGCGAATTCCTGCGCCCGCCGCGCGCCGCTCCTCGGAAGGGTACATAAGGCGGAGGAGAGTGAGGCGACTGGGCGGAGTTCTGTCGCTGGGATCCATCCGCAGGGCTCAGCCGTTTCCGGAGTCTGCGCTGCGCCCGGTTCCGCCATTGCGGCTCTCTTGGCCCCTGGAGCCTCCGCCCCCGACCCGAGCTCTTTCGTCCGCCTGCCAGTTTCCTGCGTCCCCGGAGAGGATCCTGCTGAGCCCAGCCTTCCCCCTCCCCTTCTCCTCCTCTCCCTTGGAGAGCCCGGGCAGCCACTGCCCCGCAGTCCCAGTGACAGGAGGAGACCATACCCCCCGACAGCGCCATGGCCCAGATTCTGCCAATTCGTTTTCAGGAGCATCTCCAGGTGCGGCCGGGCCCGGGCTGGTGAGGGCTGTGGAGAAGGTGGTAGGAAGGATGGAAGAAGCTGGAGTCTGGGCCTGAGCAGTATTGGAGCTGGAAGGGTGGGGGGGGGAGGTTATCGGTGTTTGGGGTAGATGGAGGAGGGGGCAGTATCTTAGAAAGCTTAAAAGGTTAAATGATGTGGGGCTTGGATGGAAAGGACGGGAGTTGGGGAGCAAAGGGCTGCAAGGCCAGGCCTGGATCCAAAGGCCTCTCGATCTTGCTTCCTGGATGGCCGGTACTGCGCCTACTAACTCTCCCCTCCCCATTTTATTTAGTTCATTCATTTGGGTAGGGGAGTGGGAGGGGGGATTCTCCCTTGTTTCTATCAGAGCAAGGATTCTTATCATCCCCTGGGCCAGTGCAGGGCTGTCACCTTCTATTGCTTTCCTCTTTTCCTCATCGTGTCTGCACCCAGGAGTTGTGGGGCGGGTGGGTTGGGGAGGAGCAACCTTTTTTTTTTTCCTCCCTCTGCGGCTCTCAACTGAGAAAGGCACCTTCTCCGGTGGTGAGGGTTGAGGGTTGGTGAGGCGTTGGTTTGTCTCTTGCCTTCCCTGAGGCAGTAGGGACAGAAGGTCACTGAAAGAACGGAACGAGGGTAGAATGGGGGAACGCGTTTCTCAGAACGTTGTCAATCTCAGAGTGTGTGGGGTCAAGATCCCTAGGGAAACTCGCCTCCCTTCCCCCACTTTTTTATTTCTCTGGGGATGTTGTGGCTCTTAACCCCTCTCTGGTTCTAGAAGGTGGGAAAGTTACGCAGAGGTTATCTTCTAGTCTTCTCTAGTAGTAGCAGGTAGTTTTGATATCTTCCTCAGGATCATATGGAATTGAACAGAGCCCTGGGGACAGAGCACAGCTGCTCTGAGACTTGCAGGGTTATTTTGTCTGTAACTGGCTTCCCTTTAGTAAGTTCTAGAGTTCTTCCCCATGGTTCCTTATCCTGGAGGCAACATATTATTGTCTCATCTGGCAGCATGCCAGTTGCCGGCCTAGGCAGGTGACCATTGGAAGGCTTCACTGAATTTAAACCTCTTCAGAGCTTTTGATTTTCCGGTGTCACCAATCCTGATTTTTACTGTAGCTAAAATAACTTATTCCTATTAATTTGCTCTCTTCCCAAATATCCTCTTAAAGAAGCCTGCCTCAGCTCAATGGTCTGAAGGGCTAATTCCATCATAACAGAGAATGCGGTGGTTTGGCATGACACTAATACCGGTGACCTGTTAGACACTTTACCATTGAAGACCATTTTTATTTACATTTCCCCCATTGGCATAACATGCATAAAGGATTCTTGTTAATAAAAGGGTTTAATAATTCAAGCTATAAGTAACGTAATTTCATATTTCTTTGCAGGTATTACCATATTTGCACTAGCAAGGAATTATTTTCCTTTAAGGCTTGAAATGTAAAGAATAATAAGTCTTTACCCATAAAATGAGTTAAATAATGCACTTTCTTTAGTCATAATTTTCAAATAACTCATCTGAAGTAATGGAATATACCTTGGCAATAAAAAAACTTTTGCAGAAGGTTGAAAATGTTCAGTGACTTAAATGAAAGTTGCCAGGTTAAAAAAGAAGAAAAAAAATGTTCAGTGACAAAAATGGACATGTTTTTCTGATCAATTCTAGTTTAATTGCCGTGGTTACCTCTGTTAAATTGGGGTGGCAAATGAATGTGGAGAGTTGAGAAGGTGCTGTTCTTAAGTGTGAAAGGAAAACATGGGCTTATTTTCATACTAATGTGCATCTGAAATATCTTTCTGCAGACAAATGTTTATAAACCACACACAGAGAATCAAGTACAGCTGCTGTTTATTTTCCACGGCAGATGTATAGCTCACTACTAAATCTTGTGGTGGTTCGAGTAATAGCTTTTCATTTCTTTTAAAGAGGAGACAAGAATTGTTAAATGATCCCAAAGATTGGAACCCAACCTCGTCAGTTATCGAAGACAAATTTAATACATCTGTTTTCTAACTGGTTCAAAGTTTCTGCAGATACTTGAGCAAAGCCATTTTCTTCTCAAATAATTTGAAGATTTTGAATATAAAGCAGATTTGTAAATTGAAAAATTCAGTCTGTTTTTTGGATTGCTATGTCATGCCTAAACTTAAGCTTGCTTAACTAATGTGACTGTGTGCTCCAGCTGATTAATTGCAGAGCCCAATAACCGCAGCCTCTTCCATGATAATGTATGTCCTGACTTCATATCATTATCTCCTCCCTTTTTAAAACTTAGAAGGTTTTTGTTTTTTGAAGAGGCAGGGTTTTTGCTCTGTCTTCCATGCTAGAGGTCAGTGGTGCCATCACAGCTCACTGCAGCCTTAACCTCCAGGACTCAAGCCGTCCTCCCACCTCAGCATCCTGAGTAGCTGGGACTACAGACATGAGCCACCACACCTGGCTAATTTTTGTATTTTTTGTAGAGATTGGGCTTCACCATGTTGCCCAGGCTAATCTCCTGGGCTCAAGCAATCCTTTGCCTCTGCCCCCCGAAAGTGCTGGGATAGTAGGTGTGAACCCCCAAGCCGAACTAATAAGGATTATTTTGATTGGTGTCTTTGGTCTCTGACCTCTGAGCTTCTACCTGTTTGCTAAGATGCAGAAAACTTTCTGAAACACGTAAGATAAAAACTGGAAACAAGAAATGAGGAACTTAAGTATGAGTATAGAGTTAGCTTATGAAACTGTAAATGAACTTATTTTTATACCCTTTAACTACATTGTCCAGTTGAAGGATCTGTCATCATCAGTGGACTGATAGTAAATGAATTTTAATTTATGAATATTTCTTTTTTTCTAGATGGATAGCAGTTAATAAATGAATGCCTATTTGAGCAAGATATTGTTGGAATTGCAGTTTCTTAAAAATCCTAGGCTACATATATAAATTATTGCCTGTAATTCTCAATTTTTTGGCACATTAAGTATCTTTAGGCCACCTGAAACATTCTTTTGTATTTCTAGACTCCTTGAGTCTCCAATTAAAAATCACCCTAACCTATTCTTTGCCCTTTGATCCATAAAAGCAGGCATGGAATGTTTCGTTGAGTCAAATGTTAGGGATTCCTGCTATAGTTATTTTGGGTTGCAAATAGAAAGCAATGCTAAGTACTAGGATTTACTACATGCTTAGTTGTACTGTCTGGAAGAGGTATACTTCCTGGAATTATGCTGCAGTCTCCTGGGAATAACTTCTAAGTTTAAAATGTATCATATTCTTCAGAATTTTCTTAATGGTCAGTTTACTTAGCTTAAAGTGGTGTGGTTAACTTTAGTGAAAGTGCTTTCACTCTGATTAGGAATAAGGCACAGAATGGTGTGTATGTAGAACACAATCATTTTCATTTGAGTATTTAGGAAAATTCACATTTCAGGAACCTTGGTAGTTGCTCTTGAACAATTGTTTCTGACCATAATTGGAACTTGTACCTTGCTTTTAAAAGGTTCCATTTACATTGAGTCCTCAGCTTCTTTGCAAAATTGTTTCTTCCATGCATATGTTTAACTCTATATGTTATTTGAATTATTTTTAACAAGATGTTTTCTCTGTCATTGTTACTGTTGTGGCTTTTTCTCTTTGAGAGTTATTGTCCAATAGAACTTTCTTCAATGATGGAACTGTCTACTAACTACATAGGGATATTGAGCACTTGAAATGTGGCTGATGTGACTCAGGAACTAAATTTGTGCTTCAGTTTCTTTTTAATTAATTTAAATGTAAATAGCCACATGTGACAATTGACTACAATATTAGACTGCACAATTACAGGCCATGCTGATGTGCTTTGTAAGTTTGAAGATTTAGCTTACCACTCATGTATATGTATTTCATTAGATAAAATTAAAACACTCATTGTTCAGAAGTTTTAACTGAATACTGTCTTGGAAAGTGGTGGTAATGAACAATGACTAGAAGCAGACTTGAGACCTTATTACTGCTGTAAATTTGGTTAGGTATTTTCAGGTCTTCATTCAGTCCTCCAGACAGCTTTCTAAAAAGTGAGACTCAAAAGTAGTGGGAATGCTGTCCAAATGAGATGTGTGCCTGGGTCTTCTGACACAAAGTATTTCAAAGAAATTGAATAGTTAGCCTTAAAAAGAGAACTTAGACCCAGAGAATTGAGTTCTCTCTACTTGTTTATAGATTAATGATGTGGTATAGTAGAACAGGGCTTTAGGGGTTGTTGAAACCAGTGTTTCCAATAGAAAAATATGAGCCACATACTGTTGTTTTTTTTTTTAAAGGCAGTCTTACTTTGTCACACAGACTAGAGTGCAGTGGTGTGATCTCAACTCACCGCAACTTCCAGAGTCAAGTAATTCTTCTGCCTCAGCCTCCTGAATAGCTGGGATTATAGGCACCTGCCACCATGCCTGGCTAATTTTTGTATTTTTAGTAGAGACAAGGCTTTACCATGTTGACCAGGCTTATCTCCAACTCCTGACCTCAAATAATCTGCCCACCTTGGCCTCCCAAAGTACTGGGATTATAAGCGTGAGCCGCCGCCCGTGGCCTCACATATTTTTGCATTTTCTAGCAGCCACGTTAAAAGTGAAAAAACAGATAAAAGCAATTAATTTGTCTGTGTTTGTGTGTGTGTGTGTGTGTGTGTGTGTGTGTGTGTAAGAGAGAGAGAGAGAGAGAGGGAGGGAGTCTTCCTCTGTCACCCAGGCTGGAGTGCAGTGGCATGGGTGATCTCTGCTCACCACAACCTCTGCCTCCTGGGCTCAAGCAGTTCTCCTGCCTTAGCCTCCAGAGTAGTAGCTGGGATTACAAGCGCGCACCACCACTCTTGGCCAATTTTTTATATTTTTAGTAGAGACAGGAGTTTCACCATGTTGGCCAAGCTGGTCTTGAACTCCTGACCTCATGATTCACCTGCCTCGGTCTCTCAAAGTGCTGGGATTACAGGCATGAGCCACTGCACCCAGCCTAGTGTGTATTTCTTTTTTCTTTTTTTTTTTTGGTTGCCAGGGGGAGGCACAGAGACTCACTCTTGTCACCCAACCTGGAGTGCAATGGCATGATCTCAGCTCGCTGCCACCACTGACCCGTGGGTTCAAGTGATTTTCCTGCTTCAGCCTGCTGAATAGCTGGGATTAGATTACAGGTGCCTGCCACCTCATCTGGCTGATTTTTTGTATTTTTAGTAGAGATGAGGTTTGACCATGTTGCCCCGACTGGTCTCAAACTCCTAACCTCAGGAGGCCCATCTCTGCCTCCCAAAGTGCTGGAATTATAGGCATGTGTCACCGCGCCTAGCCATGTGTGTTTTATACTTAGAGCAGATATCAATTCAAACCCTATTTTCGTTGGAAATAACTAGTCAGTATTTAGAGTTCATAAAATTTACAGTTAGAAAGTCAGATTTTGGGCTGGGGGAGGTGGCTCATGCCTGTAAACTCAGCACTTTGGGAGCCAAGGTAGGAGCATTGCTTGAGCCCAGGAATTCGAGACCAGCCTGGGCAACAGAGTGAGACTTTGTCTCTATATTAAATAAACAAATAAAAATGAAAAAAAAAAAAAAAGGAGATATGCAATACTTCAGTGATCCCAAACATACTTAAGTTTTCCAGTAATTGAATCACTTACTGGATTTTTTAATCATTTAATTTTAATTAAACTTTGGGTACTACATTTCAAGTACTCGGTATCATATGTGGGTTGTGTCTTATGGTTACCATATTGGGCAACACAGGTTAAGTCTAACCTCTTGCTGCTTTTTCTCTGGGAAATAGGCATACTATCTCACAAAGTTATTATGAGGATCTGAGGTCATATATGTGAAAGTACTTACGTAACACTTTTAGGAGCATTAATTATTGGCTAAATAATTTTTGTCCAGTACGTTTTCTTCAAGTATCTCGACCAATGACACAGTATTCATTTGCAGATCCAGCATTTTATGGGGTGTAAGTATTTGGGGTTAGTGTATTTACCTAAGATTTGAATACTTCATATCGGGAACTGTGTTAGACTCTAGGGACAAGGTGGTAAACAAGATGGACTACTCCTTGCTTTCAGGCTTCCACTGATTAGTTGGCAAAGGGTGCCCACTTGTCATTCCAACTACTGATGTTGTCTACTTGATTGTGGATCTTTTATATATTTGAACATTTGAGATAGTGCACAATTTAATAGAAATACCGACGTGAAACAGAGTTGATTACACTCTGAAACTGCCCCAAAAAAGAAAAATTTAAATAAACCTTTTATTATATTCCATGAGTCTTACTGTGTGCCACTTGTACATTTTAAATTAGGGTTCCTTGATCAGATGTATTTGAAAAAAAACTTAATCGTATCAGATAAAATACCCATATGGAATACCAGTCAGGCCTTTGTTAGAGTTATTTTATGTGTCCTTTTTTAAGGTAGTAGTGTTGAAGTGAATATTCTCACTTAGATGAATAGTTGGTTCATAGCTGATGTTTTAGTCCTGTGTATTAGAATAATGCTGTTTCTCTAAGTTCATGTACATATATGCCGTGCCAAAACCACTTCAGTAAATAAACTGGTCTTCTGAGCCATAGGAAAGTTTGTAGCTCTGGGTGTCTTTTTTTCCCTTCTTGGTCAAGTGCCTGTGGCTGATGCTCTTAACTCAAGAGATGGCTGAAAGCTTGGACCTAAATGTATTATGCAAAACCCATCTGTCAGACTTTTATTTTGTGAGTCTCTTCTTTTGTATTATTTCCTTAAATTAAAACATAATTTAAGGATTTTGTCCTAACTTTTTTTTTTTTTTTTTTTTTTTTTTTTTTTTTTTTTGAGACAGGGTCTTACCCTGTTGAGTGCAGTGGCATGATCAAGGCTCACTGTAGCCTTGACCTCCCCAGGCTTAGGTGATCTTCCTAACTCAGCCCTCAAGGTAGCTGATACTACAGGCATGAGCCTCCAAACCCGGTTAATTTTTGTATTTTTTTGTAGAGTCAGGAATTTGTCATGTTTTCCAGGATGATGTTGAAATCCTGGGCTCAAGCAATCTTCCTGCCTCAGCCTCCCAAGGGCTGGAATTGCAAGTGTGAGACACCCAGCCTTGTCCTATTTTTGCGGAAATAACTATTCAAATCTTAATTGTCCTGAAATCTAATCCATAAAATCAAAGTATATTGGCCATTATAGATGTTTGAGCACCTACTGTGTACCAAAAATTGTATTAAATATGTGATGTTTATTATTTAATTACCAAGAAAACCCTTTTACCTAAGTCGGGTTAGCCTTATTGTAAAGATTGGGAAATTGACTTTCACACCAGGTAACTTTTAGAGTCACACAGCTAGCGAGCAGTCAGACTCTTAATACTTGTTCTTTCATTTGGCTCACTGCCTTGTTTGGTAAATGGTCTGTATCATTTGAATTTATATTATGAGAAAAGTAGAAGATACCAAATTAACATCTGACTTCATGCCTTGAACAATTATTTAACTATATCTTTTTTAAGGACTTTATCCAATTTTCTATTGGAAAATTCTGCAGAATGATTTGGATTGGGTTAACTTGTAACCAGGATTATCTGCATCCATCTCATACGGCTGAACTTGTCATACTTTTCTATAGACTTTTTCTTACTTGAAAAGAATGAATATGTTCCAGTCTGAAGCCACTTGTGAAAGCAGGAAACTTCTGCTTTCTATTTTACTATAAATTCTTGTTTTTGTGTTCATACCAAGAAATAGGAGGTTGAACTCAAGGAAGGCAATGGCCCATGAAGGAGATAGGAAAGGAAGGTGAGAATGGAATATATTTGCCCATTTTGAGTAGCATCATGGTAGAAGGGAAAATGGTTACAAACTTGTAGGTTTACGCTTCAGAGGCAGACTGTCAGTACTGTTAATACTTCTTGTTCCTATTCCTTAGGTAAATAAGGATTTTGTTTCAGTTCTAAAGTAAGGCGGTTTTAAAGATTATTTCTGAAAGAATAGGAACCAGATCCATTAAGACCGTATTTTGTCATGTTAAAAAATTTAAACTCTGCAGTGTGCCATTCTGGAAAATGTCTCAGATGTTTCATCTGGGCTTATCTATTTGATTATGTCAGATTTTTAGTTCGTCTCAACTTCCTCATTTATTTATTTTTTTCTTTTTTCTTCCTCTGAAATCTAGGTGGAAACTTCCTCATTTATTAAAACAATACTTCCTGGAAATTTTAAAGTTAGACTATAGTCTGTATTTTTAGTTATAGTGTAATATTTAGCCCTTAACCCATTACAGGCACTTGAATATTAGTTCTTCCCCTCTACCCTGGAAGAATTGCCCTTGGTCCACCTGAGTTGAATATATGTGCCATACTGTAGGAGAAAAACTACCATCTACCCAGTTATTGAAGCCAAGATCTTGAAGTTACATCAGACTCTAATTATTTTCTACATCCAGTCGATTTCTGGAGTTCCTCAGTAATACACACTGGGGGTCCATGACCCTAGGTTGAAACTAGGAGTCATAGTAGATGAAATAATGGGAATTGGATTGGGAGTTGACTCTGCCGCCCAGGCTGGAATACCATGGTGCGTTATCGGCTCACTGCAATTTTGCCTCCCAGATTCAAGCAATTCTCCTGCCTCAGCTTCCCGAGTAACTGAGACTACAGGTGCCCGCCACCATGCCTGGCTAATTTTTTTTTTTTTTTTGTATTTTTAGTAGAGATGGGATTTCACCATGTTGGCCAGGCTGGTCTCATACTCTTGACCTGAAATGATTCATTCACCTCAGCTTCTCAAAGTGCTGGGATTACAGGTGTGAGCCACTGCACCTGGCCAACTTGCATTTATTTCTGATTAACTGCTCATCTGAGAAAGGTGTCTTAAAAAAAAAAAAAAAAAAACCGCCGGTCGCGGTGGCTTAAGCCTGTAATCCCAGCACTCTGGGAGGCTGAGTTGGGTGGATCACGAGGTCAAGAGATCGAGACAATCCTGGTCAACATAGTGAAACCCCGTCTCTACTAAAAATACAAAAAATTAGCTGGGCACGGTGGCGCATGCCTGTAATCCCGGCTACTCAGGAGGCTGAGGCAGGAGAATTGCCTGAACCCAGGAGGCGGAGGTTGTGGTGAGCCGAGATCGCGCCATTGCACTTTAGCTTGGGTAACGAGAGCGAAACTCTGTCTCAAAAAAAAAAAAACAACAACAAAACAAAAACCACTAGTGGACAGACTGAAGCCAAAGACTGTCAGTATATTTGCTCTGCTTGGCAAACAGTTGGCTTTGGATAGATCTCATCATTTAAGTATGAATAATGAGGTGAAAAAAAATGAGTAGAGAGAACATGGTTTACAAAACCCATCTCTTTCTCCACTTTCTGCAATACTCTATATTTGGACATATTAAACTATGAAAATCTAAGGCAATAGATTTCTTCTTTTTTTTTTTTTTTTTTACCATAAATATCCTCAGGAAACAGTTTCCTTATTAAAAGCCTTACTGAATCTTCATAGTATTGTGTCCTCTCACAGTTGCTTCTGTTTTGAACGCCAGAATGCTGTTTGGCAGAGGCCACTGTAGGCTTGAAATCAACTGGATTAGTGAGAGACAAATTTTACACATCTAAAATTCTCCTATGTATGGCCTCACAGTTGAAACTGTCGGATATTATAAGCAGAATTTATCCCTTGAAAAGCAGTCCATTAGGGGCTTCTTTCTTTCTCTTCTTTCTTTCTTCCTTTCTTTTCTTTCCTTCCTTCCTTCCTTCCTTCCTTTCTTTCCTTTCTTTCTTCTTTTTTTTTTTTTGAGACAGAGTCTTACTCTGTTGCCTAGGCTGGAGTGCAAGTGGCATGATCTCAGCTCAGTGCAACTTCTGCCTCCCGGGTTCAAGTGATTCTCCTGCCTCAGCCTCCCACGTAGCTGGGATTACAGGCATGCGTCACCATGCCCAGTTAATTTTTGTATTTTAATAGAGACAGGGTTTCACTGTGTCGGCCAGGATGGTCTCGGTCTCTTGACCTCATGATCAACCCTCCTTGGCCTCCCAAAGTGCTGGGATTACAGGCATAAGCCACCACACCTGGCCTTGATTTATTTTTATTTTTTTTTTAAGATTTTTGAATTCAGGCCAGGCGCAGTGGGTCACGCCTGTATTCCCAGCACTTTGGGAGGGCAAGGTAGGTGGATTGCTTCAGCCCAGGTGTTCGAGACTAACCTGGGCAGCCTGGCAAAACCTTCTCTCTACAAAAAATACAAAAATTAGCCAGGTGTGGTGGTATGCGCCTGTAGTTCCATCTACTTGGGAGGCTGAGGTGGGTGGATCACCTGACCTGGGAAGTCAAGGCTGCAGTAGGCTGAAGTCGTGCCACTGCACTCAAATCTAGCCAACAGAGTGAGACCCTGTCTCAAAAAAAAAAAAAAAAAAAAAAATTAAATCAAAAGTAAATCCCAGAGTTAAGTAAAAGTGGTGTATGTATAACAGAATAGGTTACAAATTTAAGAATTTTAGAAGCCAAAATAATTGAAATGGAAGCTCTTTTCAATGAAAGAAATCTTTTGTAATTTGAAAGAAGCAAAATTAGGCTAATGCCCTTTTCGGCCTTAGCCCACCTGCACCCAGGTGAATAAACAGCCATGTTGCTCACACAAAGCCTGTTTGGAGAGTCTCTTCATTAAAAGCACACATTTTAACATTTGGTGCTGAAACCTGGGACAAGGGAACTCCTACAGGAGACCAAATCCGCATCCCTGTTTTTGTGCTCCCTCCATGAAGAGATCTGCCTACCAACCTGGGGTCATCAGACCAGCCCACAGACGCACACCAGAAAAAATAGAAAGAAAGAAGCAAAATTAAACAGATTTAGTGTTTGGAACAGGCCTGAGGAAGTTGTAATAACATGAATTTTAAAAAACGAAATAAAACTGAGGAGGCCAAGGTACAATAATTGGTTGAACCCATGAACCAGAGGTTGCCGTAAACTGAGATCGTGCCACTGCATGCCAGCCTTTGCAACTGAGTGAGACTCTGTCTCAAGGAACAAACAAACAAAAATCCCCCAAACTATAAGTATCCAGGACACATCCTCTCCCTGACCCCAAAAAATCAAAGTAACCTTAATTTTTAACCCTGAATTTTAGATAGTGAAGGAATGTCTAGATTTTGAGATGAAAAGTGTCTTCACTTTTTTTTTAGAAGACATGAGTCACAATTTGAACCCCCCAAGAGCCTCTGAGCCTGAAACCTGTGTTTTCTCACTAGTAATGACAAGGTAACAGTCTTAGCACAAAATAAGCCAAGGGGACAATTTCACACAAAAAATGTACTTAAAATACTGAGTTTGCATTGTTGCTAAATAATAGATGATCAATATGTAATAACTGAAAGCAAGTCATGGTGGTTTAATCATTTTAATGTCATTTTGAAGTCCCTGAATTTGTTAATATTAAATCATTTTGAGATAACCTGTAAGTCTTCATGCCGATTGTTATTTCATTCACTCATTTGAAAATGGTATTTGTGGCTGGGCATGGTGGCTCACGCCTGTAATCCCAGCACTTTGGGGAGGCCAAAGCAGGCGGATCACCAGAGGTCAGTGGTTGGAGACTAGCCTGGCCAACATGGTGAAACCCCGTCTCTACTAAAAATACAAAAATTAGCTGGGTGTGGTGGTGCATGCCTGTAATCCCAGCTACTTGGGAGGCTGAGGCAGGAGAATCGCTTGAATCTGGGAGGTGGAGGTTGTAGTGAGCCGAGATCACGCCATTGCATTCCAGCCTGGGCAACAAGAGCAAAACTCTGTCTCAAAAAAAAAAAGAAAAGAAAAAGAAAATGGTAATTGTGGCATTTAAGTTCACAGAAAAATACTCCAGGCCGGGCACAATGGCTCACGCCTGTAATCCCAGCACTTTGGGAGGCTGAGGCTGGCAGAACACTTGAGGTCAGGAGTTTAAGACCAGCCTGACCAACATGGTGAAACTCCTTCTCTACTAAAAAAAAAAAAAAAAAAAAATACAAAATTAGCCGGGCGTGGTGGCACATGCCTGTAATCACAGCTACTCAGGTGGCTGAGACAGGAGAATGACTTGAACTTGGGAGGCAGAGGTTGCAGTGAGCCAAGATTGTGCTGTTGTACTCCAGCCTGGGCAACAGAGCAAGATTCTGTCTCAAAGAAAGAAAGAAAATACTTCAGTGACTCAACTGTAAAATAAAATGCTTCTGGTCTTAGGACTTGTAGTACCTGGTAGGCTGAGTGTGGTTTAAATGATTGATCTAAGTAGAATAATATGGGAAAGAGCATAATGTCTAATTTCCTGGCAGATCTCTCAGTATGGAGAGATACATCATTATGTGCAATGGCGATGAGGTTGATGGAATGTAACACCAGACTCCCACTTAAATGTTCATTTTGTGAAGTCGCTGGGAAGTTGTGTCATAGAGTGAAGTTTCTTGAGGATCTTTATAGCTTGAATATTCATATCAGGAAACCAAACCTTTAATGTCTGCTTGGTTATATTCTTTACATCATCCTTTATGTTGAATCAGCAATAAGTATTATAACATATATTTTTTGAGACGGGCTTTTGCTCTGTTACCCAGGCTGTTGGAGTGCAGTGGTGCAGTCACAGCTCACTGGAGCCTCTACCTCCTGGACTCAAACGACCTTCCCGCCTCAGTCTGCCAACTAGTTAGGACTACAGGCACACACCACCATGCCTGGCCAGTTTTTTATTTTTTTGTAGGGACAGGGTCTTGCCATGTTGCCCAGGTTGGTCTCAAACACCTGGGCTCAAGAGGTCCTCCAACCTGGGCCTCCAAAAGTGCTGGGATTATAGGCATGAGCCACTGTGCCCAGCCTTGAACTCTCAAAGTAAACCCCTTTTCTGATTCTTCGAAAGGCAAGTTTGGATATATTCTGCACAACTTCTCACCTCTGCCATTGAAGGTAGCTATGGTAGTAGCGTTTCGTGGTTTTGTGCTGCTGAATGGCATTTACACAGGGCCATAATCTTGGTAAGACATATCCGTCTCCAAGATTTAGGGCATAAAAACCCCTGTATTTCCCTGCAGCTTGGTTAACATTGGCTAATTGATCTGATATCATCTCATTATTGGAGTATTTTTTAAGAATGAGTTAAATTTAAAGTTTTTGAAAATTTCCAATTAGCAGTTGATTACAAGTAGGAAAAATTATTTGTCTGTGAGTCTCCTTGTAGTTTACCAAAGCTAATAGTCTTATAACCTCTCCCCAACTGTGGTTCCTTCCTGAATATATTGCTTAAAATTTGCAGTTTGTGACCAGAATCAAAAATTCTAAGAAACAGTGATTCTTTCAAAGGCTAACATGGAGTAGAAAAAAAAACTGTATGTTTAAATGTGGGGACAGCAAGGGTTAAAGGGATGTTTTATTTGTTGCTTGAAATCTGTGGAGCCTACAGAAAACAGTGGCTGGTATCCTGTTGATGGAAGAACTAAAGGAATGCCGCATTCTCAGCATTTCTTATTTCCTGTAGAATACAGCAACTGCAGTTTTTATTTTACATTCTGCTAGTTTTCAGGAAGGGCTCAATGAAGTGACTGCTGTCAGCGTCTTTATTCACTGTGATTGATACCAGAGAAGGTAGAGGATGTTCAGGAGCTTTTAAAGGAAATGATGCTTAGTGAAATACTTGGGTTAGAAAGTCAACCAAATCTTTAGCATTGAGTTAAAATATCTGTATTGAGAGATTAATGGTATCAGAATGACATACAGATATCAGCAGGTCTCTCAAATTGTTGACCTACTAACTCTATGCTGCTAATACTTCTAAAGTCCTTAGTAAGATACAAGATTCATTTGCAGAAAAGATAATGGAAACCATGTATAGAACAGTCATAAAATAGCTCCATCTGAAATACAGGAGCTCGTACATACTTCCTTTACATTATCCCTATTCAGATGAAACAAGGAGGATCTGGAAAGTGTGAGGCCAAGCACTGATTGTGAAACATAAGTCCTTAGTAATGCTGTCATAAACACAAGTTTTCATGCATTTTGATTTTCAGCTGATACAGCTGGTAAATGAGTTACAAGTTTGAGTCATTCATTAGGAAACAAACTCTTTGGTGTACTTATAGAGAAGCCAATTTCCAATGAGTGTATTCTTAACTGATCAGATGTGAGAACTGCTGGTTGAAATTAGTAGGCTCAAAGCAAACCAATTACTCCTTTAGATATGTGATGTCTATAGGCACAAACAGATGGCTGAGAGTGCACATTGGTGCTAATGGAGAGTTGTCCTTATGTAGTTTAAGAATTGGGCTTTGCCTGGCGCGGTGGCTCAAGCCTGTAATCCCAGCGCTTTGGGAGGCCGAGACGGGTGGGTCACGAGGTCAAGAGATCGAGACCATTCTGGTCAACAAGGTGAAACCCCGTCTCTACTAAAAATATTAAAAAATTAGCTGGGCATGGTGGCGTGTGCCTATAATCTCAGCTACTCAGGAGGCTGAGGCAGGAGAATTGCTTGAACCCAGGAGGCGGAGGTTGCGGTGAGCCGAGATCGGGCCATTGCACCCCAGTCTGGGTAACAAGAGCAAAACTCCGTCTCAAAAAAAAAAAAGAATTGGGCCTTGAAAAAATTATGGTTTTATTTGGTTGTATGTCTTAAGCTAGCATTTTCTGCCCTTCTTAATGAAGGGCATTGAATTAAATATATTAATAAGACCATGACCTATTTAGTTCTCTCAACAATATTTTCATAGCTTAATCACTAATATATTCTGTTAAGATGCTCATGCAGCACCACTAGGTTTCCTGATTCCTTGATATATCAAGGTTTTCCTATTCTGTCTTTAGGAGCATATGGACAAAGCAAATTGGCCCAGGTAAGGTTTGAGTATACAATAGTAGCATGATGTCCAAAACCAGCCTATTTAAGAACAATCCGTATCATGATACCATAGTTCCAGAACTAGAAGTTCATCAAATAATGGAGTGCTCTGTGCTCCCACACTAATTGTTTGATGTGTGTTAAGTCACCTTAACCTTTCATATAGCACCTAGGAGTGCTTTGCTTCCTCTCAAGTAAGGATAGATACTTTTTTTTTCCCTTTCTGTTTCCCATGTTTACAATCAAATGTAGCATATTTTCAAAACCAAGATAGGAAAAATAAAGTTTAAACCATTAAAAACTGATGAGCATTCAATGTAGATTTCTGAGTCTCATTGCTGATGTGTGTGTTTGTTTTTGAGACAGTCTTGCTCTGTTGCCAAGGCTGGTCTTGAACTTCTGACATCAAGCCATCCTCCCCACCTCCAAAGTACTGGGATTACAGGTGTGAACCACCATGCCCAGTCCTGTATTTGCTTTTGTTTGTTTTGCTTAAACATTTTATTTTATTTATTTATTTTTGAGACGGAGTTTCGCTTTTGTTACCCAGGCTGGAGTGCAATGGCACGATCTTGGCTCACCACAACCTCTGCCTCCTGGGTTCAGGCCATTCTCCTGCCTCAGCCTCCTGAGTAGCTGGGATTACAGGCACACGCCACCATGCCCAGCTAATTTTTTGTATCTTTAGTAGAGACAGGGTTTCACCATTTTGACCAGGATGGTCTCGATCTCTTGACCTTGTGATCCACCCGCCTCGGCCTCCCAAAGTGCTGGGATTACAGGCTTGAGCCACTGCGCCCCAGCCTTGCTTAAATATTTTAAAGAAATTAAGGCTATCATAATTTCACCTGTAAATACTTCAACTTGCATCTTTAGAAAATAAGGACATTTTCCTTATTTATTTATTTATTTTTTGAGATAGTGTTTTCCCTCTTGTTGCCACGATCTTGGCTCACTGCAGCGTCTGCCTCCCAAGTTGAAGCAATTCTCCTGCCTCAGTCTCCTGAGTAGCTGGGATTACAGGTGCCCACCACCATGCCCAGCTAACTTGTTTTTTTTTTTTTTTTTTTTTTTTTTAGTAGAGACAGGGTTTCACCATGTTGGCCAGGCTGGTCTTGAACTCCTGGCCTCAAGTAATCCACCCGCCTCAACCTCCCAAAAAATTGCAACCATTAGTTATCCATTGTTGATTTTTTTCTTGAATCAATTATTATAATTGCCAAATAATGACATTTTAACAATTCAATTTTTGGGGGGAGGTGTTTGACATGGAGCCTTAAGCCTGTCGCCCAGGCTGGAGTGCCTTGGCATGATCTCAGCTCACTGCAACCTCCATCTCCCAGGTTCAAGCACTTCACTCAGCCTCCCAAGTAGCTAGGGTTATAGGTGCCCACCACCACACTGCCTGCCTAACTTTTGTATTTTTAGTAGAGACATGGCTTTACCATGTTGGCAAGGCTGGTCCCAAACTCCTGACCTCAAGGGATCTGCTTGCCTTGGCCTCCAAAAGTTCTGGGATTATAGGTGTGAGACACTGTGCCTAGCCTCCTTCATGATTTTTTTTTTTTTTTACTATCTCCAGTAATGAGAATAGAGAACCTTCATTATTTTAAAGTTAGCTTTCTTAAGGAGCAGCTTTTAAAATTATTATTATTAATGTATTTATTATGTTAATGTGGACTTCTGGAATTTGTAAATCTTTTATTTTTATTTACTTATTTATTTTGAGATGGGGTCTTACTCTGTTGCCCAGGCTGGAGTGTAGTGGTGTGATCCCAGCCCACTGCAGTCTTTACCTCCTGGGCTCAAGTGATCCTCCCACTTCAGCCTCCCTCCTGAGTATTTTTGACTGGGAGGGGAGGGTCTTGACTGCAAGTCATCCATGTTCTTGTTACTTTGAGTAAAGAATTGGGCAAAACACACAAAGCAACAAAAAAATGAAACAACGAAAGAATAGATTTATTGAAATGAAGGTACACTCCACAGGGTGGGAGTAGGCTTGAGCAAGTGGCCCAAGAGCCCTGGTTACAAAATTTTTTGGGGTTTAAATATCCTCTAGAGGTTGACCATTGGTTACTTAGTTACACCCTATGTAAGTGAAGGATTGGCCTGTAACCAGTCTGATTGGTTTTGGGAGGCCACCAATCAGAGGCTAAAGTGAAGTTAGAAAGTTGCACCCTATACAAATGAAGACTTGGCTCATGACCAGTCAGGTACTTTCCACTTTTTATATGCGATACAGTGGAAAGGTGGAGTTGCAAAGGGAATAGCTTTTGATCCTTTCCTTATTTGGTCATGGAAGGGTGGGGTTTACCTATTGATTAAGTTCTAGGAAGTCAGTGTGAATGGTCTTTAGGTTCCCTGCCTCCAGACCCTATTCCCCTGCCTCATGACCACAGGTGCCTGCTTCCATGCCGGGCTAATTTTTGTATTTTTTGTAGAGACCGGATCTCACTATGTTGCTGGGGCTGGTGTGGAGCTCCTGGGCTCAAGTGATCCTCCCACCTTGGCCTCTCTAAATGTTGGGATTATAGGTATGAGCCACTGTATCTGGTCTGAAAGTCTCTTTTAATCTATAATTGTTCTGAAAAGTAATTCATGCTATACATACAATGTTGTCTTTCCATGTAAGGAGATTCTGGACTCTCTAACTTCAGTTAGGCATTTTAAAGAACAGAGATAGAAGAGGCTTTTATTCTTTAGGGAAGTTCTTTTATTTGAGGAGCTTAAAGTTTAATTGGATAAGTCAGCTTAGAATTGTGGAGCATGGGCAGATTAGGAAACACTGGGAAACTGGATTTGGAAAGGTGTAGTGTAGGTATGTGTGTGTGTGTAGCTTTGAACCAGGGGCTTCAATTCTTGTGCACGTAGAGAAGAGAAACACTATACCTGCTTTCCATTTTACTTTTTCTTAGTCTTGAGCTCTTGAGTAAAAATAGTTTTTGATAATACTGACTTTATGCCATCTGTTTGCATCAGTGTGCCCAGGAGCTTGCTTCCCTAATAAAGATGTTGAAAATACATTTGCCAAGTTTGTTAGAAAGCCTTAGTAGTACTGTTGTACAATGCTCCTAAAATTAAAATTCAATAGGTTTACTTAGCATGAACCTGTTACATGGTTTTGAAGATTCTGGCTTGTACAAGTTAGGCAAAGTAAAGAGCAGAATTGGAAGTCTTGGCTGGGCATTGTGGCTCACGCCTGTAATCCCAGCACTTTGCGAGGCTGAGACAGGAGGATCCCTTAAGCCCAGGAGTTGGAGACCAGCCTGGGAAACAAAGTGAGACCTGTCTCTCCAAAAAAATAACAGTCAGCTGTGCATGGTGGTGTATGGGTGGTCCCATTTATTTGGAAGACTAAAGTAAGAGGATTGCCTGAGCCGGGGAGGTTGAGGCTGTAGTGAGCCATGATCATGCTACTGCATTCCACCCTGGGCCACAGAGTAAGACCCTATATCAGAAAAAAAAAAGAATTGGAAGTCCTAAAGTGTAATTTCCTTTTCTCTTCACTTCCCCCACAAAAACAAACTTTAAAAAAAAAAAAGCATTTAATAGTGTCTGAGTCAGTTAAGCACCCAGAGACCACTAATCTATTATCAGTAGTTAAAAGAAATTCACACCGAGTTTCAGCCAACCTATGGAGAGCTGAATTAAGAAGATAATAAAATGCAAATGCAAAAATGCTAACCTTGAGCTGTCATAACGTACTGATAAGTTGTATGTATTAATAGTTAATATTAGTGAGCTCTGGACTGCTCGATCCCAGGAGTTTAAGAATACAGTGAGCTATGATCACACCACTGCACTCCAGCTTGGGTGACAGAGTGAGACCCTATCTCTTCCCATCCCCCCACCCACCCCCACCCAAGACAGAGTTTCGCTCTTGTTACCCAGGCTGAAGTGCAATGGCGTGACCTCGGCTCACCGCAACCTCCGCCTCCTGCCTCAGCCTCAAGAGCACCTGGGATTATAGGCACGCGCCACCATGCCCAGCTAATTTTTTGTATTTTTAGTAGAGATGGGGTTTCACCATGTTGACCAGGATGGTCTCGATCTCTTGACCTCGTGATCCACCCGCCTTGGCCTCCCAAAGTGCTGGGATTACAGGCTTGAGCCACCATGCCTGGCCTCCCTATCTCTTTAAAAAAAGGAAAAAAAGCAATACCTGTTGCACTCTTAGATGTCAGGCATTGTTCTTTGCATTCATTAAATCTTCACACCTCAGAGATAGATACTGTCATCTCAGATGTTTCATATGAGGAAACATAAAACATAGCCTATGTTCTCTAGATCAGTGGTCCGCAATCTTTTTGGCACCAGGGACCAGTTTTGTGGAAGATGGTTTTTCCACTGGTTGGGGGTGGGAGTGTGTGGTGGTTTCATATGAAACTTTCACCTCAGATTATCAGGCATTAGTTAGATTCTCATAAGGAGTATGCAGCCTCCATCCCTCGTTTGCACAGTTCACATAGATCCCTTGCTTGCACAGTTTCCACTCCTATGAGAATCTAATGCTGCGGCTGAAATGACAGGAGGTGGAACTCAGTGGTTGTTGCCCGTTTATCTGCTGCCTACCTCCTACTGTGTGGTCCAGTTCCTAACAAGCAATGGATGGATACGGGTCTGTGGCCTGCGATTGGGGACCCCTGCTCTAGATTATGGGGAAGCCAAAATACTATTTTCTCATTACAAAAACAGAAGCCCAGCTTTTACTCCCTATCTCCCCCATGTCAATGGAAGTTGGAATGGAGAAGGAAGGAGATGCCAGGGAAAGGAATCATTTTAAAATCATTTGTAACATGTAATTCCATGGTACTTCAGAGTTTTAAAGAATAAATAGGGAATAAATTTCTTTAATTACCTTTTTAGATCCAGGTTTAATTGTCAAGTTCTAAAGTAGTGCCACTTGTAGACCAAAATCTAATCTGGAAACCAAATGAGTTATACAGTTTGGGTGCTTTTCTATAAAAAGAAGAAGTTTATTTGTATACTTTTGTGTCTTGTGCCATTCTTTTGGAAAAGGAAGGAGGAAATACATACTTTCATATGCTACAGGATAGCTCTGAGATGCAAAAGTATCTCTAATTGCTTGGGGGAGAAGGGTATTACTGGAATGATGGGATGGGTGACTTTTCATAGTATAACCTTTCGTAAGATTTTAGTGTTTTACTGTATGCACATAACTTTAAAAAAAAAACCCTCTTTTGAACCCTAGTTTATTGACTCCATATCCTTTTTTTTTTTTTTTTTTTTGAGTTGGAGTTTCGCTGTTGTTACCCAGGCTGAAGTGCAATGGCGCGACCTCGGCTCACCGCAACCTCGCCTTCTGGGTTCAAGCAATTCTTCTGCCTCAGCCTCCCGAGTAGCTGGGACTACAGTCGCGCACCACCATGCCCAGCTAATTTTTGTATTTTTAGTAGAGACGGGGTTTCACCTTGTTGACCAGGATGGTCTTGATCTGTTGACCTCGTGATCCACCCGCCTTGGCCTCCCAAAGTGCTGGGATTATAGGCGTGAGCCACCGCGCCGGGCCTGACTCCATATTCTTATAACAGCAAAATAAAAATTCTTTTAAGTTAAAAAAAAAAACTTTATCATAGGAATTTCCAAGCCTATCTTAAAATAGAATATCTCAAGCTTCAATAGCAATGGCATTTTGCAGATTGAGAGGATAATAAAATGTAGCTGTAGTTTGGGTACTCTGTGTATCCAGATAAACTACATGCATTTCAGATACATCCTCCGAAAATAGCTGCAAGTTTATTTTTTTATTTTTTATTAAAAAAAAATTTTTTTTTTAAAGATGGGGTTTCACCACAATGGCCAGGCTGGTCTTGAACTCCTGACCTCAGGTGATTCACCCACCTCGGCCTCCCAAAGTGCTAGGATTACAGGCGTGAGCCACCACGCCCAGCAGCTGCAAGTTTATAGCAAATGTTGTGTATGTCCTTTGACTTTATCCAAGGTTAGTTCCGTAGTCTATAATTCAGTTTCTGGCTGGGGACAGTGGCTCATACCTGTAATCCTAACACTTGGAGGTCAAGGTGGGAGGATTGCTTAAACGCAGGAGTCCTGGGAAACATAAGGAGACCCTGTCTCTTAAAAAAAAAAAAAAATTAGCCAGGCATGGTGGCACCTGTGGTCTCAAGTACTGAGGAGGTTGAGGTAGGACGATCACTTGAGCCTGGGAGGTCAAGGCTGCAGTGATAGTACACTCCAGTCTGGGCAACAAAATGAGACCCTGTCTGAATAAAGAAAGTATAAAAATATAATTCAGTTTATGTGGTATAACTTATATACCCTCACACCTTTATAATTGCCTGAGAATACTTTATGGTTAATATGTGCTGTTTTGAAAATTAAACCTGTTTTAGAATATGTTGCATTTTAAAAGTTTTCATCTATATTGATATTACTAGACATAGTTATATAGTATGGCAACCCTGCTATATGATCCTACTGTAAGGGATCCAGACTTGGAATTAATGGTAGTGGCTTGTCCTATTATTGTTTGTTTTGGCATATTTCTCTTTTGAATATGTCACAGGAAAATATGGGAAGAATTACTGAGTGTTCTGGGCATTCTCATTCGAAAGGAACACCAGTAAGAAAAAAATCTTACCTACCTTATTTGAAGAGGTGGAAGCAAATTTAACCTTGTTAGCCAATAGGAATGGGTCACTTGAAGTTCCTGTCTTTTTTTTTTTTTTTTTTTTTTTTTTGAGACAGAGACACACTCTGTTGCCCCAGGCTGGAGTGCAGTGGCACAATCTCGATCTCAGCTCACTATAACCTCCACCTCCCAGGGTTAAAGTGATTCTCCTGCCTCAGCCTCCTGAGTAGCTGGGATTACAGGTGGGCCCCACCATACCCAGCTAATTTTTGTGTTTTTAGTAGAGATGTGGTTTCACCCTTTTAGCCAGGATGGTATCGATCTCCTGACCTCATGATCTGCCCACCTTGGCCTCCCAAATGCTGGGATTACAGGCATGAGCCACCATACCCGGTCAAAGTTCCTATCTTTTTTTCCTAACAAGTAGGAAGGCTTTTTAGTAAGGAGCAGGGTCCTGTTCAGTTATGTAAATTGTCATCACTTAAGTGTGCTTTTTAATATGTTTAAACATGTGCCATTAAGAGTTTGATATGGCCAGGCACAATATTAGGCTGAGGCAGGAGAATTGCTTGAACCCCGGGAGGCAGAAGTAGCAGTGAGCTGAGATCGAGATTGCACCACTGCACTCCAGCTTGGCGACAGAGAAGACTCTGGCTGAAAAAGGAAAAAAGTTTTGTCACTTGCCTGCTGCTTAATTTTGCATTTTTTAAATAAAGGATTTATGTCTATTTAACATGGAGTATTTTGACTAGTAGTACTAGTACATTCCTGAAGGAGATCAAAAATATATATGCATAGCTCTCTTAGTAGCATGTGTTTAATGAGAAAGTAATATAAGGATTACATAGATGAGGGTTGCAGGCAGTTCTGTCCCTTTAAAGCCATATCTTTTATATACTTATTTTTTTTAAATTTTTACAGAGATGGGGTCTTGCTATGTTGCCCAGGCTGGTCTCAAACTCCTGGGCTCAAGTGATCCTCTCGTCTGTGCTGGGATTTATAGGTGTGAGCCAAGTTGCCAGACCAAATCTTTGGTTTTTTTCTACAAGTAAAACACCCTGAGGCTGAAGGTCATTGCTAACTGATACAGCATGTTTTTCTTAGTGCTTTTTTCTGGGGATCTAGCAAGGAATTAGAAACACAGGTTGTTTGACTTTCCTTTTTTCCTCCTCTTTATTTTCTGATAGTGTTTTCTTAAAGTCATCTTCCACCTACCTCTGAAGTTGAAGGGTGAGAAGGAATCTGTTAGAATCATTTGGGGTTCAGTTAGTAGTATCTCTGGTTTGCATCCTTTTGTGGTTTTGATTTTAATTTCACTATTTGACTAACACTATTTTTACTCTGACTTCCTCAAACACTGTGGGACTTAAACTGTGACAGGTGAAACTCAGTGCCTGAGGTGAAGGTTTGGTAGAGACTTCGAAACATAGAATTCTTACGGGGTAGCTTAGGAGATAATTTCTTGCTTTTAGGTATATAACTATGAACTTTATAGGCCCACTGGAATATTTTCTCCAATTATCAGAAAGGCTAATTATCAATTAAACATATCTAAGGACTCTTTACTTAGAAAAATAGATGTGAGACCCTGTCTCAAAAAAAAAGTTAAAGTCAGGAAGAAGTTAAAATTAATGGTTTATAACGTTTTACTATAACCAAATACATTATACGTTACATACTTTAAAGCTAGTGTATTTGCCTTGCGTTACAGCATATACTTGAGCTTGTAAAGCAGGTTAATCTTCTACTTTATTATGATGTTTGTATTAATGGTTAGACAGTTGTTTGACTCCTTGCCCCTATATTCAGTGACTGAGTTATTGTAACTATACTTTATAACTGAGTTATAACATTTATAACTCAGTGCCAGCGGTCATTGAGGTAGAATAGTGAAGAGAAAGTAAAATGTAGTCTTGTAGTCTTACGATATATCTTATTCAGAGCCTGGGCTGGTTACATTTAAACACTATTGGCAGAAGAGTTTGACTAAAGAATTTAAATAAAATACAGTTAACTTGGCTGATTTAGTCCATAATAGTGACAGTGTTGGTGTCTGGGGAGGGAAACTGTATTGCTAGAGGACAAGGATGACAGAAAGTCTTGGTTTGTCTTTTCCATGCTTTTTCTTCTGTGCGTGTGTGTGTGTTGTACCATGTGAATGTGTGTGTATTTTTTACCATGTGAATATTGTGTGTGTGTGTTTTGTACCATGTGAATTTATGACCCTTGGAGGAAAGGGATAAAACTAGTCTGGCCAAGGCTAATAAAATAAAGCCTTCATGTAATTTGTTTTAGTAGAACTTAATATGTTACACCAGTTAGTCACCCAGAGTATTAATGACCCACTCTGGTAGAGATTTCCTGCCAGTAACAAGTGACTTTTGTTCTTACATACTTAGTTGGCTTGCAGAGACCTACCATCTTTAGATCCACTATATTTGTTTAGCATAATATTTTAGTATTTTCTGAGTGCACAAAGCAAATCTAATTCCATTATTTTCATTGTTAAAATCCTTAAGTAGCTCCTTTTGCCTGTAGAATAAACTCAGGATTCTTCCTGTGGTATGTTTTAGCTTGTCAGTCTGGCCATTGCTTATCTCTCTAACCTTAATTCTGTGCTTCCTCAAGCCGATCTTAGACTATAGTGTTATAAAAAGTACTTGTAGTTCCCGTAGCCAACCACGCTTTTACATCTTTGTGCTTTATCACACGCTCTTTCTTTTGAGAATTCTCAAACCTGCCTCCTTTGAACACATTGCTTTAGTTATATAGTCTTTGACAAGATCCCTCTCACATAACTTTGTTTTGGCACTTTTTGCACAGAATTAGAATGTGTTTGCTCTTGCTATTCAAGTTCCTTTATTTAGATCAAAAACTCTGTGACATTTTCAATCTTTTTATGCTTGTAACTTTATTTTTCAGATTCTTAAAGTATGAACAAGTAACTACTACATGTTAAGGGGGATAAGAGGACAGGTCCAGTAGTTCCAAGGTCTTAAAATAAATTCAGAAACTTAATTACCTCAAACCCCTTGAACCATAAATGCTAGCTTGCAGATGTTGCTTTTTCCTGTAACTCCATCTGTATTTGTTCTACTTCTTAGTTGAAACAGTTGAATGTCATGTTTGAAGAAAAGAAGGTCCAGTACTTGGCTATGAATTGTCTCACTTTAAGATAATATAGATGTTATGGTGACCTTGAAGCATTACTGTTAAGTGAGGATTTGTGTGATGAACACATATGAATGTCAAGTCTTTCGAAACCACTTGGTAACATGGTTTATTATTACTATTTTTTCTAGCTCCAGAACCTGGGTATCAACCCAGCAAACATTGGCTTCAGTACCCTGACTATGGAGTCTGACAAATTCATCTGCATTAGAGAAAAAGTAGGAGAGCAGGCCCAGGTGGTAATCATTGATATGAACGACCCAAGTAATCCAATTCGAAGACCAATTTCAGCAGACAGTGCCATCATGAATCCAGCTAGCAAAGTAATTGCACTGAAAGGTATAAAAGATTGTGAGTTTTTCTTAAAACTCTTCCTGTGTGGTATTTTTTTTTCTTTTAAGACAGAGTTTCACTTTTGTTGCCCAGGCTGGAGTACAGTGACTCAATCTCAGCTTACTGCAACCTTGGCCTTCCAGGTTTAAGTGATTCTCTTGCCTCAGCCTCCCTAGTAGCTGGAAGGCTGTAGCTCCCTGCTACCATGCCTGGCTAATTCTTTTGTATTTTTAGTAGAGACAGGGTTTCACTATGGTGGCCAGGCTGGTCTTGAACTCCTGACCTTGTGATCCACTTGCATCGGCCTCCCAAAGTGCTGGGATTATAGGCGTGAGCCACTGTGCCCAGCCAACTCTTCCTATGTATTTATGCAAGTACAATAACTAGAGTTTACCTTTTAAGTATATTGATTAAATTTGGTTAAAGAAAATAGATCTGCTAATACTGAACTTGATTTAAACCACTTTAATGACTTTTACTTGTGATGTTTCTGTGAAATGTCTTAACGTAGATTGACTTAGAATGATTTTTAGAATAAATGCATTTAAATTTTGTATCTGATATAAGACTGCACTAAACTTATCTTTCTACAGAGGAAACAAATTAGTGATTCATATTCTGGAATAGAACATACTTTACTAATATTAGCACCTAAACATTGCAGAATCTTGTTATGATGATACACTTGCCTTTGATTCTGTGCCTTTCTTACACTTCAGGCTTGTTTTTCACTTAATTGGGTTCTAGAAATGGCTTGAATTTACAGTAATTATTAAAAGTGTGTTTGTTTATAGGAGGGTATTAAAGCTCTTAAGTAAATGGTATTTGAGTTTGTTCAGACTAACTTTTTAACTGTCAACAGCAGAGAACCGTGCAGCTTAGTCTAAACAGAGTTCAATGACTCTTAGACTGTCAGGGAGCCTATATTCCTTTGAACTTCAGAATGAGACTAATTGACCCTTTAAAACAGATGTTCTTAAGAGGGCTCGGTGACAAACTGACTCTTGAGGCATTTGATTGCCTTTTTTTTTTTTTTGCTTTGTTTTTCATTTCGATTGAAGGAAGAAAAGTTCAAGTTCCCAGTAATTTCTTGATAAATTCGTGGCTGTTAGAGGTGCTGAACTTTGACCTTTCTATATGATTTAAACTTTGTATGTAGTAATAATACTAGTTGGAGAGTAAACAGTGTTGGGTAGGACAAGCATATTCAAACAAATAAGTCACTATCACATATCTAAGATAGAAGCTGATTTTATCTCGAGGAAAAATGGTCCAGCTTTCACTCAGGACCAGATGTTTTGTGACAGTAAGTGTTTTACTTCTATTACTTCTATTTAGGGTATTAAGCTTCCTTCACACTCTTTAAAGAATTTAAATTCAGGTCTTTAGCAATTCCCATACCTCTCTATTAAAAGGCCATCATTTTAATTTTGCCAAAATTCTTTTCTATTTTTAATATTGTTGTTATCTTATCACATTTCTTAACGCTTTCTTATGTGTGCAGATGGTGAGTTATCTTAAATTAGATTGTATTAGTTATTGTCCTGTTCTATAAAAAGAATAAATTGAAAAGATTTTCAGAGCACTGTACAATAGCATTACAGATTTGTGCCTATATGTCTGCACTATGGGGTCAAGCTGTCATCCCTTGTCCCCCTTCCCAAACCACCCCATTTATATATACTCCAACCCCTAATAATCTGGGGGTTGGGAAAGGCAGCAAAGGAAAGTAAGTCATTCCAAAATACTGCTTCCCTCCGAAGCCAGTTTTGAACCCTTTGGCTTCTTTTTATAAACAGGACTGTAACTCTCACAATTCTTCAAGTCTGGTTGTGGTTTACATACTGTGTGGGATGGGAATAACATTCTTCATTTTATGAAAGAAATTTTTGCACATGTGGTAAGGAGGGTTGTAGTATAAAAGCTGTATGTTTTGCTCCCCCCTGTGTCCCCCCAGCACCCCAATCTTAAGATTTTGGTCCTTCGGGAGCCAGATTCTCTGTGGCTCAGGTTTTTCTTAGTTTCTAAAGACTAATCTTGACAGCCTAGTGATAGTTGTGGTCTTTGGCCTCTCTTAATTTATACTAAATCACATTTTGAACTGATGGATTTCAAATTATAAGCCTTTGCATCTGACTCAGTGGACTGTTAACACTCAGTTAAATTTCACCCTTTTTTTAACTAAATGCTTGCTTTCTTAATTGGATGAAGCTTGAACTTTGTTTTTATCTCCAGTATATTAATAGCATCTGAAACTATCCTCTTCCTTTGTCTCCCCCTCTCCTTTCCTTCAGCACCTCTACCTTCCCTTTGTTACCTTAAACCAGTTAAACGTAGCATGCACTTCTCTCATGTGCTAGTGGCAACAAAACAGAATTGAAGCAGATCTTCTTTTTAAAAAGCAGTTTCCACAAGATTTAGTCATATAAGAGATGACTGCCTTTAAAAAGTACATTTTCCCCATGTGTTTGTTATCAGAGTTGTTTTGTCTTGTGTACATGCAACTAAGTTTATTTGTAAAGTAAGCATACTTAATTACAAGTATGAAGGTGACAGCTTTGTTTTCAGTTGTTAAGAAAACTATTCATTAGATCCCAGTTGGGATTTAGAATTTCATGGAAGTCATTCTGTATGTTTAAAATGTGTTTATTAGAGGTGATATAGTTTTTGCTTAAAATGTAGATGTAGATTGTTTGCTTAGTCTTAACTGTTACCCCTTTAATGGTTGCTGCTATATTGATGCAACTCCTGTAGTTATTAGTCTCGTGATAGAACTAGTTTTGTTTGGAAGTTACAGAGCTAGTCTAGGTAGGTATTTATTCTAAACTTTACTTTTTAAATGATTTATCATTCTTGATTTTGTTTTTAGCTGGGAAGACTCTTCAGATTTTTAACATTGAAATGAAAAGTAAAATGAAGGCTCATACTATGACTGATGATGTCACCTTTTGGAAATGGATCTCTTTGAATACGGTTGCTCTTGTTACGGATAATGCAGTTTATCACTGGAGTATGGAAGGAGAGTCTCAGCCAGTGAAAATGTTCGATCGCCATTCTAGCCTTGCAGGGTGCCAGATTATCAATTATCGTACAGATGCAAAACAAAAGTGGTTACTTCTAACTGGTATATCTGCACAGGTAACATTTTAACTAGTTGTTGTTGTTGTTGTTTGGTTATTTTGTTTTTTATAAAGAAGAGGTTTAGAGAACTGTTGTGCCCAGAATGCAGTTTTGAGATTAGGTCTTTGTGTATTCAGTCCTGTTGAATTTCACTTATTTGAAAAACTTTTTTTCTCTTTTTCTTTCCTCCCTCTCATCCCTTCTTCCTCCCTCCCTGCCTCCCTCCCTTTCTTCCTTCCTCCCTCCTTTGCTACACTGACATATAATTTCAGAATACTCTTCTCAAGCATTTTTAGCTCTTCTGTGGAGATTGAGTAGAAATTGAGTTTCTGTAAGAATGATTTGGGATTTATTATGGAGTATTTACTGCCTCATATACTCCATTTATTATGGAGTATATGAGGCACATTTTAAACATTTATGTTAAATTTTAACAAGATAATGTTTGGGGCTGATTTTAAGTTGAAAGACAAAAGTAACAAATAATTACAAATCCTGCTAAAGATGACAGAGCATTCTAATTATTTCATTACTTGATGAATCGGAGAGTTTTTGGTTTATGGGTCTCCAAACATTATTCTCTTTGATCTTTTGTAGCAAAATCGTGTGGTGGGAGCTATGCAGCTATATTCTGTAGATCGGAAAGTATCTCAGCCCATTGAAGGACATGCAGCTAGCTTTGCACAGTTTAAGATGGAAGGAAATGCAGAAGAATCAACGTTATTTTGTTTTGCAGTCCGGGGCCAAGCTGGAGGGAAGGTAAGTTTTAGCTTTGGTAATTATTTTAATGAGAACTTGTATTTGGCTTTTTGCCACAAATCAGTCATCTAATTTCAAAATAGCCTTCTCCTTTCCTACTTATTTTTAGTATTCACATTTGTAGTGACTTAATTTGTTCAAATTTTGCATCTAGTGATACTTGTCTAAAATGAATAATGTTCTTTCACAGCTTTTTCTGTTGGCTGTTTATGTTCTTCATTTTGATTGCTAGAGTGTACATTTTTATATGCTGTACATCTAGAGAGTTTGATTTAGTAAGTGGTGCACATAATTTTTTTTGTTATTTTTTGTTTTTTGAGACAGTGTGTCACTCTGTTTGCCCAGGCTTAAGTGCAGTGGCGCACTCATGGGCTCACTCATGGCAGCCCTTACCTTCCAGGCTCAAGTGATCCGTCTGTCTCAGCCTCCTGAGTAGCTGAGAGAGACTACAGGCACATGCCACCATGCCTGGCAATTTTTTTTATTTTTGTAGAGAGAGGGCCTCACTATATTCCCCAGGCTGGTCTCAAACTTCTGGGCCCCAAGTGACCTTCCCGCCTTGGTTTCCCAATATAATCTGCATTTTAAATACTTTATATGGCTTGATATAGAGGTAATGTAAACTACAGTTGAATAACATTGCCTTAAGTTAGAGGTTTTCAACCATGGCCACAAGTTGGAATCACCTGAACAAATTGTAATACTTTGTATATTAGACTTCTTAGTTGCAGGTAATAGAAACAAGGTCTGGTTGATTAGAGCATGGGCTGTTTAGTGAAGGATATTGGATAGTTTACAGCAGCTGGGGAAGCTGTACAACCAAGATTGGGAAATGAGGAGAAATAATGGAAAATGGGCAGTGGTCAAGATCCTAGCCCACAACCATTTCACACAACTCTCAGGACACTTCTGAATCCATAATTTCATTGCTGGATGCTTGGAAATTTGATTTGACTACTATTTCTACTACCAGAGTAAAATCTCTGAAATCCTAATACCTTTATGTTTCTAGCTCCCTATTCAAAGTTCAGTTATAGGCAAGGTCAGTTGCCCACATTTTACGTCTGAGAGGTTTGGAAATAATTATTTGGTGCTTCTAAAACAGAAGGCCGGTTCTACCACCAACAAACTTGTAAAGAGTGTCCTCCCTCTTGTTGTTCCATTAGGAAGGGGTTTAGATTCTAGGCAGACCAAAAAATTTGAACTTCACCTTTGTTAGGACGTGTGTCTCTTTCTCTTGGTAACTAAGCAGTTTTTGAAAATTGAGATAGAGATTGCTTAAAATATGATCATCTGTAGCCTATCAGCAGAGAGGAAACAATAATCGAGGAGATATAAATCTGCTTAAAATTTCACAATAGTCCCTGAATTGAGGAATAATGCTACCAATACTTAATGTGACAAGGGTAGAAAGCACTGATATTTAGATCTGAATTGATGGAATTTAAACAGAAAAAAACATGTAGTTTTAGAAATTAGATATTATCCTTAAAGCGTAAGACCAGGCTGGATGCGGTCGCTAACACCTATAATCCCAGCACTTTGGGAGGCCAAGGCAGGTGGATCACCTGAGGTCAGGAGTTCGCAACCAACCTGACTAATATGGTGAAACTCCATCTCTACTGAATACAAAAAAATTAGCTGGGCTTGGTGGCACATGCCTGTAATCCAAGCTACTTGGGAGGCTGAGACAGGAGAATAGCTTGTACCTGGGAGGTGGAGGTTGCAATGAACTGAGATCGTGACATTGCACTCCAGCCTGGGCAACAAGAATTTAACTCTGTCTCAAAACAAGAAAAAAATAAAATAAAATAAGGCCAAGACATTTATTGAAAAGTTCTACTAGAAAAAAGTTTCAATGTCATTTTAAACTATATCTGAAAACCTGTTTATAGGTTCTTGAGCCTGTTATTTAATATATGGTGGTATATCCTGTCTGCCATGGCTTTTGAAGGAAGATATCAATTTTTTTCAGTATGGCTAGTCATCCTGATGAAGGATGAGACCCCGTAACATTCATATGGTGTTTGTCTTGGAAACTGAATTATTTTTTGTCTGAGTTCGTTTCTGACAAGGCTAAGAAAAATATATAGTACTTTCTCATTGAGATTATTTACTTTTCTCTTGCCCGGCTTATGTGCAGCATTGGATATTTTAAACCAAAATGCTCTCATCTAATTTGTGGGATGTTTGTGATTAGAAAGACAACTCAAATTAGATATATATTCCTTTTGCTTTAGCATATATATATATAGGTAGAGAAGAATTTAACAACTGAGGTTAGATTTCTATTTGGAAATCCTAAACTAAAATTGAAAGCTAGGAGAAAAATACCATTGTAGGTATTGTATTACCCTTCTATATCATTTATTTCAGGTAGATTATTTGAGGTCTGATTATTTCAGATATTCAGCTGACTTTTTTTGAGATGGAGTCTCGCCGAGTCGCCCAGGCTGGAGGGCAGTGGTGTGATCCCAGTTCCCTGCAACCTCCATCTCCAGATTCAAGCGATTCTCCTGCCTCAGCCTCCTGAGTATCATCTGATTTTTAAAAACATATTTATCTTGAAATAACATGAAAGTCATTTCACAGCTTCATAGGAAGCTGCAAAGACAGTACAGAATAGTCCCCTGTGTTCTTTACCCAGTTTCTCCCAATGGCTACATCTTACACAGCTGTAGTACAGTAGAAAACCAGGAAATTGACATTGGTACAATTGTATGATTCTGTGCCATTTTGTTATGAATAGATAACTATTTTATCACCACAGTGATTTCCCTTATGACTGTAGAGTCACACCCACTCCCCCTTTCTCACACCATCCCCAGCTCCTGGCAACCACTAATTTATTCTCCATCTCTATAATTTTGTCACTTCAGGAATGTTACATAAATGGTATCATACAGTATATGACCTTTTAAGATTGGCTTCTTTTTTTTCAATCACCATATAGTTCGTGGAAGTTTTTTTCCTTTTTATTACCAAGTATTCCATGGTATGGATGTAACCAAAACCATTTAACATTGATCTCTTATGGAACATGTTGGTTGTTTCCTTTTGGGGGCTGTAAATAAAGCTTCCTTGATCAACTGCTAATGTGTAGGTTTATATACATTTTTATTTTCTTTTGAACAGTTACATATTATTGAAGTTGGCACACCACCTACGGGGAACCAGCCCTTTCCAAAGAAGGCAGTGGATGTTTTCTTTCCTCCGGAAGCACAAAATGATTTTCCTGTTGCAATGCAGGTATTTTAAGCAAAATAAATGACTTTTTAAAAATCTCTCCTCTTAAAAGAAATTAACCCAAAGAGTATTCACGGTAGATATAATTTAAGTGATGCTTAAAAGAATACTCTTATAGAGTGTATTAGTGAAGCTTTGTAAAATAATACCTTGGCCTTTCATATACAGGCATACCTTGAACATATTATGAGATTTGGTTCCAGACCACCACAATAAAGTAAATATCACAGGAAAGTGAGTCATAAGAGTTCTTTGGTTTCCCAGTGCAGATAAAAGTTATATTTACCCTATACGGTAGTCTACTGTAAAGTATGAAATAGCATTGTCTAGAAAAACAGTATACATACTGTAATTTAAAAATACTTTATTGCTAAAAAATATTAATGATTATTTGAGCCTTTAGCAAGTTGTGATCTTTTTGCTTGTGGAGAGTCTTGTGTCAATGTCAGTGGCTGCCGAATCAGAGTGGTGGTTGCTGAAGGTTGAGGTGGCTGTGCTAGTTTCTTCAAATAAGACATCAAAGAAGTTTGCTGCATTAATTGACTATTTTGCAAAAGATTTCTCTATGCAATGCCATTTGGTAGCATTTTACCCAGATTAGATCTTTCAAAATTGGAGTCAATTCTTTCAAACCCTGCCACTGCTTTATTAGCTAAGTTTCTTTAATAATTTAAATCCATTGTTGTAATTCAGCAGTGTTCACAGCACCTTCACGAGGAGTAGATTGCATCTCAAGAAACTACTTTTCTTTGCCCATCCTGAAGAAGCAGCTCCTTTACTATGAGATTATAGTAATTCAGTCATACTTTTAGGCTCCATTTCAATTGTAGTTTTCTTGCTATTTCCACCACATCTACAGTTATTTGCTCCACTTTAGTCTTGAACCCCTCCCTCTATCATCTTTGAAGGTTGGAATCAGCTTCTTCCAAATTTCTTTTAATGTTGATATTTTGACTTCCCATGAATCATGAATGTTCTTAATGACATCTAGAATGATGAATCCTTTCCAGATTCACCATTACTTAAATTTACTGTGGTAAATCCTTTCCAGATTCACTTAAATTTACTTTGCCCAGATCTATCAGATGAATCACTATCAATGGCAGCTGTGGTCTTATGAAATATATTTCTTAAATAAGAAGACTTGTAAGTCAAAATTACTTCTTTGGTTCATAGGCTTCAGAATGGATGTTGTCTTAGCAGGCATGAAAGCAATATTAATATCCTTGTATATCTCCATCAGAGCTCTTCAGTGACTGTGCATTGTTGATGAGCAGCAATATTTCAAAGGGAATCTTTTTTTTTTTCTGAGCAGTAGGTCTCAACAGTAGGCATAAAATATTTCATAAACAATGCTGTAAACAGATGTGCTGTCATCAGGGCTTTGGTGTTCCATTTCTATAGCCCGGGCAAAGTAGATTTAGCATAATTTCTTGAGTGTTCTAGGATTTTTGGAATAGCAAATGAGCATTGACTTCAACTTAAAGTCACCAGCATCATTAGTTCCTAATAAGAGAGTCAGCCTATCCTTTAAAGCCACGCATTGACATCTCTATAGATGTAAAAGTCCTAGATGGCATCATCCTCCCATAGAAGACTGTTTCTTCCACATTGAAAATCTGTTGTTTAGTGTGGCCACCTTCAATGATCTTACCTAGATCTTCTATATAACTTGCTGCAGCTTCTACATCAGTACTTGCTATTTCACTATGTACTTTTATGTTATAGAGATGACATAAAACCTCCTTAAACCTTTCCTTAAACCTTACCAACCAACTTCTGCTACATTCAAATTTTTCTTCTGTTGCTTTCTCACCTCTCTGAGCCTTGGCAGAATTGAGGAGAGCTAGGGCCTTGCACTAGATTAAGCTTTGGCTTAAGAGAATGTTGTAGCTGGTTTGATCTCTCTTTGTCTCTCTCTCTCCCCCTTCCTTCCTTCCTTTCTTCTTTCCTTTCCTTTCTTTCCTTTTCTTTTTTCTTTCCTTTCTTCCCTCCCGCCATCCCTTCTTTCTTTTCTTTTCTTTTTTTTTTAAGAGACAGAGTCTCCCTCTGTTGCCCAGGCTGGAATGCGGTGGTATGATCATAGCTCACTGCAGCCTTGAATTTAAACTCCTGGGCTCAATTCATCCTCTTGCCTCAGCCTCCAGAGTAGCTAAGAGTAGATAGGACTATAGGCACATGTTGCTACACCTGTGTATTTAAAAAATTTTTTAGAGATAATGTCTCACTGTGTGCCCATGCTGGTCCTTTTCTTTTCCTTTCTTTTCTTTTTTGAGACTAAATCTATTGCCCAGACTGGAATGCAGTGGCACAATCTCGGCTCACTGCAATCTCTGCCTCCTGGGTTCAAAAGATTATCATGCCTCAGCCTCCTGCGTAGCTGGGACTATAGGTGCCTGCCACCACAACCAGCTAATTTTTGTATTTTTATTACAGATAGGGTTTCACTGTGTTGGTCAGGCTGCTCTGGAACTCCTGACCTCAAATGGTCTGCCCACCTCGGCCTCCCAAAGTGCTGGGATTATGAGCATGAGCCACCACGCCAGCCCAGGCTGGTCTTAAACTCCTGGCCCTAAGTGATCCTTCTGCTTCAGCCTCCTGTGTAGCTGGGACTACAGACACATACCACTGCACCTGGCTAGTGTATAACATTTTTATTTGAGACAGGGTCTTGCTCTGTCACCCGAGCTGGAATGTAGTGGTGCAATCTCGGCTCACTGCAACCTCCACCTCCCAGGTTCAAGCAATTCTTGTGCCTCAGCTTCCTGTGTAGCTGTGATTACAGGAATGCATCACCACGCCTGGATATATATATTTTTTTTTTTTTTTGTATTTTTAGTAGAGAGACAGGGTTTTACCATGTTGGTCAGGCTGATATCAAACTCCTGACCTCAAGTGATCCACTTGCCTCAGCCTCCCAAAGTGCTGAGATTACAGGCATGAGCCACCACGCCCAGCCATGTATAACTTTTTTTTAAGAGACAGAGTCTCACTCTGTCACCCAGTCTGGAGTGCAGTGGTGCCATCTTGGCTCACTGCAACCTCCACCTTCCAGGTTCAAGCAATTCTCCTGCCTTACCCTCCCAAGTAGTTGGGACTACAGGCTGATCTTGAACTCCTGACCTCAGGTGATCCACCCACCTTGGCCTCCCAAAGTGCTAGGATTACAGGCGTGAGCCACCGCGCCCAGCCAATTTCTTTTGTATTTAAGTGGAGACGGGGTTTTGCCATGTTGCCCAGGCTGGTCTCGAACTCCTAACTCAGGCAGTCCGCCCACCTTGGCTTCCCAAAGTGCTAGGATTACTGGCATGAGCCACTGCACCCAGCCTATAACATTTTAAAAGAGAAAAAAACTACACATTTAGATAGTTACATAAATTCAAAAGTATAATAGTTTTCTCTTTGGCTGCAAAACATTACCTCAATATGACAAGTACCTAGAGTTTGAATTTGTGGTAATTTCCTTAGATGTAAGAAAATGAGACTGGGATTACATGTGTAAGCTACTGTACCAGTGCACTTTTCTCCATAGCAGCAAGAAAGCTATTAAGTTTTCTTATCATTTGAGTGTTCACTGGAGTAGTACTTTGAATTTCCTTCAAGAACTTTTCCTTTGTATTCACAACTTAGCTAAGTCAAAAGGCCCACCGTTCAGCCTATCTTGGCTTTGGACATGTCTTTCTCACTAAACATAAAATCAATTCTAGCTTTTGATTTAAAATGAGAGCTAGAACACGTAGAGGCAATTGTAGGGTTATTAATAGGCCTAATTTCATTATTGCTGTGTTTCAGAGAATACGGAGGCCTGAGAAAAGGGGAAAAAATGGGATAACAGCTGGTTGGTGGAGCAGTCAGAACACACACAATTTTCTTTTTTGTACTTTGGGCTCTAGGGTACATGTACGCATCCTGCATCCTGCAGGATTGTTGCATAGGTACATACATGCCATGATGGTTTGCTGTCTCCATTCACCTACACCCATCACCTACATCAGGCATTTCTCCCGTTGTTATCCCTCCCCATCCTCCTCACCCTCACTCTACCCCACCCCTAAGTCCCTCCCCTCCCCTCCACCCCCCACCTAGCCCTGTAAGTGTTGTTCCCTTCCCTGTGCCTAAGTGTTCTCATTGTTCATCACCCGCCTGTGAGTGAAAACATGCGGAACACACATAATATTTATTGGTTAAGTTTGCTGTCTTATGTGGGTGTGATTCATAGCACCCTAAAATAATTACAGTAGTAACATCAAAGATCACTGGTCACAGATCAACATAACATATATAATAATTAAAAGGTTTGAAATACTGTAATAATTAATGAAAATGTGACACAGAGACACTGAAGAGAGCACATACTGTTGGAAAATAGTGCCAGTAGGCTTGCTGGATGCAGGTTGCCATAAATCTTCCATTTGTAAAGATTCATCTGAACTGCAAAGTGCAGTAAAATGAGGTATGCCTGTAATAACTGTGCTATCCTGAGTTTTGAATTGACTTTCCTTTTATCAATTTCATTCATATTCTTAGGTTTAATGTAAAAGCTTGGGATATCCATATTTAAATGTGCTGTAAAAATGAAGGAAACTTTAAATATTAGCTTTTAATTTTTCAAATAAGCCTCTTGTTTTAGAATTTTACCATCTCTAAAATGGAATTAGACTGAATGTTTTTATTTTCCGTTTGTAGATTCATTATTTTACTAAAGTGTTGATTTTCTTTGTACAGATCAGTGAAAAGCATGATGTGGTATTCTTGATAACCAAATATGGTTATATCCACCTCTATGATCTTGAGACTGGTACCTGCATCTACATGAATAGAATCAGTGGAGAAACAATTTTTGTTACTGCACCTCATGAAGCCACAGCTGGAATAATTGGTGTAAACAGAAAGGGACAGGTAAGGAAGTCTTGAAACTTAAGCAATAAAATAAAATAACCTGATCATTTGGGAACAATCCTGTACTTTAAAAGAGAAATTCCCCCCAACGTAATAAAATAGAAAATAAAATAACACATTACTGTTAGTTTGTTTCCAAAAAGTAAATGGTAACTTTGGGTATTAGAGAATAATATGTATCAAAGCATGATGTAAGCTTATAAAAAAGAAAATAATATATACCTAAAAATAGAGATGTGTGGCCAGGCGTGGTGGCTCAAGCCTGTAATCCCAGCACTTTGGGAGGCCGAGGCGGGTGGATCACGAGGTCAAGATATGGATACCATCCTGGTCAACATGGTGAAACCCCGTCTCTACTAAAAATACAAAAAATTAGCTGGGCATGGTGGCATGTGCCTGTAATCCCAGCTACTCAGGAGGCTGAGGCAGGAGAATTGCTTGAATCCAGGAGGCGGAGGTTGCGGTGAACAGAGATGGTGCCATTGCACTCCAGCCTGGGTAACAAGTGAAACTCCATCTCAAAAAAAAAAAATAGAGATATGTATGAATACAGAGTCTCGCTTTAATCCTGTCTCAGAGAGAGAAACTGGTGTATTGCCATCTCAGACTGCATATATGCTTTACTGTCAAAAGAAGTTATTCTCCATGGAAAGAAACAATTTAGGGTTATATTTGACAGACTCATATTCTTCTTAAGGGGTTTTCTGTTATCTCCAAGGCAGAGCAATTATCAGCTACAGGGATAAGAACTCTATTTACATCCCTTTTCCTAGCTCCTTAATTAAGCATTACTAACTATTTCATATTAGAAAGTGATACGTTTTAGTACCTCTTGTGGGATGCCTGGAAAGTTAATCAGTTTGATAGGGAAATATTATCTGTTCTAAATTTATAAACTTTGAAAAACCTCTTCACACCATCTAGCAAGTGGTTCTTTGTCATTTTAATCCCCTCCACCCCCAAATGGAGTCTTGCTCCATTACCCAGGCTGGAGTGCAGTGGCTCAGTCTCAGCTCACTGCAACCTCTGCCTCCTGAGTTCAAGCAATTCTCCTGCCTCAGCCTACCAAGTAGCTGGGATTACAGGTGCCCACCACCACACCTGGCTAATTTTTGTATTTTTAGTAGAGATGGGGTTTCACCATGTTGGCCAGGCTGGTCTCAAACTCCTAACCTCGTGATCTGCCTGCCTTGGCCTCCCAAAGGGCTGGGATTACAGCGTGAACCACTGGGCCCAGCCTACTTTAATATTAATAAGAATATTTTACCAGGAGGTATCTTAATTTTCTGAAAAATGGCTAAAAATTTTAAAACTTAATATTGTACTAGTCTTGCCTTTTACTTGTTTCCTCCAAATTAGCATGTTTTCCAGATAATGAACAAAGGAAGTAGATAGGTTTTGTTTCTCCTTGATTCAATTAATATTTGAAGATGTTATGTATATGAAGAGACAATTCCTTCATATACGGAAAGAGAGTCCATCCCTACCTACCCATGCTCCACCTTAACTCCAGACCTGGTTAGGTGCTTCTGCTTTATGCTCCTAGAACTTATGGTACCCTCCTCTTAACACTTACCATACTTACTAAAATTGTTTGCTTAGCTGTTGCAGTCATAATTCTTCATTAGAAAAAGAGATTGTCTTTAGTAAATTGTATTTCTAGCACCAGTCACTGTTTGTGACAAAAGCAGTTTTAAAAATTCAGTAGCTTTCAGGTATTCAGTTGTTAATGTCTCTCAGAAAAATCAAGAATAGGCCGGGCAGAGTGGTTCTCGCCTGTAATCCCAGCACTTTGGGAGGCTGAGGCAGGTGAATCATGAGGTCAGGAGATGAGACCATCCTGGCTAACATAATGTAACCCCGTCTCTACTAAAAATACAAAAAAAACATGAGCTGGGCATTGTGAGCCAGGCATGGTGGTACACTCCGGTAGTCCCAGTTCCTCAGGAGACTGAGGCAGGGGAATCACTTGAACCCAGGTGGCGCAGGTTGCAGTGAACCAAGATTGCACCACTGCACTCCAGCCTGGGCAACAGAGCCAGATTCTGTCTCCAAAAAACAAAAAAGGAAGAATAAGGCCCGGTGTGGTGGCTCATGCCTGTAATCCTAGCACTTTGGGAGGCCAACATGGGCAGATTGCCTGAGCTCAGGAATTCGAGACCAGCCTGGGCAACATGGTGAATCCCCATCTCTACTAAAAATACAAAAAATTAGCTGGCTATGGTGATGCATGCCTGTAATCCCAGCTAATTGGGAGTCTGAGGCAAGAGAATTGCTTGAACCTGGGAGGCAGAGGTTGCAATGAGCCGAGATTGTGCCGCTGTACTCCAGGCTGGGTGACAGAACAAGACTCTGTCTCAAAAAAAAAAAAAAAAAAATCAAGAATATATTGGCCTTTTTTGCTGAACTAGATTAGTGATAATTTAATAATTATGAATTTTTTTTTCTTTTAAAGAGACAGGGTCTTACTGTGTTGCCCAGACTGGTCTTGAACTTCTAGGCTCAAGTGATCCTCCTACCTCGGCTTCCTAAAGTGCTACGATTACAGGCATGAGCCACCATGCCTGGCCCCTTTTTGTTTCTGCTGTTGTGCTGATGTTTTAAGATAACGCTTGACCTAAAGTGTCTTGAATAATTTCACGATACATTCTTGGTATTCATAACCCTGATTCTAGGAACTTGTTGATTGTTACTTTCCCTTCCCTCCCACATTTTATGTGCCATCTGCTTTGAGTAAAGAGATGAGTGTTTAGTGTTTACAGTAACCTTAGGACCTCAGGCCTTTCTTCTACTCTTCTGCTAAAGTCTACTAACTTGGCATATCCCCTGAAGGAATGAGTATGTGGCTTCTATGCATTGAAAAAGCAAATTCAATTAAAGTGATGTTATAGTCAACATCTGGCTTAAATTCTGAATTTGATAGAACTGAGTACTTTAGAAGACATTGGAACCTTTTCTGTTCCCTGCAGTAGATCTTATTAAATATTGTTTGCTAGAAGTCTGCTATAATAATCTTTAAGTATGAAAAGGGTGAAACTGTGGATTCAATATTTGGGGAAACCTAAGGCAGCAATCAATAGGAAGCTTTAGAAAATGTAGTTGGAACTGGATTTTCTGTTGATCTTTTTCATTCTTTATAGGAGGTGAGATTTGAGTTAAGGTTGGGGCTCAGGAATGCAAATAACTATAGAGAAAGTAATTATTACTTCCTTTAAATAAGCCTTGAGGATGGAGGTCGGACCAACAGAAATAAAATATTAGAGGTTAAAATTTCTTCATTTTCCTTGAAAGGAGTAGTAGAACAGGCAGGGCAGACTGTTACCTATATATTTGGTTCACTGAGTTCTCAAGTATTTTTTAATTCTTGTTGATTTGGGGACAGAAATTTCCTATGTTCATTTATTCAACAAATTTGTTTTATGCCACACTAATTGCATATTGCTAGTAATACAATTAAACAAAGACAAGCCCCCTTCCCTCATGTGGAACAGTGACTGAGAATTATACAATTATATTAGGTTGAGAAATGCTGTTAGGGGTAATCTGAGTAGTTTATCAGCTAGGGCGTATAACTAGTTCTGCAGTGGAGAAAGGGATGGATGGGTGGAGAAGGACTCCCTTTCTCTATGGCAGTTGACAATAGTTCAGCTTTTGGGGCAAGCCAGAAAGTATTCTGTGGCATTGAGTGTTAATGAGGTTTGAGGGTAGGCACCTTTTCAAACAAGCAATTAGAAATTGTCCTTTGCTGATAATTGTATTTTTTTTTAAGCACCTACCATGTTCCTTGCATTATGATGAGTGCTTAATGATTCAGTGGTCCCTCCCTTCATTGAGTATATAATTTGGTCTCCAGGAATGAAAATGTAATTAATGAAAATTACTGAAAAAAATTCTTGCAAATAAAAATCCTAAAATTAAAAGGAGTGTACCTTAAATAACTTCTAAGTGAACCCTAGAGGTCATTTAGATGTCATAACTTCTTCCATGTCATTTTTCTGTAGGTTATCAAGATTGAAGTCCTCGAGAAGTTTTTTTTTTGTTTCTTTGAGACGGAATCTCGCTCTGTTGCCCAGACTAGAGTGCAATGGCACGATCTTGGCTCACTGCAACCTCTGCCTCCCGGTTCAAGCAATTCTCCTGCCTCAGTGTCCTGAGTAGCTAGGATTACAGACACATGCCACAATACCTGGCTAATTTTTGTATGTTTTTTTAGTAGAGATGGGATTTTGCCATGTTGGTCAGGCTGGTCTCGAACTCCTGACCTCGTAATCCACCTGCCTTGGCCTCCCAAAGTGCTGGGATTACAGGCATGAGCCATCAGGCCTGGCAAGAAGTTTTAAATATGTGGAGTTGTCTTTCAGAGCTCAATTAAGTGGGAATCTTAATCTTTGATACTGACTGTATTAAGAATTAAGAGATGGTATCAAAGCAGTTAGTTTGGACAATGAAGTAAGAAGTTATTCAGATTATAGGATGGCCATATTTTAGGAACCCCATAATGGCCTAGCACCCTATGACATTTGTCTTTGAATTAATTTCTTTTCCCTTGTCTTCCTTTCCTTCCTTCCTTTCTTTTATTATTTTTTAATGGCAGCATTAACAATTTCATTACCTTTGTAATACAGTATTAATTTGTTCTAAACAGATTTGGTATAATTTGTATCCAAATGAACGCACTGCAGCTATATTTTATTCTTTAAATTGCAGGTTTTGTCAGTGTGTGTGGAAGAAGAAAACATAATTCCTTACATCACCAATGTTCTACAAAATCCTGATTTGGCTCTGAGAATGGCTGTACGTAACAACTTAGCTGGTGCTGAAGAACTTTTTGCCCGGAAATTTAATGCTCTTTTTGCCCAGGGAAATTACTCAGAGGCAGCAAAGGTGGCTGCTAATGCACCAAAGGTAAAGAGTTAAGAAAATGAAGTTGTCAATGACATTAATCTAGTGTTAATATTCTGTTTCATACATTGCTAGAAAAGGAACCAGCTTTCTACAGAGAAACTGTTTTTAGGTTACATTTGGGTTACATTTTCCTTTAGTAGAATGTCTTGTCATTGCCTCTAGATTTGGTTAATTTTCTCTGGATTTGATTAGTTTTTATTAGATTATTGTTAGAAGGATATGTAGGTCTAACAAGCCTTTGCTTTACATAGATGTAATAATGTTTAGTTATTTGGTATAATACTGTTTGACTTCGTAAATGATAGTTACTGATAAGTTGGACATGAAATAAATCCTGTCCAATTTTATGGTGAATAGAGCTATCAAAATTAGTCTGAATTTATTCTCATCACTTTTGATGTTAGTTTATGGTGGACTGAATTAACACCTTACATTCCTGACCAATATTATGAAAGTTGTACTTAATATGAACTTAGGATACTACCTAGCTATAACTATTTTAGGATTATAATTATTCTCTTACACATTGACATTGCAATTAAGTTGATATATTTTTTATTCTGGATAATCTTATAACATTGAACCAGAGATATGAAAGATAGTGACTAAATATTTGCTCCAGATGGTGAAGATTTGAAACTTGATAGCTTGATGTGAATAGATAGACTCATTCCTTTAAGACTGACCTAACATTGATCTCTACAGGGCAATTAGTGTGATGTTTGGATCACTTTTGAAGAGTTTTTAACATTTCTCCTCCTTAAAGGGAATTCTTCGTACTCCAGACACTATCCGTCGGTTCCAGAGTGTTCCAGCCCAGCCAGGTCAAACTTCTCCTCTACTTCAGTATTTTGGTATCCTTTTGGACCAGGGACAGCTCAACAAATATGAATCCTTAGAGCTTTGTAGGCCTGTACTTCAGCAAGGGCGAAAACAGCTTTTGGAGAAATGGTTAAAAGAAGATAAGGTACGTTAAATTGTGTTGACATAATCTTGTTTTAATTGCATTAAATATGATGTTAGCAAGTTAAAATCATTTAGTCTGCACCAGAAATGTCTCCATTACTGCTTGTAGAAACAGAACAAAAACATACATTGTATAAGATTGGGTCACTTATTTCCTTTTGAAAATACATATGTATTTAATGGATATCGAGGTTAGATATCTTTCTTTTGTTTAAGTTTTTAAATGGTCCAGGATTCTTGCTTGGTGTTTAAAATAACCTGGAAGTCAACTGCTATCCTTTTGCTTTTAGAAAGCTTAGTATGAGATACTTAACCTCAGTATCCATCATATTTGTCAATATATGTGACTCATTTGGACATAGGAATGTACTCTTATCTACCACATTCCACACTTTAGATGCACATTAGTTCTACCCATACAAGTTTCATGTTTTCTTTTAGAATTTCTAAAGTATCATCAAACTTACCATATTTGCTGCTGGTAAACATGTTTGGGTAGACAAGGAAAATGTTATATAAAATGTTGGATCTGGCTTGGCGTGGTGGCTCATGCCTATAATTCTAGAACTTTGGGATCTGAGGTTGGGGGAACACTTAAGGTCAGGAGTTTGAGACTCGCCTGGCCAACATGGTGAAACCTCGCCTTTACTAAAAATATAAAAATTAGCCGGACATCATGGTGGGTGCCTGTAATCCCAGCTACTTAGGAGGCTGAGGCAGGAGAATCACTTGATCCCAAAAGGTGGAGGTTGCAGTGAGCTGATACTGCACCACTGCACTCCAGCCTGGGCGATAGAGCGAGACTCAATCTTAAAAAAAAAAAAAATGGATCTTAATAAGGCAGCACAACTATCTAATAGCAATAAGATACTGTCTCCCAGTGATTTCACAGAATGTTAGTGTTACATGGAAAAAATATTTAACTTGATTTCTTGAAGTTTATTTAAATATGAACCTATTCTAAATGTTAACTAGCTTTCTTTACAGTAGGTCTTCTCCATGCCTTTTATATTCACTCAGTACTTATTCAATATTTCTCTTTACACAGAGCATATAATGGTAGTACGTTTTCCTGAGCACCTTATTCTTTATGTGGAATAGTGACTGAGAAACAGACAAAGGATTTTGTTTGTTTGTAAGATAACAAGTTTCAACTGTCTATTAGTGTTAATTCTTTTCACACCACCATAAAAAAAAGGCCTTTCTCCTCAAAGTTGTAGTATGGAATTACCATTGTCAAAAACTGAGATAGTATTGCTTAAAGTACTCTGAATAGTGAATAACATTTAGTTATTATTCTTTCAGCATTAGTATATGTTAGTACAGTTTTTATATTATTAATTCTAAGTCCTTGTTTCTAGACCCAGCATTTGACAATTTTGTAAGATACTAGAGAATAGTACATTAGATTTGGGGTGCTTGGACAGGAGTCTCTGCTGGAGTAGCCACACTATCGAGTATCTGAGGTCCATCCTAATTGATTAAGATAAGGCAGGGCTGAGTTTGGTGGCTCACACCGGTAATTCCACTACTTTAGGAGGCTGAGGCAAAAGTATCACTTGATGCCAGGAATTTAAGACCAGCCTAGACAACACAGCAAGACCCTATTAAATAAATACATAAAAAAATAAAATAAAATAAATAAAAAACAAAGAAATAAATACATAATATTTTTTAAAAAGATAAGGGAGGGTGAGTACAGCCAAGGTAATTGATTTGACCTATGTAACAGGGTGAAAGCTCTTTAGGTATCATTAACCTTTTCTGTGAACAGTCATATGGGACCATTTTTGGTTTAATAAAAGAGACATTAACTATTTATTAATTAGCATGTTCAGTTCAATTTTTTATTTTCAGGAGTAAATATCATTTATAAGAGCTAGTCTCCAAAGTAGAAAATCAACTTTAATATGTAAACCAGAACTCTACGGAAATGAATTTCCAAATTGGGCAGCTGCATGAGTAAGGCAGATTGAATAACACAGACAAGAGTATCTGCTTGTCCACTACCTAAAAATTCTTAAAGAGTGTCCTTACTGCCCTATAAGCTTAAATCTAAGTCAAGCAGATGGAACTTAGATCTTTCAGAGATATAGGTTATACTCTGAGTTCAATAACTGTCTTTATGGTAAACCTCATCTGGCTTCTTCAGTGTCAAATTTTCATTTGATAGCATTACATTAAAAGTTGCTTTTTGTTTTTGAAAAATCGGGGCCATGTGATGTGAGTCTGATACCTGAATATTCTTCATAGTTAGAAGTACAAGAAGTATAAGATTCTGCTTTAAAGTACTTAAATTCCTAACAAGGTAGTTTATAGTATGTATCCAAATGCAATCTTTTTATCTTTAAGTAGGATTTGTGGAGAATTCAACTGAGACATTACTGTGACTACAAGATTAAGAGTTCACCAACCACAACCCCTGAATATTTATAATATATTCTGTAAAACTAAGTACCTCTCATACTAGTTATTATTTATAGTGGACATAGTGTCAACTGCTTATTTCTAAAACAGTTCATGGATCACTAAACAATCTTTTTTTCCCTTGGACAGCTGGAATGTTCTGAAGAACTGGGTGATCTTGTGAAATCTGTGGACCCTACATTGGCACTTAGTGTGTACCTAAGGGCTAATGTCCCAAATAAAGTCATTCAGTGCTTTGCAGAAACAGGTCAAGTCCAGAAGATTGTTTTATATGCTAAAAAAGTGAGTTCAGTTAAACAAATTCTCAGCATGAATTATTGAAACTGACAGAGAAATTAGCCTATATTAACTCTTGTTTACTTTAATAGTGAATTTTCTTTCATTTGCTTCAAAATGTATAAAAATTCTCTTACCCCTCATATCAAATTCATACTTGTTAAATGAAGACAATTACTCTTGCATGGCTTATCAGAATTTAAGAAAGCAGGGCCATATTTAACATGTTAGAACAAACTTTTCAAATAGTCATTCATTGAAAATGGATAAGCCAGGCTAGGTGTGGTGGCTTACGCCTGTAATCCCAGCACTTTGGGAGGCCAAGGCCGGCAGATCACTTGAGCTCAGGATTTTGAGATGACCAGCCTGGGCAATATGGTGAAACCCTGTCTTTATTAAAAATACAAAAAAAAAAAAAAAAAAAAAAAAAAAAAAAGCCGGGCATGGTGGTGTGTGCCTGTGGTCCTAGCTACTCAGGAGGTGAAGGTGGGAGGATCACTTGATCCCAGGGGGCAGAGGTTTCAGTGAACCGAGATTGCACCTCTGCACTCCAGCTTGCATGACAAAGCAAGACACTGTCCCAAAAAAAAAAAAAGAAAAAAGAAAATGGATAAGCCAATTATAAAAACTGACAGGTCTTTTTTCAAATATATCATCACCAAGGTCTAATTGCGCACCTTAAATTGAAAATGAATTTGTGCTTTCACCAGTAGTTCTATATTAGCAAGAAGTAGAAAAAGTCTTTAAATGCTATAAAATTGATACATAGCAGCAGCACCTAAGTCTTTCTTTGTTTATAGGTTGGATACACTCCAGATTGGATATTTCTGCTGAGAAATGTAATGCGAATCAGTCCAGATCAGGGACAGCAGTTTGCTCAAATGTTAGTTCAAGATGAAGAACCTCTTGCTGACATCACACAGGTAATGGCATTAAAATATATTTTGTAGAAGCTGATTGAAACGGAGAATGGGGACCAGCCGTGGTGATTCACGCCTGTAATCCCCATACTTTGGGATGATTGCTTGAGGCCAAGAGTTCGAGACCAGTCTGGACAACATTCTGAGACCTTGTCGCTATAAAAAATGTAAAAGTCGGCCGGGCGCGGTGGCTCACGCCTGTAATTTCAGCACTTTGGGAGGCCGAGGTGGGTGGATCACGAGGTCAATAGATCGAGACCATCCTGGTCAACATGGTGAAACCCCGTCTCTACTAAAAATACAAAAAAAAATTAGCTGGGCATGGTAGCGCATGACTGTAATCCCAGCTACTCGGGAGGCTGAGGCAGGAGAATTGCCTGAACCCAGGAGGAGGAGGTTGCCGTGAGCCAAGATCGCGCCATTGCACTCCAGCCTGGGTAACAAGAGTGAAACTCCGTCTCAAAAAAAAAAAAAAAAAAGAAAACGTCAGCTGGGTATAGTGGCACATGCCTGTGGTCCCAACCAGATGGCTGAAGTGGATGGAGAGCTTCAACCTAGGAGGTCGAGGCTGCAGTGAGCTGTGGTCGTACCATTGCACTCCACCCTGGGTGACAGAGTGAGACTCTCTCCAGAAGAAAAAAAAGAGAAAACTTACAGTTTGTAAAAATTACAGCTTTGTCATTCTATATGGATAAACTTCAAATGTCTTGCAAGAAAAAAAAGCAAGTTACAAAAGAATGGACAGTCTGAAACCGTCTGCATGTAATTTTAAAACACACAAAACAACTTATTTAGAGATGTGTATGTTAAAAATATGAAAAATACGGCCTGTGTCATCCGCCATTTTGTGAGAAGCAAGGTGGCCTCCACGTTTCCTGAGCGTCTTCTTCACTTCTGCCTCCACCGCCCCTTGACCACAGACATGTCTCGGGATCGGTTCCAGAGTCACGGCGGTGGTGGTGGTGGTTTCCACAGGCGCTGAGGAGGCGACGGCCGCGGAGGCCTCCACAACTTCTGTTCCCCGCCGCCCAGCATGGGCTTCAATCAGAACCGCGGCCCCATGGGTCCTGGCCCGGGCCAGAGCGGCCCCAAGCCTCCGATCCCACCACCGCCTCCACACCAACAGCAGCAGCAACCGCCACAGCAGCAGCAGCAGCCGCTGCCACCGCCGCAGGACTCTTGCAAGCCCATTGTTGCTCAGGTACCCGGTCCTGCTCCCGGAGTAGGCAGCGCGCCGCCAGCCTCCAGCTCGGCCCCGCCCACCACTCCGCTGACCTCGGGGACCCAGCCAGGGTCCGGGCCAGGCCCGACCCGGACCCCGCTGACCGCGGTCACCTCGGCCCCTCCCCGGACGCCGCCACCCACCCCGCCAAGCACTGGGGTCCCTACCACGCCTCCTCAGGCAGGAGGCTCGCCGCCTCCTCCCGCGACGGGCCGGGCCCAGGTCCGGGGACTAAGCAGGGCCCAGGCCCGGGCGGTCCCAAAGGCGGCAAAATGCCTGGTGGGCCAAAGCCAGGTGGCGGTCCGGGCCTAAGCACTCCTGGAGGCCACCTGAAGCCGCCGCAACGAGGCGGCGGTGAGCGTCGCGGGGGCCACCAGCACCACCCGCCCTACCACCAGCAGCACTACCAGTGGCCCCCCGCCCGTTGGGCCCAGCGGCCGCAGCAAGGAGAAAATCTCGGACTCGGAGGGGTTTTAAAGCCAACTTCTCTCTCTTGAGGAGGCCTGGAGAGAAAACTTACACACAGTGATGTCGGTTATTTGTTGGGAATCTACCTGCTGATATCACGGAAGATGAATTCAGAAGACTATTTGTTAAATATGGAGAACCTGGAAAAGATTTAATCAACAAAGGCAAAGGATTCGGATTTATTAAGCCTGAATCCAGAGCTTTGGCTGAAATTGCCAAAGCTGAGCTCGATGATACGCCCATGAGAGGTAGACAGCTTCGAGTTCGCTTTGCCACACATGCTGCTGCCCTTTTTGTTCATAATCTTTCACCTTACGTTTCCAGTGAACTGTTGGAAGAAGCCTTCAGCCAGTTTGGTCCTATTGAAAGGGCTGTTGTAATAGTGGATGATCGTGGAAGATCTACAGGGAAAGGCATTGTTGAATTTGCTTCTAAACCAGCAGCAAGAAAGGCATTTGAACGATGCAGTGAAGATGTTTTCTTGCTGACAACAACTCCTCGTCCAGTCATCGTGGAACCACTTGAACAGCTAGCTGATGAAGATGGTCTTCCTGAAAAACTTGCGCAGAAGAATCCGATGTATCAAAAGGAGAAACTCCTCGTTTTGCCCAGCATGGCACATTTGAGTACGAATATTCTCAGCGATGGAAGTCGTTGGATGAAATGGAAAAACAGCAAAGAGAACAAATGAAAAAAATATGAAGGATGCAAAAGACAAATTGGAAAGTGAAATGGAAGATGCCTATCATGAACATAGGCAAATCTTTTGCACCAAGATCTGATGAGACAACAGGAAGAATTAAGACGCATGGAAGAACTTCATAATCAAGAAATGCAGAAACGTAAAGAAATGCAATTGAGGCAAGAGGAGGAACTACATAGAAGAGAGGAAGAGATGATGATTCGTCAGCGTGAGATGAAAGAACAAATGAGGCGCCAAAGAGAGGAAAGTTATAGCCGAATGGGCTACATGGATCCAAGAGAAAGAGACATGAGAATGGGTGGCGGAGGAGCAATGAACATGGGAGATCCCTATGGTTCAGGAGGCCAGAAATTTCCACCTCTAGGTGGTGGTGGTGGCATAGGTTATGAAGCTAATCCTGGAGTTCCACCAGCAACCATGAGTGGTTCCATGATAGGAAGTGACATGCGTACTGAGCACTTTGGGCAAGGAGGTGCGGGGCCTGTGGGTGGACAGGGTCCTAGAGGAATGGGGCCTGGAACTCCAGCAGGATATGGTAGAGGGAGAGAAGAGTACGAAGGCCCAAACAGAAAAACCCCGATTTTAGATGTGATATCTAGGCTTTCATTCCAGTTTGTTTTGTCTTTTGTTTAGATACCAATCTTTTAAATTCTGACATTTTAGTAAGAAAGCTATCTTTTTATGGATGTTAGTAGTTTATTGACCTAATATTTGTAAATGGTCTGTTTGGGCAGGTAAAATTATGTAATGCAGTTGTTTGAAACAGGATAATTTTTTTTCTTACTTCCTTATTTTTTCTTTTTTTACTGTATAATGTCCTTCAAGTTATGGCAGTGTACCTTGTGCCACTGAATTTCCAAAGTGTACCAATTTTTCTTTTTTTACTGTGCTTCAAATAAATAGAAAAATAGTTATTAAAAAAAAAAAAATACATGGGGGTGATAAAACAGGATAGTGGTTGCTCCTAAGTGTGGGGAGAGGGAAGAGATGCATACCGGAAGTGTGAGTCTTCCAATTCAGAGTTCTTCATATTGTTTATGTTATTGTTTTTCAAAAGTTCGTAAAAATAAAGGTCTATCTGTTTGATTCTATTCTGCTAGTATGTAATATCTTGAAATATTTTAGTTGTTTTTATCAGAACTCAAAGTAACTATGTTCTCTAGAAGACAAAATTTGTTCTTAAAGCATTTATAGTGTCCAAATAAATTCTCAGGTAAAGAAAGAGTTTGTGCATAATTTTGTCTACATACTTTCCATAGTATCTTTAAACAATTTCTTTTATCTCTTTTTTTGCAGATTGTAGATGTCTTTATGGAATACAATCTAATTCAGCAATGTACCGCATTCTTGCTTGATGCACTGAAGAATAATCGCCCATCTGAAGGTCCTTTACAGACGCGGTTACTTGAGATGAACCTTATGCATGCGCCTCAAGTATGTGTTCTAATGTTTTTTAGGCATGTTTCCAATATTGCTTTAATAATTGTGCAGAGCATCTCAGATTGTTATTCAAAGCTACTGAGATGCCTACTCCTTATACAAGAAAATTTAGCTATTATATATTCTTTTGTACTTTCTTTTATCAGTTCACTATTAAACCTTAATATGTAATATGGATATTGAATTACTCATATAAATGGGATGGACAATAAACTTACCTTATTTGTGGTTTTACAGGTTGCAGATGCTATTCTAGGCAATCAGATGTTCACGCATTATGACCGGGCTCATATCGCTCAGCTGTGTGAAAAGGCTGGCTTACTGCAGCGTGCATTAGAACACTTCACTGATTTATATGATATAAAACGTGCAGTGGTTCACACCCATCTTCTTAACCCTGAGGTATTTTAGTTTCTTACCTAATAGATGGTGTTAGTTGTGATTAATAGGCACACTGAAAATGTGTTTGTAGTACTAAATATTAATAATTTCATACCTCCATGAGTTTCAACATTGTTTCATTTATTCATTCATTCATTTATTTTGTCTTGTAGTGGTTAGTGAATTACTTTGGTTCCTTATCAGTAGAAGACTCTCTAGAATGTCTCAGAGCCATGCTGTCTGCCAATATTCGTCAGAATCTGCAGATCTGTGTTCAGGTGGCTTCTAAATATCATGAACAACTGTCAACTCAGTCTCTGATTGAACTTTTTGAATCTTTCAAGAGTTTTGAAGGTAATTAGGAGTTTTTGAGTTTGTAAAAAGTACTTAAGATAGCCAAGAAGAGGTATGCTTATGATCAGGCTATTGGAAATTTTGTCTTTCTAAAAATTTGGTTCTATGGGACATTTTAATTTTTTAAGTTTTGTTATTCAGTAAATGTTGCCAGGCGTGGTGTCTCATGCCTGTAATCCCAGCACTTTGGGAGGCCGAGGTAGGCAGATCACAAGGTCAGGAGATCGAGACCATCCTGGCCAACATGGTGAAACCCCATCTCTACTAAAAATATAAAAATTAGCTGGGCGTGGTGGTACGTGCCTATAATCCCAGCTACTCTGGAGGCTGAGGCAGGAGAGTTGCTTGAACCTGGGAGTCGGAGGTTGCAGTGAGCCAAGATTGCGCCACTGCATTCCAGCCTAGCGACGGAGTGAGACTCTGTTTCAGGGAAAAATAATAATAATAATAATAATGTCATCAAGGCCCTTTTATATTGGATCCTAAGGATATGCAGTGAACAAGACCATCTGTTTGGATATTTTATAGATGAATTAAAGGTAGAATTTTAAGAGAAAAATATGTAGTGATGTTTAAATTGTAAAAAGTGAAAATACAGGTTGAGTGTCCCTAATCTGAAAATCCAAAATGCATCAAAGTTCAAAACTTTTTGAGTTCAAAGGAAATGCTTGTTGGAGCATTTCAGAAATTGGATTTTCAGATTAGAGATGTTGATCAGGTAAACATAATGTGAATATTCCAAAGTTCAAAAATCTGAAACATGTCTGGTCCCAAGCATTTGGATAAGGGATACTCAATCTGTACTAATGATCAGGTTTAATAACATTTTATGCTTATATATCTGAGTCTTATAATGGCAGGTGATTCTAGCCAAGGGCATTTTGTGGTTTGTCATTAGCAGGATTTCTCAACCTTAGAACTAAGTAGACATTTAAGGCTAAACAATCATTGTAGAGAGGTATTCCCATACTTGTAGAATATTTAGCAGCATTCCTGGTTTCTGCCCACTAGAAACTGAGCCCATCAGCTCCAGTTGTGACAACCAAAAATGTCTTCAGACATTGTCAAATGTCACCTGTGAGGAAAATCACCTCAGTTGAGAACCACTGCTGTACAGGGTACTAACATAATCACTGTTGGGTGACTAAGTTCTGGTCCCCAGTTACCTTTCTCTCCTCTTTTTAGTAGTAGTGCTCTATTGAGAAGGGGTAAGAGATTCTACTAGTTTTCTTCATTTTCCCAGTTTCAAAAATGTTAACTCTGCACTAAATTTACACTGTTTAGTACAGTAGACACTAGCCATATGTAGTAGCTATTGCCATTTAAAGTTATTAAAATATAAAATTTAATATTTAGTTACTCAGTCACTCTAGCCACATTTCAAGTGCTTAATAGCCACATGTGGTTAGTGGCTTTATATTGGAGGGCAAAGGTAAAATTTTCATCATTGCAGAAAGTCCTTCTGAAAAATACTGCACTAAATTCTTCCCAAATTATTTTGTATGTTTCCTATCAACTACATATTGAAAAACACCATGTATTGGGGTCTTCATTTAAAATTTTCCAGATAAGGGCACAGTGGTTTATGCCTTTAATAATCCCAGTGCTTTGAGAGGCTGAGGCAGGAGGATTGCTTGAGGCCACAAACTCAAGACATAGCAAGACCCCATCTTTACCAAATTTCTTAAAAATTAGCCTAGCATCGTGGCATGTACCTGTCTAGCTACTCAAGAGGTTGAGGCAGGAGGATTGCTTGAGCCCAGGACTTTGAGGCTGCAGTGAGCTATGATCATGCCACTGTACCCCAGCCTGGGTAACAGAGTCCTGTCTCAATAAAAAGAAAAAAGGAAACATTGGGTTGAATTGTCCGTTCTTTAGGATTAAAGTGCAAATCCATTTTACTGATCTGATCAATGGAAAAATTAGTATTTTTATTGAGCTTTTTAAGCAACCAGTTTATATTTGGGAGTACTCAATATAACAGTTTTTTAATTGCATAAATATTTTTCAGTCATTCTCAAAAATGTGCCTATGCTTAATTGTAATTACTTGTTTCTTTTAAGGTCTCTTTTATTTTCTGGGATCCATTGTTAACTTTAGTCAGGACCCAGATGTGCACTTTAAATATATTCAGGCAGCTTGCAAGACTGGGCAAATCAAAGAAGTAGAAAGAATCTGTAGAGAAAGCAACTGCTATGATCCTGAGCGAGTCAAGAATTTTCTTAAGGTAAGTGGTTTTGAGTAACGTGTTTTCCAGTTGGATTCCAGATCAGCAGTTCTACAGGGGTTTGGTTGTAGTTCATAAATATTTTTTCCCTAAATGTGAAATTCTTAGCATTCTTTAAGTTGTGTTGGATTATTTCTTCCAAACATAATGCTCTGTGGTTTCCTTTGAAATACAGAAGGAAATTGGTGAGTAAGAATGACCATCTCTTTAACAGAAGGAAAAAAAGCACTATTTCAAAGGAATTTCCTTTAATTTTGGACAGAAAAATTTTGAAAAGTGATTTATACTTTCAATGTCGTTTTAGAATCATTTAGGCTTTTGAATATTAACATCAGCTTGCCCTTCATATCATTTTGAGGAGGCTCTATTGTAGACAAAGGGATCAGTTGTCAAGAAATATATAGGTTTACCTTTCATCAAGTTTGCCCAACTCTAGAAATGAAAATATTATTATTCATATGTAATTCATAAATTAAAGGTAAGATCAAACAAAAAAAAGCTTAGCTTTGTGACACATGAAATCAGTTATAGAGAAGTAAGGACCACCTGTGATGCAGGGATGAGTAATGATTGAGAGATTCTGAACTCTAGAAGATCCCTAAGGGCAGTTAATTTTGTTTAATGTTTAACTTAGCTTTAGCTTTATTCTTGTAACTATCAGTTACTTTGTGAGGGAAATAAAGCTTTAAAGTTGAAAGCTATCTGTAAAAGACCAGGAAAACTAAAGAACACTTAGATTACTGCTCTCTCTCAGTCTAGTATACGTGTGTTTTATATGTATAATATATATATAAAATGATTGTTATATATAATCAATATATATATATATTACATATATATAAAATGATTCCTGAGACTTTAGAGAAAGTTCTGAAGTATTTTTTGTTTTAGAAGAATTTTAAATTACAAGTGAAACCAAAATGTTTATTGTAGAATACAGTACAAAAAGTGGGCTTTTTCTGCTCCCAAACTCATCATTTGTGCCTGTGATTGCATTGGCAGATAGTTCTTTTGAAGAATTTACTACCTGGGCTCTAGATTAAATAGCAAAACCCTTAGGGGTTTTAGTGTAATGGAGTAGTCAAAATGTTGAAATTGCTGTATATGTTAGATTAAAAGATACACTTTTCAAAAAAGTATAGCTTTATAAAGTCTTGGCCATCAAGAATATTCTGGATAACCTAGCTAGTATGATATGTTTAGACCAAAACTTTCCGGTGTTGAAAAACCCCTCCAAATGAGAAAGATTTGATACTCTATGCTTGGCTAACGTACCCATACTACTGATTCACTTCCTTCTTTTGAGTATCATTATTGTTTTCTTAAAAAAGAAAAAAACTACTACTAGATTCTTTGGGGGCAGGGGGTGTTGGGTTTTTTTGTTGTTTTTGAGCTTTTAAGTTCAGGGGTGCATGGGCAGGTTTGTTACGTAGGTAAACTTATGTCATGGGGATTTGCTGTACAGATTGTTTTGTCACCCAGGTATTAAACCTACCACCCATTAGTTATTTTTCTTGATCATTTCCCTCCTCCCACCTTCCACCCTTCAGTAGGCCCAGTGTGTGTTGTTCCTCTTTGTGTCCATGTGTTCTCATCATTTAGCTCCCACTTACTAGTAGGAACATAGAGTATTTGGTTTTCTGTTACTGTGTTAATACTACCAGATTCTTACATGATTTCTTTTTGTTTTTATTGAGTCCTCAGCTTTTATGCTTAAACATAACTTCCTTAGCTTTGGATTTTAATATTTGAGTTATATGCATGAAAGGCAAATGAAATTAACTATTATTTGATTATAACATTTGTGAGTTTTAAATAAATCCTCTAGCAAAGAAATAAAGAATCCTCTGGGTACCATGATGATACTGCCTTAGGTTTGTATAGCCCATGGGATCTCATCAGATGAAGATTTCCCCTCCATCTTGTGAATTAGGTGCAAGCCTGATACAGTAGGGATGTGGATGTGGATTATGAGCTTTTAGTGTCAGTCAGACCTGTTTCAAATTCTACTTAGCTATTGTTTGTTCATTCAGTATACGTCTAGCTGTTACCTCAGGCAAGTTAATGAATGTACCTCAGCCTCAGTTTCTTCAACCATAGGCTATGTTTGTTTACCAAGTACCTGTATGCTATAGATGTTTAGGCAGTAACTATTACTGATAAGTGATAAGCCTTGGGAAAAAGGTGGAGTGAGCCTAAACGGGATTTCTGTTAGGCAAGTATTTCTTTGATTTCGAGTTGTACCTGACTTTTTGTAGGAATTTACTGCCAGCCAGGATTAGAGGTAGATTTTAGTATCTTATTTTTACATAATTTGAGATGGGAGCTCAGTACTGAGATGCAACTATCATTCATCCTCTGATGCCAGTGTTGAGAATGAACGTATTAGATTCTTTGTTAACCTGTAGTACATAGTTACAATGCCTCTTATCACTGTTCTTAAACTTAATTTTAGAGGTACTAGTTACATGATAATTTACTGGTGTTGTATGTAAACTCTATGTCATAAGAAAAATCCTCTGACTCCGATCTTGACTATTTGAGTGCCAATTGTGTGTTAGCCACCAGGAATAAAGAGATTGATAGAACATAACTTCTCCTTTAAGGTTCCCTGTGAGCAGAGTAAAATTGTGTCATTCGCATCATTTGGCTCATGCCCTAAGTTTGTAAACTGTAAGCTCTCTGTAGAAAGCATGTAACTGTTCATCAGACCCATGATCTGCACCTTGCTACCTTTGATCTTATTTTCTACCTTTCTTTCTTTCCTTCCTGGTTTAGCTTCAACCACACTGGCCTGCTTGCTATTCCTGGAACTCCCCCAACCCTGTCTGCCCAAGAGCCTTTGCTTGTGCCTTGCACTACTACTTTCTCATGACCTCCTTTACCTTCTTTGGGTTTCTGATTGAGTGTTGTAAGAGAGGATGTCTCAGGTTGCCCTGTGTAAAATAGAACCCATTCCTACCCCATTTTGCTTTTCTTTTTAACACCACTGTGAGACATCTCCGTCCACTAGAATGTAAGTTCCTTAAGAGAATGGACTTTGCTTCCTTTGTTCCCTGCTGTATCTCCAGTACCTAAGAACAGAGTCTGATACTTAGGTATTCATAAATATTTGTCAAATGAACAAATATATGTTAAAGAAAACCTCTGACTATGTTAATGTAATTTCAAATTTGACCTTAAAATCTTTAACCATTATAACTGGGGGTTAATTAAACATTTAGTAATTTTTTAATACTTTAATATTTAGTAAATATTAAAATTTTTAATATTTTAAAAGTGTTAATAACATTTCTACCATGTATAAAATCATGTGCAAACTTTAGCAATCAAGAAAATAACCTAGATTTTGTCTACTTTTTAAATCTGAAATTTTCTTTTGGAATACAGTTAGTATTTCACACAAGTGGAGTTATTTGCCACAGAAGTTTAAACACCTATTCATGAAAACAGAGTAATAATAGATTTGTACGTGATAAAGTACACAATATTTTATATGTGTGTAAGATGACTAGTGTGTTGATCCATACTTTGATGTTCTTTTAGTAGGAAAAACATGACATACTAAAATGTTTATATCGATACAGACAGATTCTAGAAATGATCAAAACAGCTATTAGTGCAGAGTTTCCATGGTGTTAAACAATACTTGCTTTAGACCGTCCTTAATGTGGAAAATCTGCAGCTTTACAGACATTATTTTCTAATTTAGGATGGCTAAATTAAAATTAAGATTTACTTTGGTGTTCTTTGGAACACTTCATAGAGTAGTCTTTGTGTTATTTATAATTGAACAACTAATATCCCCTAGGCTCAGGAGCCATTTTATTCTAACCTTGAAAATAATGTTCTTAGTGGCTATCATTGGGGAAAGTTCTACCCTGCTTAATTCTATTTCCCTAATAGACTGTTAGAGGAATCATTTATTGAGGAATGTTTCACTGTGTATAAATGAATTCCTGATGGAAACTGTTGTTTTTTGTGCTGTACCTTATGTCTGTGGAATGTAACAGGACATGTATCAGGTAAATGCCCAGTACAGGTTTTACTTACCTTGTCTATAACATCTTCTGTGTCAATCTATAAGTAGGATTGTAGTTTGGTATCTGTAATGGTAAAAGCAGTTGGCAATTTAAAGATGTCTTTTCTTTAAATGCTGGGTTTTTTTTGGCCTTTTTCTTATGGCCACATGTGATCACCATTATGCTGCTCCTTGCAGGCTTTGTTATAATAGAGTATTAGAGGCTGATCATATAGACTGGATTTGGGGAGGGATAGAAAATCATTAGTTTGAAACAAATGTGAGCAATTTATGCCATATTTTTGACAATGTGACTATAAAGTTGATTTCAAATACGGTTGAAGTGTTACTATTAATGAAAGTCCCAGTGTGGTAAATTTATCATCTGAGAGCCACTGCTGGCTCAAGTATCTTAATTTGTTACTCTTGTTTTTTGGTAAAGGTTGTATATGGGAAAGACCAAAAAGACCTGATATCTTGCTGTGTGAATAAATATTGCTTAGTAAAATTTTACTGAAACTGGGATGTACACACTCAACTATTAGGACATTTCTTTCTTTAACAGAAGAGCCATGTTTGTGTGAGCCTCTCTTGTCAGTGTAGAACAGAGTCTCATATTTTACATAGATTTGATACCTGAAAGAGGGAGAAAATTAAAACTTCCTTTTGTTTTTTTTTTTTTCAGGAAGCAAAACTAACAGATCAGCTACCACTTATCATTGTGTGTGATCGATTTGACTTTGTCCATGATTTGGTGCTTTATTTATATAGAAATAATCTTCAAAAGTATATAGAGATATATGTACAGAAGGTAAGTAATACGTAGGTAATTTAAAGGTATAATCTTACTATTGATTTTATTTCTCATATTCTGAAAATCCTTTTGAAACTCTGTGCTCAATAAGAGTGGTCTGCAGCTTTTAATGTGAGTTTTGTTTGTTTTGAGACAGGGTCTTGCTCTGTCACCATCCTGGAATACAATGGCACAATCAGCCCATTCTAACTTTAAACTCCTGGGCTCAAGTAATTCTCCTGCCTTAGCCTCCCAAGTATCTGGGACTGCAGGTGCATACTACCATGCCCAGCTACTTTTAATAATTTTTTCCCAAGCAGAATCCTTCCTTGGATTAAAATTTTACATGCTTTCCTAGCAAGCTGATTCAGGGAAGGGAAAAAAAATATGCATGCCAAGTGTGTAAAATAGAGGAGTAGAACTGATATTGTTGAAAAAGTTGGGTGGCCTAGGGCCCTACTAACCTGATAGGCCCTGAGGTATCAGTGTAGAAGTTCTAGGAGAGAGATCCAAGATGGCCGATCACTAGCAGCTCAGGCTTGTAGCTCCCAGTGAAAGCGCAGAGAATGAGAGGACGCCACACTTTCAGACAAATTTTTGTTGCTCACCGACCAGAAGATTCCCAGCGGAGGAGCCCCACAGGTCGCCAGTGCGACTCTTGTGGCCGGTGCGGCTGTTCTCAGTGCAGAGTAAACGGGACTGGGTCCACTTTTGGTTGATGTTTGGAGCTCCATGAAGGCAGAGTCGCCCATTCAGCTGATTGAAGAAAGGATTCAGGAGGGAAGCCAGACGGGAGACTCCCGGGCAGAAAAACACAGAGAATCTTGATGCCACTGTTTTAACCAGCACAGTGGATTGCTCAGATTTCAGCGCTGGGAATTAACAAGTTGGATGTCCACTCGGAGACCTAATTTGAAAGTGGGTAATTACAAAGACGACAGGTGGATAAATTTACAATGACGGGAAGAAACCAGCATAAAAAGGCTGAGAATACTCAAAATCAGAATGCCTCTCCCTCTACAGAGGATCACAGTTCCTCATCAACAAGGGAACAAGGCCTGATGGAGAACGAGCGCGTTCCAGTAACAGAATTAGGCTTCAGAAGGTGGATAATAAGAAACTTCTGTGAGTTAAAAGAACATGTTGTAGCCCAATGTAAATAAACTAAGAACTGGCTGGGCGCCGTGGCTCAAGCCTATAATCCCAGCACTTTGGGAGGCCAAGGCGGGTGGATCACGAGGTCAAGAGATCGAGACCATCCTGGTCAACATGGTGAAACCCCGTCTCTACTGAAAATACAAAAAATTAGCTGGGCATGGTGGCGCGTGCCTGTAATCCCAGCTACTCGGGAGGCTGAGGCAGGAGACTTGGCTGAACCCAGGAGGCAGAGCTTGCAGTGAGCCGAGATCATGCCATTGCACTCCAGCCTGGGTAACAAGAGCGAAACTCTGTCTCAAAAAAAAAAAGAAAGAAACTAAGAACCTTGAAAAAAAGTTTGACAAAATCCTAACAAGAATAGACAATTTAGAGAGGAATGTAAGTGAATTAATGGAACTGAAGAATACAAGAATGCCGCAAAGTATGCACAGGTTTTAACACTCAAATTGATCAAGCAGAAGAAAGGATATCAGAGGTCAAAGACCAACTTTATGAAGTGAAACGAGAAGACAAGATTAGAGAAGAAAAAGTAAAAAGGAATGAGCAAAGTCTCCAAGAAAAATGGGACTATGTGAAAAGACCTAATTTACGTTTGATAGGTGTACCTGAATGCCATGAAAAGAATGAATCCAAGCTGGAAAATATTCTTCAGGATATTATTCAGGAAAACTTTCCTAACCTAGTAAGGCAGGACAATACTCAACTCCAGGTAATACAGAGAACACCACAAAGATATTCCTCAAGTAGAGCAACCCCAAGACCACATAAATGTTTTTTTTAATTCTTCTTTGCTTTTCTTATTAACATAATGACATTCTTCTTTTTTTTTTAACCACAGGTGAATCCAAGCCGACTTCCTGTGGTTATTGGAGGATTACTTGATGTTGACTGTTCTGAAGATGTCATAAAAAACTTGATTCTGGTTGTAAGAGGTCAATTCTCCACTGATGAACTTGTTGCTGAAGTTGAAAAAAGAAACAGGTGTAGTACCATTTTAACGGCGATAAGTTAGTCTCTCTTAGCATGGTAATAAAAATACAGGTAGTCATTTGTTCCAAAGCTACTCAATAACATGGAGAATAATTTCCTGAAGACACCAAACGTAGAGGTGATAAACTAGCTGATAGCGCCAGAAAAAAAGTCTGTTTTCTGAAACATTATAGCTGTCATAGGAAATCTGTTAACCTGGTTGATCATTTTTTTGGCATGTTTATAATTACAGCTATGTGGTTTGACTTTATATGTTTTTAATATAAACTATGTAGTAAGTCTCCTTTTTAGTTAGGTGTGATAACAATATATTTAACAACTAATTCTTTACTGATTAAATAATGTGGTATTTTCAACCTGAGAAAGCTGATTAAAAAAAACAAATAGTGTGGTGTTTGTTCAAGAGTGAGGCAAAAGTTCCCTGTGCAACTCTTGAGTTAAACTGACGTTTAGTTTATAGTACCTTAATATGATAATATATATTTCCAATAGAATATAGTGTAAGCGCTTCTAAAACTCACAGACTGTGAAGTCTTTTTTTAGCTGGAACATTCTGAGGAACTAGTGTTTAGGAAGTACCTCATAAATGAGGTTGATGAGGTGATATGCTCGTGGAAAGTTCCGCTGTTTATATGAGAAGAAATTAAGAAAGCCTGTGGGATTTAATTTTAACCTGAGTTGGTATAGGTGACCTACTGATTATATTCTTACAATTTATATTAGAATGTTTTTTTTTTCCCCACAATCAATGCTTCAAATAGAATGTTTCAAACATGGAAAAATTTTGCATTTAAGGGTAATATACAGTTAATACTGACTTAAAGGTTTGAGCCTAGTTTCAAGTGATTTTATGTCATAACAATTTAACGTTTAAAAAGAGGTTCAGTTGAGTCTTAAATCTATTACCTGAAAAGAATCTTACTGCATATTCCAAGCAAATGGCAGTTACAGTTCGATAATTTAGTCTTTAAGTGACAAATTATATTCTGAAAAGCTAGGTTCACATCTAAGTCACTAGTCTACACATGCCTTAGCTAATTTTTATTCTTTAAGTTGACATGGCACATATTGGGTTGCACACGTTTAGAGGAGCTGGATTTTTCCCTCTATTTATTAAAATTAAGTATCTTCTCCCTAAGGGGAGTGTTATAATAACTATATGAATTTGATAGCCGAAATAACAGAATAATGCTTTTTCTTTGGCTGCTGTTAATGTTTAAATCATCAGTAAAAGAGGCTTGGGCCAGGTGTAGTGACATGTGCCTGTAGTCCCAGCTTCTGGGGAGGCTGAGGCAAGAGGATCACTTGAGCCCCACTGCACTCCACCTTGAGCAACATAAGACCCTGTCTTTAAAATAAAAATAAAATTAAAAATAAAAGGAGGGATGGTCATCAGAACTATCAAAACAAGCCATAGTATAGCAAAACTGCTCCTTGATGGCTACAACTACTAAATCCAGAGCTTCTAAAGCTACCAGATTTTATTGCCAGTATGTATTTAGGGTTTGGCTGCAGGTAATGCTATATGTTAATTGTGTTAAGAGCTGAAAGAACTCTCAGATAATCTGGCCTATGTAATATCACATCCCCATCCTATCTATAAACAAAATGTTCCAAAGTCAAGATAGTTTGTGTGTTATAAAGAAAGGACACTGTGTGAATCTCTACACTTTTATTCAGATATAAGCAGGTAGGTATATCATATAGCAGATAAATCTCGGAGAGTGAAAATAGTCTTATATGCCTTCTTTTTCTTCTTGGGCAACTCAGTCATCTTTCAAGTCTTAATTTCCCAATTTGTAATAGGATCGTTGTATATTAAAATTAATATAAAGCCAGGCACAGTGGCGTATACCTGTAGTGCCAGCTACTCAGGAGACTGAGGTACTAAGATCATTTGAACCCAAGGCTGTAGTGCACAGTGATTGTGACTGAATAGCCACTGCACTTCAGCCTGGGCAATGCAGCAATACTCAGGGGGAAGGGAAAAAAAAGTATCTGAAAGCACATTATAGACCATAAGGTATCCACATAGTTTGCATGTCAAGAGTACATAATATAGTATGTGTGTGTGAGGTTTTTTTCCCTTTTTCCTAGATTGAAACTACTTCTGCCTTGGCTAGAGGCCAGAATTCATGAGGGCTGTGAAGAGCCTGCTACTCACAATGCCTTAGCCAAAATCTACATAGACAGTAATAACAACCCGGAGAGATTTCTTCGTGAAAATCCCTACTATGACAGTCGCGTTGTTGGAAAGTATTGTGAGAAGAGAGATCCACATCTGGCCTGCGTTGCTTATGAACGTGGTCAGTGTGATCTGGAACTTATTAATGTGAGTACTGCTGGCTGAATATGTAAAAAGAAGGCTGCATTTTTAAAAACCTGTTATATGAGAGTTTCAGGGTGATTTTAGATAATATGGGACATTTGGGGATGGTGGGTGCTTTCTTAAAACTTTATTTGGAAATTGTGAATCTGAAAGTGCCCAAATAGTGGATAAAGTCTACATACCCTTTATTTTGATTGACCTGTTAATGTTTTAACTCCACTAGCTTTATCATTTGTGTTCTCACATTTACACGCAGGCACACACACAGACACCATTCATACATATCTGTATACAGAAACATAGAATTTTTTAACCATGTGGGAATAAGTTGAATGCATCATGGCTTTATACCCCTTCAGAGTGTGTGGCCTAAGAATAAGGATTTTCTCTTTCATTAACTACATTAAAGATACCAGCTTCAGTCAGTTTGACATTGATAGGATACCTTTAAAAATCTGTTATATTCTAGTTTTGTCAATTAACCAATGATGCCCTTTGTAGCAGTTTTTTCCCTTCTAGTCTAAGGTCATATATGGCATGTAGTTTTCATGTTTCTTTAGTCTCCGTTACTCTGGAATGGTTCTTCAGTCTTTTGTTTTTTATGACACTGAGATCTTTGTAAACAATAGTTGCTTTTTCTACTTGTAACTGTTTTATATAGGTAAAATTTAAGGCGACATCAAATTAACCATTTTAAAGTGAACAATTCAGTGGCATTCAGTACATTCACAATGTTATAGAATCACCTTTATCTAGTTCCCAGTTTTTATCACTTCAAAAGGAAACCCTGTATTCATTAAGCAGTTTTTCCACATACCCCCTCCTCCCAGCCCCAGGCAACCACCAGACTATACTCTTGTCTCTGTAGATTTGCCTGTTCTCTATATTTCATTTAAACGTAAAGTCTCTTTAAAAAATAGAATGTGTATCACTTTGAGTTCCTCTGAGGGTTCCTGATGATTAGATTTAGATTATGTTTGCACCCAGAATACTGCTTCAGTGGTGGTTTGTTTTTCCCATGGGTATTTTATCTGGAAAAACACGATGTTCATTTGTCCCCTTTGTCAGGTTTTATCAAGTTGTAATATTTCTTCATTGTATAATTATTACCCCCTTACAGATATTAAACAGGCTGTGAGTAGACACTTAAGACCATGCAAATATCCTCTTAGCCCTTCCTTTAATATAGCATCTATTGATTCTTGTGGAAACCATTTTTAATGTGTTGTTTGCAAAATGAAACTTTTTCCAACTCCAGCAGTTTCTCCACATTTGTCATTTAGCACTCATGCATTAATGAACTAATGGATTTTATTCAGTGGTCTATAATTCATTGTTATTTATTTTGATGTTCAAATTGTGCCAGTTTGGGCTGGTGAGAACCTCTTCAGTATGTCTTTGTATCATGAGTTCATTGTTCTTTGAGCACTAATTTATTTTCTGGCACACAATACACCAAGCTTATTTTGTACCTTCTGCAGCCCTGGAAGGTACAAAATCAGTCATTTCTCTAAGGCACCTTTTACTGGGGCATGTGAGATCTGGGCCAGGTGAGTGGCTCACTCCTATAATCCCAGCACTTTTGGAGGCTGAGGCAGGAGGATCACTTGAGCCTACGAGTTTGAAATCAGCCTGGGCAACATACATAGCAAGCCCCTATCTCTACAAAAAATTACCTAATTAGCTGGGGGAGGTGCCATGCACTTGGTTCCCAGCTATACCCAGAAGGCTGAGGTGGGAGGATCACTTGAGCCCAGGGGGTCAAGTTTGCAGTGAGCTATGTTCACAACACTGCACTCCAACCTGTACAACAGAGCAAGACTCTCTTTAAAAAAATTTTTTTTGAAGATAGAAGAAATCAAGATCTGAGCTTGTGTGTTTGCTTCTAGAAAATAGATACATTTATGTACATATATATGCTCACTTATGTACACAAATGTGCATATACACGTGGAAAAATAAACAGAACAGCTAGGAAAACACTGAAAACTGTAAAGGTGGCCTACTCCTACCAGATGTTGAAGTATATATTACAAAGCCTCCGTAATTTTTTTTTTTTGAGACCGAGTTTCACTCTGTTGCCAGGCTAGAATGCAGCAGCACGATCTCGGCTCCCTGCAACCTCCAAGTCCCAGATTGAAGTGATTCTACTGCCTCAGCCTCCCAAGTAGCTGGGATTACAGGTGCATGCCACCACACCCAGTTAATTTTTGTATTTCCAGTAGAGATGGGGTTTCACCATGTTGGTGGGGATGGTCTCAATCTCTTGACCTCATGATCCACCCACCTCAGCCTCCCAAAGTGCTGGAATTACAGGCATGAGCCACCATGCCTGGCCCAAAGCCTCGATAATTAAAACAGTGCATTACTAGTACATGAATCAAAGTCCAAAAATCAATCCAATATCAATAATAAGCAGAGTTTAAAGGATAGGAAATAACCTTTAAAATGCTAAAAAAGTCTTTTACTTTTTACCTTGAAATTGATCTGTCATATCTTCTTTAGGTTTGCAATGAGAATTCCCTCTTCAAAAGTCTGTCTCGCTACCTGGTACGTCGAAAGGATCCAGAATTGTGGGGCAGCGTGCTGCTGGAAAGCAATCCTTACAGGAGACCCCTAATTGACCAGGTAACATTGGCAAATGTGTTTATGGCCATCAGTAAAAATTACACATTTTAAACTATGAATGCAATCCTTTCTGATAAACTGCTGTCTGATAAACTTTTCCCTCATGATATGCTCAAATGGATTTTTTAATGTGGTTTTTTTAATGTCTGATAAACTTTCCCTCATCATGTACTCTAATGGATCATATTTATGAAAGAAAGCAATAAAATGTAGAAGAAAATTAAAATTTATAGATTCAATTTACATTCATTATATACAAATAAATGTGAATTTATGTAAGTATAAATGTGTTTATATTATACACATTAAGAAAAATAAAATACATCCCAAAAGACTTGACTTAATTATATAAAACTCTTAGTTCATCATAGTTTAAAAGGAAAATAAACTAAACATTAAGGATTGCTATTATTAACTTGTAAGAAATGGCTAAATTGATTGGAAACTTTCAAGACAAAGATAAGTCAGCAAAGGATAAGGATTGATAAGAGAAAATACAAAAGAACCATGTGGGTCAGTGTTACATCTTACTAATACGTATAGAACTGCAAATGAGATGTGGTTTTATAGCTAAATAAAATTGAAAACATATTTTAAAAGCTCTAAAAATTGGAGAGTTGTTATAATGATTCTTAATCTTCTCCTAAGTATAAATAAAACATTTTGGAAAAGAATAGGTTGAAGGCTATTAATATTTCATTCCTTTCCTAGGAAGCATTTCTAAGGAACATTCCCAAGTAGTTACAAAGCTTCCTGGGGGAAGGTTTGGGATGTGGGGAGGAAGGGGGCAGAAATTATTGCAGCATCTAGAAAACCATGCAAATAGCCAAATTCAGAAGAATTACTGATAGTATAATTCTACATCGGTGTAGTTGAATTTTGAATTATGTGTAGCCATTAAAGTGATAATGATGATTGCTAATTTGGATAAAGTTTTAATCAGGGAAAATATAGAAATTATATAATTCATTTTTCAACAGTAAAATTATACATATTGTATAGATTTGTGTAGAAAGACCTTTGTGTGTAAATTTAAATGTCTTTTCCTACTTCATTCTTTTCTTTGCCTATTTCAAGTTTTCTAATGAGGGGCCAACTTACTCTTACTTAAAAATCAACCTGGTTCTCAGTACTTATGTCCCATATATGCTCTGTAGGTTGTACAAACAGCTTTGTCTGAGACTCAAGACCCTGAAGAAGTGTCAGTAACTGTCAAGGCTTTCATGACTGCAGACCTTCCTAATGAACTCATTGAACTGCTGGAGAAAATTGTCCTCGATAACTCTGTATTCAGTGAACACAGGTATGCTTTCAGAGGGATCCATTGGCTATTTATAATCAGTCTTTAATTATGTCCATCAGTTTTGGGAAGGAACAAAAAGATCAGAAAAAGTTGCCCGAATTCTCCCTCTTCTAATATACCCCCCTCCTCTCACTCTACCTCTTGAGACAAAAACCCCTCGATTAGTCACAGTAGTTATTTTTTATATCTGATAAACTTTTAAAGTATTGCATTTAAAATATTCCGTTTTTTCTTAAAGGAATCTGCAAAACCTCCTTATCCTCACTGCAATTAAGGCTGACCGTACACGTGTTATGGAGTATATTAATCGCTTGGATAATTATGATGCCCCAGATATTGCCAATATCGCCATCAGTAATGAACTGTTTGAAGAAGCATTTGCCATTTTCCGGAAATTCGATGTCAATACTTCAGCAGTTCAGGTAAATCTTCAGATTACCTAAATCAAATTACTAAATGTAATGCCTTCTATTCATTCAGTATATGCACTGTCCTATGAGGGTGGGCATAATTGGTTGCTATGGCAATAGAAGAGCAATAAAATGCTAACAGCTTCAGTGTAATTGCTCTGGGTAAGATTGATTTTACTCTGACCCTAATTTCAAACTTGGGTACTTAGGTCTTAATTGAACATATTGGAAACTTGGATCGGGCATATGAGTTTGCTGAACGTTGCAATGAACCTGCGGTCTGGAGTCAACTTGCAAAAGCCCAGTTGCAGAAAGGAATGGTGAAAGAAGCCATTGATTCTTACATCAAAGCAGATGATCCTTCCTCCTACATGGAAGTTGTTCAGGCTGCCAATACTAGTGGTATGACTTCTTACCTTATGTACTGAGACTTCATAAAATGATTAAGCTAAATGTTAAGATACCCATTCTAAATTGTAGAAGAGTTGGATACTGCATGGTTTTTTGTGAAAACTTGTAGTTTTCATCATCTTAGTCCAGATAAAAAGAGGCTGTGTTTTGTGAATTTGTAAGTTCATAAAACTTACAAGTAGGGAAGACGAATTTTCTGTTTTTGAAGTCTCATAAAATCCTGATAGTGCTCTAATCTTATAACTTTAAGGAAAAAGAGAATTCATTTATTCATTTGGTCTGTGACAATACAGAGGTGAAATATTGCAGTTTACATTTGTCATTCTCCATAATGTTTCCTTGAAAAGGAAATTAATAGCCATTTTCATTTACTTGGGTGAAAAGATAAACTAGGATGTTAGTGTTTGGATATATTTTTTCTTTTTCTATACTTAGGAAACTGGGAAGAACTGGTGAAGTACCTGCAGATGGCCCGTAAGAAGGCTCGAGAGTCCTACGTGGAGACAGAATTGATATTTGCGCTGGCTAAAACAAACCGCCTTGCAGAGTTAGAAGAATTTATCAATGGACCAAATAACGCTCATATCCAACAAGTGGGTTTCCTTTTCAGATTTAAGAAAAAATAGTTGACCTACTTGATTAGCTTGATAGGATCAAAATATAACTGAAGAATTCCAAGGAAAAATCTATAGGAAAACAAATTATTTCTCAGTGTGAAGGTGTGAATTTGTAAAGAGGATTAAGCTCACACTAACGTCTTATTGAATGTGGATTACCTTTTTATTTCCCCAGGTTGGTGACCGTTGTTATGATGAAAAAATGTATGATGCTGCTAAGCTGTTGTACAATAATGTTTCCAATTTTGGACGTTTGGCATCTACCCTCGTTCACCTGGGTGAATATCAGGCAGCTGTTGATGGAGCTAGGAAAGCTAACAGTACTCGAACATGGAAAGAGGTAACCTAAACCCAAGTTTGAGGGAAGCATTAAAGAACTGCTCTTTAAATATTAGTTTAAGTAAGTAGCCATGTTTACATTTGAGTTCACAGAAAGGAAATGTTTATTCTAGGTCTGCTTCGCCTGTGTAGATGGGAAAGAATTCCGCCTTGCTCAGATGTGCGGACTTCATATTGTTGTACATGCAGATGAATTAGAAGAACTTATCAACTACTATCAGGTAATTAACTAGAGACTTTTATATGACTCAGATCTTTTACCACAGATATTCTTGCCTTTAACTGCCCATTTCTCTTGTTCAGGATCGTGGATATTTTGAAGAGCTGATTACGATGCTGGAAGCAGCACTGGGACTTGAGCGAGCTCACATGGGAATGTTTACCGAATTAGCCATTCTGTACTCTAAATTTAAGCCTCAGAAAATGAGGGAGCACCTGGAGCTGTTCTGGTCTAGAGTGAATATTCCCAAGGTAACCAGTCATTATAACACAGTAAAGCAACTGTGTAGTTAAAACTAATACTTAAAAATATTTCTTTTTAACGCTGTTAGCTAGACTTATATCTAAAGACTTGCTTATTATGCAGGTGCTAAGAGCTGCAGAACAAGCTCATCTTTGGGCAGAACTGGTGTTTTTGTATGACAAGTATGAAGAATATGATAATGCCATAATTACCATGATGAATCATCCAACTGATGCCTGGAAAGAAGGGCAATTCAAAGATATCATTACCAAGGTGTGTACTTTCTTCAGAAGATAAAGGATTCAGAAGGAGAAAGCTCATTAGGAAGTAACTGACTTATGTATGAATTTTCCCATTGTAGGTTGCCAATGTGGAACTATACTACAGAGCAATACAGTTCTACTTAGAATTCAAGCCTCTGTTGTTAAATGATTTGCTGATGGTGCTGTCTCCACGGCTGGATCACACTCGTGCAGTCAATTATTTCAGCAAGGTAAAGTAGTAATTTTAAACCAAAGTTTCATAGCAAGGAATTAGGACATATTTGGATAACTTTTGTCCCTGGGACTTCAAAAATGTGCTGTATTTGTAACTCTTTATTTTAAAGGTTAAACAGCTACCACTGGTGAAACCATATTTACGTTCAGTTCAGAACCATAACAACAAATCTGTGAATGAATCACTCAACAACCTTTTTATTACAGAAGAAGATTATCAGGTAAAACCTTTTGATTCTTGCACGTATTCTCAAGACACATAAAGTTATGTTTTCCCGTTTTTTAAAAAAGCCATTATCATTTAGGATTGTAAACAGTAGGTGCTTGCATACCCTAGGATCTAAGTTTAGTAAGGTTTCAGTATTGATAAATCTTCCTTCTTCTAATTAAGTACCAAGTTTTCAGAATTTTGCTCAGAAATTGCTTTTCCGAGCAATTTTGCTCAAAATACTGCTTTTGCTCAAATATTTGCTCAAAATACTGCTTTTGAAAAATGATTACTTTATCTCTAACATCTAGATTATAGGTAGAGTCAAAAATGTCTTTGATCACTTAATTCATAAAACTTACTTGGTATTAACTGCATTTATTCACTGCTTTTCTTGCCTAATGTTTTATTAGTGTTTGTATAAACTTTCTCTTTTGAAGGATTTCATATAAGCAAAAGTCAAGTAGAGTTAAGGTTAAGCTACTTGCTCTTTTTTCTCTCAATTTTCTTTGAGGCTCAACGCATGCAGATCTGTACTGCTGCCATGCTGGGTTTTATCAGAAGTTTCTCTAGAGCATAAAATCTTGCCCTCCATGCCTGTAATCCCAGCACTTTGGGAGGCCAAGGCACGTGGATCACGAGGTCAGGGGTTCAAGCCAGCCTGACTACCACAGTGAAACCTGGTCTTTATTAAAAATACAAAAAAATCAGCCAGGCATGGTGGTGCATGCCTGTAGTCCCAGCTACTCCGGAGGCTGAGGCTGAGGCAGGAGAATTGCTTGAACCTGCGAGGCGGAGATTGCAATGAGCCAAGCTCGCCCCACTGCACTCCAGCCTGAGAGTGAGACTCCTTCTCAAAAAAAAATCTTACCCTCCAAATTAGAAATCTTGTCAATTTCATAGCCATTGTTAGTCCTTGATACTGAAAATCTTGGAGAAAATGGTATCTTTAGGAAATCTTTACCTTTGAGGACTTTATTGTCATAGAATTAAGAAACTTACCTTTTGATGCTTGAATCTAAGTGTCATATTACATGTTACCATCTAAGGAGGTCTTTGATCAAGGACAGAATATAATGTTGAACAAAATACTGATCTGGCATTTGGATGCTTCTTTTTTTTTTTAAAGGCTCTGCGAACATCAATAGATGCTTATGACAACTTTGACAATATCTCGCTTGCTCAGCGTTTGGAAAAACATGAACTCATTGAGTTCAGGAGAATTGCTGCTTACCTCTTCAAAGGCAACAATCGCTGGAAACAGAGTGTAGAACTGTGCAAGAAAGACAGCCTTTACAAGGTTGATAAAGTTGTGGGGCTGGGGCTGTTAAACCGGGCCTAGAATGGGTGTTACAAGAGATTATGTTCTATAAATAAAAGTATTGGTTTTGTGAATATGAGAACTGACTTTTAAGGGCTGTCTTATGTTAAGGCCAAACTTGTTTGGGGGAAAAAGGGCCTTTAGCTTATCTGTTCTTTCGAAATTTTAATTTGAATGATATAACTAGGAGGCTTTTTTCCCCCCTTGCAAACCAGATTTATATTGGAAAGTTTCTATTGTTTTTCTTGGTTTACTAATTCAGTATGTTGGGTCTAATGTTTTTTGACTTTCACGATTTTCTTTGAATAGGATGCAATGCAGTATGCTTCTGAATCTAAAGATACCGAGTTAGCTGAAGAACTCCTGCAGTGGTTTTTGCAGGAAGAAAAAAGAGAGTGCTTTGGAGCTTGCCTGTTTACCTGTTACGATCTTTTAAGGCCAGATGTCGTCCTAGAAACTGCATGGAGGCACAATATCATGGATTTTGCCATGCCCTATTTTATCCAGGTCATGAAGGAATACTTGACAAAGGTAATCACTCTTCTAAGTGTATTCAGAACTAGTTTTCTTGCAGATATGTAAAATTCTACATGCACGTTAATTTTTTTAATGTTTTTTTCTCTAGAAGTCAGTCATTTAGTCAATCATAAAATATTCCTGTTCTTTTGAAAAATTTTTTTAATAGCTGACAAAAGACACTGATTGGAAAGGGACCTCAAATGTAGCTGTTAACCCACAGTGTATTCATGAAGGTGAAAATCGGTATTTTGGGTTTTTTTTAAAAGAAATATTTGATACATTTTATTTCAGGATAGCATCTTTCTCAAAATCAGTTTTTTACTCAAATTTCATAACTAGTATTCTAGATTCCCTTTTATTTGGTTGGTTCTTGACTTTTAATGATGTCCATGCCTATTTCCCCTGGGGAAGCTGCTTGTATATTCTTAACGTCCTGTTAATCTTCACAATTTTTTTTGATAGTTTAACCCCTGATTTAAAAATATAATAGGTGAACACATTAAACAAGCTGGGGGTATAATGTCTTTATAAAATTCACTGTTCATTTTAGTGTCCCTTTTTGATGTTAGAATATTTTTTACTCACCCTATCTTCAGCACTTACTAGCTTTCTCTCTGTAGAACATTTTTAAATGGTTTTAGAGGATCCTTTTCGTCAAGCAAAAAACATGCTTAAAATCAGAGTCTCACATCTGATCCCTTCAGCCTGCCTAAGAGGGGAAAAAAGCAATACCAACAACCTCTACTATACTGAATTTTTCCTCAGGATACCATTGTGTCTGTTTAAAGTTCTTAAAGAATTAACATTTTCTGTATCCAGCGTAAAAGAAAAAACATGTTGCCTTATCTTAGCCATAGATGAGCATAGCTTCTTAAACATAATGCCAACTTGTAAGACCTGTCTCTAAGCTGCTGTTAACCTAAGTGCTGTAAATTTTACTAGCGATTAAGCTGCTTTCTTTCGTACTGTAGCATAAATTTTTCTGCAGTAAGCTTTGAAGTTACAATTCTAAATTTTGCTTCCAGTATGCCCTTTATTTTCACTTCTCTCATACCTTTTTAGTGGTTAGATGTTTCTTCCCTAAACCTTTGTTGCTGATTCTACCTTTTTATGCTCAATATGGAATTTGATTTTTTTTCTAAGCTGCACCTTCTGAATTCCTTTGCAGGTTGATGCAATAAAGGAAAAGGTGAAAGTTGATTCTTTTCCATCTTTAAGTCTGGAGGACTAAGTCTAAGGAATTTGCATGATTTTTTTCCTTCCTTTTCTACACTGCTGCTGCTGCTTTTTCCCCCCAATAAATTTTCACTAAAGCCTCTGCAAGTCCCTTGAAACATAACTTTAATAGAGCTGTAGGACATTAATAGATGTTTGCTACTAATCGGCTAATAGGCTTTAGGAAGGGCAGGAGGCTAATCAGTAGTTGGTTCACAGTCTCTCTTAAATATATTATTAAAAACTGAGTATGGTGAGTTTCCATATTAATTCCAAAGTAACAGGAAATTTATCTTCCCTGTCAGGGTATCTGGACCATAATAGGACTATGATAATACTTAAAGTAAATTAAAACAGCCTCTGGTTTTACTTTGTGAGCTTGCCTGACAGTTGTTGAATTTATATATGTATATATATGCCCTAAAAGGCTTTTTGGGGATTTTTTTTTTTTTTTTGTATTGAAGGACTGTGATCCAGTTTCTGATCTCTTGATTCTTACTAATTTTTTGCTGAAAGTAGACACAAGAGATACTAGCTGCTTCCGAAGAGACTTTCCTCATGTTTCTCCAGGTGTCCGGTTCTTATGGTGCTAGTCCATTAAGAAGAATCAAAACCTTTTTAATCACGAGAGTCAAGCTTGCTATAATTGTTGCTAAGCAACATGAATTATTTCTAACAAAGTATTAACTTCTATTTTCTGTATTAAGGCATACTTCTGAAGCTAGCTAAAATTTGCTCTCCTGTTTATCAGTTGGCTTGCCCAAGGAGGTCAAATTCAGGCACCTTTTGGTTGCTGCTTCCTTCATTGGCTTGTCTCCATCCCAGTATAAATGAAACAAACTTCTTATATCTGTTATCAAATTATGGTTAGAAAAGGGTGGGAAGGTAAAGGAGAATTGAAACAAATTTAAAAGATTTGGGTGGGGGACAATGCCTTGGGATTATGTTGAACCAAACTGGAGTCACCACTGGAACTTAGGGCAAACCTGAGTAAAATGCATTGTGTGTGAGACCCTTCAGCAGCTAGTAAGCAAGGCAGTTAGAAAGCGTGTGTGTGAAAAACAGGTAATTGAACTGCAGTGTTATGCATTGTTTTAAATGAAGCATGTACAACAGTCATTGCAATTACATCATACTATTTTTGAAACTCTTATAGCATTGCTGTGGGCTGTGTGTGTTTCTTGAGAGCCTGTATAGCAAGTCATCTTCAGATCTCACTTCTTGCTTCAGTACTTTTGCCTTTTTTTCATGCACACATACACCAAAATAACTGACTGCATGTTACTTTTCCTCTGCAGCATATTGCAGTCTTTGTGGAAAAGCCTTTTACATTTTAGTGAATTTTCAGTAGTGCAGATGGAACTGAATTCATTGACATGCTTACCTGTAGTTTTTCTTTTTAAATCCAAGGATCAGAAACTTTTGTTACAGCTTTTAACAAAAGCTTGTGTTCTTAAAAGCCTTCTCTGCTTTTTTTTTTTTTTTTGAGCAATCTAAATTGGATCAGTGGAAACAAAAATTGAATGTCCCGGTGCCAGAGGCTGTCCCATTATATAGAAGAATCAAAATTTATTGCTGAGCTTGATGCTATTCCTTTAGAATTTTCCCCCATCCCCAAACTTTCTACATCTATGCTGGGGCACTGTGATATTGCTAGCTCTTCTAAGTCTTCCATGTGTTTTCTAATAGGACTTCTGTGTTCAACATCTGATTCAGACCTTAACTTTTAAACACATGTTCACTTCAGATTATTTTCCTTGAAAGTCTGGAAATGTATTACACAGTGGTGGCTTTTTGGTTGTTTTATTTTTCTTCTTTTCCTTTGAAGTTACTAATGTACAGGCATCCATGTATTTTTCTTTATAACTTCTGTAGCTCATTCTTGAATACTGGTTAGTTAGCAAAGCCCCATCTGACCCTTGATGGCACAGAGCTGTGCTTTAAGTTTTATAACTAATAATTTTTGTTGTAAGTTTGGATGCCAAAAAATGGGTATTTATGTCATATGGTACTTATACTACATAATAGTCTTTAATTTAATATTAGGATAATTTGTAACAGATCATTTAGACTACAGAATAGGATAATAGTGTACAAAAGTAAATTAATCCATCTTCCTAGGCTAGAAAAACCACATTTCATCTGAAGGAGCCTATAGCCTACTTAGGCTTACTTTTCTCAAACCTTCAGTTCCTTAACAAAGATGGATCAGACTCGTATTTATGATATTTAATATGAAACAATTAAATATAAAACAGTGCCTTGTTATGGCCTACGTGAAGACTGAAAGATACTTTTTTTAACAGTTTCGAATAGAAATAAGGTATTGCCTTAATCTTTTTAGGAACTGGTTTTTACAAACTTTTCCACTAAAGTCCTCAACCTTTTTTTTGAGTGATTTTTCACTATTTGCCTTTTTGAAGAATATGCAGTGAACATTCATAAAGCATTCCCCCCATCTCATTCAGCACATTTATGACCTTGAAAAACACCACTAATAGATGACATTGAGATTTGAAATTTAGTTTTACTTAGGTACAATGATAAACCAAATATAAGGCTTTGGTTGAGAGACCGGCTTTTAAATATTCAAAGACAAATATAGTGTAAAAGACAATGGAATTTGAATATTGAAGATTTCCCTAATCCCAGGGTTGTAATGTCACTTCTAAGTCATTACGGAATTACAGAATCAAGTCATGTAAGCCCTAGAAGAAACACTGCAGATCATTTTGTTCAACCTTCTCATTATATAGAGAAGGAAATTTGAGGGCCAGTGCAATGGTTTGCCAAGGTCACACAACAGTTAGTGGAAGGATCTAGGCATTCTAATTCCTTCTTTCACTAATGCATTTGGACTGCTCTACAGAGTTACTTCTGTCTGACACTATCCACTTTGATTTAGGGTAGCTAGCATATAATAGCCATTTACTTATTTGGCTTAATTAAAAGCAAACCTTTTTGGGACAAAGTCAGGCTTTCCTGATTACTTCTTAGATAACAGAGCCCACATAGTATTAAAACTTGCAGCCTTTCTTTATAAAAAAAGATTGAATATGGAGCCACTTGAATCAAACTTCAGGTTCAGCTATAACCAGTATCAGCAGAAGCTGTACACAATTGGCAAAAAAAAATAGCTTATTCTGCACAAGTACTTGTCCAATCACTAGGCTCATTTCACTTTTTTGAATACCATTTCCTTTGGGGAGGGAAGTATTGCCAGACCATGAGTTCATTATTATCTCTGATCAGTTTTAAACTTCATTTGAAAAGTGTTTCCTTCTCATTTTCTCCCTCCCTCAGGCTGCATCCTAGCATGCCCAGTTTTAGTCTGGCGTGAGCTTTTATGGCATTTATAAATCCCTCCTTCCTGAGGGTTTATAATGACAGTGCTGAAAACCACCTTGACTGAAGTATGAACATTGCCATTGAATTTGAGGGGGCCTGAGAATGTTCTTTTTAGTCTGTTTTATTTTGACAGAATTTAACATACTAAGGCTTTTCCACTTTCTGCCATAAACCTAGGTTTATAATACTTTTGGGGTGCTAATTAACATGATGTGTTTTTCTCCAGGTGGATAAATTAGATGCTTCAGAATCACTGAGAAAAGAAGAAGAACAAGCTACAGAGACACAACCCATTGTTTATGGTAATCTCTCTCTGTAACCTCAAAAATTCATTAGACAAGTATTTAATTCTTTAGAGACTGTATCTCAAGATAGAATACAACAAGCTTAAGTGCAAAAGTCTTGCTAAGAAATAACTCCTTTCTACTGTCTTATTTTTTTCTGAGAACAGTTGTAAAGCAGGTGTGTTGATGTTATTTACTAAAATAATCTTAAATACAAGAAAACTCAAAAAACAGTCATTTAAGATTGTAACATGAATCTTTCCTGTCATCTGGTCCCTCATTCGTTACCTGCTCATAAATCACTGAAAAAGAAATATTGATGAATTCTATTTTCAAAAGAGCAAAAGGTAACAGAAGATCCCAAGGTTGTCTTTAGTATGCTTTACATAAAGAATACATCCTCATTTTAAATTCTAACTGGGCCAGAGAGCTGGGTAGAATTTCCACTTGAGAACTTTCCAGAGAGATAGGATCTTCAGATTCTCAAGTGAACATTTAAGATAATTTCATGTCTTAAACCTGTATGTCTGAATTACTGCCCCTTTCCATTATAGAGCTGGTGAACAGATTCTTGAACAGTCACTTTCAACAGTATAGACAGAAGCACAATAACCACGTGAGGGAACATAAAAATATGACCATTATATCTCAGGCTACTGACACAAATAATAATATAGATATTTATTATGGTTTTATCTCCTTTTTACTGTACTCAAAAGGTGCCTTAGGAATTTAGAGGACAGGATAGTTTTGATAAAAGTAAAGTGGGTTCTTAGAGATGGGAGCAAGATGTTTGACATGTTATTTAAGATAGGAAACAATTCAAATCCTTACAGGCGAAAGAGATAGGCAACACAGTAGGAACAAGAAATGGTGGGTGTAATACATGGGGGTTAACTGCTGAATTTGGCTTGCCTTCAGGGTATTTTCATGGGTAGTTAAAAATTGGGTTGGAATTTCAAGTAGATGTCAGTATCAAGATTAGGGATGACTTTTTAAAAACTGGTTTCCAAAAATAATTTGTTTGCTACAGACAGCTTTGGTTGTTATCCACAAAAAGGAAAGACGTGAAGTCCCTTGTGTTAGGAGAAATCTTGATCTAGGTTTTTACACTGTAGTAGGAGGTTAAGAATACTTACTTTGTAGGGGTAGAGAGAGATATTACTTGTTTTTTGCTCTCTAAGCCAGGTCCTCTACAGGTCATGTTTTCTGCATATGGTCAACAACTATTTAAACTTCTTAAGAAAGAAAGAAAGAGTGTCAACATATTATTCGATAGAGGGTGTATGTTCTAATGTATTTCATACCTAAAGAATATCTGAATGTGCTCCCCCCTACCCCTGGAGTCACCCAAGCTGGAGGGCAGTGGTGCAATCTCAGCTCCTGCAACCTCCGTCTCCCAGGTTCAAGCGATTCTTCTGCTTCAGCCTCCTGAGTAGCTGGGATTACAGGCCCATGCCACCATGCCTGGTCATGGGGGTTTTTTTTTTTTTGTATTTTTTAGTTAGAGACAGGGTTTCACCACATTGGCCAGGCTGGTCCGCCCTCCTTGGCCTCCCAGAGTGATGGATTACAGGTGTGAGCCACTGCGCCCATCCTGAATGTGTCTTATTTTTAATTGCTGTCTCTAAATTAGTACTGAAACTTCTAGAAATAATTTGTTTCATTGCCATTTAGACATGTTAAAATCAAAAATCTAACTCTAAAAGTTCAGTTTTGTTAAAAACGTCAGATAAGCCAAGCATGGTGGCTCATGCCTATAATCCTAGCACTTTGGGAGGCCAAGGTGGGCTGATAATTAGGCCAGGAGTTTGAGACCAGCCTGGCCAATGTGGCAAAAAACCCATTTCTATTAAAAATACAAAAATTAGCTGGGCATAGTGGTGCATACCTGTAATCCCAGCTACTTGAGAGGCTGAGGCACGAGAATTGCTTGAACCCAGGCGGCAGAGGTTGCAGTGAGTTGAGACTGCACCACTACACTCCATCCTGGGCAAGAGGGAAAGATTCTGTCTTTAAAAGAAAAAAAAATTCATTTAATAAACTTAAGTTTTCTTGTGCTGATTTTATTGTGTCATGAAATATAATGTGCATGTTAGGTATGTGTCAAGCATAGAGCATCAGGCATGTTGTGTTCAGGCATAAGTAGTTCTGGCCTTTGGCCCTGCGCTGTTTATTGGCCTTTTAGGTAGGAACTTTGAGTAAGCCTGTCATGCCAAAATTGTGACAATTTGTCACAATGCCAAATGTGACCCCCATACAACTCATCTGAATTCGAGGTTGAGATTATGTTGCTAGAGTGAAGGAGATTGCAGTGTTTTAAATGCTAACAATTTGTCCTGCCTCCTTGCCCCTGCCCTCTGCTCTGTTTGTTTTCTTCTACTTTAGGTCAGCCCCAGTTGATGCTGACAGCAGGACCCAGTGTTGCCGTCCCTCCCCAGGCACCTTTTGGTTATGGTTATACTGCACCACCGTATGGACAGCCACAGCCTGGCTTCGGGTACAGCATGTGAGATGAAAAGCTGATCCTGTAGCCACCTATTTTCGTACTGAAACATCGTCTCTACCCACTTCTGTTTATAATGGGGGAAACAGGCAACGTGTTCTTGTAACCTTTATTTCATGAAGGACTCCTTTTTTGTTTCTAACTATAAACTTTGGATCACCTATGTTAAAACCTTATTTCACATTCCACATCATTTTAGAATTTATTTTCGGAGGGGAATAGTTTCAATGTTTTATTCACTTGGGGTTTTTTTCTTCCCCCTCATTCTTTAAAAGAACTGCTTAATATTCAGTCTGTTGTGAAGAACCCGATTTGCACTCTGTAGTGTTTAAAGAAACAAAGAAACTCTAATATTGAATCTCTTAAATTTAGTGTATGTAAACAGCTTACAAATATGTATTGTCTAAATGCATTTAAATCTGTTTTATTCAGAGAAAAGCTAAAGCAAAAATACTGGCAAGACTGTCAGTGCCAACAAAGACAACACTAATCAATCAGCATATCCTACATTGGATTGCAGTGCTCTCCAGATAATTTGAAAAATGTTACAGACAACTTGCCTGATTTTTAAATGAGCATAAAAGGCCCTCTAACCTATGCAGGTTTCCCCATTATGCATATAGAAAATGCTAGTATGTTTTGCTCACTTCATATGTAACAGGTGCCCTTATGTTGTGCTGTATCCTGTGCTTTTTCTGTGGGACCATTCCATTCAGGAGCAAAGAGCACCATGATTCCAATCTTGTGTGTGTTTACTAACCCTTCCCTGAGGTTTCTGTATGTTGGATATTGTGGTGTTTTAGATCACTGAGTGTACAGAAGAGAGAAATTCAAACAAAATATTGCTGTTCTTCAGTTTTGTTTGTGGAATTTGAAATTACTCAAATTTAAAATAAATTACTGGACTGTGGAAATAACATAGAATTGAAGTTTTAATTACCACTCAAACCAAAAGAATAGTAGTTTTTATAGTTTTAGATTGGATACTAAGGCATTACAGGGAAGCATGAAAGGAAGAGGAATGAGAAGACATTGTGAATTCTATCAATGTGCATTCCTGTAGTTCATTAATAAGGTATATGCAATAGTCTAAAGAACCAGTCACTACTATAGTGGGTTACATTTAATCTATCTCCAGTATTTTAACCAAGTGACACTTGAGGTTTTTATCTAAGCATTTCACTTAAATGAACAAACCATGGCTGTTATATTAACTTGAAATAAAATATATTTAAACATGTAGTTAACATGCTTTTTCTCATAATGAATTATAAAGGTGCCCAAGTTGATCTTTTGAAAAATTGTGTGAATCCAGCTCTTGCTTATGACTGAGAATGTACTTAAAGTTCATTTCACTCTCCCTTAATTCTCAATAGTTACACATAGCCCCTTGCCAAGTCTTGCATTGCTTTACAACTCTCTTAGGCAAATTACCTATCATAAGCTCCACATAAGTTTTTAAAAACTTAAAATCCCTGTTCCACCTGGTGCGGTAATCCCAGCCTGTAATCCCAGCACTTTGGGAGACCTAACATGGTGAAACCCCATCTCTACTAAAAATACAAAAATCAAACAGGTGTGGTGGTGCACACCCAGCTGTGACCAGGCACGGTGGCTCACACCTATAATCCCAGCACTTCGGAAAGCCAAGGCGGGTGGATCACCTAAGGTCGGGAATTCAAGACCAGCCTGACCAACATGGAGAAACCCTGTCTCTACTGAAAATACAAAATTAGCTGGTCATGGTGGCACATGCCTGTAATCCTAGCTACTCGGGAGGCTGAGGCAGGAGAATCACTTGAAGCTGGGAGGCAAAGGTTGCAGTAAACCGAGATCACACCACTACACTCCAGTCTAGGTGACAGAATGAGAGTGTGTCATCCTGTTCTGTTTAGTTTCATTCAGGACATTAAGTGAAACTGTTAAAGTGCAGGTTGGTGAAGAATACAGTGGTACCCCTGCTTTGATTTGTGGGAGGTGCCATCAGTTTTCCCCACCACTGCTTTTGCACCATTAGTGCAAATATCAACACAGGGAAAAAGAAAATAATAGAATTATGAAAACATTTTTGACTCTGTGGAGACCCCATGGGTTCTACAGAGTATACTTTGAGAACTATAAGATTATGAGTCCTATAAAATACTAAGTACAGATGAACTAGAAAATAAGCACATATCCACAATTACCAGAATTTTCATAGTATTCCTCTTAGTAGATATGCCATGATTTATCAGTTACTCAGCCACCCCATGCCATCCTGTTGGGAATGCCACTGTCTGAATTTGGAGCCATCAGTCTATCTGAGGCAAACCTCAGAAATCACCTGAGCCAGAATCATGCAATTAGCATTGGGTTCAACTCAGTCCTAACCATTGCATTTTGTTGCATCACTTTTGGAGCCAGTAAATATTCTGTTTGTTTAGAAATAGTTGCTACTGTGGCATCATTCACAGTTATAATTTCTTCTATGCTGTCATATGCCTGTGTGAAGTGTATAAAATGGATCAAATATTAGAACTTTCAAGACTGTCTTTAGTGTTCCGCCCACAGTATTCCACTAATGACCTGAGACCTTGAGATTGTGCTATAATGCTGCTTATATTGTAGTTAATGACAGAGAGTTGGAGCCACTATAAAATGGGCCCATTACCAAAATTCTCCCTGGCATCATTACAGTTCTCAGGGATATACTGATTTTAGAAACTACTGTCAGTATCCTCCTAAAAGAAGGCTTTAAACAAAAACAGTTTCAGGCTGGGAGCAGTGGCTCACGCCTGTAATCCCAGCACTTTGGGAGGCTGAGGCAGGCGGATCAGGAGGTTAGAAGTTCGAGACCAGCCTGACCAACATGGTGAAACCCCATCTCTAATGAAAAGACAAACAGTCTCTAACAAGATGACAATGTGGCTTGGGAACTTGGAACCCTCTGCCTCATATTCTGAGTAACTGTTATAACATTGAAATTAGGATTGTACAACTGTATCTAAAGATTAAGGGGGAAAAAGGCACCCTTAATTGTCTGATTCTTTAAGTTCTAGGAAAAAAACTAGCAGGGATGACAAACTACATTCACTTTACAGTTGCTATAAATTCTTACCTGGGCCCACCCATTTCCATCTGCAAGGTCCAAAAGATTATTCCACAAGGATCAGTGGCTTCACTGTTACAAGAAAGGGAAAGTGAGAAATTTCAATAGGCAGTGATTTAGAATGACTGCTGATAACCTTTAGCCAGTATGGGTCAGGGAAGGTGAACATGAAACGCTGTACAGTATATCAATGCTATAAAACCTCAACCTTGAGACAAAAATGCAAACAGGTTATAAACTATTGGACTTCATTGAGGGTGGCCATGATCTATTAATAAAGTAGGCTATCAATCATCCAAGAAGCAACAGCAGGGGAACAAACTGCAGCTTGCCTCTAGTGGGAATACCCTTGAACCTCGACCTCTAGCGGGACAGCAGCAAAGTCTCGGGGAAGGGCTACCTCGCTTTCCTCCCTTATAATCCAATTTTTTTCATGACCTGTTTCTCTCATCTTAAATATCTGTTTCAGCCTGTCACTTGAACCACCAAGACCACTTAACCAACAGTACTGTTTTTAAGCTCAAGATGACAACTCTAACTGCCAAGCACAGAACATGGGAATAGGTTTTATTTTCATCTCAAGAACATTTTTAAGTTGGGAGAAGAAATTCAGCTTTTGTCAGAATTTGACAGGCTTCAATCACTTGTGATGGAGGGGCTGTCATCATATCAAAGTCCACCTAGTAAAGTTTTAGGTGACCAGTGACTTTGTCAATTAGGTCTGCTGGTCCTGGCCCAATTCCTAGGACAGTTTGAGAGCCTGGTGCAATTTGAGTACGTCCAGCATCTTGGATTAAACTTACAGTCAATCCCAGCATTTTCGCATGGGTCAATAATGCAATCAGGGTTTCTTCATCAGGAGCTTTGACCACCACCTTAGGCTGGCCACAGTATTCCCACTGTTTGAGCACTTCAGGATTTCTTCTTTGAATCTGCTTGTAGGCTGAAACAGCAGCATGAGAGCATTGGGCAGCCACTTTCCCTTTTCCCATCTTTAAGTCATTTCGAACCACAAGAATCATCTTGTACTCCCCACTTTCTCCCAAGATGCTTGCTTCAGTTTCAGTCTCTGTGTGTATCTTGCTCATCCTGCTTTTGGGGAACATCCCAAAGCGTACTCGGAGGCTCCAGCCCAGGCATATGCCACAAGCAACTCCAACAGCCAAGCTGAGTGCACTGGGATGAGCCAAATATTCCATAACCAAGGATTTGAAGGGCATCTTAAGGGAAAGGAAAGCAGTTATCACTATCCAGCAGTAACAACTTAGGCTTATCAGAGAAACATTTTGACTATACACTTAACCCAATGAGGTCATCCAGAAAAAAGGCAAAACATATCTTGGATCTTATGCCTGCACCCTCTTTCCAACACCCCTTGCCCCACCACCAGTGTACTAGAAAAAATTCAAGCAACCACATGAAGCAGTTTAGATCATTTCACATCTAGATATAAAAGTTGCATCAAGTTCAAAAACTATTCCTTAGTCTTCCCTTAGTCTTATGGAAATGTTCCGTTTTAGCAAGATGCCTAAAAGATTTAAAGAAACCAAAAGTAACTCACCCCTTTCCTGGAAAACAGTGCTAATCGGTGTTTTCACAATGCAGTGGTTCTCGATGGAGATGGTTTCAAAGAAGTTACCCTCATCACTGTCACATTAACAGGCCTGGAGTGAGGTGTGCTACTGACATTTACTAAGCCTGAGCAAGGATGCTAAAAATCTTACAAAATGAAGAGTTGTCCCATTGGACATTAGTGCAGCTCAAGAACTTAATATCTGAGATGAAAACTCCCCAACATCATTTTACATAAGAACACGAAATATTTTTTGCATAGTTTTACTATGTACACGTGCCCCTCAATTTACCATGGGATTACATCCCAAGTAACCCAATTAACTGAATATATCGTAAGCCAACAATGTATTTAATAGACATATAGAACATGACTTAGCCTAGCCTACCTTAAATGTGCTCAGAACACTTATGTCAGCCCACAGCTAGACGAAAATCATCTAACACAGGCTATTTTATAATAAAGTGTTAAGTAGCTCCTGTAATTTGTTGAATACTGTACTGAAAGCAGAAAACAATGTTTGGGTACTCACCATTATTGTACACAGCTTGAAAGCACAGTGGTCCTGAAAAATATTTGAAGCACTGAAATAGAATTGCTGGATGATGGGGATGCTGTAGCAATACGGTCCTCAATTTCTCTCTCTTCTGATGAACATCGAGAATAGGTGGTAGAAGGCACTGGGACATCAACATTAGTTGATGGTTTAGCAAGCACAGTGTTGTTCTTCAGGAAGATACCAAGTTGTAACTGTACAGCTTGTTTCTTCTTTTCATTATATATCTCTCTGTAGTAAGCAAGAGCATCCTATATCTGCCTGTCAGCTGTAGCAAATCTCTCATAATTGACATCCATTTCTTCTAACATCTGCAGGCCACTGTTGATAGCAGCAAATGCCTCTGCCAGTTTCTTTGCTGTGAACTTTCTAGGTGCCGTGGGTTTCATTTTCCACTGCCTTAATTCCTTTACTTCTTTCTTCCTCCAGTTCAATAAGCTCCTAATTGCAAAGATCTTCAGCCACAATTATTCTATGTAGCTGTTTCTTAATGTGCTGCCTCACCACCGACCTTCACATTGTGAAAATTATGACGCCTTTTGAAGCGCTGGAACCATCCATGACTTGCTTTAAACATTTGTGTATATGTAGGATCACTGGCATGGTCTTTTAGCATATTAAAAAGACTTCTTGCCTTAGCCTGGATCAACAGTACGCTAAGTGGTATATGCTTCTATAGCTGGTCTTCCATCCATATAACAAGTAATTTTTCCATATCATCAATCAGCCCAGCTCTTTTCTTTGTGATGACAGTGACTTAATTGATGCTGATGATTTCGCTGCATCACTGATTCGTTTCTTATCCTTTAAGATGGTTGAAATTGTGGATTGCAAAAGTCCTAACTCACATGCAATAGCCATTACTGGCTTGTCGCCTTCTTGCTGGGCAATTATCTTGAGTTTCATTTCAAGAGTAATTGCCTTCCTCTTCTTCACCAGGAACAGAAGACACTGATGGACATTTTGTAGACATGATGGAATGTGAAAACACAAAACACAATATCCAAAAAAGCTGGCAACAAAGTATAATGTAGAGGATGGGTTGTTTACCCTCGTGATCACATGGGTGACTGCGAGCTGTGGCTCACTGCTGCTGCCCAGCATCACAAAAGTGTACTGTACCACGTTATCACTAGGCCAGAAAAAGACCAAAATGCAAAACTCCAAGTACAGTTTCTACTGAATGGGTATCGCTTTCATACCATTGTAAAGTTGAAAAATCCTAAGTCGGAAACTGTCCATACTGAATTTTCTGGAAGTGTAACTATCATAAAACAAAGGAATGTCATCCTTTATTATTTTAGAAAATCCTCCTACTTCGGCAAAGCTGTTCATAATATTTGCATCACGAATACCTGTATCAGTCTACAAATGAGGCTGCGGATTCACAGTGCTTCTATGTAAAGCTGCAAGCAACCATCAGTTTCTTTTTTGAGTGGAGTATTATCTAAGCATTTCTAAACGTGGGGCCACTATATTTGCAATGCACTATATTTGTAATGTAAAGTGGTGCCCTTGGAATCATGCAGTGCATGATTGGCACAGCACAGATGACAGCCAATGAAGTACTTACGAATCTCCTTTTTATTCTTCTTTATGTTAAAGTTAGGACATTATATTAACATTCTTTCCACTAATTTTAACATAAAAGGGGTTTTGTCTTTGAGGGGGTAGAAATTAGTTTGAGGTGGGGTCAAGAGATAGAGCAAAAAGAAAAAGAAATGGATACAAGGCAACACAGAGAAAAGTAGGGTTTTTTCCTCCTAAAAAGAAAGGAAGAGCATATTTAAATGTTAATGGGATGGAGCCAGAGGAAAGGTAGGTAAATGCTCAAGATAGAGATGGCCTTTACAAAGGAATTTGGTCTTGGAAAGGGGCACCCTTCCTTGAGTTTTAAATCAGGTAGGTCCCTGGATTTGAAGGCAGGAAGGCATTCCCTCGAGGGAAGGAGCTCAGACAGAAGTTAAAATGAAGAGAAAGGCTGAAATAAAAGGTGTGGCAAAATATGGTAGGACGGCAGAGGAATGTTGAAAGCATGATTAAGATTAATGATAACTTAATAAAAAATAAAATTAAATTAAAAAAGGAAAAAGATTAATGATGACTTTTTAATCGCAATATACTATTTGTGATTTTCTCCAGTACTAGTTAGGAGCTAAAAAAGGCTAAAACTACTAATCGCTTCCTCCAAACATACAAACTAACCTCCATCCACACTCATCCTTCACCTTCCCCTCCTACTAGAATGGGTAGTTGGATGTACCCGGGTTTAAATTTTGCCAGGCTCAAGCACCAAGACACAATGGTACAAGGAAATTTAGGATGAGGGCGAGAATGTTTGACATGCCAGACCATGCAACCTGTTTTATTATTTTTTTCTCTTTTGGCCTACCTGAGGAAAAAGCAACCTGTATTATCAAAGACTGATTTATGGACAACGAAGTGATGGATGCTATTTACCTAGACATGCTGTTGAAGAACAGGTGTGATGAAAGTAAGCTGTTAAGACTTAGAGAGGTTCATGGGGTTTTGATTTTGGAGATGAACAATTATAAAGAGAAACAAAGCCCAGAGCATAGCCGTAAGAATAGGCATCTGAAATATAATTGTGACTACTTTCTACTTTCTAAGTTCTTTTATGATATACTGCTTCCCTTCCACAAATACTGACTGAATCTGTTCTAGGGTCCAGGTGATACAGGAGTGCATAAAGCAGAAAGTCTTTTCTCTAATGAAGCTTATACTTTGGCAATGGTTTTGAAATGGTCCAATTCTAATTTTGAATTTCTTTCATTGTTTTAAAACTGTGTTTCTATAGCTCAAAGTTTCCACAATACTTTGACATGTATTGTGTTATCTGATCCACATAACACTGAGAAGCGAGGATTACTGCCACATCAAAAATGAAGAAATTCAGACCAAGAGAAGTTAGGTTCAATAAAACAAATGCTATATGCCAGCCATGCACCTTGTTAAGCTGATACAGTGATGAATACAGGCCACTGTCAGCTGTTCATAGATGAGTAGTAAATGTAATAAAAAGGTGTTCGACAGTCTCATTGGGGGTGAGACGGGAGGCAGTGACAGATCGTCAGTGACAGAACATTAGATTCTCATAAGTGCACAACTTAGATCCCTTGCATAGGCAGTTCACAATAGGGTTCACACTCCTATGAGAATCTAATGCTGCTGCTAATCTGACAGGAGATGGCGCTCAGGAGGCAATTCGAGCAATGGGAAGCGGCTGTAAATACAGATGAAACTTCACTCACTTGTCCCCGGCTCACCTCCTGCTATGTAGCCCAGTTCCTAACAGGCCACAGGGATCCCTGGTCTAAAATATACTTGGGCCTTCAAGGTAAAGAATGAACTGGATGTTGGCAGTAGATACAGGGAGATCATTTCAGAGGCTGCTATAATTAATAACAATTAACAGTTATGAAGTTTTGCTATACGCTTAGTAAACACTACAGGAATTGTCTTTTTTAATGCTCCCAACAGCACTTCAAGGTTAATAAAGTTGGTCATGGACTTACTGTAGGTTCACTTAAGTTTTTTGGCTTTATAATGGTTCAAAAGCAATACACATTCAGTAGAAACTTTAAGTCCCACACAAACATTGTTTTTCACCTTCAGTACAGTATTCAATGAATTACATGAGATATTCAACACTTGTAGGCCTTATATTAGATGATTTTGCCCTAATGGACACTAATAAATTGTTCTGAGCATGTTTAAGGTAGGCTAGGCTAAGCTACGATGTTTGGTAGGGTACATGTATTAAATTAATTTCCAACTTTTGTTATTTCTTTTTCTAAGAAAGGGTTTCACTCTTGCACAGGCTGGAGTACAGTGGTGTGATCATAGCTCACTGCAGCCTCAAACTCCTGAGCTGAAGCAATCTTTCCACCTCAACCTCCCCAGTAGCTGGAATTGTAAGCACACACCACCATACCCAGCTTATTAAAAAAATTTTTTTGAGACAAGAGTTTCATTATGTTGCAGGATGGTCTTGAACTTTGGTCACCTCAGCCTCCCAGGTAGCTGGAATTACAGGCATGAACCACTGTGCCTGGCTCTCAATTTACAGTATTTTCAATTTGTGATGGGTTTATCAGGATATAACCCCACCCTAAATTGAGAAGCATCTGTACATAATTATGACCCCCATTTTTCAGATATGGAAAATAACTTGTCTAAATTCACCCAGCTCACAAGCGGCCATCTCAATCCAAAGCGCCACCCCCCACCCTTTTTTTTTTGAGATGGAGTCTTGATCTTACTGCCTACGCTATGTGCAATGGCTCCATCACAGGAACCTCCGCCTCACAGGTTCAAGTCATTCTCCTGCCTCCACCTCCCAAGCAGCCGAGATTATAGGCACCTGCCACCATGCCTGCCTAATTTTCTATATTTTTAGTAGAGATGGCCTTTCACCATGTTGGCCAGGCTGGTCTCAAACTCCTGACCTCAGGGATCCACCTGCCTCAGCCTCCCAAAGTGCTGGAATTACAGGCATGAGCCAAGCCACCACACCCTGCCAAGCCTTTGTTCTTTTTTTTTTTATTTGGAGATGTAGCCTCGCTTTGTTGCCCAGGCTGGAGTGCAGTGGCGTTATCTTGGCTCACTGCAACCTTCACCTCCTGGGTTCAAGCAATTCTCCAGCCTCAGCCTCCCGAGTAGCTGGGACTACAGGCACATGCTACCACACCCATCTAATTTTTTTTTTTTTAGTGGAGACAGGGTTTCATTGTGTTAGCCAGGATGGTCTCGATCTCCTGACCTTGTGATCCACCCACCTCGGCCTCCCAAAGTTCTGGGGTTACAAGCGTGAGCCACCACACCCAGCCACCCTTGTTCTTCACATTACTATATTATGCCTCTCCCAACAGTCCAGATGAGATGATGATCATTTAGACAACAGGAGTGAGAATGGGAAAGAAAAACAGTGGCTAAGGCATAACTGTCAGATTTAGTGACTGATGGGAAGTCTGGTGATAAAAGAAAGGGAGAAGTTAATGATACTTAGATTTGAACAAATAGAGAATTTTGGTGAAATACCAGGTTTGAATGGAAAAGATAATGAATTAGTTTTGTTTTGAACAAAAGACATCTCAGAGATACCTAGAAAGAAGGAGGGAAAAAAAGGATATATCAGCTTAAAGGAGAGAATGGCCTAGGACATATCAGTTTAAAGTCAGAAACATCTGGGCTGGAAATACAGATTTGAGAGACCTTACCATATAAAGTTATTGAAGAGATGAAAGAGTATGAGGCTACTTGGACAAGTATGTAGAATAAAGAACTAAAACATAATCCTGAGGAAATGAACATTAGGAATCAAAGGAGACTGACATGGAGTGGCCAGAAGTATGCGGGTCACATAGGGTAAGCTGTAGAGCACCTAGTTTCAGTATTCTCCTGCTCAAGTGCCTAAATACGGTGACAGGGCTGCACAGACATAGTACTTTATGGTTCTGGTGCCTTTACAGACCCCAAACCCCAAACCCCAAAAAAGACAAAGCAACAAAGAGAGAGAGTTCCTAATAGAAAAAGTTTTGAAAACCCACATTATCTCATAGCACATCTATCACTCCGTCTTTGTTTTTGTTTTTTGAGACAGTCTCACTCCATCACCCAAGCTGGCGTGCAGTGGCGTGATCTCGCTGCAACCTCTACCTCCCTGGTTCAAGCAATTCCCCTGCCTCAGCCTCCCAAGTAGCTGGCATTACAGGTCCATGCCATCATGCCCTGCTACTTCTTTTTTTGCCCAGGCTGGAGTGCAGTGGCGTTATCTTGGCTCACTGCAACCTTCGCCTCCTGGGTTCAAGCAATTCTCCAGCCTCAGCCTCCCGAGTAGCTGGAACTACAGGTGGGACTACCACACCCGTCTAATTTTTTTTTAGTGGAGACAGGGTTTCATTGTGTTAGCCAGGATGGTCTCGATCTCCTGACCTTGTGATCCACCCACCTCGGCCTCCCAAAGTGCTGGGGTTACAGGCGTGAGCCAGCCACTGCACCCAGCCATTTTCCTTTGTTTCTTTTTTTTTCGAGATGGCATCTCACTCTATCACCCAGGCTGGAGGTGCAGTGGTGCCATCTCAGCTCACTGCAATCTCTGTCTCCAGGTTCAAGTGATTCTCCTGCTTCAGCTTCCCAAATAGCTGAGATTACATGCACACGCCATTACACACAGCTAATTTCTGTATTTTTAGTAAAGACGGGTTTTCACAATGTTGGCCAGGCTGGTCTCGAACAACTGACTTCAAGTGATCCACCCTCCTCAGCCTCCCAAAGTGCTGGGATTTACAGGCATGAGCCACCACGCCTGGCCAAGTTTCTATTTAATGCTTACATATTAGCAGGACTTTTCTTTGATAATCTAACAACCAGACTCCAAACTGAACAAATATTCAATTATTTCTAAAAAGGGATATTAACCTCTCTATATTAACAATTAGGATTCTCTGAAATAATCTCGAGGTTGCAAAGTAACCAAATATCCCATATAGTAGATTCAGGTACTATCTGGAGAAGGAACTGTTCTACATAGAGAAGGTATTATGTGCTGGATAACATACTAAATCCTTTATATTATCCATTACCTCATTTATTGTTGCTATGAATAAAAAGGAAGATATATCAGCCAAATTTTAAAGATGAGAAACATGAGGCTCAAACAGAGAAGCTGCCTTTTTTCTTTTTTTCTTTTTAAAGAGAAGGGGTCAGCCGGGTGCGGTGGCTCACGTCCGATCCCAGCACTTTGGGAGGCTGAGGTGGGTGGATCACGAGGTCAGGAGTTCAAGACCAGCCTGGCCAATATGGTGAAACCCCATCTCTTAAAAAAATAATAAAAAAATGAAGAGAAGGGGTCTCCCTCTGTCACCCAGGCTAGAGTGCAATGGCCTCATCACAGCTCTCTACAGCATCAAACTCCTGGGCTCAAGCCGTTCTCCCACCTCAGCCTTCCAAGTAGCTGGGACTACAGACACATACCACAACGCCCTGCTAATTGTTTTTTAAATTTTTTTTTATGGACTTGGTCTTGCTATGTTGTCCAGACTGGTCTGGAACTCCTCACCTCAAAGAGTTGCTTGAGGTAGAGGCAACAGCATCTCTGGAGCCCAGTTTGAGACCAAACTGGGCAACACAGTGAGACTTTGTCTCTGTAAAAAAATTCAAATAATTAGCCAGATGTGTTGGCACATGACCATACTCCCAGCTACTCAAGGGGCTGAGGTGGGAGGACACCTCCGGCTGGGAGGTGGAGGTTGCAGTGAGTCATGATTGTGCCACTGCACTCCAGGCTGGGCAATGAGGAAAGACCCTGTCTCCAAAAAAACAAAAAAACATACACCAGTAAGATCAAAAACAGAGAACATCAAAAGTTCCAAAAATTACCAAGTTTATTTAATGCTTATGTCCCATATCTCAATGGAGTGTCTAATCATAATAATGCTAAAACTGGCCAGGCGCCTGTTTTCCTAGCACTTTGGGAGGCTGAGGCAGGTGGATCATGAGGTCAGGAGTTCGAGACCAGCCTGGCCAAAATGGTGACAGCCCGTCTCTACTAAAAATATAAAAATTAGCCAGGTGCAGTGGTGAGCACCTGTAATCCCAGCTACTTGGGAGGATGAGGCAGGAGAACAGCCTGACTGGGAAGGTGGAGGTTGCAGTGAGCCGAGATTTTATGCCACTGCACTCTAGCCTGAGCAACAGAGCAAAAGCCATCTCAAAAAAAAAAAAAATGCTAAAATTAACACCTATTTTTGTTCTTTAGGATGTTCTAATCTCATATTAACCTGATCAGATTTATCATCTAATTCCTCTAAAAGAACATCTGTCTCTTTTCTGTACACTTACTATAAAGCGTATCAATAAGCCCAGTGCTTGAGGCTAAGGTAAAACAACCATTCTTTGTCTCATAAATAATTCTGGGCAATGACAGCACAACAAAGTAAGTACATCCTATAAAATCTTCCTCTTGGTGCCTTCTAATTCCCCTGCCTGAGTAAACTCATCTCAGTAGTTCTCTTGATCCCATTACTCCACCTGTTAATCCTATTTCTTTCCTTCCTTCTTTTAAGAGACAGGGGTCTCACTATGTGGCCCACACTGGTCTCAAACTTCTGGGCTCAAGTAATCCTGTCTCGGCCTCCCAAAGTGCTGGGATTACAGGCATAAGCCACTGCACCCGGTATGCAGTTTCCAACCTTAAAAAAAAAATTCCCAAATCTTCTCTGACCCTTAAGCCACTGCCTCACTTGCCCTGCATAGCATATTCCCAGAATCTAGTACAGTGCTTGGGATATGTTAGTAAGGATTAAGTACCTCTCTAGGCAATCTCTTTGTGTGATAAAGGGACCAAAATTTTCTTTTCTTTTTTTTTTTTTCGCTGAGATGAAGTTTCACTCTGTCCTCTAGGCTGGAGTGCAGTGGCCCCATCTCGGCTCACCGCAACCTCCGCCTCCAGAATTCAAGTGATTCTCCTGCCTCAGCCTCCCGAGTAGCTGCGATTACAGGCACGCGCCACCACGCCCGGCTAATTTTTGTATTGTTAGTAGAGATGGGTTTTCGCCATGTTGGACAGGCTGGTCTCGAACCCCTGACCTCAGGTGATCCGCCCACATCCGCTTCCCAAAGTGCTGGAATTACAGGCGTGAGCCTCTGCGCCCAGACCCAAATTTTCGATTATATTCTTAGAAACCTTTTCTTTCCACGCAGAGCTCGACAGCTTGAAACGTTGGGGGAATTCCTAAGTGCCCAGCTGAGAGTGTGAGGCCTGCTCGCTATGTCATTAATTTCGGAGAGAGCGCATCGCTATTGCCTGCATGTAGGCTCTGCTGGGAACTATAAATTCTGAGTCCTTCCCTCCCCAGCAGCCTGCTCCTTTCTTCCATAGGACGGTTCGCAGAACAGGGACAGAGGGGCTCAGCGGCCCCTGGGGGGAAGGCAGTTTATAAAGGAGAAAATGAAGAAGGTGGGTAATAAAATGAGGTGAAAAGAAACGTTCCAACTGTAGAGAGAATGGATGATACTGGTTTCCTTCGCCCTGTAAGGAGCCGACCTACCTACAGTACCTCCTTTCCTCACTCGCGCCTTCCCTTCTTCTGGGCAGCGAACACGTTTCTATCGCCCGAGCTACCTCTTCCGGGGTTCCTGGGTAACAAGTTCCGGAACAAGAATCACAAAGCGAGCAGTCATTCTTCCTCTTGCCACACCCACAGGGCCGCACTAAGAGCCGAACTGAAATCCCGCGAGGATCAACCGAGCTCGCCAAAAGGAGGGAGGAACTTTTCTCTTCTGGAGGCGGTCTCCGGGGGCAAAGCGGGGGACAGGACAGGAAGTGACGTAACCGGCTTCCGGTTGGCCGGATCCCAGCGACGGGTGTGAGAGTCAGTCCAGGAGCCGCTTCCAGGATCCGGAGAAGCCGGGGTCGGAGTGGGTAGGTAAACTAACTCGGGGAAATGGGGACCGAAGCTTGTGGCTGTCCTCAGGGCTTGGCTTCTTCCGGAGCTCTCCTGCTTAGGAATTACGGATCTGGGGCACTGTGATTCCGACTTCCAGCAGTGTTATAGGACGCTGCTGACTCTGGATGTCTCACCCTGGTGGTAGCCAGGTTATTTGGGACACCTCATGGTTGGTCACCCGGACTTCGAACCCAGACACCGGACTCTCGACTGTTCGTTCTCCTCTCTGCCGACTTGAAAGCCTTACTAGGCTTCTTTGGAGAACCTCCTAGTCCCGGGATGTCCGGGACCTTGTAGTAAGTGGAGAAGGTCTTCCCTGCTGATGACTGAGCTGTTTCTCAGGATCTGTCAGTTTGGTTTTTGCTCTCCCGAAACTCTAGCGCATGATGTTAGATGTATTCGCCCCTAAACGAAATCCAGGCTTGCAAATGCCATCTAAAGCGCTGGTGGTACAGGGTAGCCAAGGGAATGGGCCTTCGCTCCGCAGAACCTTTGGAGAGGAACTTCTCAGATCTTGCACTGCTTTCATGAAAAAAGAGTTGTCTGTCTTTCCAAATCCCTGACCCCCGACCCCTGTATTTTATTACAGTGTTGGTATTGCAGTAAAACGTAAAGGTCGACTTAATCTCTAAAATTCCAGAAACCATATGTGGCCCTGTGTCGTCACACTGCTAGATTACTTATGACCTCCAGAAGATTTTACACAACCATCTTTTATTTACCTGCAACTCCATGCAAAAATCTAGTAATACACGTAGAGTGGCCACGGTTGATGTGTTTTGGCAGCATGGCTCCTTATCCTAATTTTAACGTCTTTCATTTCTCCTTTGGGGCTTGTCAGAGATTTTGTGGACAGATTGCATTGATAATTTGGAGAAGCTTGTACAAGTGTTTCTAGTGTTGTCATGATAGAGAACTGAATATTCCAGTTGCTACTACCTATTAATTATATTGTCATTAGCTCTGATTTTAGTTGTGTGTTCTTAGCGTAGATGATGAAAGGAAGAAACGTACTTACTAGGCATCATTGTATGCATTGTAGCATGTTTTTACTGTGAAGAGAGATGGTGGTACTTAGCAAATGTGACTGATTTGTATAGGTATGAAGTGACTCTCTCAAGTAGAAATTTTATATTTTACTACTTTGCCTACATTATCTTAAAGCACTTAAGGTTATTTTTTCCTTTGAGGGATATGTCCTACTTGATTACAATTGATTAATACAGTTTAATTTCTGTCAGTCACCTTCCAGAAGAAAATATACATAGAGCCTTGTTTTGATGTCCTTTTTTTTGAGACGGAGTTTCGCTCTTGTTACCCAGACTGGAGTGCAATGGCACGGTCTCGGCTCACCGCAACCTCCGCCTTCTGGGTTCAAGCAATTCTCTGCCTCAGCCTCCTGAGTAGCTGGGACTACAGGCGCGCACCACCATGCCCAGCTAATTTTTGTATTTTTAGTAGAGACGGGGTTTCACCTTGTTGACCAGGATGGTCTTGATCTCTTGACATCGTGATCTACCCGCCTCAGCCTCCCAAAGTGCTGGGTTTATAGGCGTGAGCCACTTCGCCTGGCCTTGTTTTGATGTCTTTTAGCAATTTACCGATAGCTAGTTTAATCAGTTTGTCAGTTTACAGGTTGTTCTTATTTTGAGTTTGAAAATTTGTTCACACTTGACTTTCAAACAAGGTGACAAGATTTGAGATATGGAGTTATAATAGTTAGATGTATCATTAGTTTAATGTTCGGTAAATTTGCTTAACATTCGGCAAATTTGCTTCTTGATTATATAACTGCCAAATCTGATCTTATATTCCTTATGTTCAATTGAAGGACTGATTATCCAGTTTTGCTCACTTCAACTTCTCACTTTTGGCTTGAATCACCATTTTTTAGGATTTTGGTGATTATTAAACTTTAAATCAGAAGATGTATTGAAGCCTGGGCTCTAATACTTGTTAAGTAATGGCTGACAGGTTGCCTAACATTCTGAGCTGGTCTAGATTGTGTTGATAAAAATTCTGCTCACTTTCTTTCATATGGCTGTCACAAAGATTAAATGAGATCGTAAACATGAAATTATTACATAAGTGAAAATATAATATCACTTTACTGTTAGAACTGGAGCTATGTCAGTGCAGAATACTGTTGCTTTGCATCATTATCTGAAAATATTATCACATACTTTTCTGCGATGATCTTTGCCCTACTTTTGAACACAGTAAAGTTAGCAAAGAGTAGTTTGATACTATGATGCATTGAATTAGTCACCTTGGTTAATAAATAAATGCCTGGAAAATGAGTATAGTTTTGCATTTGGGAGTTTAAATCTGATCCTTTTTGGTCATCATGTATTGTCACTTGAGAATTTCCAAGTGCAGACAAAGCTGAAATTTTTTTTTTGCTTTTGTATAGTTAGGGTTAGAAGTAGTCCTACCTTACTTACATTAAGTAAGAAACCTCATTATTTCATTGAAACCAATATTTAGAATTAAAAGGAACTTCTGTGAAAGTATAGGTAGATTCTTATTTAACAGAGGAGAAAATTAAGGGTCAGAAACGATCGGCAATTAGTAACTGGCTTGCCTGAGGTCATCTGGCTTAGGTAGTGCTAGAACATGAACTGTAAGGTCTCAGGTGTTTGTTCTAACAAGATTGTATCCAGGCATCTCATTATGGTTTGGTCATATTTCCTGGTTCACATGAAAATGATTACTCTTAATTATTAAAGGGATCTATCCACAAACACACATAGACACACAAATTTTATTTACAAACTTTTTTTCTCTTTAGCTAGTTTAGTCTTATAAATTGTAGCATAGCGAAAACTGTGCTTGGCTAGATCTGAAGTGTAATAGCTTAAGGAAAGAAAATCAGTTATATTCTTCAGAGTAGTTTGTCTCAGTTCATGTTTCATGACTATCACGTGATGAGTTATCTTCTTTCTGGCCAGTGGAAATGACAGAGGAGCCTTGTAGTACATGTCTACTGTGAATGTCGTTGCTAAAGAGTAGGAGAGAACTGGCCGGGGACGTGGCTCACCGCTGTAATCCAGCACTTTTGGAGGCTGAGGCAGGCAAATCACCTGAGGTCAGGAATTGAGACCAGCCTTTCTAACATGGTGAAACCCATCTCTACAAAAAATAGAAAAAATTAGCCAGGCATGGTGGTGGACCCCTGTAATCCCAGCTCCTCGGAAGGCTGAGGCACGAGAATCGCTTGAACCAGTTGCAGTGAGCCGAGATTGCACCACAACACTCCAGCCTGGGCAACAGAGGGAGACTCCATTCAACAAACAAACAAACAAAATGGCCGGGCGCTGTGGCTCACACCTGTAATCCTAGCACTTTGGGAGGCCACGGTGGGCGGATTGCCAGAGCCTCAGGGGTTTGCAACCAGTCTGGGCAACACGGTGAAACCCCGTCTCTACTTATAAAAATACAAAAACTTAAAAAAAAAAAAAAATACAAAAACTTAGCTGGGCATGGCGGCTTGCAACTGTAGTCCCAGCTACTGGGGAGACGGAGGCAAGAGAATTGCTTAAACCCCGGAGGAGGAGGTTGCAGATCGTGCTACTGCACTCCAGCCTGGTGACAGAGCAAGACTCCTTCAAAACAAACTCTCCAAGCTGTTTGTAATTTTAATATTTTGTTCTGTTAATTATTTATTATATAGAGAGCCATTTCTCTAGTTACTTTATTCTGAGTAAATAGTCATTGTAGAAGAATTACTTCTTTGTATTGTTGAGTGCTCTTTTTTTGGTTCCATTGATTTCACAAACTTTTTAGTCTCTTTAGTCTTTCTCAGAGATGATAGTGCTAAATGCTACTATCATTCCTATTTTTGCTCAAGAGCCCCTGGTGTGGATTCCATTTTGGTGTGAAAATGAACTCTAGATTGGAGAATCCTAATAAACCGGACAAATGGAAGTGATAACTTTGTTGTGGTTTTGTAAATTGTTAATCTGCTTTCACAAAGCATTGCAAATATTTTGGGGAGTAGTAAATTTTTAAGACCATATTCACTCAAATTCCTTATTTTGTATGGCAAAGCAACTTTGGATAGAGTTTGCTAGACTGAGGTTAGGTATTATGTAGACTCTCATACAAAGCTTATTTTGAAATATGCTCCTTGGTTTGCAGAATCAAGGAAATTTGAACAGGAGGTAATTTTCTGTGTCAGATAAAAGGTGATACAAGTTTAAGGTATATTTAAATTAAGCAAGGGCAATCCATTGAGTAATTGTATCCCAGCTAGTATACCTATAGTTCCTGAAGAGTTTGTTAGTATTCTTGAACTACTTAATCTTTTTGTTAGTTCATGGGAGTATTTTCTCTTGTCCTTGAGTTTTAGATGATAACTTTGTCCTTTGTAGATTATCTGGAAGGAGTAGGTAGGCAGTGTTAAAAGCCAGAGCTATAAAGCTAGACTGCCGAGCTATAAAGCTAGACTGCTTTTTTTCAAATTCCAGCTCTAGTACTGTGCAACCCTTGAATTAGTTACTTCTTGCTGTCTCAGTTTCCTCCTAGTAATGAAGTCAATACCTTGATTGTTAGGATCACATGAATAGGTTTAAATAAAGCATTTAGAACAGTGTCTGTAGCATATAGTTTACCATGATTGTGATCATTATCATCATGCCTCCCCCTAAGCTATTGCCAAGAACTCTTTCCCAGCCCTTTTCTAAAAGCATATCCTTATGTTGCTGCTTACTTAATTTTTGTTTGCTCATTATTAATGAAGTTCCAGTAAATAAATATCTGAGTATACATTTCATTTTGTGTATATTTACAACATATGTGAGATTCTTAACCTAATGAGGCATTCTTTTGGGCCATTCTGTTAACCTTTTGGTATTAACAGATTACATTCTCTGTGTAAGCCATAACACAGAATTTGACACTTGAAACTTTTGATGTTTAATGATATATTTTAGCACAAAAGATCATTTTCCAGTGACATCTGTTACCTTATCTGTTCATTATCCAGTCAGTGAACAAACATCTTGTATCCCAGGCCTTACACCAAGTTCTGGGGAAAATAATGGGAAACAAGAATTGTTAGGAGTGCAGCAGATGAGGGCCTAAGAGAGAGTTAAGGTGGATATATGCTTCTTGGAGGCCAAAGCATGATAGGCTTGGAATACATTGACATGGGATGATATGGGAAATATATGCAGGATCCAGGTCATGTAGAACTTTGTAGGCCAAGGGAATTTGTCTGGATCTGATTTTGAATGCAGTAGGAAATCGTTCTACAACTTTAAGTAGAGGAGTAATAGGATTTATAAGAAGTTCATTGTTGCTGTTGTGTGAAGGATGCTGTTGTGTGAATGGTGCAAGAATAGAAATGGAGAGAGAAGTTGAGAGTCCCCTGCAGTAATTCAAGTAGAAGATGAAGATGGTCTGGACTAGAAGGGTAGCAAACTAGACAGACAGCAGTGTGTGGATACCAAATATATTTATTTGGTATAGGACTTGGTCTTAGATTAAATGAGTGGTAAGGAAAAGGGAAGAGTCGGGGATGACTAAGCTTCTGGATTTAGTGACTGGGTAGGTGGTTGTGCCAGGTACTGGGAGAAGGGAGGTTTGGAGAAGACCAGGTTTGTTTGTTACAAGAAGGTGGGTAGGTGTAGGGAGAAAAGGACATGTTAATTTTGAGATACTTAAGAATCATCCAAGTCACTCACTTACATACATAAATCTAGAGGTTAAAAACAGAAATTCAAATATGGGATACTATTTTAAACTAAACCATGGACCAGATGAGTCACTTGGGGAGATAGGAAGAGGAGAGGGCTGAGGTCAGGTAGAAGAAAGATCTGGGTTGGGCACAGTGCCTCACGCCTGTAATCCCAGAATTTTGGAAGGCTGGGGTGGGTGGATTGCTTGAGTCCAGGAGTTTGAGACCAACATGGACAACATGGTGAACCCTGTCTCTAGTTTGTTTGTTTGTTTGTTTTTCTTAAAAAAAAAAGAAAGATCTGGCAAAGGAGACTAAGAAGGTGTCTTGGGGCCGGGCATGGTGGCTCACACCTGTAATCCCAACACTTTGAGAGCCCAAGGTGGGCAGATCACTTGCAGTCAAGAGTTCAAGACTAGCCTGGCCAACATGGTGAACCCCCGTCTCTACTAAAAATACAAAAATTAGCTGGACGTGGTGGTGGGCACCTATAATCCCTGCTGCTCGGGAGGCAGAGGCAGGGGCATCACTTGAACCTGGGAGGCAGAGGTTGCAGTGAGCCAAGATCATGCCACTGAACTCCAACCTCAAAACGGGAGGAAAAAAAAGGTGTTTTAATCTGTTTTCTGTTGCTTATACCAGAACACTTGAAACTGGGTAATGTATAAAGAAAAGGAATTTATTTTTTATAGTTGTGGAGGCTGAAAAGTTCAAGATCGAGTGGCCACTTTGGGTGAGGGCCTTCTTGCTGGTGGGACTCTGCAGAGTGCCAAGAATATCACATACAGAAGGAGCTGAGTGTGCAAGCTCGGTTCTTTGCTTCTCTGCTTAGAAAGCAACCAGTGGCAGAGCCTCCATGACCCAATCACCTCTTAAAGGCCTGCCTCTCTATACTGCCACATAAGGGGTTAATTTTTTTTTTTTTTGAGACGGAGTTTCACTCTTGTTACCAGGCTGGAGTGCAGTCTCGGCTAACCACAACCTCTGCCTCCCAGGTTCAAGTGATTTTCCTGCCTCAGCCTCCTGAGTAGCTGGAATTACAGGGATGCGCCACCACGCCCGGCTAATTTTGTATTTTTAGTAGAGACCAGGGGTTTTTCCATGTTGGTCAGGCTCAGCTAATTTTGTTTTTAGTAGAGACCAGGGGTTTTTCCATGTTGGTCAGGTTCGGCTAATTTTGTATTTTTAGTAGAGACCAGGGATTTTTCCATGTTGGTCAGGCTGGTCTCAAACTCCTGACCTCAGGTGATCCGCCCGCCTCAGCCTCCCAAAGTGCTGGGATTACAGGCATGAGCCACTGCCCCAGCCTAGACCTCCCAAAATGTTGGGATTATAGGCGTGAGCCACCATGCCCAGGGGTTAAACTTTAACATGAGTTTTAGAGGAGACACAAACTATAACAGAAGGAATGTTTGAAAAAAGAAAGGTCGGATACACAGACTTAATAAAAGTGGTTACATCTAGCAGGGAGAGTGGGGAACAAGGTTTTTTACTTTTTCAGATAGAGATATATATATATAAAATTTTAACGTGAAAGTTGTTCTTGCTTTTTTTGTGTGGGGGTGGGGCGGACTTTGAGCCGGGATCTCTGTCACCCACGCAGGATTCAGGACCACAGATACCACGTGATGCATGCCACCACACAGGAGTAATTTTTGAAATTTTTTGGTAGGGATGGGGTCTTGTCATGTTGCCCAGGCTGGTCATGATCTCCTGGACTCAAGTGATCCTCTCACCTTGGCCTACCAAAGTGCTGGGATTGCAAGCATGAACCACTGTGCCTGGTCTATTTCTGTATTCTCTTCTTTTCCATCCATTTCTGACTATCCTTTTACCAATACCACACTGTCATGATTACTATTTAGTAATGTTGAAATCAGTTAGTGCAAATCCTTCAGTCTTGTTCTTGTATCCAAATTGTTTTGGCTACTTTAAATTTTTTTGCATTTGTATAAAAATTTGAATTGCTTTTTTTTTTGAGATGGAGTCTCGCTCTGTCACCTAGGCTAGAATGGAGTGCAGTAGCGTGATCTTGGCTCAATGCAACCTCTGCCTCCCGGGTTCAGGTGATTCTCCTGTTTTAGCCTCCCAAGTACCTGGGATTACAGATGTGCACCACCACACCTGGCTAATTTTTGTATTTTTAGTAGAGATGGGATTTCACCATATTGGCCTGGCTGATCTCAAGCTCCTGACCTCAAGTGATCTACCCACCTAGGCCTCCCAAAGTGCTGGGATTACAGGTGTGAACCACCACGCCCAGCCTGAATTGCTTTTTTTATAAAGCTTGTTTGAATTTGATTAATCTTCATTAAGGCCATACATCACTTTGGGGGCTGTATTAGTCCATTTTCAAACTGCTATAAAGATGCTGCCTGAGACTGGGTAATTTATAAAGGAAAGTGGTTTAATTGACTCACAGTTCTGTATGGCTGAGAAGGCCTCGGGAAAGTTACAATCATGGTGGAAGGGGAAGCAGGAACCTTCTTCACAAGGCAGAAGAGAGAGGAGTATGTGAAGGAGGAACTGTCAAATACATCACCATCAGATCTCCTGAGAACTCACTCATTATCATGAGAAAAGCATGGGGGAAACCACCCCTCTGATCCAATCACCTCCCTCCCCGGATCGGGATTACAATTTAGGTGGGGACAGAGAGCCAAACCATATCAGGGTAAATTGACATAGTAACAATGTTGAGTCTTCCAAATAATCAACAAAATATGCTAATCATTTATTTAGGTTCTGTATAATTTATTTTCTTTATTTCTTTTTTAGAGTAGAGTTACTTGTATTTTGTTAAATTTGTCTCTAAATATATTTTCAAATGTTATTGAATCTGAAATTTTAAAAAATTATTTCAAGTATGTAATAGTCCAATTTTTATTCTAAGTGTATAGTAGGAAGTATTTGTTTTGATCTTTTATCTTGTGACCTTGCTAAATTCACTTTGTTCTGGTAGTTCTGAGCATTTAAAAATTTCCTTTATTTTGAGCTATGTTATTTAGGACTGTGTGCATTAACTTCTAACTACCTAGAAACGTTTTCTTTCTTGCTTGCTTGCTTTCTTCCTTTCTTTCTTTCTTTCTTTCTTTTTTTTTTTTTTTTTTTGGTACTAAAGGTTGACATAATTTCTGGCTTATCAGAGAATGTCATTTATAATGTCCATTCTTAGCAATTTTTTTAGACTTGTTTGTTGGCTTAATCGTTAAGTGCGGCTCATGATAAAGTTCAGTGTTCCTACAGGGCTGTTACTTTAGAATAGAAAGAATAGAGGATATAAATGTCAGAGCAGGTGTTCGGTCAGACTTTTCCAAGTCCAAATTCAATAGTTCTTCTATTCTACTGTACATCACAGTCCAGTGAGAGTATTTTCACCCCAGTTATACAAGTGTAAATGCCCCAGGTATTTGGGGACAGTAAAGTAGGGAGTTTCATAGATACTGGTCAGTTTAACTATTAAGAATCAATAGGGATGGGTGTTCTGTTAATTCTAGTAATGGGGAGCATTTGAGAACACTAGGACAAGCCAAACTTCTGGGACTATTTTTTCATCTTATGTGCATATGTGTGTGACTCTGAAATTCCTTTGTGACCACTGAAAATCCTCTCACTAGACTGTTATGTGCAGTAGAAGAACTATTGAATTTGGACTTGGGAAAGTGAGGTTGAACTACTCTGACATTTATGTGCTGCAGAGTTGCTATTTGGAGCCCTTGGAGCACTTGATCTCTCATTTGTAAAAAACAAGGATAAAAATAACTGTCCCTTAAAGATGGTTGTTAGCATTATGTTTGTTAACTTATTTTTAAACTATAAATCAGTATACATAAGTAGTTGTCATTACCTACATCCAAAACTGTACCCTAGTGCTAGTTGGAATTTTTTTACTATTAGAAAGGAAATTATGGCATTCATTTACTCCATGTGCTGCACAATAATTGAATGAGGAAAGAGAATCAGGCATGCCAAGGTCTCACAGTTAACCAAATCTCCCAACTCTAGTCTGGTATTACTTTTTTTTTTTTTTTTTTTTGAGACAGAGTCTCACTCTGTCACCCACACTGGAATGCAATGGCTCAGGCTCGGCTCACTGCAACCTCCTCCTCCCAGGTTCAAGCGATTCTCCTGCCTCAGCCTCCTGAGTAGCTGGGACTATAGGTATGAGCCACCACACCTGGCTAATTTTTGTATTTTTAGTAGAGACAGGGTTTCACTATGTTGGCCAGGTTGGTCTTGAACTCCTGACCTTGTGATCGCCCACCTTGGCCTCCCAAAGTGCTGAGATTACAGGAATGAGCCACCACACCCAGCCCTCATTATCTTAATTCTTAACCTTATTCTTAGGCCCCCATCTTTTTGATGAAAATGTTTTGCTAAGATTGCATTGGTTATGAAAAACTGCATGAACATTTAGAAATAGATTAATAGAAAATGGTCACACTCTTGCTTTATCACCCTGGCTGGAGTGCAGTGGTACCGCCTCAGCTCACTGCAACCTCTTCCTCCCAGGCTCAAGTGATTCTCATTCCTCAGCTTCCCAAGGACCTGGGACTATAGGCCTGCACCACCAGTCACAGTTAATTTTTGTATTTTTAGTAGAGAGGGTTCCACAGCGTTGGCTAGGCTAGTCTCGAACTCTTAGCCTCAAACAATCCTCCTACCTCCCACCTCTGGCTCAGTGGCCACGCCTATAATCCCAGCACTTGGAGGCCAAGGCAGTGGATCACCTGAGGTCAGGGGTTTGATACCAGCCTAGCCAACATAGAGAAAGCCTGTCTCTACTAAAGATACAAAAATTAGCTGGGTACAGTGGCATGTGCCTGTAATCCCAGCTACTCTGGATGGAGGCTGAGACAGGAGAATCCCTTGAACCTGGGAGGTAGAGGTTTCAGTGAGCCAAAATGGCACTACTGTACTCCAGTCTAGGTGACAGAGCAAGATTTTGTTTTAAAAGGAGGAAAAAAATTAGACCCAGTGCAGTTTCTAATTTTTCAACAAATAGAAACCTGCGATGAGTTGAATGCATTTTATACATTGCTAGATTTAAGTTGAGGAATTTTTTTTTGAGATGAGTCTCACTCTGTTGCCCAGGCTAGAGTGCAGTGGTGAGATCTCGACTCACTGCAACCTGTGCCTCCCAGGTTCAAGCAATTCTCTGCCTCAGCCTCCTGAGTACCAAGTAACTGGGATTACAGGCACCCACCACCATGCCTGGCTAATTTTTTGTATTTTTAGTAGAGACAGGTTTTCACCATCTTGGCCAGGCTGGTCTTAAACTCCTGACCTTGTGATCCACCTGCCTCAGCCTTCCAAAGTGCTGAGATTACAGGTGTGAACCCCCACACCCGGCCACGTTAAGGAACATTTTAGACCAGAAACACATACCCTCATAACCTGCTGATCCATTATTGAGAGATTTTATGGAGATTCTGAATGCTTTTAAATTGTATCCTAATTTGGGGTTATGATTTGTCAGTTCCCCAAGACTGACTGACTTCGTTCCTTTCTTCGTTCCCTCCTTGCCTTCACTCCTTTCTTTTCTTTCAACACAGTCTTATTCTGTCACCCAAGTTGGGGTGCAGTGGCACAATCATAGCTCACTGCAGGCTCAAACTCTTGGACTCAGACAGTCCTCTGGCTTCAGCCTCCCAAGTAGCTGGGACTACAGGCACATACCACCATACCTGGCTAATTGCTTTTTGTTTTAAGAGATGGGGTATCACTGTGTTTCCCAGGCTGGTCTGGACTTCTTGGCCTCAAAGTATCCTCCTGCCTCAGCCTCTCAAAATGGTGGGATTATTATGGATGTGAACCATCATGCCCAGTCCTCCCAAAGACCTTAGAAAGTTGGAAAAAATTTGCTGGGCACGGTGACTCACACTTGTAGTCCCAGCACTTTGGGAGGCCAAGGTAGGTGGATCACAAGATCAAGAGTTCAAGAAGAGCCTGGCCAACATGGTGAAACCCCGTATCTACTAAAAATACACAAATTAGCCAGGCACAGTGGCAGGCGCCTGTAATCTCAGCTACTGGGGAGGCTGAGGAAGGAGAATCACTTGAACGTGGGTGGCGGAGGTTGCAATGAGCCGAGGTAGCACCACTGCACTCCAGCCTGGGCGACAGAGCAAGACTCCATCTCAAAAAAAAAAAAAAAAAAAAAAAGTTGAAAAAGAGTCAATACATTTTTTTCATATATTCCCATTCACATCGTTATGAATTTTCAGAGTACATGTTATTTAACTGGCATAACCACGTGATAGATACTGTTATCTGATTTAGAGTGTCAGATGATATGGTAGTTACTCTGATATTGTGCTTTTTTTTTTTTTGAGACAGAGTCTCACTCTTTCACCCACACTGGAGTGCAATGGCATGATCTTGGCTCACTGCAACCTCCACCTCCCAGATTCAAGCAATTCTCCTGCCTCAGTCTCCCGAGTAGCTGGGATTACAGGCACCCACCACCTCACCCAGCCAATTTTTGTATTTTAAATAGAGACGGGGTTTTACCATGTTAGCCAGGCTGGTCTCAAACACCTGACCTGGCGATCCACCCGCCTCGGCCTCCCAAAGTGCTGGGATTACAGGTGTGAGCCACCATGCCCAGCCTGTGCATTTTATTTCAATTATCTTTGGCTTTATACCCCTGCACAAGTGGAAAACTGTATCAAAGCCTCATTTGTCAAGATACATTACTCAGATTATTTATTTTGTTTCTAAGCGTAAATCACAATTCCTTAATCTTAACAGTTTTAGGGAAATCTACAGCTAATTTGGAGTAGTCTAATCCAATTAAAAATAGATACTTCTGGAGGTTGAGGCTGAAGCATTGCTTGAGCCCAAAGAGTTCCAGGATGTGGTGAGCTGTGATTGTGCTACTGCACTCTGGCCTGTGTGACACAGGAAGACCTGTCACAAAACAAATTTTAAAAAATAGATACTTCTGAAAGCAAGAAACATTACTGAGAAGTGTAATACTTTTTGGCTGTCTTTTTGTGCCTTGTGAGAACAATGTGTTTTATTGAGCACACTGACATAATTTTTTTTTTTTTTTGAGAAAGTAGAATTCATTTGGATAGATGATTTTTTTTAACAAAAAGAAATATGTTTTATTTTGGAATGATGTTGCCAAGAAAATAAAAATCAATGGCTTTGTTGCTCTCAATTTCTTTTCCTTTTCTACTTTGTTAACTTTTCCAGTAACTCTCATATTACTTGGGGAGATGCTTTTATCATGTCATCCATAAATGGTTTTTGTTTTGCTTTGGGGAACTCTCAGTAATTTACTTGCACATTGTTTTTGTATTACAAGTGTGGCTAATGTTTAAGATGAATGGAGTATTATAGTCTTAGCACTGGATATACAGCCTACAAAGAACCTTTGTGAGCTATTTTTGCAGTGCTTTCTAAGCACTTCTGCAGGAAACAAATAACCCCACATTTAATGTTAACTCAGTTTTAAATGCCTCAGCTGTATTTAAGGTCTGTTACACTCCTTTAATGTATTTCTTGTATCTAGATAAGTGTTTACAATGAAAATTATTTGATATTTGAGTTATGTTTCTACCCGGTTTCTGTCTTCTCAACCCCATCCACGGACCTATAATATTTCTTTCAGCAACCTCATTTTTACAAAGAAAACTAACATACATGCACTCAGCGCAAAGTAGATACCATTGAAGGTCAAGAATATGTGTCAGATTTCTGTTTGAGGATATTTCAGTATTTTAAACAGACTAGTAATACTTTGATTTACTCCTACATCTAGGAATCTTACTGACATTGTATCATCACAGATTTCAAAAATTATTGCTACTTTATTGAATTTTGAAAAGTGGCTCTCTCTAAAAATGATTATTTCATCTTACTTTAGCTATGTGGATAGACTAGAACCCTTTTACGTCATAATAATTTTTGGCAGATTGTCCTTGTAGGGCCGGGTGCGGTGGCTCAAGCCTGTAATCCCAGCACTTTGGGAGGCCGAGGCAGGTGGATCACGAAGTCAAGATCGAGACCATCCTGGTCAAAATGGTGAAACCCCATCTCTACTAAAAATACAAAAAAATTAGCTGGGCATGGTGGCGCATGCCTATAATCCCAGCTACTCAGGAGGCTGAGGCAGGAGAATTGCCTGAACCCAGGAGGCGGAGGTTGCAGTGAGCCGAGATCGCGCCATTGCACTCCAGCCTGGGTAACAAGAGCGAAACTCTGTCTCAAAAAAAAAAAAGGTTGTCCTTGTAGTACATTTTAAGATGTTTAGATGATGAAGAATTATTCATTGTTATACAACATAAACTAAGATTGTTCTAAATCTGTGGCTGTTTCTGTTATGTAGGGTATGGAAACCAGTTACATAGGCTTTTGTATAGCATACTAATATGGAAAGCAGGTACCTTTAAGTGAATACTCAGGGCAATATTTACCATGGTTTTTTGGAAAAGTGTGACATTCAAGAGGCATGTAGATTGATGGGTATGATACTGCATTTAAAGAGCAGGGAGAAACTAACATTAAGTGACTGCTATGTGCAAGTCACTGTGTAGTGCACTTTTATATAATTTATCTTGGCCAGGTGTGGTGGTTCTCACCTGTAATCCAAGCACTTTGGGAGGCTGAGGCAGGTGGATCACTTGAGGTCAGGAGTTCTAGACCAGCTTGACCAACATGGTGAAACCCCTTCTCTACTAAATACAAAAAATTATCAGGGCATGATGGCACATGCTTGTAATCCCAGCTACTTGGGAGGCTGAGACTAGAGAATCATTTGAACCCAGGAGGAGAGGTTGCAGTGAGCTGAGATTGCGCTATTGCACTCTAGCCTGGGCAACAAGACAAAATTCCTTCTAAAAAAAAAATTAAAGTAGAGGAGCTAAATTCCTGAGAGTTCCCCAAAGCAAAACAAACACATTTAAGGATGACATAAAAATAGGAATGGGGCTGGGCACTGTGGATTACTCCTGTAATCCCAGCACTTTAAGAGGTCAAGGCAGGCAGATCACCTGAGGTCAAGAGTTTAAGACCAGGCTGGCTAACATGGTGAAACCCTGTCTCTACTAAAAATACAAAAATTAGTCTGGCATGGTGCCATGCACCTGTAATTCCAACTACTTGGGAGGCTTGAGGCGGAGGTTGCAGTGAGCCAAGATCACACCATTGCACTCCAGCCTGGGTAACAAGAGCAAATCTCCATCTCAAAAAATAATAATAAGGATGCAGATATTTTACAAATATGCTCAAATGCCGATTACTTAATCTGAAGTCATGTAACTTGTAGTCAGGACCTATTGGCAGCTTTCAAGCACCAAGTTTCCCTTTTTCCCTATAAAATGGGTCATATAATGAGTAAGATAAACAGGGTATGTTAATGCTGGATTAGTCACTGTTGCAGTTTGAAGACATATGCAATAAAATACATCAGGTTTTTCTGGATGAAAGGTAGTCTAGATAGGCAAGGTGGCTCACACCTGTAATCCCAGCATTTTGAGAGACCGAGACAGGAGGATCACTTGTTACCCAGAAGATCACTCTGGGTAACAGAATCTGTCTCTACAAAAACAAAACAAAGCAAAACAAAATAAACTAAACTATTCTGCAATCTGGATACCCTTATTTATACTAATCATCTTTGTATTGCTCTGCTAGGGTGTCATAACAGAATACCAGAGGCTGGATGGCTTAAACAACAGAAAATTTTTTCTCCCAGTTTTGTAGGCTGGAAGTCCAAGATCAAGGTGCCTCGATCAAGCAGGGTTGATTTCTGGTAAGGACTCTCTTCCTGGCTTACAGACAGCTACCTTCTCTCTGTGTCCTTACATAGTCTTTCCTGTGTGTCTAGGTAGAAGAGTCTGGTGCTTCTTCCAATAAGGACTGAGTCCCTATTAGGGTACCAGCCTTATTACTTCATTTAACCTTAATTACCTTCTTAAAGGTAGTATCTCCAAATTATAGTCACGTGAGTGTTAGGACTTCACCATATGAATTTGGTGGGGGCACAGTTCAGCCCATTACAAGCATATTCTCTTATAGCTAATCTGCATGAGAAGCCAGATTATAATCAAAATATTATTTGGGAGCATGAACTCAAAGGTGGAAGGCAAGATGATCAAAGGCCTTGATAATCATAATGCTTTGTGCCCTGGTAGATAGAAGACATAGCCTTAGTAACTTCTGCTGCACTGTGCTAGAGATAGATTTGCCGTTTAGTCTTGTTGAACTTTTCTTTTATCATAAAACCAATCCTCTTAAATTACTTTTTTTCAGGTAGTTTAGTTAAAATTTTATGGTTATGAGCCCAGCCTAATAATGCCCCCCAGTGTAACATAAAAAACTTACAGCATTCTGTACCACTTCTTTCTGATAAAAACAAAAACTTACAGCAACCTGTACTCCCAATTTGATTAGATTTGAGTCTTAGGCCAGGCACAGTGGCTTATGCCCATAATCCCAACACTTAGGAGGCTGAGGCTAGCAAGCAGATTGCCTGAGGTCAGGAGTTCAAGACTAGCCTGGCCAACATGGTGAAACCCTGTCTCTACTAAAAATACAAATAATTTACCAAGCATGGTGGCTGGTGTCTGTAATCCCAGCTACTGGGAAGGCTGAGACAGGAGAATGTCTTGAACCTGGGAGGCAGAGGTTGCCGTGAGCCATGATTGCACCACTGCATTCCAGCCTGGGCAACAGAGCAAGACTGCCTCAAAAAAAAAAAAAAAAAGAAAAGAAAAGAGAAAAGATTGAGTCTTTAACTCCTAATCACATTTTGGGGCCAGCTCTTATATTACCTAACTTTCCTAGATTGAGGTTGTCCCTTTCAAAAATCTCAGAAAAATAATTTTAAATTTAGTTTGCAGGGTGGAATTGTCTTCCCAATAGGTCAGTGTACTCCTAAGATCACCGTTGTATCTGGGTCCTGCTTCCAGGTTTCTCACTACCTTGTTTTGTGATATTATATAAGTCACTTACCTCTGAGATGTTTGTCTGTGAATAAGTAGTAGAATAGGCTTGATACTCTCTAAGGTTTCTTCTGTGATTCTAATTATTCTTACAGCATATTTATAAAGCACTTTCTTTAAGCACTATTGCAACATTATTTTGCCTTTGAAAGAAAGAATTGTCAGTAAGTAGAGGGTATTTAAGGCTGAGTGAATAGATGACATCATTAGGGAAAATGTATAAAGGGAACAGAAAAAGGAATCTAGGACCAGGCTTTGAAGAACCCCAGGAAGTAGAGCAGGGGGAGCTGTCGAGAAATAGAAAAACAAGAGTATTTCAAGAAATAGGGAGTGGATACTTGTGTTCAGTGAAGGTAAGAGGTTCAGTAAGATGTGTCCTTTGGATTTGGCAAATGGAGGTCATTGGCAATCTTGACAAAAGCAACTTATTTTTACTTGTCGGGGCACAAGTCATATCATAATGGATCGAGCAGAAATTTGGTGATGTGTAAGTGGAGACTGTGTGTATGTAGGCAACTCTTTTGAGAACCGTTTATGAAGAAGGAGTGAAAAATGGGAAATACTGAATACTTATTTTCTGGTGAGAATAAAGGGGTAAAGATTGAGTACACAGTGAGAACAGAAAGACCAAAGTCCCTGAGAAGGAGGAAGGGAATGATACATATATTGACGTAATGGCCTTTGTTAAGTAGAGGACACTGCGGACATTGCAGTGTCATAAAGAGAGAACGATTGCTAACATGGGTGGAGGTATGAATATTTTAGTAGGCTTAGTAGTAGAGGGATTGGTGAATTCTCTCACTACTTTTGTTATTTAAAAAAATGAAACAGGGCTGGACACGGTTCATGCCTGTAATCCCAGCACTTTGGTAGGCCGAGGTGGGCAGATCACTTGAGCCCAGGAGTTCAAAACCAGCCTGGGCAACATGGTGGCCCAGACTCTACAAAAAATACAAAAATTAGCCGGACATGGTGGCATGTACCTGTAGTCCTAGCTGCTTGGGAGGCTGAGATGGGAGGATCACCTGAGCCCAGGTGGTCGAGGGTGCAGTAAGCCATGATCACATCATTGCACTCCAGGCTGGGGGACAGAGTGAGACCCTGTCTCAAAAAAAAAGTCAATGTTGAAAATAAGAGAGGAGAAAGGAGGGTAAAATGTTTTGGGAGTGAGAACAAAGAATGAAATAGTTGTCAGAATAAAAAAAAATGTTTATTAATAGGAGTCATCAATTTTAGTTTTGAGATTTGGCATCTTAATAATTGGACAGGGTGAAGAAGCTCACACCTGTAATCCCAGCACTTTGGGAGGCTGAGATGGGCAGATCACTTGAGCCTAGGAGTTTGAGACCAGCCTGACCAACATGGCGAAACTATATCTCTACAAAAAATATAAAAATTAGCCTATCATGGTGGTGCACACCTGTAGTCCCAGCTACTTGGGATGCTGAGACAGGAGGATCATTTGAACCCAGGAGGCGAAGGGTGCAGTGAGCCAATATTGTGCTATTGCATTCCAGTCTGCGGAATTAAGAGTGAGACTGTCTTAAAAATGAAAACAGGCTGTGCGCAGTGGCCCATGCCTGGAATCCCAGTACTTTGGGAGGCCAAGACAGGCAGATCAGGAGTTCAAGACCAGTCTGGCCAGCATAGTGAAAACCCATCTCTACTAAAAATACAAAAATTAGTTGGGCATGGTGGCAGGCATCTGTAGTCCCAGCTACTTGGGAGGCTGAGGCAGGAGAATCGCTTGAACCCAGGAGGTGGAAGTTGCAGTGAGCCGCTGCACTCCAGTTTGAGTGACCACAGCGAGACTCTGTCTTAATAATAATAATAATAATAACTGGCACATAGTAGTCAGTTGATATATATTTGTTGAATTAAGAATTTGAGGCTGGGAAAGGTGGCTCATGCCTGTAATCCCGGCACTTCGGGAGGCCAAGGCAGGTGGATCACAAGGTCAGGAGTTCGAGATCAGCCTGGCCGATATGATGAAACCTCGTCTCTACTAAAAATGCAACAATTAGCCAGGTGTAGTGGCACATGCCTGTAGTCCCAGCTACTCCGGAGGCTAAGGCAGAAGAATCACTTGAACCCAGGAGGTAGAGGTTGCAGTGAGCCGAGCTTGTGCCACTGCACTCCTGCCTGGGCAACAAAGCGAGACTCTATCTCAAAAAAAAAAAAAGAATTTGAACTGCCTGTGTAACTGTATGATTTTCTTGAGTTATGTTCAGCTACTTAGATCATAAGAATGCAGGTGATTCCAGAGGCATTGCAGTTTTACAAAGTTTTACAGTATGTATGATTGGGGGAAGAAAAGGCAAAGTAATTGAGGATGTTTTCAAGGGAATTTTGAAAGGCAAGGAAAAATATAAAATCCTTTACAAAATGGTCAAAATGCAGAAAAGCTTTGAAGCTTTTATAAGCTTAACTATTTAGAACACTAGTGCGTGGTTTTTCTAGTTTGGTTGTTTCATACTTAGGATAGTTTTAACCATCCTAAATGGTCAAAATGCAAAAAAAAAAAAAAAAAAAGTTGGGGAGGGTTGATGCTTTTATAAGCTTAACTGTTTAGAAACTCAGTGGCTTTCTTGTTTGGCTTTATGCTATAGTTCCTTCTTTTGGGAATGAAAAGTTGTTTTTTAAACTACAAATTTATTTTGTTTGTGAAAAAGTAGACTGATGAAAATAACTTTGTTCCCTGGGTAATTTATTATAAAACAAAATTTCAGACTATTATTTTGTGTTTTCTAGGGAGAATTTTGGGGAAGGAAATGTCAGTATGCTGTTCTTTTTTAGCACATTGTTTAAGAACACATTATTTGCTCAAATGAAAATCACTGATGCAATGGCTTAAAAACAAAACCTTCAAATAATTGTGCAATCCCATTGTTATGAGTATGAACTCATAGACCCAAAATGTTTTGGGTAAAACTCTTTATCTTTTGAAGATGACCCTATGGGAAAGAGTAAATAGGGGCAAATGAATTCAATTGTCAGTGTTTTGTAGGGGAAAGGTTTTAGAAAGTTACTTGTAATGCAAACCCTTTTGTGTCCTGTTTATCTTTTCATTACAAATTAAATAAATTTTGCTTACTGTGATATAGATGAATGGCTGGCTTTAAAATATCTTAAATATCCTTAAATATCTTATATGTAAATATTTGTTATGTATTTAGATATCCTTAAATATTTAAATATCTTTAAAAGATATTGCCTATAGGATTTGGCTGAATATGTTCTCACATAGGTTGTTTGTTTGCTTGTTTTGTTTTTGTTTTTGTGATGGAGTCCTGCTCTGTTGCCCAGGCTGGAGCACAGTGGCATGATCTCGGCTCGCTGCAACTTCTGCCTCTCCTGGGTTCAAGCCATTCTCCTGCCTCAGCCTCCTGAGTAGCTGGGATTACAGGCACGAGACACCATACCCAGCTAATTTATGTATTTTTAATAGAGACAGGGTTTCACCATGTTGGCCAGGCTGGCCTCAAACTTCTGACCTCAGATGATTCACCTACCTCAGCCTCCCAAAGTGCTGGGATTACAGGCTGAGCCACCGTGCCTGGCCAAACCCACGTAGTTTTAAGTATTTGCAGAACTTAAGTATAGCTTCAAGTTAAATGACTGGCAGGTGGAAAATCATTAACTTTTTTTTTATGGTTCAATTTCAAACATCCTCAGTTGATTTTTTTAATTAATAAAATTCAGATTTGTGAAATAGACTTCCATTTTGTAAACCTATTGTGAAGCTCTAGCATCTTTGGTTTCTGTTGTTGTTTTGTAATTGCTTGGGCAACATTGTCTTTTGGCAGAATCTTCCCACAAGTATGACTTAAGTTTGCAGAGTCAAACTTTCACCTTCTATGAACTCGTCTGATAAGTTGTCCTCTGAGCTCTCATAGTACTTTCTTCTTGATGGTCTTCATCATAGCTAGTATTTATTGAGGTCATATGAAAGGTGAGGCAATATGTTAGCATTTTACATACATTACCTTGTTTAATCCTCAACCCTCTGATGTGTGTCATGTTATGTTATCTCTATTTTACAAATTAAGGAAAACTGATGTATAGAGAGATTTACAAACTTCTCTAAGTTCATAGAGTAGTTACTTGTGAAGCGTGAGTAAACCCAATTCTGTTAGATTCTTAACACTTGACTAAAACATTGTCTTTTCATCTAATTTTATTAAAATACCTATTTCATCCCATTCTGTTATAATTGATTTGTGTTCATTTGGCTTCTTTACCAGACTGTGATCCTCTTGAGATCAGGGATCTCTTTATCCTATTCATATTTGTATCCTCAGTGCCCATGGGAGACCCCAGAACTTTATAAATGAGAGCTGAATGAACAACAGTGGCATCACTGATATGGTAACAATGAGGCATGTGCTGTGAAGTTGTTTTTCTAGTTTAGGCATTTTGTAGGTTTACTACCTCCTACCCTTTTGATGTATTGGCATTTGTAGTCACACATGCATGTATATCAACAACGTATATATGCATGCATAGATTTTTTTCATCTACACATCAGTCATTTGATTGAAAGTGGCAATTATTGTCCTCATTTTGTGAATCTGAAAAATATCAAAGCCTAAAGAAAGTGAAACTTTGCTTAAGATCATACAACTAGTTAGGGGCAAATCTGGGATCAAATCCAGATTTTTCAGATTTTAAATTTTATGATTATCTACTTAAGGCTGTCTATACTAATAGAAACCTATATTTGATTTCTTGATATGTTTATTTGCTTATTCAGCAATGATTTAAAGTCTTTCACTTGTTTTCCTTTATGAGGCATACATTTTGAAAATAGTTACAATAGAGTTTAGTCAAGGGATAAATTAGCATCAGATAAACTATAGGAAGATTGGACCAACCCATGACCATATCATATTCTGATCAGCTAAATATAATTGTAGCATGACTTTTGGCACATACAGAGTGTTCAGTTAATATTTGTTGAGCGAATAGGTAAACAAACCTTATATAAGCACCGTATAAAGTGATTTCATGAGTTTTCTTTCTTAATAATATAACCCCCTAACTCCTATATCTGACTTTTAATTCTAAACTGTCACTGAATTTGCTCATAAAATAGAAAAATTTGAGCCACTTAGCCATGAGAATACTCCTAATACTCTTGGGTCCTCTATTAAATATAGAGAAACCTGGATAGTGGCTTATGCCTGTAATCCCACCACTTTGGGAAACTGGGACAGGAGGATTGCTTGAGGCCAGGAGTTTGAGACCAGCCTGGGTAGCATGAATGAATGAATGAATGAATGAATGAGATTTGTAGAACAGTATACCATTCTTTTTCTATGAATATATTATATATGTTCATAATGTATGTTTCCTATGAATATATTTGTATGAATATTTGCAAGTTTTGATAGTTCCTGCTGGTGACTGTTCTTAAACAGCTTTATTGAAACATAGTTCACGTACCATATAATTCACCCATTTAAACAGTATATTCACATCTGTGCAACTATCAAAACAATTTGAGAACATTATCATCAACCCAGAAAGAAACTGACAAGTTATTGGCAGCCACTCCCCATTTTTCTCCAGCTAATCTGCTACTTTACTTTCGTTATTATGGATATGCATATTCTGGGCATTTCATATAAATTGGAATCATAACATGCAGTCTTTTGTGACTGACTCCTTTCACTTAGCATATCTTCAAAGTCCATTGATGCAGTAGCATTTATTACTACTACATTTCTTTTTATGGCTGAGTAGTACTTCATTGTTATATATAACATATACCATATTTCCTATATCCATTCATCAGTTGACATTTGGGTTACAGGCCAGGTGCCATGGCTCACACCTATAATCCCGGCACTTTGAGAGGCCAAGGGGTGGATCACGAGGTCAGGAGTTCAACAACAGCCTGACCAACATGGTGAAACCCCATCTCTACTAAAAATACAAAAAATTAGCCAGGTGCAGTGGCAGGCACCTGTAATCCCAGCTACTAGGGAGGTTGAGGCAGGAGAATCGCTTGAACTCGGGAAGCGAAGGTTACAGTGAGCTGAGACCACACTACTGTACTCCAGCTTATATTTTCTCTTTTGAGGAACTGACAGATTGTTTTCCAAAGCCACTGGACTATTTTGCTTTCCCACCAGCAGTGTATGAGGGTTCTGATTTCTCCACATCCTCACCAGCACTTACTATTTATTAGGATAGTTTTTAATCTATTTATTAGGATAGTTATAAAACTATCATAATAGGTATGAGATTGTATCTCATTGTGGTTTAATTTGCACTTCCTTGAGAGCTAAAGATGTTAGACATCTTTTTATGTGCTTATTAGCAATTTGTATATCTTTGGAGAAGTATCTGTGCAGTTCCTCTGTTTATTAATTGGATTATTTGCTTTTTATTACTGAGTTGTAAGAGTTTACAGTCTAGATACAAGCTTCTGGCCGGGTGCAGTGGCTCACACCTGTAATCTCAGCACTTTGGAAGGCCAAGGCAGGCAGATCACCTGAGGTCAGGAATTTGAGACCAGCCTGAACAACATGGAGAAACGCTGTTTCTACTAAAAATACAAAATTAGCTGGGCATGGTGGTGCATGCCTGTAATCCCAGCAACTCAGGAGGCTGAGGCAGGAGAATCACTTGAACCCAGAAGGCACAGGTTGCAGTGAGCCAAGATCATGCCGTTGTACTCCAGCCTGGGCAACAAAAATGAAACTCTGTCTCAAAAAATATAGATACAAGCTTCTTATGAAACATATGTGATTTGTAATTACTTTCTCCTGTGGATTGTATTTATTTTTATTTTCTTTAAGAATATATATTTAATAGGAAATTTCTTGTATTTCTCTTTTTTTTTTTTGAGACAAAGTCTTGCTTTGTCTTGAGGCTGGAGTTCAGTGGCCCGATCTCGGTTCGCCGCGACCTCCGCCTCTCAGGTTCAAGTGATTCTCCTGCCTCAGCCTTCCAAATAGCTGGGATTACAGGCATGTGTACCACGCCTGGCTATTTTGTACTTTTAGTGGAGATGGGGTTTCTTCTTGTTGGTCAGGCTGGTCTCGAACTCCCAACCTCAGGTGATCCACCTGCCTCGGCCTCCCAAAGTGCTGGGATTACACGCATGAGCCACCATGCCCAGCCTTTTTTTTTTTTTTAAGCAGGGTCTCCCTCTTGCCCAGGCTGTAGTGCAGTGGCATAATCATAGCTCACTGTATCCTTGACTGAACCCCTGACCCCAAGCAATCCTCCCACCTCAGCCTCCTGAGCAACAGAACTACAGGCATGGGCCACCACTCTTGGCTAATTTATTTATCTTATGTAGAGATGGGATGTCACTGTGTAGCCCAGCCTGGCCTCAAACTCCTGACCTCAAGCAATCATCCCACCTTGGTCTCCCAAAGCGCTGGGATTATAGGCATGTGCCACCACACCTGGCCCGAGTTGTCTTTTTATGAGTCTGGGCAAGTTTCAATATTGTATTAAGGACTCAGCATTTTAGCCTTTATTGAAGTGATGTGCTTTTTGAGTAGAAAGTTTTGCTTTAATAACACCTGAAGAGTGATACAGTCACAGGCAATCTGGTGTTTGTGTAGGACAATTATGTCAGCACAGTTTATATGTTGTATTACAGTGACTTGAAGTAAAAGCACTGATAAGTGTAGTATGAAGTACATTTAACTATCTTAAACATTTCAAATTTGTATTTTCTTTGCCCATATCATTTTATTCAGTAGAGTTGTTTTCTAAATAAAACTGGTCTGTGATCTTAGATTTATGTATCAACATTTGCAACATCTTTCTTAGTATATTCTATTTTTATCTGACTAATGTGAAGGGAATATGAAAGAAATGGTAAAAAAATAAAAATGGGCTGGGCACAGTGGCTCATGCCTGTAATCCCAGCATTTTGGGAGGCCGAGGCAGGTGGATCACAAGGTCAGGAGTTTGAGACCAGCCTGGGCAATATGGTGAAAACCTGTCTCTACTAAAAATACAAAAATCAGCTGGCCGTGGTGGCATACACCTGTAATTCCAGCTACTTGGGAGGCGGAGGTTGCAGTGAGCCAAGGTTGTACCACTACACTCCAGCCTGAGCAACAGAATGAGACTCCCTCTCAAAAAAAAAAAAAAAGAAAGAAAAGAAAAAAGAAATGATAAGATTAATTTTGAGTACATAGTGCTATGATATTAAATTGTAAATTAGAAGGATGTTAGACTTTATAGTGTGTTAACATTTGGCGGTGCTAGTGTTTAATATCCTCCTTCTGTGGACAAATTACCTCCAAATTTTAATCTGGAAAATCTCTGAAATAACTACTAGGAAAATATTTACAGCTAAATGGCTTTTATATTTTTACTGTTTGTATTAGAATATCTATACAAATTGTTCAAATTTTGTTTATAAAAGAAAAACATATAAACACATATTGTGTCAGTTATTACTGTGATGTTATTCCTGTATTCAGTTTTATTCAATCATGGCTACACAGCAGAAGTTTGTAATGTATTGCTGGATTTTATTTTGCTGTATTAGCTCCTCAAGATTTACTGATCTATGAAATGGCAGAGAATGGAAAAAATTGTGACCAGAGGCGTGTAGCAATGAACAAGGAACAACATAATGGAAATTTCACAGGTAAATTTTGATGGTTTGGAGGGAGGAAAGCTACGGGTTTAAATTATATACTTTTCATTGGAATAAAATAGAGAAGTATTACTTCTTATATTTTTAATCTTATATTAATATCTTCTTAGTAAATTAAATTATGGGTCAGGGCCTGTAAGGTGATTTTTCATAGTGATGGCAGAAGCAACCTGGCCACAATTAAGCAGTGTTCTAAGTACAAGATTATTACTTGTTAATCTTATGGTATGGTCAGTGTTTATTTGGCTTTGCCCCATGTTCAATTTTATTGTGCTATTTTGTAACGCTAGAAGTAGATTATAAATTTATTGCACTGTTCTTTATCAGTTATCAAAAAACTTAGAATGTGAATATTATTTTTAAATTGATTTTAAAATTATAGCTTGAGATAAACTTTTATTTTAACCAAATTGGAATTTGTGGTAAATTTCAGTATATTTGACTCTTGTTTATAGAGTTGTCCTGAAAATGATGACTTTTATTAATATGAATGATTTAAGTAGAAACTTTCTTCATGCCCTTAAAGGAAAATGAAAAAAAAGTTTTTCTTTTCTAGTAATCATACTGTTTTTTTTAGTTTCTGAGTTGTTTGACATCTCAAACAGATTACAAGTAATACTCTAGTGTGATATTATCACAGAAATTCTCTTCTTTTAGAGGAAGTGCAAGCTATCTGAAATAGTAGTTATCATTTGTTTGTTTTGATTACCATATTGCCTTGCAGAGGACATTTTCCAGCAGTGATCTGTCTTTCGGGTTACTTTGATTGTCATTAAACTTGGCAATTTCACCAAATGTTTTAGGATTTGGAGATGGGCATGGCATTCATCATAGTGTCTTCCCATTAGGAGCTTTTGTGTGCTATTTTTTTCTTTCCTTTTAGCAAGCACATACATTTGTATATTCTTCCTCTACTGCTCACCCCATTGGAATTTAAAATTAACGTTAGCATGTCATACTTACTCTTTTGTACAGTGTGTTTTTTATTTAATATTTTCGAGATTGTGCTATAATTGTACAGGAAAAACTTATTCTTAGGCTGGGTGTCGTAATTCATGCCTTTGATCCCAACTATTTGGGGAGGCCAAGACAGGATTGCTTGAGCCCGGGAGTTTGAGACTAGCCAGGGCAACACAGAGAAACCTGATTTCTACAAAAAAAATTTTAAAAATTTGCTGGTCGTGATCATATGCACCTGTAGTTCTAGCTAGCTACTCAAAAGACTGAGGTAAGAAGATTGTGTGAGCCCACAAGTCTGCAATGAACTATGATCATGCTACTGCACTCCAGCCTGGGCAACAGAGGGAGAACCTGTCTCAAAAAAAAAAGTATTCTTTATTATGGCTGCTTATTATTATTCATTCCATTATATGAGTGTGCTATACTTTAATCACTGTTCTGTCCTCTATTGGTAATATTAAAGTTATTATTTTTTGTTAGTACAAATAATGCTTCAGTGAATAAAGTTGTGCAAGTCATTTCACCTTATACCTAATCATTCCTAGAAAAGGAATTACCGGTTTACAGTGTATATGCATTTTGTCTCAGGTACAGTGGCTCACACCTGTAATCCCAGCACTTTGGGAGGCCAAGGTGGGCAGATCACTTGAGGTCAGGGGTTTGAAACCAGCGTAGCCAACATGATGAAGCCCCATCGCTACTAAAAATACAAAAAAAAAAAAAAAAAAAACTAGCCAGGTGTGGTGGCAGACACCTGTGATCTCAGCTACTTGGGAGGCTGAGGCAGGAGAACCGCTTTAACGAGGGAGGTGGAGGTTGCAGTGAGCTGAGATCATGCTGCCACTGCACTCCAGCCTGGGCGACAGAATGAAACCTGTTGCAAAAAAAAAACAAACAAAAGCATTTTGTAATTTCAATAGATGATGACAATTATAGCTATTATTGGACACTTACTAAGTGTTAAACTCTTCTGAGAACTTTACATATATGAACTCATTTAATCCTTACAATGACCCTGAAAAGTATGTACTATTGTTATCCCCATTTTACAGAAGAGAAAACTGAGGCACAAAAGTATTAACTAACTTGCCCAAGATCACATGATTAGTAGAAGGGAGAGCCATGATTGGAAACAACTGGCTTGCCTCAGTATTTTGAGATCTAAACCACTTTGTTCTGTAATATGACACTAGGTTGATAGAATGACCTTCATAGAAGGTGGACCAATTTAGACTTATTTCAGTAATTTCCCCAAAATCTATAACTCTATCCCAAATTGATCTACTGGATTTTCAGTACCATTTCTTTAGGACACCCTCTACAAAAGGTTCTGATGTTTGTCAAAGCAGGGAGTTGGCAAAGAGTAAGCATTTTCTCTTTTTGTCTCAATTGTTCTCTAGGTAACACTGACTAAGAAATAGCAACTATAATATAGTAGTCCCCCCTTATCCATGAGGATACATTCCATTACCCCCAGTGGATATATGGAAAAACACTATGTTGTTCTGTATATAGTAATGGGGTAACATATACAGTGTAGATGTACTAAAACAGGTCTTGGGCTGGATGGCGCAGAACTGGCGAGATTTTATCACACTACTCAGAACAGCATATGACATAAAACTTAGGGCCTTGGCTGCAGTAGCTCATGCCTATAATTCCAGCACTTTGGGAGGCCAAAGTAGGAGAATCATTTGATGCCAGGAGTTTCAGTTAAGCCTAGGCAACGTAGTGAGACTCCATCTCTATAAAAAACAAAAAGGTGTGCAGTGGTGCATACCTGTAGTCCTAGCTACTTGGGAGGCTGAGGTGGGAGGATCACTTGAGCCCAGGAGTTGTAGTTTAAAGTGAGCTGTGATCATGCCACTGCATTCCAGCCTGGGCAACAGAATGGAGACCCTCTCTCTTAAAAAAATAAAAATTAAATTTAAAACAATAAAACTTATGAATTACTTATCAGAATTTTTCATTTAATATTTTCATATTATAGTTGACCGTGGGTTACTGAAACTGTGGATAAGGGGGAACTACTGTCATTCATCTTTCGATGTTGAGTTTGGACTAGGTGCCCTTTTTTTTTTTTTTTTTTTTTTTTTTGAGACAGTCTTTCTCTATCACCTAAACTGGAGTGCAGTGGTGCAATCTCCATTCTCTGCCTCTCGGTTCAAGGGGTTCTTGTGCTTCAGCCTCCAAAGTAGCTGGGATTACAGGTGTGTACCACCATGCCCAGCTAATTTTTGTATTATTAGTAGAGACGGGGTTTCACCATGTTGGCCAGGCTGGTCTTGAACTCCTGACACCTCAAGTGATCTGCCTGCCTTGACCTCCACAGGTATTAGTTGCCGTTTTCACAAGACTCTAGACTTACTGTTAGTTGTTACTTGGGAGATAAGCAAAACTCTTTTTATGTAAAGTGATTGAAGAGAGTAAACATAAATGTTAGAAATTCTGTTTTAATCTCTGCACTGTTGTTTTTCAGACCCCTCTTCAATGAATGAAAAGAAGAGGAAGGAGCGGGAAGAAAGGCAGAATATTGTCCTGTGGAGACAGCCACTCATTACCTTGCAGTATTTTTCTCTGGAAACCCTTGTAATCTTGAAGGAATGGACCTCAAAGTAAAGAGTCTTCTCCTACTACTTTTTAAATAAACTTCACTTCTTAATTTTAAAAATCCTCAATAATTTCTTACTTTCTGCCCTCTGCTCCATCAAAATGGATTAATTACATTTAGAATATTATCATGCAAATATATTTATTCTCCTTTGTTTAGGTTGAAGAAAAATAGATTAGGGAAACATATTGCTATTTGCTGTTGCTTACTAGATTATCACAGTTGTCCACTGTGTTTTCATGTCGAATCTGCAATGGAGAACACTGAAAAATATGATTTATATTTTCTCTCCTGATTTTACCATAAGGAGAAATCAGGCCTGTGTACTTTAGATACACTGATTCTGTAGCAGGACAAGGTTCAGCATACGTGGCAGTTTTACTAATAGTTTGAGCCAATGAAAAAGCACTCTGCCATGGAAATGTGTTCTATCTTTAAATTTAGTACTTGTAAGTCCTGTTTCAAGTACCATAAAGAACAAGTTGAACTTTTACATGCTTTATCTTCTGTCACGAACTTCCAAGTTACCTGTACTATTATCTTACATTTTTATTGTACTAAGAGTTTATCAAGTACTTTGTAACATTTTCAGCTGATTTTGATCCTTAGGCATCTCCATAAAGAAGCTAAAACAAATTTATCATTATAAACATTTTAGACCAGGCACAGTGGCTCAAGCCTGTAATCCCAGCACTTTGGGAGGCCAAGGCCAGTGGATCACGAGGTCAGGAGATCAAGACATCCTGGCCAACATCATAAAACCCCCTCTCTACTAAAAATACAAAAATTCGCTGGGCGTGGTGATGTGTGCCTGTAGTCCCAGCTACTCAGGAGGCTGAGACAGGAGAACCACTTGAATCCAGGAGGTGGAGGTTGCAGTGAGCTGAGATTGCACCACTGCACTCAAGCCTGGGGTGACAGATTAAGACTCTGTCTCAAATATATATATACACAAAAATTAGCCATGTATTTGGCCAGGTACAGTGGCTCTCACCTATATCCCAGCACTTTGGGAGGCAGAGGCAAGCTGGTTGAGACCAGCCTGGCCAACACGGTGAAACCCCATCTCCAGTAAAAATACAAAAATTAGCCGGGCGTGGTGGTGGGCGCCTGTAATCCCAGCTACTCGGGAGGCTGAGGCAGGAGAATCGCTTGAACCCGGGAGGCGGAGGTAAACTGAGATCATAACGCTACACTCCAGCCTGGGTGACAGAGCAAGACTCTGTCTCAAAAAAATAAAAAGGTAGCTGGTCATGGTGGTATATGCCTGTAATTCCAGCTACTCAGGGGCCAGAGTCAGGAGAATCACTTAAACTCAGGAGGTGGAAGTTGCAGTGAGCTGAGATCACACCACTGCACTCCAGCCTGGGTGACAGAGCATGACCCTGACTCTGAAAAGAAAAACTAATAATAATAGTAAGTAAATAAAGATTTTAAAAACAACAAACAGAATCAGATTGGTTAAGTGTCTGGCCCAAAGTGCAACATGAAGGGTTTCTGACCCAGGTCCTCTGACTTGAAGGCCAGTGCTCTTTCTATTATAATGCTTCTCCATATTACAAGTTGAGGTTTAATAAGATCAGGCTTTGGGTAAGGGAAGGGTACAATGGGGTTTATGATAAGAACTTGGGTTCTATGCCTGTGTATCTTCTCTTGACCCCCTTCTGCTCCTCCAAGAGGCTATGATGTTTAAGGAAAATAGCTCAGCCCAGCTGAGCTGGATAACCTAACTGCTTCAACAAGAAATTGTTTTGAGAATGATGAACCCTAAAAGTGAGACTGTGGGATATTTCTTTATTTTTTTTTTAATTTGTTTTTAAGATTATGGCATCGTCAAAGCATTGTGGTGTCTTTTTTACTGCTGCTTGCTGTGCTTACAGCTACGTATTATGTTGAAGGAGCACATCAACAGGTGAGAGGTTGAGCAATTCTGTTTCTAGTCTTGCACATTCCCTAGTTCTCTAATCCCAGTTTCAAATGGGACAGATGTGGGTTTTATAGAATTTCTACCCTCAACATTATCTCGTAGCTAGTATGTCAAATGTTTTACTTTTAAGGGCATACACTAAAAATATTCTTGTGATGTTTTATGGCTGCTGAGCATTTATATTTGGTATATGTGATTCATTTTACCTTCAAAATTTTTTTTTAAGACGGAGTCTCACTCTTTCACCCAGACTGAAGTGAAGTGGTGCAATCTCAGCTCACTGCACCCTCTGCCTCCTGTGTTCAAGTGATTCTCCTGCCTCAGCCTCCCAAGTAGCTGGGACTACAGGCATGTGCTACCACACCCAGCTAATGTTTTTGTATTTTTAGTAAAGAAGGGGTTTCACCATGTTGGCCAGGCTGGTCTCAAACTCCTGACCTCAGGTGATCTCCCTGCCTTGGCCTCCAAAAATGCTGGGATTACAGGCCACTCTGCCTGGACCTACCTCCAAAGATTTAAATGTGACTTTCTTGAAGGTTTTCAGTTACAGTAGCATGAATTCGTTAATCACTTCTAAAGTTTTCTTGTTTTCTCTAACATACTTTTATGATCCATCCAGATAGATAGGCCTCTCATCTGAAGTTGATGATTAAGTTTTATTTGTATAAAAAGACAGATTTGCCAGGGACAGTGGCACGTGACTGTAGTCCCAGCTACTCCAAAGGCTGAGGTGGGAGGATCTCTTGAGCCCAGGAGTTCTGGGCTGTAGTGCACTATGCTGATCAGGTGTCCGCACTAAGTTCGGCATCAGTATGGTGATGTCCCGGGAGCAGGGGCAACCTCCAGGTTGCCTAAGGACTGGTGAACCAGCCCAGGTTGAAAACGGAGCAGGTCAAAACTCCCATGCTGATCAGTAGTGGGATCAGGCCTGTGAATAGCCACTGCACTCCAGCCTGGGCAACATAGTGAGACCCCATCTCTAAAAAAATTAATAAAATTTAAAACAATAAAAAAGAAAAAGACAGGTTCATTTGCTTATAGTCCACAAGTACAATATTACTGATGGGAATAGAGGATGCTTTGTTAACCTATTTTGTTAAAATAGCAAACATTAATATATTTTAACAGGAAATGGTTCTAGAATGGTATTTTAAAACAGTTTACTGCCAATCACAGAGAAGTTTTTATAGTTCTAAATGTATTTATTTTAAATATATCTAAAATTATCCTCAAAATTATCTTATTTGTAATTTGCTTTTTCCTGTGTCTTGTAAAGAGCAGGACTTTAAATGTTTAGAAAAAAGACTTTTATTAAAGGTTTAGAAACAAGTCCTTTATTCTGGTTAGATGAATTTTTTTGTCATCTTTGCCATTGTATATTAAAGAAATTAGGCCTCTTCAGTGGGTTTTTTATCTTATTATTTTTTTCCTATTTGAAACTTATTGTAGTTGGTTTATTTAATTTTGATGACAGTTTCTAAATACCACATTTCTGTATAAAGAATTCATGTTTTCACCTCATCCCTTTTTTTCAGTATGTGCAACGTATAGAGAAACAATTTCTTCTGTATGCCTACTGGATAGGCTTAGGAATTTTGTCTTCTGTTGGGCTTGGAACAGGGCTGCACACCTTTCTGCTTTATCTGGTAAGAATAACTTTCTTTTAATAAGCAAAAATGGGATTTCCTATCTTTTTTGGTGCTTTTACTTCAGAAGTTAAAACTCTAAGATTTGTTTTAATTGCTTTTGTGTTTTGTAAGCATTCTGATCCTCCAATCATTGCTTTAAATTGGACTTGGAATTCTGTTTTGTTTTTCCGTTGAGGTTTAGGATTTTAAAAGTCAAGAGAAAACCCCAGTTAAGCAAATAAGGTTGTTTATTTAAATTGGTTTACCTGGAATTTTTTTTTCCTTCTAGATGTAATTGCTTACGCAATTGTTATTTTAGTAGATGAAGTCAACTTAAATGTACAAAATTCTATGTGAGAAATGATGTCTTCCTTTATATCCTCTAACATCATATACACACTTGCATACTTATTTTGGTATTCTTACTGAATGTCACTGGTGGAGTATTAACATGTAGAACTAAATGCTTTCTTGAGCCCTTTCAAGCAAAGTATAAAAAGTGCCCCTTCTGAAAAATATTCTTTTACTAGTTGAAATAAGAGAAAATGAAGATCAGTTTTCCTTTGAACATTCAAAAATATATTAGAATAATGTCAGAGCTAGAACTAGGGAGAGGTTGAGTTGGACACTAAGGGCACAAAATATAAATAGGTACTGCTAGGGTCATGCAGATAGATACAGAGTAGATGAGTAAGTACCCCATTAAATTTTGTGCCCCATGTGCCTTGCTTGTTCACTCTGTTCCTGTTCCTAGATAATAAATTGAGAACAATTCCATATTTGAAAGCAGTTTGATCTTCATTAGGGAAAAACAGGTGAAAGGGTATCGAGTAATACTCATTGCTGAATAAAATTCATCACTACCATATATCATTTCTCCATGTTTATGGGAGTTTAAAACTTGGAACGTTAGAGTCATGTTCATGTTTGCTTGCTGATTTAACTCAAAACAGGGACATAAATCCTAGGGAAGTAACCCATATCACTGTTTTCTAACAACTGCATTCGTAGTAGATAATACTACATTTATTAGTAGAGGTTGAGGGAGAGAGGAAAAGAAGGAATTACAGGTTACAGGATACTTTTCTGTATCCTGTTAGTCTCTGTCCTCATATTCCTTGGGAAAACTAGCTTAAGAAACTCATTTGCAGCATTTAATTAATTGGAAGCATCTGAAAAGCAACCCACATAGCAGATTATGCTAAATGTCTGAAGAGATTCAAATTATGGCTCAAGCCTATAATTCCAACATTTTGAGAAGCCAAGGCAGGCAGATCACATGAGCCTAGGAGTTCGAGTCCAGCCTGGGCAATACATCTCTACAAAAAAATACAAAAATTAGCTGGGTGTGGTAGTGTGGGACCTGTTAGTCTCAGCTACTTGGAAGGCTGAAGTGAGAGGATCGCTTGAGCCCAGGAGATAGAGACTACAGTGAGCTATGATTGCACCATGCACTTCAGCATGGGTGACAAAGTGAGCGCTTGTCTCAAAAAAAAAAAAAAAATTATTTTAAATGCCCTAAAATTAAGTATATGTAAAACAGCCGGATCTGCAATTTATGAATATATAATCCTGGCTGTAGTGTGGGAGATAGATTGAAGGTGGGAGAGAAGAGGAGCAGTTAGGTTAATCCTTATGAGACACACTAGCTTCCCAGGAGGTAATAGGAAGAACGGATAGCTAAAAGAACTTGTAGAGAGAAGTCAAGCAAAGTGAAGACAAAAGATGGTATAGATTGATGTTTTAAAAGATTGCCTGGAATGGCAATAGCACTTAGGGTGAAAAAGGACAAATTAGAGAGAAATTTTAGAAGTACAACCAAGAGTGTGGTACCTTGATATAGAGGAAGAAGAAATCAAAGATAACTCTTGGATTTCTTTTTGTTTTAGTTTTTAATATATTTTATGTGTATTTAAGGCATATAACATGATGTTCTTAGATACAAAGATACATATAGTATAAAATGGTTACTATTGTGGAAAAAAATTAACATATTCTTTATCTCACATAGTTGCCCATTTTTACTCCCTGTGGCAAGAACAGCTATAATCTAGTTTAGCAAAAACTGAATGCAATACATTATTATTAACTATAATCCTCACAATATATATAACAGTACATTAGATCTTTTGACTTGTTCCGCCCGAATGTTTCCTACTTTGTATCCTTTGATCTACATCTCCTTTCATTTCTCTGTATAAATGAGATCATGGAACATTTTTCTGTGTAATTATTGGTTTTTTATTTGGGAAACTGAGTAGATTTTGATGCGATTAACTATATAGAAAACAGTTATATGTTCACTTATTCATATTTATAAGTATGTGAAAAGAAAAATTTAAAGGTATACTGTAATTATGCTGCAAGTTAAATGAGATCTTTACTTTATTCAGGTAGGTTGCTGGTGCCCGTGGTTAAATGGAAAGAGAAGAGAAATTTATAAGGGACTGAGAACACATATAAAACAAACAAAAAAATTATTAGAGCTGGGCACAGTGGCTCATTTCTATACTCTCAGTGCTTTGGGAGGCCAAGGCAGGAGGATCACTTAAGACCAGGGGCTCAAGACCAGACCTAGCAAGATGCCGTTTCTATAAAACACATAAATAAATAAAAGATAAATAAATTAGCTGGGTGTGGTGGCATGTGCCTGTGGTCCTAGCTCCTTGGGAGGCTAAGAAGGGAGGATTGCTTGAGCCTAGAAGGTCAAGTCACAGTGAGCTTTTATACTACTGCACTTTAGCCTGGGTAACAGAGTGAGACCTTGTCTCAAAAACAAAAATAATAATAATAGGCTTTATTGTTTAGTGTAGTGTTAGGTTTACAGAAAAATTGAGCAGAAAAGAGAAAGGGTTCCAATACACCAGGGCTCCCTTATCCCCAGGCTACAGACCGGTACTGGTCCATGGCCTGTTAGGAACCAGGCTGCACAGCAGAAGGTGAGCAGTACACTAGCAAGCAAGTGAAGCTTCATCTGTATTTGCAGCCACTCGAATTACTGCCTGAGTTCCAGCTCCTGCTACATCATTCGCAGCATCAGATTCTCATAGGATCTCGAACCTTATTGTGAACTATATACAAGGGATCTTGGTTGCATGCTCATGAGAATCTAATGCCTGATAATCTGAGGTGGAATAGTTTCATCCCAAAACCATCCCCCACTTCAGGTATGTGGAAAAATTGTCTTCCACAAAACTGGTTCCTGGTGCCAAAAAGTTGGGGACCACTGCCATACACCTTTCCCCACCACTCAGTTTTCCCTATTATTAACATCTTGCATTAGTGTAATTTATTTGTTACAATTGAGGAACCAATATTGATACATTAACTAAAACCCATAGTTTATGGGATTTACCCTTTGTGTGTTGTACAGATCTATGGGTTTTGACAAATGCATAATGTCATGCATATACCTATAGTATCATACAGAATAGTTTTACTGTCTCTTACTGTGCTTCACCTGTTTTTTCCACTTCCTCACCTGCCCCCAAGTCTTTTGCAACCACTGATCTTTTTACTGTTTCTATAATTTCGCCTTTTCTAGAAGGCACTATAGTTGGAATTATGGGGTATAATCCTTTTCTGGCGGACCTCTTTCACTTTGCAATACACATTTAAGGTTTTTCCTTGTCTTTTTCCAGCTTGATACCTCATTGCTTTTCATCATTATTTAGTAATATTCCACTGTGTGATGTACCACCACAGTTCATTTATCCATTCATTTAATGAAGGATATCTTGTTTGTTCCCATGTTTGGCAATTATTTTTTTAAAAAACTGCTATAAACATTTGTGTGCAAATTTTTTGTGGAATGAGTTTTCAATTCATTGGAGTAAATACCCAAAAGTTCTACTGATAGATAATAAGTATTAATTACTAAATATAGAAAAAACTTGGCTTGTTTAAGGTTGTTTACTAACCTTTTATTCTTCAACCTTGCTGTAATTGCTTAATAGTAAGACTTTTTTTGATGATTCCCTAGGATTTTCTACATAGATAATTATGTCATCTGTGAACAAAGACAGTTTTCTTTCTACCTTCCCAATCCGTATACCGGTTATTTCCTTTCTTGTCTTGTTGCATTGGTTAGGTTTTCACTGTAATGTTGAAGAGGAGTCATGAAAGGGCTATCCTGCCTTGTTCCCAACCTTAATGGGAAAGCCTCTAGTTTCTTACCCTTAAATATAATGTTAGCTGTAGATTTTTTGCAGATATTATTTACCAAGTTGAGGGAGTACCAAGTCTGTGGTATTTATTCCTGTGGGAAGATTTTGTATCCTGACCTTACTGAACTCCAGCCATATTATTTGCTTTGATCAATGAAATGTGAGCAGAAGTGATAGATATTGCTTGAGATCTTTGGGTTGTTTGTTATAACATCATAATCTAGCCTATCCTGACTGATAGACAGCAAACATTTTTTGAATGCTTACTAGGTGGTAGGCTCTGTGATCATCACTTTAAGTGAATTATCTCACTTAGTCCTCCAGTCAGTAACCAGTAGTGTAACTAGTGTAAACACTTTAATTAATAAGCATAAACTATTTACTTGTGAACTTTGGCAGAGAAACTAGAAGCAAAGCAAAGTCAAAGGTTTCAAAATTTGATCCATGTTTTTACTTAATAGTAACAATTGCAAATAATCTCTGGTTAGTTTTTTTAAGCATTTACCATTTTCTTGTTGATTAGTGATCAACAGAGTTTTATGCTTATTGGTGACCATTTCTTTTCTTTTATATGTGGGAAATGCAGTTGTGTTTAGGATGTCCTAATTACACCTACTTTCATTTTCCAGTCTTAATATAACCCTCACTTAGGGAAATATGACCTTCTCATGTTCTGCTATGTGCTGAGGAAACAGGCACCTCTGCCATATACCCATATAACTAACCCTTAATAAAGAGAATAAATGATTATGTTGGGAGAGTAGTCTGGTGAGAAATATGGGCCTCCTTTTGACAATAATTTGTGGTGAAAAACCAATTTTAACAGAGATAAAAAATGTAATTCATTCTTCATTATGAATCTCTTTACTGGAAATCATAGCTTGAAAGTGAAATAAGAAATTTGTTTCTGAATAGGCAAAATTTTTGAATTAGGTTTTTTGAAATTTGTATTTAGAGTGAATGATTCCTAGAGTCTGGAAGGTATTTTTTTTTTAAGTATCATTTAGTAAATTATAATTGGTTTTATACTAAATAGTCATCTAAAAGACTTACTGAATTTCTTAAAACATTACATACCTGTGTGTTTGGCTTTAAAATGGAGAATTTGTCTTAAGCTTATTAGTAAACAATTGCATTTATCTTTATATTTTTATTTATTTATTGAGACAGCGTCTCACTCTGACACCCAGGCTGGAGTGCGATGGTGCGATCTTGGCTCACTTCAGCCACCACCTCCTGGGTTCAAGCTATTCTAGTGCCTCAGCCTCTCAAGCAGCTAGAATTATAGGCATGCACCACCACACTCAGCTAATTTTTGTATTTTTAGCAGACACGGGATTTTGCCGTGTTGGCCAGGTGGATAAAATTGAAAGGTTGTAACTTGAAATTAAGATGTCTTGGAAGTCCTCATCACTTCTTTAAATGTTATAAGTAAAAGTTAGTAAAGTGTAAATCAAGTAATTTGCAGAGACCAAGTACCTAACCCAAAGGGACAAGTTAAAATACTGTTTATGCAAGAATAGTGGTTGCTAGCCAGAAAGGAGGAGATGAAGGGAAAGTAAATAAATTCTATCTGCCCTTGGCTTAAGGAGAGATGGTTGGCCTACTAGGTTATTTGGTTTGTTCTATTAATTTTAATAGTTAAAAAGTAGGTTAAGGCTGGGCACAGTGACTCACAACTGTAATCCCAGGACTTTGGGAGGCCAAGGCAGGTGGATCACTAGGTCAGCCCTGGGTAACAGAGTGAGACTCCATCTCAAAAAAAAAAAAAAGTGGATTTCAGGAGGCCTGTTAATTTCCCAGAGCACTATATTTGTTATGTATCATTGTAAATAAGCTTTTTTTTCTAGCAACAAAGAACCTGTAGTATTCTTCAGATTCTCCAAAGACTGAAATGTTAAGAACCATTCTTCTAGAACTTTTTAGTAACATATCTATATTTGGCTGCCACTAGGTGGCATTGCTAATACAGCCAATATAGTATTATATTTGCATTTTCTAGTCTGGATAAATATATGTGTGTAGAGCAACTTCACCCAAAAACCAAACCATCAAATGGCACTACGAAACAAGGAGACATGTTCTATTATTTACCTGTATGTCTGCCTACCTAAAACCAGTTTACACATGTAAGTAAAAATGATGTTGCTTTTTTTTTTTTTGAGACCGAATGCCTGTTGCCCAGGCTGGAGTGCAGTGGCGCAATCTCAGCTCACTGCAACCTCTGCCTCCCAGGTTGAAGCAATTCTCCTGCCTCAGCCTCCTTAGTAGCTGGGATTACAGGCACCTGCCACTACGCCCTGCTAATTTTTTCTTTTTTTTTTTTTTGTATTTTTAGTAGAGATGGGGTTTTACCATGTTGGCCAGACTGGTCCCAAACTCCTGACCTTGTAATTTGCCCTCCTCAGCCTCCTAAAGTACTGGGATTACAGGCGTGGGCCACTGCACCCAGCCTAAAGTGACGTTTCTTAATAGTTTCTCACATTCATTCATTAGCTAGTTCTGTAGTTAATTGCCTTTCTGGCCAGCTTATACCTGTAATCCCAGTACATTGGGAGATGGAGGCAGGGGGATCACTTGAGGTGAGAGGAATTTAAGACCAGCCTGGGCAACATAGCAAGACCCCATTTGTTGTTGTTGTTGTTGTTGTCGTTGTTGTTTTGGTTTTTATTTTTTTAAATATAAAAAGTCGGGGTTTCACCATGTTGGTCAGGCTGGTCTTGAACTCCCGACTTCAGGTGATCTGCCCGTCTTGGCCTCCAAAGTGCTTGGATTACAGGCGTGAGCCACCACGCCTGGCTGTTGTTTTGTTTTTTTGAGATGGAGTCTTATTCTGTCATCCAGGCTGGAGTGCAGTGACACGATCTCGGCTCACCACAGCCTCTGCCTCCCAGGCTCAAGTGATTCTCCTGCTTTAGCTTCCCAAGTAGCTGGGATTACAGGCTTGAGTCACTTCTGCCCGGCTAATTTTTGTATTTTTACTTGAGACAGGTTTTACCACGTTAGCCAGGCTGGTCTTGAACTCCTGACCTCAAGTGATCCACCCACTTTGGCCTCCCAAAGTGCTAGGATTACAGATGTGAGCCCCAGCGCCCAGCCAAGACCCCATTTCTTTGAAAAAAAAAAAAATTAATTAGCTAGGTGTGGGGGTGTATAGAACGAGACCCTCTATCTAAAAAATTAAGAGTCAGACTTTTCTTCTTTCATTGTGATATACATATTTACATGCAGGTCGGAACTCCTATGGTATGCCCAGTGTCAGATGTAATAACAAACATACTAACTTTAAGTCCAATCTTTGATATTCAATAATATGCAAGTGATTGAAACCAATTTTGTTATGAGAGTAAAATCTTTCATTCCTGTGATAGGAAATAGGGCCTCTTCAGAGTAAACCAACTAGGTTTGAATGTCTAGTACAGTATTACTAGATGTGTGATATTTGGCAAGTTTCTTTTTTTTTTTGAGGCAAAGTCTCACTCTGTTGCCCAAGCTGAAGTGCAGTGGCACGATCAGTCTTGGCTCACTTCAACCTCCACCTCCCAGGTTCAAGCAATTCTCCTGCCTCAGCCTCCCAAGTAGCTGGGACTACAGGCACTTGCCACCATGCCCAGCTAATTTTTGTATTTTTAGTAGACATAGGGTTTCACTATGTTGGCCAGGCTGGTCTCAAATTCCTGACCTCATGATCTGCCCACCTCAGCCTCCCAAAGTGCTGGAATTACAGGCGTGAGTCACCTTGCCTGGCCCATCAAATTTCTTAACTTTTAAACCTCAGTCATTCAACTGTAAATGGGAGTGATAATAATAGCACCCATCTCTTAAGACTGTTTTGAGAACTAATGAAGTAACTTGTACAATATTCAGCTCAGTACCTAGTAAATATATTCGGTAAATCATTGCCACTATTATAATTAGCAATATTGCTATTCTTACCCTGATTTATTTTTGAAATGTAATAATTTTCAACTTACATGCTTTAGTTAGTCTTAACAAATTATACAGAACATTTCCTACAACTGATTTCAGTATAGTGTTATGTCATAGCATGATTGAAAACCACTGATATTTCATTTACAACAAATGATGACTAGGCAATTTGGACCAACTCTCTAATACGAACGTTTCTTAAAAGAGTAGGTAAATTTTTAAATATATGTTTAAAGGTATCATACAGTTAAAAGAGAGTAAAAGAATTACAAGACCAATATCTAAGTTACACAGGAAACCCAAAGAAGAGAGACTGGCCAAGGATAGGCCCTGATAAACCTGCAGACTTTGAATTGGAAATCTAAAGGACCACACTTTAAAAGAAATGATGAACTAGATCTAAATCAACCTTCATAGATACTGAAGCTCAAATTTAAATAATCTTACTGTTTTTTCTTTTTTTTTTTTTAAGACAGAGTCTCGCTTTGTCACCCAAGCTGGAGTGTAATGGTGCAATCTCAGCTCACTGGAACCTCCACCTCCCGGGTTCAAGTGATTCTCAGGCCTCAGTCTCCCAAGTAGCTGGGATTACAAGCATGCACTAGCATGCCTGGCTAGTTTTTGTATTTTTAGTAGAGAAGGGGTTTCACCATGTTGGCAGGCTGGTCTCGAATTCCTGACCTCGGGTGATCCGCCCACCTCAGCCTCCCAAAGTGCTGTAGTTACAGGCATGAGCCACTGTGCTGGACCTCAAGTTTAAATAATCTTGTTATCTGCTTAGAACTGTAAGTGGCCCAGCCCATCTACCCACTAGAGGCAAACTTGTCTGGAGGAAAATACAATTGTTCTGTTTTATGTTACCTCTACTGTAATGTAATGTAAAACAGAATCTTTGCAAAGCCTATAAGAGGAAAGACAGACAGAGTAATTGGACTTCTTCTTTGGCAAAATAGTCTATTCCTAACATCTAAGTCTTATTTGTAGCCATTGATGCAAAATGACCTAAACTATATAAAGCTTTTCCTAATTTGCGTAATAGTTTTAAATATTAGTACATCTCTTTATTTCTCCAGCAAATAAAAGTGCATCTACTTCTTATTCTGCAAAGAGCATTTTATTATGCTCTTTGCATTCAGTTTACTTAATTTTAGACAAAAAAAGGCACACAGTAATTTTTTTTTTTTAATGTAGTTTCTCGATCTTGTTGCCCAGGCTGGAGTGCAGTGGTGTGATCTCACTGCAACCTCCACCCCCTGGGTTCAAGTGATTCTCCTGCCTCAGCCTCCCAAGTAGCGGGAATTACAGGCATGAGCCACCACACCCAGCTAATTTTTGTATTTTTAGTAGAGGCAAACGAGGTTTCACCATGTTGGCCAGGCTGGGCTTGAACTTCTGACCTCAGATGATCCACCTGCCTCGGCCTCCCAAAGTGCTGGGATTACAAATGAGAGCCACCAGGACTGGCCCACAATGAGTAATTTTAAAAAAAAGGTTTTTCTTTTTTTTTTTTGAGACAGATTCTTGCCCTGTCGCCCAGGCTGGAGTACAATGGCACAATCTCTGCTTGCTGCAACCTCTACCTCCCAGGTTCAAGTGATTCTCCTGCCTCAGCCTCTGCAGAAGCTGGGCTTACAGGCACATGTCACTATGCCGAGCTAATTTTTTGTATTTTTAGTAAAGATGGGGTTTCGCCATGTTGGCTAGACTGGTCTCAAACTCCTGACCTCGTAATCCGCCCATCTCAGCCTTCCAAAGTGCTGGGATTATAGGCTTGAGCCACTGAGCCTGGCCCACAATGAGTGATTTTTGAAATCTTTCTTTTCCAGCATATACTAATATGCTTATGTCTCTGGTTTATCTTCATAGTGAGGTATATTGTACTTTGAGATAAAGAATATTAAATAAATTAGAAATTAATAGCATTTGTAAACTGCACTTCCTCTGTTTTTAGTTATTATGCAGGTATATTTTTTGTTCATTTATTTGATATCTACCTTGAACAAATTTTGCCTGGCAAGTAGTGCAAGTTACAAATTTCATTCATTTATCTTATTTGAGTTTATGTGTAGATTAGGTGCAAAAAACTTCTGTGGCTGGCAGATTTTTCCAAGATAGCACCTTTTAAGCACTCTTTTTGCATATTAGTTCCCCAGAATCCATTGACAGATTTATTTTAGTCCTAGCAACCATTCAGGTTTCCTTTCAGAAGATCCAATACATAAGCAATCCAGGAATGCTTATTTACTCTCTAATATGGTGGAAATTCTATCCAGAGTAAGAATAGCAAGTTAATGTCTGCATAAAGAGAACATAGCTGCAGTTGACCACTTTGGTTCATCTCTATGCACCCTGATTTTATGAGTCAAAATTTCTACCTTAATAATGCTCTAGACCGGGCGTGGTGACTCACGCTTGTGATCCCAGTATTTTGGGAGGCCGAGGCTGGTGAATCACCTGAGGTCAGGAGTTTGAGACCAGCCTGGCCAACATGGTGAAACCCCATCTCTACTAAAAATACAAAAATGAGCTGAGCGTTGTGGCGCATGCCTGTAATCCTAGCTACTTGGGAGGCTGAGGCAAGATAATCACTTGAACCCAGGAGGCGAAGGTTGCAGTGAGTGGAGATTGTGCCATTGCACTTCAGCCTGGGCAACGAGAGCAAAATTCCGTCTCAAAAAAAAAAAAAAAGATTGCAAAAATTAGCCAGATATAGTGGTACATGCCTGTAATCCCAGCTACTTGAGAGGCTGAGGCAGAGGAATCGCCTGAACCCAGGAGGCGGAGGTTGTACCACTGCACTCCAGTCTGGGTGACAAGAGCAAAACTCCATCTAAAAAAAAAGTCTAACCCAGGGCTAGAGGGCATACTTTCTCTTTTTCCTTTTCTTTTCTCTCCTTTTCTTATTTGAGACAAGGCTGGAGTGCAGTGGCACAAATATGGCCCACTATAGTCTTAATCTCCTGGGCTCAAGATATCCTCCCACCTCAGCCTTCCAAGTAGCTGGGACTATAGGTGTGCACCATTACGCCCAGATATTTTTTTTTTAGGGGTAGAAATGGGGTCTCTCCATGTTGCCCGGGCTGGTCTCAAACTCCTGGGCTCAAGCAATCCTCTCGCCCCAGCCTCCTAAAGTGCTGATATTACAGGCTTGAGCCACTGTGCCAAGCCTCACTTTTTCTGTAAAGGGCAGATCCGTAGCTATTTACACATCATGGGCTATTCAGTCTCTGTGCAACTACTCAGATCTGTCATTGTAATGAGAAAGCAGTCATAGACAGTACATAAATGAATGAATATGGCTGTTTTTCAGTAAAACTTTATTTATAAAAACAGCAGGCTGGATTTGGTCTGCAGTTTATAGCTTTTTAACCCCTGTTCTAACTCATTGAATGGCAATAGTATACCAGAAGAGACATATTGTGCCTGGAAACCTTAATGAGAGCTAGCTGTCTTCTAAGGATTCTTATATGGTGTCTGTGTATTTGGTTCATACATTTGCCAAATAAATACTATCATCTGTCTCTCCTTGATTAACATGATGCTTTAGAAAACAATATAGTTGTGCATAGGTTTGAGTTGTATTTAAAAAACCATTAAGAGGAAAGAAACCACTTTTTATGAAGAGAAGCAGAAGAATTTTTTCTAAACGAGCTGTCTGATGACAGCGAGATTTGTTTCCAGTTTCATGTAACCATTGGTATGCTCAATTCCTCTTAAATACCGGATTTTACAACATTGCAACATTTTGAGGAATAGGTAACTTGCAGATGAAGTTTAGATGTCATATGTAGGATGAACAGGTCTAAAGATCTAAGGTACCATAGTTGTAAAATTATAATGGATTAGGGATCTTTGTAAGGTAGAGTTTTAGCTGTTATTTTTTTAAAAGTAGCTATGTAAGATGATGGATATGCTTTATGATTAATTTGCTTTACTACAGTATAATCATTTTGTTGTCTACATGTATACTATAACATCATATTGTAAGCCTCAATTATGCCCAATAAAATTTATTTCTGAAATGTTTAGGCCAGGTTCAGTGGCTCACACCTGCATTCCCAGCACTTTGGGAGGCCAAGGCAGGAGGATCACTTGAGGCCAGAAGTTCAAGACCACACCAACCTGGGCAACCTAGTGGGACCTGGTCTCTACAAAAATATATTTTTTTAATTAGCCAGGTGTGGTGGCATGCTCCTGTACTCCCAGCTATTCAGGTGGAGCTTGAGGCTGAGGTTAGAGAATCGCTTGGACCAAGGAGGCTGTGATTGCGCCACTGCACTCTAGCCTGTGCAACAGAGTGAGACTCCGTCTCAAGAAAAAAAAAAGTTAGGTTGTACACAATTAGGAGAAGTGATTGGGTTATTTCAGCAGCCACCTTGTAATTATTTCCCACTAACAGAGAAATGTGATTCATAATTCTGTAAATAACCAGGTTAACAAAAATAGGAACTTTGGTACTTGAGTATGAGAAATGTATTCTGGACATGCTCCCTACATGCATGTACATTATTATGATTCATCAAGGTATAAGACAAGACGATTAAAGAGCCATTTGTAAACTCTATGTAACATTCAGGATTTATAAAGGCTGTTCTTTTTTTTCTTTTTTTTTTTGAGACAGAGTCTCACTCCGTCACCAGGCGCCAGGCTGGAGTGCAGTGGCGCAACCTTGGCTTACTGCAACCTCCGCCTCCCGGGTTCAAGCAATTCTCCTGCCTCAGCCTCTCCAGTAGCTGGGACTACAGGCACGCGCCACCACGCCCAGCTAATTTTTTTGTATCTTTACTGACGGGGTTTCACCATGTTGGCCAGGATGGTCTCGATCTCTTGACCTCGTGATCCACCCACCTCGGCCTCCCAAAGTGCTGGGAAGGGCTGTTCTTAATAATAACAAGGAGAGAAGTCCATCAGCTACAGTTTATTCTTTTATATAATGTGATGTATGTACAGCTTTTGACACTAGGTGGAGCAGTTTCCTGGCAAAAGGTTTCACAAAGCCCTGTACCCCTTTCAATCAAGCCCAACTTCTAGACAAAGAACTGTAAAGAAAAGAAAATCTATCAACAATCATTTTATAATTTTAAAAGATACCCAAATATTTGGCTCTGAGTAGAAGGCTGAGTATATTTTATGATTTTTCTGTTTGCCATATATTTTAACCATTGGATTTCCTCACAATTGAAGATTTAAGTAGGAGGGATTTTCTCATGTTTTAAGTGTTAGAGTTCTACTTTCACTTGAAAGTAGAAAAGTCGGGGAACTACTCATTTATATTGTAGAATAGATCAGGTTTTATTAGAAGCTGTAACATCAAGGTATTATCCTTTGAATGATATGTCAGCCATTTGTTTAATAGAACCATTTTTATAGAAAAAAATACCTGACTCTTTGTTATAAATTAAATATAAATAAAGTTGTGAGATATGTGCCCCTATGTAAGACTCAGCAGCCTGTTTCTGCTTTAAAGTTTGGGATTATTTCATTACTAAAAATTGTGTTAAAATTGTACATTTATCTCTAAGTACAGGTCAATGCACAAAGAAAAACAAAAAATATATACATTTTAAAAATCTGCCATCTCATACTCATGACACTGTCTGTATATGGCACCCTAAGGAAAAAGTGCTACACTTCTTTTTCTTTTTTACCTGTAGATGTCAAGGAATTTATTTTACACTTTTTAAAAAGCTGTTTTTTCCTTAGGTATAGACATTCTGATACTTTTTAACTGTTGACTGTTGCTGAAAGTAAATGTTATTTGGAAAACTACATTGATATGGGTTGAAATAAAATAGTGATATAGTTTCAGTAAGTGAAATATTGTAGTAGTTGTTAATACCATGAAGTGGAATCATTCTTTAAAAAAATGTTAACCAGCTTCTTCCCTATCAATTCAGCTTGACTTCTGAATATTGCTTTATTGTTCACTTGTCTATCCTCCTTTTAAGACAAAAAAAGGAAGGAATTGCCAGAAGTTAAGGCTCTGGTATGACTTGCTACCAGACCCTCATAACTATGGCTGTAAGTATGCAGTGACTCAGTGCTGTTTCAGGAAGACCAACAGACCCTTCTTAGAAAAAAATTTATTTGCCTTTTGTTTGATGAGGGCATGAAAGCTCTTCTCCCCATCATTCCCTAAGGAATGACTCATATATTAACTCTGCTGAGCATCACCACATCAAAAGAAGAAACCAAGGTCTTCAGGACATTCGGCTGGGTTTTTGCCAAGCAGAGGGGGTATGCACAGACTGGGTAATTTCCTGCCCTTAAGTTTATTAATGTGTGTGTAAATTGAAGCCAAGAAGATTTAGTTTAGCTTAAGTTTGTTGTCAGACATACATTTTAAACAATTTATACTAGCCCCACTTTTTTTTTTAACAGCTGTCTCATAAATAAATAGCCCATTTCACCTGAAACTTAAGTCAACTGTATGATCAAAAGTTGCTTGGGTCTAGAGAACAAAGGTGAAAATGCTTTGTGTGTGTGTGTGTGAGAGAGAGAGATGGTGACTCACTCTGTCGCCCAGGCTGGAGTACAATGACGCGACCTGGACTCCCTGCAACCTCCATCTCTTGGGTTCAAGCGATTCTCCTGCCTCAGCCTCCTGAATAGTTGGGATTACACGCCACCACACCTGGCTAAGTTTTTGTATTTTTAATAGACACAGGGTTTCACCATGTTGGCCAGGCTGGTCTTGAACGCCTGACCTAGAGTGATCCACCCACCTGGGCCTCCCAAAGTACTGGGATTATAAGCATGAGCCACCATGCCCAAGCAAACATGCCTTTTAACATGGATTAATTCAATATAATAAAAATAGTTTCAAAGGCAGAATTTATAACTTGGAGCATGAACTGATACTATACAGTTTATATTTATTTTGTTTTGGCCAGCAATTTTATACTTGTACTTTTTTAGTATAATCTCATATTTCTACCTATGACCTGGGTAACAGGCATTATTAGGTTTTGTGTTAAACAAAGGAGAGGAAGTAGAAGTTACTGACAGTAATTTACCAACAGATTTAGAAAACTGAAATCTACATTAATGCATGCCCAGGTTACTGCTTTTTCACAGTGTGTTTCTTTGGTTTTTGGTTTTGTTTTTTGTTTTTTGTTTTGAGACAGGGTCTTGTTCTGTTGCTCAGGCTGGAGTGCAGTGGCATGATCATAGCTCATTGCAACCTTGAACTACTGGACTCGAGTGATCATCCCATCTCAGCCTCCCAAGTAACTGGGACTACAGGGATATGCCACCACACTGGGCTAATATTTTTTCTTAGTAGAGATGGGATCTCACTGTGTTGTTCAGGCTGGTCTTGAACTCCTGGGCTCAAGTGATCCTCCTGCCTCGGCCTCTCTAAGTGTTAAGATTATAGGCATGAGACACTGTTCCCAGCCTGGACTGCATTTTGTGAAGAGAGACCAGAGGCATAACTTGGGACCTTCTTCACAAAAAGAATATAAACACTGGTTAAACTTGTCAGTGCCCATTGGGAATCGACATTTTATACTCTAGCCTTCTAGAATTATTTGCTGTAGACTATAACTGTGTTTTCTGACTCAAATGAGAAAAACAATGATTAAAAAAATTCTGAGAAGAATTCCTGTGTTTGCAAAAGGGTTTCTGAAGTCCTCTGAAAGAAAACAAAGGTTTTGCAAGTCATACAAACAACCATTTGTCATCTTTTTTTGTTTATTTATCACCCAGATATTCCTAATGAATCACATTCCAGACTAACCACTGACTGCTTTTGTTCCTTAGTGAAGAAGTGTGACAAATAAATGTTTTCCCAGTGAATCAGAACAGGATTCTTGATTTTATTACCTTTGCCCTAAACTTTCCAGACAAAACTAATTGGAAATTTTGCCTTTGGGATCTCACTTGACTTCTGTGTATAGATGATGGATTAGGCTATGAATTGACATTACAGATGTTGTGCAAACAACTCTAGTCTTTAGGAATGTTTTATCAGTTCTAAGGGAGCCGTCTAGAGTGGAAGAATGTCTGTCTCTTTTGTCTGCTTGTCTTCCTTAAAAATACTCATACACACACACAACACACATACTGTACTCTCAATGTGTTGTATTCTTCATCTTGGTTGATAAATATACTTGCCTAAATTAGGCTAATAATTAACTAATACGACCATTTTTAGGTCTTTCGTTTTTAAAAGATGTCTCTGTAAGAAAGGACCCTAAAGTAAACCCAACAGTATTCTGTCTGTGGTCTTTTGGATGGTATACTGTTTTTCTTGATAAAACATAGACATGAATATAACCTTTTCAGTCCTTTAAATGCTACAAAGTGTATGAAGAAGGTATAATTATAGTAAATCATGAGCTGCTATAGTATAAATCCAAAGAACTTGAAAAATTCAAAATCCAGAAAATTGTTTACTTACTTAAAAGTAAGCATCAGCGTGTATACTTGTTTATCATTTTACTAATATGATTTTTTCACAAATTAAAGTATGAATATATTATTCACCCCTTTCTTACTGTGACCCTAATTAGTGTTTGTGGTACAAGGATTTATTTCTCTGGGTTTACACAGATACTACATTATTGTCAGAAAACTACTTAAAGCTCTTCACTACCAGATGAGGATGGAGAGAGATATATATATGGTTTTATATAATTTTGCCCCTCTAGGACAATTTTTTTTTTTTTTGAGACAGTGTCTCATTCTGTTACCAGGCGCCAGGCTGGAGTACAGTGGCACAATCTGGGCTCACTGCAACCTTCACCTCCTGGGTTCAAGCAGTTCTCCTGCCTCAGCCTCCCAAGTAGCTGGGATTACAGGCGTGTGCCACCACGCCCAGCTAGTTTTTGTATTTTTAGTAGAGATGGGGTTTCACCATGTTGGCCAGGATGGTCTCAATCTCTTGACCTCGTGATCCACCCGCCTCGGCCTCCCAAAGTGCTGGGATTACAGGTGTGAGCCACTGTGCCCAGCTGACAATTTTTTTTTTTTAATTCTAAGTTTCTCTTAATTAGAAGAACTAGTAGTATATTATTATTCCTGAACTAGTAGTATATTATTATTCCTGAAGCTAGAGTAATAATTGATTACATAGAATTATCTCAGCTCGGTTTTTTCTGATCACTAAAACTCACGAAAGAATGTAAATCATGGAAATGTAACTTTTTAAGCTAAAAAGAGTTTTAAAAAGATAAAATATCTTTTTCCACAAATACCTACATCTGCTCTTATTAGAAATCTTACCCTTTGATCTAAGAACGATTTGCTGTCACCCAGACATACTCTTGCCTAGCCAAACACTACATCTTTTATCCTGGACCAGGCAAAATTATTCCATTACCAATCTTTGGAAAATATAATGTAATACTGCTCATCAGAGTAGATATATGGAACTTTGAAATGAAGCAAATCCAGATGTCCAATAAGTCATAAATAACAGAGCTATCTTGTTGATTTGACTTCATCTAGAATAACTATCCTGAGTTACCAAAAAAGACCTTTATTTGCAACTTTTTTATTTTTTAAGACAGTCTCATTCTGTCGCCCAGACTGGAGTGCAGTGACACAATCTCAGCTCACAGCAACTTTGACCTCCCAGACTCAAGCAGTCCTTTCATTCATTTCAGCCTCCCAAATAACAGGGATTACAGATGCACACCACCAGACCCAGCTTTTTTTTTTTTTTTTTTTTTTTTAAGAAATAGGGTCTTGCCATGTTGCCCAGGCTGGTCTCAAACTCCTGGGCTCCAGTGATTTTCCTGCCTCAGCCTTCCAAAGTGCTGAGAATACCGCCGTGAGCCACCCTGCCTGGCCTATTTGCCACTTTAAGAAATACTCCCTATATTGATGTTTACCTTGCCACAAGTCACATCCTTTAAATGCATTCAAACTCATTTTATAGCACAGCATATGGTCTGTCTTCACAAATGTTCCTTGTGTACTTGAATATATATTTGGCCCTTATTGGGTGGGATTTTCTATATTATTTAAGTCTTCTGTGCCCATACAATTATCAATGTAGTTGTTCTATCAATGTGGGATTTTCTATATTATTCAAGTCTTCTGTGCCCATACAATTATCAATGTAGTTGTTCTATCAATTAATGAAATATAAATGTTGAAGTTTTCAGCAATGTATGTGCCAGGCGTGGTGGCTTACTTCTAATCCCAGTGCTTTGGGAGGTCAAGGCAGGAGGATTCCTTGAACCAAGTTTGAGACTAGCCTGAACAACATAGACAGATCCTGTATCTATTAAAACATAGAAAAATTAGCTGGAGCCAGGTGTGGCAGCTCACACTAGTGATCCCAGCATTTTGGGAGGCCTCGGTGGGAGAACCCCATGAGCCCAAGAGTTTAAGCAACATAGGGAGACCTGTCTCTACCAAAAAAAAAAAAAAAAAAAATTAGCTGGGCTGGGCACTCTGGCTTACATCTGTAATCCCAGCACTTTGAGAGACTGTGGTGAGTAGATCACTTGAGCTCAGGAGTTAGAGACCAACAGGCAAAACCCCATCTCTACAGAAAGTACAAAAACTTAGCCAGACATGGTGGTACACACCTGTAGTCCCAGCTACCCAGGAGGCTGAGGTGGGAGGATCATTTGAATTCAAGTGGTTGAGGCTGCAGTGAGCCAAGATCTTGCCACTGCATTACAAGTTTGGGTAATGGAATGAGAGACCCTGTCTCAAAAAAAAAAAAAAAAAGTTGGGTGTGGCATCTTGCACCTGTGGTCCCAGCTACTCAGGAGGCTGAGACAGGAAGATCGCCTGAGCCTGAGGGGGTCAGACTGCAGTGAGCCATAATCATGCCACTGCAGTCCAGACTGGGTGACAGAGCAAGACCCTGTCTCATAAAACAAACAAGTTGGACACAGTGGCTTACACCTGTAATCACAGTGCTTTGCGAGGCTGAGGCAGGTGGATCACCTGAGGTCAGGAGTTTGAGACCAGCTAATCAACATGGTGAAGCCACGTCTCTACCAAAAATACAAAAATTAGCTGGGCATGATAGCAGGTGCCTGTAACCACAGCCTCTCAGGAGGCTGGGGCAGGAGAATCGCTTGAACCTGGGAGGCAGAGGTTGCAGTGAGCTGAGATCAATCATATCATTGCATTCCAGCCTGGACAACAGAGTGAGACTCAGTCTCAAAATAAATAAAGTGAAATCAAAATTTCCAGCTATAATTGGGGATGTGTTTATTTCTCTGTTTAGTTCTGTCCGTTTTTGCTATATGTCGTTTCACACTCTGTTATTGGGTGTGTATACACATTAAGAATTGGTCTGACTTCCTGAGAATTAGCCCTTTTGTCATTATGAAATGTTCCTGTGAATCTCTGTTAATATTCTCTGTCCTTAAATCTACTTTGTCTAATATTAATTTAGCTACTTTATCCTTCTTACGGATTTTTTAAATGGTTTTTCTTTTCTCTTTTTTTTTTTTTTTCTCTTCTCTTTACTCTTTCTTTTCTGGGTCTTAATATTTAAAGTGGATTTCTTATAGACAGCATATACTGTCTGACAGTCCCTGCCTGAATTCATATGTTTGGTCCATTTGCAGTTAATGTAGTTATTAATATGATTGGGTTTAAGTCTACCTTCAAACTCTTTGTCATATCTATTTTTTTATTTTTTATTTTTTCTCTGCCTTCTTTTGGACTGAGCTTTTTTAATTTTATTTTTTTATTTTTTGATACTGAATTTATTTGCTTGTTTGTTATACTTCTTTTAAAATTTTTAGTGGTGTAGTGATACATGCCTGTGGTCCCGGCGACTCAGGAGGGTGAGGTAGAAAGAATCACATGAGCCTGGGCAGTCAAGGCTCCAGTGAGCTGTGATTGCACGACTGCCCTCCAGCCTGGGGAACACGATGGGACCCTTTCTCAAAAAAAAAAGAAAAAAAATTTAGTGGTTGGTCCTAAGGTTTGCAGTATGCTCCCTTAACTTACAAAGTGAACAGTCAAGTATTATTTTCTCATTTTGTCTATAATATAACAACCTTATAATAGTGTTCTTCATTTTCCTCCTCCCATAATTTATTATTTATGCTTTAGTTGTCATACATTTTACTTCTCATACATTTTGCTTCCTCATATGTCATAAACCCACAGTACTGTTTTGAAATATGTATTTTTAAAATATATTTTCCCTACGTCTCAGATTCAGTCTTTTTTTTTCTTCAACACTTTAAAGAAGTAATTCTGATATCTTTTGGTTTACATCATTTCTGATGAAAAGTCTGACCTTTTTTCCCCTGTAGATGTGTTGTTTTTTATCTCCTCTCATTGTTTTTAAGATTTTGTCTCTTACTGAGTTACAGCAATTTCAATATGATATGACTGTGATGATTTTTAGCAGTTTGAGTATATGTTTTCTTTTCTTCTTTTTTTTTTTTTTTTTTTTTCTTCTTTTTTAAAGATGGAGTCTCAGCCGGGCACAGTGACTCATGCTTATAATCTCAGCACTTTGAGAGGCCCAGACAGGCAGATCACTTGAGGTCTGGAGTTTGAGAACAGCCTGGCCAATACAGTGAAACTCTGTCTCTATTAAAAATACAAAAATTAGTGGGCGTGGTGCCAGGCGCCTGTAATCCCAGCTATTGGGGAGGTTGAGGCAGGAGAATCGCTTGAACCCAGGAGGCAGAGTTTGCAATGAGCCAAGATTGTGCCACTGCACTCCAGCCTGGGCGACAGGGCAAGACTCCATCTCCAAAAAAAAAAGATGGAGTCTTACTCTGTCGCCCAGGCTGGAGTGCAGTGGCACAATCTCAGCTCACTGCAATTTTTAGTAGAGATGGGGTTTCACCATGTTGGCCAGGATGGTCTCAATCTCCTGACCTCGTGATCCGTCTGCCTCAGCTTCCCAAAGTGCTGGGATTACAGGAGTAAGCCACCGTGCCCAGCCTATGTGTTTTATTTTCTTGTGTTCATCCTGACTGGATTTGTTGTTTCTTCAATCTGTGGGTTGATATTTTTTCATCAAATCTGGAGCAATATTAGGCAGTATTTCTTTGGGTTCTGAGTTATATTTTGCTTCTTCACATGTCTACTAATGTTATATTGAGTGCTAGTAATTTTTAATTGAATGCTAGATATATAGTGTTAAATTGTTGGTTGTAGGCCGGGTGCGGTGGCTCAAGCCTGTAATCCCAGCACTTTGGGAAGCTGAGGCAGGTGGATCATGAGGTCAAGAGATCGAGACCATCCTGGTCAACATGGTGAAACCCCGTCTCTACTAGAAATACAAAAAATTAGCTGGGCATGGTGGCGCGTGCCTGTAATCCCAGCTACTCAGGAGGCTGAGGCAGGAGAATTGCCTGAACCCAGGAGGCGGAGATTGCGGTGAGCCGAGATTGCGCCATTGCACTCCAGCCTGGGTAACAAGAGCGAAACTCAGTCTCAAAATAAAAAAATAAATAAAAAATAAATTGTTGGTTGTATGGATTTTGTTGTCTTCCTCTATAGAACATTGATGTGTAGGCAGGTTGAGGGGAGACAATTAAGTTACATATGGATCAGCTTGATCTTTCTTTTTTTTTTTTAGTTCAGCTGGGTGCAGGCTGAGGCTGAAAAGGGCATCAGCCTCAGCTTGATCTTTGGTATTTAGTTTGGTTGTTTTTTTTTTTTGAGACGGAGTTTCGCTCTTGTTGCCCAGGCTGGAGTGCAATGGCGCATTCTTGACTCACCGCAACCTCTGCCTCCTGGGTTCAAACTACTCTCCTGTCTCAGCCTCCCAAGTAGCTGGGATTACAGGCATGCGCCACCATGCCCAGCTAATTTTTTTTGTATTTAGTAGAGACGGGTTTCACCATGTTGGCCAGGATGGTCTCATTCTCTTGACCTCGTGATCCACCCGCCTCGGCCTCCTAAAGTGCTGGGATTACAGGCGTGAGCCACCGTGCCCAGCGATCTTTTAAGTCTTGTTATAAATCCTGTTAGGGTCAGACTAGAGTAGCTTTCACTCTAGGACCAGAAGGAAAGTTCTTACCTACGAAGGCCTGACCTTTCTGGGTTGAATGCTGAATCTCTCTACTCTAGCTTGTTGATCACAAATTTTTCCCAGGCCTGTGTGAACTCTGGAAATTGGTCAGTTTACAAATCCCCAGTAATTATTTTTTTCCCAGTAGTTCTTTGCCTGGACTTGTGGTCTCACCTTAACATGCAATGCAGCTTTGTGTGCCATAGTCTGTAGAAGACCCCTGTTCAGATTTCTAGAGTTCTTTCTCTCTCTGTAGCTTTCTCTTTTCTGGTATACTGACTCATAAATTCTGACTGCCTCAGCCTCAGCCTCCCTGAATCCTGAACTCCTGAACCACAATCTCATTTTCAACTCAGCAGGAACAACATGCTTTGTTTGGGCTCTTCCTCTTTTGACCCTGGAATTTTTGGCAGACGTGGAATGTGTCTACAGACAAGAAGCCAGAGTCAATGTATGGTTTCTTCATTTTTATCCCCTCTCTCAGTAATCAAAGCCCTGTAGTACAGTGTCTAAAAAGAATTGTTCCACATATTTTGTCCAGTTTTCTAATTGTTTGCTATAGAAATAAAAGTCTAGGCTGGGCACAGTGGCTCACACCTGTAATGCCAGCACTTTGGGAGGCTGAGGTGGGTGGATCACAAGGCCAGGAGTTCGAGACCAGCTTGGCCAACATGGTGAAACCCCAACTCTATTTTTAAATTAAATAATAATACATAAATAAAATAAAAATAAAAAAAGATATTAAAGTCTAGTATTCATTACTTCATCCGGCCGTGAGGCAGAAAACCTTCACTCATACACCAGGATCCCTAACCCATGCTCCCATGAGAGCTGGAACCTGCTGCTCAGTAAATGTATAGATTTTATACCCTGTGGTGGGTTTTATCCAGTTAGGCTTTTGAAATAATACTGTAACTGTTTGAGTCTTTACCCTTTTGTTTCTTTGTTTAGTGTGGTTAAAAATGTGATTCATATTTGCTACATTGTAATGTGACTTGTACTTTTTAGAAAATATACTTTAAAAGTAGTTTGAATTATATGTAACTATTTAGCTATAATGTTGAATAGAACTTGTGAGGTTTCCTATCACTTAGTATAATATAAACTAAAATGTCAAGGTATATGCTGAGACAGGCTCTTGAGAATGAACAAAGGACAAGAAACAGTTGTTAATGTTCATTTTGTCTGGGAACCACCACATCTGCCTCAAAAGCTAAGTAATCATGACTTATTAGTGTGGTTATGGAAAATATATGTCAGTTCAATTGAGTGAATGAACAGACTTCTTTAGAAAAAAGAATTCTCAAATCAGATTGTTGAAAATTTCCCTTTTCAGAATCACTAAAAACTATGAAGAACTTTTGTTTTATTAGATAATGTATGTAATCTGTTAGAATACATTTTTTACCTTTCTGGAATGTAAGTATAGCTTTTCTTTCCTGTATATCCCAGAAATCTCATTATTTTAGCACCCAGGGAAGTTTTATTTTTGTTCACTTGAAATTCATTTCTAAGTTTACCTGTAGACTGTACCTATAGCCAAAGAGGACAGTTACATGGGGACGGCATGGACAAATTCTTAAATTTTCTTCTTTTTCACTTACTGGCATTCATAAGTCTCTTGTATTTTCTAACAGTAAAGGTAAAAGTTAAAGGTGGTTTCTTTTTTTTTTTTTCTTAATTGCATCTGATAGCTGTAATTGTATGGGGAGGAATGTTTCATGAATTATACAGTCATTCTGAATATCACACACTTTGGGGCTTTTTCGTAGTATCACAAAATAATTCTTTTTCCCCCTAACTGTGAAATCTCTTGTGTGCACATAGTGTTTAAAGAAGCAATTATAGATTTCATTATTAATGATAAGTTTTCAAAAACCTAAGTAATCAAAGCATTCTCTTCAAAATCTTCTATAATTATTTAAAAACTTTAATATTTCCTCATTTCCAAGAATTAAAAGTTCCCCAAAAGAGGAAGAAAGACCAAAATTTCACATAGGTTTTTTGATCCAGAAAAAACTAATAATTAACTGATTCATTGCTAAGGATTTCATTTTTTAGTTATTAACAGAAAATGCCTATTCTGTTTAGAGAGAAACATCACAGATGTGTGAACAATTTTGTATTTTATATTAACATAAAACAAAATTTTGTCTTGATAGTAGAATGTTTTCATTTTATTTTTATCACTAGATTTTAGGTACTTTGAACTACAAATTCTTTCATCATGTTTTCTCAAAATGCTTTCTTATATACATAGCCCACTTACTTTTCTTTGGGGCTAACTCATTTATGAAAAACTATTGGAGAAATTTTTTTTTTTTTTTTTTTTTAATAAGACGTTTCCCCATGTTGGTCAGGCTGGTCTTGAACTCCTGACCTCAGGTGATCCACCCGCCTTGGCCTCCAAAGTGCTTGGATTACAGGCATGAGCCACCATGCCTGGCCAGAGAAATCTTTAATAGAAACCTTCAGATTCAGAAATATTCAGAAATGCACAATATAGTTAGTAATAAAATCTCGTGTGTAAGTAATTTTATTCTACAACTAAAGTATTTCTCTTCATATAGCTGATGATTACCAGTAACTGTATGCTAGAGGGCATCTGTCAACCTATGCTTAAGGGACCCAGGAACCTACGTTTCAACCAAATCCGTAATATGCAGACACCTCATCTTGTGGTGTTGGGAACCATTGTGTAAAATTCATTGATACTGGTGTCACAGTTATATTTTTGCTTTATGATCTCACTGTGAAAGGTTACGTGAGGTGGTACTTCACCAGCTATTTCTAAGTAAGGACATAAAGTGATATTCTCAAATTGTGCCTAAAAGAACAGTGGCTCCGGAAGTTTTGTTAATAAAAGGAATAATATTCTAACAAATGAGAAATATAGATAAATAAAAGTCAAGCAGGTAATTAGATCAGTGGTTGCCAGGGACTAGAACTTGAGGGAGGGAATTGGCCACAGAGGAACCCAAGGGATTTTTTTTTTGGTAAGGAATGGGGCCTTGTTCCATTTTCCAGATTGGAGTGCAATGGCACAATCACAGCTCACTAAAGCCTCCAACACCTAGACTCAAGCGATCCTTCTGCCTCTGCCTCCCAAGTAGCTGGGACTACAGGCACATGTCACAGTGCATGGCTAATTTTTAAATTTTTTGTAGAGATGAGATCTTGCTTTGTAGCCCAGTCTGGTCTTGAACTCCTGGCTTCAAGCAGTCCTCCTTCCTCAGCCTCCCGAAGTGCTGGGATTACAGGCATGAGCTGCCATTCCTAGCCAAGGGATCATTTTTGCAGTAATAGAAATATTCTATATCTTGATTGGTGTGGTCATATGACTGAATGTATTTGTCAAAGCTAATTGAAATGTAGACCTCAAACAAGTAATTCATTATGTGTAAATTATACCTCAATAAATATGATTTTTTTTTCAAGTCAACCAGGAAGAGATTCTGGAAAAGATTATTTTCTTCATATTACTAACTGCATCTTGAAATTATTTACAATTATTTCGTTATCGAAAGCTAAGATTTTCTCTTATAAAATACAGTAATTAATATACTATTAAAATAGCATGTGTATTGATAATCTTTTAATAGTTCTCATCAGAAGTTTCTTGTATTTGTTTTATAGGGTCCACATATAGCCTCAGTTACATTAGCTGCTTATGAATGCAATTCAGTTAATTTCCCTGAACCACCCTATCCTGATCAGATTATTTGTCCAGATGAAGAGGGCCCTGAAGGAACCATTTCTTTGTGGAGTATCATCTCAAAAGTTAGGATTGAAGCCTGCATGTGGGTAAGATATGCATTTTCATACTTGTTTAAAAATAACCTCATCATCTTGATAGTGTGTTGTACTTTATTGAAATGGAATCTAAACATATTCCTTATCAGTAAATGATTCAGTAAGTAACCAGCTACCTACTTCCAAGGCAAAAGAAACCTTTTAGAGCATCTCCTATTCATGAATGATCTTGAGAAGAAAGGCATGGACCGTATGTATCAGAAAGCAACTGAGACCAAGTAGACTACAGCAGGGAAAGGGAGTACAGATGATGGAACTACAGTTGAGCCTTCAACAATGTATGGGTTAGGGGTGCCAGCCCCCCTGTGCAGTAGGAAATCCACATATAACTTCTGACTTCCCCAAAACTTAGTAACTTGCTCTGGCTCAGTTCAGATCCATGTTGTTCAAGGATCAACTGTATACTACATTATAAAATTTGTTCCAGTATTTCTTTTCATTTTCTTTCTTTGAGATGGAGTCTTGCTCTGTTGCCCAGGCTGGAGTGCAGTGGATGATCTTGACTCATTGCAACCTCCACCTCCCAGGTTCAAGCCATTCTCCTGCCTCAGCCTCCCAAGTAGCTGGGAGTACAGGCATGCACCACCACGCCCGGCTAATTTTTTTGTGTTTTTAGTAGAGATGGGGTTTCACCATGCTGGCCAGGCTGGTCTCGAACACCTGACCTCAATTGACCCCCATCCCCCTCAGCCTCCCAAAATGCTGAGATTATAAACAAGAGTCATCACGCCTGGCCTTCTTCCAGTGTATCTATACCTGATAAACTCTTAGAACTTATCTAAGAGTTATATAAAATATAAGTATTAGATTGGTAATATATAGTTATATGTAAATATTAGATTGGTAAATGTCATATGTCTTCCTTTTTTTTTTTCTTTATTGTACCCTTCACGAATTTGCGTGTCATCCTTGTGCAGGGGCCATACTAATGTTCTCTGTATCATTCCAATTTTTTAGTATCTGTGCTGCTGAAGCGAGTGCATGTTTACTTTTAGATTAAAATTCTGTGTTCTGGCTAGGTATGGTGGCTTATCCCTGTAATCTCAGCACTTTGAGTGGCCAAGGCAGGCAGATCACTGGAGGCCAGGAGTTTGAGACCAGCCTGGTCAACATGTTGAAACCCCACCTCTACAAAAAATACACAAATTAGCCAGCCGTGGTGGCATGGACTTGTAATCATTTAAGAATCATTTGAACCCAGGAGGTAGGGGTTTGCAGTGAGCTGAGACCCATCACTGCCCTCCAGCCTGGGCAACGGAGCAAGACTCCATCTCAACAACAAAATACTGTGTTGAGAATCATTTGAACCCAGTAGGTAGGGGTTTGCAGTGAGCCGAGACCCACCACTGCCCTCTAGCCTGGGCAACAGAGCCTGACTCCATCTCAAAAACAACAAAATACTGTGTTCTTAGAGGACTCATTTCATTTCTGAGTTATTATATGCTAACTAAAGTAAGGTCAAATATTTCTTAATATAAACCAAACCTTAATATAGTTAAAGTATCAGGCTGTATGATTGTATATGGCAATTTTACTTTCAGTTGTTCCAGTTATTCTTTTTATGGTTTTCTTAAGTTTATTTTACAGAATTTTTTAGACAGCATGTTCAGTGGTGGGTGGATTCTAATCCACACAAATTTTTTTTCCTTTTTGCTATATGCCCAAATTTATACAGGTATCCATTATTGAGGAATAATCCATTATTGAGGTTAAAGACTTCTGTTGCCATTTGAGTTATTTTTTTAACTCATTTGGATTTGTTATGTTCCTGTAATTTTTTTCCCACTAACAATTTCTTAGGAAAGATTATGATGGAACATATCATTTACAAATCTTAACTCACTAAAATTAGCGTGAATACTATACCCTCAGAAGCAGCAGAGTTTTGAAACACAGTAAGTGTTAGCAATTATGTTTTGCTTTAACAGATTTATAAAGGAAATACCATAGCATTGAATTTGTTGAATATGAAAGACAGGAAAAATTGTCTTGTTTCCTGTTGCTCTTTTATAAACTCTGGAAACAAATTTATTATACTAGTTGCATATGCTTTATAAATTTGACAGCATTAGTCTTTTGATGAAAAAAATGTTCGAATAACAGAAGGTACTTGGAACATACTAGAAGAGGAGCTTTGTATATCATTTTGTCCTTTTTTTCTTAATATTATACTTTTGTTCTTTCAAAAATTATTTACATTTGTTAAGGCCAACAAATGAAAACTGCTGTCTCAGCTGGCCGTGATAACTGCTTCTTACAAATTTCTGTAGTGTATATTGTCTGTAGGCTTATTAGGTCTGGCTTCATACATGCTTTCAATTAGTTAACTTGGCTGGTATGGTGGCTTTCTTCCCCAAATAATATTTAGAATCCTAAAAAGATAAAATATACCTTAAATGTATTAGCATCACAGTAATCAGCATTAAGTTTTGCACGTAGGGCTGGGCATCGTGGCTACTAACTCCTGTAATCCTGGCACTTTGGGAGACCGAGGTGGGTGGATCACTTGAGGTCAGGGGTTTGAGACCAGCATGGCCAACATGGTGAAACCCCATCTCTACTAAAAATACAAAAAATTAGCTGGGCATGGTGGCTCACACCTGTATTCTCAGCGACTTGGGAGCCTGAGGCAGGAGAATCACTTGAACCTGGGAGGCATGGGTTGCAATGAGCCAAGATTGCACCTCTGTACTTCAGCCTGTGCAACAGACCGAGACTCCATCTCAAAGAAATAAATTAATTAATTTTTTTAAAAGTTTTAGACGTAGTATAGGAGTGTACTGATAATAGGTCAAATGTGTGCTCTTCTTTCCTTCTTTGTAACTGTCTTGTCATATCAGAAATATAGCACACACCAAGTTATGTTTAAATTTGTTAATATTGTTCTCAACATTTACAAGCACAGTCTTCAACAAATGGTGCTAGGGACCGGGTATAGTGGCTCACGCCTGTATTCCCAGCACTTTGGGAGGCCAAGGCAGGTGGATCATCTGAGGTCAGGAGTTTGAGACCAGCCTGGCCAACATGACGAAACCCTGTCTCTACTAAAAATACAAAAATTAGCTGGGCATGGTGGTGGGCATCTGTAATTGCAGCTACTTGGGATGCTGAGGCAGGAGAATGGCTTGAACCCAGGAGGTGGAGGTTGCAGTGAGCTGAGATTGTGTCATTGCACTCCAGCCTGGGTAACAAAGCAAGACTCTGTCTCAAAGAAAAAAAAAATGGTGCTAGGAAAACTGAATATCCACATGCAAATGAATGAAGTTGGACCCTTACCTTATAACATATATAAGAATTAATTCAAAATGCATCGAAGACACCAGCCTCTACAATATAGTGATACCCATCTCTACAAAAAATTTTCTTAATTAGCTGGAAATGGCATGTGCCTAGCCTGTAGTCTCAGCTACTCTGAAGGTCAAAGTGGCAGGATTGCATCTTTACAAACTTCACTATTATTATATTGAATCAGCAAAATAATTAATATACGTAGTTGTTTTAAAGAAGCTCACTCTGAGTTTCACCTTGTTCACATAGTTCTTTGGAGCACTTAAAACAAATTATTAGTTTTTCTTTTGAGACTGAGTCTCACTCTGTCGCCAGGCTGGAGTGCATTGGCACGATCCTGACTCACTGCAATTTCTGTTTTCCAGTTTCAAGCAGTTCTCCTGCCTCAGCCTCCCGAGTAGCTGGGACTACAGGCAGGCACCACCATGCTCGGCTAATTTTTTGTATTTTTAGTCGAGACGGGGTTTCACCATGTTGGCCAGGATGGTCTCAATCTCTTGACCTCGTGATCTGCCTGCCTTGGCCTTCCAAAGTGTTGGGATTACAGGCATGCGCCACTGGGCCCGGCCAGATTTTTTTTTTTATCAGTAAGGCACCTCTTATAATGTGTTTGGCATCTTTTTGAACTTCTACAATTTAGCTCTTTCACCAGTGCAAGATTTCTCAAATTATCTTTTCATTTTTGAATTCCACAAATAGTTATTAAGCATCTAAGCACCAGGGGCTCAGGGTGAACAGAACTTAAAAGTCTCTACCCTTATTGAGCATTATATTCTACAGGGGGCGGGGGTAAAAATTATGGAAAAATGTATATATAAATACAAACTGTGATTAGTGCTGTGAGGGTGAAATCTATGGTATAGCACTAGAATTTGCTGTCATCTGAAATTCAGGAAAGAGTTCCATAAAGAAACAATTTTTTTTTTTTTTTTTTTTTTTGAGACATAGTCTCACTCTGTCGCCCAGGCTGGAGTGCAGTGGCATGATCTTAGCTCACTGCAACCTCTGCCTCCTGTGTTCAAGTGATTTCATTTGAAATTTGCATTTGAACTTAGTAGAAGTTCATGTTCATGTTTTGAGTAAAATGTTACACTTCTGTCCTACTTTTTTCTGTGGAAAATTTTTCAAAAGTGCGGAGAATTGTAAAATGAATTTCATATACTTTCACTCAACTTCAGCTAATATTAACTAATAGTTAATATTGTATACCCTTTCTCATTCTCTTCTCAATTATCTTGAAGAAGATCCCAGATAGCATGTCACACATCATCTGTAAATATATCAGCCTTGGGGCCTAAAAACCATTATCACACCTAAAAGAAATTTTATTAGTCTCTTAAAATTCGTTATCCAATTAGTGTTCAAATTTTTCTGATTATATTTATTTCTTCTCAAATTTAAGCTAAAGAAATTGTCAAATAGTTTCTAACGGTCTGAATTTTACTGATTAAATTCTAATTAGTGTAATTCAAACATGTTGTTCTGTTCCTTCTGTTTCCTTTGAGTTGATAAATTGTGTTTTTTTGTAAATAGGAGTATACTTCATAGCCTTGTATATTTCTGTCATGAGATACAATGTTTATTTGTCCTTCCTTTTTGTGATATTAGCACCATGGATGATTTTTTTAATTATATAAGTCCATTATTTTATTAGACGTTATAAAATATTAGTATCCCAGTTACACTTTTATTTTACTTTATTTTTTTACTTATTAACGGGAGACAGGGTCTCACTCTGTCACCAGGCTGGAGTGCAGTGGCACAGTCACAGCTCACTGCAGCCTTGACCTCCCAGGCTCAATCAATCCTCCCACCTCAGCCTCATGAATAGCTGGGACTAAAAACACAAGCTACCATGCCAAGCTAATTTTTTGTAGATGGAGGGTTTTCCTCTGTTGCCCAGGCCGGTCTTGAACTCCTGGTATTATAGGCATGAGCCACTATACCAGGCCTGAAATAATACTTTTTGTTGTTGTTGTTGAGATGGAGTCTTGCTCTGTTGCCCAGGCTGGAGTGCAGTGGGGCGATCTTGGCGCGATCTTGGCTCACTGCAACCTCCGCCTTCCTGGGTTCAAGTGATTCTCCTGCCTAAGCCTCCTGAGTAGTTGGGATTACAGGCACATGCCACCAGGCCCCACTAATTTTTGTATTTTTAGTAGAGATGGGATTTCACCATGTTGGCCAGGCAGTCTTGAACTCCTAACCTTGTGATCTACCTGTCTCGGCCTCCCAAAATGCTGGGATGACAGGCATTAGCAACCGCAAGGAAAACTTTTCCTTGTCAGTAATTTAGCTACCCTGAGATATAGTTTATATCAGAAAAGGATAGATAGTTGATCTTTATTATACCAATTTTTTTTTTTTTGACAGAGTCTTGCTCTGTCGCCCAGGCTGGAATGCAGTAATGCTATCTTGGCTCACTGCAACCTCTGCCTTCCGGGTTCAAGCGATTTTCCAGCCTCAGCCTCCCGAATAGCTGGGACTACAGGCATGCGCCACCATGCCTGGCAAATTTTGTATTGTTAGTAGAGACGGGGTTTCTTTATGTTGATCAGGCTGGTCTTGAACTCCTGACCTCAGGTGATCTGCCCACCTCGGCCTCCCAAAGTGGTGGGATTACAGGCATGAGCCACTGCACCTGGCCGACCTCATCTTTTTTTTTTTTTTTTAAAAAAAAAAAAGAGAGAGAAAACAGGAATCCTGGCCGGGCACAATGGCTCACACCTACAATCCCAGCACTTTGAGAGCCCAAGGCGGGAGGATCACTTGAGCCCAAGAGTTCGAGACCAGCCCTGGCAACATAGCAAGACCTGGTCTCCACAAATTTTTTTTTTTAAACTAGCTGAACAGCCAGGCGCAGTGGCTCACTCCTGTAATCCCAGCACTTTGGGAGGTTAGTGTGGGTGGATCAGAAGTCAGGAGTTCGAGACCAGCCTGACCAAGATGGTGGAACCCACCTCTACTAAAAAAAATACAAAAATTAGCCAAGCGCAGTGGTAGGTGCCTGTAATCCCAGCTACTGGGGAAGCTGAGGCAGGAGAATCGCTTGAACCCAGACAGCAGAGGTTCCAGTGAGCCGAGATCACACCACTGCACTCCAGCCTGGTTAACAAAGTGAGAGTCTGTCTCAAGGAAAAGAAAAATACTAGTTGAGCACGGTAGCATAGGCCTATAGTTCGAGCTATTCAGGAAGCTGAGGTGGGAGGATCACTTGTGCCTGGGAGGTTGAGGCTGCAGTGAGCTATGATTGTGGCTTGGTGGCGGGCGCCTGTAGTCCCAGCTACTCGGGACGCTGAGGCAGGAGATTGAACCCGGGAAGCGGAGGTTGCAGTGAACTGAGATCACGCCACTGCACTCCAGCCTGGGCAACAGAGCGAGACTACAGGTCAAAAAAAGAAAAAAACTTATTCATCCTAATGTTTAGTTTTCAAAGGGCTTCCTGACCACAATTGGTTAAAGGTTTTAGCAGAAGAAACGTTGTATTTAAATTAAAGCAACTACTGAAATTCTAGAAGATTTCCTAGAGAATTTTTATCTAACATTTATTATACTGGTGAATTTTTTTTTTTCTGGAGATGTAGTCTCACTATCACCAGGCAGGAGTACAGTGGCATGGTCTCGGCTCACTGCAACCTCCTCATCCTGAGTTCAAACGATTCTCCTGCCTCAGCCTCCTGAGTATCTGGGACTACAGGTGCACACCACCATGCCCAGCTAATATTTGTACTTTTAGTAGAGACGGAGTTTCACCATGTTGGCCAGGATGATCTCAATCTCTTGATCTTGTGTTCCACCCACCTCGGCCTCCCAAAGTGTGGGGATTGCAGGCATAAGCCACCATACCCCGCCACTGGTGAATTCTTACTACAAGATAATTTGAATCTCAAAAAGGAGGCAGCAAGTGACAAAATTAACAGACTCTAAGTAGTGATTCTAGAAAACTAAAATTTACTTAATGTCTACAATGCGCCAGATATTGTCTCAATATTTTTTTTTTTAATAGACAGAAATCTCACAATGTTGCCCAGGCTAGCCTCAAACTCCCGTGCTCAGGTGATCTTCCTGTCTCAGAATCCTGAGTATCTATGACTACAGGTGCGTGCCACTGTGCCTAACTTGTCTTAAGGGTTTTATGTGTATTAGATAATACACATAAAGCATCAGATAGGTCAGAATTAGAGCCAGGATTCAAACTCTTATTATTTTGATTGTGTCGCGTATGCTTTCCCTCAATATGTTGCATCTCAAAATGCTTCTGGTGTTACAGAAGAGTATAGGTTTGATCTATTAAGTGTCATTGTGTTGAAAACAGAACCTCATTGTAAGTATTTTGGTTTTTCACCTAGGGTATTGGTACAGCAATTGGAGAGTTGCCTCCATATTTCATGGCCAGAGCAGCTCGCCTCTCAGGTGCTGAGCCAGATGATGAAGAGTATCAGGAATTTGAAGAGATGCTGGAACATGCAGAGTCTGCACAAGTAAGAACGATGGGGGTAGAAAATAGAACACTTTACTTATTCCTAAAGAGGCTATTAAGGTAAAATTGTTAATAGTTACTCTGAAGAAGAAAATTACTAAAGGAAAAAAAAAAAGAAATATGACTTGAGATAGAATATTTAGAAAGGTCAAAATATAAAAATATAATCTTGATTTAAAATAGAAATTATTGAAAAATGCAGTAAGACAACTCTTACTAGACTAAAACACCTTGTCAGAAACCAGGATAAATTACTGTTGCCAATGATGTTAAGGAGCTGAAACTTACTTTTTCCATTATTTGCTTGGAGGTATTACTAAGCTGACTGCTGAATAAGTAAGGGAGACAAATAGATGGACCAGGCCCTGAGTCCAAAATAATAGAACTTCTGAATTGTTTAAGAACCCAAGACAGGAAGACTGCATAAGTCCAGGACTTTGAGGCTGCAAGTGAGCTAGGATCATGCCACTGTGCTCTGGCCTAAGCAACAGACCCCGTCTCCAAAAAAAAAAAAAAGGCATTATATGTCTATTCTATAGTGGCCCTTTCCTCCCTTGAAAGCAACTTCATTCTGTACTCCACATAGTGTGCAGAGCTGCTGAAATGTTTGCTAGGGGAATACATGAATTATATCTAATTCTCAAGTAGTTACTAAAACTTTCAACTAGTAAGCAATGTGTAGTAGTATATTTGACAATAGTAATAGTAGAAGCTTTTTTTTCTTTCTTTGCTTGTTTCTTCCTTTTTGTTGTTGTTGTTGTTGTTGTTTTGATTCAGGGTCTCACTCTGTCATCCAACCTGGAGTGCAGTGATACAGTTTTATCTTACTTCAGCCTCAAATTCTTAGGCTCCAGCGGGGCATGGTAGCTCATGCCTGTAATCCCAGCACTTTGAGAGCCTGAGGTGGGCAGATCAATTGAGCCCAGGAGTTTGAGATCAGCCTGGGCAATAGTGAGACCTTGTCTCTACAAAAAACATTTTTAAAAGCTTAGCTGGGCCCAGGGGCGCATGCTTGTAGTCCCAGCTACTTGGGAGGCTGAGGTGAGAGGATCATTTGAGCCTGGGAGGCAAAGATTGCAGTGAGACATGATCATGCCACTGCACTCCAGCCTGGGCAACAGAGTGGGACTATCAAAAAACAAAAAGTTGGCCAGGTGCGGTGCCTAATGCCTGTAATCCCAGCACTTTGGAATGCTGAGGCAGGCGGATCATCTAAGGTGAGGAGTTCGAGACCAGCCTGCCCAACATGGTGAAACCTAGTCACTACTAAAAAGACAAAAATTACTCAGGTGTGGTGGTGCATGCCTGTATTCCCAGCCACTCGGGAGGCTGAGACAGGAGAATTACTTGAACTCGGGAGGCAGAGGTTGCAGTGAGCCAAGATTATGCCAGTCATTGCACTCCAGCCTAGACAACAAGAGCAAAACTCCCTCTAAAAAAAAAAAAAAGTTATTATCCTCCAGCCTCAACCTCACAAGTAGCTCAAACTACAGGTATGTACCACTAAGATCAGCTAATTTCTATTTTTTGTAGCGACAGGGTCTTGCTATGTTGCCCAGGCTGGCCTCAAACTCCAGGGCTCAAGCAGTCCTCCCGCTTTGGCCTCCCAAAGTGCTGGGATTACAGGATTGAGCCACCACAACTGACTAAACTTTCTTTTTGAATAAAATTTAACAATTCAGACTATTCAGCTGTTCAGACTTGCCTTTGCCTCAGTCAGATTAGTGACTTTTTACTCTGGAGTATTCTAGACAATGGGCAAGTTAATCTCAAGATGGGCAAGTTAAACTTTCAGGAAAGAAAAGTACTAAATACTAGGCCTAGGCAAGTGATAACATGATTGGCTGAGACTTTTTTTTTAACCTAATCACAATCTGTATATCAGCCTCTATCTCAGTTATCTCTACAGAGTGTTTTGTTCTCGGGAAAATTCCTAAGTCTTCATCTTCAAGTCAGATAGGCTTTTAAAAAATGCATTATTACCTAGAATTTGGGAGGCTGAGGCAGGAGGATTGCTTGAGGCCAGAAATTCAAGACCATCCTGGGCAACATGGCAAGATCTCACCTCTACAAAAAAACAAAAAATTAGCTGCGTTGGGTGGTGCATTTCTGTAGTCTCTGCTACTTGGAAGGCTAACACAGGAGCATTGCTTGAGCCCAGAAGGTCGAGGCTGCATTTGCACTACTGCACTCTACCCTGGACAACAGAGCAAGACCCCACCTCAAAAAAAAAAGAGGGCATTATGAAGTAGAATTCAACCAAGTATGGTTATAGTTTTTAATTAAATACAAAACTTTCAAATATGAATTTAGAATAGCCAAATATAAAACAAATGAGCCATGAGCATCTGCCCTGCATGGAAAGAGGCACGTTGCCCTGGTATCTGCTTTGCTTTATCCACCAACCAAATATTATGCTTCTCATGACATAATGTTTACATTAATATTAGTAATTATTACAAATATAAACTTTAAAAAATATTTTTAGCATTTTAAAAATCCAGTATCTAATAGGACCCTTGTGTTAACTCTGAAGGAGTTTGGAAAGGTACCATTCTTCTAGCTTTATAGAAAACTGTACATCTAGTTGTTACTTCCCAAATTTCACATACTTATAGGTAGAACCAAAACTCAGAATGCTAGCAATTACTGGTATATTCTGATTACTGAAACCAGTCTGTCCACAGTAGTAGATGGGTGAGACTTGTGATAACTGATAGTTCTTTGAGTGATGGCACTAACTAATGTATGTCGTTTAACACTCCTAAAATTCTTTTTTCATCTATGTGAAATCGGCAAGTTGAAATGGAATAAGTATAAGGTGGCTTGCAGATATAAATTTTTATGCTATTACTTGGATTCCAAATGGATATGAGAGTTGTTCTCTCTTAAGTCAACTAACGTACTATGATTATTTCTCCTTTGTTTTTTAAAGCTTATTTTCTTGGAATTAACATTTTCAAATTAGCATTGTCTCTTTAAATGTCTGGCTTGCCTTCTCTCCCCTCCAACAGCTCTGTAAAAACACCTCTTGATACCACTTTCCACTTGGTAACACATGTAAAATTATATCAATTTCTTTTTTTTATTTTGTTATTATTTTTTTTAAGACAGGGTTTCACCATGTTAGTCAGGCTGGTCTTGAACTCCCAACCTCAGGTGATCTGCCTGCCTTGGCCTCCAAAGTGCTTGGATTACAGACGTGAGCCACCACACCCAGCCATTATATCAATTTCTTTCTTTTTTTTTTTTTTTTTTGAGACGGAGTTTCGCTCTTGTTACCCAGGCTGGAGTGCAATGCCGCGATCTCGGCTCACCGCAACCTCCGCCTCCTGGGTTCAGGCAATTCTTCTGCCTCAGCCTCCTGAGTAGCTGGGATTACAGGCATGCGCCACCATGCCCAGCTAATTTTTTGTATTTTTAGTAGAGACGGGGTTTCACCATGTTGACCAGGATGGTCTCGATCTCTTGACCTCGTGATCCACCCGCCTTCGCCTCCCAAAGTGCTGGGATTACATACAGGCTTGAGCCACCGCGCCCGGCCCTATTACATATTTATTTTTGAAAAGCAATTTGTGTGTATTTTTCAGGCTTTTCTGTTTGTTCAATTTGGAGTTCAGGGCTTTTCTCAAAGCCTGATAATGCTTATTTGTCTGTTTATATAAGAATAAGGCAGGTAATAGCTGTGTGAGGTGGCTCATGCCTGTAATTCCAGCACTTTCGAAGGCTGAGGCAGGCAGATCACCTGAGGTCAGGAGTTCGAGACCAGCCTGGCCAACATGTTGAAACCCTATCTCTACTAAAAATACAAAAATTAGCTGGGCATGGTGGCGCGCACCTGTAATCCCAGCTACTTGGCTGAGGTAGGAGAATTGCTTGAGCCTGGGAGACAGGTTTCAGTGAGTCTAGATCATGTCACTGCACTCTAGCCTGAGCAACAGAGTGAGACTCTGGCTCCACAAAAAGAATTAGGTCCTTAAAAGCTAAATGGAAGCTATTTGTGTAGAGGCCAGGTATAGTGATGGTGAGGGTTCCCTATTATACAGTCAAGTGGCATCCAGGCTTAATATTTACTGAGAACCTCCATATATCAGTGTCTATTGATCTTTTCTTGGGATAGTTCAGTTTCTCTATGATGAATTCTTCAATTTCTTGCCTAGGCAATACAGACAGTCCCTGACTTACAATGGTTTGACTTACGATTTTTCACATTTACAATGGTATGTATGAAAGTGATACACATTCAGTAGAAGCCATAGGCTGAATTTTGGATTTTGATCTTTTCCCAAGCTAGCGATATGTGGTACCATACACTCACACAATGCCAAGTAACAGCAGTGAGCCACACTCTCAGTCAGCCAGGTGATCATGAGGTTATACATTTATACTCTGCAGTATACTGTAATTTTGCCCAACTATAGGCTAATATAAGTCTTCTAAGCATGTCTAAGGTAGGCTAGGCTAAGCTATGATGTTTGGTAGGTTAGATGTATTCAATGCTTTTTTTGATTTATGATATATTCAACTATGATGGGGTTATGAGATGTCACCTATTGTAAGTCAAGGAACGTCTGTGTCAGCCTTGCTGCTGACATACTAAAGCTAGGCTGGGGAAGAGTGGTTAGAGATCTCAATTTAGTATGTGGACTGTGGCTTAACTCACTTTATGTTTCATCTGTGAATACCAGCAGTAACACAAGCACAATTATGTCCTGAGCCCAAAACATTCACTTTTGTCTAGAGACTATGTCTCCTACTGATATGAGTAAGTGAGTTGCCTTGCTGTACTAAGTAGGGATGGGACCTAGGAGTCTAATTCTTATGCAACATCCTTGTTTTTCAGCCCTAAGCCAGCCTTTTCTGGCAATTCTGCTGAAGAGCTCTTCTGGAGTTCTGTGGGACAAATCGTTTTGCTTCTCTTCCGTGTCCCTCCCCTGTATGTTCTCAGATATAATCTTTTCTTCTATTTGTCCTGTCTTCATTTATGAATGCTAACTTCATGAAAGATTGAGTTCTCGTTTCTGTTTTCTATGTTTTGGGGGTTATTTTTAGGACAAGGAGTATTCCAGTTCTCTATTACTAGTAACAAATCACCCCAATATTTAGTGGTTTAAACTAAGAAAAGTCATTCATATTGCTCACAGAGTACAATGAGTGCTTTGTCTCTGTGTGATATCTCTCAAGGATTCCATTCATAGCACTCCCTACGTGGGCTAGAATATCAGACTAGAGTACTTATTTCATTCTTTGCAGGGTTTCGATTTTAGATTTTTTTTTTTTTGAGATGGAGTTGCCCTCTTGTTGCCCAGGCTTGAGTGCAGTGCTGCAGTCTCGGCTCACCACAACTTCTGCCTCCTGGGTTCAAGTGATTCTTCTGCCTCAGGCTCCTGAGTAGCTGGGATTACAGGCATGCGCCACCAAGGGTGACCCACTCACCTCAGGTGATCCACTCGCCGCCTCCCAAAGTGCTGGGATTGTAGGCGTGAGCCACCATGCGCAGCCTGATTTTAGAATTTTAAATAATGAATTTTATAAGTTTATTCCCATCTAAAAGCTCAATTCTAGAATTTGATGAATTCTTTATCTTAGCCACATAATTTGAGCTCTTGAAGTCTTCGACCATTTCTCAATCTTTATCTCTCTACTATTGTGTTAATGACCTTTTTCTTTGATCTCTTATGTCCCTGATTACTTTTTGTGGGAATCTTCTCTAATTCCACTTTTTCTTTGAGTTGTGGAAACTAGACTGCACATAGTATTTATGTTGGTTATGAGGTTTGGCTATTTTAATCTTGTAAAGCCAATAATTATAATCACTATTTTAGGATAAACTATATATTTCTTAGTCCCTAATTTCATATTTGCTTATTTTTATTGAAAAATCAAGTAAGCAAAATGTGCACATACTGTTTCATGTTCCTTGTCAGAAATCATATACTCTTGCCGGGTGCAGTGACCCATGCCTGTAATTCCAGCGCATTGGAAGACAAAGGCAGGCAGATAACTTGAGGTCAGGAGTTCAAGACCAGCCTGACCGACATGGTGATACCCTGTCTGTACCAAAAATACAAAACATTAGCCAGGCGTGGTAGTAGTGCTGTGCTTACCATAGCATAATGTAGCAATATTTTCATCTAGGTTAATGCAATAAAAAGTGAAGATCTAGTTTTTTTCTTCTATATTTGCTTTGATTTGATTTTTCTTTTTTTCTTTTTTTTGAGACTGGGTCTAGCACTGTCACCCAGGCTGGAGTGCAGTGGCACAATCTCAGCTCACTGCAACATCCACCTCCTGGGTTCAAGTGATTTTCTTGCCTCAGCCTCCCCAGTAGCTGGGATTACAGGCACCCACCACCACCCTCAACTAATTTTTTATATTTTTTTAGTAGAGACGGGGTTTCACTATGTTGGCCTGGGTAATTTCAAACTCCTGACCTCGTGATCCGCCCACCTCAGCCTCCTGAAGTGCTGGGATTACAGGTGTGAGCCACCACACCTGGCTAATTTTTTCTATTTTTAGTAGAGATGGGGTTTCACCGTGTTGGCCAGGCTGGTCTCAAACTGCTGACCTCAGGTGATTCACCCAACTCGACCTCCAAAGTGCTGGGGTTACAGGCATGAGCCACTGTGCCCAGCCTCATTTTTCTTCTCTTTATTCTTTTTTGTGATTTTTTTTTTCACCAGTTTTCCATCAATTTTGTGTCTTATTTTAGATTTCAGTAGACATGGGTATAATTTTCCTTAAATACCTTTTCCCAGTTTCAGACAAGTTGTATCAGATTTTTAATTTTCATTTATTTGTTTATAGTTGTTTTGCAGTTGAAGGGGTGAGGGAGAACAGGTGGAAAGAGACTGTTGCTAGTTTTCCATGTTATAAATTATCTGAGAGAGTACTGATGTTTTACTTCTTGTTCAAAGGAAAGTTTCTTGCTATGACTTAGCAAAGAGAAGATTTTTAATGCTTTCAATAATGAATTCGTCTTGGGCCCTTTGCCTCTCTATTTTTTACAGGTCTGCATGTTTTTTACTTATACAAATGCTTTCAGCAATAAGATTCTTACATTCCAGAAGTATTATAAAGTAAAAAGTGAAAACTCACATAGCTTCTCCCCAGTGTAGGGAGAAGACTTTCTTTGCATATATAACTTTTTATAAAAACTAGAATCATACCATAAATTTTAGTCACAAATTTCTTTTTCATAATATCATAGACATGTGATACTGATACTATTATAAATTTTTTTTAATTTCGAAGTGATACATCTTATCGTAGAAAATTGGTGAGTGCCCTTCAGTCTTTTCTCTAAACGTATTTATATATCTAAGAGTGAAGTTCTATTTTGTTTGTTGTTTTGTGACTTGATTTGAATATAAAAATGTGAACATTTTTCCACACTATCAAATATTTTTCACATCTTTGCTGTAACAAGTTTTTTTCTTATTACAAAGTATGTTTATTATAAGGAAATGCTGAAAATACAAATAAAAAAAGAAGAAAATAAAATGTTCATCTAACTGGTGCATATATCTATTTTTTATAGTGTAGTTTTCATTTTCTTACTGGTTTACATATTCAAGAAGATGCTCTTAGTCATATGCTGCCAATATTTTTCCTTATTCCTAGTAGTTTTTCCATGTCATTTGCTAGGTATGTTTTCTTTCCTTTTTGGTTTTTTGAGATCCAGTCTCACTCTGTCACCTATGCTGGAGTGCAGTGGCACAATCTCAGCTTACTGTAACCTCCACCTCCTGGGTCCAAACGGTTCTCCGGCTCAGCCCTGAGTAGCTGGGATTATAGGCATTCGCCACCATGCCAGCAAATTTAGTATTTTTAGTAGAGATGGGGTTTCTCCATGTTGGTCAGGCTGATCTCGAACTACCTACCTCAGATGATCCACCCACCTCAGCCTCCCAAAGTGCTGAGATTATAGGCGTGAGCCACCTCACCTGGTCTAATTTTTGTATTTTCAGTAGAGATAGGGTTTTACCATGTTAGCCAGGCTGGTTTTGAACTTGCAACCTTAAGCAATCTGCCAGCTTCGGCCTCCCAAAGTGCTGGGATTACAGGCGTGAGCCACTGTGCCTGGCCTATATTTTCTTTCAGTACGTTTGTGGTTTTATTATGTTATGTTTAAGTCTTTGTGAAAATATCTTTACATGTGATATGATGTAGGAGTCTTTTTTCCTTAGGTAAGTAACTAATTGTATATTGTTCCAACACTATTTTCCAAGTGATTTTAATGTGTTCGTTTTGTTGTTAATTTTATTGTTCTAATTTGGATCTTTTTTCCTTTTTTTTTTTTTTTCAGACAGAGTTTCGCTCTTGTCACCCAGGCTGGAGTGCAGTGGCGCGATCTCAGCTCACCGCAACCTCCACCTCCTGGGTTCAGGCAATTCTCCTGCCTCAGCCTCCTGAGTACTGGGATTACAGGCACGCGCCACTATGCCCAGCTAATTTTTTGTATTTTTAGTAGAGACGGGGTTTCACCATGTTGACCAGGATGGTCTCGATCTCTTGACCTCGTGATCCACCCTCCTCAGCCTCCCAAAGTGCTGGGATTACAGGCTTGAGCCACCGCGCCCGGCCTTTTTTCCTATTATATTTTTGTAAATAGTTAGAAATGGTAAATAAAAAAGATACTAGGTTCTTATTTATTTGCCAAGCTATAACTTTACTGGCATCTTTTTAGTCGTGTCTTATTGGTTATGATTTACAAATCCTTACAGTAATCAGTTTAGCGAAGATTTAAAGTGTATCTGACTTTGTTGCTGAGATCCCCTCATAGATAACATGTATATGGTAAAACCTCCTATTTGATAGAAGCAATACAATGTGGAAAAGTTGGATCAACTGTAGCTGAAACAGCAAATTAAGTAAAATCAATCAGTAACTATGAGTGGAAATTAAAATTTTTAGATTGCATGAGAATGAGTTAGAAAATAGGTTTTTTTATTCTTGAAGGTAAAGCTCTTCAGTAGAATAAGTTTATCAGCCAAAAAAGTATATTAAAAAAAAACCCTTTGGCTCTCATTGTTTTGCCATGTACTCTCTAACTAGGTTAAAGGGTGTATGTGATTTTACTAAGAAATTGTTGTTAGGAAACAATTTTATTTGCTTAAATTCCAGTCTTGACTAATGGTTGGATGTCGTACTATGAATGTTTTAAGGAGGAAAAAAAAAGACAATTAAAGCATTTATTTGTATTCTGATTTCTTCTGATACCTGCTTTATTTTTGTGAGTATAGTGTTGAGATTAGGTAGTAGTTTTCCACTAAGCTGACTTGCTTTTGCTCTTGGCTTTCTATCATGTTTTCACTAGATGCCTGTGAGAGGTAGACATGACTGAATGTAGCTTCCTCCGACCTTGAGCAATTTTAGCATCATTTATAAAAGTTAGGTCTAGAATAGTTGTTTATGTGCTTTGTGGACTATTTTATGCAAGGTTTAATTATTCTCTTTATGATCTTCTTTTCCTTCTTTGTTCCTGTTTTCTGTTAATGCTATCAGCATCCTTACAATTGCTTTGGGTCAAAATCTGAGTCATCTGACTTCCTCCTTTCCTCCCATATCCAGTAATTAATTAATTATTTAAGGCCTGTTGATTCTATCTCCATAGTATCTTATATGCCCTCTCTTCTACCTTCCCACTACTGGTTCAGGCCTTTATCAGCCCTTACCTGAATATTGCCAGTGGCTTCCTAGTAGGTCTATTCTTCACTAGTTTTTTCCTCCCAATCTTGTCCCACACAAAGTAACAAAAATAATTTTCTGAAAAATATCTCTACTTATGGAACGTTGCTACTCAAAAATCTGATGGCTGCAGTGAAGTCTAAACTATTTAACCCAGTTTTCTTCTTTACTTGGCCCCAACCTACAACTCATTCTAATTTCCCTGTGACAGTTTTTTATCCTCTGCATTGATGATTTTCAAGTTGAACTTTAAGAAACTACTAGAATAGGCTGGGCATGGTGGCTCATGCCTGTAATCCCAGCACTTTGGAAGGCCAATGCAGGTAATCACCTGAGGTTGGGAGTTCAAGAGCAGCCTGACCAACATGGAGAAACCCTGTATTTTGTAAATTTTGTAAAAATACAAAGATTAGCTGGACAAAGTGGCACATGCCTGTAATCCCAGCAACTCAGGAGGTTGAGGCAGGAAAATTGCTTGAATCCAGGAGGCGGAGGTTTCAGTGAGCCGAGATCACGCTATTGCACTCCAGCCTGGGCAACAGGAACGAAACTCCTTCTAAAAAAAAAAAATAAAAGGAACTGCTAGAATACCCGTTGACCATCAAAAATTGTGTGTGTGTGTGTGTGAGAGAGAGAGAGAGAGAAGAGAGAGAGAAGAGAGAGAGAGAGAAAGAGAGATTTCTTTTAATTAAAGAACTTTGAAGTTTTTGAGTTTAAATATTACTGGTCTGATCATTTGGAATAATTTAACTTTTTCCTCCACCACTATGGGGTATTGTTCTTTTTCATAACTTTGCTTAGTGTGTCATTTCTTCCCATCTGCATGTCTACTTTTTCAGTTTTCTTACCTTTCAATTTATGTACTTCTTTGTGAAGTATTTTTTTATTCCCTTCCTACCCCTACCTCACCCCCTTCACTATTCTCAGATTGTCTCTGAATATTACATCCCAGCTATGTCTTTCTAGTGTCACTTAACACATTCTACCTTCTTTTGAAACTATTTATGGACTTTTCTTATCTTGCCAGAGTCTGTAAACTCCTTAACAAGAGGCCTTAAAAATGTGTTTATTTTCAACAATGCCTGCCTACTCTTGCACATATTACTACTCATTCAGTAGATACTTTGAATAGATGATGAAATAGCAATGAAGAAAAAGTATAGCATTACATTATATTAATATTCATTAATATTCAGCATCCATTAATATTCAGCCTTATTTTGCTGCAAAGTGTAAAATGCAGTTGAACACCTGTGATTTTACAAAGGAAGATTTAGCTGTTTTGCATCTTTAATAGTCATCTGAGAGCAGTTGTCATCTGAAGATAATATAATAGACACCAAGTTAAATGACTTGCAAATTTTAATTCACATTGAGTAAAATAACTTTTGTAAAATTCTGTACTTTAGAAACAAATGAAGATTCTTGTGATAATTTGTTTATTTTATAAGCTGTTTAATCAAAAAGAAAATTTAAAGATACATTAGGAATAAAAGAATTTTTAAAATAAAAGAACTTATTTGCATGATGTATCCTGAAAACTTAGGGCAGCCAGTATTGCTAAAGTAATGGAGAATAGGAGTCTAGGAGTGGTTGTGGTATTTTTGTATTTAAACCTTACACAATAGAGTAGAAATGTTGTTGTACATATTTACTTACAAGAATATGTTTTGAATAAGTTTACTTTCCTAAATGCCATCTGTTTTAATGACCTGCTACTTGGATTCTTTCTTAGTGTTAGGTTGCTGACTATGTGAGATTTGCTGCTGCTTATTGCTATCAGAATAGGAACTTTAAAATTTAGTCAGAAATATAAAAGTCTTAAAACTTTGCCTTTTCAAAGAATATTGGGGCCAGGCATGGTGGCTCATGCCTGTAATCCTAGCACTTTGGGAGGCCAAGGCAGGTGGATCATTTGCAGTCAAGGGTTCGAGACCATGGCCAACATGGTGAAAACTTGTATCTACTAAAAATACAAAAATTAGCTGGACATGTTGGCAGGCACATGTAATCCCACCTAGTCAGGAGGCTGAGGCACGAGAACCACTTGAACCCAAGAGGCGGAGGTTGCAGTGAGCTTAGATGGCACCACTGCACTCCACCCTGGGCAACAGAGTGAATTCCACCTCAAAAAAAAAAACAAAAACAAAAACAGAATGTCAGTTTTTTCCCCTATTTTTATATTGATTAGCTTGTCTTTCTATTGAGCATCATTCATGAGTCTGCAGACCATTTTAGGTTGAATATTTCCCCCAAGGCTATTTTATAGTTTCTGCATTTAATCTTATTTTAAGGGAACATTTTTAGGTTATATTTAGGACTACAGTAATTAAAGTAATTAATAATTGCTACCTACTCTGTATATTGAAGCTAAATCCCCAAATTAATTTTTAATGCTAGTATCTTTTACCTTACTAATTTGTATTAAATTTCTTTAAGGCTGAAAAAAAACGTATTTTTTAGCTTAATAGGATCTTTGCCCTATTCAGACATTTCCAGTTATTTACATTATTTTACTAGTGAAAATACAAAACAAAAAAAAAAGTTTATCAGGTAGTTTTCATTCTTATGGCCAATGCCTTTTTTTAATGCAGAACAATAAAATAGACATTTATCTAGTGAACATCCATTTCAAAGTATAGGATTCTTTTTATTTTATTGTTTTGTTTTGAATTTTTTTTTTTAAGGCTAGTCAAGTGAAGCAGTGGGAGTAGAGAAGGAACAAAGAAATCTGTAACTGGTTGTAATCAATTAGTTGTAAATACCACTGCACTCAGACCAGCCAAAGTGAAGGATTCTTTTGATAATGATAGAGTATGTGTTTGATCATTTGAGTTTAAAGACTATGGAAAGCAGCTGATAAGATATACTCACGAAAGTGCTTTGACATTCCACTAAGGCTATTCTCTTTTAAGCACATTTTCCTATCAAGTGTTTGCAGTTGCAGTTGCCTACACCATGTCAATGCCTGCCGGTTTTTCCTGTTGTGAAGTTTTTCCTTTACATATACAGATTCATGAAAGAGTTTATGGTACAGATTATCTGAAACCAAACAGGACACATTTTCATACACTTTAATATCATTTGAACACTCTGGGTGTCAGTTGTTGCTGGGACCTGTTTTTGACTCTGTTGAACCTTTACTGGTTGTGGTTTGTCTGGCCATCACATGACTTCTCTGAAAATTCCCCCTCCCCTTCATTTCCAGTAAACTGTTTGAGCAGGAGTGAGTCAGAGTGAAACCAGCTTCCCTGTAACCACAGGGCTTGTTAAAGAATTTGTCAACGTGGACTCTAGAGGGTTTGCATTAAGCTTTGCAGTAACTGTTATGGTTTGTGTTGCTTCAGGAGTTCCACAGAAAAGCTTTCTGTTTGCAGGATCTCTTGCTTGTTTGCAAAGAGTTAAACTGATAAACTTTACCATAGTGAACATGAGAGACGCATGTAAAACACATTTCTTTATCATTAAAGGCGTTGTCAAAGCTACCAGTTATTACGGTAGTTTCTCCTTTCAGAATCAACCAACCACACCCAATAACGTTTAGTTTTTGAAAAGGCGGGCCTGATAGATAGTCTTTCACAGTTGGCTCTGATTTTATCACAAGGTACCATCAAAATTAAGCAGTTTTAAGTGGCCTTGATCAATTCTGTTACAGGATATTTAGACAATTTGCACAGTTAGTTAGGTTTGGGGACTAAAGGTTACTTGCAGTTTGTTCATCAAGAAAAGGTAGCACTTAGAGTAATGTAGTTGTGATATCTAAGCACACTTAACTTGATTTACAGTGGAATTCTTCATGCCTCCTTTTATTTGCTTTCTCGGGAAGCATTTACTTTACTTTGAACTGTTTTGCCACCTCACTCACAGACTTTAAACTTTCTCCCTTTCGGTTTCTTCTGTTTCTTTAACTTATTCCCAATTATCAACAAACTGTCAAATAGGAAATTATCTAATTATCAAATAGGAAAGATAGTTGCAATGTGTTGCAAGCCTGTAAATGAATGGCCAGTGAGAAACTTGTCTTCTCACCATACATTCCCAAATTCATTTCTTTTTACATGTGCATTTCTGTATTTATCCTTGTCACCTTTAGCTAGACTTACTCATTTGAAAAATAAATTTGGCCGGGAGTGGTGGCTCATGCCCTTAATCCTAGTACTTTGGGAGGCTGAGGCAGGCAGATCACGAGGTCAGGAGATTGAGACCATTCTGGGCAACATGGTGAAACCCCATCTCTACCAAAATACAAAAAATTAGCCAGGCATGGTGGTGTGTGCCTGTAATCCCAGCTACTCAGGAGGTGGAGATTGCAGTGAGCCAAGATTCTGCCACTGCACTCCAGCCTGGCGACAGAGTGAGACTTCGTCTCAAAAATAAAATAAATTTAGTGAAAACTTTTAAACCCAACCTCCTAAAAATTACTTTTATTCTGCTTGCACTTTTGTAGCAAAATAGGAAAAACATTCTAGAAGATGTTGAAGCTAGTTATTCCTCACAGGAAAAAATATAGAATAATGAAGTTTAAAATTGTATATGTTCTAGCCATGCTGTCTACCTCTCAGTCATCAAACTAAAATTTAAAAAAAAAAGTTGTTTTGATGACAAAGTGATTCTCAATGAAACCAGATGATTTTGAAATGAAAATAAGAGGTTAATACAGCCTAATTATTAGCAAGGACAGAATAAATATTTAAGGTTTTTCTTGTTTGGTTGCTTTGCACATTGGAGTAGAAAATAGTTTGGGCCAGGCACAGTGGCACACACCTGTAATCCCAACACTTTGGGAAGCTGAGGCAGGTGGATCACAAGGTCAGGAGTTCGAGACAAGCCTGGCCAATCTGATGAAACCCTGTCTCTACTAAAAATACAAAAATTACCAGGCATTTGCTTGAGGTTGCAGTGAGCCGAGCTCACGCCACTGCACTCCAGCCTGGGCGACAGAGCGAGACTCCATCTCAAAAAAAAAAAAAAAGTTATAAATAGTGGGCATGGTGGCTCACACCTGTAATCCCAGCACTTTGGGAGGCCAAAATAGGCAGAACACCTGAGGTCAAGAGTTCCAGACTAGCCTGGTCAATATGTCAAAACTGCGATTCTACTAAAACTACAAAAAAATTAGCTGGGCGTGCTGAGGAGCGCCTGTAGTCCAGGCTACTTGGGAGGCTGAGTGTGAGGTAAGAGAATCACTTGAACCCAGAGACAGAAGTTGCAGTGAGCTGAGATCACGTCACTGCACTCCAGCCTGGGCAACAGAGCGAGACTACAAAAGAAAGAAAGAAAGAAAAAGGAAGGAAGGGAGGGAGGGAAGAAAGGAGGCAGGGAGAAAGCAAGCAAGGAAGCACGCTAGCTTTGTGTTACGTCTGCTTTGTTCTTTTCACTTTCACACCTGTTTGCAGATATGGGGGAAAAAGCACTGGGTAAGCATTAGGTTGCCTTTGTTAGACTCAAGTTTTGTTTTGCTTTGTTTCAGGTTTGTGTTTAAAACACCTTTTGTAAAATGCCTTTAGAAAGGCCCCTTTTGGCCAGCCTCGGTGGCTCACACCCGTAATCCAAGCACTTTGGGAGGCCAAGGCTGGCAGATCACAAGGTCAGGAGTTCGAGGTCAGCTAGGCCAATATGGTGAAACCCTGTCTGTACTAAAAATACACAAATTCACTAGGCGTGGTGGCATGTGCCTGTAGTCCCATTTACTTGGGAGGCTGAGTCAGAAGAATCACTTGAACCTGGGGGGCAGAGGTTGCAGTGAGCTGAGATGGTGCCACTGTACTCCAGCCTGAGCAACACAGTGAGATTACGTCTCATAAAAAAAAAAAAGGCCCCTTTTATTGAAACTTGAACCAACAGACTACTTACACTTCTTTATTTTTGCTTATGAGCTTGTAAATCAGTAACATGCTAAATACAAACCCACCCTGTTATAACCGCTGACTGCTTTAATGGGTACTGGCCCACAGAGTTTAAAGGAAGACTTGGACAGCAGAATAGCTATTATGCTCATGTCCTATTGCAAAGATGCCTTTCTTTCTAATTAGCCAAAATGTTTGGTTTGTCATGATCAATCTGCAGTTCTTTTCTTCTTTTTTGGTTTTTTGGGGTTTTTTTGTTTTTTGTTTTTTGAAATGGAGTCTCCTGTCACCTAGGCTGGAGTGCAATGGTGCGATTGATCTCAGCTTACTGCAGCCTCCATCTCCCAGATTCAAGCAATTCTGCCTCAGCCTCCCAAATAGCTGGGAATACAGGCACACGCCACCATGTCCAACAAATTTTTTGTGTGTTTTTAGTAGAGAAGAGGTTTCACCATGTTAGCCAGGCTGATCTGGATCTCTTGACCTCAGGTGACGTACCTGCCTCAGCACTCCCAAAGTGCTGGGATTACAGGTGTGAACCACCCTGACCCGCCCCCATCTGCAGTTCTTTCTTGTTTAGTATTTAAGGAGATTTCCTTCAATAGAGTCTCCTTTCCATTTTGGCTATCTTGGGTGTTACAACTTCAAAATAACTATCAGACTATCATGCTTTTAAACTAAGGCCCTATGAAGAAATCTAAGGAAATGGGCATGATAATTCATTCAGTACTCCCCTCAAAAGTAGGGTTATAATTTAGACTTCTTTTTTTTTTTGAGACAGATTCTCACTCTATTGCCCAGCCTGGAGTGCAATGGCAGGATCTCAGCTCACCACAACCTCTGCCTCCCAAGTTCAAGCGATTCTCCTGCCTCACCCTTCTGAGTAGCTGGGTCAACAGGCATGCACCACCATGCCCAGCTAATTTTTCTATTATTAGAAATGGAATTTCACTATATTGGCCAGACCGATCTCGAACCCTTGACCTCGTGATCCACCCATCTCGGCCTCCAATCATGCTGGGATTATAGGAATGAGCCATTGCACCTGGCCTATACTTTAGACTTCTTTGCCCCATTCCGTGACATAGGTCTGCATCTATGAACTTATCTAAATTTCTAAAAATTTGTATTTTTAGAAATTTGTACTTGTAGTAAAGACTCAGTAAGTTTATAGCTTATTATGTACAGCAGTGCTTCCATTTTGTTTTGAATTTACCTCTAAGTTACTAAGTTTGGCCATGCATGGTAGCTCACGCCTCTAATCCCAGCACTTTGGGAGGCTGAGGTGGGCAGATCACTTGAGGTCAGGAGTTCGAGACCAGCCTGACCAACATGGTGAAACCCTGTCTCTACTAAAAATGCGAAAACCAGCCAGGCAGTAGTGGCACATGCCTGTAATCCCTGCTACTCGGAGGCTGAGGCAGGAGAATCGCTTGAACCCAGGGGGCAGAGGTTGCAGTGACCCAAGGTCACGCCACTGCACCCCAGCCTGGGCAAGATAGCAGGGCTCTGTCTCAAAAAAAGAAAAAAAAAGTCAAAGTTTGTAGTCAATTATTCTAATATTGTAAAATTTGTCAAACACTTCTCATTTTTTCTCATATTTTTTATAGCTTCATAGATTTCACTTAGCTCCCTCTTCAGCCTGCCTTTTTTTTTTTTTTGAGACAGAGTCTTACTCTGTCACCCAGGCTGGAGTGCAGTGGCTTGATCTCCGCTCACTGCAACCCCCGCCTCCCAGGCTCAAGCAATTCTCCTGTCTCAGCCTCCCAAGTAGCTGGGACTACAGGCACATGCCACCAGTCCTGGCTAATTTTTTGTATTTTTAGTAGGGATGAGATTACACCCTCTTAGCCAGGATGGTTTCCATCTCCTGACCTTAGGTGATCTGCCCACCTCAGCCTCCCAAAGTGCTGGGATTACAGACATGAGCCACGGCGCCCTGCCATCCTCTTCAGCCTTTCTAGAGAATGTAATTGTTTACTTTTTACATCCAACAGCCCCCAAATCTCAGTTTTTTCCGTGGATCTTTATCTAATTCATTTATATTTTTCCTAACATGAAATCATAACTGCACATGATGAAAATCACAACTGCACATGATTTTCCAGAGGCAGTTGCCACATAACTGTACTCATTTTTCATATTTCTAAAATCATGGGCCTGTTTAGCAATGCATTTTGCTGACATTTTTAATAAACAATTTAAGATTGCTCACAGTTCCCTTTTTTTTTTTTTTTTTTTTTTTTTGAGATGGAGTCTCACTGTGTCACCCAGGCTGGAGTGTTCACTTCTCTACCTCCTGGTTCAAGTGATTCTCCTGCCTCAGCCTCCCTGGGATGACAGGCACGTGCCACCATGCCTAACTAATTTTGTATTTTTAGTAGAAACGGGGTTTCACCATGTTGGCCAGCCTAGTCTCAAACTCCTGACCTCAAGTGATCTGCCCACCAACTGTAGATTTGAAACTTAAACTCCCCATTTCTTTTTCCAGGGCCATTTATAAATTTGTTAAGATTGGTTCTGTTGGCCGGTTTTGGTGGCTCATGCTTATAATCCCAACACTTTGGGATACTGAGGTAGGAGGATTGCTTGACTAAGCCCAGTAGTTTGAGGCCAAACTGGGCATCACAGTGAGATCCCATCTCTAAAAAGAAAACATTAAAAAATTTATCAGGCATGGTGGCTTTCACATATAGTCCCAGTTACTTGGGAGGCTGAGGAAGGAGGATCATTTGAGCCTGAGAGGTCAAGGCTGCAGTGAGCTATGATGGCATCACTGTACTCCAGCTGGACAGCAGAGTAAGACCCTTTGTCAAAATAAAACAAAACAAAACAAAAAAGATTGGTTCTACCTCAGAAAAGGATGTCACTGTTGACATTTCCCATAATAGAGAGGAGTTCCCATTTATCTTATCCTTTGTTTTCAGTCTCTTAAGTTTCCTGTCTCTGACAGTTTTGTGAATTCCATACAGACTTAGTTTTCATAGCTTTGGATATTTAAGTCAAGTTATCTTAACTATTTTGACTTTTTTCTTTTTTTTTGCCACTGACTAGTATTATTGTCATGTTTTACACATAACAGATTATCATCTACTTTTTTTTTTTTAATTTCAGTTTGATCTAAATAATTATCAGATGAGTGGCTGGGCATGGTGGCTCATGCCTGTAATCCCAGCACTTTGGGAGGCTCAGGTGGGAGGATCACTTGAGCCTAGGAGTTCAAGACCAGTCTGGGCAACATACTGAGACACCCCGGGCCTCTCTATTTTTTTTTCCTTTTTTTGAGATGGAGTCTCACTCTGTTGCCCAGGCTAGAGTGCAGTGGCATGATCTTGGCTCACAACCTCTGCCCCCCAGGTTCAAGTGATTCTCCCTGCCTCAGCCTCCTGAGTAGGTGGGATTATAGGCATGTGCCACCATATCTGGCTAAGTTTCCTATTTTTTTTTTCTTTCTTTTTTTTGAGACGGAGTTTCACTCTTGTTACCCAGGCTGGAGTGCAATGGCGAGATCTCGGCTCACCGCAACCTCCGCCTCCTGGGTTCAGGCAATTCTCCTGCCTCAGCCTCCTGAGTAGCTGGGATTACAGGCATGCGCCACCGTGCCCAGCTAATTTTTTGTGTTTTTAGTAGAGACGGGGTTTCACCGTGTTGACCAGGATGGTCTCGATCTCTTGACCTCGTGATCCACCCGCCTCGGCCTCCCAAAGTGCTGGGATTGCAGGCGTGAGCCACCACACTGGCTAAATTTTCTATTTTTAGTAGAGAAGGGGTTTCTCCATGTTGGTCAGGCTGGTCTTGAGTTCCTGACCTCAAGTGATCCACCTGTCTCAGCCTCCCAAAGTACTGGGATTACAGGCATGAGCCACTGAACCTGGCCAATAATTTTTTTTATTCTTTTTTGTTTTTTTTTTTGTTTTTTGAGACAGAGTCTCTCTCTGTCTCCCAGGTAGGAGTGCAGTGGCGCAATCTCGGCTCACTGCAACCTCAACCTCCTGGGTTCAAGCAATTCTCCTACGTCAGCCTCCTGAGTAGCTGGGATTACAGGCAAGGGCTACCACACCCAGCTAATGTTTGTATTTTTAGTAGAGACAGGGTTTCACCATGTTAGTCAGGCTGATCTCAAACTCCTGACCTTGTGATCTGCCCGCCTCGGCCTTCCAAAGTGCTACATGCGTGGGCCACCACGCTCGGCCAATTTTTTATTCTTGATATATTTTTCTTCTTTCTCTCCATTCCATTTTACAGCCCCCTTACTTCTTTGATATGAACATGTTTCTTTTTTGTTTTTTAAATTAAAAACAATGATCAGGCACAGTGGCTCATGCCTCTAATCCAACACTCTGGGAGGCCAACCCTCCCAAATGATCACTTGAGCTCAGGAGTTTTCAAGACCAGCCTGGGCAACACGGTGAAACCTTCTCTCTACATTATGATTATAATTTTTAAATTTTAAAAATTATAAAAATAAGGCCAGGCATAGTGGCTGATGCCTGTAACCCCAGCACTTTGGGAGGCCAAGGTGGGTGGATCATGAGGTCAGGAGATCAAGACCAGCCTGGTTAACATGGTGAAGTGAAACCCCGTCTCTATTAAAAATACAAAAAATTAGCCAGGTGTGGTGGCATGCACCTGTAGTCCCTTGAACCTGAGAATCACTTGACCTGGGAGGTGGAGGTTGCAGTGAGCCAAGATAGCGCCACTGCACTCCAGCCTGGGTGACAGAGAGAGACTCCATCTCAAAAAATGTTTGTGTGTGTGTGTGTGTGTTTAAAATGATAAATGTAAAACAAAACAAAAATTTCTTATTTTTATTGTAAGATTGCACTAGTAATTGTGCTCATCATAAGGTCTGACTGAGGAGATAAAATAAGTCAGGCATGATATTTTACTTCATTGGGTATCAGGTGTTTTGTCTTGACATTTACTAGCAGCATAACTTCATTCTAAACAATTTTGTCCCATAATGAGTTTGTTTATAGTGATAGATATTATTATTATTTTACAGAAAAGATGAACTGTGATTCAGAGATGCTAAAAGATTTAATGTTACCAACGCTGTGTCATTTTTGTATCACGGGAAACCATAGAATTGCTGGTGGTTTTCAGCTATTGTTTCTTTTTATGGCACTTTTTATCTTTCATGTTTTTGCTCTTCCCTTGCTTTGTAGGTTTCATTCATCCTTCTTTCATCTTCCCTTTTTACTTCACCCTCTGCTTCCATACAGATACCCTAGATTATTTATTTCCCAAGGGGAAAAAACTTGCTGGAACTCTCTTCCCATAGATTGTCAGCATGACCTACTCTCTCACCTCCTTGAGAATTTTGATGTTTTGGATCACCTTTTCTCTTAGGCCTTCCCTGACTGTCTTACTTAGTTTTTGTTTTGTTTTGTTTTTTTGAGATGGAGTCTCACTCTGTCACCCAGGCTGGAGTGCAGTGACACGATCTCTGCTCACTGCAACCTCTGACTCTGGTTCAAGCAATTCTCCTGCCTCAGCCTCCTAAGTAGCTGGGACTACAGGCACATGCCACCATACCTGACTGATCTTTTATTTTTAGTAGAGATGGGATTTCACCATGTTGGCCAGGCTGGTCTCAAACTCCTGACCTCAGGTGATCCCCCCGCCTAGGCCTTCCAAAGTACTGAGATTACAGGCGTGAGCCACCTCTTTTAGCCCCTATTTAGTTTTTGCTTCCTCCTGCTAGAATACAAACTCCATGAGGTTCCAGATTGTTATCAGTGTGATTTAGTGTTGTATTCTCAGCTCCTACAATAATATTTGGCATGTAGCAAACACTGGTATGTAGTTAAACATATACTGAACGAATGTATGAAAGAATCACTATGTTCTCATCTTTGGATTCTTTATTACCTTGCACATACTAGTCATCAGGTATTCAGTTAAATTTAATTGCTATTAAATAAGAATTCTAATTCCTGAAAAAGGTTTTGTCTTCCCAACTTGTGTGTGAGCAAAAGTACACTTTTTTCTAAGCAGTTATCTCTGTTTTCCTTTCTGTCTTATTTTTAAGGAAATTGGAAGAAACTTTGAAATGTTATAAGTTGTTTTTCTAAAACTTAGCATTTAAAATATTTAAAGCTATTCATTCTTTGTTTTCTTGCTTGAAATTATTCAGTCCTCATGCTAATTCCCACAAACACACTCTTTAGAACCATCTGTACAAAAGGAAAATTGTTTAGATTTTTTTTCAATTGAGAGTTGTTAATCAGTTGGCTGAATGGAAGCAATATTAAGAATAATTTGATTTGGTGTTGAACGATCCAAGATGGCCGATCGCTAACATCCCGAGATTGCAGCTCTCAGGGAAGGCGCGGAGAACTAGAGGACGCCACACTTTCAGACAAAGTCTGGTTGCTCACGGAGCAGAAGATCCCCCAGTGGAGGAAACACACGGGTCGCCAGCGTGACTCTCGTGGCCGCGCAGCGGTTCCGCCCGCACCTCGGCGCGGCAGCTCTCGGAGCAGAGTAAACACATTTGGAGGACCCGCACGGGCCCCCAGCACAATACCAGAGCCCGGCACAGCGGCAGTGATGGCACCTCGCCGCGGCAGCGCTCGGCGCAGAGTAAACGGGACGGGTTCCCCTTCTGACCGCGGTTTGGAGCCCTGGGAAGGCAAAGTCGCCTACTACGGACACAAGAAGGAAGCCCGACAGGAGACTCCTGGGCAGAAAAGCACCATCAGTTTTAACGCCGCTGCTCTGGCCCTGGGAACTAACAACCCGGACGCCCACTCAAGAGACCTAATCTGAAAGTTGGTAATTTCAAAGACGACAGGAGGATAAATTTACAATGACGGGAAGAAACCAGCGTAAAAAAGCTGAGAATACTCAAAGTCAGAACGCCTCTCCCTCTAAAGATGATCACAGTTCCACATCAACAATGGAACAAGGCTTGATGGAGAACGAGCGCATCCTGATGACAGAATCACTCTTCAAGGAATGGATAATAACAAACTTCGGTGAGTTAAAAGAACATGTTGTAGCCCAACGTAAAGAAACTAGGAACTTTGAAAAAAGGTTTGATGAAATCCTATTGAGAATAGACAACTTAGAGAGGAGTATGAGTGAATTAATGGAACTGAAGAATACAATACAGGAACTCCGAGAAGTATGCACACGTTTAAACACTCGAATTGTTCAAGCAGAAGAAGAGATATCAGAGGTCAAAGTCCAACTTAATGAAATAAAACGTGAAGAAAAGATTAGAGAAAAAAGGATAAAAAGGAATGAGCAAAGTCTCCAAGAAATGTGGGACTATGTGAAAAGACCAAATTTACGTTTGACAGGTGTACCTGAATGCGACGGAGAGAATGAATCCAAGCTGGAAAATACCCTTCAGGGTATTATTCAGGAAAATTTTCCTAAACTAGCAAAGCAGGTCAACATTCAACCCCAGGTAATACAGAGAACACCACAAAGATATTCCTCAAGAAGAGCAACCCCAAGGCACATAATCGTTAGATTCACCAGGGTTGAAACGAAGGAGAAAATACTAAGGGCAGCCAGAGAGAAAGGTCATGTTACCCACAAAGGCAAGCCTATCAGACTTACAGCAGATCTCTCGGCAGAAACTCTACAAGCCAGAAGAGAGTGGGGGCCAATATTCAACATCCTCAAAGAACAGAACCTTCAGCCCAGAATTTCATATCCAGCCAAACTAAGCTTCACAACTGAAGGAAAAATAAAATCTTTTATGAACAAGCAAGAACTCAGAGATTTTATTACCACCAGGTCTGCTTTACAAGAGCTTCTGAAAGAGGCATTACACACAGAAAGAAACAACCAGTATTAGCCTTTCTAAAAATACACCAAAAATTAAAGAGCACGAACATAAAGAAGAATTTATACCAACGAATGGATAAAACAGCCAGTCAACATCAAATGGCAGTAACCCTAAATATAAATTGACTAAATCCCCCAATCAAGAGACACAGCCAAAACCCAATGGCATGTTACATCCAGACCCGTTTCACATGCAAGGATACACAAAGACTCAAAACAAACGGATGGAGAAAGATTTACCAACCAAATGGAGAGCAAAAATAAACAATAAATAAATAAAAAGCAGGAGTTGCAATTCTCGTATCGGATAAAATAGATTTTAAAGCAACAAAGATACAGTGGTAAAAGGATCAATGCAACAACAAGAGCTAACGATCCTAACACCCAGATAGGAGACTTAGATTCAATGAGACAGAAAATTAATAAGGATATCAAAGACTCGAACTCAAATCTGGAACAAGTAAACTTAATAAATAATTATAGAGCTCTCCACTTCAAATACACAAAATATACATTCTTGTCAATACCACATCACACCTACCCATAAGTTTAAATGAAACATTGATTGGCCATTATTAATACCCAATTTTTTTCAAAATAAAGCAATATTTCCATTTACTCTCCCTCTTTTTCTTCCTCTTTCTTCCTCTCCTTTACTTTTTTTTTTTTCTTTCCTTCTCTCAAAAAAAAAGAAATCAACTTGTAAACCTCTAGATCCAGGTCCGCAATGTCTCTCTCATTGCTTGATTTCCTTCCTTCCCTTCCCTCCCTCCCTCCCTCCCAGCTTCCTCCCTTCCTTCCTTCCTTCATCCCTTCCTTCCTCCCTACCGTCCTTCTTCCCTCCCTTCCTGCCTTCCTCCCCACCCCCCCAAAAAAAAAAACCCATCTCTAAAAAAAAAAAAAAAAAAAAAAAGAATAATTTGATTTACAGTCACTTTTGGAAACTGGCACTGTCTACTACAGTTAAACATACACATACTGTATGATCCAGCAATTCCATTTGTAAGTCTTTACTCACCAGAAAGTTATACCAAAAGACGTGTACAAGAATGTTCATAGCATTATTTATAGTAACTCAAAATTTTCTTACTGTGGGAGATAGCTTAAAAAAGAAAAAAGAAAGATTTTTTAAATAATAGCTCAAAACTGGAAGCAACTCTAATGTCCACCAACAATAGAATAAATTAATTGTGATATAGCTATACAGGGGAATAATATGCAGCATCAGCAACAAATTGATTACTGCTACATGCAACAGCATGAATAAATGACCTGGACATCATATAATGTTAAGCTAAAGAAGCCAGACATAAAAGAGGACATAGTGTATGATTTCTTTATATAAAGTTCAGGCCAGGTACGGTGGTTCACGCCTGTAACCGCAGGATTTTGAGAGGTCGAGGAAGGCAGATCACCTGGGGTCAGGAGTTCGAGACCAGCCTGACCAACATGGTGAAACCCTGTCTCTATTAAAAAAATACAAAAATTAGCTGGACATGGTGGCACAGGTCTGTAGTCCCAGCTACTTGGGAGGCTGAGGCAGGGGAATCACTTGACCCTGGGAGGAGGAGGTTGCAGCGAACCAAGATTATGCCATTGAACTCCAGCCTGGGCAACAAGAGCAAAACTCCATCTCAAAAAAATAAAATAAAATATGATAAATTTTAAGAATAAAGTTCAAAAATAGGAAAAGCTAAGTCTGTGGTAATAGAAGCCAATGTTAGTGGTTATTTTGGGGGGAGTAATTACTAGGAGTGCCACCAGGAGCATTTTTGGAGTTGTGGTAATGTTCTATATCTGTATCTCAGTGGTGGTTACATGGGTATGTTGTAAATTTCCATTAAGATGTATATTTAGATTTGTATGCTTTACTGTGTATGTTATGCCTTAGTTTAAAAAAATACTTGTACTATTCTCTCCTGCACCCTGCCCACCTAAATTCAGTAACAGAAATGCATCTATATGTCAAGAAATCCATTTAATCCTGATCTTGACCCAGAAATGGTTGATAGCTTCCCATTTTGGCACAACACTCTGAAATATGTGGTGTTCACAGTGTATTACATGTTTCCTGTGTGTATAAGTGAAAAAAAATTGTATTGATCAGTTCTCACATAATTTTTGAAAGGAGTAATTTGGAGAAAGTATCATGAGACCTACTACAGGCACAGTTGCCTCTAGATCAATGACTTTTTTGCTTCTTTTTTTAAACTGTAGCCAGCAATACAAAATGCACTGTACTTAGCAACCCAGAGCCGATTTGTGTGTAACTAGAATAAATGTTTCATGAAACAGTATTTACTTCCATTGCTTTTGAGGTCTCACCATTTTATTCTGTTCATTAAAAAGCAAGATGTAATTTGTTACCAACTAAATTTTTACACCACATTTTAATTTAATGAAACTGCCCTAGATAATATATATAAACATAAGAGTATAAACAGGAACGCCGGGCGCAGTGGCTCACGCCTTTAATCCCAGCACTTTGGGAGGCCGAGGCAGGTGGATCACGAGGTCAAGAGATCGAGACCATCCTGGTCAACATGGTGAAACCCCATCTCTACTAAAATTACAAAAAATTAGCTGGGCATGGTGGCGCGTGCCTGTAATCCCAGCTACTCAGGAGGCTGAGGCAGGAGAATTGCCTGAACCCAGGAGGCGGAGGTTGCAGTGAGCCGAGATGGCGTAGTGCACTCCAGCCTGGGTAACAAGAGCAAAACTCTGTCTCAAAAAAAAAAAAAAAAGAAAATATAAACAGGAACCCAAACTGAATTTTGTTTTCAGATTTTTAGTTACATCTAGTTTTTCAGTATGTAATAAATTTAGCTAGTTGCCAAAATAAATGTTTCTTACTGTTTCAAAGAACAGTCAAATCCTTCTTTGCTTCTGGTAGTTTTTAGGTATGCCTACATTGATTTTAATAGATATGAGATCTTATGTTTATATTGCATGTTTTATATATAGTGTCTTAAAACTTCTAAATTTCTAAGTTATTTTCAGAATAAAATGTCTTTGCTTTTATGAAATGTGTTCATACGATATATTCTACTTGCAGTATTATATAGAGTTTTACCATAATTTCTGATGTATATATATAGAAATACCAGTGATCATCTCTGATTTTACAGTTGGCTTTATCTAACTGCGTAAACCATCAGCTGGATGTTAAAATGTTTCATTTTCAGGAGTAGTTACACAACTCAGTTCTGATCTCTTTTTGTTCTTAAATGAGTGTGCATTTTGTTATACAAAATCTTATGGGTAGTAATTTAAAATTTATTAACTACTTTCTTACTTTTACAATCACTTTGTTTCAACAATATCCCTACTTTTTTGGTAATTCTAGAATTTATTTTCTAACCACAGTCTTTATCCCATGACTTTATTATGTTATAATTCAATAACAAATAATGTGTGACTTAAAAATATACTTCACGGCCGGGCACGGTGGCTCACGCCTATAATCCCAGCACTTTGGGAGGGCGAGACGGGTGGATCACGAGGTCAAGAGATTGAGATCATCCTGGTCAACAAGGTGAAACCCCGTCTCTACTAAAAATACAAAAATTAGCTGGGCATGGTGGTGCGCGCCTGTAGTCCCAGCTACTCGGGAAGCTGAGGCAGGAGAATTGCTTGAACCCAGGAGGCGGAGGTTGCAGTGAGCTGAGATCGTGCCATTGCACTCCAGCCTGGGTAACAAGAGCGAAACTCCGTCTCAAAAAAAAAAAAAAAAAAAGACATGTCTCTACAAAAATTTTAAAAATTATCCAGGTGTGGTACCTTGTGCCTGTGGTCCTAAGCTACTCAGTAGGCTGAGGCAGGAGGATCATTGAGCCCAGGACTCTAATATCCACCAACAATTCCAGCAGGTTGGGAGTCCAAGGCGGCAGTTTGACACCAGCCTGGGCAACATGGTGAAACCTGTCTCTACTAAAACTGCAAAAAATAGGAAACAATAAAATATGTTTGTGTTTATGAAATCTAAACATCATTTATTTTACTATTGTAAAATACCAATAGAGTGCTTTCCTGGGTTTGTTTTCATTACACTGGCAAGGAAAAAAATCAAGGAAATACTCCATCAAACTGCTTATTATGCTAATGTTTATCTTCTTGTAATGAAAACAACTGTGTAGACTTGATATTAATATAATTTCAGTAAATGTTTGCAGATTATTTGCTATGTAATGTAATATAAATTCTGAGAATATTTCGAAAGACCTGGAAAAAAATTATGGGAACTGAAACTAGCATGGTCACTGTGCGTGTTAAATACATAATAAAATTTGTGAAATACTTTTTCAATAGATGACTTTCACTCTTTTTAAAAAGTAAAGCTCTCTGTTAAAAAGGCAGTTTACTTGTTTTCCTTATAATACATGCCAGCTTCAAATTTAAAAAATAAAAAATGTAAAAGGAAGTTTCGGCTTCACATGTTGATTAGATTAACTCTTTTTGCTCAAATGAAGATTATTGAAGCTCCCTTAAGGATAACTAATGAGGAGCACCCAGGCATCTGAAAGAACAAGAAGCCTGTTTTTAGTTCTGGCCTAACTGCTGTTAAGCAAAGATACTCTTCCCTAAAAGGGAAAAGTGGCTCCTTACTTGTTATTCCTCTTTGTTACTAATGATCACTGTGTTTTGACCTCTTTTTCAAGGTGTTTTTTAAACCATATTTTCTTGATCTTCTGTAGTCTTAAATATCTTTGTGTATTATTAGGTGATCTGCATAATGTTTAATCATTTTGTCTTAACATAAACCAGTTAGTATAATTATATCTCTTTTCCTGTGTAAGTTTGTATGTGTGTATATGTATCTATAGAGAAGAAAAATGCTGTCAGTTTGAAATGATGGCACAATCTTAGTCACTTGGCTTAAATAAATAGAAAATTCTAAAGCCTTAAAATTAAGATAATGCTCTTTGGCAGTCTTAAAAGGAAATTAATGTAAATGAAAATAGTACACCAGACCTCCTAAATATAATACCTGTTGATCTTGTCTATACCATTTAATGTAGAAAAACTAATTTTTTATAATTGTTTCTAGTAAAGATGACATTAACACTGATTTAAAAAAATATTCCCAAGTATATCTGACTTGGAAAATTTATAAAAATTGTGTTGTCTTTAAAATAAAACTTATATGCTTTTTTTGTTGTTTACCTTTTCTTAGTAATTGAATATAGTCTTCCCTCTCATTAAAAGTGGACTTGCTATAAAAATTTTAAGGGCTGTAAAGGAAGGCATTTTTCTGATTTTATATATTTAATTTTTGTGCTATAGTAATTAACGTTTCACAACTAGTTTATAATTTAATAGTACCTGTTGATACTAGACAATTAAAACATTTCTCTTTACCAGTTTTCATTTAGTGCTTCAAATCGATTGTAAACTTAGTAATTTGGGGACTAATTGTGTAAATTATTAAAAATAAATGGATTTTGCAGAAGGATAGGCTTAGTGAAAAGGAGGAGCAGTAAATAATAAAATATAATAAACAAAATACAAATATTTGTTTTAATAAGCTATTTAGGAAAACTAATTTGATTATATGTTCTTAACTGGTTTTAAATCAATAAAACTCAGTATTCACACTTAATGCAATAGATGCTAAGAAAAAAATACAGATTTCTTTTTTTTTTTTCTTTTTCTTTTTTTGAGACGGAGTTTCGCTCTTGTTACCCAGGCTGGAGTGCAATGGCGCGATCTCGGCTCACCGCAACCTCCGCCTCCTGGGTTCAGGCAATTCTTCTGCCTCAGCCTCCCGAGTAGCTGGGATTACAGGCACGCACCACCATGCCCAGCTAATTTTTTTGTATGTTTAGTAAGGACGGGGTTTCACCATGTTGACCAATCTCTATCTCTTGACCTTGTGATCCACCCGCCTCAGGCTCCCAAAGTGCTTGGATTACAGGTGTGAGCCACCGCGCCTGGCCAAAAAAATACAGATTTCTAACCTTTATTTAGCTAGAAATCTAAATAAAAATAGAAAATACCCTTTGCCTTTGCTGCAGTAGTTCAGTCGTTATAAATAAACTATAAAATTGTGGCCGGGCGCAGTGGCTCACTCCTGTAATCCCAGCACTTTAGGAGGCTGAGGCGGGTGGATCACGAGGTCAACAGGTCGAGAGCATCCTGGCCAACATGGTGAAACCCCGTCTCTACTAAAAAAAAATACAAAAATTAGCTGGGCGTGGCGGCACACGCCTGTAGTCCCAGCTACTCGGGAGGCTGAGGCAGGAGAATTGCTTGAATCTGGTAGGCAGGGTTGTGGTGACCCGAGCGCGCCACTGCACTCCAGCTTGGCGCCTGGCAACAGAGCAAGACTCTATCTCAAAAAAAAAACATTGTAAAATTTTGTTGTAGAATTGAGCTAATGATTAACTTTGAGGGCCTATGTATTTGGAAGTGTTTATATTGACTGATAATATCTTTTTATTTTATTTTATTTTATTTTATTTTATTTTATTTAAAAGACGGAGTTTCGCTGTTGTTACCCAGACTGGAGTGCAATGGCACGATCTCGGCTCACCGCAACCTCCTGGGTTCAAGCAATTCTCCTGCCTCAGCCTCCCGAGTAGCTGGGACTACGGGCGCACACCACCATGCCCAGCTAATTTTTGTATTTTTAGTAGAGACGGGGTTTCACCATGTTGACTAGGATGGCCTCGATCTGTTGACCTCGTGATCCACCCGCCTCGGTTCCCAAAGTGCTGGGATTATAGGCGCGAGCCACCGCGCCAGGCCTAATATCTTTTTAAATATAGTTTATTGGTTTAGTTTATTTGACTTTCTCATCATCTTCAACAAGTAGAGTTAGGTTTTTTGTTTGTTTGCTTTAATTTCAGTATTAACTATTGTGGTAACTTGGTAAGGCTATTCTACACAATACTATTCGTCAAAACGTTTTTGTAAATGGGGATACATACACACATTTTGTGCCAATTGGGAAAGTATATTTTTCAGCCAGTTTGCTTTTCTGGCTTTAAACTTTGTTTCTACTCTCTATGATGGATCTTTCCAGCTTCTAGATTCTCTGTATTGTCTTTCAGGAAGTTGAACTAAAGGCCAGGCACGGTGGCTCACAGCTGTAATCCCTACACTTTGGGAGGCTGAGGCAGGAGAATTGCTTGAACCCAGAAGGCAGAGGTTGCGGTGAGCTAAGATCATGCCATTGCACTCCAGCCTGGGCAACAAGAGTGAAACTCTGTATCACAAAAAAAAAAGAAAGAAAAAGAAACTTGGCTAAAGAGAGTGACAGAGGTTCTATGATGTGAAGACTTATTAATAAAGCATTTACACACATACCAAAAATTAAAAATAAAGCATTTACACATTAGCTCGTTTTTTTATCTTATGAATTATTTTCATTGGAATTTGGATTCGAATATATACCATTTCAAAACCAGAAAAGAATTAGCGTCAAATATTTGTAGCATCAGCATGCTGAAAGAAAATTATGGAAATAAACTAGCCAGCTGAATGCATGTTTTAGCATGGGAGGAGGTAACATAGTGAAATAAAAAGCACTGATTTCACAGTCTGAATATTGAATCATGTCCTGTCTTTGTCCCTAAGTGACATGATCTTGAGCACTTGCCCTTTCTGGGCTGCAGTTTTGTGGCCTATAGACTGGGTATAATAATATCTACTCTACCTACACCCCAGGATTGTTGAAGGCTCAAATAAAATCATGGTGAGAACACTTTAGAAAACTAGCACAAGCTGTGCAAATGTAGGATGTTCTTTTGCTTCTGGGATAATGAATCCTTAGTTATTGCCACATAACTGTTTTTTCCGACTTCTGGCTAGTGATCAGCAGAGATGTCTACATTGGCCATCTTGAAAAATCCTATGCTGTCTACCCTGCTATTAACTAGATATGAAGTCTGGCAAATTATAGAAGAGAGGAAAAGATAGATGTTGTAGGCCAGTGTTTCCAAAATGACAAATTGGTTCATGGTTAGTTTACAATATTTTGTTTATCCCTAGAATATCCAGTGAGAATACTAAATTTAAAGTTACAGTGTTTTGGTTTATTCTTAAAATGTGGTGTTTAACTTTAAGGATGTAATAGTCTATCAGTATTTTACTTGCATGTGCTCCAGTGAACAATCTACTGTAATTTTTTTTCATCGTTCATCCTACTCATTAATGTCATCAGATTGTAAGATCTTTAATAACCTCTAGAAAGAACCATCTTTCCTTCTTTTCCAACTTTTCATTAATGTGTTTAAATTTGCCTTTTTACAGGACTTTGCCTCCCGGGCCAAACTGGCAGTTCAAAACCTAGTACAGAAGGTTGGATTTTTTGGAATTTTGGCCTGTGCTTCAGTAAGTGAATTATATTAAAACAGAAATTTTACTAAATAGTAGTGTTGTATTTTGATTCAGTTGAATGAACAAAAATGCTATCACTTTTATTGGGTATGTAATTTTGTAAATCATTCAACTTTTTTTTTTTTTGGAATGGAGTTGCCCAGGCTGGAGTGCAATAGCATGATCTTGGTTCACTGCAATCTCCATCTCCTGGTTTCAAGCAATTCTCCTGCCTCAGCTTCCCTAGTAGCTGGGACTACTGGCCTGCTCCCCACCCCACCCCCCCGCACCCACACCAGGCTAATTTTTCTATTTTTAGTGGAGATAGGGTCTCACCATGTTGCCCAGGCTGGTCTCAAACTCTTGGGCCTCCCAAAGTTCTGGGATTATAGGCATGAGCCACTGCACCTGGCCCATTCTACTTACTAAATGAGAATTATTAGTTACAAGGAAGAATTCATTTAAAACCTGTCTAAAGTGATGTTAGCCCATGGCTACTATGACTTACATATCTTAAACATTTTTTTTTTTTTTTTTTAGAGATAGAATCTTGCTCTGTTGCCCAGGCTGGAGTGCAGTGGTGCAATCTTGGCCCACTGCATCCTCTTCCTCCCAGGTTTAAGCAATTTTTCTGCCTCAGCCTCCCCAGTAGCTGGGATTACAGTCTTGTGCCACTACACCCAGCTAATTTTTGTAATTTTAGTAGAGACAGGGTTTCACCATGTTGGCCAGGCTGGTCTCAAACTCCTGACCTCACATGATCCACCTGCCTTAGCCTCCCAAAATCCTGGGATTACAGGCGTGAGCCACCACTCCCAGCCTACATATCTTAAATACTTTAAATTCATTTTCATTTCAGCATGAGTTGGAAACTTATGATAAAAGGGGGAAAAAAAGTTTAAACTCATTGAGTTGTGAGAGTAACATGAACAAATATAAGAAATGGCATATGTATGGCTGGGCATGGTGGCTCACACCTGTAATCCCAGAACTTTGGGAAGCCAAGGCAGGTGGATCATGAGGTCAGGAGTTTGAGACCAGCCTGACCAAAATTCTGAAACCCTATCTCTACTAAAAACACAAAAGTTAGCTGGGCCTGGTGGCGCACACACCCTGTAATCCCAACTACTCAGGAGGCTGAGGCAGGAGAATCACTTGAACCTGGAAGCTGGAGGTTGCAGTGAGCCAAGATCCTGCCACTACACTCTAGCCTGGGCAATGAGCAAAACTCTGTCTCAAAAAAAAAGGAAATGGCAGATGTAATACTGTGTAAACGATATTGTTATTACCTGGTTGTAAGAGATGAAATAATCATAAAACGTTTGAATTTGGATGAGAAAAACAAAAATGACTTATTGACTTCAAATGTTACTAACAAAGGAATATTTGAATTCTTTTTTTTCTTTTTGAGACAGTTTCACTCTCGTTGCCCAGGCTGGAGTGCAATGGTGCGATCACAGTGCACTGCAACCTCTGCCTCCTGGGTTCAAGCAATTCTTGTGCCTCAGCCTCCTGAGTAACTGGGACTACAGGCATGCACCACCACTCCTGGCTAATTTTTTGTATTTCTAGTAGAGACAAGGTTTCTCTATGTTGGTCAGGCTGGTCTAGAAGTCCTGACCTCAGGTGGTCTACCCGCCTTGGCCTCCCAGAGTGCTGGGATTATAGGCGTGAGCCACCTCACCCACTGAAGAATACTTGAATTCTAATTTATTAATGTCTTTTTTTAAAGATCATATGTGACAATTTTTTTTTTTCTTTTTTTTTTTTTTTTTTTGAGGCAAAGTCACTCTGTCGCCCAGGCTGCAGTGCAGTGGCGCGATCTCAGCTCACTGCAACCTCCGCCTCCTGGGTTCAAGCGATTCTCCTGCCTCAGCTTCTCAAGTAGCTGGGATTACAGGCGCCCACCACCACACCCAGCTAATTTTTGTATTTTTAGTAGAGACAGGGTTTCACCATGTTGTCCAGGATGGTCTCGATCTCTTGACCTCGTGTTCTGCCTGCCTCAGCCTCCCAAAGTGCTGGCATTACAGGTATGAGCCACCGCACCCAGCCAGCAAGAATTTTTTAAATAACTAGACTTTTCTTTCAGAGTTCAAAATGAAATTATATAAATTAATTAACTTATGAATGGTTCAGCCATCAGCCACAAGGTCAGAGTACTTTCTGTAGGAGAAGAATAGGGGAAGTGCTCAAAAACAGCTTGTGGTTCCTTTGCATTTTTACATGAAATGTCTTTTAGCATTCTTAAATTGTGGAAATGTTTGGAAAAGGTATTTGTTGTAAATCACTTCTTTGTCTGGAACTGAGTATTCAAAACATCTGAATCTGTGTGCTCTCATTTTTCACACTGACCTTTTTTCTAAATTTTATCACACGGCCCTCAGCCTTGGTATCTCATAAAATAAAATACAAATTATTAATATTTTATGTTAATAACGGCACATCTACCCATAAATGTATTTGGGAATTCGTTAGAATATTTGCTAATGATATGAGTGCTTACCAGATAATATTCACATTTCAGTCTAAAGATTTTAGAACCCTAACTACTGATAAAATCTTAAGGCTCTTTTTTTCACTCATACCTCACCATATAAAACAGCGACCAGGCGGGGCACAGTGGCTCAAGCCTGTAATCCCAGCTCTTAGGGAGGCCGAGGCAGGTGGATCACTAGGTCAACAGATCGAGACCATCCAGGTCAACATGGTGAAACCCCATCTCTACTAAAAATACAAAAAAATTAGCTGGGCATAGTGGCGTGTGCCTGTAATCCCAGCTACTCAGGAGGCTGAGGCAGGAGAATTGCCTGAACCCAGGAGGCGGAGATGGCAGTGAGCCAAGATCGCGCCATTGCACTCCAGCCTGGGTAACAAGAGCAAAAACTCCATCTCAAAAAAAAAAAACAGCCACCAAAGGCCAGGCACAGTGACTCAGGCCTGTCTAAACCCAGCACTTTGGGAGGCCAAGGGGGGCAGATCACAAGGTCAAGAGTTTGAGACCATCCTGGCCAACACGGTGAAACCCCATCTTTACTAAAATACAAAAAAAAAAAAATTAGCCAGGCATGGTGGCACGCATCTATAGTCCCAGATACTGAGGAGGCTGAGGCAAGAGAATCACTTGAACCCAGGAGGCAGAGATTGCAGTGAGATCATGCCACTTCACTCCAACCTGGCAACACAACAAGACTCCGTCTCAAAAGAAAAAAAGAAAACAGCCATCAAATAGTCAAGAATCCACTCATTTTATCCATCCAGTTCTCATGTGATGGGCAAGCGCACTGCATGCATGTGTGTGTACACACACACACACACACACACACACACAGCCATGAGTAATATAAGCAAAAGGACACCTTGGTTTTCAGATTGAACACTAAGATGAATATGAGACCCAGCTTCTAGACACATTAGAATACTTGCCTAACCTCCTTTTGAACAATCCAGTACTGATCAAGGAACCCATATGTCACTTTGCAGTGGAAGCAGGCTGAAAGCAGAATATCACATATCAATAGGTGATAAAATTAAATTGTTCTTTGGATTATAATATGGAAGTCCTTCTTTTCTCTCTATAGATTCCAAATCCTCTATTTGATCTGGCTGGAATAACATGTGGACACTTTCTAGTACCTTTTTGGACCTTCTTTGGTGCAACCCTAATTGGAAAAGCAATAATTAAAATGCATATTCAGGTAATTATACCCCCTGATTCGCTGCCTAATGATGATAAACCCATTATAAGACAATGAAACATGCTCATTCCTGAGTGAATTGTTAAGTTATTGTTTCTGTTTCTTTTGGTTGGTAGCTTACTTAGATAATAAAGCATAGAATGTCATTTGGAGGTTAGTGATCTCCCTCGTTTTCTTTCTTTTCTTCTTCCTCTCTCCTTCCCTTTTTTCCTTCTTTCCTTCCTTTCTCTCTTTATTTTTTTCCCTGTGAAACTATTTATCCAGGACTTTTACCAAACAAAAATAGTGTTTGTGTGCAGGAAGATGCACATCATTTTTATTACCAACCACAAACTGAGAGAATATTGCCTTTCACCAATTCTTACTTTCTTTCACATACTCTATATATATAGAGTATGTGAAGCAGTTTCTCTCTTGGCACCCATATCCTTTACTGAAAAACAGCCAGATGTTAGTGTGGGAGGAGAATGGGGAAGAAGAGGGTCTCTGAAGAGGCGAGGAGATGTGGGTTGTGGTCAGAGAAGTCAGAATCTGCTACTCCTCAAAGCCACTCTTAACAAAATCGTTAGGACAGAGGGTGTGTATGTGTGCATGCACGCATGTATGAATAGAGAGGAGAGAAAGGCTAAGAATTTAAATGAAGGGAAATGGATATGTGCTTCTAGAACTGTAATAGGAATTATTTCCTTCTACGGGCAAATCTCACTAGAATGAAATAAAAATTAACCTGGAAATAATTTATTTTAAATCAGTGTAGTTTGTAACAAAGAGAGGTATTAACCAAAAGAGAGGAAAGAGTAGTGAAGTTCTCTACCCTTGTATGATTCCATGATAATTACAAGTGTGTCTATCCCCAGAATTTCTAGGTAACACCTCTCTACTTCCGGTTCTTTGAAGGAAAAAATGAAACAGGAAAACTTCAGCTGCTTCTACCTGTCCAGTTTGTAATCTTAGATTTTGGCATTTGGGTTATTTATTGAGTCTGTCCTCTACTCTCCTGCCATAATGACCACTCAGAATTTCAAGGATGTTTTTCCTCCTTCAAGGAATGTATTTCCTCCAATTTAGATTAAGTATTTTATACAGTCAGTGAACACAGGTTTTGGGTGTTGTGTTTTGTTTTGTTTTGTTGTTGGAATTTTCGCTCTTACTGCCCAGGCTGGAGTGCAATGGCACAGTCTTGGCTTACCACAACCTCCGCCTCCCGGGTTCAAGCGATTCTCCTGCCTCAGCCTCTTGAGTAGCTAGGATTACATGTATGCCCCACCACACCTGGCCAATTTTTGTATTTTCAGTAGAGATGGGGTTTCTCCATGTTGGTCAAGTTGGTCTTGAACTCTTGACCTCAGGTGATCCGCCCGCCTCAGCCTCCCAAAGTGCTGGGACTATAGGCGTGAGCCACCATGCCTGAAAAATAGCAATATTTATTGAAGAAGATTGTCTAATTTTAAGCTGAGGGAAAAGGGAAGAAAGAAAAGCTGATGAGGAGACAGGTTTACTATTAGGGTAGAGAAAAATCAGTGGGTGTGTGTGACTTTCCCCCTATTATTTCAGAATGGTTAAAATGTTTATATTACTAACATTGTTTACTCATGGAATGAGAAATGTTTGTTACCCTAAGCTACATCTGGATGTACATCAAGTGACATGCCTTTACAAAGTATGTCATTATGATACAATAGAACATAGCAAACATATCCCACTGTCTTAGTTTAGTGAAGGAACTCAGATTCTTTCCTTTCAGAAACATAAATGGGTTTTAGCTTTCTTTCTTTCTTTCTTTCTTTCTTTCTTTCTTTCTTTCTTTCTTTCTTTCTTTCTTTCTTTTTCTTTTTCTTTTTTTGCTTCCACATAGATACAGGGAATCAGCTTTATCTTTACAGAGCTTGGTTTGAATTCTATGGCCTTACGCAAGTATTTTGCCTTCTCTAATACAGTTCCCTCAACTATGAAATGTGGATAATAACTACCTCTCAGGATTGTCTGCCATGAGATAACCAATGCAAATTACCTTGCACAGGTCCTGATAAATAGCAGTCATTAAACAATTCCGTTTCCTTAATCATATCAATACATTAAAGTTAAGGCAATGCCAAAGAATGGAAAGAACACTGAACTTGAAGTCAAAAGAGTTGGGTTCAAATTCCAGCTCTTACTTACTCTTTAAGCAACTATTACTTATTAACCTCCCTATCTCTGAGAGTTACAGAATGGGTTTAGTAATTCCTCTATGCTGGAGTATAAGAATTAAGCCATATCGCACACTAAATGCTTTAAATTCCATAAAAAGTTTAATCATTGGCTGGGCGCAGTGGCTCACGTCTGTAAACCCAGCACTTTGGAAGGCCAAGGCAGGCCAATCATGAGGTCAGGAGTTCGAGACCAGCCTGGCCAATATGGTGAACCCTGTCTCTACTTAAAATACAAAAATAGCCAGGCATGGTGGTGTGCACCTGTAGCCCAGCTACTCTGGAGGCTGAGGCAGAAGAATCAGTTGAACCGGGGAGGCGGAGGTTGCAGTGAGCTGAGATCGTGCCACTGCACTCTAGCCTGGGCAACAGAGCGAGATTCCATCTCAAAAAAACTTATCATAAATTGAAACAATCTGAGTATGTTTAAAAATATACTAGTTTTGAATCTTTCTGAAATGAAAGGTCTGATAAGTTGCATATCTTACCACTACAGACAGGGTACTTATGGCATAATATGTATAAAGAGGGACACCTAAAATTTATGAATTACTAGCAAAGTTCTTGTTATGAAATGAAATACGATAATCTGTTATTGTTCCTTAGGTATTAAGGACTCCAAAACTCCAAAAAGTTAAATGATAGCTCTCTTCTAGAAACAATTCTAAAGATCAAATAAAAATATATTTTCAGATACATTGAAAATAATTGTATTATTCACCATAGTTTATTGTTTGAAAAAATCCTGTATGGCATTAAATCTTAACTATAGTAACTAGCATTGTAATATTTAAAAATTTGTGTTAGGGCTGGGAACAGTGGCTCACACCTGTAATCCCAGCACTTTGGGAGGCCAAGGCAGGCAGATCACCTGAGGTCAGGAGTTCAAAACCAGCCTGACCAAAATGGAGAAACCCGTTTCTACTAAAAAATACAAAATTAGCCACATGTGATGGCACATGCCTGTAATCCCAGCTATATGAGCAAGGATTTCAGGAATTTAAAAAAAAATTTAAAGTAGTATCATTAGAGACATTGCCTTTGTCCCAAATAATGAAGAAAGGTGACATACTACTCATTTATGTTATTTCATGTACCATATAACTTACTTATTGTACCCTTAAAATACATCAGTATCATTTATTATCCCTCTACCTTCACACCCACCAGCATACACACAGTTTTGTAAACTCCCAGGAGAATAGAGATTTTTGTTTGTTGGTTCACTGATGTATTATAATGCCTAGAATAGCGTCTGTAGATTGTAGGCACTCAATATTTAATAACTAAATCTAAGATTCTTCTTTCCAATGAAAGACTTCTTTTTAGATGGTTCTGTCTTTATTCATTCTAGCACAATTAGTTCCTTCTTCCCATATCTTTTTTCCTGTTCCTCTACCTTTTCCTTTGTTTATTCTATGCATGTGGTTAAGAGGACTCTTAGGTGGTCTGTGCCTTTTGTTTATTTTGTAGAATCCCCACTCAGACCTCCAGCCTGAAAGACTGAGACGTATGTTCTTAAATGTGTGACACATTTTATGTCTTACACAGAACAGTGACTTTTCAATCGGTTACATACAAAAAAGAAAATCCTGTTTTGCTGTTTTCATTGAAATTGAGCGGCCGGGTGTGGTGGCTCACGCCTATAATCCCAGCACTTTGGGAGGCCGAGGCGGGTGGATCACAAGGTCAAGAGATCGAGACCATCCTGGTCAACAAGGTGAAACCCCGTCTCTAGTAAAAATACAAAAATTAGCTGGGCATGGTGGTGCGCGCCTGTAGTCCCAGCTACTTGGGAGGCTGAAGCAGGAGAATTGCTTGAACCCAGGAGGCGGAGGTTGCGGTGAGTTGAGATTGCGCCATTGCACTCCAGCCTGGGTAACAAGAGCGAAACTCTGTCTCAAAAAAAAAAAAAAAGAAATTGAGCAATTGTTTAGGGATTGGCTTATTTTGATTGTTAAGAAATGATGGTAGGGAAAGCTCATGGTGATGAAATCACTGAAAGGCAAAACCATTAGCTCTGTTGATTAGTAAAAGATGTATAGCTCTAAATAACTGTTTTTTTGTATAGACCCCTTGCTTTTCTTCCAAAATTACCTGTAATAATTGCCTTGCTAGCTTCATAATATTTACACACCAATTGTATACCATTGCCTTATTAGTCTTCTTGCCAGAAATAATGTACATTAGTCTAACCTGTCCAGTTTCCTGAGATTCATAGTGAGTGGATAAAAAGAAGACTACTGTTACTTATTTTTTTCCCCTACCCTTCAGTTACATAGGCTAAAGTAATTGCTTAACAGACAGTATTTAATAGAGCAATGAGTTTATCAGTAATTTGGAGAGACAATCCAGATATATTCATATTTAAAGCTAAATTTAAATATCACCTTCCGAAATCTATAATTATGTAACTAAATGTGACCTTTCCTTTCTCTGAATTTCTGTAACATATGTTGTTTTGTTTTACCGCTAATGGCATTTATATTATATATATGTAGTACTTATCATCTTCTTAGTATATGTAGAAAAATGAGTAAGCTTCTTCCAGGCTTTGAAGAAGTGTTCTCAGATTTGTGTTCTCTGAAAACCATTAACAATTTCTTATAGTATCCATAAAAATAACTTCATGTTAACATTTGTTGAACTGAGTTGAAAATATTTGCTACCCATTATCCCCTAAAGGCCTCACATTTTCTTTACTTGTGAGGTCTCACTTTACTTGTAAGGTCTCACTATGTTGCCCAGGCTACCAGGCTAGTCGTAAACTCCTGGGCTCAAACAGTCCTTTGCCCTTGATCTCCCAAAGTGCTGGGATTACAGGCATGAGCCACCATGCCCAGCCTCATGGTTCCTTCCTTCCTTCATTCCTTCCTTTTTTCCTTATTTCCTTCCTTCCTTCCTCCCTCCCTCCTTCCCGCCATCCCTCCTTCCTTCCTGACAGAGTCTTGCTCTTGTCACCCAGGCTAGAGTGCAGTGGTGCAATCTCAGCTTACCACAACCTCTGCCTCTCAGGTTCAAACAGTTCTTCTGCCTCAGCTTCCTGAGTAGCTGGGATTACAGGCATGTGCCACATTCCCAGCTAATTTTTGTATTTTTAGTAGAGATGGGGTTTCACGATGTTGACCAGGCTGGTCTCGGACTCCTGACCTTGTAATCAGTCTGCCTCAGCCTCCCAAAGTGCTGGGGTTACAGGAGTGAGCCACTGTGCCCAGCCTGGTACTTCTTATTAGAACCTTTCATGAAAGAAATACAGTCTTTTCCTGATCTTCTGGATTATATTTAGCCCAGACCCCTATCCTTGAGGTAATCAGCTTTGATTTCACTGGTGGGGACTATGTGGGAGCCCATGATTTTAATTGTATATGCAATTCCAAAATTCTTAGAATATATGAATGTCCACTATCCCCTCCCAGTCTTGGGTTCTATGACCCACATTTTCCCTCTAATATAGTTATGTAAGACTATAGTTTTACATAGTCATGTAGTCCTAGTAAGACTAAGGCTGTGCTTAAGAAAAAACATCTTTAAAATACAAAGTAGGGGTCTGAGCACAGTGGCTCATGACTATAATCTCAGCGCTTTGGGAGGCCAAGGTGGGCGGATCATGAGGTCAGGAGTTCAAGACCAGCCTGACCACTATGGTGAAACCCCGTCTCTACTAAAAAATACAAAAATTAGCCAGGCATGGTGGTGTACATCTGTAATCCCAGCTACTCGGGAGGCTGAGGTAGGAGAATCGCTTGACCCAGCCACTTGGAAGACTGATGTAGGAAAATCGTTTAACCCTGGAAAACAGAGATTACAGTGAGCCGAGATTGTGCCACTGCACTCCACCCTGGGTGACACAGTGAGACTCCATCTCAAAAAAAAAAGTAGGTAACGTTTGAATTAAACGTTATCTTTTATTTTCAAAGAAATTTAAAAATTGCAATTAGGGGCACAATCTTACCTCTTTAGACAATTACCAAAATTGTGAATTTATGTTGGTTTTTTGATGACTAAATAATTTATTTTAACTGATGTTTTCTTTACAGAAAATTTTTGTTATAATAACATTCAGCAAGCACATAGTGGAGCAAATGGTGGCTTTCATTGGGTAAGTAATTCTTTAAGGATTAATATTAATATAATTACTGTTTGGGAGTAAATGTGTACAAGACTGAATTGAAATATAATTTTTGACATAGCTCCTTATTTTTTGAGAAGCAAAAATAACTTGCTGTTATTAGTAAATGAAGACGACTTTCTCGTTCTACAGTAGGGAAGGATGAAGCTCACATTATCCCTGTTCAATTGTAAGCCGAACGTGTATCAAGTCATGTAATTCTGGGTCTAAAAGAAGCTTTGGGGTTTGAATGGGTAGCCCCACCAAAGAAATAAATTTTCTTTATATAAAAGAAATACATATAAAATGTGTGGCTGGGCATGGTGGCTCACACCTGTAATCCGAGCCCTTTGGAGGCCAAGGCGGGCGGATCACCTGAGGTCAGGAGTTCAAAACCAGCCTGACCAACATGGTGAAACCCCGTCTTAAAAAAAAAAAAGATATATGTGTATCATTACAGTTTAATGATGCTTTAGTACAATGCTGTGATTTTTGGCCAAACTGGATGCCAGATACACAGTTGCATTTAATGTAAATATAAATCTTACATAAAATTATAGTATTTTTTATAAAACATAGCCAGCCGTGGTGGCAGGAGCCTGTAGTCCCAGCTACTCAGGAGGATGAGGCAGGAGAATCGCTTGAACCTGGGAGGCAGAAGTTGCAGTGAGCCAAGATTGTGCCATTGCACTCCAGCCTGGGTGACAGAGTGAGACTCCATCTCAAAAAAAAAAAAATTAGTGTTTCATAAGTAAGTCATGTTAGATGGCATAATATTGACAAAATATGTCAGGTCTCTATTATTTCAGTAGAGAAAAATTAAGTAATTTTTTTTTTTGAGATGGAGTCTTGCTCTGTCACCGAGGCTGGAGTGTAATGGCATGATCTCAGCTCACTGCAACCTCCACCTCTGAGGTTCAAGCAGTTCTCCTGCCTTAGCTTCCCAAGTAGCTGGCATTACAGGCATATGCCACCATGCCCAGCTAATTTTTTGTATTTTTAGTAGAGATAGGGTTTAGCCGTGTTGGTCAGGGTGGTCTTGAACTCCTGACCTTGTGATTCACCTGCCTCGGCCTCCCAAAGTGCTGTGATTACAGGTGTGAGCCACCACTCCCGGCCAAATTAGGCCATTTTAAAAGGCTAAACTTTTAAGTGTATTAGGTCAAAAAAAAAAAAAAAAAAACACTATCCAAAGATTTTATTTTTGGGTTTAGTTTTAAGAAGTGAATAAGACCAGTTAACATAAAATTTAAATGATATTCTTAAAAAATTGTAGAGTTCAGTTTAATAAAACAGTAAAGATACACTTTGTTTGATTAATCAGATTAACTTTCAGCTGGAATATGAACACTATCAGATATTAAATTGCAATAAAACCAAAAGTTGTTCAGTTTTTAATTTATTAGCATATGGGAGAGATTTTTTTTTTTCATTCGGTAGTACAACTGCCCCACAGTGGAAAAGTGTCACGTTTAAGGGCCTTTTCTTTAGTTTTAATGTAAATCTTTATCTTAGCAGCCACTTCCAGAACAAACATTTATGAAAATTTTTGCTATTTAAAAAAAAATGCTACTCTGTGTCAAGTTTGTGACTATTGGTTTTTTTTTTATCATATGTATATTTATTCTTTTCTGTGTTTTGTAATAAAATAGTTATTAATATTTGCTAGTTTAACTTTACTCTAAGGAAAACATATATTTTCGAGAACATACTTAGTGGAGCCAGTCATTAGTTTCATTAATTCCTGAGTTTATAAGCGTGGATTATAACTTATACACTAAAATTTATATTTAAAATTAAATTTACTCTAGTTTTTTGCTGCCTGAATCCTTACAAATAAAGTATTTTATATGGCACCATATATCGCATTTAAAGACAAAAAATATTCTTGTCCTTTATTTTTTATTCATTTATTTGTTTTTTTAGAGACAGGGATCTCGCTTTGCTGTCCAGGCTGTTCTCAAATTCCTCATTTCAAGTAGTCCTCCTACCTCAGCCTCCCTAAAATGTTGGGATTACAGGCCTGAGCCATTGTACCTGGCCTTCCCTTATTTTTTAAATGTAAGGAAAACATTTCATTTATGCTTAGAGACTACTACTCTATCTTGAGACTGCAGAGTGCAGTACATATAAACACCATGCATTCTTTGTTCTTTTTTTATACAGAACATTTATAGAAAGAAGTTTTCAGCTACTCCTACATCCTCACCACTAGTACCTTCTGTTTCCCCAGCCTTTGGAGTTTCTAGGAAGTTAAATTACTTAGCTACCTGTTTCATCTACCCATATCCAGTTTCACTCCCTTCCAGTCTGTTCACCATATTGCAGTCAGTAACCTTTTTGAAATTTTAATCTGGACATATTATCACCACTGTCTTAACTCCCTTTCTCCTCCTCTTCTTTAAACCCTTCACTTACTTGTTTTTCCCTTCATTCTTAAAGTCAAAACTCCTTAACAGGGTTTATAAGCCGCCCTTCCCTGTGTCCCCTCTAGTTTTCTCTTCTGAAACCACTTTGTCCATATTTGAGTCTTCCACCACCAGTCTTTGCTTGTACTTTTCTCTTCACCAAGTTCAAGATATCTCAGCCTTGGCACTATTGACTTTTTTTTAGATCAGATAATTATTTGTTCTGGGGAACTGTCCTGTGCATTATAAGAGATGTAGCACCATCTTTCTTCTCTACTCAGTGCATACTACTAGTACTTCCCAGTCATGACAATCACAAATGTCTCCAGACATTGCCAAATGTCACATGGGGAGCAAACCTACCATCCTCATTGAGAATCACTGGCCTAAATAATGTCCATTACATTTTAGCCATTGCATTCTCAGAAAGGCTTCCCTGATTTGACCTAATACCATCTTTACCAGGGGCCTTTCTTCACAGCACTTTCTTCACAGAGATTGTGCCACTACACTCTGGCCTCAGTGACAGAGTGAGACTCTGTCTCCAAAAAAAAAAAAAACAGACCTGAATGGTATAGCAAATCATCAAACTAAATTAGTAAAATTCAGAATGCAGTCTTTTGAAGGACATTTAAAACTTTGCAGTCACAAATAAAGGAGTGATAACTTGTGGTAGACAACAAAATCAAAAGACAAGCATGAAAAAAGTCAGCAGCAGTTCAAATTTAAAATAAAATTAAGGCCAGGCATGGTAGCTCAAGCCTGTAATTCCAGCACTTTGGGAGGCTGAGGTGGGTGGATCGTGAGGTCAAAAGATCGAGACCATCCTGGCCAACATGGTGAAACCCCGTCTCTACTAAAAATATAAAAAATTAGCTGGGCCTGGTGGCTTGTGCCTGTAATCCCAGCTACTCAGGAAGCTGAGGCAGGAGAATCGCCTGAACCCAGGAGGCGGAGCTTGCAGTGAGCCAAGATCACGCCACTACACTCCAGCCTGGGCAACAGAGTAAGACTCTGTTTCAAAAAAGAAAGAAAGAAAACATGAATCCCATGAGTAAAGACAGCTTGGGAGTGGTATAATGAAAAGAGCACAGACTTTTGGACAAACAAAGCTAAATTTGACTATGAACTCTGCCACAGAACAGTTATTTAACTTCTAGTTGCTGTTCTTGCAAACTTGTTTCTCTGGGTAACTTTTCTCCAGTTCAGGTGGCCACTGATAAACTTTCCTACTCCAGTCAAAATGTGAAATGTCTTGTAACCAAATATTTTTACAGCTTAGTTGAAACATACTCATATCAATGAGTTAACATTCCAAAACATGCAGATTTTTAAAATGCCTTTTGTCTCAAGTTTGATGTCGCCTTTGTTTTCAAAGTGTCATTTTTCAAAAGTTACTATGACTATGGATGAAAAATTAGACTTCTAGGTGACTATATTGTGTACCCTCAGGCAAGATTTAGGGAAAGCCTACCTCTCCTTAAAGAAAGTATCCATCTTACTTTACTCCTCAATCAGTAAAATGCTTTTATCAAAGATTATACAAATAATTTTTTTTTTTTTTTTTTGAAATGGAGGCTTGCTCTTGTTGCCCAGGCTGGAGTGCAATGGCACAATCTCAGTAGACTGCAACCTCCACCTCCCAGGTTCAAATGATTCTCCTGCCTCAGTCTCCCCATTAGCTGGAATTACAGGCATGCACCACCACGCCTGGCCAATTTTTGTATTTTTCGTGGAGACAGGGTTTCTCCATGTTGGTCAGGTTGGTCTAGAACTCTTGACCTCAGGTGACCCACCCACCTTGGCCTCCCAAAGTGCTGGGATTACAGGCGTGAGCCACTACACCTGGCCACAAATAATTCTTAAAGAAATTTTTTTAATATAGTAGGCACTTTATATATTTTGTAATATTTATTGTAAGTTTACTTCTAATTGCAGCCCTGTATGATAGGTATTTAGTTTTATTAACTTCGTTAAAAGGGTATCAGAAATCTTTTGGCTGGGGCCAGGCACGATGACTCACATCTGTAATCCCAGCACTTTTGGAGGCCGTGGCAGGCGGATCACCTGAGGTCAGGAGTTCAAGACTGGCCTGGCCAACATGGTGAAACCCCATCTCTACTAAAACTATAAAAGTTAGCCAAGGGTGGTGGTGGGTGCCTGTAGTCCCAGCTACTCAGGAGGCTAAGGTAGAATTGCTTGAATCCAGGAGGCTGAGGTTGCAGTGAGCCAAGATTGTGCCACTGCACTCCAGCCTGGATGACAGAGCAAGATTCCATCTCAAAAAAAAAAAAATCATTTTGGCTGGTCATGGTGGCTCATACCAGTAATTCCAGCACTTTGGGAGCCAAAACAGATGGATCTCTTGAACTCAGGAATTCAAGACCAGCCTGGGCAACATGGTGAGACCCAAAGTCAGGTGACAGAACCAAAGAACTAGGGAACTTTGTTTTTTTGAGATGGAGTTTCACTCTTGTTACCCAGGCTGGAGTGCAATGGCATGATCTCCGCTCACCACAACCTCCGTCTCCTGGGTTCAAGCAATTCTCCTGCCTCAGCCTCCCGAGTAGCTGGGATTACAGGTGTGCGCCACCATGCCCAGCTAATTTTTGTATTTTAGTAGAGACGGGGTTTCACCACATTGACCAGGATGGTCTCGATCTCTTGACCTCGTGAGCCACCGCGCCCGGCCCAGAACTAGGGAACTTTCTACCTCAAAAGGCATTATGTTTGTTATCTTTTTTTTTTTTTTTTTAGAGGAAGTCTTGCTCTGTCACCAAGCTGGAGGGAGTGCAGTGGTCAATCTTAGTTCACTGCAACCTCTGCCTCCCCAGTTCAAGTAATTCTGCCCCCTCAGCCTCCCGAGTAGCTGGGACTACAGGTGTGAGCCACCACGCCCAGCTAATTTTTTGTATTTTTAGTAGAGACAGGATTTCACCATGTTGGCCAGGATGGTCTCTGTCTCTTGATTTCATGATCTGCCACCCTCAGCCTTTCTAAGTGCTGGGATTACAGGCATGAGCCACCAGGCCCGGCCCCCCTTTTTTTTTTTTTTTGAGATGGATTCTTGCTTTGTTGCCCAGGCTGTAGTGCAGTGGTACAATCTCAGTTTACTGCAAACTCTACCTCCAAGATTCAAGTGATTCTCCTGCCTCAAGTGATTCTCTTCTTGAGTAGCTGGGATTATAGGCGCCTACCACCACATCGGCTAATTTTTGTATTTTTAGTGGAGATGGGGTTTCACCATCTTGGCCAGGCTGATCTCAGACTCCTGACCTTGTGATCCGTCCCACCTCAGCCTTCCAAAGTACTGGGATTACAGGTGTAAGCCACTAGGCCTGGTTGTTTTGTTTTGTTTTGTTTTGAGATGGAGTCTGTTACCCATGCTGGAGTATAGTGGTGTGATCTCGGCTCACTACAACCTCAGCCTCCCAGGTAGCTGGGATTACAGATGCACACCACCATACCCAGTTAAGTTTTGTGTTTTTAGTAGAGACAGGGTTTTACCATGTTGGCCAGGCTGATCTCAAACTCCTGACCTCAGGTGATCTGCCCACCTCAGCCTCCCAAAGTGTTTAGATTACAGGTGTGAGCCACCATGCCCAGCTTTTTTTTTTTTTTAATTACCATTTAATACTAATTTTTATTTAATTTTAGACTTTCCAATGGGAGAGACCGGTACATATTTCTTAAAGAGCATAACCAATTCTAACTTTTAAAGTTATGATTAAAATGACATGTTCCCATATTCCCACCAAATAGAGGATAAGAATTCCCAGAAAATAACATTAAGCATATGACTTTCAGCAAACCATATGCAGAACATTGGCTCATTGTCATGTTGCCAGCATCTTATTGGAAGACAGAGTCCCCAGTTTTACCACACAAGAAAAGTTTCCATAATTCAGTCAGTGAACTTGAGGGCTGGGGGATGGTGTTGGCTGCAGCAGGGACTTTTTACCAGATACAGAATGTTCCATGCTCTTCTTTGCTGTCTCCTATTTCTGAGTTAACTTGATGTTTGACCTCAGAGTCAGGCTTGCCTGTGGCAAGAGAGATCATTTTAACCAGTGAGTAATTAAGTGCTTGAATCTGAATGTTGTTTCTTATTCCTCACTCTATGGAAAGTGGTCAGAATGAGCTATGTGGGCCTGGACTTTTTCTTCTACAGAAATAAAATCTGTCCTTTCATTTTAAAGTAGAAAATGGTCCATGTATTTGATTCACTTTGACTTTGACCATTGAAAATAATCAGAAAAAGTTATGGAAGTATGGAACACCAACATTTTGTATTATCTGACAAAAGGATAAAATTTAAGGCTTAACTGAGTCTTTCCCAGCTGCCAAGACTCAGTTATACAGTCTAACATAATCTCTTTCTGCAATTTGGGAAAACCCCTTTCTCTTCATGTACGTGGTAGTTTATATATCCTTCTCTTTTGACACTTAACCTTTCTATATTTTTGTTATGGCTATTGACAGATCGCATAAAGGTAAAACAGGAGTTCTGGAGTTAGACTGCTAGATGAGAAATGGGCGCATTGTATTTGGAAGTTACTATTGACCATAATGGTGTATTTTAGTAGCATGATGACAATTAAAACCCAATGATATTGGATTACGTGGAATTGTGGGCTAGAGGAAAGGTCAGGCCAAAGTCATGCCTGATGTATTTTAATTGTTCTATAAATATTTGTTGACCAGATGAATTCATTCATTCATTAAATAGGAGGGACCAGTGTGTATTTTAGGGTGAGGGAAAAACTTTAGTAAAATGCTAGAGATAGAAAATACACATGAAGAGAGGGAAGGATGTGGGAAGGAAACTAACATTCATTAAGCACCCACTGTGCCAGATGCTTTACATAAATATGCATTTCATATAAATTAGAGATGATTGAGATAGGATCAATCTAGAGTGGATCGATTATCCTCGTGAACCAGTTCTTTCTTGAAAATAACTGGAGTGAAGATTCCAAGGTATATTTTTTTCTTTTCTTTTTTCAAGATCTCCTCCCCCTCAAGTCCAAGACACATTGAGGCAGAGAAGAGGGGCGCTGAGGGGTCACTCTGGAAGCCAGTGAAGTCATTTGCTGAAATTGGAGATTTAGACTAGAGCACCAGTTTCAAACAGCTGCTGTGTGAATTTGGTACGGAGGTGGCATGAATTCTTTCCATGTCCATTCTCCTGTGCACACGTGCATCCACCTGTGCGCAGCTAGGCCAAGTTCCTTGAGGACAGAGATCATGACTTCTTTTTAAGTGAGATTGAATTTCAGTCAATACTGTCACATTTTTTTCTTTGTTGAGACAGGGTCTCGCTGTGTTGCTCAGGCTGACTTTGAACTCCTAGGCTCAAGCAATCCTGCCTCAGCCTCCCCAAATGCTGAGATTATAGGCATGAGCAACTGTGTCCTGCCAATACTATCACTTTTTTTTTTTTCTTTTTTCTTTAGGGAGGATTCATACTCATTTATTTTTACCTTTTTTGAGACAAAGTCTCACTCTGTCGCCCAGGCTGGAGTGCAGTGATGCAATCTCAGCTCACTGCAACCTCTTATCTACCAGGTTCAAGCAATTCTTGTGTCTCAGCCTCCCTAGTAGCTAGGACTACAGGCACATGCCACACCTGGCTAATTTTTATATTTTTAGTAGAGACGGGGTTTCACCATGTTGGCCAGTCTGGTCTCAAACTACAGACATCGTAATCTACCCGCCTCAGCCTCTCAGAGTGCTGGGATTATAGGCATGAGCCGCCATGCCTGGCTACTGTCACTTTTTTTAATCCTCTCACCATAATGCCCCTTTCAATGATCTCAAGAACAATAATCCTCAGTGCATCTCACGTTAAACTTTAAATTCTGCTAACTATTGTTTATTCTTGACTTTGTGGTATATAGATCCTAGTTACTGATTTTTTTTTTTTTTTTTTTATTTTTTGAGATGGAGCCTCACTCTTACCTAGGCTGGAGTGCAGTGCTCAATCTTGGCTCACTGCAACCTCTACCACCTGGATGCAAGCAATTTCTTCTGCCTCAGCTTCCCAAGTAGCTGGGATTACCGGTGCCTGCCACCACACCCAGCTAATTTTTTTATATTTTTAGTAGAGATGGAGTTTCACCATGTTGGCCAGGCTGGTCTGGAACTCCTGACCTCAGGTGATCCATCCACCTTGGCCTCCAGGCGTGAGTCACCACACCTGGCCTGATTTTTAAGTTTTGGAACTCAAGTGAGTCTTCAAGCCAGTGCAGATCTGTTACTTTTAAAAGCTGCCACCAGACCCACTCATACCTGCAATCCCAGGACTTTGGGAGGCTCAGGCAGGATTGCCTAAGCCCAGGAGTTTGAGGCCAGCCTGAGCAACATGGGAAGACCCCATCTCTACAAAAAAATTTAAAAATTAGCAACTGTGACCCCAGCTACTCGGAAAGTTGAGGCAGGAAGACTGCTTGAGCCCAGGAGGTCAAGGCTGGCTGCAGTGAGCCATGTTTGTGCCATTGTACTCTTTCATGAGCAACAGAGCAAGATCCTGTTCCAAAAAAAAAGCTGCCCCTGGGGCCAGGTGCAGTGGCATCTGCCTGTAGTTCCAGCTACTTGGGAGGCAGAGGCAAGAGACACAACCTCTTTTTAAAAAAATAAAAGTTCCCACCAGTCTGTCATTTTTTGTAAATGAAATTAGTTGATTTTTAACAGAGTTTTGTTTTAGCAACCAATCAGTTTTACCTAGTTCTTACAGACCACTCCTTTAGCTCTGGTCACATTCATCAACATAAATGGCCACTTGGCTCCCACTGATCAAGTCTGCATTCTGAAACGAGGTTTTGTTTTCTAGAGCTTCTCTTTAGTGATATATTTCAAAGAGTAAGCTGCTAATTATAAGGAGGTCTAACCTCCAATCTGATTCTTACAGAAAACAACTCTAAATCTCCAAAAGCAAGGGCAATTGGAAGTTCTTTTGTGATAAAATGTGCTGTAAGGCAGTAGCAACATTATACCTGATAAAATACACTTGGATAAAGTATGGTCTTCCTTCTACACAGCCAGGAAGAAACCATGGTATCTTGTGTTCATAATACCACTCCTCCCTCAGTGGGCTAACTGAAGAACAAAAGAGGTTTTAATCATTTGAAAGGGCACAGATGTGAATGAAATTCAAGATGTTTTAATCCCAAATCCTGGTGTTAAATCACAATGAATTTTAGAAGGTGCCAGAGACTGTTGGCCCAAAATTGTGTATATGAGAAAGCCCTAGATTGTCTAGTATAGTGTGTGATTTTCATCCTGGATATATTTTATGTTGGGGTGCCCTTCCAAGATCCTGGATGTAAAGAAACATGATTAGGGGGCTACCACATTTCAGATCCAAAGCAAGTAGAATACATCAGTTACCAGTTTTTTCTTATAGTATCAGCTTCAAAGATTTGTATACTCAGCCCGGCATGGTGGCTCATCCCTGTAATCCCAGCACTTTGGGAGGTCAAGGCAGCTGGATCACCTGAGGTCAGGAGTTTGAGACCAGCCTGGCCAACATGGTGAAGCCCCATCTCTACTAAAAATACAAAAACTAGCCGGGTGTAGTGGCACACGCCTATAATCCCAGCTACTCAGGGGGCTGAGGCAGGAGAATCGCTTGAAGCCGGAATTTCGCCACTGCATCCCAGCCTGGGTGATAGCTACAGACTCCATCTCCAAAAACAAAACAGAATGAAACAAAAGATTCACATATGCTCTTCAGTTAAATAGTAACGATAATAACACTTTCATTCCAGTCACACAGGATTACTAGATCCTGTTTTTACTAGGTTAAATACGAGTTGATTTTCAGTTAGCACCTATTCATTCATTCCCATATTAATAAGAGGCTGAAAGGCTATAAATATTAATGAGTCAGCACGATGGCCTTTGGCTTCTTCAGAAAGATTGCATGATAAACTCCCCCACCCTTTTCTGAGCAGTCTACCTTACTAGGAAAAGACAGTTTCATGTGGAGGGTAATCTGTCATTTTTGAATAAGGGCAAGAGTCTGAGGTCCATTCTGAGTCACTATGAATAGAGTTCTAGTATTGGTTGGTCCCTGGGGAAACTGGTGGTTAAATACTGTGAGAACCTTTATCAGACAGGAAATGACAACTCATTAAAATACTAACCGTTAAGCCTGTTTAGATCACTGCCTAGTGGGTAGGAAGGAAAATTTTTAACTCTATAACATTTGACTAAAATGTGCACATTTCTGAAGATGGGGAATTATTTATAAGACTGTTACTGAGAAAGGGAATTGCTAGGCTGTCCTGTTGCTCAACTTCTCCCACACGCTGTTTGCCTCTTTTGTATACATGACAGATCAGCTTGTAATGAGAATAGGGTAGGAAAGGGCTTTAATTTCATTCCTGAAAATGTATCCTACTAGTGCCTTAAATGTAAAATTCAGTCTCTCCAGCAGAAGTGCTAGCTTCAGTTAGAACAGGACCATTTTCTATATAGGTATCTACTCCTGTGCTCCTGGGCCAAATCTCAATTGATAGAATTATCTGGGGTCAGAGGATAAATGTGATGTATTGATGTATGTACAGTAGTCCTGATTCAGTCAAGAAAATTCTAAATTCATTTAGAACATAATGAAATTTTATTACTCTGGGCACAGGTTTTTAGTCTTCTGAAGTTGAGCTATCAGATGTTTTGGAGGGGAGGAGGCAGGGGACAGGAGCTACCTCTGTTGCCCACACTAGAGCAACCTCTGCCTCCCAGGCTCAAGCAATCCTCCCACCTCCTGGCACATGCCAGCCTGCCCAGCCAAATTTTATTTATTTATTTTTTTGAGACAGAGTTTTGCTCTTGTTGACCAGGCTAGAGTGCATTGGTGCGATCTCGGCTCACTGCAACCTCCGCCTCCTGCGTTCAAATGATTCTCCTGTCTCAGCCTTCTGAGTAGCTGGGATTACAGGCATCCACCACCGGCTGATTTTGTATTTTTTACTAGAGACAGGGTTTCTCCATGTTGGCCAGGCTGGTCTCGAACTTCCAACCTCAAGTGATCCACCCTCCTCAGCCTCCCAAAGTGCTGGGATTACAGGCATGAGCCACCTCACCCGACCAAATTTTAAATTTTTTGTAGAGATGAGGTCTTAGTGCTATATTCCCCAGGCTGGTCTTGAACTCATGGGGCTCAAGCCATCTTCCCACCTCAGCTTCCCAAAGTGCTGGGATTACGGTGAGTCACCAAGCCCAGCACCCTTTTCTTTTTTTTTATAGTATCCTGACCTGAATCTTCTCCTGAAAACTTTTTTTTTTTTTTCTTTTTTTTTTTCATTTATAAGCTTTCAGGGATCTGGCACCCTGAGTTTTTTGTTTTTGTTTTTGTTTTTTGAGACAGAGTTTCGCTGTTGTTACCCAGACTGAAGTGCAATGGCATGATCTCGGCTCACCGCAACCTCCACCTTCTGGGTTCAAGCAATTCTCCTGCCTCAGCCTCCCGAGTAGCTGGGACTACAGGCATGCACCACCATGCCCAGCTAATTTTTTGTATTTTTAGTAGAGACAGGGTTTCACCTTGTTGACCAGGATAGTCTCGATCTCTTGACCTCGTGATCCACCTTCCTCAGCCTCCCAAAGTGCTGGGATTACAGGCATGAGCCACTGCGCCCAGCCAAGAGATTGTTTTTATACTTTCTGATTGATTATCAGAGGGATATTAACCAAGCACAATGGAATAAAGGTTAAAAAAAAAAAAAAAAAAAAGTTGTGCCCAGACTTTTTTTTAAGACAAAAGGCTTATTACTTTTTGTAAAAAGGCTACAGCCTCCTTACTAGAATTTATGTCAGACAGAATGTTTTTCAGCAGGGTAAATATAACCTGTATGCTCACATTAATGTTAAGATTCTCAAAAAAGTGGTTGAGAAAGAAGCAGAGCCTATATTAAATAAAAAATTTACTTTATTAATGCTGGTAAATATTCTTAGGCTTAGCGGTTTCAACTGCTTAGACTTTAAATATACCCTCATAAAAACAACAAGGTGAATCAATCTTTTTTGTTTGTTTTTTAAGAGACAGATTCTCCCTTGTAGCCCAGGCTGGAGTGTAGTGGTATAATTTTATATCACTACAGCTTCAACCTCCTGGACTCAAGCTGTCCTCCCCCCCTTAGCCTCTTGAGTAACTAGGACTACAGGTGTGCACCTGGTTAATTTTGTGTGTGTGTGAAAATGAGGGTCTCATTATGTTACCGAAGCTGGTCTTCAACTCTTAGACTATAGCAGTCCTCCCACCTCAGTCTCACAAACTGCTGGGATTACTGGCATGAACCACTCTACCCTGCCTGGCCAGATTTCAGATCTTATTTATTTATTATACATATATAGTCTATTGATGTATTGAGAGAGAGACAGGCCCTTGCTTTTCCATCCCAGGCTAGAGTGCAGTGGTTCAATCCTAGCTTACTTTAACCTTGTATTCCTAGGCTCACAGGATCCTCCCATCTCAGCCTCTCAAAGAGATATGACTACAGGCCTTTGCCATCACACTCAGCTACTTTTTTAAGTTGTTGTAGAGACAGGGGTCTCACTATGTTGCCCAGTCTGGTCTTGAACTCCTGGCCTCAAGTGGTCCTCCTGCCTGAGCCTCCCAAAGTGCTGGGCTTGCAGGCATGACCCATCTCAATCACAACCAGACTAAAATACAGATTTCTTGTCAGATAAGTAATTTCCAGAAACAGAATAACATATATATTAAAAACCATAGAAAAATGATAGATTTTGTTTGCAAATTGGCTAGGGCTTTTGGCACAATTTTGCCCAAATGTTCTTTTGAATGGATTTTGTTTTGTTTTGTTTTGCTTTGCTTTTTACAGTATTTAAGCTTGCCAAGAAGGTTGTCTTAGGTCTGTTTAACAGATTCATAGGTATGTAAGCATGGGAAAATACTGTACCCATGAAACCAATTTTGAGCTCTGAGTAGGTTTCAAGTTTGTGTTTTTTTCTTTAATTAGAAAAAAAAAAAATCTTGTATTTGCCTACCTGATGTTTGGTGTTTTTTTTTTTTTAACAGAAGTTAATAACAAAAGTGTAAAAATTGCCATTCGCATCATTTGTTGGAAATGTGTTTGTCTGTTTCAGAGACAGGATCTCACTATTTTACGCAGGCTGGAATGCCGTGGCTATTCACAGGCCTGATTATAGCTCACTACAGCCTCCGTCGCAACTCCTGGGCTCAAGAGAGCCTCCTGCTCAGCCTCCAGATTAGCATGCACCACTCCCAGTGGAAAAAAAAATTTTTTTTTTCTTTTTTTTTGAGACAGAGTTTCGCTCTTGTTACCCAGACTGGACTGCAGTGCAGTGGCACGATCTCGGCTCACCGCAACCTCCGCCTTCTGGGTTCAAGCAATTCTCCTGCCTCAGCCTCCCGAGTAGCTGGGACTACAAGCGCGCACCACCATGCCCAGCTAATTTTTGTATTTTTAGTAGAGACAGGGTTTCACCTTGTTGACCAGGATGGTCTCAATCTGTTGACCTCGTGATCCACCTGCCTTGGCCTCCCAAAGTGCTGGGATTATAGGCGTGAGCCACTGTACCCGGCCCAAATTTTTTTTTTTTATCTTATATTTGCTGTTATGTTTGTGCCAGGAATACAACTATGAAGAAACTACACACTAAGAATTTTCTATCCACTGTGTTGAAGGTCCACAGCAAGGAAAAGCAAATGAGATAGACTTTTTTTTTTTTTGTCACATAGGATGGAGTGCAGTGAGTGGCTCACTGCAACCTCCACCTCCCCTGTTCAAGCAATTCTCATGCCTCAGCCTCCCAGGTAGGTGGGACTACAGGCACCCACCACCATGCCTGGCTAATTTTTTTTTGGAGATGGAGTCTCACTCTGTTGCCCAGGCTGGAGTGAAGAAGCATGATCTCGGCTCACTGCAACTTCCGCCTCCTGGGTTTAAGTGATTATCCTGCCTCAGCCTCCCAAATAGCTTGGATTATAGGTGACTGCCACCATGCCTGGCTAATTTTTGTAGTTTTAGTAGAGACAGGGTTTCACCACGTTGGCCAGGCTGCTCTTGAACTCCGGACCTCAAGTGATCCCAAAGTGGAGGCCTTGGCCTCCCAAAGTGCTGGGATTACAGGGTTAAACCACCACGCCCTGCCAATTTTTTTGTGATTTTAGTAGAGACGGGGTTTCACCATGTTGGCCAGGCTGGTCTCAAACTTCTGACTTCAGGGATGATCCACCCACCTCTGCCTTCCAAAGTGCTGGGATTACAGGCGCAAGCCACTGTGCCTGGCTGAAATTCTTTTTTTTTTTCCCACCCCCCTCCCTTTTTTTTTAAGATGGATTCTTGCTCTGTTGCCCAGGCTGGAGTGCAGTGGCATGATCTCAGCTCACCACAACCTCCACCTCCCCGGTTCTCCTGCCTCAGGCTCCCAAGTAACTGCACTACAGGCATGCGCCACCGTGGCCAGCTAATTTTTGTATTTTTAGTAGAGACAGGCTTTCACTGTGTTGGCCAGGCTGATCTCAAACTCCTGACCTCATGATCCATCCGCTTCAGCCTCCCAAAGTGCTAAGATTACAAGCATGACCACCTTATCCAGCCTGTAACTATTTGAATTTAATCAGAGCCTAAGGGCAAGTTGGAGGACTTCACTCACTTACTATGGAGTCTTTAGCAAGGTACACAGGGTTGCTCTGAATTTAATGGCTTAGGGAGAATGGCATTTAGGGTATTTCCTAAACCAACTATAGAAAACCTTTGAACTGTGTTGCAAGTTATTACCCCCACCCCATATGTGCACTTTAAATTAATTTTTTTTTTTTTTTTTTTTTTTTTGAGACAGAGTTTTGCTCTTGTTACCCAGGCTGGAGTGCAATGGCACGATCTCGGCTCACTGCAACCTCCGCCTCCTGGGTTCAAGCAATTCTCCTGCCTCAGCCTCCCGAGTAGCTGGGACTACAGGCATGCACCACCATGCCCAGCTAATTTTTGTATTTTTAGTAGAGACGGGGTTTCACCTTGTTGACCAGGTTGGTCTCGATCTCTCGACCTCGTGATCCACCTGCCTCTGCCTCCCAAAGTGCTGGGGTTATAGGCGTGAGCCACCGCGCCTGGCCTAAATTAATCTTAAATGTCAGAATGGAGTCTTGCTTCTGGTCTGCTGCTTGAAAATAACTTGATGGATGAGATTTAGAGCTAGCATTATTGTTTGCCTTAAATGTATGTTGAGAGTGAGAGCTGGCCGGGCATGGTGGCTCACTCCTGTAATCCAAGCACTTTGGAGGCCAAGGCCGGCAGATCACCTGAGGTCGGGAGCCTGACCAACATGGTGAAACCCCATCTTGGGAAAAAAAAAAAAGTGAGAGCTGTGGCCAGGTGTGGGGGCTCACACCTGTAATCCTAGCACTTTGGAAGGCCAAGGTGAACGAATCACCTGAGGTCGAGGGTTCGAGACGAGGCTGACCAACATGATGAAACCCCCTCTATACTAAATGTCCAAAATTAGCCAGGTGTGGTGGTCCATGCCTCTAATCCCAGCTACTAGGGAGGCTGAGGCAGAAGAATTGCTTGAACCCGGGAGGCTGAAGTTGCTGTGAGCTGAGATCATGCCATTGCACTCCAACAAGAGTAAAACTTTGTCTCAAAAAAAAAAAAAAAAAAGGAATGAGCTGTAATTTCTATTTTCATCGAGTTCATTACTAAAATAGATTTAGTGATAATTAAGAAAATTATAGCATAAAAGTACTTTGTTGAAGCTGAGGCATTAGTAACCTAAGCCATTGTTTGTAGAGGTAGAGAGATGAAAAACAGAAGTAACTAAAATTTTGATGACAGTTTGGTAAACCAAGGTAGGAGGATCTTTTTGAGGTCAGGAATTTGAGACCAGCCTGGGCAATATAGCGAGACCCCCATCTCTACAAAATATAAAAAGAAAAATAATAAAACTTCACCTCTGTTTTTAACTGTTTTCCTAGTCTTTCATGGAAACCTACATAGAGACATCCCCCACCTCACTAAAAACTCCCCAAAGTTTATAAAACATAGCAAATTGGTATATTAATCTCAGCATTATCCCCAAGATAAGTCATACATCATGTGAATACACATCATGTGATGTACTCTAGGAGCTAAAGTGTATCTATCAGCTAAAGTATATCTCTTTAAGTATTATTATTTTTTTTTTTTTGAGACGAAGTTTCACTCTTGTTACCCAGGCTGGAGTGCAATGGCACGATCCCGGTTCACTGCAACCTCCGCCTCCTGGGTTCAAGCAATTCTCCTGCCTCAGCCTCCCGAGTAGCTGGGACTACAGGCGTGTGCCACTATGCCCAGCTAATTTTTTCTATTTTCAGTAGAGACGGGGTTTCACCTCGTTGACCAGGATGACCCCCCCACCTCAGCCTCCCAAAGTGCTGGGATTATAGGCATGAGCCACCTCACCCAGCCCTATCTCTTTAATTATTATGGGTACGGCCGGGCATAGTGGCTCACGGCTGTAATCCAAGCACTTTGGAGGCCAAGGCGGGCAGATCACCTGAGGTCGGAAGTTCAAGACCAGCCTGACCAACATGGTGAAACCCCTGTCTTAAAAAAAAAAAAAAGAAAGAAAACTGTTCTTATGGGTCCATAAAGTATATCTCTTAATGGACTTACAATGGCAAATTAGTTACCTTTTCAAATCATTTTGAAGAGAATCTAGAATGATTGTTTCTAGTCCCTCATTTCCCTAAGCAACAACGAAAACATTATAATCTTTCTAACATTTGGGTCTTGGTTCTGAATTTTCTCTTAAAAAATGGATTGACTGTGGCTATCCCTAGTAGTTTAAAAAAACAACTTAGAGTACTGTTTTTGGTTTTTGTTTTTGTTTGAGCTGGAGTTTCACTCCTGTTACCCAGGCTGTAGTGTAATGGCGTGATCTTGGCTCACCGAAACCTCTGCCTTCCGGGTTCAAGGGATTCTCCTGCCTCAGCCTCCACAGTGGCTGGGATTACAGGCCTGCACCACCGCACCTGCCTAATTTTGTATTTTTGGTAGAGGTGGAGTTTTTCCATGCTGGTCAGGCTGGTCTCAAACTCCTGACCTCAGGTGATCTGCACACCTCAGCCTCCCAAAGTGCTGGGATTACAAGCATGAGCCATCAAGCCCGATCAGAGTACTGTTAAAGTAAAAAAATTGATTTATGAAAAGGAAAGTTCTTATAAATTTGCAGTTTTCAAAGTCAGTCTTTTTGTGCATATATTTTGCTGGCATTTTTTTTACGTTCATGTCATTTATTTCTAGTCTAAATGGATGAGCTATTTGCACTCCCACCTATAACATAAGGAAAGATTACTAGTCTACCTCCCTAATGTAAGGCCACTTAAAAGTCAGGGCTGGGCGCAGTGGCTCACAAAAGAAGTGAGGTGTGGCCGGGCTCAGTGGTTCACGCCTATAATCCCAGCACTTTGGGAGGTGGATTACTTGAGGTCAGGAGTTCAACACCAGCCTGGCCAACATGGTGAAACCCCATCTCTACAAAAATACAAAAATTAGCTAAGTGCTGTGGCAGGTGCCTGTAATCCCAGCTACTCAGGAGGCTAAGGCAGGAGAATCGCTTGAACCTAGGAGGCGGAGGTTGCAGTGAGCTGAGATTGCACCATTGCACTCCAGCCTGGGCAACAGAGCGAGACTCTGTCTCAAAAAAAAAAAAAGAAGTCAAGTGAATTTGAGAGTCAGTATACTTAATAGGGTGAGCATTAGGCACTGTTGCAAATACATATTGGAATCTCTTTGACTCTAAGAAATAGTTTGAATTTATTTACCTCTTACCTCTATGTGACAGATAAGAAACTAAAAGGTACAGAAAATAGAGATATTTGATTTTTCTAAGTTGCCCCAAACTACCATTTTTTAAAAACACCTGCAAGCGTGTCTAAAACAGGAGCCTGTTAGCTCCAGCTGCCAAACCGGTTTAACAGCACTGCCTCCCTGTATTCTGGGTGAGAAGGAGCTCCGAGTACATAAATTTATCAAAGATCACTATCCCAATCATTTTAGGAAAAGTTGTTACTAATGCACTGGAGTTCTGTGCAAACCATGTACCATAAACCATGAAATGATTCAAAGTTCATAGTTCCTTCTTTGTTCCTTTGTTAATCACTGACTTCTGACTAGTGGGAGGTGCCTCCCAAGTTTGCTAATGCATTCTTTTTGGATAAGGATGACGCACAGATTGTCCTAATAAGGACTTAGATTGAGAAAGGACCGCCCCCTTCTGAGATGAGGGGACAAGTCAGAGAGAGGGCGGGCAGTTTCTTTTTTAACTAGGGATGACACAAGCATAAGTCATTTCCTTATTAATCGGTTCAAACCAGTTCTTACAGGAACTGGTGGTGATAAATGTGGGACTTCTCAGAAGTCATTCATTTTATTCTTTGTGCCACACCAGAGTACAGTATCAGCTGAGCTGGCCTTACTCTGAGGACTAACTCTTCTGCTAGAAGCTGTTCCTGATTTACAGCTCTTAGTTTCTCCCAGACATGTTGCTGAGAGAGATCTTGCTTTTCAAGGAGTTGTTAGAAGGAATATATATATATATATATATTTTTTTTTTTACCATAAAGAGCTCACAGAATTTCAGCAGTTCTCTGATGTTTATATTTTATTCCTCTTCCTATCCAATTCCCTGCCTTTTGAATCCAGGTGGTAAGTGCATTTTCTTTAATGTTTTTCCTGCTTTCCTTCCCCAATGTATCTTTTTCCTTGGGCTACTGTACCCTGCTCCCAGTGCTGTCCCCGGCATAGGTCCATCTCTGCAGAAGCCATTTCAGGAGTATCTGGAGGCTCAACGGCAGAAGCTTCACCACAAAAGTGAAATGGGCACACCACAGGTGAGACTTGATTCCGGTTTCTTCTTCTCCCCTCTGGGAAGTTTCAGGCTGAAATTATATTCATAGCTCTCACATTTTTAGGCAAATAAGTGAGGTTGGTTTGCCAGTGTTCCTTGACAGAAGTTGAGCTTCTGTCTCTATGTATGCTTTACTGGGAAATATGTCTTTGTCTTAAACCAGAAAGTGTCCCCAAAACAAGGGTGGAGCCAGTGGAAAATAATGGTTCTGTTGTACAGAATGAATTGTTGCCTTAATCTTAAATGATGTATTAGATAGACTTCCCAAGTAGACTAAAAAGTTAAAATTTACAGCATAACAAAGTGTTAGACTTACTGAGGTGACTTGAATATCTCCCTTTGTTTTTGATTCTATTTTTCTTTTCACCTGTGGGAAAATGATCATTTATTTAATAAACCAAGGCTCTTATCATAGCTAAACTGTAAAACTTAAACTAAGACTGTTGGGCCAGGCACGGTGACTCACGCCTGTAATCCCAGCACTTTGGGAGTCCAAGGCGGGCAGATCATGAGATCAGGAGTTCAAGACCAGTCTGGCCAGCATAGTGAAACCCTGTCTCTACTAAAAATCAAAAATCAGCTGGTTGCAGTGGCACGCACCTGTAGTCCCAGCTACTGGGGAGGCTGAGGCAGCAAAATCGCTTGAACCCTGGAGGCAGAGGTTGCAGTGAGCCAAAACCATGCTGTTGCACTCCAGCCTAGGTGACAAAGTGAGACTCCGTCTCAAAAAAAAACCACAAACTAAGACTGTCTTTTTTGTAAATGATTTTGAGGCAAAGGGAAATGACTAGAAGTCAGCAATAACCTGATGAGTAAGCAATAACCTGAAATGGGAAACTCCCGGGAAGCACAGGTTTTTTGTTTGTTTGAGATGGAGTTTCCCTCTTGTTGCCCATGCTGGAGTGCAATGGCGTGATCTCTGTTTACTGCAACCTCTGCCTCCCCGGTTCAAGTGATTCTCCTCCCAAGTAGCTAGACAGGCATGTACCACGCCTGGGTAATTTTTTGTATTTTAGTAGAAACGGGGTTTCACCATGTTAGCCAGGTTGGTCTTGAACTCCTGACTTCAGGTGACCAGCCCGCCTCTGCTGCCCAAAGTGCTGGGATTACAGGTGTGATACTGCACCCCGCCGGAAGCAAAATTTTTTTTAATGGCCTTGCACTTTTCATGTGGCTCTCATCTGCCCTCAGTCGACCAAACATAACATCAGAAACAGATACATTTATGTTTTCAAAACAGCTCCCTCTACTGCAACAAAAATATTTAACTGTCTTGACACTATTCACAAGTATCTGCATGACAACTTCAGAGTTGAGTTTAATCAAAGACTTTATTCTCAGCCATGCGCCGTGGCTCACGCCTGTAATCCCAGCACTTTGGGAGGCTGAGGCGGGTGGATCACGAAGTCAAGAGATCGAGTCAACATGGTGAAACCCTGTCTCTACTGAAAAGACAAAAAATTAGCTGGGCATGGTGGCATGTGCCTGTAATCCCAGCTACTCAGGAGGCTGAGGCAGGAGAATTGCCTGAACCTAGGAGGCAGAGGTTGCAGTGAGCCATGATTATGCCATTGCACTCCAGCCTGGGTAACAAGAGCGAAACTCCGTCTCCAAAAAAAAAAAACACTTTATTCTTAGGTCCAAGTAGAAGAGACCTCACACTCACCCCATTCTAAACTATATGATTCAACACTGATTTTTCCATCTGACAAAGTGAAATCTTGATAGTTGGATGTAAAAAGGAGAGGAATGGAGATTTTGGAATAGCTGAGGTTGCTTACTATTCATTTTTAATTGTTTAGGCTTTGTAAGTTGCATACTTCAAGTTTTCATTATTTTCCTTAACGCATAGTAGATGATCCCCTTTTTACTACTGAACTAATGAAGCCTTTTTCATCACATTGTTCTGCATTTATTTCAACAGGGAGAAAACTGGCTGTCCTGGATGTTTGAAAAGTTGGTAGTTGTGATGGTGTGTTACTTCATTCTATCCATTATTAACTCCATGGCACAAAGTTACGCCAAACGAATCCAGCAGCGGTTGAACTCAGAGGAGAAAACAAAATAAGCAGAGAAAGTTTTAAACTGCAGAAATTGGAGTGGATGGGTTCTGCCTTAAATTGGGAGGACTCCAAGCCAGGAAGCAAAATTCCCTTTTCCAACCTCCATCAATTTTTAAAACTTTTTTCCTGAAAGCAATTTAGTCCATACTTTGCACTGACATACTTTTTCCTTTGTGTCCTAAGGTAAGGTATCCACCCTCAATCCAATCCACCTTGTGTTTTCTTAGCGTGGGCTGTGATGTGCAGCAGCAAACTTTGCAACAGAGACTGGCCTTCTGTTTGTTACTTTGAAAAGGCCCGCAAGATACAATTGGAGAATTCCCACCACACAGAAAAAGTTCCTAAGTATGTGAAATATGTCAAGCTTTTTAGGCTTGTCACAAATGATTGCTTTGTTTTCCTAAGTCATCAAAATGTATATAAGTTACCTAGACTGGATAACAGTCTTGCATGTTTATCATGTTTCAATTTAGTATTCCATACTGCCCAACCCTCTCCCACCCTCAAAAGAGGGCCATTTTATGATGCATTGCACACCCTCTGGGGAAATGGATCTTTAAATTTCGAGACAGTATAAGGAAAATCTGGTTGGTGTCTTACAAGTGAGCTGACACCATTTTTTATTCTGTATATTTAGAATGAAGTCTTGAAAAAACTTTATAAAGACATCTTTGATCATTCCAAAATTGTGTCCGTTTTCTCGAGCGTTTTTTATTTTTTACTTTTAGCTTACACCAGCTGAATGGCAGTCTTGCCTAATCCACCTGCATCAAGAATTTCTTAAGCCTTCATTTATTTGCATGAGAGAGCCCCAAAATAGGTTTTGATATGCTGAAACTGGGCTGCTACATACTGCTAAGTGTTATCTCTGGGATTGGCCTACCTGGGGATTTCTTGGTTTGTGAACACAGGAGAGGAGAGATATCTCATGCACATGAAAGGATATGGAGATAGATACTATGCATTTCTTAAAACACACACACACTCATATCTGTGTTTTCTAGCATGTACTCTGGTTTCAGCAGACACAAATGTATATGTAACCCAGTTTTCTTGCCTTTCTGTAAGTGTTTTATTCTTAATATGATTTTTTTTCCATTGGGATGTTTTTGGTTGAACTTGTTTGTTTTGCTTGAGAGGAAAATAAACAGTTTTATTTTTTTTCTTTAGGAAAATTGATACTGAGCCTTGTGTCAGAATAGAATAGAATTGGGGTTTGATCTCAACAGGCCAGAAATGCCTTTTTTTTTTAATCCTGCCTGAATGTCTGCTTGTTTTGCCTACCATCATCGTGACATCTCCATGGCTGTACCACCTTGTCAGGTAGCTTATCAGACTGATGTTGACTGTTGAATCTCATGGCAACAGCAGTCGATGGGCTGTCTGACATTTTGGTATCTTTCATCTGACCATCCATATTCAATGTTCTCATTCAAACATTACCGCATCATGGTTTATGATCAGAAACTCTGGTCCATCTGTCTAGTGGCACTTTGAGTCTTTCATGCTATAAATGCAGCATATGGAGGGAGAATTTTATGGGGAAATGCGTTTCATCTCTTTCACCTGTATTTTAGTTGGTGTTTAAAGAAAGGAAAGAGGAAAGGAAATATGAATTGTACTATTTGTACCAAATCTTTGGGATTCATTGACAAATTCATTTCAGGGTGGTGTATTATTAAAAAGACACAAAAATCTTTGTTTCCTAAGCTGAAGTTCTAGTTGATACATCTGACTTGTGATGACTGTTTCTGCACTGTCTTTCCAATGAATTTGCTTTCAAAATAAATGAAGAGCAGCTTTCCTTCTTTCCTCTTGTAAGTGTTCAGGTGTGGCATGCTCAGAGGTTCCTGCTGGATTCCATCTGGAGTGGTGTGATAACCTTCTTTTTCAGCTGTTCGTGTCTTCCTTTCTTGTATCTACCAAAGTGGAGACAACTACATGAACCCAAAGATACACAGTACCTACTTAATTCCAATTGACGGGAGACCAGAGAATTCGCAAGTGGATGGTTTGTTATCACTGTAAATAAAAAGAGGGCCTCAGATGGATTCTATCTCTACTTTGTATCTATCTCTCATTTTGTGCCTTACATATCTGCAGGGTTTTATCATTTTCCAACTTGGTGACTGTCAAGCAATGCAACACATCAGCAGTTTATACCCTGAATTGCTGAGGAACAGCTCTCTTACAACAGACAATGTTGGCCAGGCACAGTTGCTCACGTCTGTAATCTCAACACTTTATTTATTTTTTTAAAGACGGGGTTTCACCATGTTGGTCAGGCTGGTCTCGAACTCCCGACCTCAGGTGATCTGCCTACCTTGGCCTCCAACATGCTTGGATTACAGGCGTGAGCCCCCACACCCGGCCTATCTCAACACTTTAGTAGGCCAAGGCAGGTAGATCACCTGAGGTCAGGAGTTTGAGACCACCAGCCTGGACAACATGGTGAAACCCCGTCTCTACTAAAAACACAAAAAAATTAGCTGGGCATGGTGGTATGCGCCTGTAGTCCCAGCTGTTCGCAGGAGAATCTCGCTTGAACCCTGGAGGTGGAGGTTGCAGTGAGCCAAGATTGCATTACTGCACTCCAGCCTGAGCGACAGAGCGAGACTCCATCTCAAAAAAAAAGACAATGTCACATGAAAATGTGCAATGTCCGGTTTTCCCATAGTTTTCTATATTCTCTGTGTATGAGTAATCTGAAGTATGAGTCTGGGAAGGAAGGTTTTTAGTTTCATTCACATAGTGGCCACCTCTCCATTCCCTATGAATGCTAGCATGAAGTTTCTTAGATGCACTAGTTAATTACTGAAACTCCTGCACAAGCTCAGCCTCTGCCACCAAAGTGCTCTGTGCTATCTAGCCTTAGTAGGACAGCATAAGGTTCTTTTGTCATTTCACCAGTCATTCAACAGTGACTCATTTGAGTACAGATTATGCACTAGCTAAATAACTAGTTGCGCTCATATACTGAGATGGATTGTTTAGCCTGAACCATGTGTAAGACACTCATAGAGATGCCCAACCTTTTGGTGTCAAAAAGCCTTTCCATATATTATTTCAAAACCTGTTTTCCCCCATGTGTAATAGTCTATGTTAATGAAGGTTTGGGTTTCTCCCACATTGTTCATGACCTGAGAAAGTTTAAAAGAGCCTAGGTTTCTTTCATCTATAAAAATAGAAGAGATAGAAGGACAGTTTGTCTAAAGAATAAATCTGTTAACATATAAAGTACTGAAATATAGGCTGGGTGCGGTGGTTCACACTTATAATCCCAATACTTTGAGAGGCCAAGGCAGGAGGATTCCTTGAGCCCAGGAGTTCAATACCATCCTGGGCAATATAGCAAGAGCCCTGTCTACAAGAAAATAAAAAGTACAGCAATAAAAGTTACTTTTTTGGAGGGGGGATGAGTATTCGCCATGTCACCCAGGCCAGAGTGCAGTGGCACAGTCACGGCTCTCTACAGCCTTGATCTCCCAGGCTCAAGCAATTCTCTCACCTTGGTCTCCCTGGTAACGACCAGCATAAACCACCATACCTGGCTAATTTTTAAATTTTTTGTAGAGACAGGGTCTCAATATTTCGCTCAGGCCAATCTTTAACTCCTAGGCTCAAGTGATCCTGCCTTGGCCTGCCAGAGTGCTGGGATTATAGGCGTGAGTCACCATGCTGGGTATTCCCAATCAAAGACAGGCCAGGCGCAGTGGCTCCTGCCCATAATCCCAACATTTTGGGAGGCTGAGGTGAGCGGATCACCTGAGGTCAGGAGTTTGTGACCAGCATGGTGAAACTCCATCTCTACTAAAAATACAAAAATTACCTAGGCTTGGTGGCACATGCCTGCTACTTAGGAGACAGAAGAATCACTTGAATCCAGGAAGTAGAGGTTGCAGTGAGCCAAGATCGCACCACTGCACTCCAGCCTTGGCAACAGAGCAAGACTGTCTCACGAAAAAAGAAAAAAAAAACTGAGCATCTGATATACATGGAAGAATTTCACAACATTGCATTCACTCCTCCAGAAACAAAGATATATTTTTAAATGCTTTCTTACTATATGTGCCCTTGTATTTTAGATACTCTGTCAAACTTTTGTTAAGTGAAAAAAAGTTGTACTAAAGAAGTTAAAGCCAGGCCAGGCGTGGTGGCTCACAGCTGTAATCCAAGCACTTTGGAGGCCAAGGTGGGCGGATCACCTGAGGTTGGGAGTTCAAGACCAGCCTGACCAACATGGTGAAACCCCGTCCTTTTAAAAAATAAGTAAATAAATAAAATAAAAATTTTAAAAAAAAGAAAACCAAAAAAAGTTTAACTTTCCCATCTGAAAATATTGATATTTTCTGATTTTTTTTCATTATAAAGAATATTGATCATCACAGTTGCTCATTCCTATAATACTAGCACTTTGAGAGGCCAAGGCAGGGAAATCACTCCTGAGCCCAGAAGTTAGAGACCAGCCTGGACAATATAATGAGACCTCTCTACAAAATATTTAAAAGCCAAGCATGACGGCATGTGCCTGTAGTCCCAGGCTGAGGTGGGAGGATCACCTGAGCCCAGGGAAGTTGAGGCTATAGTGAGCCATGATTGTGTCACTGCACTCCAGCCTCGGTGACACAATTAGACCCTGTCTCTCTCTCTCTCTCTCTCTCTCTCTATATATATATATATATATATATACATATATATATATATATATATGTATATATATATATATATATGTATGTGTATATATATATATATATGTATATAAATACCAAAAAATCTGAAAAGCAAAGAGGAAAAAAGGGAGTATCAGCTTTTCATACTTGTTACAAGAAGGTCCGTCTAGAAAACCCAGTGAGATTTGCTGGGCGAATAGGTTTTAAACCATGAAAAAGCTGGGCGAGATGGCTCACACCTGTAATCCCAGCACTTTGAGAGGCTGAGGTGCACGGATCACCTGAGGTCAGGAGTTTGAGACCAGCCTGGCCAACATGGTGAAACCCCATCTTTATTTTATATATATAGAGAGAGTAATAAAACATGAAAAAATTGTTTTAATGGCGTGCAAGGTCTTCCCCTCAATAGACAAGGGAGTCTCATGTCTGTTAAAAAAAATAGAACATCTTCATTTTATTCACAATTTTTCGAGGTGCTACAAAAAATTTAAGCAGGAGTTTTTGAAAACCAGGTTACATTGTATCTCTAACATTTATTGAAGCTTGAAGCTTCTCCAGTATTTACAAAATATAAAGGAGATACTACACACAAAAACCCTTGTGTCCAAAGTTATTTCTTTATTCTCAAAGACAACAAGAAAAGAAAGCACATCATGTACTTTAGAAGCAATTGAGTCATTTGTGTCTTGTGGACAGGAGCTACGCATCCTGTCCCTTCCCAGCAAGGCCAAGAGTTCAACTGAGGTAATGCGTTTGCACTGGGGGTGAGGCTTTGAATTGCAGCAAATAACCTACATGTATTTGCATATTTAACCAGTACTCTTAAGAAGGATTATACAATCCAGCTAATTTTTGGATGTTTAGTAGAGACAGCTGCTTACTCATTACCTTTAGAATTGCGTGGTGCTGGGATTGGCAGGTGCCAACTGCTTGCTCATTCTCTTTGACCCACTAGCCTTGCAGTTTGCTGTGTGGGTGTTGATACTCCTAAATTAAAGCCGGAGAGGGGTGGTTTTAAATGGCTTTCAACACCTGCTCTCCACCCAAGCACCCTGGGTTCACTTGATATCTGGATTCTAATTCTGTAGTCAGGATATTGGCCCAAACTGTGGCCCAGAGAGAAGTGAGTCAGTGGCAAGTGGCTGGCTGACTCTATGGGAACAGAAATAAAATGCAGCTTAGAGGGTTTGTCAGCCAAATCCACAACTTTGTGGCTTTTTGAAACATTGGACATCTGTTCCTCTTAATTTAAAATAAACTTTTTTTTTTTTTAAGCACAAAGTTGCTTGGCTCCTTGTTTCTTTGTGTCAGCAGCAGTTGCTGCTCTAATTTAGGAAGGCTGGGATCTGATTTAGGACATTTGGAATCTTTAAGGCACACTTTGGTCTAGAAGGTGGAACTGAATTGCTTTGGAAAGGCAAGAGGATGATTTTACAGTATAGGGTTTGTGTGGAAATCCCCTTCAGGGGTAATCAACCCAGGTGTCCAACCTGTTTGTTAACCATTTCCAAATGACTCAGAGGACAGAGGGAGGGCTTGAACACACTCCAGCACTGTTTCTACAATTTAGCCTTTATTTGCATTGGAAACCACACTCCTGAATTTTTGAGGGGCAGGCAGGCTCTGGCTTATTCTGGGCAACTGACTTCAAGTGGGACCCCTGAGCTACCTGTGTAAGTGAACAGTCAGCCATCTCTGAGAGTTCCCAGGGAGGCGGATCTTTCTGTGCAACTTGCTTTGATGACCTCCACGCAAAGCCCTTTGAGGAACAGTTTTGTTCATTCAAGGAGCCCTTGGCAGGTCACTCCTCCCACCACCACCACAAATCTAATCCAAATGTGGCATTTTCCTTTGAGGCCATCTGTCCCCCTTGGGGGACAAAACATGAGCAGCTTTTCCCTTCAGACCACTTTTGACTGAAGCAGTGATCAACATTGCTTAATTATGTTCCAGTCTGTTTCCGTTGGGGAAAAAATGCTTTAGGGGAGTGAGGCAGTTAGGGATTTGAAAACAGGGATGGTCCCGCCTTTCCCTGAAGGTCAGGAATGACTTAGATCACAGTCTTCCTTTGGCTCCTCACCATGTTGTGTGGAGGAAACAAAAAGCCCAAGATCACTCCTCTTGGCAGCAGTGCGGAATCCTGACTCCTCACGTCCCTGGAGAGCCATGTTTTCCTCAACTTGTTTTTTGTTTTTTTTTTTGAGACGGAGTTTCGCTCTTGTTACCCAGGCTAGAGTGCAATGGTGCGATCTCGGCTCACCGCAACCTCCACCTCCTGGGTCCAGGCAATTCTGCCTCAGCCTCCTGAGTAGCTGGGATTACAGGCACGTGCCACCATGCCCAGCTAATTTTTTTTTTTTTTTTTTTTTTTAGTAGAGACGGGGTTTCACCATGTTGACCAGGATGGTCTCTATCTCTTGACCTCGTGATCCACCCGCCTTGGCCTCCCAAAGTGCTGGGATTACAGGCTTGAGCCACCGCGCCTGGCCTAACTTGTTTTTTTGAGACTAAGTTTTGCTCTTGTTGCCCAGGCTGGAGTGCAGTGGTGCGATCTCAGCTCACTACAACCTCTGCCTCCTAGGTTCAAGTGATTTTCCTGCCTCAGCCCCCAGAGGAGCTGGGATTACAGAGGTATGCCACCACCATGCCCAGCTAATTTTTGGACTTTTAGTAGAGACAGGGTTTTCCCAAATTGGCCAGGTTGGTCTCAAATTCCTGACCTCAGGTGAGTCACCCACCTCGGCCTCCCAAAATGCTGGGATTACAGGCATGAGCCACTGTGCCTGGCCTTTTTGTTTGTTTAATACAGAACACTTAACGAATTTGAGTGTCATTCTTGCGCAGGAGCCAAGCCATGCTAATCTTCTGTATATGGCTCCAGTTTTGGAGTATGTGCTACTGAAGCGAGCACCCAGCTTCTTTTCATTAGTTGGAAAGATGAAGGCCGGCCAGGCGTGTGGCTCATACCTGTAATCCTTTGAGGGGCTGAGGTGGGCAGATCACTTGAGGTCAGGAGTTCAAAACCAGCCTGGCCAACATGGTGAAACCCCATCTCTACTAAAAATACAAAAAAATTAGCTGAGCATGGTGGTGGGTGCCTATAATCCCAGCTACTCAGGAAGCTGAGGCAGGAGAATTGCTTGAACCCTTGAGGCGGAGATTGCAGTGAGCCAAGGTCATGCCACTGCACTCCAGTCTGGGCAACAGAGTGAGACTATGTCTCCAAAAAAAAAAAAAAAAAAAAAAAAGATGAAGGCCAAGACGACTAAGGAGAGCAGGGCTTTCTCTGCCTTTCACTTTTTTTTTTTTTTTTTTTTTTTTTTGAGACAGAGTTTCACTCTTGTTGCTCAGGCTGGAGTGCAATGGTGTGATCTCAGCTCACCTCAACCTCAGCCTCCCGGGTTCAAGCGATTCTCCTGCATCAACCTCCCGAGTAGCTGGGACTACAGGAGCCCACAACAACACCTGGCTAATTTTGTATTGTTAGTAAGGACGGGGTTTCTCCATGTTGGCCAGGCTGGTCTCGAACTCCTGACCTCAGGGGATCTGCCTGCCTTGGCCTCCCAAAGTGCCGGGATTACAGGCATGAGCCACCATGCTCGGCTGCCTTTCACTTTTTAGTGCACCTCACAGTCACTTCTTGCACTTGAGTAAGTACTGCTAAACCTCTCTGAGAGCTGCCAGATGTTCCTGCCTAACCTCGCGTTGTTGCTTCTTCAGACACCTCTTCATTCTGCTCATGGCACAAGGTCCTTTCCCATCTCCATGTTCCCTCTGTGGTAATTTCTTTGTAAACAACAACCACACGGAACACCAGCAATCAACATTAGCTCCCAGGAACTCTGGCGTGCCCTGTACCAGGAAGCACAGTGGATTACTACAACTTTTGATAATGATTGTTTGCTTTGTACCAGGCATTATTTTCAGGGCTGTTTCACATGTATTGTACTTAACAACCCCATGAGGAAATTAAGGCAGGGTGGTGCAGTAATTTGTCAAGGGAAACAAGGAAGTAGAGCCGGCAGCCGAGGTATTCTGGCTCTGAACCACCGGGTTCTGTAGAAATCAGTGTAAAAGTCCAAGCTTCAACATACTTGTTTCATCTTGTGCTCATAGATAGTGAAAGGAAGATAAAGAAAATCAAGGCCACAACCTCAAATTCTGCTATTTAAATAGATGAGCAGCCTTTACACTTGCCTGTATCACAGGGTTGGAAAAGCCAGCTCTATTCTTAGCCATCCGTGTGGGCAGATTTCCAGAGTGGTGTTTGCTGTAATTATGATTAAAAAGTAAGGTTTTAAGACTATACTTTCAGGGATCATTTCTATAGTTTGTTACTAGAAAAGTTTCTCTGAACATGTAGAGCAAAAAAAAAGTAAGGTTTTTTTCTTTTTAAGTCTCCCACATTGCCCAGGCCAGACTCCAACTCCTGGGCTCAAGTGATCCTCCTGCCTCAGCCTCCTGAGTAGCTGGGACTATAGGCACATACCACCACATTTGAGTAAAAGCAATTTCTTTTTCTTTTTTTTTTTCTTTTTGAAATGGAGTCTCACTATTGCCCAGGCTGGAGTGCAGTGGCACGATCTTGGCTCACTGCAGCCTCCACCTCCCAGGTTCAAGCAATTCTCCTCTCTCAGCCTCCTGAGTAGCTGGGACTACAGGCGTGCGCCACCACACCCAGCTAATTTTTTGTATTTTAGTAGAGACGGGGTTTCACCATGTTGGTCAGGCTGGTCTCGAACTCCTGATCTCTTGATCTGCCTCGGCCTCCCACAGTGCTGGGATTACAGGTATAAGCCACCGCACAAAAGCAATTTCTATTTCTACAGTCCTTTTTTTCTTTTTCAAACTATTTTAAAGTCTTGAGTTTGGGTTTTAGATTTTGTTTTGTTTGAGACAGGGTTTCACTCTGTTGCACAAGCTGGAGTACAGTGGTGCAGTCACGGCCACAGCTGACTGCAACCTCCACCTCCTAGGCTCAAGCAATCCTCCCACCACAGCTGCCCCACTCCCCGCCAGTAGCTGGGACTACAGGGCCGCGCCACCACGCCCAGCTAATTTTTGTATTTTGTTTTTAGTAGAGACAGGGTTTCAGCATGTTAGCCAGGCTGGTCTCGAACTCCTGAGCTCAATTGATCCACCTGCCTCAACCTCCCAAAGTGCTGGAATTACAGGGGTGAGCCACTGCACCCGGCTAGGAAACCCTTTTCTGATCTTTCCTCCTCAGCAATGGTCTCTTCACACTTCCTTTCTTATGGCCCTCACCTCACTCTGTATTATCATTATCTGCATATATGCATAAAATCTCTAAGAAGACTGCGGGTTCCTGGAGGGAAAAGATCTGTAGTGACCACTTTGTCTCTTCTCCACAGCACCTTACACCAGAGGGGTGAATATAGGGCTGGGCACCGTGGCTTATGCTTATAAGCACTTTTTTTTCTTTTAATTTTTTTTATTTGTAGAGATGGGGTTTCTCCATCTTGGTCAGGATGGTCTCGAACGCCTGACCTCAGGTGATCCACCCGCCTCGGCCTCCCAAAGTGCTGGGATTACAGGTGTGAGCCACTGCGCCCGGCCCAATCCCAGCACTTTTAGGAGGGTGAGGTGGGAGGATCACCTATCACCAGGAGTTCAAGACCAGCCTGGCCCAACATGGCAAAACCCTGTCTCTACTAAAAATACACAAATTAACTGGGCGTGGTGGTGCGCATCTGTAATCCCAGCTACTCAGGAGGCTGAGGCATGAGGATTGCTTAAACCCAGGAGGCAGAGGTTGCAGTGAGCTGAGATTGTGCCACTGCACTCCAGCCTGGTTGACCAGGTGACAAAGTGGGACCCTGTCTCAAAAAAAAAAAAAGTTTTCTGAGGGGAGTAGTATTTGAATTGACAAGGTAGGCAAGGTAGGAGTAGTGAGACAAAAGATATTTTAACCAGAAGAAAACCTAACACGCCAGGAAAGAACAAATGGGGGAGCTATGTGTAGGGTGGGGAGAAAGGCAGGATCAGGTTTTCCACTGAGTCCTCTGTAAGTCTGCCTTAACTCTCTGTTTGTTTCCTTAAAGTACCGACCTAATTCACAACATTTGTCTGTTTTCTTGCATTTGGGATGCTTGCCCCACTACAACATAAGCCTGGTGAAAGGAAAATAAATCGGGGGACCCCAAAATCACTAAGCCAAAGAGAAAAGTCAAGCTGGGAATTGGTTAGGGCAAACCTGCCTTCCCATTCTATTCCTTAAAAAGATAGCTACTAGTCCAGGCATAGTGGCTCATGCCTGTAATCCCAGCACTTTGGGAGGCTAAGGTAGGCAGATAGCCCGACCTCAGGAGTTTGACACCAGCCTGGGCAACACTGTGAAAACCTGGGAGGCAGAGTTTGTAGTGAGCCAAGATCGCACCCTTGCACTCCAGCCTGGGCAACAAAAGTGAAACTCTGTCTCAAAGAAAAAAATACAAAAAATTAGCTGGGTGGGTCAGAACACTACTGTAGCTCGAGCTACTTGGGGAGTTGAGATGGGAAGATCACTTGAACCCCAGGAGGTGGAGGTAGCAGTGAGTTGAGATCGCACCACTGCACTTTAAAAGGCGAAGAAGGAACCAAAGAACCACTGAAAAGACAGCATGCCCGTTACCAAGCCAGGCGTATAAAGGGGACAAGTTTGAGGAAGAGAGACTGTTCTGTTTAGAACATGTGGAGGGATGATAATGACCAATAGGATGATGGGGCCTCCATATCTCAGGTTTCCTTTTTTTTTCTTGAGACAGAGTCTTGCTCTGTCGCCAGGTACCAGGCTGGAGTGCAGTGGCGTGATCTCAGATCACTGCAACCTCCGCCTCCCAGGTTTGAGCAATTCTCCTGCCTCAGCCTCTTGAATAGCTGGGACTATAGGCGTGCACCACCATGTCCAGCTAATTTTTGTATTTTAGTAGGGATGAGGTTTCACTATGTTGGTCTCGATCTCTTAACCTCATGATCTGCTCGCCTCAGCCTCCCAAAGTGCATTACAGACATGAACCACCGCACCCGGTCCTAAAGTTAGAGGAGGCGTCCCTGGGTGGGCACAAACCTAACTCTTTTTTTTTTTGACACGGAGTTTTGCTCGTGTTACCCAGGCTAGAGTGCAATGGCGCGATCTTGGCTCACCGCAACCTCCACCTCCTGGGTTCAGGCAATTCTCCTGCCTCAGGTTCCTGAGTAGCTGGGACTACAGGCACGCGCCACCATGCCCAGCTAGTTTTTTGTATTTTTAGTTGAGACGGGGTTTCACCATGTTGACCAGGATGGTCTCGATCTCTTGACCTCATGATCCACCCGCCTCGGCCTCCCAAAGTGCTGGGATTACAGGCTTGAGCCACCGCGCCCGGCCCATAAACTTTTAAAATTCCTTTCCCCAGTATCCTGCTGGCTTAACCAATGGCCCCTCCCTTTGAGAACTGAGAGGATGGTAATTCCTGGATAGATCGTCTGTCTTTATAAGGAAAAAAGTTTGGCAATGTGATTTCCTGTATGTTTCTACTGGAGTCCAAGATTCTAGCAGTGCTAGCCTAGACAGCAGTGGCAGCCACCTAGAACCCAGAAGCCAGGAGGGCTCCCAAGTCAGCATGAGGGCATCTTCCCAACTGCCTTTGCCAAGCCAAAAGGGAGAATCATGACTTTATTACACCTTCTGGAGCATGTGGTCGAGGCGGCTTTCCATTTGGCTGCTTTGGTGCTGGGACTGTTCACATGTTTCAGTAAATGAGTTATTGCTTATTGAAGCTGGCTGGCTAGGAGCTCAGAATAAACAACATGTGACCACAATGACACCACTCTCCAGGAGCCCCAGAGTTCAGAGAGAGATCTGCTTGTATATTTCACTCCCACATGGGTGCATAGTTCTCAAAGCCTGGGAGAATTGGAATGACACTGTTCCCAGCTTTCTGATGGAATCAGACATAACGAGATGCCTTCCTGGTGGACAATGTGTATGGAAGTACTTTGCAAAATTGCAGAAGGAAAAGGGAGGGTGCTGCTTTTAGAAAAATGTAAGAGATCAAAGACGTTTTCAGATGTTCGGCATTTCTTCTTCAATTATAAAGAATTCATCTGAGCATAAAAGACATCCCTGGTCTCTGTAGAAAGAAGTAAAAACTTCTGGCCGGGCGCGGTGGCTCAAGCCTGTAATCTCAGCACTTTGGGAGGCCGAGGCGGGTGGATCGCCAGGTCAAGAGATCGAGACCATCCTGATCAACATGGTGAAACCCCGTCTCTACTAAAAATACAAAAAAAAATTAGCTGGGCACGGTGGTGCGTGCCTGTAATCCCAGCTACTCCGGAGGCTGAGGCGGGAGAATTGCCTGAACCCAGGAGGCGAAGCTTGAGGTGAGCCGAGATTGCGCCATTGCCCTCCAGCCTGAGTAACAAGAGCGAAACTTCGTCTCAAAAAAAAAAAAAAAAACTTTTTTCATACATAAAAGTTTTCTATTTTATATAGTTTTTTTTTAGACTGCTTCATTTATTTTATTTTATTTTTTTCCTTTTTTTTTTTTTTTCCTTTTTGTGGAGAACGGGGTCTTGCTATATTGCCCAGGTAGGTCTCCAACTCCTGGGCTCAAGCTATCCTCCCGCCTCTGCCTCCCTACGAGCTAGGATTACAGGCATGAGCCACAGAGCCCGGCAACTCTTTCATTTATATTTGGGGCATATTTGTCAGTCTTCCCTGGAGTAGGCAATGTTCATTAGAAGAACATGTTGAGACAGTTAAGATCCCAAAGTTATGCCGGGCGCGGTGGCTCACGCCTGTAATCCCAGCACTTTGGGTGGCCAAGGCGGGTGAATCATGAGATCAAGAGATCGGACTATCCTGGTCAACATGGTGAAACCCCGTCTCTACTAAAAATACAAAAATTAGCTGGGCATGGTGGCGCATGCCTGTAATCCCAGCTACTCGGGAGGCTGAGGCAGGAGAATTGCCTGAACCCAGGAGGCGGAGGTAGCGGTGAGCCGAGATCGCGCCATTGCACTCCAGCCTGGGTAACAAGAGCGAAACTCCGTCTCAAAAAAAAAAAAAAAAAGACCCCAAAAGTTAGTCTTGAATTTCTCCATTCTTCCTGTGCCACCTAGATGAATCTGGAGTGTCCAGGACTTCCTACATCCCATCTATGTGATAATTTACAGAACAAAGAAGGTTTTTTTTGTTTTGTTTTGTTTTTTAGACAGAGTTTCACCAAGTCGCCCAGGCTGGAGTGCACTGGCGTGATCTTGGTTCGCTGCAAGCTCCATCACCCCAGCCTCAACCAGTTGTCGTGCCTCTGCCTCCCGAGTAGCTGGGATTACAGGTGCACATCACCATACTTGGTTAATTAATTAATTAATTATTATTTTTTGAGACGGAGTTTCGCTCTTGTTACCCAGACTGGAGTGCAATGGCACGATCTCGGCTCACCGCAACTTCTGCCTCCTGGGTTCAAGCATTCTCCTGCCTCAGCCTCCCGAGTAGCTGGGACTACAGGCCCATACCACCATGCCCAGCTAATTTTTGTATTTTTAGTAGAGACGGGGTTTCACCATGTTGACCAGGATGGTCTTGATCTCTTGACCTTGTGATCCACCCACCTCAGCCTCCCAAAGTGCTGGGATTATAGGCGTGAGCCACCATGCCCGGCTAATTTTTGTAGTTTAATTGGCCAGGCTGGTCTCAAACTCCTGACCTCAAGTTATCTGCCCAACTTGGCCTCTCAAAGTGTTGAGATTACAGGCACCACCAAAAAATTGGCCTGGCTAATTTTTGTACTTTTAGTAGAGACGGGTTTCACCATGTTGGCCAGGCTGGTTTCAAACTCCTTGACTCAAGTGATCTGCCCACTTCAACCCACAGCAAAGTGCTAGGATTATAAGTGTGAACCACCACACCTGGCCCAAAGATGTTTCTTACTGCTACTCCTTGTTACCACCTTCTGATTTACTAGACATTCCTCCACTCTTCAAATCGTCTCATAATGGGAACTTTAATGGGCTTCACTCTGGGTCTTTAGTGTTGCAGCTTTACAGCTCTTCCAAAGTTTTTAGACATGGATGTTAATCTGTTCAGTAAACATGAGTCTTGACCATGAGTCAGGCATATGCTCTGCAGCAAAGAATATGCCAAGTGGTGACCTCCTAGTGGCCAGAGGCCAGGTGTAACGCATTATTACCCCATCCTAGCAGTGTCCTTCCTTGCAGGTGTTCAGTGGATGTTTGTTGAATTAAGGTCACATCCTGCCTCTTTCATACTCATCGCATGAGTCGAGCGTAAGCAAAGGGCTTTTTTGTCAAAAAGGAAACTCCTGGCCGGACACGGAGGCTCATGCCTGTAATGCCAGCACTTTGGGAGGCCAAGGCAGGCAGATCACAAGGTCAAGAGATGGAGACCATCCTGGCCAACACGGTGAAAACCCATCTCTACTAAAAATACAAAAATTAGCTGGGAGTGGTGGTGTGTGCCTGTAGTCCCAGCTACTCGGGAGGTTGAGGCAGGAAAATCTCTTGAACCCGGGAGGCGAAGGTTACAGTGAGCCAAGATTGTGCCACTGCACTCCAGCCTAGCTATAGAGTGAAACTCCATCACACACAAAAAATAAATAAATAAAGGAAACTCCCGTCTTTTGCCTTATGTCATGTTTCTTACCGTCATGTTCCCATGACCCCTCATCTAGTAAGGACAAATTCTGTTCAACTCCAGTTTCTACAATTCCCAGCACTTTGCTCCTGAAAGGTTTAGAACAGCCTGTCTCATAGAAATATACTGCAACTCATATATCTAATTTTGAAGCAATTTACTTGCTATATTTCAAAAGCTTAAAAAAAAAAAAAAAAGGGCTGGACACAGTGGTTCCCGTCTGTCATCCCAGAGCTTAAGGAGGCTGAGGTGGGAGGATCCCTTGAGCCCAGGAGTTTGAGACCAGCCCCAACAATATAATGGGACCTCGTCTCTACAAAATATTTACAAATTAGCTAAGCATGGTACATGCACTTGTAGTTCCAGCTACTCAGGAGACTGAGGTGGGAGGATCACTTGAGCCCAGGAGGCAGAGGTTGCAGTGAGCCAAGATTGTGCCACTGCATTCCAGTCTGAGTGACAGACTGAGACTCTGTCTCAAAAAAAAAAAAAAAACAAGAAAGAAAGAAGCAAAGGAAGGAAGAAAGAAGGAAAGAAGAAGGAAGGAAGGAGAAAGAAAGAGGGAAAGAAAGAAAGAAAGAAGAAAAGAGCCGGGTGCAGTGGCTCACGCCTCTAATCCCAGCACTTTGGGAGGCTGAGGTGGGTGGATCATGAGGTCAAGACATCGAGACCATCCTGGTCGACATGGTGAAACCCCGTCTCTACTAAAAATACAAAAAAAAATTGGCTGGGCATGGTGGCGCGTGCCTGTAATCCCAGCTACTCAGGAGGCTGAGGCAGAATTGCCTGAACCCAGGAGGTGGAGGTTGCGGTGAGCCGAGATCGCTCCAGCCTGGGTAACAAGAGAGAAACTCCGTCTCAATTAAAAAGAAAAGAAAGAGGCCGGGCGCGGTGGCTCAAGCCTGTAATCCCAGCACTTTGGGAGGCCGAGGCGGGTGGATCACGAGGTCAAGAGATCGAGACCATCCTGGTCAACATGGTGAAACCCCGTCTCTACTAAAAATACAAAAAATTAGCTGGACATGGTGGCGCGTGCCTGTAATCCCAGCTACTCAGGAAGCTGAGGCAGGAGAATTGCCTGAACCCAGGAGGTGGAGGTTGCGGTGAGCCGAGATTATGCCATTGCACTCCAGCCTGGGTAATAAGAGCGAAATGTCGCCTCAAAAAAAAAAAAAAAAGAAAAGAAAGAAATGTAAAGTTAGGTGCGGTGGCACACGTCTATAATCTCAGCACTTTGGGAGGCTGAAGCGGGTGGATTGCTTGAATTTAGGAGTTTGAGACTAGCCTGGTAAAAATGAAAAAAAAAAAAAAAAAAAAGGCCAGGCACGGTGGCTCAAGCCTGTAATCCCAGCACTTTGGGAGTCCGAGGTGAGTGGATCGCGAGGTCAAGAGATCAAGACCATCCTGATCAACATGGTGAAACCCCGTTTCTACTAAAAATACAAAAAATTAGCTGGACATGGTGGCGTATGCCTGTAATCCCTCAGGAGGCTGAGGCAAGAAAATTGCCTGAACCCACCAGGCGGAGGGTGCCGTGAGCCGAGATCGTGCCATTGCACTCCAGCCTGAGTAACAAGAGTGAAACTCCATCTCAAAAAAAAAAAAAGAAAATTGTTTTATTATTATTATTATTTTCAAGATGGGGTTTCACAATATTGGTCAGGCTGGTCACGATCCGCCCACCTCAGCCTCCCAAAGTGCTGAGATTACAAGTGTGAGCCACCACGCCCGGGCTATTATTATTTTTTAAGACGGGGTTTCACCATGTTGGTTGGTCAGGCTGGTCTTGAACTCCCAACCTCAGGTGATCTGCCTGCCTTGGCCTCCAAAGTGCTGGGATTACAGGCGTGAGCCACCACGCCTGGCCAATAATGAAAATTTTAAAAATGAAAAGAGGCCAGGCGTGGTGGCTCACGCCTGTAATCCCAGCACTTTGGGAGGCTGAGGTGGGCGGACTACTTGAGCTCAGGAGTTGGAGATCAACCTGGCCAATATGGTGAAACCCTGTCTCTACTAAAAAGAAAAAAATACAAAAATTAGCCAGGAGTGTTGGCACAGGCCTGTATTCCTAGCTACTCAGGAGGCTGAGGCAGGCGAATTTCTTGAACCTAGGAGCCAGAGGTTGTAGTGAGCCAAGATGGCACCATTGTACTCCAGTCTGGACAACAGAGAGAGACTCCGTCTCAAAAAAAAAAAAAAAATGTCAGTACTTCCTAAAGGAAACAAGGTGTAAGTCTGTCCGACCCCCACCCGCTTTCCATTGTGGCCTGAAATAGTTTTTCAGGTTAGCATTTCTTTTTTTTTGAGACGGAGTTTCGCTGTTGTTACCCAGACTGGAGTGCAATGGCACGATCTCGGCTCACTGCAACCTCCGCCTTCTGGGTTCAAGCAATTCTCCTGCCTCAGCCTCCCGAGTAGCTGGGATTACAGGCACGCACCACCATGCCCAGCTGATTTTTGCATTTTTAGTAGAGACGGGGTTTCACCTCGTTGACCAAGATGGTCTCGATCTCTTGACCTGGTGATCCACCCGCCTCGGCCTCCCAAAGTGCTGGGATTATAGGCGTGAGCCACCGCGCCCGGCCTCAGGTTAGCATTTCAAGGGAATGCCCTGGCCGAGAGGTGTGGTCCATTAAGACATTCGAAGGCTTAGAATTTTATTTTTGGTTTATATTAGGTAAAGTTTATAATTCAGTCCCAAAAGGTTTATTTATTTATTAATTTTGAGGTGGAGTTTCGCTCTTGTTTACCCAGGCTGGAGTGCAATGGCACGATCTCGGCTCACTGCAACCTCCACCTCCTGGGTTTAGGCAATTCTCCTGCCTCAGCCTCCTGAGTAGCTGTGATTACAGGCGCCACCGTGCCCAGCTAATTTTTTGTATTTTTAGTACAGACGGGATTTCACCATGTTGACCAGGATGGTCTCGATCTCTTGACCTCGTGATCCACCCGCCTCGGCCTACCAAAGTGCTGGGAAACAAAATGTCAGGCCAGTGTATGGCATTCCAGCTGTGGAAAAGGGGAAAAGATAGAAAGTCCTAATCATTCAGACTCTAGGGAGCCAGTGAAACAGGAAGAGATGAAAAGAAAGGTCGGGGAACTGAGGATCCCCCCGAAGCTAATAACTTATAAGCATTTCAAAAAATAAACCTGGCCGGGCGTGGTGGCTCACGCCTGTAATCCAAGCACTTCGAAGGCCAAGGTGGGCAGATCACCTGAGGTTGGGAGTTCAAGACCAGCCTGACCAACATGGTGAAACCCCATCTTATTTTTTAAAAAGCCATGTTTTTTTAGCTCACATTCCTAAAACCTATAGGAAACAATGTGATTGCTACAGATAAGGAAATATCTCTGTCTCTTTTCTTTTTTTTTTTTTGAGACGGGGTTTCACTGTTGTTACCCAGACTGGAGTGCAATGGTACGATCTCGGCTCACCGAAACCTCTGCCTCCTGGGTTCAAGCAATTCTCCTGCCTCAGCCTCCTGAGTAGCTGGGACTACAGGCGCACACCACCATGCCCAGCTAATTTTTGTATTTTTAGTAGAGACGGGGTTTCACCTTGTTGACCAGGATGGTCTTGATCTCTTGACCTCGTGATCCACCTGCCTCAGTCTCCCAAAGTGCTGGGATTATAGGCGTGAGCCACCGCACCCGGCTGAGGAAATATCTCTTAACATAAATGACTGTTAGTTGGCCAGGTACAGTGGGTCACACCTGCAATCCCAGCACTTTGGGAGACCAAAGTAGGAGAATTGGTTGAACCTCAGAATTTGAGACCAGCCTGGTTAACATAGTGAGACGTCATCTCTACCAAAAATTAATAAAAATTAGCCGGGTGTAGTGGTGTATCACTGTAGCACCAGCTACTTAGGAGGCTGAGGCAGGAAGATCACTTGAGCTTGGGAGATTGAGGCTGCAGTGAGCCATGACTGCACCACTGCACTCCAGCTTGGGCAAGGGAATGACACCCTATCTCAAAATAAAATAGGCCGGCACAGTGGCTCACCCCTGTAAGTATTTTGGAAGGCTGAGGCAGGTGGATCACCTGAGGTCAGGAGTTCAAGACCAGCCTGACCAACATGGAGAAACCCCAACTCTACTAAATATACAAAATTAGCCGGGCGTGGTAGTGCATGTTTGTAATCTCAGCTATTCGGGAGGCTGAGGCAGGAGAATCACTTTTTTTGTTGTTGTTGTTATTTCGTCTTTATTTCATAATCATAAACTTAACTCTGCAATCCAGCTAGGCATGGAAGGGAACAAGGAAAACATGGAACCCAAAGGGAACTGCAGTGAGAGCACAGATTTTAGGATACTGCCAGCACATGGGGTGGAGGATGCTCTCCTGAGCTACAGAAGGAATGGTCTGGTGGTTAAGATAAAACACAAGTCAAACTTAGTAAAGTTGTCCACAGTCAGCAATGGTGGTCTTCTTGCTGGCCTTGCCATTCCTGGACCCAAAGAGCTCCATGGCCTCCACAATATTCATGCCTCCTTTCACCTTGCCAAAGACCACATGCTTGCCATCCAACCACTCAGTCTTGACAGTGCAGATGAAAAACTGGGAACCGTTTGTGTTGGGTCCAGCATTTGCCATGGACAAGATGCCAGGACCTGTATGCTTTAGGATGAAGTTCTCATCATCAAATTTCTCCCCGTAGATGGACTTGCCACCAGTGCCATTATGGCGTGTGACGTCACCACCCTGACACATAAACCCTGGAATAATTCTGTGAAAGCAGGAACCCTTATAACCAAATCCTTTCTCTCCAGTGCTCAGAGCACGAAAGTTTTCTGCTGTCTTTGGAAACTTGTCTGCAAACAGCTCGAAGGAGACGCGGCCCAAGGGCTTGCCGTCGACGGCAATGTCAAAGAACACGGTGGGGTTGACCATGGCTGATACGACAAGGCTCCAGGTGGCGGCGGCATCTGCAAAGCATGAGAATCACTTTAACCCACAAGGTGGAGGTTGTGGCGAGCTGAGATTGCGCCATTGCGCTCCAGCCTGGGCAACAAGAGCAAAACTCCATCTCAAAAATTAAAATAAATGATTGTTGGTCCAAAATGACAAGCTAGTAGTTAAAGCCATATCTGATGGGTAGGTGGCAGAAAAAGGAAGGGGTATCTGCCAAACTTGGGCCCATGAGAGAAGAGAGTGGGTTAAGGACATATGGAGTACGTTTTAAAACAACATTTTGGGCCGGGCGCGGTGGCTCAAGCCTGTAATCCCAGCACTTTGGGAGGCCGAGGTGGGTGGATCACGAGGTCGAGAGATCGAGACCAACCTGGTCAACATGATGAAACCCCGTCTCTACTAAAAATACAAAAAATTAGCTGGGCATGGAGGCGCGTGCCTGTAATCCCAGCTACTCAGGAGGCTGAGGCAGGAGAATTGCCTGAACCCAGGAGGCGGAGGTTGCAGTGAGCTGAGATCGTGCCATTGCACTCCAGCCTGGGTAACAAGAGCGAAACTCCGTCTCAAAAAATAAATAAAACAACATTTTGGACAGGAATTCAAGTGTGATACACATGGTGGTTGTTGAAAACGCATGCTTTGAATGAGGAGACCTTCCAAACAGGTGTTGTGTGAGCAACATGGCTGTTTATTCACCTGGGTGCAGGCGGGCTAAGGCCCGAAAGGGCATTAGCAAGGGGCAGTGGGATAGGAGTTGGTTTTATAGGTTTGGGTAGTTTTTTGGGGGCCGGGGGTGTTGCAGAGTAAGTTCAGTTAAAACGGCAGGGCTGAGGAGAGACTTTTACATTACACAAGAACAGTTAAGATGGCAAGTTTGGGTGAGGGGCTTGTTTGGGGAAGGCCTGCTGGGGGATCAGGGACAATGGCAAATGCAGACAGGGGGTGGGAGACATCAGCTGAGGCAAGCAGGACTTCAGACTTTCGGGCTCCAGGCTTGCATATGGAGACCTGACATACCCGTCTTTTTATATATAGAGAGAAAGAATTAGAGAAGGGGGTGATAACAGGTTTTGGGGCAGGGGGAAGTTTCTCAAGGCTTCTTCCAGTGGGATTGGGGGCAGAGTAGAAACCTAAACACGGGAAAGAATTTGGACTGCTGGGAGATTTTGGGAAAGGGGTTGTTAGAAGGAGCATTCGTCATATTGACTGATTGGTTATTGCTTGTATACGATTTTGTAGGAATTGAGAGATTAATTGGAAAAGCACAGGGTTTAAATAAGAGAAGGAGGAAGAAAGTATTAGAGGAGGGTAAGTATGTGGAGGGAGAGCTTTTGGTTTTATGGTTGTATGAAGAAGCGTGTGGTATATATAAGCAACCACTTACTTTTATTAACAAGACTGGGTTTGAGCAGAGAACCGGAGCCAGGTTAAGAGTGAAATATTAGCTGTAATTGCCTGGAGGAAACGTGTAAACCAGCAACTTAAACAAAAGCAGGGCGGGTGAAAGTCAATGAGTGCGGTGAATCTGAGCACAGTCAGACAGAAAATAACAGAAACAGACTTTTTAAGTAGTAGGGGTGACTGCATAAAGCTGGAGAAGGCGAGGGGCTGAAAGTAAGTGTGTGAGGTATAAAGAGAAAACTTTGGAGGCTGTGAGATCTAGAGGGTAAATGGGCATAGCCTGTGATTCTGAGGGATTCGAAGAGTATTAGGGTGGCAGCTGCTGCTGCGTGTTGTCATGAGGGCCAGCCCGGGACTGTTAGGTTAAATTGTTTGTATAAGGCCGGGCGCGGTGGCTCACGCCTATAATCCCAGCACTTTGGGAGGCCAAGGCAGGTGGGTCACGAGGTCAAGAGATTCAGACCATCCTGGTCATCAAGGTGAAGCCCTGTCTCTACTAAAAATACAAAAATTAGCTGGGCATGGTGGTGTGCGGCTGTCCCAGCTACTTGGGAGGCTGAGAAGGAGAACTGCTTGAACCCAGGAGGTAGAGGTTGCGGTGATCTGAGATCATGCCATTGCACTCCAGCCTGGGTAACAAGAGCAAAACTCTGTCTCAAAAAAAAGTTGTTTGTATGAAAAGGCTACAGGCCATGGGCCTGGCTCGTATGTGAGAATCCCAACCTCACAGCCCTGGATTTTAGCAGTATATAATGAAACAGTGTTGAGACAAGTTGGGGAGAGGTAGGGAGCAGTTTTTTAAGGAGTGAAAGAAGGAGTGAGGAAAGGATTTAGGATTAATAGGGTTGGATACTTTTTTTTTTAGCGACTTTATACAAAGGCTTAGTTAGAATAGAAAAACCTGGTATCCTGCACCCTGCAAAAACTGCAGAATAAAAAAGAAGAAGAAAAAAGAAAAACCTGGTATCCAGAAGTGAAAGTAGCAACCACACCCTGCAAGGAGGGAAGCTGTTGTCTGGTGGATGGGGTGGGGTTTGGGAAATTAACTGGATACAGTTGGCAGGGAGAGCACATGTATGCTGGTGAAAGATTATAACAGATGGGGAAGAAATTTGGGCTTTGGAAGACGATACATGATACCCCTTTGAGTATAGATGCTGAAGAAGCAGGAGGGTGAATTAAAAGGCCAGGTTGCTATAGACGTGATAACAGGCTTTGTTTTTAAAGCCTGTTGTGGGATGGGGTACTGGGGCTGGGCGGGGTTAGTGTGGTTAGGTTTTAAGGGGATGATGAGGGGTGAGTGACTTGTAGCACTGGATGGGAAAGTGCTGTTTTACACCCTAGGGTTAAGGCTGGGGACCATAAGGGGAGCTACTGAGGGAGGTATGGGTTTGGGGAGGAGGGTGGCAATGAGGCGTGGCTGTAGCCCAGAACAGTTAAGGAGGCAGACAATTTTGCTAGGCTATCTCGGCCTAACAGGGGAACTAAACAAGTGGGGATGATTGGGAAAGAATGTGGCCTAATGGACACCAGACCTGGGGAGTTGTGAGAGGCCCGGAGGCCTTGCCGTCAATTCCCACAAGGAGACAGGGCCTCGAAAACAAGGCAGGGTGGAGTGGGTGGCCTCCACGTTGATTAAGAAGGGGATGGACCCCGAAGTTTGGTGTTTGTGATGGTCCAGGGGGCTTCTGAGATGCTCGGGCAGCGTTAGTTTTTGGCCAATAAGCTGAGGGTTGAAGCTCCAGGAGCTCTGGGAGCAGCGACGTGAGTCGGACAGTCGACTTTCTGTGGGGGCCTTGCACAGATGGGGCAGGGCTTAGGAGGAATCCTGGGCCTCGCACATTTCTCAGCCCAGTGGCCAGGTTTCTGACATGTGAAGCAAGGTCCAGGAGGGGCGGCCGGATGCGCTACAGTCTGGGTGCTTTGGAGTTTCTGTGAGCCGGTGGTGTGGCTGGGGTTTGTCTTATGGAAGAGGTAAGCATCTGTGGTTCTGAGATGTGCTGCCTCCGGGCAGATTTTTCCCTATTATTGAACACCTTGAAGGTGAAGTTGCTTAATTCCTGCTGTGGGGGTTGAGGATCAGATTTTAATTTCTGTACATTTTCATAATGTTGGGGTTGATTGGGTGATAAAATGCAAATTAAGCATTTTTTAGGGGTGAGAGTAGAAGTAAGGATGAAATTTAAGTTACTCCAGGTGAGATTATAGGACTGGGTTAAGTACTGGAGGATCTGATGAAAAGCAGCCTAACCAGTGGCCAGTATGGGAAAGGCTGGACAAGGAGAAAGGAATGTGCACCATGCCTTTGGCTCCAGCCGCCTCTGGAAGGGGGAATTGTTGGGGAGGGGCACGGGACTAAACTGTAAGCCTGGCTGAGTATGAGGTGGGGAGGTGTCAGGAGGGGCATAAGGAGGTGGGTTGTGGGCAGAGGAAGAGGAGGAAGGCTCTGGGGGTGGGGTTAGGTTCTGGATTGGGGTCTGGTTCAGACAGGCGGGGAGGAAAACCATTGGAAGGGTTGATGGACAAGGAAGATTCTGGCTTACCTCCGGAGGAAGGAGGGGCAGATGGAAGGGAAGAGAAGGAGTAGAGATTAGGGAGGGATTGGAGTGTAAAACAATGCCTGGACGTAGGGAATTTTAGACCATTTGCCTGTCTTGCAACAAAAATTGTCTAAATTTTGTAAAATAGAGAGGTTGAAAGTGCCATTTTTTGGCCAATTGGAGCCGTTGTTTGACTTGTATTGTGGCCATGCAGTGTTACAGAAGAAGGTGAGACGTTTGGGTTTTAGGTCAGGAGACAGTTGAGGAGGTTTGAGGTTTTTTAGAACACAGGCCAGCGGAGAGGAGGGAGGGATAGAGGACGGACGATTGCCCATGTTCTGGAAAGGCAGCAGAGACAAAAATAGGCACACAGCCCAGCCACTCAACAGGCGTCCCTAGTTGAGCCTGGGTTGAACCTTGTCGTTGGTGAGCTGTCAAAGAGAGCATCCTCTACATTGACCTGCCACAAATAGCGGCCATGAGCCTGGTGGGTGAGTGACTAGGGTGAATGTGTCTCCACGATAGTCAAACCCCTGGGGAAACTGGGTTCCCGGATCCGTGACCTACGTAGGATTTTCTGTTCATGAACCTCAAGAAGAACCTGGTTTACCTGATTTTCCTTGTCTTTGCGGTGGAAAAAGGACGAAACTGAAAGGCAGAGAAGTGGAAAGGAAAAGACAAAAGGATGGAAAAGCCAGAGAGACTGCTTACCAAAATAGCCGGTGGTGTGCGTCTGTGGGCTGGTCTGATGACCCCAGGTTGGCAGGCAGATCTCTTCATGGAGGGAGCACAAGAACAGGGATGGGGGTTTGGTCTTCCGTAGGAGTTCCCCCATCCCAGGTTTCCGGCACCAAATACTGAAAAACTCTCGCTTTGAATGACGAGACCTTCCAAACAGGCTTTGTGTGAGCAACATGGCTGTTTATTCACCTGGGTGCAGGTGGGCTAAGGCCGGAAAGGGCATTAGTAAAGGGCAGTGGGATAGGAATTGGTTTGATAGGTTTGGGTAGTTTTTTTGGGGGCCGGGGGTGTTGCAGAGTAAGTTCAGTTACAATGGCAGGGTTGAGTAAGAGCTATTTATATTATCATAAGAACAGTTGCCGGGCACGGTGGCACGTTCCTGTAGTCCCAGCTACTCAGGAGGCTGAGGTGGGAGGATCACTTGAGCCCCGGAGTTCTGGGCTATAGTGCGCTATGCCGATCGGATGTCCGCACTGTTTGGCATCAATATGGTGACCTCCCAGGAGCTGGAGACCACCAGGTTGCCTAAGGATGGGTGAACCGGCCCAGGTTGGAAACAGAGCAGGTCAAAACTCCTGTGCTGATCAGTAGTGAGATCGCACCTGTGAATAGCCACTGCACTCCAGCCTGGGCAACATAGCGAGACCCCATCTCTCAAAAAAAAAAAAAAAAAAAAGAACAGTTATGATGGCATGGTTGGGTGAGGGGCTTGTTCAGAGAAGCTCTGCTGGGCGATCAGGGACAATGGTGAACACAGGCAGGGGGTGGGAGACATCAGCCGAGGCAAGCAGGACTTCAGACTTTCAGGCTCCAGACTTGCATATGGAAACCTGACAGTGGTCAGTAGAATCACTGGTATGTGCACTGCAGAGCAGAGTTTATAGAGCCTATGGAGCTAGTGAAGAGACATTTCAACACTTGAGTCTAGCCCAGACCAGAGCTCTGAGTTCATTCTTTCTTGGACCACATTCTTTCCTAGAAAAAAATGTGAATATGCACACAGGCAAGATAACAAGCAATCATAAGGAAGCTAGAATTGTAGCACCAAACATCCAAAGCAGCTTCTTCATTCAGACAATGTAGCATTGATCCCTGTATCAGTAACATCTTCCTCAGTGCCTGGCACTGAATAGATGCTAGTTGAATGGATGAATTGGTTGATAATAGTGAATTGTTGGCATACTTACTGAGTTCTAAGTGATGGGTAAAATACAGGAGAAACATGTTGTAGATTGAATAGTAAGGGTGGATGGGAGAGGGGAGTTTTCGGGGAGGTCCCAGTGCTGGGAGGGGCAGATGCATGGGAAAAAACAGGTTCTACAGCTTAAGCTCTTGAGAAAAGCACAGATGGGGGGGGAGATAAGAGAGGAAAAGACCTTGACGATAAGAAAGTTTGCATTCATACTGTGCTCACTGTTCATTGGGGTGCATTCTGCTCTGCAGAATAATGTTTGACAAGATAATGTGCCAGTTACCCAGTAATCTAAGAAATCACATTTCCAAAGTTTTCTGGAGCTGTAAGCCCAGGAGCTAATGGAGCTAATGTTGTCCTGGCTGACTGGCCATTATCTCCACACAAATCAAAGTACATTTCCAATGCCACCCCATTTGGAAACTTTTGACCTCAGCCACTTGGTGTTAATTTTTAACTTAAAACCACAACTTTAAGAGCAAAAATTTTGTTATTCCAAATAGACAAGAAAAAATTATTTTTAATGTAAATGTTTTAACACAAGCTTAAAACTATTTAGGTATTGGCTGGGTGTGGTGGCTCACGCCTGTTAATCACAGCACTATGGGAGGCCAAGGCAGGTGGATGGCTTGAGCCCAGGAGTTTGAAACCAGCCTGGGCAACATGGGGAAACCTCGTCTCTACCAAAAATGCAAAACTTATCTGGGCATGGTGGTGCATACCTATAGTCCCAGTTATTAGTGAGGCTAAGGTGTGAGGATTTCTTGAGCCTGGGAGGTTGAGGCCGCAATGAGCTGAGCGTCACTGCACTCCAGCCTGGATGACAGAGTGAGACCCTGTCTCAAAAAAAAATTAAAAAAAGAAAAAGGCCAGGTATGGTGGCTCACGCCTGTAATCCCAGCACTTTGGGAGGCCAAGGTGGGCGGATCACGAGGTCAGGAGTTCAGGACCAGCCTGGTCAACATCGTGAAATCCCATCTACTAAAGTTACAAAAAATTAGCCAGGTGGGATGGCAGATGCTAGTAGCCTGTAGTCCCAGCTACTCGGGAGGTTGAGGCAGGAGAAATGCTTGAACCTGGGAGGTGGAGGGTGCAGTGAGCCGAGATTGTGCCATTGCACTCCAGCCTGGTTAACTGGGCGAGACTCCATCTCAAAAAAAGGAAAAAGAAAAAAAAATATGTAATATATATTTGATACATATGGTTACCCATACGTACCAAATAATGCAGTTGTGGATCATAAAAAAAAAAAGGGGTCAGATAGCGTAAGTAAATGGACCCAGAGCTCTGTCTAGTTGGGATTTACTTCTAATATTCACCTGCTAATGATTCCGTGAGTTGCCAAATTAGAAATATACTTGCCCCTATTGGTACCTCATGAATTTTCTCAAATATCAAATGACTTCAATTTATGACTTTCTTTCAAGTTAACTTCTAGCAAGTTTCCTCAGAATTGGATTAAACCCTAGTGAGACATTCAGTTACGGATCTTCATAAATGCTGGTTTAGTCTGGGAAATTGTTTCAGTCTGGATCTCTTCAATGCTTAAACAATTATTTTAACTTGTTTTGTAAAAATTATGATCTAATTATTTTTCAAGTATACTTGGGTTGACGAAATGCAGCAGTGGGGTGTGCCTTTTAGCAGCAGAACAAACCACTTTTTACATTCCTTAGAAATAAGATATGGTTAAGTATTTTAAATCATAGCAACAGTTGATAAGAAAAACAGCAAAAAGGTAATCATTTCCATATGGAAAGAAAAGGAAGAACCAGTGAAGCTGTGAACTGTCATTTTTCCATATAAAAGTCACTACTGGTAGATTTGGCAGAAAGGGCAAATGTTCCTATTTCTCATTTTTACATTTGTTAATACACTGCATGTGATGTGTTTTATGGAAATACAACATTCCCTTCAAACTCAGCTGTCAATTTCTAAGCATGTTTTGTCTTGGGTGAAACCAAATCTTGTGCGTCAATTTCATCAAGTAACCATATTTCCTTGGTGATAATTTTCTCAACTTATGAAAAATTTAGGTGAAAATTCCTACCCCTTTTATTGAAAAGCATATAACCATCATCCATACCAGCTGGATACCTATAAGTAATTTCATTCCTATTTTTTTTTTTCTTTTTTATGAGACAGAGTCTCATTCTGTCACCCAGGCTGGAGTGCAGAGGGATGATCTCAGCTCACTGCAGCCTTGACCTCCCAGGCTCACGTGATCTTCCCACCCAAATCTCCAGAATAGCTCAGACCACAAGTGTATGCCACCACAGACAACTAATTAAAAAAATTTGGGGGCCGGGCGCAGTGGCTCACGCCTATAATCCCAGCACTTTGGGAGGCCGAGGCGGGTGGATCATGAGGTCAACAGATCGAGACCATCCTGGTCAACAAGATGAAACCCCATCTCTACTAAAAATACAAAAATTAGCTGGGCATGGTGGTGCGCGCCTGTAGTCCCAGCTACTCTTGGGAGGCTGAGGCAGGAGAATTGCTTGAACCCAGGAGGCGGAGGTTGCAGTGAGCCGAGATCGTGCCATTGCACTCCAGTCTGGGTAACAACAGCAAGACTCCGTCTCAAAAAAAAAAAAAAATTTTTTTTTGTAGAGATGGGGGTCTTACTATGTTGCCCAGGCTGGTCTCAAATTCCTGGCCTCAAGTGGTCTTCCACCTTGCCCTCACAAAGTGGTGGGATTATAGGTGTGAGCCATTGCGCCCAGGCCATTATAAGTAATTTTTTTTTTTGAGACGGAGTTTCGCTGTTGTTACCAGACTGGAGTGCAATGGCACGATCTGGGCTCACTGCAACCTCCGCCTTCTGGGTTCAAGCAATTCTGCCTCAGCCTCCTGAATAGCTGGGACTACAGGCGCATGCCACCATGCCCAGCTAATTTTTTGTATCTTTAGTAGAGACGGCATTTCACCATTTTGACCAGGATGGTTTCGATCTCTTGACCTTGTGATCCGCCCACCTCAGCCTCCCAAAGTGCTGGGATTATAGGCGTGAGCCACCATTATAGGTAATTTTAAAGTAACAGTTGAATAAAACCAATTTCTGCTCTGGTGTTCCAAGATCCAAAACAAAATCTGACCCAATTTTTTCATGCCCAAAAAGTTTAAGAAAAGCACACGAAGTACACATTTACATATTTACTTTTGTACTTAAGCATAAGCATTTATTACCAAAATCCTCACATTTACTTTTAAATAGCTGCTTAGAGTAGAAACTCTTACCCTGTTACAGAATATTCAAAATACATGGTCATACTGTAGGATTTGACAACATCTCCCTCTTGTGGCTCAAAGCATTCATTTCAAGCATGAATATATTAAGTGCAGAATTATAATTCCTTAGCTTGAAATGATACTGTGACAATTTGGTTCATGCTTTGTGAGTTATTTTTGGAGTAAAGAGGCAAGATTCAGGAACATGTAGAAAAACAGAATATTCTATTTTCTTGGCTAGTTCCAGAGTCCCAACATCTTGGCAAAGTGTTTTCCCAAAGTTCTTTAATAAAGCACCATTTTTCATGCTAGTATATACAATGGAGTGTGAAAAATAAGACAATAAAGAATAAAGCACCATTTTTTTCTTACAGATGAAATACTAAGTGGATGTTTTCATTGAAAACATGCTATTCTCCATTTAAAAAGTTGTCTTCCTTTTCTGTGGGCATCGTATACAGAACAGACTCAGCATTCTACCTGGTTACTTTAACAGAATGGAACTTTGAAAACTTTACAGAGAAAATAGTACTGAAAATATTTTAGTCCGAAAATGATACTTTTCCCATTGCTCCAGATCAGAGGTTACAGTAACTGGCAATAACCTGCTCTAACAACGTGAAACTGTCTAAAAAGTCCTCTTCTTCAATTCCACATTTTGTGTACTGATGAATGTAGGCTCTGGCCAGGTGAAAAAGAAACACAGAAATTACAAAATAAAAAATGTCAGGCAAATGAGTAACTCTTAAACAATAAACAGACGTTTTCTAGCTCATGAACACGTAAAGATTACAGAATCTCTTAGAAGTCTTACATTTGCTTTGTTTACTCCAAAGATTAGTGAACTTTCAAAATTTATGTCAAGCTCCCTGATTTTTTAGTGTCCAAGAAATTGGCAAGAAGAGGCACCAAGGAAAGAGCAACATGTTCAGATTTGGCTGTCTACCCAGGATAGACATAACACCCATGTTCAGTGTAAACTCTGAAAAGTGCCTGAAGTTTCACGTAAGGCTTGAAATGAGAAAACACATCAATCCCGTTCTAGGAATAAAGTGAAGTCTCCCAGGTGCCCCCCAGGACATTTAATTTATAGTTATTCCAGGGTGGTCCTCCCAATCCCACCCACCCCCCAAATGTTCTTTATTATTATTATTATTATTTTTTTGAGACAGGGTTTTGCTCTGTTGCTCTGGCTAGAGTGCAGTGGCATGATCTTGGCTCACTGCAACCTCTGCCTCCTGGGTTCAAGTGATTCTCATGCCTCAGCCTCCCAAGTAGCTGGATTACAGGCCCGCGCCACCATACCTGGCTAATTTTTATATTTTTAGTAGAGATGGGGTTTCACCATGTTGGCCAGGCTAGTCTCAAATTTCTGGCTACAAGTGATTCACCTGCCTTGGCCTCCCAAAGTGCTGAGATTACAAGCGTGAGCCACTGTGTCCTGATGCTCCCCACAAATGTTCTGAGGCCCAAAAATCATGTGCACAAAGAATGTCAAGGGTAGACATGAATTAAATTGACATAATAATGTCTGCTACCATTTAATTAGAGTAGGAAGGGAGTGACACCAGAAGAGGACAGAGTTCACGGCCCTGCAGAGTGGGCTTTATGGAATGGTCACAGGCAGGATGGCTGGGCCCTGGGGTATTCAAGCTAATGAGAGTTAGAGGCCTTGTCCAGTCATTTGAGGAACTCTGCTTTTACGTTAACTGTGGTAGAGATCAAGAAATTTGCTAAAATATTTGTTCATATGAAGTAGCCATTTCTTAGTATCAAACCGAGTTGAATTTAACCATATATATATCTTATTGAGGAACATCAGGATCTTCCACTCACCCAAGGATTTTACTTTATTTTTTTGAGACAGAGTCTCACTCTGTTGCCAGGCACCAGGCTGGAGTGCAGTGGCGCGATCTCAGCTCACTGCAACCTCTGCCTCCCGGGTTCAAGCAATTCTCCTGCCTCAGCCTCCCGAGTAGCTGGGACTACGGGCGTGCGCCACTATGCCCATCTAAATTTTGTTAATTTTTTTGAGACGGAGTTTTGCTCTTGTTACCCAGGCTGGAGTGCAATGGTGTGATCTCGGCTCACTGCAACCTCCACCTCCTGGGTTCACGCAATTCTCCTGCCTCAGCCTCCCAAGTAGCTGGGATTACAGGCACACGCCACCATGCCCAGCTATTTTTTTTTTTTTGTATTTTTAGTAGAGACGGGGTTTCACCATGTTGACCAGGATGGTCTCGATCTCTTGACCTGGTGATCTACCCACCTCAGCCTCCCAAAGTGCTGGGATTACAGGCGTGAGCCACCGCGCCTGGCAGTTTTGTATTTTTTTAGTAGAGACAGGGTTTCACCATGTTGGCCAGGATGGTCTCGATCTCTTGACCTCATGATCTGCCTGCCTCAGCCTCCCAAAGTGCTGGGATTACAGGCGTGAGCCACCACGCCCAGCCAGATCTTATTTAAAAAAAATTTTTTTGAGATGGAGTCTCGCTCTTGTCTCCCAGGCTGGAGTGCAATGGTGTAATCATGGCTCTCTGAAACTCTGCCTCCTGGGTTCAAGCGATTGTCTTTACCTCAGCCTCCCAAGTAGCTAGGATTACAGGTGCCCGCCACCATGCTCAGCTAATTTTTGTATTTTTAACTGAGATAGGGTTTCACCATGTTGGCCAGGCTGGTCTTGCTCAGGTCATCTGCTCACCTTAGTCATCTGCTCACTAAGTGAGTTCGACTGGTGTCGAACTCCTGGGCTCAAGCAATCTACCCTCCTCGGCCTCCCAAAGTGCTGGGATTACAAGTGTGAGCCACTGTGTCTGGCCGAATCTTATTTTTGAAAACTACCTTATTGTCCCTGCTTTATAGTGAAATTCTACTTTAATTACGTCAAACAATTATTGAGCATTTACTAGCCAGGCACTGTACTAGCTGTTTTACAAGATCATCTTACCTAACCCTCACCAGAAATTCCCTCAGTTAGGACCCACTTACACAGATCAGGAAATGAAGCCTGAAGTCACGTGCCCAAAACTTCACACCTAAAAAGTAGTAACCATCACTCCTGCAGATTCTACCTCATGCTTTAACACTACAGCATCTGCTTAAAGATTAGAAGGGTTTGTAGACTTATTTTATACTTACTTTGAAGCAAACATATTCCAAGCCTTCTTCACAATCATATCAAGTGGTTTTACCAAGAACTGGCTATTGCTGACCAACACTGCAGACTTCTCATATTTGCTAAAGGCCCGCTGGGTTTTCCACACATTGAAAGCATGAACAGGTTCTAACCAGGAAGTGTAGAGAGCTGGATCTTTAAATCCCTCTAGAGTAAAAACAAGGTAAGCCATCTTTTTATAGCATAAATTGTGAAAACGAATAAACAGATCTTTTCTTGTCTATTTAATCAGAAATCTTTTATTTTGTCTTATAAAACTAGCATTAGCTGGTGTAGTGACTCCCAGCACTCTGAGAGGCCGAGGAGGGTAGATTGCTTGAGCCCAGGAGTTCGACACCAGCCTGGGCAACATAGTAAAACCCATCTCTACTAAAAATGAAAAAATTAGTTGTACATGGTGGTGTGCATTCTTCTTAACACTTTTCTGAAAGGTGTGAAAAACTTTTTTTCTGAGACAGGGTCTCACTCTGTTGCCCACTCCGATAGCTCAAACTATCCTTCTGCCTCAGCCTCCCAAGTAACTGCAACCTGTACCTCCTGGGCTCAAGAAATCTTCCCAGCTTAGCCTCCTGAGGAGCTGGGACTACAGGGGCATGCCACCATGCTCAGCTAATTTTTGTATTTTTTGTAGAGATGTGGTTCACCATGTTGGCCAGGCTGGTCTTGAACTCCTGGCCTCAAGTGATCCACCTGCCTCAGCCTCCCAAAGTGCTGGGATTATAGGCATGAGCCACTGCACTGCACTGGTCCTTTTCTTTTTTCTTTTTTTTTTTTTAAATGGCCTTGCCGAAACAAAAAATTGGATAAAGACCCAGAATTGTTCCTCTCCACGGAAATCTTTAGTAAAAGATGAAAGATTTATGTGATCTGAAGAGAAACCAGAGTTGTCCCTTTCTTTTCTATACAATGAATATGGATCATTTATCTAAAAGTAAAATAATGCGAATTTTTTGTTTTCTTGAGACAGGATCTTGTCTGTCACCAGGCTGGCATGTAGAGGCTCTATCACAGCTCACTGCAGCCTTCACCTCCTGGTCTTATGTGATCCTCCCACCTCAGCTTCCCAAGTAGCTTTGACTACAGGCACATACCACTATGCCTAATATTTTCATTTTTTTGTAGAGATGGGGTCTCACTATGTTGCCCAGGCTGGTGGTCTCAAACTTCTGAGCTCAAATAATTGTCCCACCTCTGCCAAAGTGCTAAGATTATAGGCGTGAGCCACTGTGCCTGGCCCTATTTTAAAAGATTATTTGTTCTTTCTCTAAGGGGCATTACTGGGACTAGAATGTTTGGTTTTCTGTATTCTTTTTGATAATGGGTCTTACTCTGTCACCCAGGCTGGAGCGCAGTGGCACTACCATCATTGGTCACTGAATCCTCAAACTCCTGAGTTCAAGTGACCCTCCTGCTTTAGTCTTCCTAGCTGGGACTACAGGTGTATACCACTATACTTTACTAACGTTTAAAATTCTTTGTAGAGATGGAGTCTTGCTATGTTGCCCAGGTTGGTTTCGAACTCCTATCCTTATGCGATCCTCCTGACTTAGCCTGCCAAAGTGCTGGAATTACACATATGTGCCACTGTGCTGGGTCTTGGTTTTCTCTGTACCATTACATGAAGTAGCAAACATGATACTTGCTGAAGTCATGATAAAATGAACCCAGAAACTTGCATAGAAAAACAAAGCTAGGCCGGGTGCGGTGGCTCACGCCTATAATCCCAGCACTTTGGGAGGCCGAGGCGGGTGGATCACGAGGTCAAGAGATTGAGACCATCCTGGTCAACATGGTGAAACCCCGTCTCTACTATAAATACAAAAATTAGCTGGGCATGGTGGTGTGCGCCTGTAGTCCCAGCTATTTGGGAGGCTGAGGCAAGAGAAATGCTTGAACCCAGAAGGTGGAGGTTGTGGTGAGCTGAGATCGTGCCATTGCACTCCAGTCTGGGTAACAACAGAGAAATTCCGTCTCAAAAAAAGAAAGAAAGAAAGAAAGAAAAACAAAGCTAATAAGAACAATGCTCTTCCAGCTGGGCACGGTGGCTCACACCTGTAATCACAGCACTACAGGAGGCCCAGACAGGTGGATCACTGGAGGTCTAGAGTTTGAGATGAGCCTGGCCAATATGGTCAAACCCCGTTTCTACTAAAAATACAAAAATTAGCCGGGTGTTGTGGTGCACAACTATAATCCTAGTTACTTAGGAGGCTGAGGCAGGAGAATCACTTGAACCCAGGAGGCAGAGGTTGCAGTGAGCTGAGATTGCACCACTGCATTCCAGCCTGGGCGACAGAGTAAGACTCTGTCTCAAAAAAAAAAAAAAAAAAAAAAAAGGAAGAAAGAATAATGTTTTTTCAACTTCCTGAAAAATTTGTAACAAAATGAAGGGCCGGGCACGGTGGCTCAAGCCTGTAATCCCAGCACTTTGGAGGCTTAGGTGGGTGGATCACGAGGTCAAGAGATCGAGACCATCCTGGTCAACATGGTGAAACCCCGTCTCTACTAAAAATATTTTTTAAAAAATTAGCTGGGCATGGTGGCGTGTGCCTGTAATCCCAGCTACTCAGGAGGCTGAGGCAGGAGAATTGCCTGAACCCAGGAGGCGGAGGTTGCGGTGAGCCGAGATTGCGCCATTGCACTCCAGCCTGGGTAACAAGAGCGAAACTCCATGTCAAAAAAAACAAACAAACAAAATGCTTGTCACAGATACTACTGGGTTTTCTAACAATTCCTGCTCCTTAGCAATTCCTGTTCACCCCTTCTTTAGTATCAATCCCCATAAACTTTAACTGAACTTGCAGTGAGATATGGCACAGAACTCAGTCCCAGTCAATAGGATAGAAATTCAAGTGTGATATGGGACTTTCAGAAAAGGAGGCAGGCCTGGCTGGGTGCAGTGGCTTATACCTGTAATCCCAGCACTTTGGGAGGCTGAGGCAGGTGGACCACTTGAGGTCAGGAGCCCAAGATCAGTCTGGCCAACATGGCAAACCCCATCTCTACTAATAATACAAAAATTAGCTAGGCATGGTGGTGTAGGCTTATAATCTCAGCTACTCAGGAGAATGCACTCAAGCCTGGGTGACAGAGTAAGATCCCATCTCAAAAAACAGGCCCTTCTCTGCTCATTTCTATGACTATAAGGAGGCAGCTAGATGGTAAGGTAAGGGTGAGGGTAGCCGGATGTTTAGAATACAATTCTTTATTTTTTTTAAAGACGGGGTTTCACCATGTTGGTCAGGCTGGTCTTGAACTCCCAAACTCAGGTGATTCATCCGCCTTGGCCTCCAAAGTGCTTGGATTACAGGAGTGAGCCACCACGCCCAGAATTCTTTTTTTTTTTCTTTTTCTTTTTTTAATAGAGACAGGGTCTTGCTCTGTTGCCCAGGCTGGAGGGCAGTGACACAATGATGGCTCACTGAAGCCTTGATCTCCTAGGCTTAAGCTATCTTTCTGCCTCAGCCTCCCAAGTAACTGGGACTACATGCTACCACACCTGGCTGAAGGAATTATACTTTTATCTTGTTTAAATCACTTTTATATTGGTGTCTAGTCACATACTAACTGATACCATGGTCAATTTTTGCCACTAAAACACTTAGTTATTACTTTTGTTCTTGTTTTTGTTTTTTGTTTGTTTGTTTGTTTTGAGATGGAGTTTCGCTCTTGTTACCCAGGCTGGAGTGCAATGGCGTGGTCTCGGCTCACCGCAACCTCTGCCTCCTGGGTTCAGGCAATTCTCCTGCCTCAGCCTCCCGAGTAGCTGGGACTACAGGCGCGTGCCACCGTGCCCAGCTAATTTTTGTATTTTTAGTAGAGACGGGGTTTCACCTTGTTGACCAGGATGGTCTCGATCTCTTGACCTCGTGATCCACCTGCCTCAGCCTCCCAAAGTGCTGGGATTATAGGCGTGAGCCACCGCGCCTGGCCTACCTTTGTTCTTAAAGAATAAACACAGGAAGGTTTTTTGTTTTTTTTTTTAATTTTCCCGAGACAGGGTCTTGCTCTGTCACCCAGGCTGGAGTGCAGTGGTGTGATCTCAGTTCACTGCAACCTCAGCTTTCAGGGTTCAAGCGGTTCTACTGCCTCAGCCTCCCAAGTAGCCAATATAGGGACTTTTAAAAAACCATTTGTGGCCGGGTGTAGTGGCTCATGCCTGTAGTCCCAGCACTCTGGGAGGCCGAGGTGGGCGGATCACCTGAGGTCGAGCCTGACCAACATGGTGAAACCCCATCTTAAAAAAAAAAGAAAGAAAAACAACAACAACAACAAAAACCATTTGTACTGGCCGGACGTGGTGGCTCATGCCTGTAAACCTAGCACTTTGGGAGGCCAAGGCGGAAGGATCACGAGGCCAGGAGTTCGAGTCCAGCCTGATCAACATGGTGAAACCCCATCTATACTAAAAAATACAAAAATTAGTTGGGCATGGTGGTACACACCTGTAGTCCCAGCTACTCAGGAGGCTCAGGCAAGAGAATCACTGGAACCTGGGAGGCGGAGGTTGCAGTGAGCTGAGATTGTAACACTGCGCTCCAGCCTGGGTGACACAGCAAGACTTCATCTAAAAAAAAAAAAAATTTATATCACAAAGCATGTACATGTACAAAATGTACATGTTAATTTTCACCTTAATTTCTTACCCACATCTGCACTTTGCACGTCTTTCCCACGAAGAATGACCAAGTTAGCAATGGAAGTGTTAAAATGCAGGTCTTTGCTGAGAGACATTTTACCAAGAGGAGGAAGTCCTGATAAAGGAGGCCGTACTTGCCAATCAATTCCTACCGAAAGAAAAAAAAAGAGCAAGATATTTTATTTATTTATTTTTAGATGGAGCCTCACTCTGTCGCCCAGGCTGGAGTGCAGTGGCGTGATCACGGCTCACTGCCATCTCTGCCTCTTGGGTTCAAGCCATTCTCCTGTTTCAGTCTCCTCCAGTAACAGGGGACCTGAGATTAGAGGCGTGCGCCACCATGTCCAGCTAATTTTTTTTGTATTTTTAGTAGAGATGGGGTTTCATCATATTGGCCAGGCTGGTCTTGAACTTCTGATCTCAAATGATCCACCCGCCTTGGCCTCCCTAAGTGCTGGGATTATAGGAGTCGCCGCGGTGCCTAGCCTGAAAGCAAGAGATTTCATAAATGACTGAACTAAAGGAGAAAAATGGTCTTGTGGTATGTGTATTTTAATGTTTTTTTTTTTTTTTTTTGACAGGGTCTCCCTATGTCACCCAGGCTGGAGTGCGGTGGCTATTCACAGGTGTGCTCATAGCTCACTGCAGCCTTGAACTCCTGAGCTCAAATAGTCCTACCTTATTCTCCCATGTAGCTGGGACTACAGGCATCATTTTCCCTGTTTCAAAGGGAGGATCTACCAATTCTCCTATGCCTATTCCATTAGAGTTTGTTGGGGCAAAAAATTATATTCAAAAGGCTATACTCAAGAAATCTTAGGCTGGTTGTGGTGGCTCACGCCTGTAATCCTAGCACTTGGCAGGCTGCAGTGGGAGGATCTCTAGAGCCCAGGAGTTCGAAACCGGTCCTGGACAACATAGTGCACTCTGCCTCTAAAAAAAATACAAAAATTAGGCCGGGCGCGGTGGCTCATGCCTGTAATCCCAGCACTTTGGGAGGCTGAGGTGGGCGGATCACGAGGTCAAGAGATCAAGACCATCCTGGCCAACATAGTAAAACCCCGTCTCTACCAAAATAATCCAAAAAAAAAAAAAAAAAAAAACTAGCTGGGCATGGTGGCGCGTGCTACTCGGGAGGCTGAGGCAGGAGAATTGCTTGAACCTGGGAGGCGGAGATTGCAGTGAGCCGAGACTGCGCCACTGCACTGCAGCCTGGTGCCTGGTGACAGAGCGAGACTCCGTCTCAAAGAAAAAAACAAAGAAACTAAAAAATTAGTCTGGCATCTGTGGCATGCACCTGTAGTCCTGGCTACTTGGGAAACTTAGTGGGGAGGATTGCCTAAGCCCAGGAGATCAAGGCTACAGTGAGCTGTGATCATGTCACTGCACTCCAGCCCGGGTGACAGAGTGAGAAATCTCACCTGAGGAGTATAAATCCAGGCTGCTTTTGGAGGATAAGATTTTGGACCAATGTGCTAATGGGATGTAACTTTTGGGGGCCCTGCGATGGGAGGAGTGTACTGTGCATGTGGGAGGACATGACTTATTACAGACAGGGCAGAGAACAGTTATGAGCCTCCAACATGACCCCAATCATCTTTGCTTCCTCTTATTCAAGCCCTTGGGCAGTATGCTCTCACACTGGAGAGGGCTGACCTTAACCAAATGGATGTTGCAGAAATACTTCCAGAGCTAGCTCATAAAAGGCATTAACTTCAAGGCCAGAGCAGTGGCTCAGGCCTGTAATCCTACCACTTTGGGAGGCTGAGACAGGCAGATCACTTGAGGTCAGAAGTTTGAGATCAGCCTGGCCAACATGGTGAAACCCTGTCTCTACTAAAAACACTCACACAAAAATTAGCTGGGTGTGGTGTCAGGCACCTGTAATCCTAGCTACTTGGGAGGCTGAGGCAGGAGAATTGTTTGAACCTGGGAGGTGGAGGTTGCAGTGAGCTGAGACCATGCCATTGCATTCCAGCCTGGGTGACAGAGCAAGACTCTGTCTCAAAAAAAAAAAAGCATTAACTTTTTTTTTGCTTGAACCGCCTCCCAGCTTCAAGCAATTCTCCTGCCTCAGCCTCCCGAGTAGCACGCACCACCATGACCAGCTAGTTTTTTTTTTTTTTTTTTTTTTTTTGGATTATTTTGGTAGAGACGGGGTTTTACTATGTTGGCCAGGATGGTCTCGATCTCTTGACCTCGTGATCTGCCCACCTCGGCCTCCCAAAGTGCTGGGATTACAGGCATGAGCCACCGCGCCCGTGACTTGCTCCCTCCTGGATCACGCATTCTCCCTGATGGTAGAACATGTAGAAACAGATACTGATGGTGATAGAAACGGGGTAAATCTTTACATAGAGGCCAAGCGCAGTGGCTCACATCTGTAATCCCAGCACTTTGAGAGGCTAAGGTGGGAGGATCACTTGAAACCAGGAGTTCAAGACCAGCCTGGGCAACATAGTGAGACCCCATCTCTACAAAAAAAAATAACAAAATTAGTCAGGTGTGGTGGTACATACCTGTAGTCCTGCCTCCTCAGGAGGCTACAATAGGAGGATCACTTGAGCCCAGGAGTTTGAGGCTGCAGTGACCTATGACCGCACCACTGCACTCCAGCCTAGGTGACAGAGTGAGACCCTGTCTCAAAGACAGAACCAAACAAAACCTTTCCACAGAGCAGAGAATACATAAAGAGTTATAAAACTAGATCCTTCAACCTGGTTTGTGCCATAAATATATTTATTCATATACTATTCATACCTGTGTATGAAAACATTTATATGTTCAAACTATACAACTGTGAAAAAATGTTGACACCCTAAAGTTCTATATGGGAAAATAACTCAGCAAACTGTGGTTTACTGACCTAAGAGAGCTCAGAGCAGCACGTCTCACAAGACTCTAAGGAACACTGTGTTCCTTGTGGTATTAACAGGTATTGCTAGAAAAACAGGTACTATTGCCAAAAAATTCAGGAAGCACTACTTTTAGATGTGAACTTTCTACTTCTTTCCAAACCTCTGGCACTATAATCTAAAATCCGTAAGATATTACGAATTAGTTTTGAGAAAATCTACTTTCATAGTATAAAAACCTAACTTATGCAATTAATACCTACTAGTGATTTCTAGTTAAACATGACAGACTGAACATATTAGTTTACTGCCACCCTCTCCCTAGATCCTGCTTAATCAATAAAAGGATAAGCATAAACAAGAAAAAAAGGGAACTAGAGAGAAGATTAACAGCAACAAAATTTTAGAAGCTGGAAATCAAATGAACTAATGGTTACTGACTCCACAAGAAAAAGCTAAAAATTCTGCCCACAGTTGAGGTCCTGGAAGTAGACCAGACACTTCTCAAGGTGGCAAAAAGGCTGGGCACGGTGGCTCATGTCTGTAATCCCAGTACTTGAGGTCAGATTTGAGGTGGGAGGATCCCTTGAGGCCAGGAGTTCAAGACCAGCCTGGCCAACATGGTAAAACCCCGAATCTACTAAAAATACAAAAATTAGCTAGGTATGCTGGTGAACATTGGTAATCCCAGCTACTTGGGAGGCTAAAGTAGGAGGATCACCTGAATCCAGGAGGTAGAGGTTGCAGTGAGCCAAGATGACTCCATCTCTCTCTCACACACACACACACACATACACACACACACACAAAAGAAAAGAAAAAGAAAACAGGAGGATTAACTGAAAATCTGTTTGAGAAGCAGTGAGAGCCCCTTCCCCACTCCCTGCTGCAGGGGGAGTGAGCTCTTTCACCCTAGAAGGTTTCTGCTGTCAAAAGGCTAAACCTCAGAGGCTCTGGCCTCAGTGACACCAAGCACAGCCCTGCAGAGAACCTTTTGGAAAACCAGGTCACTGGTTTCACAGGAAAGGTTAACAGCCTATGTCTTCTTCATCCAACTCTGTAAAGGCTGGCAGCCAGGCTTATTATGCGTTCAGGAAAGAGATGGAGGAGGAAGCAACTGATCAAGAGATAAGATACGCTAAGTATGATATTTGGAAGCCCAGCAATAAAATGGCCAGGCAGATCACCTTACTGTGAAAACCACACAAGTCTGCAATGTCCATGAGGGTCCATTTAGTGCCCAGAGCAACATACTCAGCAAATAATCACTGAGCATTTCCTGTTCCAGGCTCCAAAGAGGCAACAGTAAACCAAATAGATAAGAAAGCTTACATTCTACTGAGATAAACCAAAGACCCACACCAAGTACTTTCAGAATGCTGGGGACAAAGAGAAAATACTAAAAGCTTCAAGAGATAACAAAATAGGACAGGGTATCAGAACGACATGAGACTTCTCAACAGCAGCACTGCAAATGGGAAGATAACAGAGCAATGCCTTTGAAATACTCAGTGAAAAGGATTACCAACCTAGAATCCTATTCCAGGCCAAACTATCATTCAAAGGCAACGGCAGAACAGAATGATGCTACTTAGAGCCTCAAACACTTTATTTTCCTTGTGCTTTTTCTTAGGGAGCTCCTGGAAAGTATGGTCCATCAATATAAGGGAATAAACCAAGAAAGCAGATCTGAAATCTAGGAGGCACAAACATAACACAGGATGAGGCAAGAGAGATGCCAGGGCTGGCTGCTTATCAAGCCTGGAGAGCAGTCAGTCCAGATTGGAATTGGAAGACAAAGGCCTTTTAGAAAGGTATCTCTAAGCAGATAATGAAAGTAATGAATTACCTGATGGGTTTAAACATATTGAGAAAGAGGTCTTTTTTTGTGCCCCAGCTGGAGTGCAGTGACATGATCATAGCTCATTTTAAACTCAAACCCCTTGGCTCAAGGAATTTTCCTGCCTCACTCTCCTATGTAGCTAGGACTGTAGGCCCAGCTAATTTTTTTTTTTTTTGAGATGGAGTTTCGCTCGTTACCCAGGCTGGAGTGCAATGGGGCAATCTCAGCTCACCACAACCTCCGCCTCCTGGGTTCAGGCAATTCTCCTGCCTCAGCCTCTTGAGTAGCTGGGATTACAGGCATGTGCCACCATGCCCAACTAATTATTTGTATTTTTAGTAGAGTCGGGGTTTCACCATGTTGATCAGGATGGTCTCGATCTCTTGACCTCGTGATCCACCCACCTCGGCCTCCCAAAGTGCTGGGATTACAGGCTTGAGCCACCACGCCCGGCCTGCCCAGCTAATTTTTAAATATCCCTTTCTAAAAAATGGAATCTTGCTTTATTGCTCAAGCTGGTTTTGAACTCCTGGTCTCAAGCGATCCTCCTGCCTCAGCCTCGCCAAGTGCTGAGATTATTGGTGTGAGCCACCACATCTGAGAAGGGATTCTTTTTTTTTTTTTTTTTTTTTGAGACAGAGTTTTGCTCTGTTGCCCAGGCTGGAGTGCAATGGCGCGATCTCGGCTCACCACAACCTCTGCCTCCTGGGTTCAAGTGATTGATTCTCCTGCCTCGGCCTCCTGAGTAGCTGGGATGACAGGCACAGGCCACCATGCCCAGCTAATTTTTTGTATTTTTAGATACCCAACAGGGTTTCACCACGTTGGTCAGGCTGGTCGAACACCTGACCTCATGATCTGCCTGCTTCAGCCTCCCAAAGTGCTGGGATTACAGGTGTGAGCCACCGCACCTAGCAGAGAAAGGATTCATTTTTTACAGAAAAGTTTCAGGATAAATTGGTGATAGGTACAGACGATATCTACCAAATAAATATAATGACTAACAACTCCAGGAGGGAAAAATAAATGGTACACAAAATAAAATATAATCTGTGTACACAGTACAAGGCTCTACTGTGAATAATATATATGTTATATAATTTACTATAATATTTTATACACACACACACACACACACACACACACAGAGTTTTGCTCGTCACTCAGGCTGGAGTGCAATGGCATAATCTCGGCTCACTGTAACTTCCGCCTACTGGGTTTGAGCGATTCTCCTGCCTCAGCCTCCAGAGTAGCTTGGATTATAGTGCCTGCCACCATGCCCAGTTAATTTTTCTATTTTCAGTAGAGATGGGGTTTCACCATGTTGGTCAAGCTAGTCTCAAACTCCTGACCTCAAATGATCCACCCATCTTGGCCTCCCAAAGTGCTGGGATTACAGGTATGAGCCACTGTGCCCAGCTGGATTTAAGTATATATTTAAATGAGTTTTGGCTACTTGATTTTTTAAACTATGTTCATTTATTACTTTGATTAAAATTAAAAAATTATAAAAAAAATGTAGCACTCAATTGAAATGTCTTTTGGTAATAAAACTAAGGTGATTAAGAAGCCCTCCTAGGATGTCCTGGGGAGTTTCTGCGGGAGCCTCGCTAGCCAGAAAAAGAGACTATTATTTTAACTGGTCCGAGCCAGTTTATATTGAGAGTCCAGGACAGGCATTTTCCCAGCTTGTGGGCTGCATATTTTTGGAATATTCTTTTTTAAATTAAAAATTTTTTTTTTAAATTGAGACAGGGTTTCACCATGTTTCTCCATGTTTTACCAGGAGATCGAGACCACCAGGCCAGGTTGGTCTCGATCTCCTGACCTCGTGATCTGCCTGCCTCGGCCTCCCAAAGCACTGGGATTACAGGTGTGAGCCACTGCGCCCGGCCAGAATACTCTTTACCTTCTTCCATCTTTGCATTAGAAATGAGCATCTGTCTCAAGTGCTTGAGGAGGCCAGCCCATGTAAATGTGCTGTATGCCAACGAGTCCTCAGACATGTGAGGAATGTTACGAACACTCAGCATCTTGAATTCAGGATGGGGAACTAAATGCTCCATTAAGTCTCCTGTAAAGAAAAAAAAATATCTGAACTAAATTTTTTTATTCCACATTGTTGCCAATGGTCTATACATTAACCATGATTTGAAGGTTTTCTGGGCTAAATATTTTCTCTTCTCAGACCAGAAATATTTAATCCTTAATATAATTTCAGAGACAATGTCTATTACAGACCACATCTTTGCTTCATGTTAGCATCGATTTACGTATAAGTGAGAAAATATACTTTGCCAAAAAGGAAACTACAATTCAGAAGCTGAATAACTGGAAATGTGAATGAAAATATTTAGGTAAACCCCAGGAAAACAAAGTAAATATCAGAACTGATAGGCTTTTCTTATTATTCTATGTTGTTCACTAAATATTCTCTCTTTTTTTTAACTCGTCACCCGGGCTGAAGTGCAGTGGTGTGATCTCGGTTCACGGCAACCTCCGCATCCTGGGTTCAAGCGATTCCCCTGCCTCAGCCTCCTGAGTAGCTGGGACTGCAGGCGCGTGTCACCATGCCTGGCTAATTTTTTGTATTTTAGTAGAGATGAGGTTTCACTTCACCATGTTGGCCAGGATGGTCTTGATCTTCTGACCTTGTGATCCACAAGTCTCGGCCTCCCAAAGTGCCAGGATTACAGGTGTGAGCCACTGAACCCGGCCCACTAAATATTCTTTTAGGAATGTTACTAGATTTTTACATATTGTATCTGGTTAGGTGATAATCAAAACCTGTTCATATGAAAGTTAACATGAGCCAGGTGTGGCTCTGCCATCTGGCCAGGCCAGACCACACCCAGCCTACCTTAACCATTCTTAAACCTCCTTGAGACATTAATCCACAGAGCTCCTGCCTTTCAATCAGTCTTCCTCTTTCTGGCAAAATCCCAGTCTTGGACCAACCCCACTCCTTACCTTCTCTGTCAGAGCACAACTATGGAAAGTCACGCCAGATGGCAGACTCGGACCTCTCTGAATTCTCAATCTCCAAACACAATGCTGATGTCTACAATGACAACTCTGGGTGAGACAGGAAAGCTCAGGAAGGTTCTGAGCAGGGAAGCAACAGGATGTGACTTACGCTTTTTTTTTTTTTTTGAGACAGAGTTTCACTCTTGTTACCCAGGCTGGAGTACAATGGCGCTATCTCGGCTCACCGCAACCTCCGCCTCCTGGGTTCAGGCAATTCTCCTGCCTCAGCCTCCTGAGTAGCTGGGATTACAGGCACGCGCCACCATGCCCAGCTAATTTTTTGTATTTTTAGTAGAGACGGGGTTTCACCATGTTGACCAGGATGGTCTCAATCTCTTGACCTCGTGATCCACCCACCTCGGCCGACTTATGCTTTTAAAAACTGCAAAGCTGGAGTTCAGTCTGGCTGCTGTACTCAAGAAAATGCTAACTGGGCACTTTTGGAGGCTAATGCAGGTGGATCATTTGAGGCAGGAGTTCAAGACCAGCCTGGCTAACATGGTGAAACTTCATCTCTACTAAAAATATAAAAATTAGCTGGGCATGGTGGCATATGCCTATAGTCCCAGCTACTTGGGAGGCTGAGGTAGAAAACTTGCTTGAACCCAGAAGGTGGAGGTTGCAGTGAGTCAAGATCGTACCACTGTACTCCAGCCTGGGCAACAGAATAAGACTCTGTTTTAAAAAAAAAAAAAAAAAAAAAAAAAAGAAAAAAAAAAAAATTGGCTGGACGTGGTGGCTCACGCCTATACTCCCAGAACTTTGGGAGGCCTAGGTGGGCGGATCATGAGGTCAGGAGATCGAGACCATCCTGGTTATGGTGAAACCTCGTCTCTACAAAAAAAAAAAAAAAATCAGATTTGTACACTTTAAATGGGCAAATTGCATGCTGTGTGAGTTATACATCAATATGGTTTCTATTAAAAAAAAAAAAAGAGAGAGAGAGAGAGAAAGAATCCTGAAGAAGACCAGTGGATACTTACTGCCCTTTTGGGAAATTTAGCAAGTTTTCAAAGTTTTTCAGTAAGACAGTCAGAGAACTAAGCAGGTCTGAAGAAAGGATTTTGAGATGAGCAAGACCTAAGTGTATCTTCAGGCAGAGGAGAAGACAGAAAGAATAAACTTGAAGCTTTCAGAACATAAGGCTTTCCTACAAATAACATACAGAGGGACAAATACCTAGGGGATTTCGTCTGTAGTGAAATGAGCTTTCTGCCGAATAAGTAGGCTGGAACACACTTCCCAGCTGATGTGCCAGGACTTGATTGATGTCGCTAAAGGAGATCTGCTTGATATTCATCAGTTTCGCACAGATCTTATGGACGGCATCATTCTCATGAACAAGGAGAGCGTCTGAAGATCGGTACAAGTGAGAAAGTGTCAAAACAGAGTTGTAGTTCTGAACAATAACCTGGAGAGGAAAAGGTCAAAAATAAGAAAGGTAGGAGAGAATAGTGGTTAAGATTACAGGTTCTAAAGGCATCCTGCCTGGGTTCAAATCCTGGCTCTGTCACTTTCTAGCTATGTGACCTTAGACAAATTTTTCAATTTCTTTATGCTGTTTCTTCTTTTTCTTTTTGAGATAAGACACACTCTGTTGCCCAGGCTGGAGTGCAGTGGCACCATCTCTGCTCAAGGCAAACTTGGCCTCCCAATTCGATTCTTGTGTGTCAGCCTCTTGAGTAAATAGAATTATAGGCTTGTGCCACCATACCCAGCTAATTTTTGTATGTTTAGTAAAGACAGGGTTTTACCATGTTGGCCAGGCGGGTCTTGAATTCCTAGTCTCGAATTCCTGGCCTCAAGTGATCACTTCCTGGGCCTCCTAAAGTTCTGGGATTATAGGTGTGAGTCACCCGGTCTGGCTATTCTCGGAAAAAAAAAATTTTTTTTTTTTTGAGACAGAATCTCGCTCTTGTCTCCCAGGCTGGAGTGCAGTGGCACAATCTCAGCTCACTGGAACCTCCACCTCTCAGATTCAAGAGATTTTCCTGCCTCAGCCTCCTAAGTAGCTGGGACTACAGGTGTGTGCCACCATGCCCAGCTAATTATTGTGTTTCTAGTAGAGATGGTGTTTCTCTGTGTTGGCCAGGGTGGTCTCAAACTGTTGACCTCAGGTGCTCTGCCCACCTCGGCCTCCCACAATGCTGGGATTACAGGCATGAGCCACTGTGCCCAGCCACTCTCTGATTTTTTTTTTTTGAGATGGAGTTTCACTCTTGTTGGCCAGGCTGGAGTGCAATGACACAATCTCAGCTCACCACAACCTCTGCCTCCCCGGTTCAAGCAATTCTCCTGCCTCAGCCTTCCAAGTAGCTGATTACAGGCATGTGCCATCATACCCAGCTGATTTTGTATTTTTAGTAGAGACAGGGTTTCTCCATGTTGGTTAGGCTGGTCTTGAACCCCTGACCTCAGGTGACCCACTTGCCTCAGCCTCCCAAAGTGCTGGGATTACAGGCATAAGACAGTGTCCGGCTTTTTTTTTTCTCTTTGAGATGGAGCCTTGTTCTGTTGCCAGGCTAGAGTGCAGTGGCACCATATCAGCTCACTCCAACCTCCACCTCTTGGGTTCAAGTGATTCTCCTGCCTCAGCCTTCCGAGTAGCTGGGACTACAGGCCTGCACCACCACACTCAGCTAATTTTTGTAGAGATGGGGTTTCACCATGTTGGCCAGGATGGTGTTGATCTCCTGACCTCGTGATCTGCCCACCTTGGCCTCCCAAAGTGCTGGGATTACAAGTGTGAGCCAGCACAACTGGCCTCTGAAATTTTTAAAAACAAGGACACCTCGTTTGTTTGAAAAAGTTTAAGAAAAGTTAAATGAATTACTCATGAAAGTGCTATATTATATAACCATTATGGAAGCCATAATTTACCATTTCCAATGAAAGGGTGAGAGCAATCTTTTATCCACATTTATTTCTACTGCAAAGAATAGAAAACAAATTTTTCAATTAACATGTCCATATCTCCGATTCCTCAAGGACCTAGAAATAGAAATTCCATTTGACCCAGCAATCCCATTACTGGGTATATATCCAGAGGATTATAAATCGTTCTACTATAAGGACACATGCACATGAATGTTCATTGCAGCACTGTTTACAATAGCAAAGACCTGGAACCAACCCAAATGCCCATTGATGATAGACTGGACAGGGAAAATGTGGCACATATACACCATGGAATACTATGCAGCCATCAAAAACGATGAGTTTGTGTCCTTTGTAGGAACATGGATGAACCTGGAGACCATCATTCTCAGCAAACTGACACAAGAACAGAAAATGAAATACCACATGTTCTTACTCATAGGTGGGTGTTGAACAATGAGAACACATGGACACAGAGAGGGGACCACTACACACTGGGGTCTGTTGGGGGGAATAGGGGAGGGACAGCGGCGGGTGGGGAGCTGGGGAGAGATAGCATGGGGAGAAATGCCAGATATAGGTGAAGGGGAGGAAGGCAGCAAATCACACTGCCACGTGTGTACCTATGCAACTATCTTGCATGTTCTTCACATGTACCCCAAAACCTAAAATGCAATAATAATAATAAAAAAACCAACATGTCCATACCTCACCAGTTCCATAAGGCCAAATAATCTGATTCATTTTCAATGAGTTTGGATACTGATCTTGTAAATTCTGTGTAACGAAAGCTCCTAACCCTGATCCTGTGCCGCCAGCCATGCTCATTATGATGAAAAAACCACTGAAAGAGTCACATTTCTCCACTTCCTTCTGGATTAGGTTCATTATAGATTCTTCATGCCTGGGTCCATGAACAGAGTAACTATGCAAAGGCAAAAGAAACAAACACAAACACTTTTTAATTTACAGATATATAACGCAGAGAAAAAGATACAGGATAGAGATGTCTTTTTTTTTTAGAGATGGGGTTTCACCATGGTGGACAGGCTGGTCTTGAACTCCTGACCTCAGGTGATCCACCCGCCTCGGCCTCCCAAAGTGCTAGGATTACAGGCGTGAGCCACCACACCTGGCCCTGAGATGTCTTTTCAAAACTATGGAAGTGAAGAAACTCTCATGAAAGGTATATATACAATAAATTATTGTTAACTATAATTTCCTTACTGTATTATTGAATACTAGAACATATTTCTTCTATCTAACTGTATTTTTGTACACATTAGCAACAACCTTTAAAAAAAAACAAACAAAAAAAAACAGGGTCTCACTATACTGCCCAGGCTGGCTGTGAACTTCTGGCTTCAAGTGATTCTCCTGCCTCAGCCTTCCAAAGTATTGGGATTATAGGCATGAGCACTGTACCCAGTGAGCAGCTTCTTTTAATCTTCCTCCAAAAGCTCTCTTTTGTAGGCTATTCCTTTTCTCCTTCTTTGTTTTTGTTTCTGTGTTTTTTGAGATGGAGTCTTGCTCTGTCGCTCAGGCTGGAATGCAGTGGTGCCATCTCGGCTCACTGCAACCTCTGCCTCCTGGGTTCAAGTGATCCTCTCTCCCAGCCTCCCGAGTAGCTGGGACTACAGGCGTGCACCACCATCCCTGGCTAATGTTTGTTATTTTTAGTAGAGACAAGGTTTCCCCATGTTGGCCAGGCTGGTTCCCAACTCCTGACCTCAAGTGATCCGCCCACCTCAGCCTCCCAAAGTGTTGGGATTACAGGTATGAGCCACTGTGCCTGGTACCCCTCACCCTGCCTCTTTTTTCCTTTTTGAGTTAGGTTTTTACTGTGTCACCCAGGCTGGAGAGCAATGTGAAGTGCAGTGGCACAATCACAGCTCACTATAGCCTTGACCTCTCAGGCTCAAGGAATTCTCCCATCTCAGCCTCCCGAGTAACTAGGACTACGAGCACATGCCACCATCCCTGAAAAATTTCTTTTTTTTTTTTGACATGGAGTCTCACTTGGCTGCCCAGGCAGTGTTGTGAACTGAACGCGAGCCTGGGAATCTCGTCCAGCGAGGGTCCCAAACCTGGAAGAGAGCGTGCGCCGGAAAAAAGGAGAAAGAAAAGAGCGAGGTCTGGAGGGCCACATGAGCTATGTCCATGCAGCAATTTTATTTTTGCAATAGGTTCCATTATATAGTTTTCTGCTTAATGTTGTTTACATCAGATCAAAATTCTTAAGTCAAGTCACAAGGTAAGCAAGTTACGCCCAGTAAGTAAGTTACGTCCAGTAAGAAGGTTACGCCTAGTAAGTAGCTTACGCCCAGTAAGTCAAGATAAGTTAAATTGCACCCAGTAAGTTACACCCAGTAAGTTACACCCAGTATATACTTAAGTTAATATTTTACAATGAATGTAACAAGGGTCCAAAATGAACATAATGAAACAATACACTATAAGGAAACAAAAGTGGACACAATACTTCCCAAGTCCTCATATTCATAAAGTAATGTCTGTTAATTATTTTGAATAGCATAGTCCCTCTCTCGGTTCCTGCTTTCCCTCAGCTCGACTCCCTCAACCGGGGATCTGTGTCCAGGCTCAAGCTCACCGTATGGCGAGGCCCATTTCCTAGGGGCCTCACACGGGAGCGATCCCCACAGATCTCTCAAGGCTGGAGTGCTGTGGCAGGATCTCTGCTCACTGCAACCTCTGTCTCCTAGGTTCAAATGATTCTCCTGCCTCAGCCTACCAAGTAGCTGGGACCACAGGCAGAGGCCACCACCCCCAGCTAACTTTTGTATTTTTAGTAGAGAGGGGGTTTTACCATGTTGGCCAGGCTGGTTTCAAATTCCTGACCTCAAGTGATCTACCTGCCTTGGCCTCTCAAACTGTTGGGAACATGGGTGAGAACCACCATGCCCGGCTGCCCAGCTAATTTCCTTTTTTTTTTTTTGAGGCAGAGTCTCACTCTGTTGCCCAAGCTGGAGTGCTGTTGCGCGACCTTGGCTCACTGCAACCTGTGCCTCGTGGGTTCAAGTGATTCTCCTGCCTCACCCTCCTGAGGAGCTAAGACCATTGGCGCAGGCCACCATGCCCATCTTATTTTTTTTGGTTGTTGTTGAGATGCAGTTTATTCTTGATGCCCAGGCTGGAGTGCAATGGCATGACCTCATTTCACTGTGACCTCTCCCTCCTGGGTTCAAACAATTCTCCTGCCTCAGTCTCCTGAGTAGCTGGGATTACAGGTACCCACCACCATGCCCAGCTAATTATTTCTGTTAGCAGAGATGGGGTTTCACCATGTTGGCCAGGCTGGTCTCGAACTCCTGACCTGAGATGATCGCCTGCCTTGGTCTCTTTTTTTTTTTGAGACAGAGTTTCGCTCTTGTTACCCAGACTGGAGTGCAATGGCGCGATCTCGGCTCACCGCAACCTCCGCCCCCTGGGTTCAGGCAATTCTCCTGCCTCAGCCTCCTGGGTAGCTGGGATTGCAGACACACGCCACCGTGCCCAGCTAATTTTTTGTAATTTTTAGTAGAGATGGGGTTTCACCATGTTGACCAGGATGGTCTCAATCTGCTGACCTCGTGATCCACCCGCCTCAGCCTCCCAAAGCGCTGGGATTACAGGCTTGAGCCACCGCGCCCGGCCTGCCTTGGTCTCATAGAGTGCTGGGATTATAGGCGTAAGCCACTGTGCCAGGCCCAATTTTTGCATTTTTAGTAGAGATGGGGTTTCATCATGTTGGCCAGGCTGGTCTCTTGACCTCAAGTGATCTACCTACCTGGGCCTCCCAAAGTGCTGTGATTACAGGCATGAGCCACCATGCCTGACCTCACTTGGCTAATTTCTTTTTTTTATTTTTTGAGACGGAGTTTTTGCTTTTTGTTACCCAGGCTGGAGTGCAATGTCACGATCTCGGCTCACAGCAACCTCCCCCTCCTGGGTTCAGGCAATTCTCCTGCCTCAGCCTCCTGAGTAGCTGGGATTACAGGCACGCGCCACCATGCCCAGCTAATTTTTTGTATTTTTAGTAGAGACGGGGTTTCACCATGTTGACCAGGATGGTCTCGATCTCTTGACCTCGTGATTCACTCGCCTCGGCCTCCCAAAGTGCTGGGATTACAGGCGTGAGCCACTGCACCTGGCTACTAATTTCTTTTTATAATTTTTTTTGTAGAGACAGGGCCTCCCTTTGTTGCCTGGCTGGACTTGAACTCCTGGGCTCAACTGATCCCCCTGCCTTGGCCTCTCAAATTGCTGGGATTACAGGCATGAGTATGGGCCATTTCTTTAGCTGGGGCTTTCAATACCAGGTAGTTCTACAAGTTTATGATACAGTATAATATTTACTATTCCTAGCAACAGTCCTGAAGCAGTGGTTCTCAAACTTTGCTTCACATGGCCAGGCACAGTGGCTCACTCCTGTAATCCTAGCACTTTGGGAGGCTGAGGCAGGTGGATCACTTGAAGTCAGGAATTTCAGAGCAGGTTGGCCAATAAGGTGAAGCCTCATCTCTACTAAAATTACAAAAATTAGCCAGGCGTGGTGGCGTGTCTGTAGTTCCAGTTACTTGGGAAGCTGAGGCAGGAGAATCACCTGAACCCAGGAGGCAGAGGTTGCAGTGAGCCAAAATGGCACCACTGCACTCCAACCTGGGTGGCAGAGCAAGATTCCGTCTGAAAAAAAAAAAAAACAAGAAAAAATTTTGCTGCATATAAAGTCACCTAGGGACCTTTAAAAAATCCCAACATCAGGCCAGGCACAGTGGCTCATGCCTATAATCCCAGCACTTTGGGAGGCCGAGGCAGGAAGATCATTGGAGGCCAGGAGTTGGAGGCCAGCCTGGCCAACAGGGTGAAATCCTGTCTCTACTAAAAAAATACAAAAGTTAGCTGGGCATAGTGGCACACACCTGTAGTCTCAGCTACTCGGGAGGCTGAGGCAGGAGAATGCTTGAACCCAGGAGATGGAGGCTGCATGGAGCCAAGATTATGCCACTGCACTCCAGCCTAGGTGACAGAACGAGACTCCATCCAAAAGAAAAAAAAAAAAAAAAAAAGGCCGGACACGGTGGCTCACACCTGTAATCCCAGCACTTTGGGAGGCCAAGGCAGGTGGATCAGGAGGTCAGGAGTTCGAGGTCAGCCTGGCCAGCATGGTGAAACCTGGTCTCTACTAAAAATACAAAAAATTAACCAGGCATGGTGATATGTGCCTGTAATCCCAGGTACTCAGGATGCTGAGTCAGAATAATAACTTGAACTCAGGAGGCAGAGGTTGCAGTGAGCCTAGATCGTGCCACTGCACTCCAGCCTGGGTGACAAAGTGACTCTGTCTCAAAAAAACAAACAAACAACAACAACAACAAAAAAACCCCAACATCAGGGCTTTACCCTAATTAAATCAGAATCTCTCAAAGTGAGCCCTAGGCATCCGGATTTTCCCAAAGATCCCCAGGAAATTCTGATGTGCAGCAAAGTTTGGGAACTACCGTCTTGTAGTATTCTCTATCATTGAGATACCTGCCAGATATGGATATTATATTGGTAAGTTAGTTTGCCACATGACAGTGAAGAAGATGAAAAACTCTGCTGAAAGGGATCCTTGATTTCAACATTACCTATACCTTAAGCACAGACATAGAGATGGAATGACAGTTTCTTCTGGGTAAAATCAAATTCTAAAACAGCAATTTCAAGATTATGTGCTTCGTATATCAACTGTACAATTCTAACTTCACTGTCTATTATTTGACTATGTAGCTATCATTAAACTGAAAATCACAAGGAATTATTCTTACCCATATGCCCAGTTGTTTCCAGAACCTTGTTTTTGACAGAAGCATGCATGTTGACCATATTTCCATCGGCCAGACTGGGCAGCCTTTGACAGCGTTTGATTGATAACTTTGGGTTCCATGTCAACAAGAACAGCCCGGGCAATTGGAACTAGAGGAGGAAAAAAAAAAACATCAAAAGGAAATATTTCTTTCTTTTCTTTTTTTTTTTTTTTTTTGAGACGGAGTTTCTCTCGTTACCCAGGCTGGAGGGCAATGGCACGATCTCGGCTCACCGTAACCTCCGCCTCCTGGGTTCAGGCAATTCTCCTGCCTCAGCCTCCCGAGTAGCTGGGATTACAGGCACGCGCCACCATGCCCAGCTAATTTTTTGTATTTTTAGTAGAGATGTGGTTTCACCATGTTGACCAGAATGGTCTCGATCTCTTGATCTCGTGATCCACCTGCCTCAGCCTTCCAAAGTGCTGGGATTACAGGTGTGAGCCACTGCGCCCGGCCAAAGAAAAGATTTCTTATGTCTTATTTAGGTAACTCAGAGCGTAAGTGTCCAAGTCCAAAAAAAAAAAACACCAAGGGGTTGGGGATAGAAAGAGCTGCCATACTGCTTAGAAATTCCAGTGGGCAATAGGCATATGCAGATATTCACCAAGCCCAGTATTTGCTAAGCAGGCTGAATCAGTGTGGGCCTAAAACAGTACCTGGCTCAGGTCTACAAACATGCTGAATGCTGATGATGTACCACAGACTGTGTTGGGAATATGGAAATGAAGACATCAAACCAGGCTTAGAAAGGACAGGTGGGAGGTCGGGCGTAGTGGCTCATGCCTGTGATCCCAGCATTTTAGGAGGTTGAGGTAGGTGGATCACTTGAGGCCAGGAACTGGAGAACAGCCTGGCCAACATGATGAAACCCTGACTCTACTAAAAATACAAAATTAGCCAGGCACGGTGGCATCTGCCTGTAATCCCAGCTACTCAGGAGGCTGAGGCATGAGAATTGCTTGAACCCAGGAGTCAGAGGTTGCAGTGTGAGCTGAGATCATGTCACTGCACTCCAGCCTGGGTGACAGAGGGAGACTCTTTCTCAAAAAAAAAAAAAAAAAAAAAAAAGACTAGTGGGAAAGATAAACACATCAACTCTTAAGCACACTGCAACATGATATGACCAAACCAACCCACACCAAAGGAGCCTCATGTTCAGAGGTCCAAAATACCATGGGCACAACATCCAGCTCAGAATCATTGGGGCAGAGGATGGAGGAGAGAACAGAACTGATGGATGGAGATGAAAAGCAGATAGGGCTCAATCTTGGAAATCTTTGTAGGCAATGCTAGAAAAACTTGAACTTTATCTTTCAGGCCATAATAAACCACTGAAAATTTTTAAGCAGGTGAGGAATAATTAGATGTCTGCTGCTCATAATTCACTGCAGCCTCAAACTTTTTTTTTTTTTTTCAGGAAGGGAGGGAAGGAGGATGGTAGGGAGGAAGGAAGGGATGAAGGAGGGAAGGAAGGGAAGAAGGGGGGGGAGGGAGGGAGGGAGGGAGGGAGGGACGGAGGGAAGGGAAGGGAAGGAAGGAAATCAAGCCATGAGAGAGACATTGCCAACCTGGATCTAGAGGTTTACAAGCTGATTTCTTTTTTTGAGAGAAGGAAAGAAAAAAAAAATAAAGGAGAGGAAGAAAGAGGAAGAGAAAGAGGGAGAGTAAACGAAAATATTGCTTTATTCTGAAAAAAATTGGGTATTAATAATGGCCAATCAATGTTTCATTTAAACTTATGAGTAGGTGTGATGTGGTATTGACAAGAATGTATATTTTGTGTATTTGAAGTGGGGAGCTCTATAAATATTTATTAAGTTTACTTGTTCCGGATCTGAGTACTAGTCCTTGATATCCTTATTAATTTTCTGCCTCATTGAGTCTAAGTCTTTATGTATCTGGGTGTTAGGATCGTTAGCTCTTGTTGTTGCACTGATCCTTTTACCACTATATCTTTGTTGCTTTAAAATCTATTTTATCCGATACGAGATTTGCAACTCCTGCTTTTTATTTATTTATTATTTATTTTTGCTCTCCGTTTGGTTGGTAAATCTTTCTCCAACCCTTTGTTTTGAGTCTTTGTGTATCCTTGCATGTGAAACAGGTCTGGATGTAACATGCCGTTGGGTTTTGGCTGTGTCTTTTGATTGGGGGGTTTAGTCGATTTAAATTTAGGGTTACGGCCATTTGATGTTAACTGGCTGTTTTATCCATTCGTTGGTGTAAATTCTTCTTTATGTTGGTGCTCTTTACTTTTTGGTATATTTTTAGAAAGGCTAATACTGGTTGTTTCTTTCTGTGTGTAATGCTTCTTTCAGAAGCTCTTGTAAAGCAGGCCTGGTGGTAATAAAATCTCTGAGTACTTGCTTGTTCATAAAAGATTTTATTTTTCCTTCAGTTGTGAAGTTTAGTTTGGCTGAATATGAAATTCTGGGCTGAAGGTTCTGTTCTTTGAGGATGTTGAATATTGGCCCCCACTCTCTTCTGGCTTGTAGAGTTTCTGCTGAGAGATCTGCTGTAAGTCTGATAGTCTTGCCTTTGTGGGTAACCTGACCTTTCTCTCTGGCTGCCCTTAGTATTTTCTCCTTCGTTTCAACCCTGGTGAATCTAACGATTATGTGCCTTGGGGTTGCTCTTCTTGAGGAATATCTTTGTGGTGTTCTCTGTATTACCTGGAGTTGAATATTGACCTGCTTTGCTAGTTTAGGAACATTTTCCTGAATAATATCCTGAAGGGTATTTTCCATCTTGGATTCATTCTCTCCGTCGCATTCAGGTACACCTGTCAAACGTAAATTTGGTCTTTTCACATAGTCCCACATTTCTTGGAGACTTTGCTCATTCCTTTTTATCCTTTTTTCTCTAATCTTTTCTTCATGTTTTATTTCATTAAGTTGGATTTTGACCTCTGATATCCCTTCTTCTGCTTGAACAATTCGAGTGTTTAAACCTGTGCATACTTCTCGGAGTTCCTGTATTGTATTCTTCAGTTCCATTAATTCACTCATACCCCTCTCTAAGTTGTCTATTCTCAATAGGATTTCATCAAACCTTTTTTCAACGTTCCTAGTTTCTTTACGTTGGGCTACAACATGTTCTTTTAACTCACCGAAGTTTGTTATTATCCATTCCTTGAAGAGTGATTCTGTCATCAGGATGCGCTCGTTCTCCATCAAGCCTTGTTCCATTGTCGATGTGGAACTGTGATAATCTTTAGAGGGAGAGGCGTTCTGACTTTGAGTGTTCTCAGCTTTTTTACGCTGGTTTCTTCCCGTCATTGTAAATTTATCCTCCTGTCGTCTTTGAATTTACCAACTTTCAGATTAGGTCTCTTGAGTGGACGTCCAGGTTGTTAGTTCCCAGGGCCAGAGCAGCGGCGTTAAAATTGATGGTGCTTTTCTTCCCAGGATTCTCCTGTCTGGCTTCCTTCTTGTGTCCGTAGTAGGCGACTCTGCCTTCCCAGGGCTCCAAACCTTGGTCAGAAGGGGAATCGGTCCCGTTTACTCTGCGCCGAGCGCTGCTGCACCAAGGTGCCATCACAGCCGCTGCGCCAGGCTCTGGTGTCCTGCTGGGGACCCGTGCAGGTCCTCCGAACCTGTTTACTCTGCTCTGAGAGCTGCCGGGCTGAGGTGCCGGCGGAACCGCTGCGCCGGCCACGAGAGTCGCGCTGGTGACCCGTGTGTTTCCTCCACTGGGGATCTTCTGCTCTGTGAGCGACCAGAATTTGTCTGAAAGTGTGGTGTCCTCTAGTTCTCTGCGCCTTCACTGATAGCTGCAATCCCGGGATGTTAGCGATCGGCCATCTTGGATTGTTCCAGCCTCAAACTCTTGAGCTCAAGCAATCCTCCCACCTTGGCCTTGCAGGTAGCTGGGACTTCAGTCATGTGCCATTACACTCAGCTAATTTTTATTTTTTATTTTGGAGAGATGGAATCTTGCTCTGTTGTCCAGGCTGGTCTTGAACTCCTGGCCTCAAGTAATCCTCCCACCTTGGCCTCACAAAACACTGGAATTACAGGAATGAGCTACTGTGCCCAGCTGTTAGATGTCTTTTTAAATACAGCAGTATGGAGAATGGATATGATAGACAGTAGACTCCAGGCAAGGAATCCTAAAAGGAGTGTCTTGACACAGTCCAGGTAAGAAAGGACAAAAGCGAGAACTAAAGCAATGTCAGTGAAGGTGGAAAGGGAAGAACAGTTTTAAGGAGTATACAGGAGGTCAAAAAAGCAGATGTTGTTTGATGGTATGTATGCAGCAAGAGCATAAGGAATGATAATGAATGCCTTGGGTATAGAGATGTTGAGTTTGAGGTTCATATGAGACATGGATGGAGATATCCACTAATCTGCCTGCAGCTTGGAAGAGAGGCTGGGCTAGAGGTTTGAAAGTCACAGATGTAATAAATGTAGCAAACTATGAGAGTGACTGAAATTGCCCAAAAAAAACTATGCAAGTGAGGGCAGGGGAGAGCCTGAGATGTGACAACTGGAGAAGTAAAGTGGGGTGACTAAGGAGAAGGAGGTTGAAGGAGAGAGGTTTTTTTTTTTTTTTTTTCCTGAGACAGAGTCTTGCTTTGTCACCTAGGCTGGAGTACAGTGGTGCTATCTTAGCTCACTGCAACCTCTGTCTCCTGGGTTCAAGCAATTCTTCTGCCTCAGCCTCCTGAGTAACTGGGATTACAGGCACGTGCCACCACACCCAGCTACTTTTTTGTATTTTAGTAGAGATGGGATTTCACCATGTTAGTCAGGCTGGTTTCGAACTCCTAACCTTGTGATCTGCCTACCTCAGCTTCCCAAAGTGCTGGGATTATAGGTATGAGCCACCACACCTGGACTTTTTTTTTTTTTTGTGATCGAGTCTAGCTCTGACGCCCAGGCTGGAGTGCAGTGGCACTATCTTGGCTCACTGCAATCTCTGCCTCCTGGGTTCAAGCAATTCTTCTGCCTTAGCCTCCCGAGTAGCCAGGATTATGTGCGCCACCATACTCAAGCTAATTTTTGTATTTTTAGTAGAGACAGGGTTTTACCATGGTGGCCCGGTTGGTCTCAAACTCCTGACCTCAGGTGATCTACACACCTCAGCCTCCCAAAGTGCTGGGAGCAACTGTGCCCAGCCTTCTTTTTTCCCAGGCTGGAGTGCGGTGGAGTGATCTCGGCTCACTGCTACCCCTGCTCCCGGGATCAAGTGATTCTCCTGCCTGAACCTCCAAGTAGCTGGGATTATAGGTATGGGCCACCATGTCCAACTAATTTTTGTATTTTTAGTCGAGATGGGGTTTCACCTGTTGGCCAGGCTGGTCTCTAACTCCTGACCTCAAGTGATCTGCCTGCCTTGGTCTTCCAAAGTGCTGGGATTATAGGCGTGAGCCACTGTGCCTGGTCGGGGAGAGATTTTATATGTTACTGTTATCAAATGTAGTAGAGAAGTGAATTAAGAAAATAAACAGGCTGGGCGCGGTGGCTCACGCCTGTAATCTCGGCACTTTGGGAGGCTGATCACAAGGTCAGGAGATTGAGACCATACTGGCTAACACAGTGAAAATACAAAACTTAGCTGGACATGGTGGTAGGTACCTGTAATTCCAGCTACTTGGGAGGCTGAGGCATAAGAATTGGTAGAACACAGGAGGTGGAGGTTACAGTGAGCCGAGACTGAGCCACTGAACTCCAGCCTGGGTGACAGAGTGAGACTCTGTCTCAAAAAAAAAAAAAAGAGAAAAGAAAAAGAGCCAGGTATGGTGGCGTGCACCTATAGTTCCAGGTACTCAGGAGGCTGAGACTTGTGAATAGTCACTACACTCCAGCCTGGGCAACATTGTGTAGCAAGAACCTGTCTCTATAGGAAAAAGAACAAAAGCAGGGTCCTCTTTTGAGAATCTTAGATGAGAAGGCAAAGAGATAAGAAGGAAAAAGAAAGCCACAGTCAAGAGATGAGCTTTGGTTGGCTGGTTTTAAATTGGTGAGATCTGAGCATGTGGAGGGGAAAATGCTACTCAAAGGCAAAGATTATTAACATAGAAACAAAAAGCAAAAACAAAGTCATTCCCTAGTGAGATGGGAAGGAATGGGGATTGAAAACCATGTGGACGGCCTGGCTTTGAACGGGTTGGTTATGTCAGAGTAAAGGAGAGGACTGCGGGCCACACCTACCTCCACTCTCCTCCTCACTGAAGAATCTTTCTTTGCAAGATGTTTGATATGCCTCATTTTCTCTCTTAGAGCACAGTCCCTGGAAACTGTGTGAGTCCCTAAGTAAAGCATCGAAAACTTCAAAACCAATTTGATTGCCACACTGACCAAGTTGTACTGTTACAATTGACATGCCGAACCACAAACCAGGTGTATTATCTCAAAAAAGTGAACAACCTGTAAAAAAAAAATAGGCTTTGAGAATCACTACATTATTAATCAGAACAAAATGTCATATGTGTTAATTATACATCAATTAAAAGTAATTTTAAAATGCCACATACGTATATAATGTTGCAGATGAATCAGCTGTGTTGTCTAAGGAGCCAGTCATTCAAGGGAGTTCTTCTCTTACTCTCTATATGGTTTTGAGATTTGTGATTTACTGTACCTGAATCCATTCGTACACAGCTAAATAGTTTCCAAAACCTGATTCGTACTCACTTTTTTCCTAAACATACATTTGAAACAAAACCGTCTCCTCAGCTGAGGAGTGACAAAAGAAAAAGAGGCTCCTGCCTGTAATCTCAGCAGTTTGGGAGGCTGAGTTGGGAGGATTACATCAGCATGGGAGTTCCTGACCTAGGCAACATGGCAAAACCCTGTCTGTATGAAAAATACAAACATTAGCTGGGCGTAGTGGTGTGTGCCTGCAGTCCCAGGTACTCGGGAGGCTGAGTTGGGAGGATCACCTGAGGCTGGAAGGTCAAGGCTGCAGTGAGCCAAGATCTTGCCACTGCATTCCAGCCTGGGTGACAGAGTGACATCTTCCTGTCTCAAAAAAAAAAAAAAAAAGAAAAGAAAAGAAAAAAAAGACAAAACAAATGCTGATTGAAGGAATTAGTAGTACCAGCCTTCACACCACATAGACATGTAAAATGCAGACGTGAGCTCAACATTGCACATTAAGTTAACATTATTTTCTCTCTTCTAAATAATGACTTACATTTTCTCCACTAGTCTAGCCTGGTAACTTTAGTAAGACCTGTAAGAAAGATTTTGTGTTTAACTCAGGTAGGACAGCAAGAAAGATGGAGCGTGGAGAAAGAAAATCAGAGGAAATATTAACCGGGCGCAATGGCTCGTGCCTGTAATCCCAGTACTTTGGGAGGCCGAGGTGCGAGGATCATTTGAGCCCAAGGATTCCATACCAGCCTGGGCAACATAGCGAGACCCTGTGTCTATTTAAAAAAGAAAGAAAGAAAAAGAAATATTAGAGCAGGTTCTCATTATTTTTACCTAGGAAAAGAGACAATTTTTGATAAAGACTTCACATCAGATCTATGCATTACTGGAAATGAGCCGTGGGTTGAGAGACAGATTCTGTATTTAAAATGTCAAACCTGTAAAGTAGGTATATAATTATCCTCATTTTACAGATAAGGAAACTGAAGCTCTGAACGGTTATTGACTTTTCCAAGGCCACAGAACTAATAAACAACAAAGCCAAAAGGTCTGCCGTTCCACACCGGCCCCAAGATTTCCCCATCTATACGACTCACCACCAAACGCCGACCAGACGCTTCTATCCTGCTCAAATTCAGACCAACCTACTCACCATGCGCATGCTCACTTTCAAAACGAAAAAGTTATTGAGAACCAATGCGCATGTTCCATAAAAGGAGAGTTTTGTTGTGTATTTTTTTTTTCCTATTCAGAAAGATTAATTACGCATGTTCAATTTCAATTTACGAACTTCAGATGTGGTACGCATGCTCACTGTTCACCGAACGCTTTAGCTGACAATGCGCATGCTCTGATCTCCAGGAGCAGCTTCGGCTCGCGTTTTGCGCATGTTTCTGCCAGCACCTGGATGCTGACCATAGTTCTGCGCATGTCCATTGCCAACAGTTTGGCTTCACGGGACCATATACGCATGCTCCTGCGCTGAACTTTAGGAGCCAGTCTAGGGCCTAGGCGCAGACGCACTGAGCCTAAGCAGCCGGTGATGGCGGCAGCGGCGGTGGTAGCTGCGGCGGGTCCGGGCCCATGAGGCGACGAAGGAGGCGGGACGGCTTTTACCCAGCGCCGGACTTCCGAGACAGGGAAGCTGAGGACATGGCAGGAGTGTTTGACATAGACCTGGACCAGCCGGAGGACGCGGGCTCTGAGGATGAGCTGGAGGAGGGGGTGAGGCCCGGGGTCTCCGGGGGCCCGAGGTGACAGGGCCGGGGCGGCGGTGCGGGGTCAGGAAGCGCGGTGTGTCCTAGAGCGTGGAGACCCGGGGGGGCTCCTGGAAGAGCTGAAGGTCGCGCGGCCCGAGACTGAGGAGCGGGTGGGACGGACATGGCTCTAGGTGTGAGGCCTTTGCAGGAATCGCAGGTGCAGGTCGCACCCTTAGCTCTAGGTCAGCGCAGCCCTGAGCAGTCTGAAGGGGGAAAGAGAAGGGGCGCGTGCTCGATACCTCGAGCTGCTGGACTTGAGTGTGGCGGGGCGCGGGTGGCGTGAGCGTATGTTGGGGATACGAGGGCTGCGCTTGCTGGGAGTCCCGTAAGTACAGGTGAAGTGTGGAGGGTTTCCCTTCGAATCTAGGATTTCAGGTATTAAATCTTCAGACCTCCCACAACCACCTCTCTTCTCGGCCTGTCGCTTCTCTCCTAGGAAGCGCTCAGCTGTTAGAAGTGACAGCTGAAAACTTCTGTCGGGAGTAGCACTGCCGCTGCTGTTACAGCCACCAGGAGTTTTATTTCGGGAGCAAGGGGGCTCTGCTGCATCTTCCAATCTTCCAGGGTTTGTTTGTTTGCTTTTTTTTTTTTTTAACCCCCTTCCGTGTGACTTTTTAAAGTAAGCATTTATAGGACACACGGCACTTGTAACCTTTCCCCAAGTTGAAGATGTCTTTTTTTTCCCCCAGAATAATTAATATAATTTTCGGGTAGGGGGAAAAAAAAAAACCCAGTGTTGACAGCCCTGATTTAGCTTGCCAAAAATAAGTTGCCTGAACAAAGATTTGTGAATGGTGGCGTGAGGGCTTTCCTTGCTATAATTTAGTGTGCTAAATTTAGAATTATATTTTCTAATGCATAGCTTGGTTTTACCTTGGCTGGCTTAGTGGTTTGTTATTCTTTATGGAATATCTTTTTTTCCTGAGATAAATTTATCAAAAACTGACAAACTGGACCTGAAGTTCAAAAACGTTGTCATACTAAACTACTGATTCCAGACCAAATGATCGTCAGTTGATAACCTCTTAGTAGTTTAGGATCTAAATTCCAATGTCAAGTTGAATACATGGGTTAATGACTGGTGTTAGATGTTTACTCTAACTACATAGGGGCTTCCTTTCCCTTGCCTCACCCTCAGTTTTTCTCCTCTGACACCTGCCCTACTGTTGACAAAAGATTGAGATGGTATGTATAAAGAACCTTGAACAGATTAAGAAACTAAGTGGCCTAAAATAATACTGTTCTTTTCTTTCTTTCTCTCTTTTTTTTTGAGAGAGTCTCCCTCTGATAGCCCAGGCTGGACTGCAGTGGTACGATCTTGGCTCACTGTAGGCTCCACCTCCCGGGTTCAAGCAATTCTCCTGCCTCAGCCTCCCAGAGGAGCTGGAATTACAGGGGTGGGCCACATTGCCTTGCTAATTTTTTTGTATTGTAGTAGAGATGGGGTTTCACCGTGTTGCCCAGGCTGGTATTGAACTCCTGACATCAGGTGATCCACCCACCTCAGTCTCCCAAAGTGCTGGGATTACAGGGGTGAGCCACCCCACCACACCTTTTTTTTTTTTTTTTTTTTGTGGTGGAGTCCCACTCTGTAGCCCAAGCTGGAGTGCAGTGGCCCGATCTCGGCTCACACAACTTCCGCCTCCCGGGCTGAAGCGATTCTCGTGCCTCAGCCTCCCAAGTAGTTGGGACAGGCACACGCCACTACAGCTGGCTAATTTTTTTAATTTTAGTAGAGATGGGGTTTTACCATGTTGCCCAGGGTGGTCTTGAACTCTTGAGCTCCTGTGATCTACCCCCTTGGCCTCCCAAAGTGCTGGGATTACAGGAGTGAGCCACCTGCATGCCCAGCTGGTGTGTGCATTTTCAATGATGTTTTCATAAGGAATTCCAAATAGTTTCTTAATTGAACACAATGATACACTAAATACAATTGGAAACAAATATGAGATTACTTTTGTTACATATATTATATTCCATACTCTGATCAGTTATATTGGTTCTCTGTGGCAGTGGGTTTGGAGCAGGGCAGGGAAGAAAACTGGATAGGAAGGTGCTTTTATTTTTTTTGAGGCAGAGTCTCGTTCTGTCACCCAGGCTGGAGTGCAGTGGCACAGTCTTGGCTCACTGCAACCTCTGCCTTCTGGGTTCAAGTGATTCTTCTGCTTCAGTCTCCCGAGTAGCTGGGACTACAGGCGTGTGCTACCACGCCCGGCTGATTTTTGTATTATTAGTAGAGATGGGGTTTCACCATATTGGACAGGCTGGTCTCGAACTCCTGACCTCAGGTGATCCACCCACCTTGGACTCCCAAAGTGCTGGGATTACAGGTATGAGCCATGAGCCTGGCCAGATGTATTCTTTTTTGAAAGTACAATACTGTATTAAAATTCCTGTATGAATTGGGACTTTTTCTTTTCACTTTCTTGTTGTGTTTCAAGAACAGTAGGTGTTCCAGGGCTTTTGTCCTGCTGGGTACAAGCAAGTAGGATTTTGAGAGGGTGTAAGGAGTTCAGCAAAATTGGTAGAAATAGGAAAAAAAAAGAAATATGGCTTGACCTTGGGGAGAGAAAGTTTAGGGAAAGAGCAAAGGTAATTAAAGAGGATTTTGAGGAAGAGACTTCCGTAAAATATGTCTTACTTAGCACCCTTAGCACCAGTTTTTGGAGTTGAAAATGCTTTAGTATGTTATTTATTCTTCTTTTTTTTTGAGACGGTGTTTCGCTGTTGTTACCCAGACTAGAGTGCAATGGCGCAATCTCAGCTCACCGCAACCTCCACCTCCCAGGTTCAAGCAAGTCTCCTGCCTCAGCCTCCTGAGTAGCTGGGACTACAGGCGCTCGCCACCATGCCCAGCTAATTTTTGTATTTTTAGTAGAGACGGGGTTTCACCATGTTGACCAGGATGGTCTCTTGACCTTGTGATCCACTCGCCCAAAGTGCTGGGATTACAGGCGTGAGCCACCGGGCCGTGTGTTATTTATTCTAAGAGGTGCCTCAAGGTGGATAATGGAAGATTTGGAGTGGGGTTGGGCTGGCAATCCAAGGAAATTCGGTGACCTCCAGATTACCCCTAAACTACAAAAAAAAAAATCTAGAAAATGAGAGTTTAGATTCTTAGAAAATTTTCTCACAGTTTCTATTCATGAATTTATAGCCTTTACTTATTACACAAAATTTTTAAACATTGGTGCCTATCAGAGTAGTCTTACTTCCTAGTTTTATAGTAAGGAAACTGAGGCATGGGCCAGATGATAGCCAAAGAGACAGTGGTAGTGTCTTCTGACTCAGTTCAGCAAGCTTCACTGCACAAATTCTTCATTGCACTTACTAGGCATGTTTATAACGTTCCTCTTTGTGGTGTGTCAAAAGTGAATTCAGATTTCTTTGGCCATACTCACTCTGACCTAGAGTAAATTCCTTAATCTCTGACACTGTCTATTACATGAGGGTTACATGAAATAAGTATATAAAGTACAGTACTCTCAAAATATCTGGGTGTATTAAGCAATTTGCTAGTTCACAGAAATACAGTTTGTCTTGTCATTGCCAAGGAACCAATCATTCAGGTTTACCCTCGTATGCTTAGAGACTTAATAATTGCAGTTAAACTAGAGGGGCTATATTTTTACAACGGTAGTATCACGGTGTGTATTTTTTTTTTTTAATCATTGATCCCATTTAGAGAGATGTGCCTTTCAAGGTATATTACAGAGTGACTATGCATTAGTAAATATAGGTATTTACATAGTTTATTTAGCTCATCAGAGATTAAAAGATAAGGAGACTAAACTGATACATTTATGGACAAAGTTGAATGTCTGCCACCTAACTTAAAAAAGATCCTATTGGGCCGGGCGTGGTGGCTCAGGCCTGTAATCCAAGCACTTTGGAGGCCAAGGCAGGAGGATCACCTGAGGTTGGAATTCAAGACCAGCGTGACCAACATGGTGAAACCTCGTCTTATTAAAAAAAATAAAAAAATTAAAAGAAAAAGATCCTTAAATATCTCAGAGGAATATAATCAAAGCCAACTGGTAAGAGGGGAGTTTTTTGGGGGAGGATATCTTGTTTGTTTGTTTTGTTTCATTGTTGATGGTATCATTTGGGGCAGTGAATTGAAACTAAGGGAAAGTTTTCCTTCAGAGAGTTTAATTAGATTGTGAAAATACTGGAGTCTTCTCTGCTGTCTCTAGCATTAAGAGTAGTAAGAAACTGGCCGGGCGCAGTGGCTCATGCCTGTAGTCCTAGTACTTTGGGAGGCCGAGATGGGCAGATCATGAGGTCGAGAGATCAAGACCATCCTGGCCAACGTGGTGAAACCCCGTCTCTACTAAAAATACAGAAATTAGCTGGGCGTGGTCCCAGCTACTCGGAAGGCTTGAACCCAGGAGGCGGAGGTTGCAGTGAGCCAAGATTGTGCCACTGCACTCCAGCCTGGTAACAGAGCAAGACTCCGTCTCAAAAGAAAAAAAAAAGTAAGGAAATGTCTGAACAGCCAGGCAATTGGAGAACTGGCTTAATGAATATCTGGATTAAGAATAATTTCATCCAAAAAAAAAATTTTTCATCCATTGTGGAACAATTTATTTAAAGTTTTATAAAATGTGCTGTCTTTCATTGAGACTTTAGGCATATTAACTTTCATTTATATACATTTTTAATTTAAGTAATTTAAATTACAAATAGTCTTTTGATATACTGTTTGAAACAGTATATCTCCTATAATACCTTAGATGAGCAGAATTCCACTTTGTCAATCCTAATGAACACAGTAAAGACATAGGATAGGCCATAAAGCTTAAGACAGCAGAAAAACATTAGGAGTTGAGTTTCCTGTGAAAGAGACTTGTCAGTATGTATTACATAATGTTAGCTTGACACCGCTTGTGTGATACTTCTAAAGGTAACACTGAGTAGCAGAAAAGATTTGTGCCTCAAATGCTTCTGTTCTAGAAGGTAACATAGAAGTTATTAGCACAATATACAGGTGCCAGGATTACAGGCCTAGCCAGCTAAGGAAATGTAACATAGCTACAGGGCATATCTTGTGAGGTGGCTTCAAAGTCATGGTTCAGTGTTAACTACTCTGTAGTCTTTAATTTAGAATTAAGTAAAACTAACATTAAAGAAAAAACAATTATGTAATACTAGTTTTATCACATCTGAAAGAAGTTAGTCTTTTGTCATTAAAGTGAAGCCATCTTAGGTGATTATATAGAGCAACAAAGACAGAAAAATACCTTTAACCATAACAATCCCCATCTCTCACACACAAAAGAAACCGTATCCAGTTAAAATGGTAAGAATTTTTTTTCCCCCTTGATACTGCCCCATCTCTGCCTGTATGTAATCATGAAATGTATATTCTTGGTATTACACTTTATAGTGATTTGTTTACACAGTGAGTTATGACTAAAATTTTGTGTTTTTTGGGCATTTCAACATTTATAAGAGTATTATCAGTTTTTGGTTGGGTATGGTGGCTCATGCCTGTAATCCCAGAGCTTTGGGAAGCTAAGGTGGGAGAATTGTTTGAGGCCAAGAGTTCGAGACCATCCTGGCCAACAAAACAAGACACCATTTGTACAAAAAATTAGAAAAATAAACAGTGGGCATGGTAGCACATGCCTGTGGCCCTATCGACTCCAGAGGCTGACAAGAGATGATCACTTGAGCCCAGGAGTTTGAGGCTGCAATGAGCTGTGATCCTACCACTGCACTCCAGCCTGGGTGACAGAAACCTGGTTGCTAAACACACACACACACACACACACACACAGCTATCTGTTTTTGTTGTGTATGTTGGCTGTGTACTGGTAGTTTTGAAGAAAGATATGTTCACTTTAATGTCTTTTGAATTATTTTAAAATTTTGACATGATTGCTTAAAGACTTAATTTTTAGAGTCTATTTTCAATTAAGTGATATCCTTTCATATGCATTGAAAGAGTTCATAATCAGATTAGATTCATTTTAAAGCTCTATGTTATAATGTCAATAACTGAAATTCTGCCGAGTTTTTTGTTTATACAATTAAATGACTTTGAGTATATTTACAGAGTTGTGCAACCATCACCGGAATTAGGTTTTAGAAATTTTTATCACTCAGCCGGGCACAGTGGCTCACACCTGTAATCCCAGCACTTTGGGAGGCCTCACCTGTGGATCACCTGAGGTCAGGAGTTTGAGACCAGCCTGGCCAACGTGGTGAAATCCCGCCTCTACTAGTAATACAGAAATAGCCAGTCATGGTGGTGAGTGCCTGTAATCCCAGCTACTTGGAAGGCTGAGGCAGGAGAATCTCTTTAACCTGGGAGGGGGAGGTTGCTGTGAGTTGAGATTGCACTACTGCAATCCAGCCTGGGTGACAGAGTGAGACTCCGTCTTAAAAAAAAAAAAATTATCATCCTATAAAGAAATTTTGGGGCCTGTCGTGGTGGCTCATGCCTATAATCCCAGCACTTTGGAAGGCCAAGGCAGGTGGACTGCATGAGCCCAGGAGTTTGAAATCAGCTTGGGCAACATAATGAGACCCTGTCTCTAAAAAAAAGAAACAAACTTTTCACCAATTTAGTTACTTCTCATTCTCATCCTCAGCCCTAGGCAACTAACTAAACTATTTCCTATCTCTGTAGATTTTGCTTTTCCAGGCCTGGCACCTGTGATCCCAGTACTTTGGGAGACCGAGGCAGGAGGATCACTTGAGACAAGCCTGGGCAATAGAGTGAGACCCCCCCCATCTCTTGAAAAATAGAAAAAAATTATCTGGCTTGGTGGTGTGTGTCTGTAGTCTAAGCTACTTGTGAGGCTGAGGTGGGAGGATTGATTTAGTTTGCAGGGTTGAGTTTGCAGTGATCCTGCCGCTTTACTCTAGCCTGGGCAACAGAATGAGACTGTCTCTAAAAATAAAAGAAAATAAAGACGTTTCTGGACACTCCATATAAATGGAATCATATGACCTTTTGTATTTTGTGGCTTTCACTTCTTTTTTTTTTTTTTTGCGATGGAATCTAACTCTGTTACCCAGGCTGGAGTACAGTGGTGTGATCTCTGCTCACTGCAACCTCTGCCTCCTGGGTTCACGTAATTCTCCTACTTCAGCCTCCTGAGTAGTTGGGACTACAGGCATGCAACTCCATGCCTGGCTAATTTTTATATTTTTAGTAGATACAGGTTTTCGCCATGTTGGCCAGGCTGGTCTCAAACTCCTGACCTCAAATGATCTGCCTGCCTTGGCCTCCTAAAGTGCTGGGATTACAGGCATGAGCCACAGGGCCTAGCTGCTTCTTTCATTTAATGTTTTTGAAAATCATCTATGTTGTAACATGTATCAGTACTTCATTTCTTTTTAGGGCCAAATAGTTCATTGTATGGCTAGAGTGCATTTTGTTTATCCATTCACCAGTTGATGTTCATTTGAGTTAGTCATTCAGATGTTCACTTGAATTGTGAATAAAGCTTTTTTTTTTTTGGTGATAGGGTCTTGCTCTGTTTCCCATGCTGGAGTACAGTGGCCTGAAACATAGCCCACTGCAGCTTCACCCTCCTGGGCTGAAGTGATTCTCCTGCCTCAGTCTCTCATGTAGCTGGTACCACAGGCATGTGCTACCATTCCCAGCTAATTTTTTGATTTTTTTTGTGGAGATGGGGGTCTCACTATTTTGTCCAGGCTGGTTTTAAACTCTTGGCCTCAAGCAATCCTCCCTCTGCCTCCCAAAGTGTTGGGATTATAGGCATGAGCCACCTCACCTGGCCTGAATAAAGCTTTTATAATATAAGGCTGGGACTAGGGGTTCACGCCTATAATCCCAGCACTTTGGGAGGCTGAAGCAGGTAGATTGCTGGATTCCAGGAGTTTTAGGCTGGTCTGGGCAACCTGACAAAAACCTCTTCTCTACAAAAAATGAGCCAAGTATGGTGGCATGCACTTAGGTAGGCTGAAGTGGGGGATCACCTGAGCCCAGGGGGTCAAGGCTGCAGTGAGCCATGATCGCACCACTGCACTCCTGCCTGGGTGATAGAGTGACACCCTGTCTCAAAAAAAAAAAAGTTTTTATGAACATTTGTGCCCAGATCTTTGTGGAATGTATACTGTTCTTTTGGGTAGATACCTTGGAGAAGGTTTGCTGGGTCATACAGTAGTAAGTCTATGTTTAATTTTTTTTTTTGAGACGGAGTTTCGCTCTTATTACCCAGGCTGGAGTGCAATGGCACGATTTCGGCTCACCGCAACCTCCGCCTCCTGGGTTCAAGCAATTCTCCTACCTCAGCCTCCCAAGCAGCTGGGACTACAGGCTGTGCCACCATGCCCAGCTAATTTTTTTGTATAGTAGAGTCGGGGTTTCACCATGTTGACCAGGATGGTCTCAATCTCTTGACCTAGTGATCCACCCTCCTTGGCATCCAAATGTGGTGGGATTATAGGCGTGAGCCACCGCGCCCGGCCTTTTTTTTCTTTTTTTAAAGACGGGGTTTCACCATGTTGGTCAGACTGGTCTTGAACTTCTGACCTCAGGTGATCCGCCCGCCTTGGCCTCCAAAGTGCTTGGATTACAGGTGTGAGCCACCACGCCTGGCCTATTTTCAATTTTTTAAGAGACAAACTTTTCCAATGCGATTGCACCATTTTGCATTCTTACTAGCACTGTATGAGAGTTCCAGTTTCTCTACATGCTTGCCCAACTTACTTTTATTCTTTAGTGGGTGTGAAGTAGTTTCTCCGTGTGGTTTTGATTTGCATTTTTCATTTTATTTTATTTTTTAATTTTTTTAGAGACGGGGTTTCACCATGTTGGTCAGGCTGGTCTCGAACTCCTGACCTTGTGATCTGCCCACATCACCTCCCAAAGTGTTGGGATTATAGGCATGAGCCACCGCGCCTATAATCATTTTTCAAAAATTGGGTGTGCCATCTTTTTCTTTATATATTATTTATTTATTTATTTATTTTTAAGACAGGGTTTCACCATGTTGGTCAGGCTGGTCTTGAACTCCTGACCTCAGGTGATCAGCCTGCCTTGGCCTCCAAAGGGCTTGGATTACAGGTGTGAGCCACTGCTCCCGGCCTATATTTTATTTATTTATTTATTTTAGAGACAAGATCTCACTTTGGAGTTCTGATCTCGAACTCCTGGCCTCAAGCCATCTTTCACTTTGGCCTCCCAAAAGTGCTGGGATTACAAGGATAAGCCACTGTGCCTGGCCTATTTATCTTTTTATTATTGAGTTGTAGTAATTATGTGTGTGTGTGTGTGTGTGTGTGTGTGTGTGTGTGTATATATATAAATTAAATAAATAAATAAATAAATATATACACATTTTCTTAAGTTGGAGTCTTGCTCTGTTGCCCAGGCTGGAGTGCAGTGGTGCCATCTCCACTCACTGCAACGTCTGCCTCCTGGGTTCAAGCAATTCTCTTGCCTCAGCCTCCTGAGTAGCTGGGATTACATGTGCCTGCTATCACACTGGACTAATTTTTGTACTTTTAGTAGTTTAGTGGAGTTTTAGGCCAACATGGTTTTGCCATGTTGGCCAGGCTGATCTCAAACTCCTGACCTCAGATGATCTACGTACCTTGGCCTCCCAAAGTGCTGGGGTTACAGGCCTGAGCCACCATGCCCAAACTTTTTATTTTTTATTTTTTTTGAGACAAGGTCTCACTCTGTCACCCAGGCTGGAGGGGCACAATCTCAGCTCACTGCAGCCTCATCCTCTTGGACTCAAGCAATTCTCCCACCTCATCCTCCTGAGCAGCTGGGATTACAGGTGTGTGCCACTATTACTGGCTAATTTTGTAGAGACCAGGTTTTTTTTTTTTTCTTCAGGTATTTTATTTTGCTTATTTATTTTATTTTATTTTATTGTACTTTTAAGTTCTAGGGTACATGTGCAGATCTTGCAGGACTGTTGCATAGGTACACGCATGCCATGGTGGTTTGCTGTCTCCATCCCTCCATCACCTACATCCGGCATTTCTCCCAGTGTTATCCCTCTCCAACCTTCCTGTCCCCCACTGTCCCTCCCCTAGCTCCCCACCCCCCAAAAGACCCCACTGTGTGATGTTCCCCTCCCTGTGGCCATGTGTTCTGATTGTTCAACACCCACCTATGAACATTCAGTGTTTGGTTTTCTGTTCTTGTATCAGTTTGCTGAGAATGATGGTTTCCAGATTCATCTGTGTCCCTACAAAGGACATGAACCCATCATTTTTTATGGTTGCATAGTATTCCATGGTGTATATGTGCTACATTTTCTTCGTCCAGTCTATCATTGATGGGCATTTGGGTTGGTTCCAGATCTTTGCTGTTGTAAACAGTGCTGCAGTGAACATATGTGTGCATGTGTCTTTATGATAGAACAATTTATAATCTTTTGGGTATATACGCAGTAATGGGATTCCTGGATCAAATGGAATTTCTGTTTCTAGATCCTTGAGGAATTGCTACACTGTCTTTCACAATGGTTGAACTAATTTACACTCCCACCAACAGTGTAAAAGTATTCCTGTTTTTCTGCATCCTCTCCAGCATCTGTTGTCTCCAGATTTTTTTTTTTTTTGAGACAGGGTTTCACTGTTGTTACCCAGGCTGGAGTGCAATGGTGCGATCTCGGCTCACTGCAACCTCCGCCTCCTGGGTTCAAGCAATTCTCCTGCCTCAGCCTCCTGAGTAGCTGGGATTACAGGCACGTGCCACCATGCCCAGCTAATTTTTTTTTGTATATTTAGTAGAGACGGGGTTTCACCATGTTGACCAGGATGGTCTCGATCTCTTGACCTTGTGATCCACCCGCCTCAGCCTCCCAAAGTGCTGGGATTACAGGCGTGAGCCACTGTGTCTGGCCCTGATATTCACAATATCTTATTTCCTTGAGCCATGGTTTGTAGTTCTCCTTGAAGAGGTCCTTTACATCCTTTGTTAGTTGTATTCCTAGGTATTTTATTCTCTTTGTAGCAATTGTGAATGGGAGTTCGCTCATGATTTGGCTCTCTGTTTGTCTGTATTGGTGTATAGGAAAGCTTGTGATTTCTGCACATTGAGTTTGTATTCTGAGACTTTGCTGAAGCTGCTTATCAGTTTAAGGAGATTTTGGGCTGAGACGATGGAGTTTTCTAAATATACAATCATGTTGTCTGCAAATAGAGACAGTTTGACTTCCTCCTTTCCTAATTGAATACCTTTCTTTCTTTTTCTTGCCTGATTGTTCTGGCTAGAACTTCCAATACTATATTGAATAGGAGTCATGAAAGAGGGCACCCTTGTCTAGTGCTAGTTTTCAGAGGGAATGCTTCCAGTTTATGCCTGTTCAGTATGGTATTGGCTGTGGGTTTGTTGTAAATAGCTTTTATTATTTTGAGATACGTTCCATTGATATCTAGTTTATTGAGGGTTTTTAGCGTAAAGGGCTGTTGAATTTTGTTGAAGGCCTTCTTTGCATCTATTGAGATAATCGTGGTTTTTGTCTTTGGTTCTGTTTATGTGATAGATTATGTTTATAGATTGGCTCATGTTGAACCAGCCTTGCAATTCCAGGATGAAGCCTACTTGAACATGATGGATAAGATTTTTATGTGTTGTTGCATTTGGTTTGCCAATATTTTATTGAAGATTTTTGCATCGATGTTCATCATGGATGTTGGCATGAAGTTTTCTTTTTTAGTTGTGTCTCTGCCAGGTTTAGTTGTGTCTCTGCCAACATCAGGATGATGTTGGTCTCATAAAATGAGTTAGGGAAGATTCTCTCTTTTTGTATTGTTTGGGATAGTTTCAGAAGGAATGGTACCAGCTCCTCTTTGTACATCTGGTAGAATTCGACTGTTAACCCCTCTGGACCTGGACTTTTTTTGGCTGGTAGACTATTAATTGCTGTTCAACTTCAGACCTTGTTATTGGTCTATCCAGGGTTTCAACTTCCTCCTGGTTTAGTCTTGGGAGAGTGCAAGTGTCCAGGAATTTATCTATTTCTTCCAGATTTACTGTTTTATGTACATAGAGTTGTTTGTAGTAATCTCTGATGGTAGTTTGTATTTCTGTGGAATTGGTGGTGATATCCCCTTTATCATTTTTTATTGCATCTATTCAATTCTTCTCTCTTTTCTTTTTAATTAGTCTGGCTAGCAGTCTGTCTATTTCGTTGATCTTTTCAAAAAACCAGCTCCTGGGTTTTTTGATTTTTTTTTTTTGAAGAGTTTTTTTTGTGTCTTTATCTCCTTCAGTTCTGCTCTGATCTTAGTTATTTCTTGTTTTCTGCTAGCTTTTGAGTTTTTTTTTCTCTTGCTCCTCTGGCTCTTTCAATTTTGACTAAAGGGTGTCAATTTTAGATCTTTCCTCGCTTCTCATGTGGGCATTTATTTATATATATATAAATTTCCCTCTAGACATTGCTTTAAATGTATCCCAGAGATTCTGGTATGTTGTGTCTTTGTTCTTGTTGGTTTCAAAGAACATCTTTGTTTCTGCCTTCATTTCATTGTTTATCCAGTGGTCATTCAGGAGCAAGTTGTTCAGTTTCCATGTAGTTATGTAGTTGTGCAGTTTTGAGTGAGTTTCTTAATCTTGAGTTCTAACTTGATTGCACAGTGGTCTAAGAGACTGTTTGTTATGATTTCTGTTCTTTTGCATTTGCTGAGGAGTGATTTACTTCCTATTATGTGGTCAATTTTAGAGTAAGTGTGATATGGTGCTGTGAAGAATGTATATTCTGTGGATTTGGGGTGGACAGTTCTGTAGATGTCTATTAGGTCCACTTGGTCAAGATCTCCATTCAAGTCCTGGATATCCTTGTCGATTTTCTGTCTCATTGATCTGTCCACTGTTGACAGTGGAGTGTTAAAGTCTCCCACTATTATTGTGCGGGAGTCTAAGTCTCTTTGTAGATCATTAAGAACTTGCTTTATGTATCTGGGTGCTCCTATATTGGGTGCATATATGTTTAGGATAGTTAGCTCTTCCTGTTGCATTGTTCCTTTTACCATTATGTAATGCCCTTCTTTGTCTCTTTTGATCTTTCTTGGTTTAAAGTCCATTTTATCAGAGACTAGGATTGCAACCCCTGCTTTTTTTGCAGTCCATTTGCTTGGTATATCTTCTTCCATCCCTTTATTTTGAGTCTATGTGTGTCTTTGCATGTGAGGTGGGTCTCCTGAATACAGCACACTGATGGATCCCGACTTTTTATCCAGTTTGCCAGTCTGTGTCTTTTGATTGAGGCATTTAGGCCGTTTACATTTAAGTTTAATATTGTTATGTGTGATTTTGATCCTGCCATTTTGTTACTGGGTGATTGTTTTGCCCGTTAGTTGATGCAGTTTCTTCATTGTGTTGTTGGTTTTTACCATTTGGTATGTTTTTGCAGTGGCTGATATTGGGTGTTCCTTTTGCTGTTAAGTGCTTCCTTCAGGAGCTCTTGTAAGGCAGGTCTGGTGGTAATGAAATCTCTCAGCATTTACTTGTCCATAAGGAATTTTATTTCTCCTTCTCTTATGAAGCTTAGTTTGTCTGGATATGAAATTCTTGGTTGAAAGTTCTTTTCTTTAAGGATAATGAAACCCTACAAGACACTCTCTTCTGGCTTGTAGGGTTTCTGCTGAGAGATCCACTCTGAGTCTGATGGGCTTCCCTTTGTGGGTAACCCGACCTTTCTCTCTCTGCCCTTAGCATTTTTTCCTTCATTTCAACCCTGGTGAGTCTGATGATTATGTGCCTTGGGGTTGCTCTTCTTGAGGTGTATCTTTGTGGTATTCTCTGTATTTCCTGGATTTGAATGTTGGCCTGCCTTGCTAGGTTGGGAAGTTCTCCTGGATAACATCCTGAAGAGTGTTTTCCATCTTGGATTCATTCTCCCCATCACATACAGGTACACCAATCAAGTATAGATTAGGTCTTTTCACATAATCCCATATTTCTTGGAGGTTTTTTCATTTCTTTTCACTCTTTTTTCTCTAATTTTGTCTTCTTGTTTTATTTCAATGAGTTGATCTTCAATCCCTGATAACCTTTCTTCTGCTTGATTGATTCGGCTATTGAAACTTGTGTATGCTTCGTGAAGTTCTCACGCTGTGTTTTTCAGCTCCATCAAGTCATTTATGTTCTTCTCTAAGCTGGCTATTCTAGTTAGCATTTCGTGTAACCTTTTTTCAAGTATTTTAGTTTCTTTGCATTGGGTTAGAACATGTTCCTTTAGCTCAGAGAAGTTTGTTATTACCCACCTTCTGAAGCCTGCTTCTGTCAATTCGTCAAACTCATTCTCCATCCTGTTTTGTTCCCTTGCTGGTGAGGAGTTCCCTTGTTCCTTGGAGGAGGAGAGGCATTCTGGTCTTTGATGATTTCATCCTTTTTGCACTGGTTTCTTCCCATCTTTGTGGATTTATCTACCTTTGATCTTTGAAGTTGGTGATTTTAGATGGGGTCTCTGAGTGGATGTCCTTCCTGTTGATGTTGAAGCTATTTCTTTTTGTTTTTTAGTTTTTCTTCTAACAGTCAGGCTCCTCTGCTATATGACTGCTGGAGGTCCATTCTAGACCTTCTTGCCTGGGAATCACCCTCGGCGGTGGGGTGCAGAGTAGTGAGGATTGCTGCCTGATCTTTCCTCTGGTCCCAGAAGTGTACTCCCCCTAGGTGTCAGCCAGAGCTCTCCTAGTGTGGTGTGTTTTTAGTTATTCAGGGGTCAGGAGCCGCTTGAGGAGGCAGTTTGTCCCTTGTTTGCCTGCAGAGGCACTGCTGGGTGGCCTCAGACTCAGCCCTGCTGTTGTGTAGGCTTCCTCTGGCTTTTGTTTATAGGGGTGAGATTAGATCCACCTTTGCAATGGCAGACATCCTTCCCCTCACGGAACTCTCAAGTGAGAGGGCTTCAGTTTGCTGGTCTTGTGGAGGTGGGACCTGCCAAGCCGTATGACCTGTCTCCCTGCTTTCATCGCTCTCTCTTTCTTGGGGGCAGGTAGATCTGACCCATAGACGCTCTCAGTGCTAGTCAGTGCTTCTGCCCAGATCTATGCTGACAACTCCCGGCGCGGGCCCCCGAGCTGTTGCTCAGATCTGTGTCGGTAACTTGAACTTGTAGCGCTTTTCCACTCTTCCGCCCGGCAGCGTTCTACTGGACTGTGGGTTGCAATGACCATGGGAGAAGTGCAGTATCTGAACCGGAGTGCTGAGGGGGTAAAATCGTGGCTCCTTCAGCCAGTTGCACTTCCCCAGCTCAGGTTTTGTCATGTTGCTCAGGCTGGTCTCAAACTCCTGAGCTCAAGAGATATGCCAACCTCAGCCTCCCAAAATGTTGGGATTACAAGCATGAGCCGCTATGCCCAGGCCTCTTTTTGCTTTCTTGATGGTGTTGGTGTCGTTTTTTTTTTTTTTTTTGAGACGGAGTTTTGCTCTTGTTACCCAGGCTGGAGTGCAATGGCGCAATCTCGGCTCACTGCAACCTCTGCCCCCTGGGTTCAGGCAATTCTCCTGCCTCAGCCTCCTGAGTAGCTGGGATTACAGGCACGCACCACCGTGCCCAGCTAATTTTTTGTAATTTTTAGTAGAGACGGGGTTTCACCATGTTGACCAGGATGGTCTCGATCTGTTGACCTCGTGATCCACCCGCCTCGGCCTCCCAAAGTGCTGGGATTACAGGCTTGAGCCACCGCGCCCGGCCGTGTTGGTGTCTTTTGACATGTAAAGGTTTTATGTTTTCAGTAAATCAGTTTATTGATTTTTAAAAATTGTTTGTGCCTTTGAGAAGGTATATAAGAAACTATGCCTTCCCCAGGATCATGAAGATTTACTCCCTCCTATACTTCTTCTAAGAATTTTATTTTCTTGCTGTGTTTTGGGAGGATTTTTTTTCTTTTTGAGATGGAGTTTTGCTCTTGTTGCCCAGGCTGGAGTGCAATGGCATGATCTTTTGTTCACTGCAGCCTCCGCCTCCTGAGTTCAAGCGATCCTCTGGCCTCAGCCTCCTGAGCAACTGAGATTACAGGCATCCACCACCATGCCCAGCTAATTTTTTGTATTTTTAGTAGAGACGGGATTTTACTACATTGGCCAGGCTGGTCTTGAACTCCTGACCTCAGCTGATTCCCTTGCCTTGGCCTCCCAAAGTGCTGGATTACAAGTATGAGCCACTGTACTCAGCTGTTGGGAGGATTTTTTTTTTTTTTAAGAAACAGGGTCTCACTACATTACTTAGGCTGGAGTGGAACTCCCAGGCTCAAGTGATTATCCTGCCTCAACCTCCTCAATAGCTGGGACTACAGGCGTGCAACACTGCACTCAGCTCGAATTTTATTGTTTTTTTTTTGAGATGGAGTTTCACTCTTGTTGCCCAGGCTGGAGTGCAATGGCATGACCCCGGCTTACTGCAACCTCCACCTCCTGGGTTCAAGCAATTCTCCTGCCTCAGCCTCCTGAGTAGCTGGGATTACAGACATTGCCACCACACCCTGCTAATTTGGTATTATTAGTAGAGATGGCATTTCTCCATGTTGGTCAGGCTGGTCTTGAACTCCCCACCTCAGGTGATCCACCTGCTTTGGCCTCCCAAAGTGCTGGGATTATAGGCGTGAGTCACTGCACCTAGCTGGTCCCTTGTATTTTTGTGTGAATTTTAGAATCAGCTTGCCAATTTCTGCAAGGAAGAAACATGGGGTTTTGATAGGATTCTGTTGAATCTGTGACCAGTTTGGTTAGTATTGCCATCTTAATGTTAAATCTTCTGATCTATAAACATGGGATACCTTTCCATTTATTTAGGTCATCTTTAATTTTATTCAGCGATATTTTATAGTTTTCAGTGTATAAGTCTTATACTTTGGTTAAATTTTTTTTTTTGAGACAGGGTCTCACTTTGTTGCCCAGGCTGGAATACAGTGGCGCAATCATGGCACACTGCAGGCTTGATCTCTTGTACTGAAGCAATCCTCCCACCTCAGCCTCTTAAGTAGCTGGGGCTACAGGTGTGTGCCACCATACCCAGATGATTTTTATTTTTATTTTTTGTAGATCTTACTATGTTGTCCAGACTGATCTTGAACTCCAAGTGATCCTCCCGCCTTGGCTTCCCAAAGTATTTATGCCACTGTACCTGATATAAATTTTTTCTAAGATACTTCTTATTGATGATATTATGAATGGAGTTGTTATCTTCATTTCATTTTGGAGTTGTTCGTTGCTAATATAAAGAAGGTTATTTAAATTTTACACCCATTTATTCTGTGGTCAGAATAAATAGACTAGTTGTGGGTACTTTAGGCTTAGTTTATAGTATTATGTTATTCTGTATCAAAAGGACATCAAAATAGCACTTTGTATAAGTCATTTGATTTGTTAAGTCATATTCAGTATGTAGTGCCTTTAGTTTCATAATACACAATACACAAAATACACATTTTTGAATAGATAAATGTATATTTTGAAGGAAAATTCACTTGGTTTTATTTTTTTGATTATTGATGAGTAGCCTTTATAGTTTAGTTATCATATAAAATTAAAAGCAAAAGCCGGGGCCAGGTGTGGTGACTGATGCCTGTAATCCCAGGACTTTGGGAGGCCGAGGTGGGCTGATCACCTGAGGTCAGGAGTTCGAGGGCAGCCTGGCTAACTTGTGAAACCCCGTCTCTACTAAAAATACAAAAATTAGCCAGGCCTGGTGACACACGCCTGTAGTTCCAGCTACTCGAGAGGCTGAGGCAGGAGAATCACTGGAACCAGGAGGCAGAGGTTACAGTAAGCCGAGATGGCACTACTGCACTGCAGCCTGAGTGACAGAGTGAGACTCCGTCTCAAAAAAGAAAAAGCCAAAAAAGAAAAAGCTGGGTGCCTATAGTCCCAGCTACTTGGGACACTGAGGCAGAAGAATCACTTGAGGAGTTTAAGCCTGTGGTGTGCTGTGATCATACTCCTGAATAGCTACTGACTATATTCCAGTTTGGGCAACATAGAGAGACTTCATCTCTATTTGTAAAATAATTGAGAGTGAAATTCCCATAGTGTTGAGTGTGTACTTGATTTTTGTTCATCACCATATTTACCTGTTGTTGAAGTATAGAGAACGGTTAGGCTGGTTTATTTCATTCATTCTCTTTTAGTTTTGAGACAAAGAATTAAACTTTCAAATTTTATGTTTATGAGATTATTTCTGAAACTTTAACATATTTTTCAGGGTCAGTTAAATGAAAGCATGGACCATGGGGGAGTTGGACCATATGAACTGTAAGTTTATATGAAGAGATTTTCATTGTGCTGTCTTTCTTACAAGTAGGTTATATCAGTTCTATTACATAGCAATCATGTGATTCCAGTAACCTGTTCTTAAATATGTAGTTATATTTATCAACTTGATGTATTGAATTTGGCACTAAAATCTGATCAATATTATAACCTATCAGAGTTTTGAGATTATATATGGATTTTGAGGAAAAGACATTATTTCAAATTCAGAGTACTGAGTATGAATCTGAGTTTTTAGTTGAATATAGAGAGCCATGTTTTTAACCTTTTATTGACAAAAATTTGTAGAAATGCCTCAAAAAGTCAAATACTTTTATGTTTTGCTTTAATATACAAACAGATTTATACCGTCATTCAAACAGAAATTCATGCAGTCTGGCTGGGCATGGTGTCTCACAACTATAATCCCCAGTACTTTGGGAGGCCAGAGTGGGCAGATTATTTGATGTTAGGAGTTCAAGACCAGCCTGGCCGACATAGTGAAACATTGTCTCTTCTAAAAATTCAAAAATTAGCCAGGCATTGTGGCAGGCACCTGTAACCCCAGCTACTGGGGAGACTGAGGCAAGAGAATAGCTTGAACCCAGGAAGTAGAGGCTGCTGTGAGCCAAGATTGCACCACTACACTCCAGTCTGGGTGACAGAGCAAGACTTTTTCTCAAAAAAAAAAAGGAAAGAAATTCATGTACTCTTAAGTCATTTTAGACAAGCTCCATTAGGTGAGTATGGTGATTAATCTGCTCTGTATTGTACTCTCAAATAAAAAGCCTTGGTATAGGAGGAGAGTGAGAAGATAGTTCACTCATGCAGAAACCATTTAAATGACAGAGACAATAGCTACCCCTTTTGGAGTCTTTATTTTTGTTTTTCTGGAGACAGAGTCTCCCTCTGTCACCCAGGCTGGAGTGCAGTGGTGCAATCTTGGCTCACTGCAACCTCTGCCTCCTGAGTTCAAGCAATTGTCCTGCCTCAGCCTCTCAAGTAGCTGGCACTACAGGCGTGTACCACCACACCAGCTAATTCTTGTATTTTTAGTAGAGACAGGGTTTTACCACGTTGGCCAGGATGGTCTTGAACTCCTGACCTCAAGTGATCCACCCACCTCAGCCTCCCAAAGTGCTGGGATTACAGGCATGAGCCACCATGCCTGTTGGATTCTTTAAATCAAGCTAATAACTTGGAAAAATGGACATAGAAGCTGCATGGATGAGTGTGTTAGCAACAAGTTTTGTGCCATGATGTGAACTAATTGGGTAGTTTTGGAAAGATCCCAGATTTTCTGCTGACGTTGCCAAATGACGTTGGATAATACCTAATTTCAAAGATATTTTGAATGAACTAAATTTGAATAACTAGACTTTTTTCCTCTGCCAACTTAATAAATTTGTTCTAACTTACCTTAGTTTTGGGGTGCTTGATGCTTATGAAAATAAATGATTGTCTTCTTTTACTTCGTTGCACTCCTAAGAGCAAGATGGGTCACCAGCAGCTGTACTGGAGTCACCCATGAAAATTCAATCAGGGTTCTTTTTTTGTTGCATCTACTCAAACTGGCAAGATCTGATCCAGAAATACAGCCGCAATATGTGCTGCCAGCGTTTCCATCAGTACAGGAAGGATACAGGTTTCATTAAATTGGACTAAGTGATCTTCCTTGAATGGATTATCCAAGGCATCTACCCAATGAAAAACCATGATACGTCTTTGTACATAAAATAAACATTTAAAAAATAAATAAATAATTGATTGCACATTCTGTGAACAAGGAGGTAAACAATAATCAGGCCACCCTAATCTTGACCTGCTGTTCAGGTTGTTTAGAGCACAGATAATAAATTTGCTGGCATATACTTTTTTTCCTTTCCCTTAATTAGATTACATTCTCTTTCTCCTTTTTCTTGACTATATGCTGAAAGTAATATAACTTCCTGCAAATTTACCTTGGGTTTTGCTTTTCTTCCCAGTGGCATGGAACATTGTGAGAAATTTGAAATCTCAGAAACTAGTGTGAACAGAGGGCCGGAAAAAATCAGACCGGAATGTTTTGAGCTACTTCGGGTACTTGGTAAAGGGGGCTATGGAAAGGTAGGCAATGTTTTTGAAATGATAGCTGTTGTCCGTCTTGACTAGATTGATTTTTATACCTTGGTTCCAGCAGTCATCTTCAGTCTTTGTCAGCTGTCAGCAAAGGCTGTGATCTTGACCACTTAGCTGGTTTGTTTGAGGGATATATAGAAGTTCGGTTTTCCCTTCTCTTGATACCACCACACATGTAAAAGCCTGAGACATAGTAGGTACTTAATCAATATTTGTAGAATAAATAAAGAGGCAGTTGTACCAGGCAAAGTCTATTATTAGAGGGTTCATTTTTTACTTTGATTACATGGTATCTTCTTTAAAAATAAACCCCTTCTTGCTTACAAGAGGCATGGCACTTTAACTTGTTATCTGTTACTGAGACCTTAATTGAAACTGGTTGTCTAGAGCAGTAGAGTTGGGGAAGCTGAAGGAAGATAAAAAGAGAGAAGAAAACTACTTAGTTTCACAGTTTTTCCCAAGACTTAAGATGTCACTTTTATGAGTTCTGCCCAAGAAAATTTATACCAAGCTGGCCGGGCGTGGTGGTTCACGCTGTAATCCCAGTACTTTGGGAGGCCGAGGCAGGTGGATCACAAGGTCAGAAGATCAAGACCATCCTGGCCAATATGGTGAAACCCCATCTCTACTGAAAATACAAAACTTAGCTGGGTGTGGTTGTGAGCGCCTGTAATCCCAGCTACTCAGGAGGCTGAGGCCAGAGAATCGCTTGAACCTGGCAGGCGGAGGTTGCAGTGAGCCAAGATCATGCCACTGCACTCCAGCCTGGCGACAGAGCGAGACTCTGTCTCAAAAAGAAACAAAGAAAAAAAGGTATACCAATCTATTCTCCATCAAAAGATAGAATTTAGATAACAACTTGGTTAGGATTAAGTTTTAAGAACTATTTTTGCTATTGTGTAGTGTAAATTTTCCATAGTAAATATTTGTAGTCTATTTTTGTGCTTAAGAACACATTCTAATATATTTTAATTATCCTGAATGTGCAACACATGCACTTTGAGGCTCACATATTTTAAGTTTTGCATGACCATGTTTATAGTTGTCTTTCGGTATAGGAGAGTGGTTCCAAGACCTTTGCAGATAACAAAATCTGCTGATGTTTAGGTGCCTTATATAAAATGGCATAGTATTTGCATTAAGCTATTCACATCCTCCCATATACTTTATTATTTTATTATTTGAGACACAGTCTCATTCTTTCCCTCAGGCTGGAGTGCAGTGGCGTGATCTCAGCTCACTGCAACCTCTGCCTCTCAGGTTCAAGCAATTCTCTGCCTTAGCCTCCTGAGTAGCTGGGATTACAGATACACACCACCCTGCCCAGCTAATTTTTGTATTTTTAGTTGAGAAGTTATTTTTTTTTTTTTTGAGACGGAGTTTCGCTCTTGTTACCCAGGCTGGAGTGCAATGGTGCGATCTTGGCTCACCGCAACCTCCACCTCCTGGGTTTAGGCAATTCTCCTGCCTCAGCCTCCTGAGTAGCTGGGATTACAGGCATGCGCCACCATGCCCAGCTAATTTTTTGTATTTTTAGTAGAGACGGGGTTTCACCATGTTGACCAGGATGGTCTCGATCTCTTGACCTTGTGATCCACCCGCCTCGGCCTTCCAAAGTGCTGGGATTACAGGTGTGAGCCACCGCGCCCGGCCAGTGAGAAGGGTTTTCATCATGTTAGGCTGGTCTGGAACTCCTGACCTCAGGTGATCTGCCTTTGGGAGTTGGCCTCCCAAAGTACTGGGATTACAGGTATGAGCCACCGTGCCTGCCGTATATATATATATATATATATTTTTTATTGTTTGTGGTGTTTATTGATTTTTTTCCCCCAAATATTTTCTTTCTTTCTTTTTTTTTTTTTTTTTTTTTTTTGAGACAGAGTCTGGCTCTGTCATCCAGGCTAGAGTGCAGTGGCGCCATCTCAGCTCACTGCAACCACCACCTCCCGGGTCCAAGCGATTCTCCTGCCTCAGCCTCCCAAGTAGCTGGGATTAAAGGCACCTGCCACCATGCCCAGCTAATTTTTGTATTTTTAGTAGTGACGGGGTTTCACTGTGTTGGCCAGGCTGGTCTTGGACTCCTGACCTTGTAATCCACCCACCTTGGCCTCCCAAAGTGCTGGGATTGCAAGGGTGAGTCACCTCGCCTCGCTCCCCCAAGCATATTCATTCTGCAGTTGGTTGAATTGGTGGCTGCTGAACCTGTAGATTCAGAGGGCCAAATATAATTACTAGCTATTTTAAGTAGTAGGTAAACAGTAATTTCCTGTCAACTATTTTTAAATAGTCTTATATGCAGCAAGAACAGTGGCACCCTTGGAAAAATTTATGAAATATTTTATAATTTTTAAGGTGGTATTATGCTTCTGGGAGCACTGTTTATGGCTTGTTCTAAGTAGGATTTTGTATATTAATATAAAGTAACTGTTTATTATTAGATGGTCATTGTCCAACGTTACCACCAGATGGCAGCAGAACAAACAGGAAAGTCATGATCATTAATGTGGTCTGTTCTTTTGGCTGATCATTTTTGCACATAGTTTTTATAATATAAACTGCCATGACATATGTTTCTGATAACTAGGAATTAAGGGAGTGTGACTGACATAGTTTGCCTTTGAATAACACACACTTTTTTTTAATCCAGGTTTTTCAAGTACGAAAAGTAACAGGAGCAAATACTGGGAAAATATTTGCCATGAAGGTGCTTAAAAAGGTGATTTCCACTCCCCCTTTTTAGTCCTCTCACACCATGTTTTTACACTTGATCTTAGCCAAAAGGCCGAGAAGTGATCACACCATATTTTTAATTGCTGTCACATTTTGGCCTAAAATTTGCAGTAAAAAAAAAGTATCTTAAGCCAGGTACAGTGATGCACACCTGTGGTTCCAGTTACTTGGGAGGTTGAGGCAGAAGGATTGCTTGAGCTTAGGAGTTCAAGGGTAGTCTGAACAATGTATCAAGACCCAGTCTCTTATAGAAAAAAGAAGTTTTTTCTAACACAGTTATAATACCTCTTAGAATGTTAGGTATGTTTCATTACTGTTATTCCTATTTTATTTCTGTTTCGTGAAGATGGAAAAGAGAGCTCTTATAATTCTTTGCTGAGGTAACTCTTTGCTGTTTCTGGTCTCCTCCTTATTTCTAAGTAATAAACATGTACTGCTGTCCCCTTTTTTTTTTTTTGAGATGGAGTCTCACTGTGTTGTCCAGGCTGGAGTGCAGTGGAGCAATCTCGGCTCACTGCAACCTCCACCTCCTGGGTTCAAGAGATTCTCCTGCCTCAGCCTCCTTAGTAGCTGGAATTACAGGCACACACCACCATGCCTGGCTAATTTTTGTATTTTTATTTATAGACAGGGTTTCACTATGTTGGCCAGGCTGGTCTTAAACTCCTGACTTCAGGTGATCCACCTGCCTCGGCCTCCCAAAGTGCTGGGATTGGAGACATGAGCCACTGCACCTGGCTGTATTTATTTTATTTTATGAGAGTTAAGGATTTTAATTTTGTTTACTTCATACTCCTTTATCCCCTTTTTACCACCTTTTGCTTTGCTTTCTCTGAATCTACTATTGTCCTCTGATACCTTCCAACAACTTTGTAAAACACCTTTCAGTCATCAGACTTATAAGGTAAGTCTTTGATCAGACTTACAAGGTAATCTATTAGTTCCATTTATTTTCCAAAGGCATATCTTAGGAGCTTTCTATCCACCTGTTCTCATCTAGACTGGTAGCTGGTAGCTCTTTAGTCATAATTGTTATGACTGTACTCCTTCTTCAGTACAATCCTTGGAATTCTCTTGTCTCCTTCAGTGTTGGATCTTTTGTTTCCTGAATTCCATATCTTCCTTTTTCTCCTTTTTCTTAGTTTATGACCTTGTTTGGTGACTATACTAGTGGCCTCCAAAGGGAGAAAATATAAAGATGCATTTATAATCAAAAGTATCCATATTGCATATTTGAGAATTTCTTTATGTTTATATTTATTTTGGGTATATTACTAGATTTGAAGATTATTTTCACTTAGAATTTTGCACCATTTTCTTCTATATTTGAGGGTTTCTGTTGAACCCCTTTGGCATTCTGATTCCCAGTCCTTTACACATGGCTTTTTTCTGTGGAAATACTTAAGATTTTCTCTATTTCTGATCTAAATTTTTATAGTAATGTGTCTTGCTTTGACTTCTGTTATTACTTTTATTTAGTTAGTTTTGAGACAGGGTCATGCCCTGTCACTTAGGAGTGCAAGTGACGCAGTCATAGCTTACTGCAGCCTCAAACTCCTGGGCTTAAGCTATTCCCCCACCTCAGTCTCCTGAGTAGCTGTACCAGGGACCACAGGCATGTGGTACCACCAGTCCTGGCTAGTAGAAAAATGTAGAGATGGGCACTCACCATGTCGACCAGGCTGGTATTGAACTCCTGGGCTCAAGTGATCCATCTGCCTTGGACACCCAAAGTGCTGGGATTGGATTACAGGTATCACCCACCACACCCAACCTATTTAATTAATTAATTTATTTTTAAGAGACACGGTCTCAGTCTGTTTCCCAGGCTGAAGTGAGGTGGTGTGATTATACCTCACTGTAACCTCTAACTCCTGGGCTCAGGTGATCCTTCTGCTTCAACTTTTGAGTAGCCAGGACGATAGATGCATGCCACCATGTCCAGTTCATTTTAAAAATGTTTCGTAAAGTTGAGGTCTTGCTGTGTTTCCCAGGCTGGCCTGGAACTCATAGCCTCAAGCGGTTCTTCTGTTTTCGCTCCCAAAGTGCTGGGTTTACAGGCATGTGTCACTGTGCCCAGCCTATTTTTATTCTTTTAATTTTAAAGCTTTAGTCTTTCAGTTCTAGGAAATTTTTTTATGTGATTTCTCTGATAATTTCCTTCCCACTGTTTTCTCTTCCTGGAATTGCAATTTGTTGGATGTTGGATCTCCTGGACTGATCATCTAATTCTTCTTATTTTGTTAACGTTTCCATTTCTTTATCTTACTGTTTACTTTCTTCTACTGATTTTTTTAAAGCTGTTGTATTTGTGATTCTCCAGAATTCTTCCTGTTGTTTTTGTTTTATAGCAACCTGTTTTATGAGTACCATATCTTATTTTATTTTTAATTTTATTTATTTTTTTGAGATAGAGTCTCAGTCTGTCATGCAGGTTTGAGTGCAGTGGCATGATCTCGGCCCACTGCAACCTCTGCTTCCCAGGTTCAAGCGATTCTTCTGCCTCAGCCTCCTGAGTAGCTGGAACTACAGGCGCGCCACCACACCTGGTTAATTTTCGTAATTTTAGCAGAGATGGGGTTTCACCATGTTGGCCAGACTGGTCTTGAACTCCTGACCTCAGGCAATCTGTCCACCTCGGCCTCCCAAAGTGCTAGGATTACAGGTGTGAGCCACCATGCTCACCTCTCTGAGATTTTTAATTATAATTATTTGAATTGTTCTTTTGTTGTATGCATGTTCTTTTTTTGAGTTCCTGTTTTCTTTGACTGATTTGGTCAGTTTTAGTCACTTTGTTCCATGTTAAAGGCCTTCCTTAGATGTCTGATGTCATTAATTATTCTTTTTTTTTTTTTTAAGTTGGAGTCGTGCTCTGTTGTTTAGGCTAGAGTGCAGTGGTGTAGTCTTGGCTCACTGCAATTTCTGCCTCCTGGGTTCAAGCGATTCTTATGCCTCAGCCACCAAAGTAGCTGAGATTAGAGGCCTACGCCACCATGCCTGGCTAATTTTTGCCTTTTTAGTAGTGACAGGGTTTCGCCATGTTGTCTGGCCTGATCTCAAACTCCTGACCTCAAGTGATGTGCCAGCCTAGGCTTCAATAATCCATCAACTGCGCCCGGCGCTGTTATTTGTATTTAAGAGTAGAACTCTGAAAAACTGATCAGAAGTTCTATAAACTTCTCTGCAGCGGAGTCAAGTAGTTAGCTGGCACTTGACCAAGAACTTTAAATAATAGTGTCTGTAGGGCCGGGTGCAATGACTCATGCTTGTAGTCCAAGGCAGGTGGATCACCTGAGGTTAGGAGTTCAAAAGCTCACACCATGGAGCCTGCACACCATGGTGAAACCTGGTCTCTAGTACAAGTACAAAAATTAGCCAGATGTGGTGGTGCACTCCTGTAATCCCAGCTCATTGGATGTCGAGGCAGAAGAATCACTTGAGCCTGGGAGGTGAGGTTGCAGTGAGCTGAGATTGCACCATTGTACTCCACCCTGGACAACAAGAGTTGAACTCAAAAAAAAAAAACTGTGTCTGTAGATCTTTTCTTCTGGGGAGGATCAGTTATTGCTAAGAAAAATCCTCCGTTCTTTTTTTTTTGAGACAGAGTCTCACTCTGTTGCCCAGGCTGGAGTGCAGTGGCACAATCTCGACTCACTGCAACCTCTGCCTCCCAGGTTCAAGCGATTCTCCTGCCTAAGTCTCCTGAGTAGCTGGGATTACAGGCACATGCCACCATGCCCAGCTAATTTTTTTTTTTTTTTTTTGTATTTTTAGTAGAGATGGGCCAGGCTGGTCTTGAACTCCTGACCTCCTGCTCCGTCTGCCTGAGCCTCCCAAAGTGCTGGGATTACAGGCATGAGCTAATGTACCTGGCCCTAAATCCTCCATTCTTTTGCCTGGAAAAAGCATTCTTGTGCTGAGTGAGAGATGGAGATCTCACCCTCAATACGTGGGTTTTCACTAAACTTGAGTTTTTACATTAGTGTAGATACTGTAGATAATTTTACTCTGTGTATCTAAGCTTTCGCTTTTTTTTTCTTTTTCTTTTTCTTTTTTGGTCCCAGAGATATTTCTTTTTTTTTTTTTTTTTTTGTCCCTAGGGTTAGTTCTTTGACTTAGTATTGAGATGGAAACCTTCTTGGTCTGTCTGTTCCTTATACAGACTTGCAGATGATCTCCCTGTTTTTATCCCTTTACCTTCTGCCTTCTGTAGTCTCCAATTCCTCTAATTTTTTCCCTTCCTTTTAATTTTACCTCTAATGTTATAACCTTGCCAGGGTTCTGTAGATAGATTCAGCTTCTTGTGTATTCCCCTTTGCAGGCACTTAGGTTAAATTCAACTTCTTTTGTGCAGGCACTTAGGTTTGATCTTACTCCACTCTGCTACATCATGGACCAGTGCTTTATCCCCATTCTTTTCAATTGTGGAGTTCCACATGTCTTCTAGTTTTACTGATACATTATGTGTGTGTTTGTTTTCTTGTTCTTTTTTTTTGAGACAAAGTCTCGCTCTGTTGCCTAGGCTGGAGTGCAATGGCATGATGTTGGCTCACTGCAACCTCTGCCTCCTGGGTTCAAGCGTTCTTCCGCCTCAGCCTCCCAAGTAGCTGGGACTACAGGCACCTGCCACCACGCCCAGCAAATTTTTATATTTTTAGTAGTGACGGGGTTTCACCATGTTACCCAGGACGGTCTCGATCTCCTGACCTCATGATCTGCTTGCCTTGGCTTCTCAAAGTCTGGGACTACAGGCGTGAGCCACTGTGCCCAGCTATTTTCTTGTTCTTGTTGTTTGGAATTGACTACTGGAAAGATTCCACTTTCTTTTTTATTTTTTTTTAAAACAGAGTTTCACTCTTGTCACCTAGGCTGGAGTGCAATGGTGCAATCTTGGCTCACTGCAACCTCCGCCTCCTGGGTTTGAGTGATTCTCCTGCCTCAACCTTCCAAGTAGCTGGGATCATAGGCCCCGCCACCACACTCAGCTGATTTTTGTATTTTTAGTAGAGACGGGATTTTGCCATGTTGGCCAGGCTGGTCTTGAACTGCTAAACCTCAGGTGATCCACCGTCCTTGGCCTCCCAAAGTTTTGGGATTACAGGCATGAGTCACTGTGCCTGGCCTCTACTGTCTTAAAGCAAAAGTTCCAGTGAAGAATTACGTTCAAAGATAATCGAAATGACCTTTTTTTTGAGACAGAGTTTCGTTGTTGTTACCCAGACTGGAGTGCAATGGCACGATCTCAGCTCACCACAACCTCTGCCTTCTGGGTTCAAGCAATTCTCCTGCCTCACCCTCCTGAGTAGCTGGGATTACAGGCATGCGCCACTATGCCCAGCTAATTTTTGTATATTTAGTAGAGACGGGGTTTCACCTCGTTGACCAGGATGGTCTTGATCTCTTGACCTCGTGATCCACCTGCCTCAGCCTCCCAAAGTGCTGGGATTATAGGCATGAGCCACCGCACCTGGCCAATTGAAATGACTTTTAAGAAAATTATAAGACTTGTAAAACTTTGGTCCTTATCTTCTTGCTAATTTTTTTTTTTTTTTTTTTTTGAGTCTTGCTGTGTTGCCCAGGCTGGAGTGCAGTAGCGTGATCTTGGTTCACAGCAGCTTCCACCTCCTGGGTTCAAGTGATTCTTTTGCCTCAGCCTCCCAAGTAGCTGGACTACAGGCACCCACCACCACAGCTGGCTAATTTTTGTATTTTTAGTAGAGACGTGGTTTCACCATACTGGCCAGGCTGGGCTTGAACTCCTGACCCCAAGTGATCTGTCCACTTCAGCCTCCTAAAGTGGTGGGATTACAGGTGTGAGCCATTGCACCCAGCTTCTGGTCAGGATTCAAGTGATTAATTCCTTGTGTTGTGTTATTTATATCGGATAATCAGTCCTGACCATATTAGGCATAATTAGATCTTGGTTAAAATATGTTTTTGGCACAGTTATCTAGTGAAAAAAAGAGTTGGTTTTTTTCCTCCACTCATGGTGGGTGGGGGTGGTATATTGGGAAATCCGTAGACTTAACTACTGCTAAGTGTCAGGCCTCATTTTGGGACCCAGGGATCTAGTACCTAAGTTGTTTGCCTCTGCTTTTGCTTGGTTGCCGTTATTTCCCATTCTTGGCTTTCTTTTCTTGATCCTGGCTAGAGGATCTGATACTGTCTCCTTCCTTGTTGTCCTTGAAAGCAAGTTCACAGCAAAAATAATGAAAGTAAAGAGATTACTAGGGTTAAGTCCAGGGCTTTCATTCCTAAATCCCCAAGTAAGATGACTGTAGGCTCCCTTTGAGTTCCATCCTTCTGATTTTAATTATCCTGAAGGCAGAGTACTAACCCCTCTGACCTGAGTGTGTGGTAAGAATATACTCTTCCCCCAGCCTTTAGGATGAAATCAGAGTAGAACCAGGTGTCCCCTGAAGTGAGTTGTTTAAATCTGGACATTCTGTCTGGATTTATTAGTTCTCCTGGGGCTGTTCACTTCTTCTAGGAATGGTACCATTCAGGTATTTGCTTAGAGTGGAATAGTGAGGAAAAGACTATCAACAGCCATCACCTGACTCCACCAGTTGCAACAAAAATATACTGTAGAAGCAAAATACTATTGCCCATGGCATTAGTTCGCCTCCCACTGTACATTTTAGAACCTTTGGCCAAAGATAGTCTCCACCTCTGAGATACTGTGCTTTCATAGAACAGTAAATTTCTCACTTTTGACTTACTTGATTCATACAGTGCCTGTTTTTTGGCCCTAGCCCTTTAGTTCTTTAACTTTTCTGTTTTTTTTTCTCAAGCTCTTAGACCCCTTCTTATTTCACTTTATTCTGAATCCAGCCTTATGGGCAAAATCAGCCACTTTATCAGTTGCTAACCCCATTGACCTTGTGTTCAGGAAAGCCCTCATCTGCATCAGCTCACTTGTCAGTGCACCTTTATTGCTGTATCTCAGCTACTAGCATTACTAGCAGAAATCACACAAACCTATAGATTGCTGTTGCGAAAACTCTATGACCCCAACTCACTTGGACCCTAAGCACTTTCCAGTAGTTTTTCTGCATATCCTTAGGTAAATCCTAACATTCTCTACAACTGTTTGGAGCCCCTCCTATCAGCCCCTCTACGTTTTTTAGCCAAGTGTCTCTCTTTCTACTTAAGCCTGTCCAATGTGATTTCCTTTGAGTTCCTGTTTTATTTTATTATTTTGATTTTTTGAGATGAAGTTTCTGTCACCCTAACTGAAGTGTAGTGGTGCAATCTCGGCTCACTGCCTCCTGGGTTCAAGCAATTCTCCTGCCTTTACCCTCCAGAATAGCTGGATCACAGGTGTGCATCACCATGCCCAGCAAATTTTTGTATTTTTAGTAGACACGGGGTTTCACCATGTTGGCCAGGCTGGTGTCCAATTCCTGAGCTCAAGCAGTCCCTCTGTCTTGGCCTCCCAAAATCACACTTGGGATTACAAGTGTGAGCCACTGCACCCGGCCTTGATTTTCTATTTTAGTACCTAACCCAACACCATGTTAATCTGCAATTATTTGACTTCCTTCATTCTCTGGTCTTAGTGTATTGTGTGTCTACTCCTTTCCAAGGCTAATTCCTCTCTGTGTTTTGGATACCATCTCTTTCTGCCTATTCAGAGACATTACTTTGTCGCTTATCTTCTCTGTTTTCATCCTCTTTATTTAAATATATTCGTGCCTCTACCATATTTAGCTAAACAAAACCTTCTTTCACATGAGGTCTTCCTGTAGCTAACACCCTCTTTACCTCTTCATAGCTGAACTTCTTGAGAAGTAGAGTCCACGTTACCATTCCTTTTTTCTTTTTTCTGAGACAGAGTTTTGCTCTTGTGGCCCAGGCTGGAGTGCAGTGGTGCAACCTTGGCTCACTGCAACCTCTGCCTCACGAGTTGCAAGCGATTTTCCTGCCCCAGACTCCTGAGTAGCTGGGACTTCAGGTGAGTGCCACCACACCCAGCTAATTTTTTATTTTTAGTAGAGACAGAGTTTCACCATGTTGGCCAGGCTGGTCTTGAACTCCTGACCTCAGGTGATCCTCCCGCCTCTGCCTCCTAAAGTGCTGGGATTACAGGTGTGAGCCACCACGCCCGGCCTACCATTCCTTTTTTCACACGTTTTATTCTTTTTTTCACTACTGTATTTTGACTGTGATTCTATTTTTTTTAAGAGACAATCTCATTAGGTTGACCAGGTTGGAGTGCAATGGCTGTTCTTAGATGTGATCATAATACACTACAGCTTCCAACTCCTGAGTTCAAGCAACCGTCTCATCTCAGCCTCCCAAGTAGCTGGGACTCCAGGCACATGTCACCATGCCTAATTCTATTTTTTCGTTTTTTGTGATTTTTAGAGTCTTGCCCTGTCACCCAGGCTGGAGTGCAGTGGCCCTGTCTCGGCTTACTGCCACCTCTGCCTCCCAGGTTCAAGCAGTTCTCATGCCTCAGCCGCCTGAGTAGCTGGGATTACAGGCACATGCCACCACATCTGGTTAATATTTGTATTTTTAGTAAAGATGGGGTTTCACCATGTTGGCCAGGCTGGTCTTGAACTCCTGGCCTTGAGATCCACCTCCTTGGCCTCCGAAAGTGCCAGATTACAGGTTTGGGTCACCACACCCAGCCTGACTCTACTATTTCAATGAAGCTCCTGTACCCTAGGTCATCATTGACTTCCCAGTTGCTGAATCCAATTGTCTTTACTGAATTCATCCTTAATTTAACTCTCTTTTGCACTTGATGCTGCTGACCACAGCATTTTGAAACTCTGTTCCTTTTATTGCTATGATTCTACTTTACTAATTTTTCTTTTTTTTCCTTCTTTTTTTTTTTTTTTTTTTGAGACAAGAGTCTCGCTCTGTTACCCAGGCTAGAGTATAGTGGCGTGATCTCGGCTCACTGCAACCTCTGTCGCCCAGGTTCAAGCAATTCTTCTGCCTCAGCCTTCCAAGTAGCTGAGATTACAGGTGCGTGCCACTATGCCCAGCTAATTTTTTTTGTTTTTTTAGTAGAGACGGGGTTTTGTCATGTTGGCCAGGCTGGTCTTGAACTCCTGACCTCGTGATCCATCCACCTCAGCCTCCCAAAGTGTTGGGATTACAGGCATGAGCCACCATGCCTGGCAATAAGGGCATTTTTCTCCCCCACCTTTTTTTTTTGACCTTTTTTTTTCTTAACTTACGTAGGGGACTTTTTTAAAAAAAATAAGGATATTTTTATACATAACCACGATATAACTGATTATGCCTGGGAAATTTAACATTGACATATAATACTGTTTTATAATACGTAGTGCATAGTCAAACATTCTTATTTGTCTCAGTAATGTTCTTTATAACTTTTTTGTTTTTAATATCCAGGGTTTCTTCAAGGATCTCACATTGTATTGAATTGTCCTGTCTCCTTAGTTTACTCTAGAGCCATTTGCTACCCATTTTTTTTCTTTCACGACATTGACATGTTCTGAAGTGTCCAGACCAGTTGTTCCTCAGAGTATCTATTGATTTGAGTTTGTTTCATTGTTTCCTTATGAAAATACTTCTAGATTTTAAATAGGTTAAACACTTTTGCAAGAGTGTTATATAGGTGCTGTGTGTTCTCAGTGCAAGGGCTCAGAAGGCATATTATGTCAATTCATCCCATTATTTGGTGACGTTGAATTTGATTACTTGGTTAAGATGGTGTCCACCAGATTGTCCATTGTATACATGCCTTTTTCCTTTTATTTTTGTATTGTTTCGTTTTTGAGATGGAGTCTGGCTCTTGCCCAGGCTAGAGTACAGTGGTGCAATCTTGGCTCACTGCAACCTCCGCCTCCTGGGTTTAAGTGATTCTCCTGTCTCAGCCTCCTGAGTAGCTGGGATGACAGGCACCTGCCACTACACCCAGCTAATTTTTGTATTTTTAGTTAGAGGCGAGGTTTTGCCATGTTGTCCAGGCGGGTCTCGAGCTCCTTGACCTCAAGTGATCCACCCGCCTCGGCCTCACAAAGTATTGGGATTACAGACGTGAGCCAGTGTGTCTGGCCTCTTTTTCCTTTTTGTAATTAACAAGTAATCTACGGAATGATAGAAGCTATGTGAATATCCTGTCCCACAATAATCTTTACTTAATGGTTTTATCTGCATTGTTTCTTGCCCAAATCAAATATTACTATAGTGATTATGAAATGGAGACTTTTCTATTTTTTCTATATTGTCATTCTTCTGTAAAGAAGATTTTTTATGCTCCCTTTTTAAAATTCTTCTTCTTTTTTTTTTTTTGAGATGGAGTCTCACTCTGTTGCCCAGGCTGGAATGCAATGGCGTGGTCTTGGCCCACTGCAACCTCCACCTCCCAGATTCAAGCAATTCTCCTGTTTCAGCCTCCCAGGTAGCTGGGATTACAGGTGCATGACACCACACCTAGCTAATTTTTGTATTTTTAGTAGAGATGGGTGATTTCTACTGTGTTGGCCAGGCTGGTCTTGACCTTGTAATCACCCACCTCAGCCTCCCAAAGTGCTAGGATTACAGGGGTGAGCCACCATGCCCAACCTCTTTTTTTTTTTTTTTTTCTCGAGACAGGGTCTCACTCTGTCACCCAGGTTGGAGCACGGTGGCACAATCTCAGCTCACTCTAATCTTCGCTTCCCACATTCAAGCAATCCTTCCACCCCAGTCTCCTCAATAACAGGGACTATAGGCATGTGCCACCACACCTGGCTAATTTTTGTATTTTTTGTAGAGACAGGGTCTCACTGTGTTGTCCAGGGTTGTCTCAAACTCCTGGGCTCAAGTGATCCTCCTGCCTCAGCCTTCCAACGTGCTGGGATTACAGGGGTGAGCCACTGTACCTGGCAAAAACAGGACCTCTTCTGTTTACCAGACTTGAGTGCAGTGGCATGATCATGGCTCACTACAGCATTGGACTCCAGGCTGCCTTGGCTCACTGCAACCTCTGCCTACTGGGTTCCAGCGATTCTCGTGCCTCAGCCTCTAGAGTAACTAGGAGTTCAAGTGCGCACCACCATGCCTGGCTAATTCTTGTATTTTTAGTAGAGATGAGGTTTCACATGTTGGGCAGGCTGGTCTCAAACTCCTGGCCAACATGGTGATCCACCTGCCTCAGTTTCCCACGGTGTTGGGATTATAGGCATGAGCCACCATGCCCACCCTGTTTTTGTTTAAAATCATGGCTTTGTGTTGATAGCCCTAATTCTAGTCCAGTTCCATAGGGTTCCTCTTTCCTCAGTTCATATTTAAATATCCTTTTATTCTGCAGTGAGAACTCTGGTAAAACATCAATGCTCAACATTTGTTCAGTTGTATTATGTGTGCATAATGAAAATTATAATACTAATAGTATTTCCAGCTACAAACCTACCAAGTTTGATTTAAGATTTCTTTGCAGTTTTTTGTGTCTTACGTATAGGCCACTAAGGGTGTGCAGTCTAAAGTTACTTAAATATCTTTTTCTCTTATTATCTTTTTTCTCTTACTGTGATAAAGTTATTAGTGTAATAGTCAATTAAATTTATGTATTGCTATTGTACTCAGTTTTACTTTCCACCCTTCATTCTTGTTGACTTTATTTTTGGAATTTATGAAACATTAATATGGTTCAAAAGTAAAAATCTGCATTTTATAATTACAGTCATATGTGATTTAGGAAAGAAAAGAATGGATGATAAAACCATTAAGATTTTACTCAGAAGGTAAACTCAAAAGTCTTACTGCTTTTCCTTCCTTTCCATGATTATTAGCTTTTAGTTTATCTTAGTTGTCTTCATTTTTGCAGGTATAAGAAGATACATATTATATATTCTCATTTCCCCTTTCTTGTGCAAAAGATAGCATAGTATCCATGCTGTTGTACTTTTAAATACTCTTTTGCACTTTGTTTTCAGAGAGATTTTTCTTACTTTTATAGCTTTGTTTGTTGTGTAGATTCCATAGGTTTTTAGCCGATATCCTATGTTTGAGCATTTAGGCTGTTTCCAGTGTTTCACTTTCACAGATAATGTTGCAACCAATAACCTGTGTATTTGCTTTCCATGGTAACTTCCTGGAACTGATACTTAGCATGTCGAAAATAGGGCATTGCTTTCCCAAAACTTTTTCATTTCCATTTGCTGATATTGAATGACACCATTATCTATCCTATTTCTTGTGCAGAAATGAAGGTATCATCATTTCTTCTCATATCTAGTTTGTTAGCAAATGCAAATTATGTATTCTAGCCTTTCATTTTTTTCATTTTTTTTTTTTTTGAGTCAGAGTCTCACACTGTTGCCCAGCTTGTGTACAGTGGTGCCATCTTGGCTCACTGCAATCTCTGCCTCCTGGGTTCAAGCAATTCTCCTGCCTCAGCCTCCTGAGTAGCTGGGACTACAGGCATGTGCCACCATGCCCAGCACATTTTTTTTGTATTTTTAGTAGAGATGGGGTTTCATCATGTTGGGTAGGATGGTTTTGATCTCCTGACATCGTGATCTGCCTTCCTTGGCCTCCCAAAGTGCTGGGATTACAGGTGTGAGCCACTGTGCCCAGCCTTTTAAAAACTTTTTTGAGACAGGGTCTTGCTCTGTTGCCCAGGCTGGTGTGCAGTCGTAGGATCTTAGCTGACTGCAACCTACGCCTCCTGGGTTCAAGCAATTCTCCTCCCTCAGCCTCCCGAGTAGCTGGGATTACAGGCATACACCACCACACCTGGCTAATTTTGTTTTTTTAGTAGAGATGGGGTTTCTCCCTGTTGGTCAGGCTGGTCTCAAACTCCCAACCTCAGGGGATCTGCCTGCCTCAGCCTCCCAAAGTGCTGGGATTACAGGCATGAGCCACCGCACCTGGCCAGCCTTTCATTTTTTTCTACCTTCATTTTCATCTTTTTTTTTTCTTTTTTCTTTTTTTCTACCTTCATTTTCTTACAGATCTTCTTACTTGGTTTATTATACTAGCCTCCTAACTAGTCTCATTTCTTTCCTAAAACTCCATACTGCTACTAGACGTGTCTTTCATAAAGCCAAGGTTTGTTCATTTCACTCATCTCAACCTTTATTCTTTGCCTCTAAGATCAGATTCCAGCACCTTTGTCTAAGTGCCCAGGCCTTCCATTTCATGGCCTTTACCTACTTCTGTAGCCTAATCTCTAACCACTTCTAACGATACTGAACTTACTTGTAGATTCCCCAAACATATCCTGTCCTATCAGGCCTCTTTTGCACTGAAATGCCTTTTTTTTTTAAACAAACAAACAAAAAAAACCTTCTACATTTCGGCCAGGCATGGTGGGTCACACCTGTAATCCAAGCACTTTGGAGGCCAAGGCGGGTGGATCACCTGAGGTCAGGAGTTCAAGACCAGCCTGACCAACATGGTGAAACCCCGTTTTTTAAAAAAGAAAAAAAAATAAAAATTAAAGAAAAAAAAAACCTTCTACATTTCTTTGTTTCTTTCCCCCACCCCCTGCCACCTTTTGTGGAGAATGGTGTCTTGCTTATTTCGAGGCACATCTCAAACTCCTGGGCTCAAGAGATCCTTCTGCCTCTGCCTGCCTAAGTGCTGGAATTCCAGACATAAGCCACTGCATCCAGGCCACATTTCATTTTAATAACTTTAAAGCAAGACTTCTTGCTGTGTCACATGTAGTTTCCCTGTTAACCCTTACTATCCTGTGCTTACCTAGGTTGACTTGTCTTTTTCTCCTTGAGACTTTGGGCTCCTGTGGACAGGACAGTCCTTCTATTTTGCTTTCTTGGCACAGCCTGGAGCATGGTAGACAGTAGTTTGTGAATATATGAATAAACTTGATCTGATTACAGATTTTTTTTCTTAAATTTATCTTTCATTTTTGAAGCACTGTGGTTTGTATCTTTTTTTTTTTTTTAAGATGGTGTCTTACTCGATCACCCAGGCTGGAGTGCAGTGGCATGATTTTGGCTCACTGTAACCTCTGCCTGTCAGGTTCAAGCAATTCTCCCATCTCAGCCTCCTTTAGTAGCTGGGACTATAGGCACGCCACCACACTAGGCTAATTTTTTATATTTTTAGTAGAGACGGGGTTTCACTGTCTCTACTGACCTCATGATCTGCCTGCCTCCATCTCCCAGAGTGCTGGGATTATAGGTGTAAGCCACTGTGCCCGGCCAACTACAGATTTATTTTTTTTTAAAGTCTCTTTAGGTTTTCATTTGTTCGCTGCAAAAAATCCAAACTGCGGGCCGGGCGCGGTGGCTCACGCCTGTAATCCCAGCACTTTGGGAGGCGGAGGCGGGTGGATCACGAGGTCAACAGATCGAGACCATCCTGGTCAACATGGTGAAACCCCGTCTCTACTAAAATTACAGAAAATTAGCTGGGCATGGTGGCGCGTGCCTGTAATCCCAGCTACTCTGGAGGCTGAGGCAGGAGAATTGCCTGAACCCAGGAGGCGGAGGTTGTGGTGAGCCGAGATTGCGCCATTGCACTCCAGCCTGGGTGACGAGCGAAACTCCGTCTCAAAAAAAAAAAAAAATCCAAACTGCGCAGAGGCATGTATAAAGTGAATTTTTCCATTACCCTGTCTCAGTTTCTAGTGAGAACTATGGTTAATAGGTCAATATTGGCAGGAAAAACACAAAATAGACTTTCCAGTTATTATAGAATAAAAATGTTCACTATTTTGTTCTTATAGATCATCTCTTTTCCTCTAGGCAATGATAGTTAGAAATGCTAAAGATACAGCTCATACAAAAGCAGAACGGAATATTCTGGAGGAAGTAAAGCATCCCTTCATCGTGGATTTAATTTATGCCTTTCAGACCGGTGGAAAACTCTACCTCATCCTTGAGTATCTCAGTGGTCAGTACATACAGTTTGGTGTAATTATTTGCATTTGCTCCAGAAACTGGGTCAAAATGTTATTTTTTCAATGGAAAATACCTTTTCCCATTATGATCAGATAGTGTTTAAATTTGATGAGTACCCTGAAGTATAAAATTCAGATCTGACCAAATGTTTCTATTTGCAGATAAATATGGAGGAAACTTTAAAGGTTTTTTTTTCCCTCATCTGTAAAATTTTAATTTAATTCCTTTGTAATCAGTCACTTAGCAGAATAACAAATACCTAAGTGATGCAGAGCCTTGAATTGTACTGGGGTAAGATACTGTAATTCAAATAATTGAGAAGATTGTTGAACATACTGAGTATTTGTGGAATTGGGTCTTTAAGAGTTTTTAGTTTAATGTAGCCTTAGTGATAAGGTATGCAGCTTATAATGGAAATCATCCACATTTCCCAGGGCCTACCACCTCCTAGGAACTTGTCACTTCCATATCATTTCTAGATCACAGGTATTTATTTCTTTTTCTTTTTCTTTCTCTTTTTTTGAGATGGAATCTCACTCTGGCACCCAGGCTGGAGTGCAGTGGTGTGAGCTCGGCTCACTGCAACCTCAGCCTCCCGGGTTCAAGTGATTCTTCTGCCTCAGCCTCCTGAGTAGCTGGGACTACAGGTGTATGCCACCATGCCTGGCTGATTTTTGTATTTTTAGTAGAAATGGGGTTTCACCATATTGGTCAGGCTGGTCTTGAACTCCTGACCTCATGATCCACCTGCCTTGGCCTCCCAAAGTGCTGGGATTACAGGTGTGAGCCACCATGCCCAGCCTATATATATTTTTTTTTTGAGATGGAGTTTCTCTGTTGTCACACAGGCTGGAGTGCAATGGCATGATCTTGGCTCACTGCAGACTCTGTCTCCCGGGATTCAAGTGATTCTGCTGCCTCAGCTTCCCAAGCATCTGGGATTATAGGCATGTGCCACCACACTTGGCTAATTTTTGTATTTTTAGTAGAGATGGGATTTTACCACGTTGGTCAGGCTGGTCTTGAACTCCCAACCTCAGGTGATCTACCTGCCTTGGACTCCCAAAGTGCTGGGATTACAGGCATGAGCCACCGTGCCTGGCCATAGGTATCTATTTCTTTCAGTTCTCTGAGAAAGAGATTTTGCAGTGACATAGAACATGAAACAGCTGCAGAATGTAGCAACTCTTTTGTGACTATTCCCATTGGAAAAATTTTCTCTTTTGAAGATGGAGTTTTGCTCTTCTCGCCCAGGCTGGAGTGCAGAGGCATGATCTCGGCTCACTGCAACCTCCGCCTCCTTGGTTCAAGTGATTCTCCTGTCTCAGCCTCCTGAGTAGCTGGGACTACAGGCATGTGCCACCATGCCTAGCTGTTTTTGTATTCTTAGTAGAGATGGAGTTTCACCATGTTGACCAGGCTGGTCTTGAGTTCCTAAGCTCAGGTGATCTGCCCGCTTTGGCCTTACAAAGTGCTGGAATTACAGGTGTGAGCTACCACGCCCAGCCGTAAAAACTTTATTTTGACATAATTTCATACTTACAAAAAGTTTTAAGAGTAGTGTAAAGAATTCCTATGCTGAGCATGGTGGCTTATGCCCGTAACCAGCACCTTGGGAGGCTGAGGTGGGCGAATCATGAGACCAGCCTGGCCAACATAGTGAAACCCCATCTCTACTAAAAATAAAAAAGTTAGTCAGGTGTGGTGGCATGTGCCTATAATCCCAGCTACTCAGGAGGCTGAAGTAGGAGAATCACTTAAAGCTGGGAGGCGGAGGTTGTAGTGAGCCAAGATGGAGTCACTGCACTCCGGTCTGGGCAATAGAGCAAGACTCCATTTCAAAAAACAAAACAGAAAATATCTCTCACCCTGTCACTTAGATTTCCCAAATGTTACCATTTCACCACATTTATTTTGTTCTGTCCTATGTATATGTATATATGTGTATACATATATACACTCACATACATAATTTTTTTGAACTGTTTAAGAGTGTTACAGACATAATTTCCCTTTACCCCTAAATTTCAGTGTGTGTTTTCTTTTCTTTTTTTTTTTTTTTTGAGACGGAGTCTCACTCTGTCACCCAGGCTGGAATGCAGTGGCATAATCATGGGCTCACTACAACCTCTACCTCCCAGGCTCAAGCAGTTCTCCTGGCTCAGCCTCCTGAGTAGCTTGGATTATAAGTACCCACCACCATGCCCGGCTAATTTTTGTATTTTTAGTAGAGATGGGGTTTCACCATGTTGGCAAGGCTGGTCTTAAACTCCTCACCTCAGGTGGATCCACCCGCCTCAGACTCCCAAAGTGCTGGGATTATGGGCGTGAGCCACTGTGCCCGGCGTATTCAGTGTATATTTTCTAAAATCAAGGAAAGTATCTTAAATAACTATACTAAAATTATCAAAAATAGGAGAATAACATTGATGCAATGATAACTCTACTTAGTTTCCTTTAATCTGGAACATTTTCTAAGTCTTTCTTTGACTTTCCTGATGTTGACTTTTTTGGTTAGTACCGGCCAACTAGTTTGTAGCATGCATCACTTTGGGTTTAGCTGATGTTTCCTTAGGATTAGATTCAGGTTGTGCAATTTTGGCAGGATCATTGAAGTGACATTGTGGCCTCCTCAATGCATCAGATCAAGAAGTACATTATATTTATATCTTTGTCCTATTACTTGTGACATTGACTTTGGTCACATGTATAAGCTGGTGTCTGCCGAGTTTTTCCCTGGTGACATTTTCCCCTTTGTAGTTAATAAGTATCTTTTGAAGAGATACTTAGGATTGTTTAAATATCTCTCATCAAGCTTTCATGTTTAGTGTTGTTTTGAGACAGAGTCTCACTCTGTCACCTGGGCTGGAGTGCTGTGGCGCAATCTTGCATCACTGCAACCTCCGCCTTGTAGGTTCAAGCAATTCTCCTGCCTCGGCCTCCTGGGTAGCTGGAATTACAGGCATTTTCTTTTCTTTCTTTCTTTTTTTCCGATATGGAGTCTCACTGTGTCACCCAGGCTGGAGTTCAGTGTTGGAATCTTAGGTTCACCTACAACCTCTACCTCCCAGGTTCAAGCAATTCTCCTGCCTAAATAAACCTCCCAAGTAACTGGGATTATAGGTACCCACCCAGCTAATTTTTGTAATTTTAGTAGAGACGGGGTTTTGCCGTGTTTGGTCAGGCTGGTCTGGAACTCCTGATCTCAGGTGATCCACCTGCCTCGACCTCCCAAAGTGCTGCGATTACAGGTGTGAGCCACTGCACCCAGCCCACATTCAGTTTTGACATCCATTGATTCTTGCCTGCAACAATTAATTATGTTCGTCAAGTGATTTTTTATTATTTCATCATGGCTCCTTCATTTATTACTTGGCATTCTACTGTAATAAAGAACTTTCCCTTCTTTCCCATTAAAAAAATTTATGTATTCATTTATTTACTTCATTGTGGACTTAGGGATTCTAATATTATTCGATGTGATATAACCCCCTATTATCATTATTTATTTTGATACTCAAATTGTGCCATGTTTTCTACTAGGCCATTGCCAGGTTCATTCTGTTTATTTAAGGGTTCTGAAAATACGAAATATGAGCATTCACTAAAATTAGTGAAGGTTATGTAATTGCTGATCATTTTTCTACTTATGGGTAAAATGTTAAAGAGTCTTTCATCAAGATTTTTTTCTTTAACCTCAGGTCTTGAATCTACAGATATTTTAAAGTTTGTAGATATAAAACCTGGAATTCCAAGCCAGTTCTAGTTTTTAAACATCTGTGTCACAGAAGAATAAGAATGCTACTAAAAATAGAATCCTGAGGACTTAGTTTTAAAACTATAATTTTTAGAATCTATAATTTTTTTCATTTTTAAGGGGCTGATGTCTTTTAATTATGGTTAGAAGGAAAGCACCAACTCTCTCGTTAGAAGTGGGTTGGAAATAAACATTGTTTTATTTCTAATGTTTTTTCTTTTTCTTTATAGGAGGAGAACTATTTATGCAGTTAGAAAGAGAGGGAATATTTATGGAAGACACAGCCTGGTAAGTGAACTTTTTGTGGTTGCATAGATTCAGGAAATTACAAACAAAGCCCCATTCCCACTATGGGCAGCCACTTGATTGAGTAAATTGATCTGGAGCCAGTCAGTCACTCAGGACCTGAAGTGGGAGAAGCAGCTTTGGAACTGGGCAGCTATGGAGGTCACATCATTCCTTTGCCCTTAGGCTTGAGTGGAACGCTCTTCACACCAGTTGTTCCTAACAGAACCATTCTCATTGCGGCTTTCTTTCCTTGAATTGGTAAGCTGCCTGCCTTGGCTGTGGGTGAGTGTGGTTTTCCAGTGAAACTTTTATGTGTGGAACAATGGAAAGTATCAGAAATCATCTCCTTTTTTTAAAGACTCTATTTCTCAAGGTGCAGTCTTAGGGAGGTGATAAGCCTGGGCATATCATCTGTGGATTGATTATATAGTCAGGATGGGATTTAGCCTTCCTATTTCTGAACATGTCATCTGCTTCAAATTAAAAATATGCACATCCTTTTATGAAGCAACAGTATTGGGTTATAATAAATCAGTTTATCGTATACCTTAATTTAATAGAAAACAACACTTAATGTTTTTTTCTACCTTAATTACCAAAACTGCATTCCATTGTTTAATTTCAGGCCTTTTCTAACACAGAAGCTGCATTTAAGAGCCTTAGGGATGAAGTGCCCTTTTTTGGAGGAGGCTCACTGAGCCATGTTGGAGGCTGTGTTTGTGGTGGTGCTGGCTGTGAAACTGCCTCAGTCCTCTAGGACACACCCTCTCCATCCTGGAGTAATCTGCAGGATTGCAACATTGTTATGCAGCCAGTATTGCAGTGCCTTGTGCTTTTCGAATCCAGACAGGGTTGATTCAGCCCTTTATTCTTTTGAGGTAGATAAATTTGAGTGTCACACAGTTTATAGTTGTGGGCTGGCTGGCAGGAGGGAGGGCAGATACCGTGGGCCTAAGCTGTCTATAAATATTTAGCTATATTTAAGTAAGGGATGATGGGCTTCTAAGGATCAGGTTATAAGGTATCTTTTGAAATCAAGACTTGATCTCTGAGAATAACAAAGTTCCTATTTCCTATGGGATTTTAAAGTTGGGTGTGGATGGGAGAAATCTGCTTTGAAATGAATGACTATCAGCTTAATTCCTACACAGACAGAACAAAACGTGACCAATGGCAGTTTAGCATATTCTGAACATCTTTGCAATTTAGCAGTGTATTCTAATGGCAAAATAAAGCACTTTATAGTTTCACTAAAATAAGTGAAACATAAATGTCCCCATGCCTTTTGGCAGCATCCTATATCATCTCTTTTTCCCATACATCCTCTACCCCACTGATTTGGTCTTTGGTGCATGTCTGTTTCTTTCAAGGAATTTTGCTCCATGCATAAACTGCTTTGAGTAGATTACAGTCTTTTTAATTTTATTAAATCACTTTTATTTCCAGCTTTTACTTGGCAGAAATCTCCATGGCTTTGGGGCATTTACATCAAAAGGGGATCATCTACAGAGATCTGAAGCCGGAGAATATCATGCTTAATCACCAAGGTGGAGATATACCGTAAACAATTCTATAGTAAATAATCATCTTAAAATCCTCCCACACAGGTCATGGCCATTTTCAAAACCCTATATTCATCTGTCTATTTTGTATATTTCTTTCCTCAGAATTTATGGCATCATAGTACTTGCTGATGTTTAAGTCTTTAGGTACTTATGCTTGGTGAGAGTAAACGAAGTTCAGGATAATAGTTGCTCAACTGCCTTTTTTGGTTTAATCCTTACTCTTTATAGTTTTTCATGTTTTTGGAATTCTTACGTAAAATATGAGCCAAAAGCCAGTCTAAACATTAATTTTGGCTTGTTACTTAAATTGAAAAGTGAATCTTAATTATACAAGTTGAGTTTTAATAATGAAAATATGTAAATATTGGCCAGGCCTGGTGGCTTACACCTGTAATCACAGCAGTTTGGGAGGCCGAAGCAGGTGGATCACCTGAGGTCAGGAGTTCAAGCCCAGTCTGGCCAACATGGTAAAACCCTGTCTCGACAAAAATACACAAAAAAGTTAGCCGGGCATGATGGCAGTTACCTGTAATCCCAGCTACTTGGGAGACTGAGGTGGGAGAATCGCTTGAACCTGGGAGGTGGAAGTTGCAGTGAGCCAAGATAGTGACATATCACTCCAGCCTGGGCAACAGAGTGAGACTCTGTCTCAAAAAAAAAAAAAAAAAGAAGAAGAAAGAAAGAAAGTATGTAAATATTAGCTATGATTCTTACATTAAGTTTTACTAATGCTGAAAAAAGGATTGAAATTGAACCAAAGTATTTGATACAACTTTGGAAATAATGATGTTTAGTAGGCATCAGGTTACCCCCTTTTTTTGAGATGGGGGTCTTTGTCACCCAGGCTGGAGGGCAGTGGCGTGATCATAGCTCACTGCCACCTCTGCCTCCCAGGCTCAAGTGATCCTCCCAAGCCCCTCAAGTAGTTGGGGCTATTGTGGCACACCACCATGACTGGGTAATTTTTTGTAGAAACGGGGTTTGCCATGTTGCCCTGGGTGGTCCCAAACTCCTGAGCTTAACTGATCTGCCCAGCAAATTGCTGGGATTACAGGCATAAGCCACCTGCCCCCCAGCCAGAATCAGTTTATTCTTGCTGTTTGCAGTAACAAACATAAACATCAGAGAGACCGATAGTCTGTACAACTATAGATATAGCACAGTGAGCCTTGACTACAACTGCATGCTGCTACAGACAGCTCAATTTATGCTAATCCGGGCTGTGGGCAGACTTGGCAAATCACTCATACCCCAAAGAAGCAACCAGCTGACCCAGGGTATCTAGAAGGTGGTAGCAGCTGCTAATCCTTAGATGTCTACAGAATGATCCATGAGGTAGTTAATTGTTTCAAACTGTTAAAAAATGATGTATGAACAACTGAGGCTCATATAAAAATTCCAGATTATACTCCTCCACCCACCTTTTTTTTAGGAGAAATGATATACTTAACTAAATATATCATGGAATAAGTGTCTCTTCTTTCCTCCCATCAACACCTTCTCGCTCCCCAAAACTTGGATTCTGATCTGTATTCTAAGTCACAGGATAGAACAGGGAAGCAATAGAATAATTAACTACTTCTTTGATCCGTAAAGTTGAATGTATCAGATGGTTCTGTGAAAATGAAGGCCACGCTTCTGTATCAGAGTATAGTATATACTTACGTTTGAATCAATAGGTGTTTGTGTCTTTTTTGTGAAATGAATCTCAAATACTAGAGTCCCTGGGGTTGTTGAACCACTTGTTATCTAATAACAGTTTAGTAAAGAAAGCCAAAACTTGAACTGAAATGATCTTTGTATAAGGTGGTAAGTTTTTTTACTTTCTGGATCATTGATGATTGATTCATATTATCTAGCAATTTTATTTCTTTCCCCTCACTGGTATCACTGGGCAGAATGAGCTACCTTGTTATAGTGACTTTCTGAGACCATTTTAAGAATTCTTCGCCAGGCACTGTGGCTCATGCCTGTAATCCCAGCTGTTAGGGAGGCAGAGGTGGGAGGATAGCTTGAGCCCAGGAGTTTGAGACCTGCCTGGGCAATATAGTGAGACCCCGTTCTCCACAAAAAGGAAAAAAGAAAAAAGAATTCTTCACAGTTCACTGTGATAAAAGCTATATATTGGAAGGACTGTCTCACACCTTTGTTTAAAAGGTAGAGAATATGTTTATTAGGGTTTGTGTACTGACACTAGACTGCACAAAGCAGTTTCCCAGGATTTTTCTTTTTCAGTATGGTAGAGGATTCTGTGTATACTTAAAGGTAGAGCCTTCAACAGGTTATTTCACTTTTCTCTCTATCTTTATTTTCTCTTTACTAGATACATTATATTATTGGCAAAAGGTGACTTTCCCCTAGCCTTAAACAGTTAGCATTTCATTTTATGGAGGTACCCTGTTCTTGACATCTGCCAGAAAAGTCTGAGGCAAGAAAAGTTAAATGGAAGGATAGATTAAGGTGTTACATGACATGTTTAAACACTGTACATACTTTGAATTTTGAGAATAATCATACTGTAATATTTCTTTGTAGGTCATGTGAAACTAACAGACTTTGGACTATGCAAAGAATCTATTCATGATGGAACAGTTACACACACATTTTGTGGAACAATAGAATACATGTGAGCTGCATGTTAAATTAAATATAATTGGCTTGGGGGTAATAGCTAATGTTACCTGTTTTAAGGAATAGTGTCTATTTTCTGTACCCTTATTGACTCTGAATATTGTTTTTAAAATTCTAATTCAGATGATGAGCAAATAGGTGAATTTTTAATCATATTATTTTTCTCATTGTAGGGCCCCTGAAATCTTGATGAGAAGTGGCCACAATCGTGCTGTGGACTGGTGGAGTTTGGGAGCATTAATGTATGACATGCTGACTGGAGCAGTAGGTGCACAATTAAAAGCTGCATGTATTATGGTCTGTGCTGAGTAGTTTTGAAGTCACTGTAGCAAGAGACCTTTCCTGTGCTTTCTGAAAATGTTACCAGTGGAGTTATTTTCAAAGCCCAAAGATTTATTCAGCAGTTTAACAGTAATAATGCTTTATGATTATATGGGATCCCATACTTTCAAAAACGTTTTCTTTTTTTTGAGACGGAGTTTCGCTGTTGTTACCCAGACTGGAGTGCAATGGCACGATCTCGGCTCACTGCAACCTCTGCCTTCTCAGTTCAAGTAATTCTACCTCAGCCTCCTGAGTAGCTCGGACTACAGGCGCACACCACCATGCCCAGCTAATTTTTGCATTTTTAGTAGTGATGGGGTTTCACCTTGTTGACCAGGATGGTCTTGATCTCTTGACCTCGTGATCCACCTGCCTCGGCCTCCCAAAGTGCTGGGATTATAGGCGTGAACCACCGCGCCTGGCCAAAAACATTTTCATTTAAATGATCTATGTCATGGCAGATAGAATCTGTGGAATAGATGTTGAAGAGATAATGCCCTTATTTTATAAATAGAGAAATTGAAGCATAAAATCACATAGCTCACTTATTATCACACAGCAAGTTAATGGTGGAAACACATCCTTCCTTTCAGGACACTGCTATTTCGTCTGTCCTATTGCTTAAAAACTGCATGTCTGCCGGGCACAGTGGTGCATGCCTGTAGCCCAGGCTACTCAGGAGGTGGGAGTAGCTGAGGTGGGAGGATCACTTGAGCTAAGGATTATTAATAGAATCTAGCCTTGGCAACATAGTGAGACCCTGTCTCTAAAACAAAATAAAGCTCTTTAGCAGTTAGCTCATTTTACAGCATACATTTCTGATCTTCATGCATAATTAATTCAGGAAATGGACAATATTGTTATTTCAAATTTGTTTCTTATATGCTAATATTTTTCACTGTCTTCTACTCTTAGCCCCCATTCACTGGGGAGAATAGAAAGAAAACAATTGACAAAATCCTCAAATGTAAACTCAATTTGCCTCCCTACCTCACACAAGAAGCCAGAGATTTGCTTAAAAAGGTAAGGTTCTTAAATGGTCACTCACACTGCAAGATTCAATGACTAGGATTTAACTAGATAGAATTTAATGTATATTTTGAATAAAGAATCATTTATAGATATTGAACACAAAAAAATCTGTGATTTTTGAAGGTGAAGTACATAATCTGTTTAAAAACTTGCTTTCCATGTTTTTTTTTTGATTTTTAATTATTATTTTTTTGAGACAAAGTCTTGCTCTGTTGCCCAGGCTGGAGTGCAGTGGCACGATCTCAGCTCACTGCAACCTCTGCCTCCCAGGTTCAAGTGATTCTCCTGCCTCAGCTTCCTGAGTAGCTGGGGTTTCAAGAGCCCACAACCAGGCCTGGATAGTTTTTGTATTTTTAGTAGAGACGGGTTTCACCATGTTGGTCAGGCTGGTCTGGAACTCCTGACTTCAGGTGATCCACCTCCCTTGGCCTCCCAAAGTGCTGGGATTATAGACCTTTAAACAGTATTTAGTAGTAATTAGTAAACTATATTTTATTTATTTATTTTTTTGAGATGGAGTCTTGCTCTGTCACCCAGGCTGTAGTGTGGTGGCATGATCTTGGCTCACTGTACCTCTGCCTCCCAAGTTCAAGTGATTCTCCTGCCCCAGCCTCCCTAGTAGCTAGGATTATAGGTGTTTGCCACCACGCCAGGCTAATTTTTGTATTTTTAGTAGAGAAGGGGTTTCACCATGTTGGCTGGGCTGGTCTCAAACTCCCAATCTTAGGTGATCTGCCTGCCTCATCCTCCTAAAGTGCTGGGATTACAGGCATGAGCCACCGTGCCTGGCCAATAAATCATATTTTCTCAAGGCAGAGTAGACAAAGTCTATAAAAGAAAAAAAAAATTACTTTGACTAAGGTTCTTTATCCAGGCTTTTTTTTCTTCTTTAAAGCTGCTGAAAAGAAATGCTGCTTCTCGTCTGGGAGCCGGTCCTGGGGATGCTGGAGAAGTTCAAGTAGGGATTGGCATCTTTGGTGTTTTGGGGGGAAGATAATGCTAATTTTATATATCTCTGAGGGTTATATGTAGTTGCTTATGAGCTTAGCTTATTTTGTGGCTTGTAACTTCAAAAAGGCGATTATTAATTTATCAATTCAGCAAAGTCTATTCCCCTCAACTTTCTTTTTGCTCTTTTTTCCTAGGCTCATCCATTCTTTAGACACATTAACTGGGAAGAACTTCTGGCTCGAAAGGTGGAGCCCCCTTTTAAACCTCTGTTGGTAAGTATACATGAAAGTACACGACTGGGTACAGTGGCTCACACCTGTAATCCCAGAAGTTTAGGGGGCCGAGGTGGGAGGATTGTTTGAGGCCAGGAGTTCAAGACTAGCATGGGCAACATAGCAAGTCTCCATCTCTACAAAAAATTTAAAAGTTAGCTGGGTGTGCTGGCATGTGCCTATAAGTCCCAGCTGCTTGGGAGGCTGAAGCAAGAGGATAACGACATTTTTTTTTAAATAAGAAAAATCTCAGAGCAGACAGAAACATTATTTTTATTAACACGTCAAAGATCGCTGGATTTATCCTTTCTTCAGCATCTTTGTTTTTATTTTTTATTTTGAGACAGGGTCTCAATCTGTCACCCAGGATGGAGTACAGTAGCACAATCACAGCTCAGTGCAGCCTTGACCTCCCCAGGCTCAGATGATTCTCCTACCTCAGCTTCCTGAATAGCTGAGATTACAAACACATGTCACCATGGACAGTTAATTTTTTTGTAGAAACAGGGCTTTGCCATGTTGCCCAGGCTGGTGTGGAACTCCTGGGCTCACGTGATCCACCCACCTCAGCCCCTCAAAGTGCTGGGATTACAGGAGTAAGCTTCTGCACCCAGCCAAGCATCTTTTAGTTTTGTACTATCTTTTAAAGAACTAATGTCAGTGGCAATTGACTGTATTAGCTATTTTTAAATTGGTTACCTAAGATAATTACATATTTCAGGTAGTTGGGACTTTTCTTTTTTTGTGTTTTATTTTGCTTAATTTAACCATTTAAAATGTAATCTTTAGGAATTTTTTCTTCAAAATATAGAATATATGTGCATTAGTTTGCTAGGCTTGCTGCAACAAAGTACCACAAACTAGGTGGTTTAAACAACAGAAATTTATTATCTTATAGATCTGGAGGTTAGAAATTCTAGATCACATTGTTAGTTGGTTTCTTTGAGGACTATGAGAAACTGTATGTTCCATGCCTCTCCCCTGGCTTCTGGTGGTTTGCTGGTAATCTTTGTCATTCTTTGGCTTGTAGGTGCATCACCCGGATCTCTGCCTTCATGTTCACATGGTGTTCTACCTATGTGCATATCTGTGGCCAAATTTCCCCTTTTTATAAGGATACCAGTCATATTGGATTAGGGTTCCTCTCTACTCCAGTAGGACCTCATCTTGACTAATTACATCTGTAATAACCCTTTCCAAATAAGGTCACATTCTGAGGAACTAGAGGTTAGAACTTCAACATATGAAATTTTTTGCGGGGTGGGTGAGGCACACAATTCAACCTATAACAATATGTTTACGAGTAAATGAGTTAGTGTGTTGGTTATTGTCTTTCTCCCACCTCAGAATCTGAAAAAACACAGTTTATTTTTCCATTCCTTGGGATGTAGATGGAGAAGGAGGGGGAGGATGATGGTGTTTATTATTTGGTCATGGAGCATAATGTGATCCACTTTAACAAACAACAAACAATTGTGAGGAAGATAAATGTCACATATCTAATGCCCAGCTTCAAAAATGATTAGGTCATCTTGTTTAAACATAACCACCATCCCATCATCACACCTGAGAAGTTGACAATTTCCCTAGTTTTTTTTTTTTTTCTTTTTCTTTTTCTTTCTTTCTTTCTTTTTTTTTTGAGACACAGTCTTTCTCTGTTGCCAGGCTGGAGTGCAGTGGCATGATCATGGCTCATGGCAGCCTCAAACTCCCAGGCTCAAGGGATCCTCCCATATAGCTGGGACCACAGGGTTGTATCACCACACACAGCTAATTTTTTTAGTTTTTCTAGAGATGATGTCTCCCTGTGTTGCCCCAGCTAATTATTTTTTTGTTGTTGTTCCATTCTTTTTTTTTTCTCCTGTTTGTAATTATTTAATCAAGGTTTATATGTAGTTTGGTTACTATGTCTCTTAGGTCTTTTTTCATTTATAGATAACCTCTCTCAAATCTTCCCCTGATTTATTGAAGAAACTGGGCCATTTGTCCTGTAGAATTCTCAAATTTTGATTTTGTTGATACTATCCCCATAGTATCTTTGACTGTGTTCATCTGTTCCCTGAATTTCCAGAAACCGGTAGTTAATTTAAGTAGTTGATCTGATTCAGATTAAATTCTCAGTATTACATGCTTTGATCAGGAGGCATAATGTGTAGGGGTTTTTTTTCATTTTTTTTTTTTTTTTTAGTGATGTTAATGGTCACTGATCATTGCCTGTGTCAGCACTTCACTACCAGGGTAATTTGGCAATGTCTGGAGATACATTGATTGTCACAGCTTGGGGGAGGGAATGCTTTGGGTACCTTCAGGAGTAAGAGTCAGCACAGGACAGCCCCTAGAAGCAAAGTATTAATAGGCCTAAAATGTCAGTAGCACTGAGGTTAAGAAACTCTGGCCTAGTTTTACAATTTCATCACGTGTTTGTGAAATGATCTTATTCTGTTATTCTTTGTTAGCTGGAATTATTTCATAAAGAGAAACTCTGATCAGTTATTTAGTTACCCAAGGTATAGTTCATATATGAAAGGCAGTATAAATGTTTTATTATTTCCCAGTTTTCAAAAGAATGAATTAGTTCCCTAGCATCTTCCAAAATTGACCAATGAACTTCGTGTATGTGTTTTTTCTTTTTTAGTATATTATGAACATACACATTATAACGCATTTGTGTTTCATTTCATTGTAGTTATTTTTATTCATTTATTGTTTTGAGGCAGGGTCTTACTCTGTCACCCAAGCTGTAGTTCTGTGGTATACTGCAACCTTGACTTTCCAGCCTCTAGCAGTCCTCCCACCTCAGCCTCTTGAGTAGCTGGGACCACAGGTGCACCACCATGCCCAGCTAATTTTTCTGTTTCTGGTAGAGACAGGGTTTCGTTATGTTCACCAGGCTGGTCTTCAACTCCTGAGCTCAAAAGTGATCTACCTGGCTCTGCCTCCCAAAGTGTTGGGATTATAGGTGTTAGCTACCGTGCCGGGCAGTTATTTTTATTGATGCTCAATTTTTCCCCTCATTGAATGCTGGGTGCATCTTCATGTTGGTTTCTGAGTCCTTTTGACATGACCACCTGGTCTGGTGTTGTACCAGAGAACAAAATAAGGAGACTGGTGTTCTATGCTTATCTTATACATTTCCCCACACATAGAATCAGCCATTTCTCCAAGGAGAGCTGTTTCACAGTCTGGGCTCTAAGAGAGCTATAAGGTCAGTGTGGTCATCTTTTAGTATTAAGTCAGATATTCTAAAGTATTATTAACTTCCTACATTTGGCCCCAGAGTCTAACCAGATATTTTGGGAACTAGAGAAGGAATTAAATAAATCTCATGGTTAGAACTGAAGTGATAACTATATTTTCACAAGGAAATAGAACTTATAACACATATGGAATAGAAAATTATGTTTGCTCCTTTAGATTTCTAAAGGAATGAAATAAGCTGTGGGAAGAAACTTTAACTGAGCATCTTTAAACTTTAACTGGAGCATCTTACAAGTGCTATTCATGTTTTAACTCTGCTTTAGTAGTTTTTCAAGCTTATTAAAACCTGCAGCAGCCAACTGAACTAATTATCTCTAAACAGGGAGTTAGCTAGTAGACTAGGCACACTGAAGCTTTGTGAGAGGGGAAAATTGATATTCACATTTTTTCCAGCCTGTTTTGAGTTTGATATATTCACTTTTTTTTTTTTTGAGACAGAACCTTGCACTGTTGTCCAGGGTGGTGTGCCATGGTGCGATCTCAGCTCACTGCAACTTCTCCCACCTGGGTTCAAGTGATTCTCCTGCCTCAGACTCCTGAGTAGCTAGGATTATAGGCTCCTGCCATCATACCCAGCTAATTTGTATTTTCAGTAGAGACGGGGTTTCACTATGTTGGCCAGGTTGGTCTCGAACTCCTGACCTCATGATCCACCCACTTCAACCTCCCAAAGTGCCAGGATTATAGGCATGAGCCACCACACCCAGCTGATATATTCACATTTTTAATAGAAATGATAACTATATACTAAAATCTGTATTAATGCATGTTTAAGATTTGAAGGTGTAATTTGACTCAGTACTTTTCACCTGCATATTTTTCTTCATTCTGTGCCTGCTGAAACAATTCTAATACTTTTATAGTAAACCCCTGTGAAAAGAGCTCCCAGAGCTTACATTGCAGTTGATTGATGTTTGCAAAATAGACTATACATCATTTTCTAAACTATTTTGTTTGTATATAGCAATCTGAAGAGGATGTAAGTCAATTTGATTCCAAGTTTACACGTCAGACACCCGTTGACAGCCCAGATGACTCAACTCTCAGTGAAAGTGCCAATCAGGTCTTTCTGGTAAGTGAAAGAATTTCCATGTAGTCTTGGGAAATTTTAAGTAAGAGGATGGGTCCTTCAATAAGAAAATTCAGTGTGCTCGCTTTGCAGTTTATATAGGTAACCTGGCTCACTTTTTTTTTTTAATGAGCCATGCCCTTATAACTGATTGATACCTACAAAATTAATTTTCCAATCAGTCATACTCTCTTTGTACAGTCCCACCCTAATTGCTAGAGTAAAATTTATAAATAAAATTATTTATTCTAGCAATTAGGGTAGGACTGTACAAAGAGAGTATGATTCCCTTTTTTGGTTGGACCACAGACTTAACAATGATGTTTGGTTTACCATCTCAACCAAAAATTAGTCATAGCAGTGGGAAAGGAAAACCTCAGTAACTACATGTGTTTTATTTCTGAAACAGCTATAGATTTTTGGTAACTTTTTTTTTGAGATGGGGTCTCACCTTGTAGTCCAGGCTGGGTGCAGGGGGTAGTGGTGTGATCATGGTTCACTGCAGCTTTGACCTCCCAGGCTCAAGTGATCCACCCATTTCAGCCTCGTGAGTACCTGGACTACAGGCATGTGTCATGTCCAGCTAATTTTTTATTTTTTGTAGAGACAGAGTCTCACTATTTTACTCCTGGACTCAAGCTATCCTCCCGCCTCGGCTTCCCAGAGTGCCAAAATTATAGGCATGAGCCATCGTGCCTGGCCCTATTTTTGGTACTCTTAGCAGAAGTAGGAGATATTTTATTCATTCATTCATTCATTCATTCATTCATTCATATATTTAGAGATGGAGTTTTGCTCTGTTGCCAGGCTGGAGTGCAGTGGCGCGATTTTGGCTCACTGCAACCTCCGCCTCCTGGGTTCAAGCGATTCTCTTGTCCCAGCTTACCGAGTAGCTGGGACTACAGGCATATGCTACCATGCCGAGTTAATTTTTCTGTTTTTAGTATAGACCAGGTTTCGCCATGTTGGCCAGGATGGTCTCGATCTTTTGGTCTTGTGATCCACCCGCCTTGGCCTCCCAAAGTGCTGGGATTACAGGTGTGAGCCACTGCATCCAGCCTGGTAACAGAGCAAAATTCATGTTTTTAAATTCAAGTTTGATGTGTGTATGATCAAAGTTACTGTATATCTGTTAGTAAAGTCTTCGGTTTAGTTAGGGAAATGGGCATGAATCACTTTAATTTTGGCATTTTTTTCTCTCATGTACTACTGATGTAGAATTTGTACCTTTAACTTAACAGAGACCTTTTCCTCAGTTGGATATTGCAGAATTTCAACTTGTATGATAGTTTTTCCCTCACAAAATAGAAACATTTTATTTAGCTACAAAGAAATCCAAAGTTGTGGTGGTAAAAGTGAGATATTGAAGCTTTTATTGCTAGTTAAAGTATCATTGAGCTTTTCATAATTACTTAAATAGGCTAACTAGTGAACAGAACAATTCATTTGTTAGGTTGTAGCCAGAATTTTGTATAAAGTGGATCTCTTTAAACATTAATAAAATAGTGACATCCCACTTTTCCGGATAATATGGTTCTAGCAACCTCATTTCAACAGTTCCTATTGTAAGACCTCATCACAGAATTAGAGGAAATTCAAAAATTATTAAGGCACAGCCTGTACCTCTTGGTAGTTACAGCTTTAGTCCACTAGAACATTTGTAAAAATACTCTCTGAATTTCACGTATAACTGTCACAAATCATATGCCTTCAGAATTGCACCTCACTCTTGGGCCTTCACTCAGACCTTTGTTGAGTCTTATTTATTATAACATATAATGCTCACTTATAGATTTTGATAACTAGAAAACAGGTGTAGGGCTGATGATTAAAAGAATGAACATTGGCTGGGCACAGTGGCTCATGCCTGTAATCTCAGCACATTGGGAGGCCGAGGCAGTTGGATTGCCTGAGGTCAGGAGTTCGAGACCAGCCTGATCAACTTGGAGAAACCCTATCTCTACTGAAAATACAAAAAATTAGCTGGGCATGGTGGTGCGTGTCTGTAATCCCAGCTACTCAGGAGGCTGAGGCAGGAGAATCACTTGAACCTGGGAGGTGGAGGTTTTGGTGAGCCAAGATCACGCCATTGCACTCCAGCCTGAGCAACAAGAGTGAAACCCTGTCTCAAAAAGAAAAGAAAAAGAATGAACATTGACAGCAAGAGAAATGACAGCTGGTAGCCTAATAGGAAGGTCCAAGAGAGGACTAAAACTAATAAAACTGCATTATTGCCTATTACAACTGAATGTTTTTGTAATGTTGATACTTACTCATCAAAAAAATACCAAATTCTAGCTGGGCAATGATCACATGTGCCTATAGTCTCAGCTACTTGCGGGGCTGAGGTGGGAGAAAAGCTTGGGTCCAGGAGTTTGAGGCTGCAGTGAGCTATGATATCACCACTGCACTACAGCCTGGGCAATATAGGGATACCCCATCTCTTTAAAAAAAAAAAAAAAAAAAATCTGTCCAACCATTGGCATAAAACCAGAAAGGTCATAAGATTAGATTTTGATGCCAAGTCAGAAAATTGTTTTTACTTGGCCTAATTATGAGAATCTGTTTTGGGGTGATAATCTTAGTTGCTTATATGCCTGTGGCTGGAAAGACTAGAAGTTTCTTTGCATTTCTCCTAATATTTAACTTTTTTTTCTTTTTTGAGACGGAGTCTTGCTCTTTCACCAGGCTGGAGTGCAGTGGCGCAATCTCGGCTCACTGCAACCTCCGCCTCCTGGGTTCAAGCGATTCTTCTGCCTCAGCCTCCTGAGTAGCTGGGACCACAGGCGTGTACCACCATGCATGGCTAATTTTTGTATTTTTAGTAGAGACAGGGTTTTACCACATTGGTCAGGATGGTCTCGAACTCCTGACCTCAGGTGATGTGCCTGCTTCAGTCTCCCAAAGTGCTGGGATTACAGGTGTGAGCCACCATCCCTGGCCATATTTAACATCTTCATATGGAGCCTGAATTTTTCTTTTTTTTTTTTTTCCTATTCCTGTCAATAGGATGGAATTTTGTTTGCCAGCATCTTGGGCTCAATAGCATTCTGCTTTCTTGAAATGCGTGCCTCACAAAATGGCTGGAAGGAGGTTAACAGGTCTAAAAATGAGGTTGAGGAGATGGGAGAGTATACACATTGGTGGTTTTAGGTGTGCATCATTGTGTTGGTATGTCAGACTGAACAACCCCATTTTTTTGAGATACATGACAAAATACCATTCTATAGTCCACTGTTTCTTTCAGGGTTTTACATATGTGGCTCCATCTGTACTTGAAAGTGTGAAAGAAAAGTTTTCCTTTGAACCAAAAATCCGATCACCTCGAAGATTTATTGGCAGCCCACGAACACCTGTCAGGTATTTCACACTCTTATTTTCACTTCTTTATTTTTTCTTTTTAACAACTTACAAGAGTGTTGCTTAATAAATTTATGCCAAGTTACATAAATGACTGTCATATTCTCTTTGACATAAGCACAGCATCGATATCTTACATTGCAAAGGACTAGTCTGACTATCTATGATGTTATATCGTTTACCTTCCCTTCTGAAAGTAAACAGCCACACTGGCAAATGTCCTCTTTATCCATTCACTCAGCATTTATTGTGCACCAAGAGCTGTGCTACATACTGCATGTTATGTGTGTGTGTGTGTGTGTGTGTATATATATATATATATATATATATATTACCATAATATAGGAATTGTCCCTGGCCTGATGAAGCTTACAATTTAGTGGGAGTGATGTAGGATACAATAATAAAGGATACACAAAATACACACAATAGACAAAGGATCACAAAAATATGTAATTACAAGTAGTGCTAAGTGCTATAATTTAAAAGGGGAAAAAAGGATGTGGTAGACAGCAGAGGAAAACAAGGAGGTTTCTACTCTCAGTGGTTAGAGAAAGGCCTCCCTAGAGTAGTAACATCTAGAAGTGAACAGAAAGAGACAGCCCTACAAGCAGAAGAACAGCAAATGCAAAAGCCCTGAGGGAGGAGAAAACTTGCCCTTTTCCTGGAAATGAAAGGGAAATCAGTGTTCCTGGAGTGTCTGGTGAGTGAGGAAGAGAATAGCAGAGGTTTAGAAAAGTATTGTATTTTAAATGCAATAGAAAGCTGTTTTGAGCAGGGGAGAGTAAAATGATATATATAATATGTGTACACACACACACACACACACACACACACACGGGTTTTGGGGGTCAGCTGTAGAGGTAAAGAGACCAGTTAGGAAATTCTAACAGTCTAGGAGAGAGAATGGCCCAACTTTTGCCTTTGTGCTAATTCACATGAAAATAAAATTAAATGAAAATAAAGTCATATTTTCCCACTCCCTTTAAATGTAAAGGAAATACTGTCTTGTTAAGATGATCCTTAAACAAATGAATGATAGCTCTTCCTTGTCTTAAAGCCCAGTCAAATTTTCTCCTGGGGATTTCTGGGGAAGAGGTGCTTCGGCCAGCACAGCAAATCCTCAGACACCTGTGGAATACCCAATGGAAACAAGTGGCATAGAGCAGATGGATGTGACAATGAGTGGGGAAGCATCAGCACCACTTCCAATACGACAGCCAAACTCTGGGCCATACAAAAAACAAGCTTTTCCCATGATCTCTAAAAGGCCAGAGCACCTGCGAATGAATCTATGACAGAGCAATGCTTTTAATGAATTTAAGGCAAAAAAGGTGGAGGGTGATGTGTGAGGATCCTGCAAGGTGAAACAAGAAGACTCAAAATGACAGTTTCACAGAGTCAATGTCATTACATAAAACACTTTGGAGAGAGGAAAAATAAACGTGGATTTAAAAAAATCAATCAATGGTGCAAAAAAAAAAACTTAAAGCAAAATAGTATTGCCGAACTCTTAGGCACATCAGTTAATGGATTCCTCGCAACATCTTCTCAACCTTATCAAGGATTTTCATGTTGATGACTCGAAACTGACAGTATTAAGGGTAGGATGTTGCTTCTGAATCACTGTTGAGTTCTGACTGTGTCGAAGAAAGGTTATCCTTTCATTAGGCAAGTACAAAATTGCCTATAATACTTGCAACTAAGGACAAATTAGCATGCAAGCTTGGTCAAACTTTTTCCAGCAACATGGAATAAAAGACAAAAGAAACTTACCAATTGATGTTTTACGTGCAAACAACCTGAATCTTTTTTTTATATAAATATATATTTTTCAAATAGATTTTTGATTCAGCTCATTATGAAAAACATCCCAAACTTTAAAATGCGAAATTATTGGTTGGTGTGAAGAAAGCCAGACAACTTGTTTCTTCTCTTGGTGAAATAATAAAATGCAAATGAATCATTGTTAACCACAGCTGTGGCTCGTTTGAGGGATTGGGGTGGACATGGGGTTTATTTTCATTAACCCAGCTGCAATACTTGTCTGTAATATGAGAAAAAAAAAAAAAAGAATCTATTTAATCATTTCTACTTGCAGTACTGCTATGTGCTAAGCTTAACTGGAAGCCTTGGAATGGGCATAAGTTGTATGTCCTACATTTCATCATTGTCCTGGGCCTGCATTGCACTGGAAAAAAATCGCCACCTGTTCTTATACCAGTATATTTGATTCAAGACGCCAAATGTGTTCAGCTCATGGCTGAAGAACAACAGAAGAGAGGGAGATAGGGATATCAGGGGAAGAGGGTGTTGCTATGGCCCACTCTCTGTCTAATCTCTTTACAGCAAATTGGTAAGATTTTCAGTTTTACTTCTTTCTACTATTTCTGCTGTCTACTTCCTTATATTTTTGTTCTCAACAGTTTTAAAAAGAAAAAAAAGGTCTATTTTTTTTCTCCTATACTGGGGCTACATTTTTTGATTGTAAAAATATTTGATGGCCTTTTGATGAATGTCTTCCACAGTAAATAAGAAAACTTAGTGGCTTAATTTAGGAAACATGTTAACAGGACACTCTGTTTTTGAAATTGTAACAAAATCAACGTAAATGATTTCCAGGTCAAAGAATAAAAATAAAGGTAACTTTACCTTTCTTAAATATTTCCTGCCTTAAAGAGAGCATTTCCATAACTTTAGCTGGTGAAAAGGTTTAATATCTGCAGAGCTTTATAAAAATATATTTCAGTGCGTACTGGTATAATAGATGATCATGCAGTTGCAGTTGTTTTATCACCTCTTTTTGTTTGTCTTTTAAAATGTCTTCAGTCTGAGTGTGCAAAGTCAATTTGTAATATTTTGCAACCCTAGGATTTTTTAAAATAAATGCTGCTTGCTATGTTTTCAAACCTTTTTGAGCCATAGGATCCAAGCCATAAAATTCTTTATGCATGTTGAATTCAGTCAGAAAAGAGCAAGGCTTTGCTTTTTTAAATTGCTACTCAAATGAGATGGGATGAAATCCTCTGACACTAAGCAAAAACAGAACCATGAAAAATGATTGGAAATATACTGTTTCAATTGTGGCAATAATTGAAAAAAATCTATAAAAGTTCATCTTTGGACAAAAAGCCTTTTTTTTTTTTTTAAATTACTCCCTCTTTCCCGCTCCTCCCTTATTGCAGCAGCCTACTGAGAACTTTATGACTGTAGCTGGTAAATTAGAAGCTACAATAATAATTAAGGGCAGAAATTAAAGTGCAGATCCTTGTTCTCTGACAATTTGTGATGTCTGAAAAAACAGAACCCAAAAAACTATGCTGATATGTACAGGCATTATTTCAGACTGAAGTGGCTTGTGATACTCTGATACTTATTTTCAAATATGTTTACTAACTGTAGTGTTGACTGCCTGACCAAATTCCAGTGAAACTTATACACCAAAATATTCCTCCTTGGTCCTATTTGCTAGTAACATGTGCACTGTGATTGGCTGGCTACAATCACCCCAGTTAAACTGTTTTCATAATTAGTACTGCCAGCAATAGTGGCAAACACTGCAACTTTTCTGCATAAAAAGCATTAATTGCACAGCTGCCATCCACACAAATACATAGTTTTTCTGACTTCACATTTATTAAGTAAAATTTATTTCCTGTGCTGTGGAAAATTTATTGAGAACTTGTTTCATAAATGGATATCCCTACTATGACTGTGAAAACATGTCAAGTGTCACATTAGTGTCACAGACAGAAAGCACACACCTATGCAATATGGCTTATCTATATTTATTTGTAAAAATCCAAGCATAGTTTAAAATATGATGTTGATATTACTAGTCTTGAGTTTCTAAGAGGGTTCTTTATGATTATACCAGGTAAGTGTATAAAAGAGATTAAGTGCTTTTTTTCATCACTTATTTTCTTTAAAATCGCTATTACAGGATATTTTTTTATTTTATACATGCTGTTTTTTAATTAAAATATCACTGAGTTGAAGTTTACTAATTTGATTTTATAAGGTTTGTAGCATTACAGAATAAACTGGGATTTATAAACCAGCTGTGATTAACAATGTAAAGTATTAATTATTGAACTTGAACCAGATTTTTAGGAAAATTAGTTTTTTTTCCCCCATGATGGTCTTAACTAATTTGAATCCTTCAAGAAGGATTTTTCCATACTATTTTTTGAGATAGAATATAATTTGAGGGGAGGGGTGAAGGATGCATGTATGATACTCCATAAATTCAACATTCTTTACTATCGGTAATAAATGATTATAAACAAGATGCATCTTAGATAGTATTAATATACTGAGCCTTGGATTATATATTTAATATAGGACCTATTTTCAATATTCAGTTAATCATAGGGTTCCTAGCTTACAAGGGCTAGATCTAAGATTATTCCCATAAGAAATGTTGAATTTATGAAGAATAGATTTTGAGGCTTTGAAAATGGTTAATTTCTCAAAAACATCAATGTCCAAACATCTACTTTTTTTCTTAGAAGTAGACACTAGCAAGCTGGACAAACTGTCATAAAAGTATTTGTCACACATAACCTGTGGTCCGTTGCTGATTAATACAGTACTTTTTCTTGTGTGATTCTTAACATTATAGCACAAGTATTATCTCAGTGGATTATCTGGAATAACATCTGAAAGATGGGTTCATCTATGTTTGTGTTTGCTCTTTAAACTATTGTTTCTCCTCTCCCAAGTTGGCTTTGCATCTATCAGTAAATAAAATTCTTCAGCTGCCTTATTAGGAGTGCTATGAGGGTAACACCTTTTCTGCTTTTCATCTTGTATTTAGTTTACTGTATTATTTGATTTCGGATTGAATGAATGTAAATAGAAATTAAATGCAAATTTGAATGAACATAAAATAGAAGTGATTTATTTTTTTATTACCCTAAGATAGGAAGAAATAAATTAGTATACATATCAGGTATATAAATGGTTTAAAAAAATTTTTTTAATTAACATGTCAGATGTGTTCAAGTTGTCATATTTAATAAACTGCAAGGAATGGGTTAAAAGCTGTTCTGCTGAGACATGGAAGCTATTTAAGTATGTAACAAGTTTTAGTATTGATTTTTATGTTAGATGTTATACATCTTTGATTTTCAAGTTATATCAGATAGTAGACATGAATTGTTTACTTAAAAAAAATGCATGTAACAACCTACGTGAAAGCTAGCTTCATAAAAACTCTAGGAAGACCTTGTGCTAACAATCAATAATTTGTTCAGCCACACTTGATAATTTGATGTGTATGCACTAAATAATGTCGTGAACAAATCTGTTTTAACTAATGTCTCAATATATCTAGTGTAATCTGGGTAATTTCTATGAACCACTTCTTAACTGTAAGGTAATTATATCACACTTGCCAAGGGGATTTCTCTACAGAAGTTCTCAAATAGACTTTACCTTGCTATACAACCTAGTAGTGTATCAATACTGGTAAAACAATCTTCTAGAAGTCATGATCTGAATTCAAAGAGTAAATGGGTTTCTGAATCTATACTACCTTTTTTTGAGGTGAAGGAATAGAGGGATGGAGAAATGCTTGCAGTTCATCAGCATTGATAGTGGATGGCATAGCTCCATTAGATTTTCTCCCTTTTCAATTTATAGGTAAACTGCCTTCCCAAAAAACCCCCACCATGCACCTCCTTGGTTATTTAATCACATTAAGAAACAGTGCTGTCTGAATAGTTACAGGGTGGGCAAATGTATTAAATAGGTATTGTCATAGGGCTGAAGAAAATGCTATTCTTGTGTTTTGAACAGGAAGTCATCCTGGCTGTCCTTCACAACCAAATTGTAATCTCTCACCCATCCTCTGCTGTATACCTAAATAATAGAACTATCAGCATCACCACAAAGCCATTTAAATACTTGTAGTGGTTCGCAAAGTAGATAATGAGAGTGAAATATACTGTAATTGAATATAGTGTGTTTACAACCTGATAGTATTTACCTGGAGAAAAAAAGGTGCAGACTTCCAAATGTTCTTTTGTCAATTTGGATGGCCATACAGTCAGAAAGTGACTTCTATAGCCAGTTGGTCAGTATCCTTATTAATCCAGGTGTTGGTTTAACTTTTGTCTTATCAGTACAGCAAATCTTTTTTCTACCTCTGCTTCTTAAGTTCTCCTTTCTACCATCTTTTCCTCGACTACAAACTGATAGATTATTCTAAACTTAGATATAACTGGTAGCAGCACTTCAGACATCTGTTTTCAATTTCAGATTCCTCCTTAGAGGTAACAAGGGGAGTGAGAAAGTGCTTCATTCCCTTTTCTACCACCCTGCACAAATACCTAGAGGAGAACAAACGACACTATCAAAAACTCATGTTGGCCTCTCAGTGCAAGCTTTAATCTTCCAATTGATGGTGATTCAAGCATAAAATTCCAAAACTTTTATGGAGAAGACTAATTATAAAGGCAATTCTTTTCTAAGATTTTAGGGCATCTGTCTTGAAATTTTTTCTTTAATAGAGATACGGTCTTGCTATATTACTGCCCAGGCAGGTCCTCAAGCAGTCCTCCTGCCTCTGCCTCCCAAAGTGCTGGGATTATATTGTCTTGTTTTTTTTTTTTTTTTTTAGATGAAGTCTGGCTCTGTCACTCAGGCTGGAGTGTAGTGGTGTGATCTGGGCTCACTGCAACCTCTCCCTCCTGGGTTCAGGTGATTCTCCTGCCTCAGCCTTGGGAGTAGCTGGGACTCCAGGCGTGTGCCACCACATGCGGCTAATTTTTTGTATTTTTAGTAGAGATGGGGTTTCCTATGTTAGCCAGGATGGTCTCGATCTCCTGACCTTGTGATCTGCCTGCCTTGTCCTCCCAAAGTGCTGGGATTAGTGAGCCACCTCGCCTGGCCTTGTCTTGTTTTCTATACTATTCAAATCATCAAGTGAGCCAGCTGTTTATAATCCACATGAATTATTTTAATAGTTACTTCAAGATACTCCATGGTTCTATACAAAAAGCATGATCATGAACATTAAAGCTGATGACAGAAGAATTTATGAGGTCCATAGACAAAATGAATTTAAATAATTTATTTTCACTGATTCTGGTCATACTACAGAGAATAATACAATATTAAAATGTATCATCTTCAGTAAACTTAGAAAAATCTGTTAATGATAAAATACAACATTTAGAACTTTCATTTAAAAATACAAATTTTATGAAAATATTAAGAATTTTTAGGATGGGAATTATAAAAGTCAATGCTGAACAAAATTATTTCTGATATGTATCTTAAAATATTATGAAAAATATTCTTTATTCTGAAAACAATGTCAGGAAGGAATACCTGAGTTCTCTAAAACCACCAATTCTACAAATTGTGGTTTTGTTAACATTAAGAAAACACATTTACAATTTAACACTGCAGTTACCTGTCAAATAATTAAAATAAATGTTGCATACACAGTAGGTTGAACATTATACATATTTTAAAACATAGGGTTCTTTCATTTAATCTTTTGATGAAATGGACCGTAAGTCTTACATTCTAAAACCATCTAGAAACATTTTTCTTGTAGCCCTGAAAATCCATTTTGATGCCTTAATCAATAGTCATTATGACCAAATGACATTAATTAGTATTTTGTGGCCTTAATAGTTTATACAACTTAATATATTTGAAGGTGTGATGAAGTGGCTCCATCTTTCCATTTGTTTATATGATCTGAAATCACAGTTCTGCACAGTGGACATGTTTTCTCTCTGTTAAACCATAAGGTAATGCACTCTTCACAAAATATATGCTGTAATGGAATGAAGAATTAGATTTTATACTTGATAAGAATTTTAAATTCATCACATTCTAGGGAATAAAGGGATTTTTTTTTTCTTTTCTTTTCTTTTTTTTTTTTTTAGATGGAGACTTGCTCTGTTACTCAGGCCAGAGTGCAATGGCACGATCTCGGCTCACTGCAACCTCTGCCTCCTGGGTTCAAACGATTCTCCTGTCTCAGCCTCTTAAATTGCTGGGATCACAGGTGCCCACCACACCATGCCCAGATAATTTTTTTGTGTTTTTAGTAGAGACAGGGTTTCACCATGTTGGTCAGGCTGATCTTGAACTCCTGATCTCCAGTGATCCGCCCACCTCCGCCTCTCAAAGTTCTGGGATTACAGGCATGAGCCACTGCACCCAGCCTGAAAGGGATTTTGAAGAGTACTAATCCCCTCACTTTACAAATGGGAAAATGGAGACAGTATGACACATTCAAGAAAACAAAGAACAGTGTGAGTAGTAAAGCCACTATTGTTCTAGCTGTACTATCCATTTAACCATAAAAACTATCCCTAGGTGTGATCCTTTAAGATTACATATGATAACAGCTTAAAGTCTTTGAGTTACTAATAACTGCCATAAAGTACAGGAAAGGGCCTTATACAATCCAGCAACAAATGTTGGTATTCTAAAAATAGCCTGTTTTTTAATCACTTTGGTATCCAATCTGTCAATTGAATTATTTTTTCCCCTTCATACACTGCTCTGCATAAAAGTCATCAGAATATAAAGGACAAAACTTAGCCAATCCACTGATCATGAATAAATTCCTAGTATGTACCCTGAATGCTACCTTTCACTAAACACTAGATTTTGTGTTTGTGTGCCTTGTAACAAACATAAATATGACTTTTGCAAGTCACAGAGAAATGTTATAATTAGGTTTTTAAATTTAAAAATATAATTACCTGACAGATGAGAAGAATTGGCTTCTGAAATTCAGCTTGACATATTGAACAAATATCATCCACATCTGAACACTGTCTCTTGCTGGCAGTCACTCCGTAACTCTATGAAGATAGTAAGTTCTGTTTATCTAAAAATTTCTTTCCTGTTCCTCAACTTACATAAGTGATGCTGTACTTCTCAAATCTCCCTGGAACCAGGCATTTGAAAACCTTCTCAAAGGATACAAACATTTCAAAGCTGAATCACATATACAGAACCACCTTTTGAGTGCACCAAGATGAAATCATTAAATAATACACAATAGAATCTTGGAAGATTGTTAGATCTACTAGCTTTCCAAAGACTGACAGTACTTGAGATTCAACATAACTGGCTTAAGAGACTAAGCAATCTGAAATACAACTATTATAAAATCTATAGCCATGTATTTAACGCAGGACTGCCAAATTGAGCTCACTTATTACCTGCGGCAGTGGTTCATAAAGTCAGTCTAGTCAGAGCTTGGCTGGCTGAATGTAACTTGTGGAAACTTGCTTTAAAAATAGATTTCTCTGTTTTACACACAATATTGATTCAGTAGGACCAGACATACTGGAATGTGACCCAGTCATCTATTTGAAAGGTTGCCAAGTGAGTACAATATGTAGAAGACTTAGGGACCACTGAAGAATGTTCTGCCACTAGGTCTAAAAATTATTCACGATTATCATAAAAAGCATTTAGTGCTAAGCACAAATGATAAAGTTTTACAGAGAAACTGCAACTGTAAATGGCACTTGGGTAGAATAATTACTGTCAAAACTAACTGAACAATAATGAAATTATTTGAATTTTCTTCTAATGTCCTAATAAAAAGTTTCTGATCTCTTTTAAGATTTTAACTTTCTCACCGGATTCAGAACTTAGTCATTAACCAGATGTGATGTTAATAACCCTCAGTGAAATTTGGAAAAATCAGAGAATGTTACAGATTCTTGTACAAGTTCTTATACTAAAATGTCTCAGGTTAACAAAATCAAAGTAAAACTTAAAGGATAAATATATTAAAAATTAAGGTTTTTGAGACTGGTGATAAAGATTTCAGAAACAAGTCAGGATACTGTTAGAAGATCTTGATGTCAATTTTCCTTTAGTAAGGTGGCATTTAGCAAAGTACATTTGCAGATAATTATGCTGACAAGCTTTTAAAACATTACTAATCTGGCATCTTGGAGATTCCCTCAACATGAAGACTTACCCTGATAGTAACTGCCATTTCCTTGGTAAAGGAGAATTCAACAAATCAAAGTATTGATGACTGATATCCTCTCTATAGTTTGTCTCAGAGAAAGAATATCAGGGTATTTTCTTGAAAGCATTTCAACACAAATCGTACAAGACCAATTATAGTAAAATGGTCGATGCTCACATAATCATCAACTGAATTGACTTGGACAAAGCTGAACTCTGAATTTTATTACATCTAGAGAAAGAAGCTTGAATAGGATGTTGCACAGTTTGTTTCTACATTGCTAACTCTATCTTAGGGAAAAGATGCACTGGCCAGTTAGTATGATTTACTTTGTAGACATAATCCTTTTTTTATTTTTAATGGTATATTATTAGGTTGGCATTCTTTTAAGTCAGTCTCCCTGAACCCTTATGAAATGACTGCAAAGTTGAGCATCAAACCTTGAAATCTAGTGACCACACGTAGGTACTGGAAACCTTTGAGGCTACTAAGTAGTAAATTAAGGTTCTCTATGACATCCTTTCACTGCAATTTGTAACGTCAATAGAATCACATCATAATGTTGCATATGACACCAGAGTCTCAATTAATTGTTAAATTTCATGTCATGAACTTATTTGTGCACATAGAATCGAGCAATGGGGAAATCTGCTCCAGTAAGAAAACTGCAGGAGACATGACTTGTGGCAATGAGCTTTTTAAACATACACAATAAATTACAGTGGAAGGATTTTAACAGCTGAATAAGGAGTTAATGGGAATACACAAAGCCCCAATTTATGGATTAAAAAAGAAAAACAAAACTTCCTAAGATTTTTAAGGGTTTGCAAGCCCTTAAAAATGTCAAATGGATTGAAGGGGCAAGAGACAAGTTCAAATATATAAGTACTGCAATAATTAGCCAGTGGCTGTCAGTGTGTGATTCAAGAAACTGATCATAGAGATGAAACTCCTAAATTATTATAGCCCCCAAGTGCCAAAATACTAGAAAATAATCAAAGTAAAAGAAAAGGATCATCTCTTTATGAAATCCATTCTTGTAAAACTGCTGAGCTAAAAAAAATATTTTTAATAAAGGTCAGAGTGTTTTTCCCAACTGTTGAAAAGTACTTACTGGTCGTGTAAAAAAAATTCGTAAAACCTGTCTGAAAGTTCTCAGATGCCCAAAAAATTCCAAAAGCTGAAAAGGGAAATAAGAGATCATTTATTAATTCAAACAGTCCTATCTGCTAAACACAAAAACCAAGGCTGAAATCCCATGACATCAAATCCTCATATTAACTTAATGCTCATTATATGTCAAAACTAATCATTTTGTGAATATTTTATTCAATTTATAGATTTGAGCCAACTCAAGCTGAAGTACATTTAAACACCTAGAGTAACAATTTGATCAAGACAAATACAAACTTAACTATGTCAAAGTCAAAACAGTTATCTGATTAACCTGTTTTTAACATTTAAATTTTAAAGTTTCACAAAGTGATTATTAGGTTGAGGGGCACAGGCATGGAGAGAACAGAACAAGATACTCCACTAGTTTAAGACTTATGTGTATGATAAATGTTACTATTGAGGATGGGTATGTTCTATTCCACTCATTTTCCCTACTTAGATAATCCACGCTATGCAAAAGTCTGCTCTGCTTCCCTCCAGTGAAAACTGAAGACTGCTGGATTAAGATAATTTTCGTTTCTCCCATTTCTAAATAGATATAGAACCTCCCATTACTTCAAACTAGTGATAGGAAGATAAACTATAAAACTGTTAAAAAGGAAAATAGTAGTGTATTGTCAGTAATCATTAATACGAATCTTGCAGTGACAAGATCTATAATGTTACCTACTTTTAGTATGAGGTAGAGTAAAGCCAGCAATATCCCAAGACTCCATCTAGTTACATTATCAAACTCCCCATAGCTTATAAGGTAGCGAAACCAAACTGGCATGGGAACAAAAGTTCGGTAGTATTGACATAATTCTTCTAAAAGCATATACCAGTAACCCTAAAAAATAAGAAAAAAGAAAACAAATAGAGCTACCCAAACTACATAGCACAAACAATACTGGACTGAGAACACTGAGAGTATATGATACAATATAAATAATATTAATCTTCATAATGATTATGATTATGACTAAACCCTCAAATTGGTTCTCACAGTCACTGAGTAGTCTGCTTTCAAAGAATTTCTAGGCCAGACGTGGTGGCTCACACTTGTAATCCCAGCACTTTGGGAGGTTGAGGTGGGTGGATCACCTGAAGTCAGGAGTTTGAGACCAGCCTGGACAACATGGTGATACCCCATTTCTACCAAAAATAAAAAATTAGCTGGGTGTGGTGGTGGGCGCCTGTAATCCCAGCTACTCTGGAGGCTGAGGCAGAAGAATCCCTTGAACCTGGGAGATGAAGGTTGCAGTAAGCTGAGATCGCATCATTGCACTCCAGGCTGAGCAACAAGAGTGAGAGTCCATTTCTAAATAAATAAATAAATATAATTTCTAAAGAATGATATAGTGAAAATGCTTTATGTATACTGCAAGTAAAACCTATGTATGTTTTTGCTCATTATAAAAATTTTAAAGTCTTTATTGTGTAGGAGAAGCCACTGAATAATTATATATAGTCAACTGTCAATTGATAATGCTCTGGAGAAAAGAAGTACAAATCTAAATAGTTTCCCATATATGAGGTGGGGACTGATTTTAAAATTATTCTGAAGCAAATATAATTCTGATTTTATCCATGTAGGTTAATATTCAGGTTCAAATGCTTAAACAAGTGGTTGCCAGGCTGCAATAATACAGATAATTAAAGGTAGTTAGCAAACTGAAAAACTGCAAAAGGAGGATTCATTTAAACAAAGACTAAATAGCATTAATGTGGTTCATTAACATCACTCCAATAAAGCATAAGTTAGTTTCTTACCTTAGATTTAAAAGGCATGATGAAAGAAGGCACCAATAAAATAAGGCATTTTAAGCCCATAAAAAAGAATTTCAGAATGAAGTCTGTAATTCCAACAATCCAAAGTACTTCCCAGAAGCTCAAATGGTCCAAAGTAGGATTTAAAAAAATTAAACTACCAAGAGAAAAACATCAAAATTTATCAGAGCAACATAAAAGTAAAGTACTAATAAAGGGTTTTAATTTGTTACAAATATTTTATTTTGATAGGTAAAAAATACGAGTTTGGCAGGATGTCATAGTTCACATTAATGGAATGGAGGATCATTTTGCTTAAAGAGACTTTTAAAATGTTTGGGTTTTAGATTTTCCCTTTAGAGAATAAGGAAAAAGTCTTCATAGTTTGTCATAGTTGACACCTTTCTAGCCTGTAAACAAACAAACAAACAAACCTCAATACCAGACATCTGCCATGATTTTCTTGACCAATTCCAATCAGGATTTCATCTCTTCCTTTCAATGAATTGCTTGTCATGACCATCAACTCCCTCTGTCTTGATGAATTTCAAGGTCACTTCTCTTTTTCTGTCTTTCCTCTCTGAATAATTTTCTTTCTAGACTTGTAACACCACATTCAAATTTCTCATATTTCACTGCTGGTTTCTTCTTCGTCTCCTTTGCTGTTTCTCTTCTAATTGTGGTCATGTCCAGTACTGAGCTCTCTACCTTTACTCTTTCTTTTCTGGGTTAGATTGTCCAGTCCTGTGGTTTTTAAATATCAATCATATGCTCCTGATACCAAAATTTATAGCTGTAAGCTCTACCCTGAGTCATGACATATATTTGGAACCCCTTTCTTATTAATTCAACTTAGCCTTTCAAAGTTAACATGTTCAAAACAAAATTATTGATTTTTCCCCTCAAAATCAGTTTCTTTTTCAACCCAATGAAACGACACCACCATCCAGCCATTTACTTAGACTAAAAACCCAGAGGTCATTCTTGCTTCTCTCTACCCACCTACCCAATCCAGTCCATCTGAGGGATACTGGCTCCACCTCCAAACTATATCCCAGATTTGCCCATCTCTTCAACTTCAGTGAAACCAGGTCTTCTAATATTCTGATAAAAGCTGAAAATTCAGAATATTCCCATTTGACATGGAAACTTTCCAGCTACTGTCATTTAGTAAGTGTTCTTACTTTCAGAAACAAAGACCAACAATAACAACCTAATGGTACTTAATAAATATGGAATATATAAACAAAAATTCAGGTATCAAAATATTAAATATTTATTGAGCATCTGCTACATGCCATGGCACTGGGGATACAAAATCTGAATAAATCACTTAGAGCACTCGCTTATGAGGCCAGGCATCGTGGCTGACACCTGGAATCCCAGTACTTTGGGAGGCCGAGGCAGGTAGATCACCTGAGGTCAGGAATTCGAGACCAGCCTGGCCAACATGGTGAAACCCCGTCTCTACTAAAAACGCAAAAATTAACTGGGCATAGTGGCGTGTTTCTGTAATCCCAGCCACTTGGGAAGCTGAGATGGCAGAATTACTTGAACCTGAGAGGTGGAGGTTGCAGTGAGCCAAGATCAAGCCACTGCACTCCAGCCTGGGTGACAGAGCGAGACTCTGTCTGGAAAAAAAAAAAAAAAAAAAAGCTCTCACTTATGAAAGGAGATAGTTAAAAACAGAACTGAATTGAATACAGTAAGTACTATGTGAGGTAAGATACATACAAAGTGCTATGAATTATATGATTACATTAAAAATGTAACTGTGTATTTGGACCTCTAATTACCTGTAATAAAGTGATTGAGAATGAAACGTGTAATATAAAAGAACAGAAGATCCTGCTAAGAATACCAGTAACCAAGCACACTGAATCTTTGAAGATTTTTCCTGAAAAATAAACAATTTTATAATGTTACTTTGATTTTGCCAGAATTTTAAATATTAAACTGTTTAATGACTATTAACTTAGACCATTTTTCTAAATTAATCTTAATATAGAGTATCTGTTACAGTGTACATAATCATCAGTTACTTTGTTTTATACAACTTTAATGACAAACAGAAATCTTATATTAAACAAATTTTTAAAATACAAATTTCATCACTGTATGAAAAACATTACCTATGTTTCAAAGAAGCAAAGGCTTGTCTTAAAAAAAAAAAAAATTAAACTTAAAAAAAAAAGCTGCCTGGTCTTTTACAAGCTGACATAATCCATCCAGGCTGGGTGCAGTGGCTCACACCTGTAATCCCAGCACTTTGGGAGGCTGAGGCGGGCGGATCACTTGAGGTCAGGAGTTCAAGACCAACTTGGCCAACATGGTGTAACCCCGTCTCTACTTAAAAAATATACAAAAGTTAGCTGGACGCCATGGCACGTGCCTGTAATCCCAGTTACTCAGGAGGCTGAGGCACAACAATCTCTGGAACTGGGGAGGCAGTTTGCAGTGAGCTGAGATCACACCACTGCACTACCTGGGTGACCCATCTCAGAAAAAAAAAAAAAAGACCAACCCACAAGAAAAAATTAAAAATGTATTTTACCCTTGACTCACTTGTCAGGTTTATATTTTTTAAATTCTCAGGTTATAAGAATTTAATAATGTTTTAATCTCACTTTTTTAATATGGGGTCTTGCCACATTGCCTAGTACTCTTAGGCTCAAGCAATCTTCTCAGCTCAGCCTCCCAAGTAGTTGTAATCTCCATTTTTTCTTTTGGTGGGGGTAGGGGAGAAACAGTGTCTTGCTTGTTCACCCAGACTGGAGTGCAGTGGCATAATCACGACTCACTGCAGCCTCGACCACCTGGGCTCAAGCAATCCTCTCACCTCGCCCTCCCAGATAGCAGGGATTACAGGCATGTGCCACCACACCCAGCTAATTTTTTGTATTTTTTGTAGAGATGGGGTTTTTGCCATGTTGCCCAGGCTGGTCTCCAGTTCCTGGGCTCAAGGAATCTGCCCATCTTGGCCTCCCAAAGTGCTGCAATTACAGGCATGAGCCACTGTGCCTTGCCTGTAATCTCACTTTTAAAGTCAAGTTTAATGAAAAGTTTTATGAATTTTAAATAATAATTTTTCTAGTTAGATAAGCTTAACTATGTATTTCCAGGTCAGAATGCATGATACTTTACACAGAAATAGCCATTTAAAGTTGCCTAAGGTGAAATTTTATAAACTCATCCTGTTTTTCCCGATGATTTATAAGACTAGGGCTTGTGTAATTTATGTTACAGAAAAATTCCTTGGGTTTAATTTTCTTTTTTTTTTTGAGATGGAGTCTCACTCTGTCACCCAGGCTGGAATGCAGTGACACAATCTTGGCTCACTGCAACCTCCTTGTCCTGGATTCAAGCAGTCTCCTGCCTCAGCCTCCCAGAGTATCTGGGACTACAGGCAAGTGCTATCACGCCCTTCTAATTTTTGTATTTTTAGTAGAGATGGGGTTTCACCATGTTGGCCATGCTGGTCTTGAACTCCTGACATCCAGTGATCTGCCCACCTACGCCTCCCAAAGTAATGAGATTATATAGGTGTGAGCCACTGTGCCTGGCCCAGATCTTTTTTTTTTTTTTTTTGAGACAGAGTCTTGCTCTGTTGCCCAGGCTAGACTGCAGTGGCATGATCTCAGCTCACTGCAACCTCCATCTCATGAGTTCAAACTCTTCTCCTGCCTCAACCTCTGGAGTAGCTGGGACTACAGGTGCGTGTCACCACACCTGGCTAATATTTTGTAATTTTAGTAGAGAGGGGGTTTCACTGTGTTAGCCAGGATGGTATTGATCTCCTGACCTTGTGATCTGCCTGCCTCAGTTTCCGTAAGTGCTGTGATTACAGGTGTGAGCAACTATGCCCGGCCACTAAATGTTTTTAATGATATTACTTAGTATGGTCAAATGAACTCATAAAACCTGAAGAGAGTTCCTAAATCAGATCAAACAGCGTGTTCTAACTCTTTTAATCCTTTTTTCTACTTTAACATTAACTAATTTTTTTTCCCCTTAGGAAGAAAGTAAGGTGAAGTAGTTCAGCATTAGGAGAGAGAATTTATTTCAGGTAATTTAGATAACAAATTTAATATATCATGGATGTTACAGTATATCCCATTACTTCCTATTTAAAAAGTTATTTCCTATTTCTCTCAAAATTATTTCTCTAAAATCTATGGAGAGAAACAGTTAATAATGTTTTAGTTGCTTGTTATACTTACTCTTAGAAAAACCTGATTTACAATGCTTTTGTTTGCATACATAAAAGTTGTTAGCAGCCCAATTCCAAGAGAAATTCCTGTTAGAAAATAAGTTCTAGTTAATTGAAAGAAAAAAAAAATCAAAGAGGATTAAATAAGCTAACAATGACACAAATTAAAAGGAAACACAATTTTAAAAGCTAACAGAAAATAAGTAACCGAATGCATTAAGTAGATTACCAATAATGAAAAAAAATTAACTGAATTTAGGAATGAAAACAAGTCAATGTTGTATTATGCCCTACCTGTTATATGCTGCATAACAAGTTTGACACTCAGAATCAAAATATATGGAAGACTTTTTTGCAACCACTTGAAGAGATAGCGGAGTTCTGAGAAGGAGCTACTACCATGATCTCCAGACTCTGTGGCAGTAACATCAGGCAGCCTTGCTTCACTGTGGGAATGACTCCGTAAGCGACTGTGTGCACATCCATGGGCGCAGCTGTGGACGCCTGATCTTGTATTTCTGGAGCTTGGATTTTCTGTACTTTCTTTAGGTATAGAGTTTATCTGGATATGAACATCTCCAGAATGAAGACAAGAGCCTTCTCCTGTCAATCTTGTGTGGACACACGGAGGGGTTGAGGCATCCTCACTGCTTCCAGTTCCTGGAGGACTGTGTAGTTGGCTACGATTGGCTTGCATGGCCCTTAACTACTTTTTCTCTGACCCAAATATCTTTGCTTCAGGACTGTCTCCTAAAAAATCAAATAGCAGAGAATATTGTAAGTAAACAGGCAGTTAAATACCAGCAGTATATTCCTCACTAGGTATCCTTTATTCACTAAAGGAGTAGCAAATAATCACAGCAGATAAATTTTCAGGTTATCACTGGACTCCTACCTTCTCAATGGCAAGGCTCTGCTGCCCTACGCAAATTATCTTTTAAGGAACATTTGCTACCAAAAAAAAAGTTGAGCTGCAAATGCTTCTAGCTCTCTAATGGCAGAAGGCATCTGCAAAACAGTCATGAAATACAGGTGCCCAGCAGATGTTAATGAGCACCAGACCTCACTGGATACGCTGGTACATGTACTTTGCCCAACTGGAGCAGTTTCATCTCTAATGTATATTCTACATCAAAGAAGTTTCATAAAGAAGAGTATTTTTTTTTTACGTTTGGAAATGTTAGGAAGAAAAACAACATTAAATCTTAATGCCTTATTAGCATCATAGGTAACTAATAATAAACACTGCACTTAGGTGACCTACAAATTACATTTTCTGCTCAAGCAGCTTTCCCAAAGCTCATAAGGTTTCCGATAATTAATGGTGCTACCAAGAATACTACCTCTCTGCGCAAAGAAATGTTACCTAAATACATTAAAGCATAGATATTTTGGGGAGTTACCATATAATTGCTAGGTAACTCTTTAGTCTGAATAAGGACAGTCACACAGCTCAATAAAATGCCACCGTCCGTGGTGTGTGTATTGCAGGGGGAGGGGTGTGAGGTAAGAGGACCCTGGCAGGGAAAGATCTAATACCTGATCCAGTGTGGACCTCCTAGGACTAGATGAACCGACTCGGAATCCCAGCTGACGAAACGCAGAGCCTATCCTACATTGCCGTGCCTTTCCCGTTTCTCTAGGAGGAAGCTAGAGTGAACGTCAGGGAATGTTCTGTGTCATTCTATTTCACTACCAGAACTGAACAGAGGTGCAGTCACCGAGTCTGGCGGTTTGGGTTTCGGTGCTTTTCACTAAAGGCATTCCCCGAGGCCTCGACGCCACGGGTGTTATTTCGTCAAAACTCTTAAGAGCAACGTTGGACAGCAGGGTTTCAGTGTCTTTTCTATAAATAACATAGAACCCTCCCACTTTCCTTCATGCACAGACAAGAAAGGAGGAGAAAAAGGAAGAAAAGTCAACACAACTCTTCCGGAATCTCCGAGGGCAGAGTTCTCCACCCACGTCCGAGCCTCGAGTGCCTCATTTATTCTCCCCCGAGCCCTCAGCCGCCCCTCGCCGCCTCCTCCTCTGCCCGCTTCCCCCAGGCCTGACCTCTCATGACCAGAAGCGAACGGAGGTCTCGGCAGCAACAGCAGGAACAGCGGCAGACGCCGCCGCCAGCCCGTCAGCGGGAGCCATCAACCGCAAACCCCACAGGCAACAACTCCGACTCTGCTCGGCCCGGCGGCTTCGGCGTCGGCGCGCGCGCTCCCCGGACGTTCTCACGAGCGCGCGCCCTGCCCCCGCTCTGCCTCCCAGCCCAGCCCCCGCGCCGCGCCGAGAAGGGCTTGCGGCGGCTGCGGTGTGTGGGCCGCGAGCCCGGGCGGCTGCGCCTGAGAAGGGTCTGCAGGCGTGGCGCTGAACAATGAGTCGTTGTTACGTGTTGTGCATTTATGTGGCATACAGCACACGCCTCCGAGATCCTGGGCGTTTTGAGGTTAAAAATGTTCAGGCTTCGAGAACCTGCCCCTGGAGGAGGGGCTTGGGCGAGATCCTCGCTTCTCGCCTCCTGAGGCCGGAGCTGGAACCGCAAAGTCGGCCAGGGCTCTGCAGGTCTCTCGGGGAGCGGGGCTAGGTGGAGCCAGAGCGTTAGGATTTCCGGACTCGGGTTTCCGCGAGTTTGACGCTTGACCCAGTTGTGTCTGAGCGATGACGTTTGGTCTAAGCTGAGCTTTCCTCACAGTCCTGAAATTGGGCTGTGAGGATCAGGCCCTGCCAGAACCCTAGGTCAGAGGCGAGAAGTGTGGAGAGCCTGCGTGGGGTGGAAGTAGAAGTTCGAGTTGAAAAACCTGCCTTGTGTGGGGTATAGAGGATTCTACTGCCCTCAAAAGAATTCTGTTTATCTAAAAGTGTTCTAAATGGAAAGGTCAGTAAGAAAACGAAGCTTAGGTCGGGCGCGGTAATCACTCCTGTAATTCCAGCACTTTGGGAGGCCGAGGCAGGAGGATCACTTGAGCCCAGGAGTTAGAGACCAGCCTGGTCAACATGGTGAAAGCCCATCAATACTAAAAATACAAAAATTAGCCGGGCGTGGTGGCGCGTGCCTGTAATCCCAGCCACTTGGGAGGCTGAGGCAAGAGCATCGCTTGAACCTGGGAGGCTGAGGTTGCAGTGAGCCGAGATCGCACCACTGCACTCCAGCCCCAGCGATAGAGCGAGACTGTGTCTCAAAAAAAAAAAAAAAAAAAAAAGCCGGGTGCGGTGGCTCACGCTTGTAATCACAGCACTTTGAGAGGCTGAGGTGGGCGGATCACCTGAGGTCAGGAGTTCGAGACCAGCCTAACCAACATAGTGAAACCCCCATCTCTGTTAAAAATACAAAAATTAGGTCCAAGTGCAGTGGCTCACACCTGTAATCCCAGCACTTTCTTTGGGAGACTGAGGTGCGCAGATCACCTGAGGTCAGGAGTTTGAGACCAGCCTGGCCACCGTGGTCACCCCGTCTTTACTAAAAGCACAAAAATTAGCCGGGCTTGGTGGTGGCGGGCGCCTGTAATACCAGCTATTCAGGAGCCTGAGGCAGGAGAATCACTTGAACCCGGGAAGTGGAGGTTGCAGTGATCGTACCACTGCACTATAGCCTAAGTGACAGAGCAAGACCCTCAAAAAAAAAAGTAAATAAATAAAAGAATTCTGTTAATCTAAAAGTGTTCTAAAATTAAAAGGTTATTAAGAAAACAAAGTTTAGGCCTGGAGTGGTGGCTCATGCCTGTAATCCAGTGCTTTGGGAGCTGAGGCAGGAGGATCACTTGAGGCCAGGAGTTTGAGACCAGCCTGACCAACCTTGCCATATCGTGGGGAAATTTTAAACTATATAATCAAAAAAATTTTTTTAAAGACGGGGTTTCACCATGTTGGTCAGGCTGGTTTTGAACTCCCGACCTCAGGTGACCCACCTTGGCCTCCAAAGTGCTTGGATTACAGGCGTGAGCCACCGCGCCCAGCCTATAATCAAATTTTTAAGAATTTTAGTGATTATAGAATTGTTTAGGTTTTCTGTTGCTTTTAAAATTTGGTTAGTTTATTTTTATCTAGTACTTTGTCTATTTTACAGAAATTTTCAAAGTTACTGGCAAAAATTGTTCACAGTATTCTTTTTTAAAAAATATATTCTGTAGTCCCAACTATTCAGGAGGGACTTGTCCTTAAACCTTGTCTCTACTAAAAATACAAAAATTCAAAAATTAGCTGAGCTTGGTGGCAGGTGCCTGTAAATTTCAGCTACTCTGGAGGCTGAGGCACGAGATTCTTTTGAACCCAGGAGGCAGATGTTACAGTGAGCTGAAATCGTGCTACTGCACTACAGCCTGTGAGACAGAGGGAGACCCCCATCTCAAAAAAAAAAAAAAAAAAAACCCATACATTGGCTTTCTTTTTGGTTGGGGGTGGGGTGGGTGGAGGGCATGCTTAAGTCTCTCTGAGCTTACTAATTTAAATCTTCCTGACTGATTTCTGGGTCAGTAAGACTGAAAGCCAGGCTTCAGACTATAGTGAGTTTTCCAAGGAGATTTGTGTAAGTATTCTAACATTTCGACTATGTTGTGGATATTTTTAAACTTCAAAATGTATGAAAATTTAGGAAACAGAAAAAAAAGATTATCACATAATTCAGCTGCAGCCACAATGGAGAACCAGTATGTACTAGTACGCTGATACTTTTGGTATATTTGGTACATTTGTAAATTTGGAATACCAAATGCAATGTTTAAATTCTCATGTTGGCCAGTTGCAATGGCTCATGTCTATAATCCCAGCACGTTGGCAGGCTGAGGTGAGAAGATTGCTTGAGCCCAGGAGTTTGAGAGTAGCCTGGGCAACATAGGGAGACCCTGTCTCTAGAAAAAAATGTTAAAATTAACTGGGCATGATGGCAAGGGCCTGTAGTCCCACCTACTCAGGAGGCTGAGGTAAGAATATGCCTTGAGCCAGGGAGGTTAAGCCTGCAGCGAGCTATTATTGCTCCAGTCTGGGCAACAGTGAGACCCTGTCTCAAAAAAAAAAAAAAAAAAAAATTATCCTTTTAACATACTCATAACACTGAAGGTATGTTAGTTTATATTGAAAGTTTATTAGTGCACTTGGAGCTGCATTTCACCCAAGTAACTCGACTGAAACATGACATATTTGAAGAAAGAAAGTACTGAATTGATGAGAAGATTTGACTTGGTGACAGGCTGTTATCTGATAAATTTTTTTCCACTGGCATCTGGAATGTTGGAAATAGACATTTTAATTTTAATTGGTTAATTAAAAAAGCATTTGCCAAGTCCTTACTGAGTGTTGGAGAGAGAGACATAATAAAGAGTTTTGGGCCAAGCCCAGTGGCTCACACCTGTAATCCCAGCACTTTGGGAGACTGAGGCAGGTGGATCCACCTGAGGTCAGGAGTTGGAGACCAGCCTAGCCAACATGGTGAAACCCCTTCGTTATTAAAAACACAAAAATTAGCCAGATGTGGTGGTGGCGGGCACCTGTAATCCCAGCTATTCGCGAGACTGAGGCAGGAGAATCACTTGAACCTGGGAGGTGGAGGTTGCGGTGAGCTGAGATCACACCACTGCACTCCAGCCTAAGTGACAGAGCAAGACTCTGTCTCAGAAAAAAGAAAGAAAAAAAAAAAAAAGGCCAGGTGGTGCATGCCTGTAATCCCAGCTACTCAGGAGGCTGAGGCAGGAGAATTTCTTGAACCTGGGAGGTGGAGGTTGCAGTGAGTCAATATCATGCCACTGCACTCCATCCTGGGCAACAGAGCAAGACTCCATCTCAAAAAAAAAGTTTTCATCTCATGGTGATGGAAATCGGTAGACAGACCTGCAAACAAATAATTATAGTACATTGGAACAAATGCTATAATTGAAGATTGTGTGAGATGCAATGGAAGCAAAAGGTAGGAGTATTTAACTTTGTCAGGCAAGAAATCTGTCATTAAATTTGTGATATTTAAGATGAAATCTTGTTTCTTTTTTGAGACGGAATCTCGCTCTGTTTCCCAGGCTGGAGTACAATGGTGCAATCTCGGCTCACTGCAGCTTCCACCTCCTGGGTTCAAGTGATTCGAGTGCCTCAGCCTCCTTGTAGAAATCTTTTTTTTTTTTTTTTTTTTTGAGACGGAGTTTCGCTCTTTTCACCCAGGCTGGAGTGCAATGGCGCGATCTCGGCTCACCGCAACCTCCGCCTCCTGGGTTCAGGCAATTCTCCTGCCTCAGCCTCCCGCATAGCCGGGATTACAGGCATGCACCACCATGCCCAGCTAGTTTTTTGTATTTTTAGTAGAGACGGGGTTTCACCATGTTGACCAGGATGGTCTCGATCTCCTGACCTCGTGATCCACCCGCCTCGGCCTCCCAAAGTGCTGGGATTACAGGCTTGAGCCACCGCGCCCGGCCTCCTTGTAGAAATCTTAAGAGTAAGTTGATATTTACCAGGACACAAGCAGTAATAGGGCATTGCAGATAAAAAACATTATATGGAAAATGGTGGTATTGAAATACCATGGTCCTTTACAGACTGTTTTTCATATTTGGAAGAGTAGGGTAAGTAAGAGTAGTAAGAGATAGGTAAGTAAGAGCTAGAAAACGACTTTGTGGGCCTCACTTAGTAGTTTATTCTAATGGCCAAAGGGAAGCTACTGAGTTTTAAATGACAGAATTGTGTGACTGGATCTGTGTTTTCCAGAAAATTAATATGCTAATATATCATAGCAATGCAAGCTCCATTAGGAGACTATTATAAGTAGTTCAGGTACAAGATGAGGTCTTGAACTTGTCAGCGAAGTGGGATTCAAGAGAAAGAATGAGATTGGAGGGGTTATGAAATAGAATCAGTAGGGTTAAGTGGACTAGATTATTCAGTTAAGCTCCCTTGCCCCCTCTAGTACCCACAGCAATTTTTCACACCTACCCATGTCTATACCCTTAGATAGTCTCCTCCCAGACTGATATAAGTGACTTGCTTTGGCCTTTGGGATTATAGCAATTGTAATGTTAGTAGAGACTTGAAAAATTCTTCCACATTCTTCACACTCTTATGGCTGGCAACCCTTTGCTACAGCCTTGATTCAATCAAGGCTGGCTTCCTAGATGAGACCACTTGGAGAGTGTTCCTAGCTCTCCCACCTTTCCCAATTGTCTCACCCCAAACATATGTGTGAGGCCATCCTAGAATGAGCCAGTCTTCACATAGAATTATAGGAAATATAGATCATTTTCTTTTAAGCCTCTAGGTTTGGGGCAGTTGGTTTCGTAACAAGATTAACTGATAGTGGCTGGGCGTGGTGGCTCACGCCTGTAATCCCAACACTTTGGGAGGCCGAGGTGGGCAAATCATGATGTCAGGAGTTCGAAACCAGCGTGACCAACATGGTGAAACCCTATCTCTACTAAAAATACAAAAATTAGCTGGGCGTGATGGTGCACACCTGTAATCCCAGCTACTTGGGAGGCTGAGGCAGGAGAATCACTTGAACCCCAGGGGTGAAGGTTGCAGTGAGCCGAGATTGTGCCACTGCACTCCAGCCTGGGCGACAGAGCAAGACTCGATCTCAAAAAAAAAAAAAAAAAGAAAAAAAAGATTAACTGATAGTCTAACTGACCAAGTATATGGGGCAGATAAGAGGAATAGGCTAGGACAAATCTCCATTTTTTAGCATGGATTGATGGATAAATAAATACTGGGAAGCTATATTAGAATAAGTAAATTGGTGGCATTACCAGATGAATAGGGAATTTTTTTAAAGACCAAGTTTGGAAAGATATCAGCAAATTTGGCTTGGAAATATCGAGTCTTGGGAGTTCCTGGGAAAAATACAGGTGAAGAGATCCAGTTGGCAATTTGATATAAGGATCTGGAGATAGAAAATTTGAAGTAAAAGCTGTGGCTTTGGGCTGGGTACAGTGGCTCACGCCTGTAATCCTAGCACTTTGGAAGGCCCAGGTGGGTGGATCGGTTGAGGTCAGGAATTCAAAACCAGCTCAGCCAACATGATGAAATCCTGTCTCTATTAAAGAAAAAAAAAAAAAAGGCTTTGAATAACATTGCCTAGTCCTCATTTATGAGTTTCCAGAGCCTTTGATTGTAGGTTCTTTGTAGACAGTGGTGTCTACAAATAGAAACAGCTTCTTCCTTTCCGATCCCTATGCCTTTTATTTCTTGTGTTATTGTGTTAACTACAACTGCTAGTGTGGTGTTATTAATAAATTAAATAGAAATGGAGACAGTAGACATCTGTGACATGCTCTTGATTTTAAGTGGACTACATTCAGTCTTTTGCTATGAAGTATGTTGGCTGTAACTTTTGCTTGTTTGTTTGTTTCCTTTTTTTGAGATGGAGTCTTGCTCTGTCACCCAGGCTAGAGTGCATTGGTGTGATCTCAGCTCACTGTAATTTCCACTTCCCTGTTTCAAGTGATTCTCCTGCCTCAGCCTCCCCAATAGCTGGGATTACAGGTGTCTGCAACCACACCTGGCTAATTTTGTATTTTTAGTAGAGATGGGGTTTCATCATGTTGGCCAGGGTGGTCTTAAACTCCTTAGCTCAGGTGATTCGGCTGCCTTGGACTCCCAAAGTGCTGGAATTACAAGTGTGGGCCACTGTGCCCAGCCTATAGTTATTTTTGTAGGTGTTATTTATCGGGTCAAGTAAATAAATTCCCTTCTACTCTAATCTGCTAGGAATTTTTATCATGAGTGGATATTGAATTTTGACAAATCTTTTTCTGCCTTTATTGGAAAATCATACAATTTTTCTTATTTAGCCTGTTGATATGGTGAAATTTTATTTCTTTTATTTTTATTTTTTGAGACAGTCTTTCTCTGTTACCCAGCCTGGAGTGCAGTGCAGGCTTATTGCAACTTCTGCCTCAGCCTCCCAAGTAGCTGGGATTACAGGCACACACCACCACGCCTGGCTAATTTTTGTATTTTTAGTAGAGAAAGGGTTTCACCATGTTGCCTAGACTGGTCTCAAACTCCTGGCCTCAAGCATTCTGCCTGCCTCAGCCTCCTAAAGTGCTGGGATTACAGGCATGAGCCACCACAGTCAGCCAGTAATATAATTTTGTTTCCTGCTAAACACAACTTTAGCTAAAGATCATGAAGATATGTTTGTATTTTAATTTTCATTATATTGAAAATATCTTCTCATTTTTCTTATTACTTCTTTGACCCTTGAGTTATTTTATAGTGTGTTATTTAGGTCAGGCACAGTGGCTCATGCCTGTAATCCCAGCATTTTGGGAGGCCTAGGTGGGCAGATCACTTGAGGTCAGGAGTTTGAGACCAGCCTGACCAACATGGTGAAACCCTGTCTCTACTAAAAATACAAAATTAGCTGGGCATGGTGCAGCATGCCTATAATCCCAGCTACTTGGAAGGCTGAGGCAGGAGAATTGCTCAAACCCAGGAGGTGAAGGTTGTAGTGACCCGAGATCACACCCTTGCACTCCAGCCTGGGCAACAAGAGCAAAAACTTTCTCTCAAAAAAAAAAAAAAAGTGTGTTATTAAATTTCAAAATATTAGGATTTTCAACATGCCTTTCTGTTATTGGTTTCTTTTTTTTTTTTTTTTTTTTGAGATGGAGTCTTATTCTGTCACCCAGGCTGGAGTGCAGTGGTGCGATCTCAGCTTACTGTAGCCTCCTGGGTTCAAGTGATTCTCCTGCCTCAGCCTCCCAAGTAGCTGGGACTACAGGCGTGTACTAACATGCCTGGCTAATTTTTGTGTTTTTAGTAGAGACTAAAAATGTAGAGACTAATTAGAGACTAAGAATTATAGGAAATATAGATCATTTTCTTTTAAGCCTCTAGGTTTGGGGCAGTTGGTTTTGTAACAAGATTAACTGATAGTGGCTGGGCGTGGTGGCTCACGCCTGTAATCCCAACACTTTGGGAGGCCGAGGTGGGCAAATCATGATGTCAGGAGTTCGAAACCAGCGTGACCAACATGGTAATCAGGCTGGTCTTGAACTTCTGGCATCAGGTGATCTGCCTGCCTAGGCCTACTGAAGTGCTGGGATAACAGGTGGGAGCCACCGTGCCCGGCCACCTTTCTGTTATTGGTTTCTAATTGAATTCTGATACCTTCAGAGAACATGCTCTGTGTGTGTGTTTGTGCGTGTGTGTGTGTGTGTGTATGTGTGTGTGCGTATTGTTTTAGTAAAGACAGGGCTTCACCATGTTGCCGAGTCTGGTCTTGAACTCCCAACTTCAAATGATCCACCTACCTCAGTCTCCCAAAGTGCTGGGATTACAGGTGTAAACCACTGCGCCCAGCTGAGAACACGCTTTTTATTCTTTCTCTTTCTCTTTTTTTCTTTCTTCCTTCTTTTTGTTTCTTTCTTGCTTGCTTTTCCTTCTTTCGTTCTCTCTCTCCTTTCCTTTCTTCTTTCTTCTTTCCTTTTTCTTTTTTTGAGAAGGGTCTCATTCCATTGCCCAGGCTGGAGTGCAGTGGTACAATCATGGCTCACTTCAGTCTTCACCTCCCCAGGTTCAGGTGATCCTGCCACCTTCAGCCTCCTTTGTAGCTGGGATTGCAGGCACACACTACCATGCCCGGCTAATGTTTGTATTTTTTGTAGAGAGGAGTTTTTGCCATGTTGCCCATGTGATCTGCCCACTTTGGGTTCCCAAAGTGCTGAGATTGCAGATGTGAGCCACTGTGCCTGGCCTGCTTTTTAGTATTTCAATTCTTTAAATCTTATATTATGACTTACAATATCATCTGTCTTGGTGAATGCTCTAGGTGCACTTGAAAAGAATGTGTATTCTGCTGTTGTTAGGTAGAGCATTCTACAGATGTTTATTTAAAGTCAGGTTGGCTGATAGTGTTGTTCAGGTCTTCTCAATCTGATTTTCTGTCTGCTTGTTCTGTCACTTGCTGAGAGAGGAGTATTGAAGTCTCCAAGTATAATTATGAATGTGTCTATTTCTTCTTTCAGTTCAGTTTTTACATCATGTATTTTTGAAGATTTGATTTTAGATCCATGCATATTTAAGATTGTCTTCTTAGTGATTAAATTTTTTTTTTTAACAGGGTCTCACTGTGTCACCCAGCCTGGAGTGCAATAGTACAATCACTGCTCACTGTAGCCTCCAACCTCCCAGGCTTAAGCTATCCTCCCACCTCAGGCCCCCCAAGTAGCCAGAACTACAGGCATGTGCCACCACACCTGGTTAATTTTTGTATTGTTTTGTAGAGATAGGATTTTGCCATGTTGCCTAGGCTGGTCTTGAACTCGTGAGCTCAATTGATTCACCTGCCTCAGACTCCTAAAGCATTGGGATTACAGGCGCGAGCCACTGGACCTGGCCATTTATTTATTTATTTATTTATGAGATGGAGTTTTGCTCTGTCACCCAGGCTGGAGTGCAGTGGCAAGATCTTGGCTCACTGCAACTGTCTCCCAGGTTCAAGTAATTCTCCTGCCTCAGCCTCCTGAGTAGCTGGGATTACAAGTGCGCACTACCATGCCTGGCTAATTGTTACATTTTTAGTGGAGACAGAGTTTCACCATGTTTTGGCCAGGCTGTTCTCAAACTCCTGACCTCAAGTGATCTGCCTTCCTTGGCCTCCCGAAGTGCTGGGATTACAGGCATGAGCTGCCAAGCCTGGCCACTGATTTTATTTTTTGACATGTTATAATTTTTGCTTACAACAGTCATGCGTATGTTAAAGAATATAAGAGAAGGAAAATATTATATTTATCTAGATATATACATTTCTGTTACTTTTCTTTCACTTCTAAAGTTTCAAGTTTCCCTCTGGTGTCATTTCCTTTCATCCTGAAGAATTTCATTTGGCATTGCTTTTTCTTTCCTTCCTCCTCCTTCTTTTTTTTTGAGACAAGAGTTTCACCCTTATTGTCCAGGCTGTAGTGCAATGGTGTAATCTATAATCTTGGCTCACTGCAACCTCTGTCTCCTGGGTTCAAGCAATTCTCCTGTCTCAGCTTTTCAAGTAGCTGGGATTACAAGTGCCCACCACCATGGCCAGATAATTTTTATATTTTTAGTAGAGGGTTTCCCATCCTGGCCATGTTGCCCAGGCTGGCCTCAAACTTCTGACCTCAAGTGATCCTCTGGCTTCAGCCTCTCAAAGTGCCATAGTGCTGGGATTACAGATGTAAGCCACCATGCCTGGCACCTTGGGTATTTCCATTAGTACAGATCTGCTGCTAATGAATTATCTTAGTTTTCCTTCATCTGAGAATATCTTTAGATTTGCCTTCATTAATGAAGGATATTTTCATTGATATCTTTCATTACAGGCACGAGCTGCTGTGCCTGGCCACTGTTTATTTTCATTGATATCTAATTCTGGGTAGACAGTTTGTTTTAGCAATTTAAAGATATTCCAGTCTGGGCGTGGTGGCTCACACCTGTAACCCCAGCACTTTGGCAGGCAGAGGTGGGTGGATCACTTGAAGTCAGGTGTTTGAGACCAGCTTGGCCAACATGGCAAAACCCCATCTTTACTAAAAATAAGAAAATTAGCCAGTCATGGTGGCATGCACCTGTAGTCCCAGCTACTCTGGAGGCTGACATGGGAGAATTGCTTGAACCCAGGAGGCAGAGGTTGCAGTGAGCTGAGATCACACCACTGCACTCCAGCCTGAGTGACAGAGCGAGACTCAGTCTCAATTAAAAAAAAAAAGATAATCCACTCTTTCTATTCTTCAAGGTTTCTAATAAGAAATCCACAGTCAGTCAAATCATTGTTCTCCTATATGTAATGTATTTTTTTTCCTGCACGTATCTCTATTGTAGGCTGAATAATAACCACCCAAAGATATCAAGTTTTAATTCCTGAAAATATTTGGAAAAAGGGTTTTTGCTGATATAATTAAGGATTTTGAGCGTAGTCAGTTACCTTGGATTTTTCATTCGGGTTCTGAATACCATCCCAAGCATCCTTATAAGAAGGAGGCAAAAGAGGCAACAGAGACACAGAGGAGAAAGCCATGTGAAGATGGAACAGAGAGATGGCCATAAGCCAAGGAATGCTGACAGCTGCTAGAAACTCAAAGAAGGCAAGGAACCAGATCCTCCCCTATAGCCTCCAGAGGGAATGCAGCACACCAACACTTTAATTTTAAACTTCTGGCCCATAGAACTGTGAGAGAATAAATTTCTGTTGTTTTCAGCCACTAAGTCTGTGATCATTTAATACGGCATTTACAGGAAACAAATACGCCTCTCCTTTTAGAACTCCAGTGATGTAAATATTAGGCCATCTAATATTGCCCCACATGTTCCTGAGGCTCTCTGTTCATTTTCTTTTTAATCTGTTTTTCTCTGTTCTTCAGATTGGACAGTTTCTCTCTCTCTCTCTTTTTTCTATGAGATAGAGTTTTGCTCTTGTCACTCAGGCTGGAGTGCAATGGCATGATCTTGGCTCATTGCAACCTCCATCTCCTGGGTTCAAGTGATTCTCCTGCCTCAGCCTCCCAAGTGACCGGGATTACAGGCACCCGTCACCAGGCCCCTCTAATTTTTGTATTTTTAGTAAAGACAGCGTTTCACCCTTTTGACCAGGCTGGTCTCAAACTCCTGACCTCAGGTGATCTATGTGCCTTGGCCTCCCAGAGTGCTTAGATTATAGGCGTGAGCCACTGTGCCTGTCCTGGACAATTTCTCTTGATCCGTCTTCACTGACTCTTTCCTCTATTGGTCATCTTTATTCTACTGTTGATAACCATCTAGTGAAATCTTTTATTTCAGATATATTTTTCAGTTGTAAAGCTTTTGTTTGGTTCCTTTTTATAATTTTTTCTTCTGTTGAGAACTTACATCTTAACATTTACTTCAAGCATGTTCACTTTTATCTTATAGAACATGATGATAATAGCTGTCTTAAAGTCTTTGATAATTTTGTCATCTTGGCATTGGTATCTGTTGATTATCTTTTTGAGAATGGTCACTTTTTCATGACTCTCTGTATGTTGAATAATACCAGTTTGTATTCTGAACAGTTTGAATATTCCTTTGTGACTCTCTTGGGTCCTATTAAAGTTCTCCAGAGAATGCTGATTTTAGTTGTTTCAGCAGTCGGTCATCCTGGTTGAATTAGGACTACAAGGTCTGTCTAGTCTTTTTTTTCTCCCTGTGAATTCCAATGTCAAGACAGTTTTCAAAGCCTATCCTGTGCTGCTTTACATCATCTAACATCTATCTGTGCCCTTTGGGGGTTAGAAGTGGACTTGCACCTTTTGTTGTTGTTGTTCAGTTTTTGAGGCTTTTGTTGTGCTGCTTTGGGGTGTTCTGTGTATAAGCACCTCAGGAAGGAGCCCTGGACAGAGGCTTGTTCATGCACAGAAGTAGGAGAACCCTTCTCTAGGTCTCCTTAATGGGCTTCTTCTCAACTTCTTGCCTCTGTCCTAGAGCCAGAATGATAGGGCTTCTCAAGGAGGGTTAGTTGCCCATGCCACTGCCACAGCAAGAGAGAGGGAAAAAATGGACATTTCTCCCTTACAACTCTGAAACCCAGAGACCCATTTTCCGAGTTCCTTGATCTACACAGACAGGGCTTCTCTGGGAGTTTTAGCTATCCACACTGCACTGCCACAGCTCACTGTGTGCCTACCCTCAGATCTCTCTCTCTCTCCCCCCTGCCTCTCTCTCTCTCTTTTTCACACACACACACACACACACACACACACACACAAAGAAAACTCACTCCCATGTGGGCCCCTTTCTCCAAGTTTCATTCTGCATTTGTTTACTTTTCAGAGTGCACAGGTAGTTGCTTTTTATATTTATTCTGGAGTGTTTAGTTATAACCAGCAATAGAGATAAGCTATAGTAGAGTCCTCCATCTTGGCTGGCACTGGAGTCTACTTCTTCTTCTTCTTTTTTTTTTTTTGGAGATAGGGTCTCACTTTCTTACCCAAGCTGCAGTGCGGTGGCACTATCACTGCAGCCTCAGTTTCCCAGGCTCAAGTGATCCTCTAGCTTCAGCCTCCTGAGAGGCTGAGATGTCAGTGCACACCACTGCTTTTACTAGTTTATTTTTTGTTTTTGTTTTTTTGAAAAAGAGTTTTGTTCTTGTTGCCCAGTCTGGAGTGCAATAGTGGAATCTCGGCTCACTGCAACCTCTGCCTCCTGGGTTCGAGTGATTCTCCTGCCTCAGCCTCCCAAGTAGCTGGGATTACAGGCGCCTGCCACCATGCCCAGCTAATTTTTTGTATTTTTAGTAGAGATGGGATTTCACCACATTGGCCAGGTTGATCTTGAACTCCTGATCTCGAGTGATCCACCTTCCTTGGCCTCCCAAAGTGCTGGGATTACAGGCGTGAGCCGCTGCTCCTGGCCCACTAATTTATTTTTTATAGAGACTGGGTCTTGCTTTGTTGCCCAGGCTGCTCTTGAACTCCTGGCCTCAAGCTAGCCCCTCATCTTGGCCTCCCAAAATGTTAGAGTTACAGGGTGAGCTGCCATGTCCAGCTTATTTCTTAAACGAGTCATTAAATGTATGTCTCTTTGACTATACTGAATATCAGCAGGGACAATTTTGGTTTTGTTTATTTTGTGTTTGTTTTATTTTATTTTATTTATTTTGAGATGATGTCTTGCTTTGTCACCCTGGCTGGAGTGCAGTGATGTGATCTTGGCTCACTGCAATATCTGCCTCCCTGGTTCAAGTGATCCTCCTGTCTCAGCCTCCCAAGTAGCTGGATTATAGGCATGTGCCAGAACTCCCACCTGTTTTATATTTTTAGTAGAGATGGGGTTTTGCTATGTTGGTCAGGCTGGTCTTCAACTCCTAACCTCAGGTGATCTGCCTGCCTCAGTCTCCCATAATGCTAGGATTACAGGCATGAGCCACCGTACCCGGCCTAGTTTTGTTTATTATTGTACCCAATGCCTAACACAGTTCTTGGCATACACTAAGTGGCCAATAAATATTTATGGAATAGATGAATGAATAGATGCTTTTCAAACCTCATCCCGCATGACATTTTTGCAGCATTCTACACTATATGTTGTTCCCACCTCCTGGACTCTTTCTTCCCTAAATTTTCATATTCTACTTATTTCCCAACTTCTGTAGGCTTTCTTTACAGGCAAGCTGCTACTTTTTTATGAATCTTTCAGCTTCAGAAATTGCTGTGAAAAGGGGAACACCTACATAGTCACCCACATAGGCACAAGTACAAACTTAGAGAATAATTAATGTTCAGTCACCATTTTCTCATCAGAGAAGAGAGTGGATACAGTCCTTAGTATCTGTAGAGAATTTGTTCCAGGATCCCATGTGGACACCAAAATCCATAAATCCTCAGGTCCCTTATATATAGTGATACAGTATTTGCATATAATCTATGCACATCCATATACTTTAAATCATCTTAGATTACTTGACCGGGCGCAGTGGCTCATGCCTGTAATCCCAGCACATTGGGAGGCTGAGGCGGATGGATCACAAGGTCAGGAGTTTGAGACCAGCCTGGCCAACATGGTGAAACCCCATCTCTACTAAAAATAAATAAATAAAAAAAAACTAGCCGGGTGAGGTGGCGTGTGCCTGTAGTTCCAGCTACTCAGGAGTGTGAGGCAGGAGAATTGCTTGAACCCAGGAATCGGAAGTTTCAGTGAGCCGAGATCACACCACTGCACTCCAGCCTAGGCGACAGAGTGAGACTCCGTCACAAAAAAAAAAAATTAATTTGCATGATGTGGCCCAGTGGTTAGTCTTCTGGAAAATAAAGACCCATTTTCAGAACATTGCTTTGAATGTATCCACATGTGATCGTAAAGTAATTATTTAAAAAATTTATAAATATTTATTTATTTTATTTATTTGTTTATTTGAGACAAAGCCTCACTCTGTTGCCCAGCCTGGAGTGCAGTGGTATGATCTTGGCTCACTGCAACTTCTGCCTCTGGGGTTCAAGTGACTTTCCTGCCTCAGCCTCCCAAGTAGATGCGATTACAGGCACCTGCCACCACACCCAGCTAATATTTTGTATTTTTAGTAAAGATGGGGTTTCACCACATTGGTAAGGTTGGTCTTGAACTCCTGACCTTGTGATCTGCCTGCCTCGTCCTCCCAAAGTGCTAGGATTACAGGGATGAGCTTCTCCGCCAAGCCTCTGTTCAGCCTCTTTAGGAGACTCTGACTTATACATGACAGCAGGGAGAAGAGAGACTTTGAAGCTTCCTTGGTGTCATCGCCAGGCAGAAAGCTTTTTTTTTTTAATTTTTTTGAGACGAGTCTCACTCTGTCGCCCAGGCTGGAGTGCAGTGGTGCCATCTCGGCTCACTGCAACCTCTACCTTCCAGGTTCAAACAGTTCTCCTGCCTCAGACTCCTGAGTAGCTGGGACCACAGGCATGTGCCACTGCGCCCAGCTAATTTTTATATTTTTAGTAGAGACAGTGTTTCACCATGTTGGCCAGGCTGGTCTCGAACTCCTGACCTAAGGTGATCCACCTGCCTCAGCCTCCCAAAGTGCTGGGATTACAGGCGTGAGCCACTATGCCTAATCAGTAATGCATTTTAGATTGACAAATTTTTTGGAATCTTAAAATCAGCCATTAAATCTAGAGAGTTTTGTCATAGATCAAGGAGGGTTCCAAAACAAATGAGTCACCCCTTTTCTTATAGAAGAAGTTTATAATAAATAAGCTTTAGATGTATCTTATGTCCAAAGAGAGCACTTGGTGTTCTATACAATATAATATCAAAATACCAATAAGGAGACAGGATTTATTGGCTTAATGTTCTCTTCAGAGCTCTTAATATTCATGTAGCATAATTATTAAAAACATGGACTCTGATGCCAAACTTCCTTGAGTTTAGCTTGGAGAGACTCTTTAACCTTGCTCTGTCTCATTGTCTTCATCTTAATGGAGTTGTGGTAAAGACTTTTTATTTATTTATATAACTGTAAGGAATATACACATTCATATGCACATATATGTATTTATTTATGTCTGTATGAAACTGACCCCATAGTCCCATAGATAGTTTTTTTTGATAAACGTAGAAATTGACCCTTCTTGTGCTGGCTTAGGCAGCACATATAGTAGAATTGAAACAACAACGAAAAAAAGAAACTGATCTTCTGGTCTTAAAGCTTGAAACTTAACCTTTATTTTATTTTATTTTATTTATTTATTTATTTTATTTTATTTTATTTTTTTGAGATGGAGTCTGTCGCCCAGGCTGGAGTACAGTGGCGCCATCTTGGCTGACTGCAAGCTCTGGCTCCCAGGTTCAAGTGATTCTCCTGGGATTACAGGTGTGCATCACCATGCTTGGCTAATTTCTTTTTTTGTTTGTTTGTTTGTTTTAGTAGAGACAGGGTTTCACCATGTTGTCCAGGCTGGTCTCGAACTATTGACCCCAGGTGGTCCACCTGCCTCAAACTCCCAAAGTGCTGGAATTGCAGGTGGGAGCCACTGCACCCGGCCACATTTGTTTTATCTGAGTTCTCAGGAAACTACCTTCAGGCCTCTCCAAAAAAAGTATCAAAAAACTGAAACTCACCCACATCCAGCCAATGAGATTCGAGGACCCCTTATTCATCATGATTGCTGCCTTGCTCCTCCCTAGTTCCTGTTTTCTCTCTTTTTTTTTTCTTTCAGACAGAGTCTCACTCTTGTTGCTTAGGCTGGAGTGCAATGGCATGATCTCAGCTCATGCAACCTCCCCCTCCTGGGTTCAAGCGATTCTCCTGCCTCAGCCTCTGAGTAGCTGGGATTATAGGCACTGCTATACCCGGCTAATTTTTGTATTTTTAGTAGAGACGCGGTTTCACCAAGTTGGCCAGACTAGTCTCGAACTCCTGACCTCAGGTGATCTGCCCACCTCAGTCTTGAAAAGTGTGTGAGCCCCCCACTCCCCCTTGTTTTCTTTTACATTGTTACATTTCTTTTCGCTATATAAACTCCTGGTTACAGTCAGTCTGGGAGTTAGATTTGAGACTGAATTCCCAATTCCTTGGCTGGAGCACCCAATTAAAGGCTTCTTCCTTGTCAATAATTGTGGTCTCAGTGATTGGCTTTCTGTGCAGAGAGCAGCAGGACTTAGACTGAACCCCTGGTGTTTTGGTAATGAATACACTCTCATGTAGAGCATTTAGAATAGTCTAAGGACATGGCAAGCACTATGCATGTTAATTATTGTTTATCTTTTTTTGAGATGGAGTTTCGCTCTTGTTACCCAGGCTGGAGTGCAATGGCGCGATCTCAGCTCACCGCAACCTCCGCCTCCTGGGTTCAGGCAATTCTCCTGCCTCAGCTTCCTGAGTAGCTGGGATTACAGGCACGTGCCACCATGTCCAGCTAATTTTTTGTATTTTTAGTAGAGACGGGGTTTCACCATGTTGACCAGGATGGTCTCGATCTCTTGACCTTGTGATCCACCCGCCTCAGCCTCCCAAAGTGCTGGGATTACAGGCTTGAGCCACTGTGCCTGGCCCTAATTATTGTTTATTTTTACAAATCAACCTTAATATTATCCAGGCATGGTAGCTCACACCTGTAATCACAGCACTTTTGGAGGCCGAGGCAGGTGGATCACTTGCAACCAGGAGTTTGAGACCAGCCTGGCCAACATGGAAAAACCTCGTCTCTACTAAAAATACAGAAATTAGCTGGGCCTCATGTGGGCGACAGTAATCCCAGCTACTTGGGCAGCTGAGGAGGAGAAACATTTGAACCTGGGAGGCAGTGATTGCCATGAGCTGAGATCGTGCCACTGTGCTCCATCTTGGGTGACAGAGTGAGGCTTCATCTCAAAAACAAACAAACAAATCAACCTTAATATCATTCCTCAAATACTTACTAGTTCTAAATATTTTATCATGAAAGAATATTAAAAGTCCGAGCTCAGTGGCTCACGCCTGTGATCCCAGCACTTTGGGAGGCCAAGGAGGGTGGATCATCTGAGGTTGGAAGTTTGAGACCAGCCTGGTCAACATGGAGAAACCCCGTCTCTACTAAAAATACACAAGTACCTGGGCATAGTGATCCATGCCTGTAATCCCAGTTACTCGGGAGGCTGAGGCAGGAGAATTGATGGAACCTGGGAGGCGGAGGTTGCAGTAAGCTGCGATCGCGCCATTGCACTCCAGTCTGGGCAACAGAGTGAGACTCTGTCTCAAAAAAAAAAAAAGTATTTAAATTAAAATGTTTATATCATGATTATATAAATCTTTTGTTTCTTTTTGTAAATAGGTTTCTTGACCTATAAAAAGAGCTGTTTGCTCAAGAGAAGAAACCTCCAGCCAGGCACGGTGGCTCATGCCTGTAATCCCAGCACTTTGGGAGGCCAAGGCAGGCATATCACCTGAGGTCAGGAGTTTGAGAACAGCTTGGCCAACATGGCTAAATCCCGTTTCTACTAAAAATACAAAATTAGCTAGGCATGGTGGAGTGCTCCTGTAATCCCAGCTACTCAGGCGGCTGAGGCAGGAGAATGGCTTGTACCTGGGAGGTGGAGGTTGCAGCGAGCTGAGATTGCGACGCTGCACTCCAGCCTGGGTGACAGAGGGAGACTCCGTCTAAAACAAAAAGAAAAGAAAAGAAACTTCTAATTTTCAAATTTGTTTAGATCCAGGAATAGGCCAATTTGAAAAATCTTAAAAAATATTAACTATCCAGGCCATAGTATTCTTCACAAAATGGCTCTAAGAGGCAGCAATACTAAACATGAATTTATGAACATAAGTACTGCTTTTTTCCCCCTTAGTTTGATTTAAATTTAATATTTTCCCACAATGGAAAACGATGTACAATAAAGAGATAAACTGGAAAGAATAAGAAAATGGAAACAAGATGTCATTTTTTTTTTACTACCCAACAGATTTACCATATGTTTTAAAATGATGTTTGGCCATCTACAGTAAATGAAACAAAATGCTTTTTAAAATAATGTCACACTTTAAACTATTTTTACTACCAAACTCTCCCTCTCCTGTGAAATATCCATCTTACTAAGCAAAGGTTTATTTAAGCTCCACTTACATCTATGTTGTTTTTAGCTCATTTCCTTTTTTAAAAAGCAATTGGTGAGTTTATTTCCCAGTTTAGCTGTTATAATAAAATATAAAAGACATTTCTGTTTTGGCCTCTAGTATGGCATTATCAAAAGCTATGAAACTCACAGCAAAATATAGGACAGTGTAAAATTAGAAGCTGCTGGGGTTTCTTTAGCAGCAGTTGCTGCTCTTGCAGTTGTTTTCCCCTCTTGCCACCCACACAAATCTGAAAGTCACCTCTGTGTACCAGACAGCAAACCCCAAGTGTATTTTTTAAATAACAGCTTTATTATTGACATTGCACAGACTTCACCCTTTTAAAGTACACAATTTGATGGGTTTTAGTATATTCACACAGTTGTGTAATCATTACCATTGTCTGTTTAGAACGTTTTCTTCTCTCAAAAACAAAAACAAAAAACCTCCATACCCTTTAGCAGTTATTCCCCATTCCCTCCTTCCCCCAGGACCTGGCAATCACTAATCTACATTCTGTTCCTGTGGACTTGCCTATTCCAGATATTTCATATACATGGAATCATAATTACATGGCCTTTGTGACTGGCTTCTTTTGCTGCTGCTGCTGCTTTTTTAAAATTTTTCTTGTAGAGACAGGGTCTCACCATGTTGCCCAGGCCAGTTTCAAACTCCTGGGCTCCAGGTGCTGCCCAGCGCCCAGGGTGTGTGCTGCTGGGCGGAGAGGCCTGGCCCGTATTCTCTCCTCCTTCCTCCCCACCTCCAGCCGCTGGCAGGACCTTTCTCTCACCGCCGTTGGGACCCCGTGTCATCGCCAAGGCCAAGCATAATGGCCTTCAAACAGGGAGGTGACGGAATTAAGCCACCCCCAATCACTAGAAGATTTGGAACCTCACTGAACATTGGTATTGGTGGCTTGCTAAATGTTGGGAAATCTACTTTCTTTGATGTATTAACCAAGTCAGGCTTCAGAAGAAAACTTCCCATTCTGCACCATTGATCCTAATGAGAGCAAAGTACCTGTGCCAGGTGAAAGGTTTGACTTTCTTTGCCAGTACCACAAACCAGCAAGCAAAATTCCTGCCTTTCTAAATTGCTGGCCTTGTGAAAGGAGCTCACAGTGGGCAGGACCTGGGGAATGCTTTTATAAAAATCTCACGTAAGTGCTTGTGATGGCATCTTTCATCTAACATGTGCCTTTGAAGATGGTGATATCACCCATGCTGAAGGAAGTTAGATCCTGCTGGAGATACAGAAATAATACATGAAGACCTTCAGCTTAAAGTTGAGGAAATGATTGGGCCCATTACGGATGAACTTGAAAATGTGGCTGTGAGAGGAAGAGGTAAAAAATTAAAACCTCTTTGGGAGGCCAAGACGGGCAGATCACGAGGTCAGGAGTTCAAGACCAGCCAGGCCAATATGGTGAAATCCTGCTCTATTAAAAATATTAAAATTAGCTGGGCAAGGGGGTGCACACCTGTAATCCCAGCTACTTGGGAGGCTGAGGCAGGAGAATTGCTTGAATCTGGGGGGCAGAGGTTGCAGTGAGCCAAGATCATGTCACTGCACTCCAGCCTGGGTGACACTGACAGAAGGAGACATCTCAAAAAACAAAACAAACGCCTAAAACCTGAATATGATATAATGTGCACAGTAAAACCCTGGGTAATAGATCAAAAGAAACCTGTTTGCTTCTATCATGACTGGAATGACAAAGAGATTGAAGTGTTGAATAAACACTTATTTTTGACTTCAGAACCAATGGTCTACTTGGTTAATCTTCCTGAAAAACACTACTTTAGAAAGAAAAACAAGGCCAGGTGCAGTGGCTCACGCTTGTAATCCTAGCACTTTGGGAGGCTGAGGAGGGCAGATCACATGAGGTCAAGAGTTTGAGACCAGCCTGACCAATATGGTAAAACCCTGTCTCTACTAAAAATACAAAGATTAGCTAGGCATGGTGGTAAAGGCCTGTAGTCCCAGTTACTGGGCAGCTGGGACAGGAGAATTGCTTGAACCAGGGAGATAGACGTTGCAGTGAGCCAAGATTATGCCATTGCACTCCAGCCTGGGCAACAGAGTAAGGCTGCGTCTCAAAAAAAACAAAAAACCAACAAAAAACCCAAAATGGTTGATAACAAGTAAAGAGTGGGTGGACAAGTATGACCCAGGTGCTTTTGTCATTCCATTCCTTTTAGTGGGGCCCTGGCAAGAATTGAGTGCTGAGGAGAGACTGAAGTATCTGGAAGCGAACATAACACAAAGTGCTTTGCCAAAGATCATTAAGGCTGGGTTTGCAGCACTCCACCTAGAATACTTTTTCACTGCAGGCCCAGATGAAGTGTGTCCATGGACCCTCAGGACAGGGAGTAAGGCTCCTCCGGCTGCAGGAAAGATTCACACGGATTTTGAAAAGGGATTCATTATGGTTGAAGTAATGAAATACGAAGATTTAAAGGGGAAGGCTCTGAAAATGCAGTCAAGGCTACTGGAAAGTACAGACAACAAGGCAGAAATTATATTGTTGAAGATGGAGTTGTTATCTTCTTCTACTTTAACACACCTCAACAACCAAAGAAGAAATAAAACTAAGTTATTGCTCAGATAAACATACAACTTCCCAAAGGCATATGATTTTTTAAAATTAAAATTTCTGAAAACTGATGGGACAAATGAAGTTGGGGAGATGGGAATCTTCAACAAATCATTATTATTTGTTTTAAAATTAAAATACCGTGTGCCTCCAGTGAAATGCAAGTTCATGAAATGTGAACAGCTTTGCATTTCACGTGATGAAGACCCTACTCCAAGTTGTAGAAGCTTTTTAGGAACCATGTTACTCTCGGAATACTTTATTAATCTCTGTCCTGTAGGCCAAGTCTGACACATTTGACAGTGAGGACAATGTGGCTTGCTCCTTTTTGAATTTACAGATAACACATGTTTTACAGTACTCCAGATATCCTCACCCAATAAAACATTTGACAGAAAAAATCCAAAACAAACAAAAATCCTGCTCTCAAGCAATCCTCCTGCCTCAGCCTCCCAAAGTGCTGGGATTACAGGCGTCTGCCACCATGCCCAGCTAATTTTTGCATTTTTAGTAGAGATGGGGTTTTACCATGTTGGCCAGGATGCTTTCGTTCTCTTGACCTCATGTGATCCACGCACCTCAGCCTCCCAAGTGCTAGGATTACAGGTGTGAGCCACTATGCCGGGCCAGGTTTTGTCTTAATATTGGGTCATAAGAGTTTTTTTAGAATATATTCTGAATACAAGTCCCATATCAGATATATGATTTGCAAATATTTTCTCCTATTCATGGGTACTTGTACTTTCTTGTTGGTATTTTTTGAAGCACTAAAATTTTTACTTTTCATAAATTCCAGTTTATCTATTTATGTCTTTGGTTGCTTGTGCTTTTAATATTGTATCTGAGAAACCATTCTCTAACCCAAGAAAATTTACTTTGGGGTTATGGTGGCTCACACCTGTAATCTCAGCACTTTTGGGAGGCTGAGACTTGAGGTCAGGAGTTGAAGATCAGCCTGGGCAAAATAGTGAGACCCTGCCTCAAAAAAAAAAAAATTAGAAAGTAGCCAGGCATGGTGGTGTATATCTGTGGTCCCAGCTACTCAGGAGGCTGAGGTGGGAGGCTCGCTTGAGCCCAGGAGATGGAGGCTGTAGTAAACCATGTTCACACCTCTGTACTTCAGCCTTGGTGACTGAGTGGGACCCTGTCTCCAATCAATCAATCAATCAATCAATCAATATTTAATCCAGAAACTCCCTGAACTCAGTTCTTTTAAAAAAACAAAAAATAGGCCCGGCACAGTGGCTCACACCTATAATCCCAGCACTTTGGGAGGCCAAGGCGGGTGGCTCACTAGGTCAAGAGATCGAGACCATCCTGGTCAACATGGTGAAACCCCATCTCTACTAAAAATACAAAAATTAAGTGGGCATGGTGGTGCACGCCTGTAGTCCCAGCTACTCGGGAGGCTGAGGCGGGAGAATTGCTTGAACCCAGGAGGCAGAGGTTGCAGTGAGCCGAGATTGCGCCATTGCACTCTAGCCTGGGTAACGAGAGCAAAACTCCGCCTCAAAAAAAACAAAAACAAAAACTTTAAAGTTTACTTACATGCTTTTTCTATAAGTTTTACAGTTTTCATTCTTACATTTAAGTCTGTGATCCATTTTGTGTTAGTTTCTATGTATGGTGTGACATAGGAGTCCAAATTAATTTTTTTGTAAGTCAGTTGTCCTAGCACCATATAATGAAAGACTGTCTCTTTCTTGCTGAATTTTCTTGGCATCTTTGTCAAAAATCAGTTCACCATGAATGTAAGGGTTTATTTCTGGGCTCTAATTCTATTGCATTGATCTATATGAATGTTCTTATACCAGTCTTATACACTGTCTTGATTGCGGTAGCCTTGGGTTTGATGTGGTTCAGCTTTGTGTCCCCATCCAAATCTCATCTTGAATTGTAATCCCCATTATCACTGTAATCTCCATTATCACTGTAATCCCCATGTGGAGGTCATTGAATCATGGAGGTGTTTCCCTATGCTGTTCTCTTGACAGTGAGTTCTCACATGATCTGATTGTTTTTTTTTTTTTTTTTTTGAGATGGAGTTTCACTTTTGTTACCCAGGCTGGACTGCAATGGTGCCATCTCGGCTCACCGCAACCTCCACCTCCTGGGTTCAGGCAATTCTCCTGCCTCAGCCTCCTGAGTAGCTGGGATTACAGGCACGCGCCACCATGCCCAGCTAATTTTTTTTTGTATCTTTAGTAGAGACGGGGTTTCACCATGTTGACCAGGATGGTCTCGATCTCTTGACCTCGTGATCCACCCCTCTTGGCCTCCCAAAGTGCTGGGATTACAGGCTTGAGCCACCGCGCCCGGTCAATCTGATGGTTTTATAAGGGGCTCTTTCCCCTTTCTCTTGGCACTTCTTCCTGCTGCCTTGTGAAGAAGGTGCCTTGCTTCCCTTTCATCTTGATTGTAAGTTTCCTGAGGCCTCCCCAGTCATGCTGAACTGTGAGTCAATTACATTTCTTTCCTTTACAAATTACCCAGTCTCAGGAAGCTATTTATAGCAGTATGAAAATGGACTAATATAGCGCTGCTTTGAAATCGGGAAGTGCCAGTCCTTCAACTTTGTTCTTTCTCAAGATTATTTTGGCTATTTTGTGTCCCTTGTATTTCTTTCACTATTCTCCCTTTTGTAGTTTTTAACTGAGCATTTTCATATGACTTCATTTTGCTCTCCTTTTTATTATTTTCTTAGCATATTCATTGTAGTTCTTTTTTCCTTTTTGACAACCTTTTTCACTGGTTGCTCTAGGTTCCCTTGGTTTTTTGTTTGTTTGTTTTTAGAGACAGGATCTCACTGTGATACCCAGGCCTGAGTGCAGAGCTGTGAACATGCTTCACAGCAGCCTCTACTTCCTGGGCTCAAGCAGTCTCTCCCACCTCAGCCTTCCAGATAGGTGGGACTACAGGCACAAGCCATCACACCACACTAATTTGGTTGTTGTTGTTGTTTTAGTTTATTGCAGAGAGGAAGTCTCACCATGTTGCCCAGTCTGGTCCCAAATTGCTGGCCTCAATCAGTTCTCCCACCTCAGCCTCCCAGAGTGTTGGGATTAGAGACATGAGCCACCATGCCCAACCAACTCTTGTATTTTATCTGAATTTTAGGATTGGCTTGACAATTTCTGCAAGAAAGAAAACTGGGTCTTTGATAGGGTTGCCTTGAGGCTGGGCATGGTGGCTCATGCCTGTAATCATAGCACTTTGGGAGGCCAAGGTGGGCAGATCACCTGAGGTCAGAAGTTTGAGACCAGCCTGGGTAACATAGTGAAACCCTGTTACTATTAAAAATGCAAAAATTAGCTGAATTTGATGGCGCAAGCCTGTAATCCCAGCTACTCAGGAGGCTGAGGCACTAGCATCTCTTGAATCCCAGGAAGTGGAGGTTGTAGTGAACTGAGACCGTGCCACTGCAGTCCAGCCTGGGCGACAGAGCGAGACTCTGTCTCAAAAAAATCATACTGTGCCCTATAAATAAGTGCAATTATTATGTGTCAAAAATAAAAATTATATTAGAACTAATAAACAAGAACAGCAATGTTATAGGGTATAAATCAACGAACAAAAACTAATCATATTTCTCGCTCAGTGGCATGAGCCCAGGAGTTCAAGACCAGCCTGGCCAACATGGTGAAACCCCATCTCTACTAAAAATACAAAAAATTAGCCAGGCATAGTGGTGGGCACCTGTAATCCCAGCTACTCAGGAGGCTGAGACAGGAGAATCACTTGTACCCAGGAGGCAAAGGTTGCAGTGAGCCGAGATTGTGCTATTGCACCCCAGCTGGGCAACAAGAGGAACACTCCGTCAAAAAAAAAAAAAAAAAAAATTGGCTGGGTGCAGTGGCTCATGCCTGTAATCCCAGTACTTTGGGAAATCCCAGTACTTTGGAAGGCCAAGGCAGGCAGATCACGAGGTTAAGAGATCGATACCATCCTGGACCAACATGGTGAAACCCTGTCTCTACTAAAACTAAAAAAATCGGTGGCGTGTGCCTGTAGTCCCATTTACTTGGGAGGCTGAGGCAAAATAATTGCTTGGGAGGCAGAGGTTACAGTGAGCTGAGATCACTCCACTGCACTCCAACCTGAGAGACAGAGTGAGACTCTGTCTCAAAAAAAAAAAAAAGAATTTTTTAAAAAATGTAATACATGTATCAGAACATCACACTGAGGCCAGGTGTGGTGGCTCACACCTGTAATCCTAATGCTTTGGGAGCCTGAGGCAGTTTGATCACTTGAGGTCAGGAGTTCAAGACCAGCCTGGTCAATACAGTGAAATCCCGTCTCTACTAAAAAAAAAAAAAAAAAAAAAAAAAGAAGAGGAAATTGGCAGCATGGGGACAGGGAGGAACAGTTGGGGAATGGGGGTATTGTTTAAAAAAAATCTGGTCTGCTTTAACTGAAGGGGAATCAGAAGATTGAAAGCTGTTTGGGAAAACCAGAACCATCAGGGATGGAGGGAGAAGGAAAATCTGGGGTGGGGGGAGATTCTTTTTGGCAGCTGGGGTGAAGGGACTGCTTTCTCCCTGCTAGGATTCCCCCCAGCCTCTCTGGTCAGGCAGGAAGGGGGCAGCCTGCAAGCTCCAGTGCAGATGGAGGGTTGCTAGATACTCCAGGCAGGGGACCAGAAGGGGCTCACGAAGGCTTGTCCTCCAGAGAGATGACTGCACTGCCCCCCAACTTCTCTGTCTGGGTGCAGCGGCCCTTGACTTCCTCATAGCAATTTGCTTGTAATTCATGCTAGATCCCTGTCAGCTTCTTTTTGATGGTGTCCTTGGAGCTGGCATTGATTATTTTGCTCTTAAGACGTGCAGACTCAGAGGACCAGAAAATAGACATCAGGTCCTCCTTGTTGCTCTCCTTGGTCTCACAGGTTGTGCCATAGAGGGCATAGGCAGTCCTTATCCTGCAGCATCTTGACAAAGGTAGTGTAGGGACTGTCGGCTGTCTGGCCCACATCAGCTACCAGGATCTCCTTGCCCTTCTCAAGGATGAGGTTCTTGAACTCACTCAGGACAATCGCCCTCTTGCGCTTCTTCACCTCCTCTGGCATCAAAGACTTACGCACCTTCATGTCGTTGAATACCTTGATACCATCAGAGACAGCCACACTGGGATTCACCTTTCCGGAAGCAAAAACGAGAGCCATGGAGAACCTCAGACAACCAGAGTGCTGCGGCTGCTAATGGGACCTGAGGGAACCTCAGCCATGATCTTTAAAGACTGTTTTATACTCTGGAGAAATGCATTCTGTTGTTTATATTTATTGAAACTGTAATTTCAAGGTCTTTAGGCAACCATACTAATATTATTTTGTAATCAACTTTTCATGTAGAATTGGAATAAAATTTGGTGAAGTTTTTTTTTTTTTTTTTTTCCAGACAGAGTCTCACTCTGTCACCCAGGCTGGAGTGCAGTGACACAATCTCGGCTCACTGCAGCCTCTGCCTCCCAGGTTCAAGTGATTCTCATGCCTGAGCCTCCCAAGTAGCTGGGACTACAGGCGTGTGCCACCACATGTGGCTAATTTTTGTTTTTTTAGTAGAGATGGGGTTTCACCATGTTGACCAGGCTGGTCTCGAACTCCTGACCTCAACTGATCCACCTGCCTTGGTCTCCCAAACTGCTGGGATTACAGGCATGATCCACCACGCTTGGCCTTGGTGAAGTATTTTTTTCCTTCTTTTTTAAAAAAATAAAACCAACAAAGTCAAAAGTTGTGTTTTTTTTTCTTTTCTTTTTTTTTTTTTTGACAGAGTCTTGCTGTGGCAAGATAGTGCAGTGGCGTGATCTCGGCTCACTGCAACCTTCGCCTGCCGGGTTCAAGCGATTCTCCTGCCTCAGCCTCCTGAGTAGCTGGAACCACAGGTGCCCACCACCACAACCAGCTAATTGTATTTTTAGTAGAGATAGGGTTTCACCGTGTTGATCAGGCTGGTCTCAAACTTCTAGCCTCAAGTGATCCACCCTCCATGACCTTCCAAAGTACTGAGATTACAGGCATGAACCACCACAGCCAGTCTGAAGTATTTCTATTGTCATGTTGCTAAAAAAATAGTTGGAAATGTCTAATGGACAAAAACAGTAAAGGGATTTATTGAAAGGATATTGGAGAACTCATAAAATTATCAGCAGAGCTGGAGAGTCAGGGTTTGTAAAGCATGCAACAATCAAGTGGGGCCTGAACACCCTGGAAAACAAGCCGAGGGCATGCCACCTGAATGCTCTTGCCACCTCAATATCCGGACACTTGCCACTGTTATGAAAACTGAACTCCAACTGTCCTTGGGTCAGTGTATCTCTCAGGATTTCAAGTTCTGGGCTAGGAGTGGTGGCTTGCACCTGTAAACCCAGCACTTTGGGAGGCTGAGGCGGGATAATCACTTGAGCCTAGGACAACATAGCAAGACCTTGTCTCTATTTTTTTGAGACAGAGTCTCACTCTGTCACCCAGGCTGGTGTGCAATAGCATGATAGAGATGGGGTTTCACTATATTGGCCAGGCTGGTCTTGAACTCCTGACTTTGTGATCCACCTGCCTCAGCCTCCCAAAATGCTGGGATTATAGATGTGAGCCACTGCACCTGGCCTGACCCTGCCTCTACAAAAAAAAAAAAAAAAAATTAAAAATTAGTTGGTCATTTTAGCATGTGCCTATAGTCCCAGCTACTTGGGAGGGTGAAGCAAGAGGATCACTTGAGCCCAGGGGTTCAAGGCTGCGGTGATCTATGATTGCACCACTGCACTGGGACCTGGGTGACAGACAGAAAACTTGTCTCAAAAAAAAAAAAAAAAAAAGATTTCAAGTGCTGAGAATCTGATTGGCCCACCCTAGACCATATTCCTGTACATTTGTTGCTTGGCATAGGGGATGGTGGAATAGCTAACCTTCTAGGTTTTCATAGTGGGAAGCTGGGATGTGGCTGTCACCAAGACATTCCATGCAGGATCTTCCCCAAACAGGACGAGTGATGTTGAGGAGCCAATTAAAAAAAAAAAGAAACTCATTGTCCTCTTTAGTTCATGATTACTGAAAGTTGAGACAGACATACTTGACATATTTTTTTTGTGTTAAGATTATTATTATTATACTCACAAACTCACATTTATAGTTAAATCTATTTTTCTACCTTTTCTTTATTTATATAATTATAATCAATATGTTGACAAAAATACAAAATACTCATCTAATGGATAATGTTAAAATCATCAGATATATATATATATATATATATATATATATATATTTTTTTTTTGGGACAGAGTTTCGCTCTTGTTACCCAGGCTGGAGTGCAATGGCGCAATCTCGGCTCACTGCAACCTCCGCCTCCTGGGTTCCGACAATTCTCCTGCCTCAGCCTCCTGAGTAGATGGGATTACAGGCATGCGCCACCATGCCCAGCTAATTTTTTGTATTTTTAGTAGAGACGGGGTTTCACCATGTTGACCAGGATGGTCTCGATCTCTTGACCTCGTGATCCACCTGCCTTGGCCTCCCAAAGTGCTGGGATTACAGGCTTGAGCCACCGCGCCCAGCCCAGATATATATTTTTTTACATTTTATTAGATGGAAAAAAAAGCCTGTCTTTTTCTACTTAGTTTTTTTTTTTTTTTTTTTTTTTTTTTTTTTTTTTTTGAGAAAGAGTCTCACTCTGTCGCCCAGACTGGAGTGCAGTGGCTCGATCTCCGCTCACTGCAACCTCCACTTCCCGGGTTCAAGCAATTCTTGTGCCTCAGCCTCCTGAGTAACTGGTATTACAAGTGCCCACCACCACACTGGCTGATTTTTGTATTTTTAGTAGAGTATGGGGTTTTACTGCATTGGCCAGGCTGGTCTCAAACTCCTGACCTCAGGTGATCCACCTGCCTTGGCCTCCCAAAGTGTTGGGATTACAGATGTGAGCCACTGCGCCTGGCCTCTATTTAGTATTTTGTTCCTCATTCTAAACATTTATATTTGTTTATTTTGTTTGGCATAATTCTTTTAGAGAGAAATACTTTCACCAACAATTAATAATATATGTAGAAAAATTTAATACAATTTTAAAGGTACTTGATTATAAGGGGCCACCAATACTATTAAAAATACAATATAGCTAGGCACGGTGGCTTATGCCTATAATCCTAGCACTTTGGGAGGCTTGGGTGGATTTCCTGAGCTCTGGAGTTCGAGACCAGCCTGGCCAACATGGCAAAACCCAGTTTCTACTAAAAATACAAAAAATTAGCTGAGCATGGTGGTGTGCACCTGTAGTCCCAGCTACTCAGGAGGCTGAGGCAGGAGAATCACTTGAACCCAGGAGGCAGAAGTTACAGTGAGTGGAGATCGCACCACTGCCCTCCAGCCTGGACAACAGAGCAAGACTCCATCTCAGAAAAAAAAATCTTCAAAACATTTGAATTAGAAAGCTCATGAGTTAGATATACTTTATCATGAGTTAAATATACTACTTCATAATGATCAGCCAGTTGTCACTGTGCCATTTCAATATAGAAATTTAATTTTTGAAGCTCAGTTTCAGGAGCTTAATGATCACTTTATAGGGAGAGATGAAAGTGCTAAAGTACTGCCTGAATTTACATTATATGAATGTGTAATGTCTTTCCTAATTGCATGTATTTTCTGCTTTATACTTACTACAGCATTATTGGTGTGTGTAGATGTGTTGAAATGTGCACTCTATATATTCACATACACACATATGTACAAAGAGCATCTCCCTTCCCTCCTGATATTAACTATAGTATTTTCTGTACTCTTGATGCCCTGGCATCTGGGGCCTGGCTGACTGGGGGAAAGGACTGCCCCTTTCAGGGTTAGCTAATACGTAGAGCTGGTAAAGGGCTTGCCTGAGAGCACACCGTTAGTTAATAAGGAAACCAATCAATGCAAAGCCAGTCTCCGCCAGCTGTTTCCTTCATGGAGTTTTCATTTTTAGTAGAGATGGGGTGTCACCATATTAGCCAGGCTGGCCTCGACCTCTTGACCATGTGATCCACTCACCTCGGCCTCCCAAAGAGCTGGGATTACAGGTGTAAACCACCATGCCTGGCCCATAGAAAACTCTTGACATGGTCTCCCTCTCATTCCTTCTGCTTCCTGACCAACCTGGCATGGCATGGTATGGCATACCTCCTGTTTCTAGGGATCTGTGACTATAAAATCTTCAGTCTTAATGACATTCATCTCTATGTCTGCTTGTTTCACCATACCCGATTAAAACAAATCCTGGTACATTTAAAAACACTCCTACAGAGACAAGTGTGCTGAATCTCTTATCTGTGTAACTAATGAAAATGACTATTTTGTATAGAAAGAGGAATACACCTGCAGGAGATTGGTTCCAGGACCCCCAGGGATAACAGAATCTGAGGATGCTCAAGTCTCTGATATAAAACATTGGCGTTTATGAACAATAAGGGTCTTGCTCTGTTGCCCAGGTTGGAGTGTAGTGACGTGATCATGGTTCACTACATCCTTGAACTCCTAGGTGCCAGAGATCCTTCTGCCTCAGCTTCCCAAGTAGTTAGACTACTTTTTTGGGGCGGGAGGGGACAGGGTCTCACTGTTGCCCAAGCTGGAATGCAGTGGCATGGTCTTGGTTCCTTGCAACCTCCACCTCCTGGGTTCAAGAGATTCTTGTGCCTCAGCCTCCAAAGTAGCCGGGACTACAGGCATGCACCACCATTCCCAGCTAATTTTTGTTTTGTTTTTTTTTAGATGGAGTCTTGCTCTGTCATCAGGCTGGAATGCAGTGGTGTTATCCTGGCTCACTGCAACCTCCATCTCCCAGGTTCAAGCAATTCCCCTGCCTCAGCCTCCCAGGTAGCTGGGACTACAGGCGTGCACCACCACACCTCGCTATTTTTTTTGTATTTTAGTAGAGAGGGGTTTCACCATGTTGGTCAGGATGGTCTCGATCTTCTGACCTTGTGATCCACCTGCCTCAATCTCCCAAAGTGCTGGGATTACAGGTGTGAGCCACTGTGCCTGGCCCTGTTAATAGTTTTATGTATTACCTTCCATATCTTTATCTATGCATATACAAATATGTCCTCTGTCACCCATTTTGTACATATTTTTAATTATATAATTTATTTTTAAAAAATTCTTTTCATAGAATATATTTTTACAGTAAAGATTCCCACAGTGGGAAAATAACGATTTATTACTTTTATATTTGTGGACAGATTGTTTTAGAACAAGTAAAACAGACTTGAGAATTAAGTCTCAGTTTGGAATTTATAATATTTTTATGCATCTACAAGGGGGACCTAGTCCTTAAATGGAAGCTTTTTAAGCTTTTCTTCACAGGATTTAGAAATTCATAGTGTGAGAAATCAGCATTTCCTAATTTTAAACTTTCCCTAGTATATGTAATCATCAGTAGCTGGTATCTACTGAACAAAAAGGGAAGTTTTTGAAAATTAAACACTGGCTAATTGTCTGCAAAGTTTTTATTCATGAATTAACAGTATTTGCCTTTGTCCATTATTCCCAGGGCAAATATAGAAGCAGTTTGGTCATGTACTGATAGTAATAAAGGTGGATTCTCTTTAAGAGATTCATCAGTCCAGGCACGGTGGCTCACACCTGTATTCCCAGCACTTTGAGAGGCTGAGGCAGTCAGATCACTTGAGGCCAGGTGTTAGTTAAGAGACCAGCCTTGCTCACATGGTGAAACCTTGTCTATACTAAAAATACAAAAATTAGCTAAGTTTGGTGGGGCATGCCAGTAGTCTCAGCTACTCAGGAGGCTGAGGCAGGAGAATCACTTGAATATGGGAGGCAGAGGCTGCAGTGAGCTGAGATTGCACCACTGCACTCCAGCCTGGGTGACAGAGTGAGACTCTATCTCAAAAACAAAAACAAAAAACCCCCAACTGAACAAAAAAGGTAAAGGCTTGTATATAATTTTTAGTTATATGTGAGTATTTTGAGGGGGTGAGTGACAACCCCATTAGCTCATCAGAATATGGAACTCAGTCTCACAATTTCTTCCTTCCTTCCTCCCTCCCTCCCTCCCTCCCTTCCTTCCTTCCTTCCCTCCCTCCCTCCCTCTCTCTCTCTTTCTTTCTTTTTTTGAGATGAAGTCTTGCATGATCGCCTGGGCTGGAATGCAGTGGCGTGCGTGATCTCGGCTCACTGCAACCTCCACCTCCTAGGATCAAGCCTCTGCTTCCTCTACCAGAGGAATGTCAGGCAGATCTGGCCACTCCTTGGTGAAATGCTGAGGAGGGGCTGATGGACAAACTCTTTCTTTTTCCTCATTTCTTCTTCTTTTTTCTTAACAGGGTTATCTTTAATTTCCTCATCCCAGTTATATTCTCCTCCCCCTGAGTCTTCCTCCTCCTCATCAGTTTGAAATGGCTCTAATGCTGAATGCACTGTTGCCCAAACTGACCATACTGGGATTGGAATATATTCACCTCCTTCTTTATATGCCTTTTTTATAGTGGTACCCACTGTTTCCCATTCTTCTATGTCCAGAGTTCCCGGCTCAGGAAACTGGGGGCAATATTTTTCAACTGCATTAAAAAGCTGTGTGATGCAGCTAGTACTAACTTTAACTCCTCCTCTTCTAAGCAAACAATGAAGCAAGCTAAGACAGGCTTCATGTTTGCTTGAAGCTTGTCCCATTGTGACCCTGACCTTCCGAGCTCCCCCTGCTTACCCTGGGAGATTTTTTCAAGAGTTCTGGGGTGTCCTTCAGCTTAAATTAGCTTATTCTTACTCCGTCGCTCAGGTGACTCTTTGTCTGAGTTCGAGCCCCATGTTGGGCACCACTTGCCAAGACCAGCTGGGTCATAGAAACCCCAACCCAGGCGGTGCTGAAGGAATTAAGAAACAGAAACAAAGATAGAGCGCAAAAGCGGGAAACAGAGTGGGACCATCAGGGGACTGACAGCATTTCCCAGCTGAAAGCCCAGAGCAGACTCTAACCTCTGTATTTACTCTTTGTGAACAAGTGACCATGTTTACTTAGCAGTCGTTCAGGGTTTCTTCACAGAATAAAGATAGACTAAACAGGCAGATAGTGCCTGTTCACTGCTAAAATAGAAATAAGCTAGAAAGCACTCTTTGTGAGTCTGAAATGGGGACAAGGTCATCTATCCTGTATTTTGGAACTGGTTTAAGCTCGTGCATGACCGGTACATATTGCCTACTATTCTAAGCAGTTTTCTGCCTGGGGATGGCTCAGTGTTCCTTGCCATCGCCTCTCAGCAAACAACATATGCTCCATCATATACATGTCAAGACCTTCTCCCAAAACTTGTCTCTATCAAAAATATAAAAAATTAGCAGGGTATGGTGGCAGATGTCTGTAATCCCAACCACTCAGGAGGCTAAGGCAGGAGAATTGCTTGAACCCAGGAGGCGGAGGTTGCAGTGAGCTGAGATTTTGCCACTGCACTCCAGCCTGGCGACAGAGCGAGACTCTGTCTCAAAAACAAAACAAAACAAAACAAAACAAAATCATAAAACAAAACCTTGCAATGTGGCTACTCTGGATGGATTTGCTGTAAGTGTAAAATACACATCAGATTTCTAAGACTTAGAGCGTAAAAGAGCATGAAAAATAAAAGAGCATAAAAGATAATGTAAACTATCTCACCAGTAATTTTTTAATTCATTATATGCTGCAGTATATTGGGTTAAATAAAGTATGTTGTTAAATTAATGTTAGCCGGGCATGGTGGCACATGCCTGTAGTCCCACGCTGCTGGGGAGGCTGAGGTAATTTTTAAAGTGAATTTTGGTTGGGGTGGTGGCTCATGCCTGTGATCCCAGCACTTTGGGAGGCCGAGGTGTGTAGATCACCTGAGGTTAGGAGTTTGAGACCAGCCTGCCCAACATGGTGAAACCCCATCTCTACTAAAAATACAAAAATAAGCAGGGCATGGTGGCATGTGCCTGTAATCACAGCTACTCAAGAGGCTGAGGCAGGAGAATCACTTGAACCCAGGAGGTGGAGGTTGCAGTGAGCTGAGACAGTGTCACTGCACTCCAGCCTGAGCAACAAGAGCAAAACTCTGGGAAAAAAAAAAAAAAAAAAGGCCAGGCATGGTGGCTCACGCCTGTAATCCCAGCACTTTGAGAAGCCGAGGCGGGCAGATCACCTGAGGTCGGGAGTTTGCGACCAGCCTGACCAATATGGATAAACTAAAAATACAAAATTACAAAATTAGCTGGGCATGGTGGCACATGCCTGTAATCCCAGCTACTCAGGAGGCTGAGGCAGGAGAATCACTTGAACCTGGGAGGCGGAGGTTGCAGTGAGCCAAATTCGTACCATTGCACCCCAGCCTGGGTGACAAGAGTGAAACTCCATCTCAAAACGGTAGCAGCAACAACAACAAAAACGAACAAACAAAAAAACCCCAAAACAAAAAAACCTATGTTGCTTAGGCTACAGTGCAGTCGCTATTAACAGTATTCACAGGCACAATCATGGCACGCTACAGGTGGGGACTCCTAGGCTCAAATGATTCTCCTCTTCAGACTCCCAAATAGTTGGGACGACAAGCTCTCTTGGATTTTTAAAAAAGACCTGGGTGTTTATCTGGGATGTGAGTCCCTGTTTCCTTTTACTGTTTTTAATGTGGCTGCTAAAAATTTTAAACTACACATATGGTTCACATTATATTTCTATTGGACCTTACTGCTCTGAACTAACAGATGAGGACCTTAACACTCACTTTAAAAATTACATAATGTGGCTGACACAATAGCTCAAGCCTGCAAACACAGGAATTTAGGAGGCCAAGGCAGGAGGATCACCTGAGGCCAAGAGTTCAAGACCAGCCTGGGCAAGAGAGCAAGCATCTCGGCTCTACAAAAAAAACCACAAAAATTAGCCAGGTATGGTGGTCGGTGCCTGTAGTCCCAGCTACTCGGAAGGCTGAGGTTGGAGGATCACTTGACCCCGGGAGGTTCAAGCTGCAATGAACTGTTTGTGCCACTGCACTCCAGCCTGGCTGACAGCCAGATCCTGTCTCTAAAAAAAAAAAATATGATAGGCCAGGTGCAGTGGCTCACGCCTGTAATCTCAGCACTTTGGGAGGCTGAGGCGGGTGGATCACAAGGTCAGGAGTTCAAGATCAGCCTGGCCAAGATGGTAAAACCCCGTCTCTACTAAAAATACAAAAATTAGCCAGGTGTGGTGGTGGGCGCCTGTAATCCCAGCTACCCAGGAGGCTGAGACAGAATTGCTTGAACGCTGGAGGCAGAGGTTGTAGTGAGCCAAGATCGCACCACTGTACTACAGCCTGGGTGACAAAGCGAGACTCTGTCACAAAAAAAAAAAAAAGGAAAAAGAGAAAGATGATTTTTAAAAAGTTATATAGTAGTCTAAACCATGGTAAAATAATTTATTCATGTTCTCCATTGATTAGAATTGGCCCTTCATACCTGTGGGTTCCACTTCTGCAGATTCAACCAACCGCGGGTTCAGAAAAAATAAATAATTCAACAATAAAAATAATACGACGTAAAAAATATATAGTGTAACAATTATTTACATAGCATTTATGTTGTATTAGGTATTATAAATAATCTAGAGATGGTTTAAACTATATGGGAGGATCAGGCATGGTGGCTCACCCCTGTAATCCCAGCACTTTGGGAGGCCGAGGAGGGTGGATCACTTGAGGTCAGGAGTTTGAGACCAGCCTGGCCAACATGATGAAACCCTGTCCCTACTAAAAGTACAAAAATTAAGCCAGGCCTGGGTGGCATGTACCTGTAATCCCAGCTACTTGGGAGGCTGAGGCAGGAGAATTGCTTGAACCCATGAGGTGGAGGTTGCAGTGAGTCAAGATCGTGCCATTGCACTCCAGCCTGGGAGACAGAGTGAGACTCCATCATACATGCAGAAACACACACACACACACAAATAAAAATTAAAATAAAAAATAAATTATATGGGAGGATATGCATAGGGAGCATGTAAATACTGCGCCTTTTCATGTGAGGGCATCAGGGATTTTGGTATCTGCAGAGGTCCTAGAACCAAATCCCCCTTGTCCCATATACCAGTTGCCTGTAATCCTGCCACTTGGGAGGCTGAAGCAGGAGAATTTCTTGAACCCAGGAGGTGGAGGTTGCAACGAACTGAGATGGTGCCACTGCGCTCCAGCCTAGGCTACACAGGCAGATTCTGTTTTTTTTTTTTTAAAAAAAAAGAGAAAAAAAAAACCACTCCAAACGTTAGGCTGGGGAGACAGGTTTAAAAGGGGGAACTTGGCCGGGCATGGTGGCTCATGCCTGTAATCCCAGCATTTTGGGAGGCTGAGGCAGGTGGATCACTTGAGGTCAGGAATTCAAAACCAGACTGGCCAACATGGTGAAACCCTGTCTGTACTAAAAATACAATACAATTAGCCAGGTGTGGTGGCATGTACCTATAATCTCAGCTACTCCGGAGACTGAGGCAGGAGAATCGCTAGAACCTGGGAAGCAGAGGTTGCAGTGAGTCAAGATCGTGCCTCTGCACTCCAGCCTGGGCGACAAAGTGAGACTCTGCCTCAAAAATAAATAAATAAATAAATAAATAAATAATAAATAATAAACGTAAAAAGGGGAACTTGGAATGGGAGCCACGTGGGGTGGTGCTGGGGGCAAGGCCTGTGTGTCTTGTTCCAGGGCCATCTCGAGTCACGGTCCACCTGCGTGGGCTACTGCCATCTTAACCATGCAGGTTATAGATTCACTGCCTTAAGGTAATCTCTGGAATTTAGCAGTTGGGTATTCATGCCTGGTATGTTTCAAAATTCTGATGGAATTTCTAATTAAGTGCATAATTATATAAGCGAGCACCGTGCACAGCAGTATCTATCTGGTGGGAAGGGAGAAAAATAAAGAGCTTTATTCTAGTTATTTATTTATTGAGACAGTCTCACTCTGTTGTCCAGGCTGGAGTGCAGTGGCATGATCTCTGCTCACTGCAACCTCCACCTCCCAGGTTCAAGCTATTCTCCTGCCTCAGCCTCCCAAGTAGCTGGGATTATAGGCTCATGCCACCATGCCCAGCTAATTTTTTTTTTCTTTTTTGAGATAGAGTCTAGCTCTGTCACCTAGGCTGGAGTGTAGTGGCTCTATCTTGGTTCACTACGACCTCCGCCTCTCAGGTTCAAGCAATTCTCCTGCCTCAGCCTCCCGAGTAGCTGGGATTAGAGGTGTCCACCACCAGACCCAGCTAATTTTTGTACTTTTAGTAGAGACGGGGTTTCATTGTGTTGGCCAGGCTGATCTCTAACTCGACCTCGTGATCCAGCTGCCTCGGACTCCCAAAGTGCTGGGATTACAAGCATGAGCCATTAGGCATGATCTAATTTTGTATTTTTAGTAGAGACAGGATTCCATCATGCTGGCCAAGCTGGTCTTGAACTCCTGGCCTCAAGTGATCCACCCACTTCGGCCTCCCAAAATGTTGGGATTACAGGCATGAGCCACAGGGCCAGCCAACAAAGTTTTTAAAGTATGTTTCAAGGCTAAATGTAAGAAAAGAAAAAGTTTCAAAATGCATTTTGAAGCTGAGCTACTTGGTTACATATTGATGCTTCTATTTCTGTAGGATAGATTTTCCAAACTGAGACTGCTAGCTCAAGTGTTATTTTCCAAATTGGCTGTAGCAATTTATATTCTCACCAGCATGTATGAGTGTCCTTTATTCATCCTTCCAGTATAGACATGATTACTCTTTTTGTTTGTTTGTTTGAGACAGAGTTTTGCTCTGTTACCCAGGCTGGAATGCAGTGGCACAATCTCAGCTCACTGTAACCTCCACTTCTTAGTTCAAGCGATCCTCCAGCCTCAGCCTGCCAAGTAGCTGGGACCACAGGCATGAGCCACCATGCTCATCACATTGTTGTATTTCTTGCAGAGATGGGGTTTCACCATGTTTTCTTTTCAGCTCAAACTCCTGAGCTCAAAGTTATCTGCCCGCCTTGGCCTCCCAAAGTGCTGAGATTACAGGCATGAGCCACTGTGCCTGGTGCAGATATGATTACTCTTTATAACTTCTGCCAATCATTGAAAAGTGGTATCTCTTTCTTGTTTTGATTTGTTTTTTCCTGACTAGTGAGGCTGAGCAGTATCTTTTTTATTTTTATTGACCATTTGAATTTTTTCCTCTATAATTTGCCTATTTGTAGCTTTTGTCCATTTTTCTATTTGCCATTAATTTTCTATCTAATTAATTTCTTTTTAATGTTTTTTTTTTTTTTTTTTTTTGAGACAGGGTTTCATCATTTTGGCCAGGCTGGTCTCAAACTTCTGACCTCAGGATCCACCTGCCTCGGCCTCCCAAAGTGTAGGATTACAGGTGTGAGCCACCATGCCCGGCCTTGTAGAAATGATTCAGATGTTACAGACTTTCACTCATATGTGTTACAAATATTTTTTCAATCTATTTTTTAAAATTTTGTTTATGATTTCACCATGAAAAAAACTTAACTTTCATAGTCACTTTCCTTTATGATTCCTCTGAATCAAATTCTCTTCATACACACCTCATTTTTATTTTTATTATTTTATACTTAGATACCTAATGCATTTCAAGTTTATATTATCTTACATTATATGAGATAGTGGCTGATCGATCCAAATTTGTAATCAACTCTATATAATACCTTATATAGAGGTAATATATATCTTTGCAATGCCTTAACCAAATAGGGCTTTTTTTTTTGGTTTGTTTTTCATGTAACGTAAAGAATAGAAGTAAAAGATCAGGACAGGTATGGTGGCTCCACCACGCCATCAAAGGTCCAGGCATCTTCTCCCTTTCGGTTCCAAAATTCAGATTTCCCTTCCCCTCCCTGCTCCCTTCTCCCTCCCGTCCCCCTCCCTTCCTCTTCCCCTTCCCTCCTGTCCCATGTCCTCCCCTCTTTTTCCCTCCTATTCTCTTCTCTTCTCTCTCTTTTTTTTTTTCAAGACAGGGTCTTGCTCTGTCACCCAGGCTGGAGTGTTGTGGCACAATCTCGGCTCACTGCAACCTCTGTTTCCCAGGTTCAAGTGATTCTCCTGCCTCAGCCTCCTGAGCAGCTGAGACTGCAGGTGCATGCCATCACGCCTGACTAATCATGCTGTGAGCCACAGAGCCCAGCCTCTTTTTTAATAAAATAGAGATGGAGTCTTCCTCTGTTTCCCAGGCTGGAAGTACAGACGCATGATTGTAATTCACTGTAGCCTTAAACCTCTTGGGCTCAAGCAATTCTCTCACCTCACCCTCCTGAGTAGCTGGGACTACAGGTACATGCCAGCATGCCTGGCTAACTTTTTTATTTTTTGCAGAAATGAGGCTTTGACATGTTGCCCAGGCTGGTCTCAGACTTCTGGGCTCCAGTGATCCGTGATCTATCCCTCCCAAAATGCTGGAATTATAGGCATAAGCCACCACATCTGGCCTAATTTTTAAATTTTTTACAGAGATGGGGTCTCACTTTGTTATCCAGGTTGGTCTTGAATTCCTGGCCTCAGGTCAAGTGCGCTGGCCTGTAATCTCAGCACTTTGGGAGGCTGAGGCAGGCAGATTATCGGAGGTCAGGAGAGAACAGCTTGGCCAACATGGTGAAATCCTGTCTCTACTAAAAATACAAAAATTAGCTGGGCATGGTGGCTAGTGCCTGTAGTCCCAGTTATTCAGGAGGCTGAGGCAGGAGAATCGCTTGAACACGGGAGGTGGAGGTTGCAGTGAGCTAAGGTTGTGCCACTGCACTCCAGCCTGGGCGACAGAGCAAGACTCCATCTCAAAAAAAAAAAAAAAAAAAGGAATTCCTGACCTCAAGCCATCCCCCTACTTTGGGCTCCCAAAGCTCTGGAATCACAGGCATGAGCCACTGTGCTATTTTCTCTACTGATCTAGATGTCTCTTCCTGTGCCAATATCATACTGTTTTAACTACCCTTGCCTCATTTTAAGTTTAATATATGATAAGACAGGTCCTCTTTGCTGATCTTCCTTTCCAAATATTCTTGACAATCTCATTTATTCTTCTATACGAATTTTAAAATTATTGACCAGTTTTTTAAAAAAATTGATGTATTGGCCAGGTATGGTGGCTCATGCCTATAATCCCAGCACTTTGGGAGGCCGAGGTCAGGAGATCGAGACCATCCTGGCCAACATGGTGAAACCCTGTCTCTACTAAAAATACAAAAATTAGCTGGGTGTGGTGGCGTATGCCTATGGTCCCAGCTACTCGGGAGGCTGAGGCAGGAGAATCGCTTGAACACAGGAGGTGGACGTTGGAGTGAGCCGAGATTGTGCCACTGCACTCCAGCCTGGCGACAGGGCGAGACTCTGTCTCAATAAAAAAAAGAAAAGAAAAGAAAAAATTGATGTATTCTAATTCCAATTACATTTATATGTGAATTTGGATTTATATGTTACATTTATATGTTAATAAAAGAATTAGTCCCTTTATGATATGCATTCTTCCTATTCAAAAACATAGAATGTTTTTCCTTCTTTTAAAGGTATGATTTTTATGTCTTTTTAAAAAGGTCTAAGTCTTGAATTTTTATGTAGCCAAATTTATAAAAGCATTTTTCCATATAGCTTCTGAATTTGGTAACACCTGCTTTGAAAGGCCTTTTCCACTCCAAGATTATAAAAATGTTCATCCATGTTTCCCTTAGTGCTTTTGTGGTTTCATATTTGATCTTTAATTTTTGATACATATGTAGTTTATTTTGGCATAAAGTAATGATTTAGCTTTTTTTTTTTAAGTCTAACGAGTTGTCTCATTACATTTATTGCATAAGACATCTTTCTCCCACTCATCTGGAATGCTAGTTTTATCATATCATGAATTCAGTGTGTGTTTGGGTCCTGTTTTCATTTTGGCAATTTGTTCTGTTTCTGTACTAATACAATAAACATTTAACCTCTTTGGAGTGCTAAGTGATTTCATCAAAGCATATAATATTCAATTCCCTGTGAATTCCACATTTTTCTTCAATTTTGAGATAAGGAACACGAACCTAGAGAAGGTAAGTTTTTGGCCTGGTGAGGTGGCTCCCGCCTATATAGTCCCAGCACTTTGGGAGGCTGAGGTGGGTGGATCACCTGAGACCAGGAGTTCATGACCAGCCTGGCCAGCATGGTGAAACCCCATTTCCACTAATGATACAAAAATTAGCTGGGTATGGTGGCACATACCTGTAATCCCAGGTACTCAGGAGGCTGAGGCAGGAGAATTGCTTGAACCTGGGAGATGGAGGTTGCAGCAGTGAGTCGAGATCACACCACTGCACTCCAGCCTGGGTAACAAGAGCAAAACTCTGTCTCAAAAAAAAAAAAAAAGAAAAGAGAAAGAGAGAAAGGGAGAGAAGGTAATTCATTTCTCATGCGTTTGGATGTGGTCTGTTGTACTTTCCTCAGGGAGAGCAGCTTGTGGTCTTCATTACTTCGGAGTTGGAATGAGCATCCACATTAGAAGACATGGATGAGGTTCTGAGGTTATTATTATGGTATTGAGCCAGGGACCAAGCAGTGCCTGGGTGCCCTCTTCTCTTTGGCACTCCAGATCGAGGGAGCTACAGAGAGGTATACACAAGGAATGGAAATCCAGTACCTCCTGCTATGCAGCTCTGTTACGTTGGATGTTTTCTTTCTTCTCCCTGAAACTAACATGATGCAGACTGCAGAGGAGGCCCTGTATGAGAAAAAGAGAAATAAGGCCCAAGGAATGCCTTGGACTCTGACTGATCATATTAATCATTCCTCCTCAGGCCTGAGGGGCCTAGGAAAGCCTTACTGGGGTGGTAATCTTGAGGAAATGGAGCAGGAGTATTCACTCCCAAGATCTGTGAGGTTGAACCATATACCTCTAGTGTAACCAAAAGGCTACAGAGATTAAAAATCGAGGTGGGCTTGGTGATGGTTATGGTTAGAGTCATTGTTTCCTTAGTGTTTTTATGTTCTCAGCTGTGAGTGTTTGCCACTTCTACAAACCCCAGTTCTTCAGAATTGCTCATTAGGAAACTCAAGAATTACCTATAGGGTACCTCCTAGTTGCTGGTAGCTTCCATCATCCAATGATCGAAAAATATATCATTGTTTCTTTTGAAAGATGATTTCGCTAGGATATAATTCCAGTTTGACAACGATTTTCCTTTCAGATGTTAGAGGTGTTATTCTGCTATCTTTTGGCTTCTTCTGTTGCTGTTAAGAAATCTGCTGTCATTTTCATTTGTTCCTTGGTAGGTGAGATATATTTCTCTCTAGCCGTTTTAAGATCATTCTCTTTGGTTTTCTGTAGTTTCACTATGATGTGTCTTGATGTGAATTTCTTATTTATTTTTCTGGATTGCAGTTCACTGAGTTTCTTTAAGAATTTGGGTCTTGGCCAGGCGCGGTGGCTCGCACCTATAATCCCAGCACTTTTGGGATCCCAAGACAGGCGGATCACGAGGTCAGGAAATCGAGACCATCCTGGCCAGAATGGTAAAACCCCGTCTCTACTAAAATACACAAAATAGCCGGGCGTGGTAGCACATGCCTGTAATCTTAGCTACTCGGGAAGCTGAGGTAGGAGAATCCCTTGAATCCAGGAGGTGGAGGTTACAGTGAGCTGAGATTGCACCATTGCACCCCAGCCTGGCAACAGAGCAAGACTCCGTCTCAAAAAAAAAAAAAAAAGAATTTGGGTCTCATTAATTCTAGAAAATTCTCCGTCATAACCTTTCAAATATGGCCTTTCCCTCATTTTCTCTATTTCCTACTTCTGGAACTCCAGATATATGTTGGATCTTTGCACTTTATCATCCATGACCCGTGACCTTTCATGCTTTCCCATTTCTTTGTGTATTCTGGGTAACTACTCTGGGGCTGTCTTCTAGGTCACAAACTATTCATTCATGCTATTCAGCTGTTTAATCTTTCTGCTGACTTTCTACTTTCAAATATTATACTTAAAAAAAATTTTTTAAGCCTCTCCCAAAATAAGGTGTTATTTTAAAAAGTTATTGTTATTATTATTATTTTGAGACTTCTCGATCTGTCGCCCAGGCTGGAGGAGTGCAGTGGCACGATCTCAGTTCACTGCAACCTTCCCATCCCAGGCTCAAGCAATTCTCGTGCCTCAGCCTCCCTAGTAGCTGGGATCATAGGCCTGCACCACCACACCCAGCTAATTTTTTGTAGTTTTGGTAGAGACAGGGTCTTACCATGTTGGTCAGACTGCTCCCCAACTCCTGGCCTCAAATGATCCACCCGCCTCGACTTCCCAAAGTGCTGAGATTACAGGCATGAGCCACCACACCCAGCCTTATTATAATAATTTTTATTTTAAAAGTTGTTTGATTCCGTAATCACTACCTACTTTCTCTCACGCTGTGTTTTAACCTGGTCAAACTGCTGTTCTCATGTGTTTTGTTTGTTGTTTTTGAGACAGTCTCACTCTGTCACCCAGGCTGGAGCGTGATAGCATGATCTCGGCTCACCGCACCCTCTGCCTTCTGGGTTCAAGTGATTCTCCTGTCTCAACCTCCCCAGTAGCTGGGATAACAGGTGTGCACCACCACAACCTACACACCTAGTACCTGGGTAATTTTTGTTTATTTGTTTGAGACTGAGTCTTGCTCTGTCATCCAGGCTGGAGTGCAGTGGCATGGTCTTGGCTTACTGCAGCCTCTGCTTTCCGGGTTTCAGCAATTCTCCTGCCTGAGTCTTCCAGGTAGCTGGGACTATAGGCATGCACCACCACACCCAGCTAATTCTTGTATTTTTGGTAGAGACGGGGTTTCACCATGTTGGCCAGATTGGTGTTGAACTACTGAGCTCAGGTGATCCACCCACCTCAGCCTCTCAAAGTGCTGGGATCACAGGTGTGAGCCACGGCACCTGGCGTGGTCTCATATGTTGATTGTAGTTAAAGCTAGAGAATGGGTACCTAGGGATTTGTGATACTTTTATCTACTTATAGTATATTAACTCATTTCCATAATAAGTTTTAAAGGGGCAGGGAGGGGGTCATCACACTTTAAAAAGTTGGGATAATTGAACAATAGGCCATATGAAAACATGATAATTTAAACTGGTTATGGAAAAGACAGAATTTTGAGGCATGAAACTTTTCTGGACTACAGTGGAGGATTCTGAATGGGCTGAGGACATCAGGAAGGGAGGCTGTGGATATGTGGGAGACACGAAAGAAGAGGCAGAGAGTAGCAAGTGGGAGGACATGGTGGGAGGACAGCAACATAGTCTATTCCATTTTCCTCAGAGCCCCAGGACTGCAGAGCCACTAAGATCATCTATCTGCTGCCTTCATTTGAATATCAAGGGCTGCTGGTGTTTGGTTTCAGGGCATTTCTCCATTGCTTCATTCTGTCTAGTCTAGTATAGCCAATCGGACCTCTTGGGTCAACTGGTATCATCTCCAACCAATTCATGCCATGCCTTGCTAAGAGAAAGAGCATATGAATGGAGAAAAGAACAGTTCAGACTTCTTTTCTTAGGTGACATAATTCTGTCTTCTCACTTTCTGATCTGTCATGAAAAATTTGAAGAAAAATTTTAGTTAAAGTAAACACATTCAGCCGGGTGTGGTGGCTCGCACCTATAATCCCAGCACTTCGGGAGGCTGAGGCAGGAGGGTCACCTGAGGTCAGGAGTTTGAGACCAACCTGGCCAACATGGTGAAACCCTGTCTCTACTAAAAATACAAAAATTAGCTGGGCACATACCTGTAATTCCGGCCTCTCAGGACGCTGAGGCAGGAGAATCACTTGAACCTGGCAGTGGGGGATGCAATGAGCCAAGATCATGCTACTGCACTCCAGCCTGGGCAACACAGCGAGACTCCGTCTCAAAAAAAAAAAAAAAAAAAAATCCACATACATAAGCAGACGATATGCATTAAAAAAATCATCAGGGCCTCACATTCAAGGATTTTCTACACAAGAAACGATTCCTAAAATACGTGCTTGGAATTACCAGGGGTTCTCTTGTAAATATTTTAATAACACCTCATTCTTTTAAAAATGTGGTTATATATGCCATGTTATTAGATCTTTACAGCAACTCTCCTGGGTGAAGTGGTTATTACTAGGTCATGTTATAGAAGGGAAAAAAAGCAGTACTTTTTTTTCTTTACTTCAATAGCTATGGTCTCCTTCAACTTGGCATTACAATCCCGGCTCATAGTAGGGGCTCAACAAATATTTGTGAGGAATGCCATTTAAAATGCAGTGATTGGGTAGGAGAATACTTGAGGGCATTACAATTTTTAGAAAGTCAAAAAAATACTACTGGACTTATGAGAGTTTTATTTTTTTTTTTATGAGCTTCTCTAGGCCAGGCACAGTGGTTCACACCTGTAATCTCAACATTTTGGGAGGCTGAGGTGGGCGGATGACCTGAGGTCAGATCAAGACCATCGTGGCAAACATGGCAAAACACTGTTTCTACTAAAAATACAAAAACTACCTGGACAGGCGCCTGTAATCCCAGTCACTTGGGAGACTGAGGCAGGAGAATCACTTGAACCCAGGAGATGGAGGTTGCAGTGAGCCAAGATCACACCACTGCATTCCAACCTCGGCCACAGAGCCAGACTCCATCTCAAAATAAAAATAAATAAATAAATACATAATTGATTTTCTCTTTTGGCTTCCTCCAATGTAGTCTCTTTGAGTAGGAAGAAATTACATTACAATGATTTAGACAAGTAAAAAAAATTTTTTTTGAGATGGAGTCTCACTCTGTTACATAGGCTGAAGTGCAGTGGCGTGATCTTGGCTCACTGCAACCTCCACCTCCCGAGTTCAAGCAATTCTCCTGCCTCAGCCTCCTGAGTAGCTGGGATTATTGATGCCTGCCACCTCCGCAAAGTTTTGTATTTTTAGTAGAGACGGGTTTCATCGTCTTGGCCAGGCTGGTCTTGAACTCCTGAGCTCGTGATCCACCCACCTTGGTCTCCCAAAATGCTGGGATTACAGGTGTGAGCCATTACGCCCGGCCAACAAATAATTTCTTATTTCAAAAAACTGAGTTAGAATTGGTCCTTGGAACTGTTGTACATCCTTAGAAAAATGATGTCGAGCTATCATGTATAATAAATACTTAATTGATCACATATTTTTCTTAAAGCCTAATAATGAAATAATGTTATAATGAAATAGAAGTTTTAAGGGAAAAAAATCCTTTAAGTCATTAAATGAAAATTTAAACCAAAACAATACGCTGTTTTAGAATAAAATTGGCATACGAAAGGTTTGCTAGTGAACTCTAGTAAGATTAACCTACTACAGCATTTATTTTTAGCATTTACGGATTGATACTTGAAGCTATCATAAATATGCAAATGAAGACATTCTTTATTGTATTACTGCTGAGATTGATATTGTCTTTTTCAGGTACCTAAAACATTACAACAAATGCACACATGAGGGCGCTCTAATCCAGATATGGGGAGGGATTAGGCATTTGTTGACTTATGTCAAAACTAGTACTATAGTTTTACAGATGGAAAAATCAAGGTCCACCAAAGAGGTTATGATTCTCAATGGCTTATTCTCTAAAGGAAATAATTGAGTATTAGGATTTTAAAAAGATTGAATATAAATTCCCATCAGTGAATTTATGCTGAAAAATTTTGACTCTTACCCAGCAACTCCTTATTGAAAATCTTTCCCCATGGCATGATATAATTTATCATCAATCTTAAACGTGTTTGGTAATAGTGTTTATAAGATGTAGAAGAAATAGTAAGAATATTTATTTATATATTATTTTATTTCTTTGAGATGGAGTCTCGCTCTGTTGCCAGGCTGGAGTGCAGTGGCCCCATCTCGGTTCACTGCAACCTCTGCCTCTCGGGTTCAAGTGATTCTCCTGCCTCAGCCTCCTGAGTAGCTGGGACTACGGGCGCACACCACCATGCCCAGCTAATTTTTGTATTTTTAGTAGAGATGGGATTTCACCATGTTGGTGAAATGACTAACCAGTCACCTACTGGTTCCAATAAGGTTAGATGAGTTGGCTTATACTCTACTTATTTGTCCCCCTCCTTTTTTGTCTGAGACAGAGTTTTGGTAAACTCGCTGGAGTGTGATCTTGGCTCACTGCAGCCTTGGCCTCCTGGGCTGAAGCAATCCTCCCACCACAGCCTCTAAGTGACTGGAACTACAGGTATGTGCCCCTATGTCTGGCTAATTTTTGTATTTTTGTAGAGAGGGGGTATCTCCATGTTACCTAGGCTGGTCTCCAACTCCTGGGCTCAATTGATGAGCCCACCTCGGCCTCCCAATGTGCTGGGATTACAGGCATGAGCCACCACACCTGGCAACTTGTAAAAATTCTTTGTATATTCTAGATACAATTGTCAGATATAGTAGTAGTATATAATTAAACATAATTATATAACACTATATTTTATATAAGTGCAACATTATATAAAATAGCAAAAATTTGGAAATAACCAAATGTCTAACAATCGGGAGTTAGCTAAATGAATTGTGAAACATCCATGTAATGAAATGCTGCACAACTATAAAAAATGATCTAGATCTATTTATGCTGACATCAACAGATGTATAACATAAATTACATGAAACAAGGAAGTTACAAAGAAGAAAGTATGGTATAATCTCATTTGCATTAAAGTAATCAAAAAACCAACTTATATAACGGATATAGTCTGGGCATGGTGGCTCACGCCTATAATCCCAGCACTTTGGGAGGTCAGGGCAGGAGGATCACTTAAGCCCAGGAGTTCAAGATTAGGCTGGGCCACATAGCCAGACCCCATATCTACAAAAATTAGAAAATTAGCCGAGTGAGCTGTGATCCCACCACTGCACTCCAGCCTGGGGCAGAGTGAGACTGTTTCAAAATAAAATAAAATAAATAGGCTGGGCATGGTGGCTCACGCCTGTAATCCCAGCACTTTGGGATGCGGAGGTGGGTGGATCACCTGAGGTCAGGGTTTGAGACCAGCCTGGCCAACATGGTGAAACCCTGAGAAATTAACCAGGCATGGTGGCACACATCTGTAGTCCCAGGTACTTGGGAGGCTGAGGGGGGAGAATTGCTTAAACTTGGGAGGCAGAGGTCACAGTGGACTGAGATTGTGCCATTGCACTCTAGTCTGGGTGATAGAGGGAGACTCCATCTCAAAAAATTAAAATAAAATGAAATATAATATAATAGATATAGCCACAGATGTGTGAAAGGACAAAAACATTAAATTATGAATGTTTTCTGTAGTTGTTTCTGTCCTCCCAGCCTTTCTAAGGGGGAAGCATTCTTGATTTACTTGAAAATTATCCGACATGTGGTGACTTAGACTGAAAACTGAAAATGCCTACAGACTGCTTTAGTTATGAATAGGGAAACAAAAAAGGAAAAGAAACAGAAGAAGAAGTAGGTTTGAGATAAGGTTGCTATGAGTTTGGAGGAAGAAAGAGAGAAAGAGCAGTTTTGTGAGATGGAGAGAAGATGGCTAACGTGGACATTTTGGAAGTTTTATTGTGAGATGAAATGTAATTTTCAGTTATTCTTTTTCTCAAAGCTGCAGTAAAGTTCTCCATTGCTCTCTAAGGCTTTTGGAGTTGGTATTGTGTTTCATGAAAACTATATCCACAGATAGAGGCTGACGTCATATATGAATAGAAAAAAATCTGAAGAAATAAAAATTGTTGATAGTGATAATCTCTGGAGAGAGAATTTTCTGGGGAACTTTCATTTTCTCTATTGCGTATTTCTGTAAGGTTTGAAAGTTTTGTTATGAGTATACATTCCTTTAGTTACTAGGAAGTGAAATGTAAAACTGTGGGGCTCCTTCCCTTATTTCAGGACTAGAGATTAAAGTAGTGAAATAGCAAAGACTTTTAATTCCACCTGATACATTTAAATCAAAGCTTTCTCACTGATAATATTAAAACAAGCAGCTGCTTTTATTTTGGAAGGCATTAACTCAACTTAAGTTTCATTAAAAGTGTTTGCTCAAGCACTGTAGCACTTGGGATTGTCTGCTATGTAGGGTGGATGTGTGTGTGTGTGTGTCCACATGTTTAATACTTTTTATCAACTTTAGTTCTTAAGCCTTCTGCAAACATTTTCAATGTCTGCCTGCTTGTATATAATTTTATATGTTGCAAATTGACCTTAGAAATTGTAACAAATAATTCAATCAGTTCACTCTGCTATTTACACAGTAGAGCCTAGTTTATTTAATTTGTGGGAACCAAGATTCAGAAAGCAGTAGGAAGGAGCTATCCTTTTTTCCTGTCTGAAAGGGCACTTCTTCCCGAATTTTAATGTTTTAAAGGAGAAAGTAATAACAAAGTTGCCAGATCCTGTTCCTTCGCTGCATTGAGGTCCTGTAACATGGCGGTTATTCGCACTGACTCTTGGTTCTCAAGGCAAATTCTTGGTTGCATGGCTTTGCGTTCTAGTTCTGTAACCTCAAGCAAGTCAGTTAACCTATTTGTGCCTCAGTTTTCTTATATATAAAATGAGGAGACAGGCCTGGCACAGTGGCTCAACCTGTAATCCCAGCACTCTGGGAGGCCAAGGCAGGTGGATCACCTGAGGTCAAGAGTTCAAGACCAGCCTGACCAGCATGGAGAAACCCCATCTCTATTAAAAATACAAAAGTAGCCAGGTGTGGTGGCGCATGCCTATAATCTCAGCTACTCTGGAGGCTGAGGGAGGAGAATTGCTTGAACCCAGGAGGCAGAGGTTGCGGTGAGCTGAGATCGTGCCATTATACTCCAGCCTTGGCAACCAGAGTAAAACTCCGTGTCAAAACAAACAAATGAACAAACACAAAAAATGAGATAATACCTTCCTTCGCAGGGTTGCTATAAACATTAATTAAGGAAATAAATGTAGGGTTGATAGCAATGCACCTGGCATACACTGTGTGCTTAATAAATGGAAAATAATAAGTTAGTTATTATTGAATTTTCTCTAGAATTTTGAAACTATTTTAGAAATAACAAAGAGCTGTGAATTTTGTGAAAGCCTACACTGAATTCAATCTGATGCAAGTCAAATTGCAATCATGGCAAACTTGAAGTAGTATTGTGAAATGGTTTTTTAAATTAAGGGTTATAGCCAAGTGTAGTGGCTCACTCGGGTAATCTCAGCACTTTGGGAGGCTGAGGCAGGCAGATCACTTGAGCTCAAGAGTTCAAGACCAGCCCGGGCAACATGGCGAAATCCCGTCCCTACAGAAAATACAAAAATTAGCTGGGTGTGATGGTGCACACCTGTAGTCCTAGCTGCTTGGGAGGCTAAGGTGGGAGGATGGCTTGAGCCTGGGAGGCAGAAGTTGCAGTGAACTGAGATCACACCACTGCACTTCAACCTGAGTGGCAGAGTGAAACCCTGTCTCAAAAAAAAAAAAAAAAAAAAATTAAGCAGTTATGAAAGGAGTTCAAAGAAGTAACAGAATGAAAGGGCCAGGTGCAATGGGTCACTCCTGTAATCCCAGCACTTTGGGAGGCTGAGGTGGGCAGATCACCTGAGGTTAGGAGTTTGAGACCAAACTGGCCAAAATGGCAAAACCCCGTCTCTGCTAAAAGTACAAACTAGTGGGACGTGGTGGCCAGTGCCTAAAATCCTAGCTACTTGGGAGGCTGAGGCAGGAGAGGAGGTGGAGATTGCTGTGAGCCGAGATCAGGCCACTGCACTCCAACCTGGGCAGCAGAGCAAGACTCTATCTAAAAAGAAAAATAAAAGATATATTTAAGGGGTGGAACAATATTCTCTTCCATCTATCCCTCCATTCCCCTGCAGCCATCAGTATTCACTGCTTCAAGGAAACGATGATACATGTGAAAAGCTTTTGTGTTGTAAGAACCAACCTGGGCTGCTGAGTTTCAAATACTCAAGGCCTAGAAGATTCATGGCATAAAGTTAATGCCATCAACAGTGATTTGGGGGAACAGATGGAGATCCAGGCTACCTCTTCCAATCTGGATTAAGCAGAGTTTCTGGACCCAGCAAGACGTGGGCGCAAAGGAAGAAAGTACATGAGTGTGGACATGCCGTGTGCAGGCTGCGCTCCTGAGGGAGGGCACAGAGGCTGCCTGCCCACCCTGCCCTGGCAAAGGGACCAGCAGATCTGAAGAGGCCCTGCAACCAGGACCAGGAAGACTCCCCAGGACCCAGCAGGCTCCACAGGGGAATGGTGGGGGTCTCAGCACATGGTGGACCAAATTAAATGGCAACTAGTGCCCCAGCATCACGTTGGCTTCTGGAACTTAGATGCAGTGAGGAAAGGCAGGAGGAGGCATTCTGCATTCGCTCAGATTAAGTTTCTGCCATTGGGCAGAATGGGGGTTCAAAATAGAAATTAAGTGCAGTGATATAAAAATAAAAGTTAATCTTTTACACTCCTGAGTTAAGGCTTTAAGTATCTGAAGATCTAAATATATTCTAAATGTTTTACGAAGATGTTTTGAAATGTCATATCCTTCTCCTCGTACCAGAACTGTAAGCTGCCTTCTTTTTTTTTTTTTTTTTTTTTTTGAGATGGAGTCTTGCTCTATCACCATGCTGGAGTGCAGTGGCACGATCTTGGCTCACTGCAACCTCCAGGTCCTGGGTTCAAGTGATTCTCTTGTCTCAGCCTCCTGAGTAGCAGGGATTATAGGCACGTGCCATCATGGCCGGCTAATTTTTGTATTTTTAGTAGAGATAAGGTTTCTCCATGTTGGCCAGGCTGGTCTTGAACGTTTTACCTCAAATGATCCGCCCACCTCGATCTCCCAAAGTGTTGGGATTACAGGTGTAAGCCACTGCGCCAGCCAGTAGCACTTTTTGTAATCAAAAATCTAACCAACTAATTAACCATACTCAATTAACAGTAGTAGGATAAGTAAATTGTGGTACATCAAGCAATGGAATAGTATATGACAATGAGAAGGAACAAACTACATGCAAAAGCATGGCGACATTTCACAAACTGAATTGAGTGGGAGAAGTCATTCACAAAAGTCCTAATATACTATCCCATTTACATAAAGTTTACAGCAGGCAAAACTAACCTATCAATTAGAAGTCAGGATACAGACTTGGGGGTGTGGCTAGTGACTAAAAGCAAATATGAGAGGGGCTTTTAGGGAACTAGTGACATTCTGTGTCTTGATCTGGCTGAGAATCATATGGATATGTTTGTGAAAATTCATTGAGCTGTACACTTATGATATCTGTGCCGTTAAAAAATATATAATGGCTGGCTGGACATGGTGGCTCACGCCTGTGATCCCAGCACTTTGGGAGACCAAGGCAAGTGGATCACTTGAGATTGGGAGTTCAAGACCAACCTGGCCAATGTGGCAAAATCCTGTCTCTACTGAAAGTACAAAAATTAGCCAGGCGTGGTGGGTGCCTGTAATCCCAGCTACTCAGGAGGCTGAAGCATGAAAATTGCTTGAATCCAGGAGGCAGAGGCTGCAGTGAGCTGAGATCATGCCACTGCACCCCAGCCTGGGTGACATCTGTCTAAAAAAAAAAAAAAAAAAAAAAAATATATATATATATATATATATATATATGTATATAAAATGGCTACGACGTATACTTTCTTCCTTATGCAAGTCAATTTTACAGTTTCCAGTTTATGATTTATCAAAAACAGAGAAATAGGTAAGAAATAAGAGGTAAGCCCTGAAAATTTGCTGCTTGGAATTTAAATTTTTTTTCTTTATATTATATTGACAGAGATTTTCTTCTACTTAAAAGATGATAGATTGCTCAAAACATTAGAACAATTTTGGAAAGTCTCCTGAATTTGAAAGAAAACTACATTTTGGAATACCCAGTAGTTCAGACGATTTCTGTGTGTGGATGCTAAATAGTCTAGACTTGTTTTATGAAGATGGGCTTCCTCAGACACCACCATGTTAGATAATTCAGCATTCAGTGCAGCAGTGAAAACTTCGCACTTTAAATCTGGCGGATCGTAGATAGAGGCTGCCATGTTAGCTTTAGTACAACTGTAGAATTAATGCTAAAAACTCCAATGCTGCAATTTTCCCATATGCTACATAAAAATGCTATATAGTTTCACACTCAAAACCTGCTACATTAGGGTGCTGGCTGATTTTATGCCTTCAACTTGCTTAATGTTTTCATTTATATAAAATAGAGTTTTACACCACGCCAGTCAAGCAATCTACTGCAAAATAATTTACAGTAAAATCATAATAAATTTATACAAAGTATTGATTTAGCATTAATTTTCAAACTGTGACAGTCAATGAACCATAAATCTGTAAATAAATCAGTGATGTGAAAAACATAAATGACAAAAGAAATTCGTCACTGTGTTGCGTATGTGCTTTTTCGATGGCTATATGGGGAAAATATATGGGAGGAGGCTTCTTAAAATTTTAAATTGGTGACATAAAAATAATGTAATGCACGAAGAAATAGACTATCTCAACAAAATTGTGAAGAAAACCACCATGGAATCTGGTTGATAATCTCGACGTACTGGCACCACAATTCAGTTTCCCTGCAAGGGAAAGCATCTTCACACTCTCGTGCTTCCAAAAAATGTTGGAGGCAAATCTGTAACGCAATCTATTTAATTCTTAGAATATCATGTTTCTGTTTATATGCATATGTTTGAATATTTTACTATTTTAAAAGCCCACATTGCCGGCATCACCTTGGCAATATAATAGTTTAGGCCCCCAGTGGACATCTGTATCTCCTTGACTACGTGTTTTGTAAGTGATTGCCCAGCCTGGGTTTGATGGCCTGCAGTGATGGGAATGCACCATGTCCCAATACCTGATGGCCTATTCTGTTCTATCCTTGGCTGGTTACTTAGAGATTATGGTGATTCTTATAGTTCAGTCTCTGTTTTGGTCAGAGAAAAACTTTTTCCTAAGACCATATTTAGTAGACCCATTGCTGCTCCATCTCCAGGGCATCAACTGGGCACCAGAGACCAGATAAGAGAGTGACTAAGTTGGTAAAGACGCCATTTTCTTTGTTTGGAGAAAAGCATAATAAGTTCTTCACTTTCATGCATTTAATTGATAGTTGCTGATACAGTTTGGCTCTGTGTCCCAAACCAAATCTCATCTTGAATTCTAATCCCCAGGTGTTGAGGGAAGGACCTGGTGGGAGGTGATTGGATCATGGGAGTGGTATCCTTCATGCTGTTCTCACGATAATGAGTGATTTCTCCCAAGATCTGACGGTTTTATAAGGGACTATTCATCCTTCGCTTCCGTTCTCTCCTGCCACCAGGTAAGATGTGCCTGCTTCCCCTTCTGCCATGATCGTAAGTTTCCTGAGGCCTCCTCAGCCATGCAGACCTGCAGGTCATTTAAACCTCATTCCTTTATAGATTACCCAGTCTTGTATATTTCTTTATAGCAGTGTGAAAACAGATTAATACGGTTGCTGTCTTCATTAGGTACTGTTAGTGTAAAAATATCAGGCTTTATTTGGAAAATTATGTCATAAGGCTGTACATTCACATCAAGTCATGCAGTCCAGTTGAGTGGCTTGGTTCATGTGCCCACCATTGACCCAGAGACCAGAGGAATGGGATGCATTAGGCCTGGTCATGTGTTCCAACTCTAGGGCCAACACATCCTATCAGACTGTGTTGACTGTGAGAGGATGAGTGGTGGATTCCAAAGGAAAATTAGGCTGTGGCCAGATCACTGGGAATGTGGTACAGACTGTGCATTACACAACTCCAAGGTCACCATTCACATAGTCTGCAATGTGATTGGCACCCTTTGGAGTTGTGCAGTGCACAACCTGTGCAATTGTATGCAGTAACCCTTGCTGTGACTCAGAAAAGGAGTAACAAATGCTTTGGAGGCAAATTACAAACGTCCACTCTTCTGACTCTACATGTGCTTATCTATTTGTTCCCAACAGGCTTAAGAGAATATTTATGATCCCCACTCTTACTTCTCAGGTCTATTTATATGTCCTGTCTCTGCAACAGTAGTTTTTGACTCTTTTTTTTCCTGCTACAATATACATAAAAAATGATTTTTATGTAAGTTTGTACTTAGGATAGGTATAATCCTGAAGTGTGTTCTGGAACCCTACTCCTTTGTCACTGACTCAAGACTCAAGAAAGCACTTATGTGGGGGCTGGGCGTGGTGGCTCACATCTGTAATCTCAGAACTTTGGGAGGCTAAGGCAGGCAGATCAGCTGAGGTCAGAAGTTCAAGACCAGCCTGGCCAACATGGTGAAACCCAGTCTCGAATAAAAATGTAAAAATTAACTGGGTGTGGTGGTGTGCACTTGTAATCCCAGCTACTGGGAGGCTGAGACAAAAGAATTGCTTGAATCCGGAAGGTGGAGGTTGAGTGAGACAAGACCGCACCACTGCACTCCAGCCTGGTGACAGAGCAAGGCTCTGCCTCCAAAAAAAAAAAAAAAAAAGGAAAGAAAGAAGGAAGAAAGGAAGGAAAGAAAGAGAAAGTACATATGTGCCAGGCATGGTGGCTCACACCTGTAATCCTAGCACGTTGGGAGGCTGAGATAGAAGCATCACTTGAGCCCCAGGAGGTTGAGGCTGCAGTGAACCGAGATTGTGCCACTATACTCCACCCTGGGAGACTGAGGGAGGCCTATCTAAAAAGAAAAAAAATAAGTAGTGTTAATTAGATCAACTATTATGGAAGACAGTGTGATGATTCCTCAAGACCTAAAAACAGAAATACTATTTGACTCAGCAATCCCATTACTAGGTATATACCCCCAAAATATAAATCATTCTGTTATAAAGACACATGCATGCGTATGTTCATTGCAGCACTACTCACAATAGCAAAGACATGGAACCAACCTAAATGCCCCTCAGTGATAGACTGGATAAAGAAAATAGTGATAAAGTGAGAGATAATAGATATAGTGACAGATAATATATAGTGACAGATAATAGATATAGTGACAGATAATATATAGTGAGAGATAATAGATATAGTGACAGATAATATATAGTGAGAGATAATAGATATAGTGACAGATAATATATAGTGATAGATAATAGTGATAGACTGGATAAAGAAAAAAAAAATCAACCTAAATGCCTCTCAGTGATAGACTAGATAAAGATAAACTGGATAAAGACTGAGATTGGCTGGGCGTGGTGGCTCATGCCTGTAATCCCAGCACTTTGGGAGGCCAAGGTGGGTGGAGCATTAGGTCAGAAGTTCGAGACCAGCCTGGCCAGTATGGTGAAACCCCATCTTTACTGAAAATACGAAAATTAACTGGGCGTGGTGGCGTGTGTCTGTAGTCCCAGTTACTCAGGAGGCTGAGGCAGAAGAATCGCTTGGACCCAGGAGGTGGAGGTTGTAGTGAGCCGAGATTGTGCCACTGCACTCTAGCCTGGGCAACAGAAAGAGATTCTGTCTCAGAAAAAAAAAAAAAGACTGAGATGGTGGCTAGACACAGTAGCTCATGTCTGTAATCCTAGCACTTTGGGAGGCTGAGGCGGGAGGATTGCTTGAGTTCAGGAGTTCAGCCTGGGCAACATAGTGAGACCCTGTCTCTATTAAAAATAAAATAGGCTGGGTATGGTGGCTCATACTTGTAATCTCAGAACTTTGGGAGGCCAAGGCAGGCAGATCACTTGAGGTCAGCTGATCTCTACTAAAAATACAAAAGTTAGCTGGGCATGGAGGTGAGTGCCTGTAATCCCAGCTACTCAGGAGGCTGAAGTAGGAGAATCGCTTGAACTCAGGAAGCCAAGTTTGCAGTGAGCCAAGATTGCACCACTGCACTCCAGCATGGGCAACAAAACGAGACTTTGTCTAAAAAAAAAATACATATATATCATAGACTTATTTTTTCTTTTATATATGTATATCATAGATATATAAAAGATAAAAGTCTGGGCCACAGAGCAAGACTCCATCGCAAAAAAAAAACCTAAAAATATTTTTATTAAAATCAGGAGTGCAATAAAATCTCTAACTCTGTTGTGATATGATAGTATCATATGCATCGGCTCTTACCAACGCAATGATACTAAAACATAGATATGATCAGTTATAAAATTATGACACATTCATAAATATTTTATAGACACTAGAATGATGTTTCTAAAAATTTTGAAAGAGATAAGGAATTTTTCTAATATTACTGTGAATGAAAATGTAGAATCCATGCTCAAAGTTGACATCACGAGGAATGAGACAAATGGACATAACGTGCCTCCTAACAGGACACATTCAGTAGAACGTGGCATCACTTCTATGGTGTTTTTGCCAGAAAAGCATAACTTGACCCTAATCTCAAGGAAATATCAGACAACTCCAAATTAACAGACAGTCCACAAAATAACCGGTCTTTATTCTTCGAAAATATCAGTATCAAGAAACCCCAAGAAATACTGAAAATTAAAAAGATGTAACCAAATACAAAATATGATGAGGGATTTTCTTTTCTTATAAAGGGCATTGTTGGGAGAATTAGTGAAGCATGCACAAGATTAGATGATAGTTTTGTATCAATATTAATTTCCTGATTTCGAACATTGTACTGTGGTGACTGCAAGATAATTTTTTGTTTTTAGGAAATACACAGTGAAGGATTAAGGTGTAAGGGGGCATCATATCTCTGAGTTACTCTGAAAAGGTTCAGAAAGAGGGAGAGGAGAGAAAGCAAGTGTGATTATATGTGTACATTTGGGAAATCTGGATGAGGGCTAGAGAGGAGTCCTTTGTACCATTTTCACAACATTTTTTTTTCTTTTTCTTTTTCTCGAGACAGAGTCTCACTCTGTTGCCCAGGCTGGAGTTCAATGGCACAATCTCGGCTCACTGCAACCTCCGCCTCCCGGGTTCAAGCGATTCTCTTGCCTCAGGCTCCCAAGTGGCTGGAATTAGAGGTGTGTGCCATCATGCCTGGCTAATTTTTTATATCTTTAGTAGAGACGGGGGTTTCACCCTGATCCACCTGCCCCAGCCTCCAAAAGTGCTGGCATTACAGGCGTGAACCACGGCGCCCGGCTTTACAACTTTTCTATAAATTTGAAATTAAGTAAAAAGAAACACTTTAGAGAAGAAAATGTGCGACATTTATCTAAAATATATGTATTATGAATATAAAAGACTGGGAAGAGGTTGGGTGTGGTGGCTCACACCTTTGTAATCCCAGCACTTTGAGAGGCCCGAGGCAGGTGGATCACCTGAGGTCAGGAGTTCAAAACCAGACCGGCCAACATGATGAAATCCCATCTCTACTGAAAATTCAAAGATTTTCTGGGTGTGGTGGTGGACGCCTGTAATCCCAGCTACTCAGGAGGTGAGACAAGACAACTGCTTGAACCCGGGAAGCAGAGGTTGCGGTGAGCCAAGATCGTGCCACTGCACTCCAGCCTGGGCAACAGAGCAAGACTCTGTCTCTAAAGAAATAAATAAATACCCCCCAAAAAATTTAAAAAACTTTGAAGAAATATACGAGACTGCTATTTCTTAATTGAAAAATTTTGAATAATTTTTGGTATACTGTATTTTCTTTTTCTGTGACCTGCATATATATAAAATACTTATGATTTTTAAACAGACCCATTTTTGCTAGCATTTTAATATGTATTAATAGGACAAATTTTTTTTCTTATTTAACCTCTTTGACTCTTTGATATTTTCAATGTTAATAGCAATATAATAATTAAAGAATTGTTTTGCACCTGAAACTGACCTATAAATGATTGCCCACTTGCCTGCATCAAACAATCATATAAGTGAAATGAGTAATGGAGAATTCTGATTTTACTCCACACATCCTGTAGCTTTATTGGAAAGGCTAGATTTGTAGATTAGTAATTTCATATTTCAGTATAAAAGAGCAACCTAAATCATTTATGTACATAATATCACAGTAATTCAGCATGGTATACCCTTAAGTGAAGGAACATACTAGATTGTTGAGAACTATTAAATTTATAATTATTTTTATATCAGGATTTTTGTAGATAATTATTCTTTTTTTTTGAGATGGAGTCTTGCTCTGTCGCCCAGACTGGAGTGCAGTGGCGCTATCGCAACCTCTGTCTCCTGGGTTCACTGCAACCTCTGTCTCCTGGGTTCAAGCGATTCTCCTGCCTCAGCCTCCTGAGCAGCTGGGACTACAGGCACACACCACCACGCCCAGCTAATTTTTTTTTGTATTTTTAGTAGAGACGGGGTTTCGCCATATTGGCCAGGCTGGTCTCAAACTCCTGACCTCATGTTCCACCCGCCTTGGCCTCCCAAAGTACTGGGATTACAGGTGTGAGCCACCATGCCCGGCCAATAACTATTCTTAAAGGTTGCATAGAACCTAGATCCCACAAAATCCAGGTTCTAGATTTCACATCTCTAAGTCAATGTATGATATTTATTTATTTATTTTTTGAGACTGAGTCTCACTTTGCTGCCCAGGCTGGAGTGCAGTGGTGTGATCTTGACTCACTGTAACCTCTGTCTCCTGGGTTCAAACAATTCTCCTGCCTCAGCCTCCTGAGTAGCTGGGATTACAGGTGAACACCACCACGCCCAGCTAATTTTTGTATTTTTAGTAGAGACAGGGTTTCATTATGTTGCCTAGGCTGGTCTCAAACTCCTGACTTCAAGTGATCTGCCCACCTCTGCCTCCCAAAGTTCTGGGATTACAGGCATGAGCCACCACACCTGACAATAGTTTGATCTCTAAATGGATGCTTTCTACTATATGCCTCATATTGTTTAAATTTAGGCCAGGCGCAGTGGCTCACACCTGTTTTCCCAGCACTTTGGAAGGTGGGCGAATCACCTGACGTCAGGAGTTCAAGACCAGCCTGGACAACATGGTGAAACCCCGTCTCTATTAAAAATACAAAAATTAGCCAGTCCTGGTGGTGTGCACCTGTATCTCAGCTACTTGGAAGGCTAAGGCAGGAGAATTGCTTCAGCCTGGGAGGTGGAGGTTGCAGTGAGCTGAGATTGTGCCATTGCACTCCAGCCTGGGAGACAAGAGTGAATCTCTGTCTCAAAAAAAAATTGAATTTAAAGCTGTGCAGGTTGTATATTTTTTTCAGTAGAACTATAAAATCCTAGAGCAGAAGTCATCAACTCAGCCTCATGCGTCTAGGCAGAACCATAATTAAGTTATCCTAGACAGGTAATTGTCCATTCCAGTGAGTCTGTAACAAGCCCGGTAATCCATTCCTGTAATGATTTTTCATTGGGAAATTCTTTATTTGGTCTAATTCAAGTATTTTCCTTTCAGTTTAATTTGATTTCATCTGACTTTCTGTTACATGTCGAAATTTATTCTATTATAGAAAAGTATGTAATAAATGTCCTTGAGCCATCATTTTATTTTATTCACGATCATCCTGATAAGAAAACATGACTTCATTACATAGTCAGCATTAATGTTATTTGCACATATTAACTGTATTTTCTTTCTTTTATGTAATGAGAGTTTAATGATTTACTATTACATTGTTCACTTAATTGATACCTGTATGTGGTATGGTATTTTGACAAAGCAAAAATGATCTTTATGCATTTATCTGTAACCTCTGACTAGGCAATGATATAGTAATTTCAGTGCATATAGATACGTAAATTGAGTTAAATTATTAAAGAATGGGCCGGGTACAGTGGCTCATGCCTGTAATCCCAGCATTTTGGGAGGCCAAGGCAGGTGGGTCACGAGATCAGGAGAGCAACACCATCCTGGCCAACATGGTGAAACCCCATCTCTACTAAAACATACAAAAAATTAGCTGTGCATGGTGAAACATGCACCTGTAGTTCCAGCTACTCGGGAGGCTGAGGCAGGGAATCGCTTGAATCCAGGAGGCAGAGGCTGCAGTGAGCCCAGATCCCGTCACTACACTGCAGCCTGGTGACAAGAGTGAGATTCTGTGTCTCAAATAAATAAATAAATAGGCTGGACACAGTGGCTTACACCTGTAATCCCAGCATTTTGGGAGGCCGAGGCAGGTGGATCACCTGAGGTCAGAGTTAGAGACCAGTCTGACCAACATAGCAAAACCCGGTCTCTACTGAAAATACAAAAAATTAGCTGAGCGTGGTATCAGGCACCTGTAATCCCAGCAACTTGGGAGGCTGAGGCAGGAGAATCGCTTGAACCCGGGAGGCAGAGATTGTGATGAGCCAAGATCACCCCATTGCACTCCAGCCTGGGCAACAACAGCAAAACTCCATCTCAAAAAAATAAATAATAAATAAATAAATGGGAACAATAGACACTGGGAACTGTTGGGGGTGGGAGGAAGTGAGGCAGGAGCTGAAAAACAACTATGTCAGTATCTGGGTGACAGGATCAGTCATACCCCAAACCTTAGCATCATGCAATATACCAAGGTAACAAACTGGCATGTTCCCTGGATTTCAAAATAGAAGTTGGAAAAAAAAAAAAAGAATGTTGAAATGCATGTAGACAAGAGTATGCGATAATCCACTATTGTGTCCATGATTTTGAGTGACTTGTCATTTTACTGGTGTTTAATTGTTGGTATCTGGCATAGTATTTAGGGCTCAGTGTAGAAATGAGTACGAATGATACTCTGGTCACTGTGTTGCATCTCTCATTCATAAAATGCCACTTACAAGGCAACTTCCTGCACTTATCTTTTTTTTTTTTTTTTTTTTTTTTGAGATAGGGTCTCACTCTGTCCCCCAGGCTGGAGTGCAGAGGGCAATCTTGGCTCACTGCAACCTCTGCCCAACCCTGGGGCTCAAGTGATGCTCACACTTCAGCCTCCTAAGTAGCTGGGACTTCAGGTTCATCCCACTATGCCTGGCTGTTGGTTTTTTTTTGAGATGGAGGCTCATTCTGTCACCCAGGGTGGAGTGCAGTGGTGCGATTCTGGGCTCACTGCAACTCGCGCCTCCCAGATTCAAGTGATTCTCCTTCCTCAGTCTCCCAAGTAGCTGGGATTACAGGTTTGTGCCACCATGCCTTGCTAATTTTTGTATTTTTAGTAGAGAAGGAGTTTTACCATGTTGCCCAGGTTGATCTTGAACTCCTGCGTTCAAGTGATCCTCCCACCTTGGCTTCCCAAAGTGCTGAGATTATAGGCGAGAGCCACAGCACCCAGCCTAAACTTATCCTTGAAGAGTGAAGGCATATACCTCTTCCTTTTTCCCATTACTTATGTGATGGCTGCAGCTCCATCTTGGACCATGAGGAGGTCCATACCTTGGGGATGGCAAAGCAGACAGAGTATTCTGGGTTCCAGATTGACCATGGCATCCTAAAATGCCTATGTTCAAACTTTTATGTGAAAGAGAAATAAACTTGTACCTTAAGTATCCATTATTTTTGGTTTCTGTTACATGCAACTGAACCCATATCTCAATAACATAGGTAGGCATCAGAGACTCACCAAAGTGACAGAAGGCTGGAGGGCTTTGAACACAGTTGGATACAGGGGCGCCATAGAGGTGAGGCAGCAGAGACTGCACAGCCTCAGTGTCATGCTCCTGCCGCTGAGAGTAATCTGACTCCCAGATGGCCCCAGTCTGGCTCATTCACTCAAGATGCAAAATCCTGGTAGGGAGTCCTTTATTGCTCAAATTGAGTCATGTGTCTCCTCCCCAGGTGCACCAAAGGGCAGCTGGAGAAAGGATTGAGCCCTTTGCTTCTGTATTGGGCATCAGCACTGGGAAATGTGTTCCAGGGATAGCCCATGCATTAACAAAACACAACAGGAAATTCCTTCCAAGGGAAGATTCAGCTGCTGATAGGAAGGGGGGAGGGGGGGATGCTGGACAGCCAGAAAAACACACCATATGTCTCTTGCATTTAACTTCTCCTTAACCATACTGAATCATGGCAAATTAAGAGAGGCTATCATTATTTATTTTCCCATTTAACTTAAAGCTTTCTTATTTCAGTGGATCCATTTTGCCTTAAAACATTGTAATTTTCTTTCACAATACCCTTACTTTAAGTGGCACACATTTATCATTTCTTCTAAATTCGTTGGGAGCAAAGAATTCACAGGCTGCTTATAGTACTCATATGCTATACCTTCTTTTTTGGCAATAGCATCATGGAAAATAATGGCAACATTGTATAAAAGCTGCAATCAAAATTCTGTCTTTGGACCTTTAAAATACTTCTTAAGAATAGCAGGAGTATTTTCTGTATATAAAAAGAAATCTTAGCAACTAAAATGTTAGTATCCTTTCAAAAGCCAGTATCAATCTTTGCAATCCTGTATATTAACGCATCTTTATTGCATTTCAGAAAAAAATAGTTACAAAAAAATTCAACTCCTTAGTTTATTTGAAAAAGAATTTAAACTATTATTCATTAACAGGAAGACTATCAGATGGGCCCAAATTGCAGTTGTTGAAAATGAGCATTTTTTGTAGTCAGTTCAATCTCATTACTGTTCTGTTGCAATTATCCAACAATTTCTGGAAAGTGACTCTTAATACTTGTTTTTTAAATGTGTCCCAAATTAGCAATATGAGCTGAGATGCCAATAATTTACAAATGAGCCTTACTGTTGTTCAAAATTAAGAAACCATTCACAGTCACACCAAATAAAACATCGAGTTTTGTAGCTCGAATATTTTCATTAAAATACTTCACAGATAGAAACAAAATTTTCTTCTCCCCTCGCTCTTCCTTTCTTTCCTCTTACTCAATCAACTCTGACTTAATAGTTAAGCATGAAGTTTTGCAACCATTTCTTTTTTTTTTTTTGAGACGGAGTCTTGCTCTGTTGCCCAGGCTGGAGCACAATCTTAGCTCACTGCAACCTCTGCTTCCTGGGTTCAAGTGATTCTCCTGCTTCAGTGAGTCTCTTGCAAGACTGGGTTTCGCCATGTTGGTCAGGCTGGTCTTGAACTTCTGACCTCAGGTGATCCACCCACCTCGGCCTCCCAAAGTGCTGGGATTACAGGCAAGAGCCACCACTGGCTAATTTTTGTATTTTCAGTAGAGACGGCATTTCACCATGTTCCAGGCTGGTCTTGAACTCCTGACCTCAAGCAATCTTGGCCTCCCCAAGTGCTGGGATTACAGGCATGAGCCACCGCACTTAGCTAAATATATATTCTTTCACCCCTTTTTTCCCCCCCACTTAATATACCTCGGAAATGTTTTGTAGCCATTGTAATGAATTTAAAATGGCTGCAAAAATCTTTATCATTCTCCTCATAGAGTTTATTTCCCTTCCCTTTGAATCTGTGTGGCCCTGTATCTGCTTACCCAATAGAATGCAGCAAAAGTAACCCTGTGACAGTTTCAGACTTTAAAAGGACTTACAGCTTCTGTTTCCAACCTCTTGGAATACTTGCTCTTGAGATGCGTGCTCTGGGGGAATGCAGCCCCCTGTGTCAGAGTTCCAAGTAACATGAGGGCATCATAGTGTGAGGACGCCCAGGTTAATCCTGTAGAGAGGCTGCATGGAGAGTGACAAATTGTTTCCTGGCTAGTTTGCAGCTATTCCATCTGCTAACAACACGCGTGAAGAGGCCACCTCAGATGTGCGTTCCAGTTGAGTTTTAGATGACTCTTTTTCCAACCACCATTATAGTGCAGTTATGTGAAAGACTCTAAGAGAGAGTTGGCCAGGTACAGTGGCTCATGCCTATAATCCCAGCACTTTGGGAGGTTTAGGTGGGCAGATTGCCTGAGATCAGGAGTTTGAGACCAGCCTGACCAACGTGGTGAAACCCTGTCTCTACTAAAAATACAAAATTAACCAGGTGTGGTGGTGCACACCTGTAATCCCACCTACTTGGGAGGCTGAGGCAGGGGAATCGCTTGAACCCAGGAGGCAGAGGTTAAAGTGAGCGGAGGTTACACCATCGCACTCTGGTCTGGGTGACAAGAGCAAAACTTTGTCTCAAAAAATAATAGGCCAGGCGTGGTGGCTCATGCCTGTAAGTCTAGCACTTTGGGAGACTGAGGCAAGTGGATTGCCTGAGGTCAGGAGTTTGTGACCAGCCTGACCAACATGATGAAACCCCGTCTCTACTAAAAATACTAAATTAACCAGGTGTGGTGGTGGGTACCTGTAATCCCAGCAACTTGGGAGGCTGAGGCAGGAGAATCGCTTGAACCCAGGAGATGGAAGGTTGCAGTGAGCTGAGATCATGCCATTGCACTCCAGCCTGGGTGACGAGAAACTCCATCTCAAAATAAATTAATAAATAAAATAATTTATTTGATTTATGATGGGTTAGCAGACGGCAAAACAGTTTAAAATCTACAAACGTAAAATGATCTGGGAATAGGAAATCAACTAGGATATTTGTGCTGGAGAATCATCATTCAATGTGGAGTTCATAAAATCACTAGAAGTTTAGTTGGGAAAAATCATGTAATTGTTTAAAACATTAAATGCAAACAACTAAAAATCAAAGAGCTTGTTGGATTGCATATGGCAAGGTGCTAGTTTGCACAGTTTCTAAAGCTCTAGGATCTGGACTGGAACACACTGAAGACTTGGGCAAGCAGATGCTTTCTATATCCTGGGATAGTTTTGTCGCCAAGTGTATCCTTCACATCTGTCCCTTCGTTTCCATTCTCGATGCTACTGTCCTATTTCAGCTCCTTATGCTTTCTCCCACACTTTATGGTAATAATGTTTTAACTGGTCTCTCTGGGAGCTTCCCCTTTTCTGACTTTTTTGTGCAGACTTTCAGATCAATGCTAATACAGTTCTCTCTTCAGTTGTTCTTCACAACCTCCTGAATGAATTCCAAGCTTTTTAGCAAAGTATTGAAAATCCACTGTGAATTTTAGCTTCACTCCCTGTCTGGCCTGAATAACTCATGTCTCCTGAGGCTTCAGTGCTCTGAGGATAAAAACAATAGATTTGGGTGGGTGCAGTGTCTCACACCTGTAATCCTGGCACTTTGAGAAGCTGAGGCAGGAGGATCGCTTCAGCCCAGGAGTTCAAGACCAGCCTCGGAAATTCAGTGAGGCTTCATCTCTACAAAAACATTATCTGGTTATGATGGTGCATGTCTGTAGTTCCAGCTATTTGGGAGGCTGAGCTGGGAGGATTGCTTGATCCCGGCCACCAGAGTTGGCAGTGAGCCCAGACATGCCATTGCACTCCATCCTGGGGGACAGAAAAAAACCCTGTCTCAAAAAACAAAAAAACGATGGATGCACTCTCACAGAAATAGGTGATATTCTCCTAGCTCAGCCCCAACCCCACTGCTCCAAAAACCCATGTTATTTCTGAGGCTCTTTTCCCTTTCCTTCTGTTCCCTTATCCTTCACAGGGGTCTTCTGAGGTCTCCACATCCTGTGGAGCCCCTTAATAAGAATAATAACACTAAAGAGAGCTGCAAGAAGACACTGGGTCCAACCGTGCACTTGCATTACCTGAGCAAATCCTCACAACATCCCCTGGAGAAGGCACCAATGGAAACTAGTAAGCAGCCATGCCAAGATGAAGCCCAGGAGGCCTAACTCCTAAAGCCACTTGCTCACCACCACACTATGAGGACCCTCCTGGTGTCACCATGCACCACCATGCACCACTGAGGACTTCTGTAGAGGCCATGCTGCCTTGCTTCCCCCAAGTGGTGTTGCTCCCATGGCTTTGAAGTCATTGGGTGCCTGATGTCACCAGAGCCTCAGGCCTGGACCTGCACCATTCAGGCTACTTCTGAGCTAGAGGCTTTGACAATAAAAGCTCCACTCTGTCTCCTGGAGCCCTCCCAGTGTCACAGACCTGCAGGGTCCTTACCTAGGTGGGCAGAACACACTCTCACTCTTTGAGCTGCACTCTGATACCAGGCCACCCACACTGTGGGTGTCTCTCCCTATGTTCTGATACCAGGCCACCCACACTATTGTGTCTCTCCCTATGTTCTCAGAGATGTTAGTGAGGATAGAACTTCCCCCTTTTTTTTTTGAGATGGAGTCTTCCTCTGTCACCCAGGCTGGAGTGTGGTGGCCCAACCTCCGCTCTCTGCAACCTCTGCCTCCTGGGTTCAAGTGATTCTCCTGCCTCAGCCTCCCGAGAAGCTGGGATTACAGATGTGTGCCACCATGCCCAGATAATTTTTTTTTTTTTTTTGAGATGGAGTCTCTCTCTGTCGCCAGGCTGGAGACCTCAGCTCACTGGCCTCCCAGGTTCAGGCAATTCTCCTTCCTCAGCTTCCCGAGTAGCTGGGACTACAGGTGCATACCACCACACCCAGTTAGTTTTTGTATTTTTCATAGAGATGGTGTTTCAACATGTTGGCCAGGGTGGTCTTGAACTCCTGACCTCATGATCCACATGTTGGCCTCTCAAAGTGCTAGCATTACAGGCGTGATCCATGCACCTAGCCAGAACTTTCACTTTTAACACTGGACCCCTTCTCTCTCCCTAGCACTGAAATGTGGGTCCATCGGCTGGATTGGAAGGTCTAATGTGAGCAGTGGCCACGAGGTTGTCCTGAAAATCAGCCCTTGCTTCATGAGGGGTGTGGGATGGAGGGAAAAGGACATTTTTTTGAGAATCTCTTTGAATTGTTACAGTACATGTCTTCCTTTTTCAAAATCTTTCTTTTTCTAAAATCTAGTTAAACAATTAATTATAAAATACTAAAATCCCTTCTCTCCTAACCTCCCAAGACATGATTAGTAGGATTTATGTCATTCTGTCTCTGGAGGCTGCTCATTCATATAAATCAATTTCTCGCAGGCCCCAACTCTTTAGAATCCTGAGTTGAGCCCTGTTTAGGCTCAGGGTCTAACCCTTTACTTCCCATGAACCCCGGGGAAACTACCAAATGGAAACACACCAGAAACCAGCCTTTTGCTTTCTTGCAATGCCTTTTCCAAGGCACTTCCTTCACCTAAGCCTCCTCACCACCTCTACCTCCTAAAATCCTTTATTTATTTATTTATTTATTTATTTATTTATTTATTTATTTATTTTTGAGACAGAGTCTCTTTCTGTCACTCGGGCTGGAGTGCAGTAATGTGATCATAGCTCGCTTCAGCCTCGAACCCCTAGGCTCAAGCAATCCCCTCAGCCTCCCAAGTAGCTGGGATTCCAGGCATGAACCACCTCTCCTGGCCCTAAAATCCTATCTTTTAATGTTCGGGTCCAAAGTCCCTCTTCCAGGAATCACTCACAGAGCGCCCTCAAAGTGAACTCTCTCTCTGCCCTAAACTCCTAAATACTTTAAGTCCCTTCCCTGGCACTTGTAACGGACATTTGTTTTGTCTGCCCAGCATCCCTTTCCACTATCTCCAGTATCTACCTCCACCTCTTTTCCTCTCCACTCCAGCCATGAGATTCTGGGGTGGACACCAATCACAGGACCCCCATCCCAGTGGACAAAGGGTGACATATTCCCAGCATTGCCAAATATAACATCCTACCACTTTGGCTTTAATGATTGGTGGGAAGCAGAGACATGTGACCAGTGCAGGCCAACCAGAGCCTTTCCTAGGAAATACCTTTATAGCGTGAGGAAAGAGAAATTCTGTCTTTTCTCTGGGTTGGCAACTGACATGTATTAGCTTAGAAGTGCCTCAGTGTGTGTGTGTGTGTGTGTGTGTGTGTGTGTGTGTGTGCGCGCGCGTGTGAACCCAACAATTTTGTGCCTCCTTGCCCATTGCTTGAGCCCATAAGTTTCCTTTCTTTCCGGCCCCCCCCAACTTCTATTTTAAGTTCAGGGGTACATGTGCAGGATGCGAAGGTTTGTTATATAGGTCAATGTGCGCCTTGGTGGTTTGCTGCACAGATCATCCCATCCTAGGTATTAAGCCCGGTATCCATTAGCTATTTTTCCTGATGCTCTCCCCTCGCCCACCCCCCACCTTCCTACAGGTTCCAGTGTGTTATTCTGCTCCATGGGTCCACGTGTTCTCATTGTTCAGCTCCTACTTATAAGTGAGGACACACGGTGCTTAGGTTTCTGTCCCTGCATTATTTTCCTGAGGATAATGGCCTTTAGCTCCAGCCATGTCCCTGCAAAGGACATGCTCTCATTCCTTTTTATGGCTGCATAGTATTCCGTGGTGTGTATGTAACCACATTTTCTTTGTCCAATCTATCACTGATGGGCATTTGCGTTGATTCCATGTCTTCGCTATTGTGAACAGTGCTGCAACGAACATTCATGTGCGTGTATCTTTGTAACAGAATGATTTATATTTCTTTGGATATATATGGGATGGCTGGGTGAAATGGTATTTCTGCCTCTAGGGTTTTGAGGAATCACCACAATGTCTTCCACAATGGTTGAACTAATTTACACTCCCAACAACAGTGCACAAGTGTTCCTTTTTCTCCGCAACCTCACCAGCATCCATTATTTTTTGACTCTTTAATAATAGCCGTTTTGATTGGTGTGAGATAGTATCCCATCATGGTTTTGATTTGCATTTCTCTAACAATCAGTGATGTTGAGCTTTTTCTCATGTTTTTTGGCCACATGTGTGTCTTCTTTTGAGAAGTGTCTGTTCATATCCTTTGCCCACTTTTTAATGGGGTTGTTTTCTTCTTGTAAATTTGTTTAAGTACCTTATAGCTGCCTGATGTTAGACCTTTGTCAGATAGATAGATTGCAAAAATGTTCTCTCATTCTGTAGGTTATCTGTTCACTCTGATGATAGTTTCTTTTGCTATGCAGAAGTTCTTTAATTAGATCCCATCTATCAATTTTTGCTTTTGTTGCAATTGCCTTTGGTGTTTTCATCATGAAATCTTTGCCTGTGCCTATGTCCTGAGTGGTACTGCCTAGCTTTTTTTCTAGGGTTTTTAAAATTTGTTTCTGAGTTGGCGTTTTGCACTTGTCACCCAGGCTGGAGTGCAGTGGTGTGATCTTGGCTCACTGCAACTTCCACCTCCTGGTTTCAAGTGATTTGCTTGCCTCAGCCTCCTGAGTAGCTGGGATTACAAGTACCTGCCACCATATCCAGGTAATTTTTATATTCTTAGTAGAGGCAGGGTTTTACTATGTTGGTCAGGCTGGTCTCAAACTCCTGACCCCGATCCACCCACCTGGGCCTACCAAGGTGCTGGGATTACAGGCTGGAGTCACCGCATATAGCCTAATCCATCTTGAGTTGATTTTTGTATATGGTGTAAAGAAGGATTTCAGTTTCAGTGTTCTAGCCAGTTCTCCCAGCACCACTTATTAAGTAGGGAATCCTTTCCTCATGGCTTGTTTTGGTCAGGTTTGTTAAAAATCAGATAGTTGTAGATGTGTGGTCTTATTTCTGGGTTCTTGTTCTGTTCCATTGGTCTATGTGTCCTTGTACCAGTACCATGCTGTTTTGGCTACTGTAGCCTTGTAATATAATTTGAAGACAGATAGCATGATGCCTCCAGCTTTGTTCTTTTTGCTTAGTTAGGATTGTCTTGGCTATTCAGGCTCTTTTTTGGTTCTATATGAATTTTTAAATAGTTTTTGCTAATTCTCTGAAGAATGTCAATGGTAGTTTAATGGAAATAGCATTGAATCTATAAATTGGTTTGGGCAGTATGGCCATTTTCGTGAAATTGATTCTTCCTATCCATAAGCATGGAATGTTTTTCCATTTGTTTGTGTCATTTCTGATTTCTTTGAGCAGTAATCCCCTTTATTTCTTAAGGCTGTGTGAATTGGTTGCTACTGCTTGCCACAGAAGGAGCCTAGACTATATAGCAGAGCCCGCCCCTATTTCTAAGAGTGACTGGACAAAGCTGTATCATGTATCCACTCCCGATCCCATGGTAGGGCTCAAGTAGACTTAAACTACACAGACTTATCCAGAAGAAAAGCAGTTGTGCAAAGAAAAATTATATCAGAAGACAGGACCTTGAACAGGCAAGTTCACCTTAGCCACATAGTTTAGTTAGATACAATTTTAAGTATTTTCTATGAGCTGGGAACTATTAGGGATAAAGAAGAAGTATAATATGCTTGTTCTCAAGAATGGAGAATCAAGACTGGTACGTGGGAAAATAACTATAGCAAGCAAATTAAAGCAGCATAATGTTAGCATTGAATTGGAGGTACAGGAGTAGATGCTAGGGTAGCAAGAGTTTGCTTCCGACTTTTGGCCATTTAGCAAATGTGCGGAGCATTTTTAGGCTCTAGGTTTCAGTAGTCTAAAAAATGCCTTTTCCTCCTGTTGAAATTCCATGTATCCTGCAAGACTCAACTCAAAAACAGCCCTTATGAAGTCTTCTCAGCTGGCCCCCCAACAAAATCTCTACCCTTCCACAGAACTTTCCTTGTGCTTCTGTAACATGGCATTTGCTACATTCATTTGTATTTTCTACTGTCTTTCCATCACCCATTAAGAATAGGGATTGTGGGCTGGGCATGGTGGCTCACACCTATAATCCTAGCACTTTGGGAGGCTAAAACGGGTGGTTCATTTGAGGTCAGGAGTTCGAGACCAGCCTGGCCAACATGGCAAGACCCTGTCTCTACTAAAAACACAAAGAATTAGCCGGGCATGGTGGATCATGACTGTAATGCCAGCAATTTGGGAGGCCAAGGCCACTTTGGGTGGATCGCCTGAGGTCAGGAGTTTGAGACCTCCATGTGCAACATGGTGAAACCCCATCTCTACTAAAAACACACAAAATTGGCCGTTATGGTGGTGTGCATCTGTAATCCTAGCTACTCAGGAGGCTGAGGCAGGAGAATCACTTGAACTGGGGAGATGGGGGTTGTAATGAGCCGAGACGGAGCCACTGTACTCCAGCCTGGGCAACAGAGAGTGACTCCATCTCAAAAAAAAAAAAGAATGGGGGTTGTATAGCTTTCTTTCTTTTTTTCTTTTCTATGCCGTGAGGGTTCATTTTATGTGTCAACCCGGATCCCAGCTAGACCCAGTTGATTGGTCAAATTCTAGCCTAGATATTGCTGTGAAGGAGTTTTTCATGTGTGAGTAACAGTTATCGTTAGTGGACTTGGAGGAGAGCAGGTTACCCTCTGTAATGTGAGTGAGCCTCATCCAAGCAGGTGAAGGCATTAAGAGCAAACACTGAGGTTTCCTGAAGAAGAAAGAATTTTCCTCAGGACTACAACACAGAAGCCCTGCCTGGTTTCCAGCCTGCTGCCCTGAGGAATTTAGACTCAAGACGGCAGTGTAACACTAACTCTTCACTGAAATTGCAGCTTGCTGCTTGCCCTACATATTTCAGTTTTATCAGCCCCCACTATCATGTAAACCATTTCCTTAAAATAAATCTCTCTCTCTCATCTCTTCTTCGTAGATGCAGAACCAATAGAATGCAGGCGTATACATGTAGATGTATGTATGTCCTACTGGCTCTGCATTCTGTTGCTTCTGCTTCTTTGAAGAACTCTAATACTTATGTTTACCTTTAAAAAGAAATCTATGATGGGGTGCAGTGGCTCACACCTGTAATCCCAGCACTGTGGGAGGCTGACTTTGGGAGGCCGAGGCAGAAGGATCGCTTAAGCCCAGGAGTATGGGACCAGCCTGGGCAACAAAGTGACACCCCTGTCTCTACCAAAAAAAAAAATTAGCTGGGCATGGTGGTGCATGCTTATAGTTTAGCTACTTGGGAAGCTGAGGCAGGAGGATCCCTTGAGCCCAGGGGTTTGAGGCTACAGTGATTTATGATCGTGTCACTGCACCCCAACCCAGAGGCGACAGAGTGAGATGCCGTCTCCAAAAAAAAAAGAAAAGAAAAAAATTACAGGCTGGGTGCAGTGGCTCATGCCTATAATCTCAGCACTTTGGGAGACTGAGGCGGGTGGATCACTTGAGAACAGGAGGCTGTGGCAGGAGAATCGTTTGAACCTGAGAGGTGGAGGTTGTGGTGAGCCGAAATCACACCATTGCACTCCAGCCTGGGCAACAAGAACGAAACTCCATCTCAAAAAAAAAAAAAATTCTAATAATTCTTTTGGGATTTTGCATTTCCTTCCATATTCAGTGAGGGTTTCTATGTACCTGGCTCTGTTTTAGGGCCTGGGGAAACTAGTAGTGCATGAAACAGACAAAAACCCCTATGCTCATGAGCTTGCATACTAGAGACAGAGGCAGATCATAAACAGAGATCTGAATGCATAGTGCTTGAGATGGTGGCATGTGCTTAGAATAAAAATAAAGCAGGGGTGGGGGGATGTGTTGTGCTATTAAATAGAGTGCTCAAGAGTAGTCAAGGAAGGCTTCATTGAGAAGATGTCGCTTGAATAAAAACAGGAGAGAGGTGAGCGATGAGCCATGGGGATGGATATTTGGAAGGGACTGGGTAAGAATGCTCCAGGTACAGGGAGAGATGTTCTCAGCAGAGAGAATAGCAAATGTCAAGACTCTGAGGTGGGAACGTGATTATGTGTTTGAGGAATATTCAAGTGGCCAGGGTGGCTAGAGGGAGAAAATGGTGTCAGAAGGTCATGTGGGAGGACTCATAGGCCACTGCAAAGATTTTTATTTTAACCTTAGGTGAGAGGGAGAAGGGATTGATGGTTTTGAGCACAGAAGGGGTTTTTGTTTGTTTGTTTGTCTGTTTTCTGAGACAGGGTCTCTCTGTTGTCCAGGCTGGAGTGCAGTGCTATGAACATAGGTCACTGCAGAGCCTTGAACCCCTGGGCTTAAGCAATCCTCCAGCCTCAGACTCCTGCGCAGCTGGGACTAAAGTGCATGCCATCACACTCAGCTAATTAAAAAAAATTTTTTTGTACAGATGCAGAGTGGAGGTGATAAGAGTCTTGCTACATTGCCCAGGCTGGTCTTGAACTTCTGGCCTCCAGTGATTCTCCTTCCTCAGAGTCCCAAAGAGCTGGGATTAAAGGCATGAACCACCTTTAATCCCTAGCCCAGAAGAGAGGTATTTTTAAAGGAGAACCGACTGCTCTGTTGATGATGAATTCTAGCAGGCCAAGGGCAGAAGCAGTGATGATGGTGGCAGTGGAGATGACAAGACGTTGTAAATTATAGAAATCTTTTTTTCTAAAGACAGAGTCTCACTCAGCCGCCCAGGCTGGAGTGCAGTGGCACCATCTTGGCTCACTGCAACCTCCGCCTCCCTGGTTCAAGTGATTCCCCAGCTTCAGCCTCTTGAGTAGCTGGGATTACAGGTGCGTGCCACCATGCCCAGCTAATTTTTGCATTTTTAGTAGAGACGGGGTTTTACAAGTTGGCCAGGCTGGTCTCAAACTTCTGACCTCAGGCGATCCACCTGCCTTGGCCTCTCAAAGTGCTCGGATTACAGATGTGAGCCACCATGCCTGGCCCTAGAAATCTTTTGAAGGTTGAGCTAACAAGCCTCGCTAAGGTGAAATATGAGAGAAAGAGTGGAATGGTGGATTTTTAAAAAGTGATAATGAACATGGGGTAATCAATCAAATTGTATAGAAGATCTTGCTATGAAAAACCAGTACCCCACCCTCCCCTCTCCACACACAGTCCCACTCCCCACAACCAACTTCTTTTTTAAAGGTTTCTGTTATTGATTACCTCCACAGCTCAAGATAAAATGTTTGTGGTTAACTTAGCAGCCATTCTGAATCATCTTCTCACTTGCCACTTCTTACTGTAAAGTTTAGAAGACTAGACCTCATCTTCCCAGCCTCCCTTGCAACGAGGGTGGTCATATACTCTGTTCTGGACAGTGAGATATAAAAATAAACCTGCAAACCTCATTCCTTCAGAAAACAAAACCCTAAGCAAAAAGTCTTGTAAAATATCATTGAGATGTGTTTATTTGGTTTCTTTCTTTCTCTCTCTCTGTCTCTCTGTCTCTCTCTCTCTCTTTCTTTCTTTCTTGAGACAGAGTCTCATTCTGTCACCCAAGCTGGAATACAATGACACAATCTCGGTTCACTACAACCTCTGCCTCCTGGGTTCAAGCAATTCTCCTGCCTCAGCCTCCCAAGTAGCTGGATTACAAGGATGTGCCACCACACTCAGCTAATTTTTTGTATATTTACTAGAGGTGAGGTTTCACCATGTTGTCCAGGCTGGTCTCAAACTCCTGACCTCAGGTGATCAACCCACCTTGGTCTCCCAAAGTGCTGGGATTACAGGTGTGAGCCATTGCACCAGGCCTCGTTTCTTTTCAAATAATAGAGTTGAAGGAGAAGTTAATCAGATTCGGGCACCTTTACTGAACTATATATATTTATATGTCAATACATATATAAATAATCATATTTGATTATTCCTCACTTGGGATGGGGTTTATTTCCTTTCCTTTCCTAAAATGAGTGGCAGTTGTGAAGGGTATTTTTTGGGGGTTTGCAAAATTTTTAGTGAAGATATGGGTTGCCTTCTCTAAATTAACTCACTTCATGAATATATCACAAATGCTTCTGATATAATTAAAACAATATGGATTTATGAAATTAAAAAAATCTTCTGAGGCATTTCCAAAAATACTTTTGTTTCTTCATAAAATAAATAATTCACAGCTGGTTCTTGCCTGTTGCCATCCCTCACTCCTTGACCACGGATGAGGTAAGCCGAGCTGTGGCAGCCATCTTGAAACCGGAAATGACCAGCGAGAAGACAAAGGGCTAGTATGCTAATAATGGCAGCGCATACAGTGAGAGCCTGTGTCCTTGACAGCATTGTAGAGGCGCTGAACCAGCTGCAGTAGCCACCTGCCTCCAGGTTATAAGGTATTAAATGTCTGTAGATTTTGAGCCAGTTCTTCAAGTGTAATCCGTGAACCAGCAGCAGCTCAGTATCACTTGGTTGTTGTTGTTGTTGTTTTTTAATTCTTTTGAGACGGAGACTTGTTCTGTCGCCCAGGCTGGAGTGCAGTGGCGCCATCTTGGCTCACTGCAACCTCTGCCTCCCGGGTTCAAGCGATTCTCCTGCCTCAGCCTCCCAAATAGCTAGGATTACAGGCATGCACCACCACATCGGGCTAATTTTGTATTTTTAGTAGAGAGGGGGTTTCACCATGTTGTCCAGGCTGGTCTCAAATTCCTGTTCTTAAGTGATCCACCCGACTCGGCCTCCCAAAGTGCTGGGGTTACAGGCATGTAACCCATCTAGCCCGGCCAGAATTTTTTTTTTAAAGCAAATCCTTAGACTTTACTCTAGACCTACAGAATCAGTAACTCCAGGGTGGGGCCCAGCAAGCTGAGGTTTAACAAGCCCTCCAGGCGATTCTGACACACACAGATGTGGAAGAACCAGCCTTAAACCAAGGCTTCTGAAACGTTAATGTGCATAAACATCACGTGGAGATGCTGTAAAGGGCAGTTCCTGGGTCAGCATGTGTACCCACCCAATGGTCAGATGGGGATTTCCCCATATTGGGACTGAGGCAATCATTCCCCAGTCTGCTGAGGGTGTTGGCAGATGAAAGCCCTCAGCCGAGTATCTCTCAAAGAAGAGCCTGATCTCACCCAAGATTATGTTCCCTAGTATGAGGCAGCCTCTATCCAATGGCTGGTTAATGTGGGAAAATGAAGTCCTAACCCCATTTCCTGAAGGCAGGGCAGCTTTATTTATTTTTTTATTTTAATTTTGTCTTTTTTCGAGACAGAGTCTCTCTTTGTTGCCCAGACTGGAATGCAGTGGTGCCATCTCAGCTCACTGCAACCTCCACCTCCTGGGTTCAAGTGATTCTCCTGCCTTAGCCTCCTGATGAGTATCTGGGACTACAAGGCGCCTACCACCACACCCAGCTAATTTTTGTATTTTTAGTAGAAATGGAGTTTTGCCAGGTTGGCCAGGCTGGTCTTGAACTTCTGACAGCAGGTGATCTGCCTGCCTTGGCCTCCCAAAATGCTGGGATTACAGGTGTGAGCCACCGCGCCTGGCCCAGAAAAGCTTTGAAGGGCTGTCCAACCTATAGACCTCATCATAGACTCAGCTGAAGCCTCTCCTCAACTGCTTCATAGTTTAAGGTCTCCCGGTTCACAAGTCTGCCTTCCTCACTTCTCATAGGTGTTGTTCTCTTTTTCATTTTAATTAATTAATTAATTAATTTTTTAGAGACAGAGTTTCTCCATGTTGGTTAGGCTGGTCTTGAACTCCCAACCTCAGGTGATCTACCCGCCTCGGCCTCCCAAAGTGCTGGGATTACAGGCATAAGCCACCATGTCCAGCCCTATAGGTGTTCTCTAGACAGAATTTCCCAGATTTAGCAAATATAAACACCAAACGCCCAGTGAGATTTGAATTTCAGATAAACAAGAATAAATTTTAATATAAACATGTCCCAAATATTGAATTCTTTATCTGAAATACAAACTTAACTGGGCATTCTATATTTTATCTGGCAACCCTGTTCCTAAAGCACTCCCATATAAATTTCCCACATGACTCACAGTAAATCTCAGACTCAGAGTCTGTTTCCCAGGGAACCTAATTTATGACAGTTGGTATCAGGAGTTATCATGAGAAGCAGATTCTAAAATGGGATTATGGAACTGTGTCAGCCAACAGCCGGCTTACAACAAACACCTGATAAAACCCGTGGCAAGAGGTCGTGGTGTAATTATTAAAACTTTGGGCCAGGTGCAGTAGCTTATGCCTGTAATCCCAGCACTTTAGGATTCCAAGGTGGGTGGATCGCTTGTGCTCAGGAGTTCAAGACCAGCCAGAGAAACATGGCAAAACCCCTTCTCTATGAAAAAAAAATTTACTGGGCACGGTGGGGTATGCCTGTAATCCCAGCACTTTGGGAGGCCAAGGTGGGCAGATCACGAGGTCAGGAGTTTGAGACCAGCCTGGTTAACACGGTGAAACCCTGTCTCTACTAAAAATACAAAAATTAGCTGGGCATGGTGGCATGCACCTGTAATTGCAGCTACTTGGAAAGCTGAGGCAGGAGAATCACTTGAAACTAGAAGGCGGAGGTTGCAGTGAGCTGAGATCGTGCCACTGTACTCCAGCCTGAGCAACAAGAGTGAAACTCTGTCTTAAAAAAAAAAAAAAAAAAGCCAGGCACGGTGGCACACACCTGTAGTCCCAGCTTCTTGGGAGGCTAAGGTGGATCACTTGAGCTTGGGAGGTAGAGGTTGCAGTGAGCCGAGATAGTGCCACTGTACTCCAGCCTGTGCAACAGAGCAAGACTCTGTCTCAAAGAAACCAAACCAAACCAAACCAAAACAACAAAAAACCTTCCAGCAGCAGGGAACTGGAATGGAAGACTGGTGGAAGGGAATGGACTGGAGAGAAATTTGAGAGTTTCAAGGACAATAGTAATTACATTAGTATAAGGAATCGAGGATTGGATGGCTGTTTCTCCTCGCTCTTGCCACATTGAAGATGAAAGGCTGAGGTTCATTAATCACCTGCAAGGTGAAATGTGAAAGCCAGAGGCCCTCCTTGGCAGCATATAAAGAGACTCATCACCTGCAATGGGAGAGCTGAAAAGGCTGAGGAACAGGAGCGGGCCTTCATTATAAGAATAGCAAAGTTCCAAAGAAGGTTGGACTCTCTGTCACGTTCAGGTCCGGTATATGCAAAGGAGCTGCAGGACCTCGATAATAGATTCCAGCAGGAGCCAGGAATGCACATGTGGCATTATACCTTGAGGGTGCTGGATCAAGAAGCACTGAATAAAGTTGGATAACAGAGTTTATCGATGTAGGACCAATATTCCATGACACAAGATTTAACAACTATTCAAGATCCCAGGAGATGGTGCTATTAAGCTGCTTGGTTGCCTCTCAAAGGTTGGAAAAAGCGATGGTCCATTGTAGTTGAAGTAGAAATGCTAGAACTATCATGGACAATGGTGAAGGAAGGGATCAAAGGCTGAGTGCAGTGGGCATATTAGAGTGAATATTCTGCATAATGCCAGCCTACTGTGGCATGGGAGGGCCTAGAGGCCACTCCATTTACAAAGCAATAAGGAATGCGCTGACTGAAGGGCACTAGCATTGTTAGGAAACTCACCGTGGCTGTTACATATGGGCCAGTGTTAGTGGTAGCAAATGCTGTCACAAAACTGAGCTCCTTAGAGTAATGGGTAGGATCCCAGGTGATAGCACTTAACCCTCAGATGCAAGGTGGGCACAATTAGTGTAATGAGTGACACCAGGGAGGACCTGCTCCAAGGACAGCTATGGAGAAAATTAATAAGAATGTGAATTTTTACCATTTAACAAAAATGCCATTTCAGATCAGTGGGGGAAAGATGTACTATTCAATAAAAGAATAAATCCACTGATGGAATAAGGTGATGGTGGAATAACTGGAAAGCCTTCAGGATATCAACTGGAGCCATGGTTCATATCACACCCCCAAATCACTCCAATGAATCAAACAGAAAAAGTGAAACAATAAAAGTGCCAGATGGAAACAAAACAAGAACATGATATTCCCAGGGGCAAGATTGATTGCACAGCCAAAAAGCCAATTGTTCAATATGCACAACCAGAAGAAATCAAAATAGGTGATTAGGAGTTTGAGGGTAGTCACCCCAATAACCCAGAACGCATTGACTGAAGGAGAGAATAGGTCTCCAGGAAGAAGTACCACAGCAAATGTATGTGATGATGATTTCCCCAATCCTTCTCCAAAGAAACCAATGGCCATTTCCTCAGGAAAGGGTAATTCCCAACCATTTTGAGGGCTATTGGATATAAGGCCTGAGTTAACACTGATACTTGGAGACCCAGAGCTTCATTGTGGTCTACCTGATAATTGGGAGTATATTGGAGTTGGGTAATAAATGGAATCTTGGCCGGGCGCTGTGGCTCATGCCTGTAACCCCAGGACTTTGGGAGGCCAAAGTGGGCGGATCACAAGGTCAGAAGTTCGAGACCAGCCTGGCCAATATGGTGAAACCCTGTCTCTACTAAAAATACAAAATTAGCTGGGTGTGGTGGCACATGCCTGTAATCCCAGCTACTTGGGAGGCTGAAGCAGGAGAATCACTTGAATCTGGGAGGCAGAGGTTGTGGTGAGCCGAGATTGCACCATTGCACTCCAGCTTGGGCAACAAGCGTGAAACTGCGTCTCAAATAAATAAATAAATAAATAAATGGAGACTTTGGCCCAGGTTTAGCTCACAGTGGGTCCAAAGAATGTAAAGTGCCAATGTAATATGACATGGAAATACTCAGGAGTTGGAAGAACCACTCCCGCTCCTCATCATTGCTATCAGAAACTAGGATTTTACTCTCCTTACAAGCTATTAGCCTGTTATTATTTCGTGTTTGCTGGTTGAATATGAGACTCTGGGGTCAGAAACAAAGGACTGTATCAGAGCACAGCAAGCAGTAACAGCATCCTGTCTGCTGCATCCGTTCCCTTTGCCCCCACTTCCCATAGAGGTGATGCAGAGGATCCAGATTGATGCCTATACATACAGTGGGTTGTGTTACAGGAGAAAATTCACTGAGTTTAGGGAATCCACCATTTTTTGCCCTCCAACTTTTATTTTAAGTTCCAGGGTATGTGCTCAGGATGTGCAGGCTTGTTACAAAGGGAAACTTGTGCCATGGTTTGCTGCCCAGATCAACCTCTCACCTAGGTATTAAGCCCCACATCCATTAGCTATTTTTCCTGATGTAATCCCACAGGCCCCTGTGTGTGTTGTTACCCCACCATGTTTCCATGCGTTTTCATCATTCAGCTCCCACTTGGAAATGAAAACTTGCAGTGTGTGGTTTTCTGTTCCTGGGTTAGTTTGCTGAGGATAACAGTTTCCAGCTTCATCCATGTCCCTGCAGAGGATGTGATCTTATTTATTGGGAATCCACTATTTTTATAAATAGTAGATTTAGACAAAGAGTAGACAGTATGCAAGTCTACTCTTTGTCGTGGAAGGGGATATTAGCTCATCTCTCAAGGTTCATTGCTGTGTGTACAACCCTGAGAAATCTAAGTGGAGAGAAGTCAAGGTCTTGTCTTCCCAGCATATTAGCAAGGATGTACAGGGATACTCAGAATCCAGGGTAGATTGCTTCTTCCACCAATTTCTTCTTTAGACTGTAAGATTAGGGCTATAATAGTGGTGAAGACCAAGTAGAAACCTCTGAGACTACTCCTTCCTGCTCCATCCAAGAGAGAGTAAATAAAAAACAATATTGCACTCCAGAAAACACAGCAGAGATTAAAGCCCCTTTAAAGATTTAATGAATGCAGGAGTAGTGTTTCCCCCACTTAATTCTGACCTTAATCAGAATGCAATGGTCTATTGTGAGTGAAGTAGTAATGCTAGACATGCAGGAACTTCCATTCCTGAGGATGTGGCAAACTCATCCAAGTAGTAGCCCTGGTTGTGCTTGGTAAGTTACAAACGGTATTTGTGTTACAGCAGATTAACTTGGCTTTAGGTCTGTGGTATTAGCTATTAACCTGGCTAATGCATTCTTTTTATTTTTTTTTTTTTTGAGACAGAGTCTTGGTCTTTTGCCCAGGCTGGAGTGAAGTGGCCCAGTCTCGGCTCACTGCAACCTCTGCCTCCTGGGTTCAAGCGATTCTCCTGCCTCTGCCTCCTGAGTAGCTGGGATTATAGGCGCCCGCCAGCATGCCTGGCTAATTTTTGTGTTTTTAGTAGACACGGGGTTTTGTCATTAGCCAGACAGGTCTTGAACTCCTGATCTCAGGCAATCCACCTGTCTCAGCCTCCAAAAGTGCTGGTACAGGGGTGAGCCACCACGCCCGCCCACATTCTTATCCATTCCTAACTGGAAGAAGTTCCCATTCATATGTGATGGACCCTACATTTACAGTCCTACCCTGGGTTGTGTTAACTCTCTTGCATTCTGTAGAAATAAATTCTGAAAGGACCTTAACCATCGGAACAATCCAGAATATTACATTGGCCAACTATATTGATGACTTATGTTATTTGAACCAGATGAGCAAGAAGTACAAATATTTGCTGGAGGCCTGGATAAGACATGTGTTCCAGAGGATTCTACAAAGATTCAGGGTTCTGCCACACTAGTGAAGTTTTAGTGGCTTCAGGCATACTGGGATATCTTCTTCCAAAGTCAAGGTCAAATTATTCCATCTTGCACTTCCCACAACTAAGAAGCAAGCATAATGCCTACCAGGCCTCTTTGGGTTCTGGGGGCAGCATATTACCTACTTAGGAACACTGCTTTAAACCTTACCAAGTAACAAGGAAATCTACCAGCTTTATGTGAGGCCTAGGGCAGGAAAGGACTCCATAGTGGTTTCAGGTTACTGCTTGTACTCAAGCAGTCCTGCTTTTTGGTCCACACCACCCATTATATCATATGGTTTTAGAGGTGAGATCAGCCTGGCCAACATAGCAAAACCCCACTGAAGATACAAAAATTAGCCGGGTGTGGTGGCGCACACCAGTAATCCCAGCTATTTGGAAGGCTGAGACAGGAGAATGGCTTGAATTTTGGAGGCAGAGGTTGCAGTGAGCCGAGATTGCGTCACTGCTGCACTCCAGCTTGGACAACAGAGTCAGACTCTGTCTCAAAAAAAAAAAAAACCAAACAAACAAAAAAAAGAAAATGCATCATGTGAAGTTTGTGCCAGCCCCAAAAACACATCTGGCTAATTTTTGTAGTGATTGAGTTTTGCCATATTGGCCAGGCTGGTCTTGAACTCCTGACCTCAGATGATCTGCCTTTCTCAACCTCCCAAAGTGCTGGGATTACAGACATGAGCCACTGTGCTGGCCGAGGAGGAACAATACAGATACTGGTTCTGGATGTTTCAAGTTATACCTGCTTCTGATGTGGGTATAAGCTGAGAACAAACTCTGCTAACTACATTCTCTCTCAGAGCTAGTCCTGAAATAAGGAGTGACCGGAAATCCTCCCAATGTTCAGCGATTTGGGGAGTGTGCTGATCATCTGCTTTGTGTAGAGAGAGAAACATGGCTTGAGGCAAAAATATATATGAGCTCATGGCAGTGGTGAATGGCTTCATTGGTTGCTCAGAGACCTGGGAAGAGAAATATTAGAATATGGGAGGCCTGGGGACATGGGGAAGATATAGGTCCATAGATCTACAGGAATGGACATGAAATGTGAAGATTTTTGCATCACATGCTAACGCCTGCTCCTAGCAGCCACCATGGGAGAGGCACTGAACAACAGAAGTGCACTAGACAGAATGACCCAGCCAACTGCTACCGGTCACCACAGGGCTGGCACAGTGTGCTCATAAATGGAGTTTATTAATCCAGTTGGGCTACAGCAAAATACCACAGAAAACGTGTCTTAAACAACAGAAATTTGTTTTCTCACAGTTCTGGAGGAAGTCCAATAATCAAACTGTCAGCAGAGTTGGTGTCTAGTTGCAGATGGCTGCCTTCGTTCGTCCTGTGTGCTCACATGCCCTTTCTTCAGGACATGGGGGATGGAGGGGAGGGCAGGCCCATGCAAGAACAAGTGCCTTTTGTGTCTCTTCTTATAAGGGCACTAATCCTTTTGGATCAGGGCCCCACCCATATGACTTAACTTTAATTCCTTCCTTAGAGGCCCCATCTCCAAATATAGCCATATTGGGGGCTAGGGCTCCAACATATAAATTTTTGGGGAAGATAAATATTCAGTCCATAGTATTGGGTATCCACACTGGAAAGGATAGAAGCTACTCAAGGGCCCAACATCATTTATGAAGGCTGCTGTAACTTATGCTAATGCTGAATGTTCAGTCTGCAAGCAACAGAGACCAACAATAAGCCCTTGATAACACATTATGCCTTAAGGAGACCAAGAAACCACATTATTGATTGCCCTTGTTATCCTAAAAGAGGCAATAGCTTGTCTTCTTGGCAATCAACATATATCCTGGGTATGGATTTTCCTTGTTTTTTGTTTTTGAGATGGAGTCTGCTCTGTCGCCCAGGCTGGAGTGCAGTGGCACAGTCTCGGCTCATTGCAACCTCCACATCCCGGATTCAATCAATTCTCCTGCCTCAGCCTCCCGAGTTGCTGGGCTACAGGTGTGTGCCACCAGGCCTGGCTAATTTATATTTTTAGTAGAGATGGGGTTTCACCATATTGGTCAGGCTGGTCTCTAACTCTTGACCTCAGGTAATCCACCCACCTCGACCTCCCAAAGTGCTGGGATTACAGGCGTGAGCCACTGTGCCTGGCTGGAGTTTTCTTTTTTACTTGTGTTGCCTCATCCAGCACCACTGTCCAAGGATTTACGGTGCTTCACCCACCATGATGGGAACCCATAACATTGTATGGCTCAAGGAAGCCACTTAACAGTAAAGGAGGTATGTCAGTAGGACACTTTACCATGGGATCCAGAGGTCCTATCACATTCCATGCTACCCAGAGGCATCTGGCCTGACAGAGTAAAGGGATGGCCTCTGAAAGGTAGCTGAGACACCAGCTTAGAGTTAACAGATGGGATCCTACAGAATGCAGTATATACCCTTGATCAGTGGCCATTATATAGTACTGTGTCCCCAAAAAGGTAGAATAAATGAGTTTGGGAAGCAAAGGGTAGAAGTAGGAGTGGTTGTTTATCATCCCTCCCAATAGCTCACTTAGGGAATTTGTGCTTCTAGGCTCTGTGGATCTTTATTCTCAGAGGGGAACTATTTCCACCAGGGGACCCAAGAGTTCTAGGAAACTGTTAGTCAATTAGGTGCTTTATACCAGGATACCAGCAGGCAAGGACATGGGTCATCATCCTGTCAGGAGGAATTGCCCCGATCAGGAGGAGATAGGACTGCTGTCACATGATGGAGGCAGGAAAGAGTAAGTCTGGCACCCAGGTAATCCACTGGGGTTTCTCTTGATATTCCCCTGCTCAGTTTATTTTTTTGTTGTTGTTGTTTGTTTGTTTTGAGCCAGGGTCTTGCTCTGTCACCCAGGCTGGAGTACAGTGACATGATCTTTGGTCACTGCAACCTCCACCCACCGGGTTCAAACAATTCTCCTGCCTCAGCCTCCTGAGTAGCTGGGATTACAGGCATCTGCCACCATGCCTGGCTAATTTTTGTATTTTCAGTAGAGACGGGGTTTTACCATGTTGGCCAGGTTGATCTCAAAATCCTGGCCTCAAGTAATCCACCCACCTCAGCCTCCCAAAGTGCTGGAATTACAGGTGTGAGCCACATTGTGCCTGTCATCCCCTGTTCAATCTTGATGGTAATGGACAAATGCAGCATCACAGCCTGAAAAAGATACAATAATCAGGGACTCTTACTGCTCATGGAAAAGGATCAGGGTCTATATCTCAGGCCACTTAGACCAGAAGAGGTGCTGGTTGAGGGTGGAGCTAATCTGGAATGGACAGTAGAGAAGGAAGATAATGAGTATTGATTGTGACCTTGACATCAGCTGTAGTATTGGTGGGGATGAGGATGTGGTTCATCCCACTGTCTTTATAAGTCTCCCCAGGAAGAGACCAATAAGAACCCTGAAGGAGCTCTTCCGAGATGGAGTGAACTTATTCTGTGAAACAAATGGACTCAAAATGTGCAAGGAGTGAATGGTAGTGGGTGCTGTGGTGAGTTGCCCAGATTCTCTTTTCTGGATGGAGGTGCTCATTTACCCAGCTGCCGGGAGTGTTGGCAACTGATGGTTCTCAGCTGAGTCATTCTCTGGAAATTTCCCTCAGCTGAAGAGAACCACCTTGTCCAACCAAGGTCAGGCCTTGGGGCCAGTCACATCCAATGACTGCTTGATCAGAGGGCCTAAAGGCTCAGCAGATGGGATGACCCTGAAGGTAATTCCAGCTTGAAGTTCCTGTAGGCTCAGCTGAGGCTTCTGTTGAATCACATAGCAGATCGACTCAGTCTTACTCAATCCTACTTCCGTACCCTCTAAGCTCTCCCCTTAATAAACCTCTTATGTGCGGATTTCAGAATCTCAGGGCCTGTTTCCTAAGGAACCTGACCTATAACACAAGGTCTGAACGCAGATGGAGTTTGGGGTTCAGCATTTCTTACCATCCCAGGTAATGCTAATGCTGTCAGTATGCAGAATTCAATTTTGAAATCAGATATATGGGGACATAATTTGCATGGAGTTAAAATGTCCTCTTTTTCAGAGTATGTTTTAAAGAGCTTTCAAAAATGTACAGAATCATAGTCACCACCACAATCAAGATACGGAACATATCCATCACCCCCAAAAGTTCTCTCTTGCTCCTTTGTACCCAATCCCCTATCCTCACTTCCATTTTCTGGCAATCATTAATCTTGTTTCTGTCCCTTTGGTTTTGATTTTTCAAAATGTCATATAAATGAAATAATACTACATATAGCCTTTTGAATGTGACTTCAGTCACTTAGCATGGTGTTTTGAGATTTATATATGTCATTGAATGCATTGGTAGTTCATTTGTTTTTATTGCTGTATAGTATTTCATTGTATGGATGTTACAATGAAATTACAATTTGTTTATCCATCCTCAGTTGATAGACATTTGGATTATTTCCAATTTGGTGTGGTTATAAATAAATCTGGCATACATTTGCTTGCAGTTCTTTGTATGGAAATATATTTTCATTTATTCTGGAAAAACACCTTGGAGTAGGACTGCTGAGTTGTGTGGAAAATGTATGCTGAACTTCAGAAGGAGCTTCCATGCTGTCTTCCAAAGAGGATATGCCATTTTGCTTTCCCATCAGCAATGTATAAGAGTTCCAGTTGCTCTATATCCTTTCCAGGACTTGGTATTATAAGTTTCAAAATTTTTTAGCCATTCTAGTAGGTGTGTAGTGATAGTGTGGCTTAAATTTGCCTTTACCTGGTAAATTATGGTGAAAGGCATCTTCTTATGTACTTGTTGAGCACTTGTTTATCTTCTTGCAAAATGTCTGTTCAACTATTTTGCCCATTGAGTGGGGTGGGGGTTCTCTTTTCGTAGTCTATTGAATTGAAAATGTTATTTGTATATTATGGGTAAAATGTTGTTTATATATCCTTGATCAGCTGTATCTTGACAAGTTTTTTCTCCCAGCTTTCTCTTTTATCTTTTGGCTTGTCTTTTTATTTTCTAATAATGTATTTTGCAGTGCAGAATTTTGAAACTTTGATGAAGTTCAATTTATCAATTTTTAAAAGTTAATAATTTACACTTTTTACAGCCCGTCTATGAAATCTTTTCCCACCCCAAGGCCACAAGACTGTCAGCCAGAAGTTTTAGATTTTAGATTTTACATTTAGGCCTATAATCTATGCCCTAAAAATCTACAATTTTGGGCCAATTTTTTAAATATGGAAAAGAATCAAAGTCAATTTTTTTTTTTGCAGGTAGATGTTTAATATTCCAGAACCATTTGTTAAAGAGACTATCTTTTTCCCATTGAATTATTTTGGCACTTTGTTAAAAAGCAATAGACGAGGGCAGGCATGGTGGCTCACACCTGTAATCCCAGCAGTTTGGGAGGCAAAAGTGGGCAGATCACTTAAGGTCAGGAGTTTGAGACCAGCTTGGCCAACATGGTGAAACCCTGTCTCTACTAAAAGTACAAAGATTATAGGTGGCTCACACCTATAATCCCAGCCACTTGGGAGACTGAGGCAGGAGAATCTCTTGAATCCGGGAGGTGGAGGTTGCAGTGAGCCAAGATCACACCATTGCGTTCCACCATGGGTGACAGAATGAAACCCTGTCTCAAAAAAAGAAAAGCAATAGACCAAAGATGTATGAGTCTATTTCTGGATACCTTGGGTTCCCAATTCTGTTCCATGGGTCTATAGCTATCCTTATATCAATACCACACTGTCTTGATCACTGTCCAGCTTATACCAAGTCTTGTGATCAAGACTTTGTTATTTTTTAATCAAAATTGTTTTGGCTATTCCAGGTACTTTGCTTTGCCATATAAATTTTTAAATCAGCTTATCAATTTCTACCAAAAAAGCCTGCTAAGATTTTGATTGGAATTGCACTGAATCTGTGGATCAATTGACATGTGAATACTGAATCTTCCAGTCTTTGAACATGGCATATCTTTCCATTTATTTAGGTCTTGTTAATTTCTATGATCAGTGTTTTATAGTTTTCTGCAAACAAATATTGCCCACTTTTATTATATTTATCCCTTAATATTTTAATTTGGAGTGGTATTATATGTGGTACTTCAGAAAATTTCAATTCATTTTTCAAGTAATAAAATTTCATTGCAAGTATGTAGGAATAGAATTAATTTTTGTATATTGACCTTGTATTTTGCAACCTTGCTAAACTCTAAGAACTCTTTTTTTTTAGGGAGGAAGGCAGGAAGGGAGGGAAGGAGGAAGGGAGGGAGGAGGAAAGGAGGAAGGAAGGGAGGAGGGAAGGGATGAAGGAAGGAAGAAAGGGAGGAAGGGGGGAGGGAGGGAGGGAGAGAGGGAAGGGAAGGAAGGAAATCAAGCAATGAGAGAGACATTGCCGACCTGGATCTAGAGGTTTACAAGTTGATTTCTTTTCTTTTTTTTTTTTTTTGAGAGAAGGAAAGAAAAAAAAATGAGTAATGGAGAGGAAGAAAGAGGAAGAGAAAGAGGGAGGGTGAACGGAAATATTGCTTTATTCTGAAAAAAAAATGGGTATTAATAATGGCCAATCAATGTTTCATTTAAACCTATGAGTAGGTGTGTGTGGTATTGACAAGTATGTATATTTTGTGTATTTGAAGTGGAGAGCTCTATAAATATTTATTAAGTTTACTTGTTCCGGATCGGAGTTCGAGTCCTTGATACCCTTATTAATTTTCTGTCTCATTGAGTCTAAGTCTTTATGTATGTGGGTGTTAGGATCGTTAGCTCTTGTTGTTGCATTGATCCTTTTACCACTATATCTTTGTTGCTTTAAAATCTATTTTATCCGATATGAGAATTGCAAGTCCTGCTTTTTATTTATTTATTTATTTTTGCTCTCCATTTGGTTGGTAAATCTTTCTCCATCCCTTTGTTTTGAGTCTTTGTGTATCCTTACATGTGAAACAGGACTGGATGTAACATGCCGTTGGGTTTTGGCTGTGTCTTTTGATTGGGGGATTTAGTCAATTTAAATTTAGGGTTACTGCCATTTGATGTTAACTGGCTGTTTTATCCATTTGTTGATGTAAATTCTTCTTTATGTTAGTGCTCTTTACTTTTTGGTATATTTTTAAAAGGGCTAATACTGGTTGTTTCTTTCTGTGTGTAATGCTTCTTTCAGAAGCTCTTGTAAAGCAGGCCTGGTGGTAATAAAATCTCTGAGTACTTGCTTGTGCATAAAAGATTTTATTTTTCCTTCAGTTGTGAAGCTTAGTTTGGCTGGATATGAAATTCTGGGCTGAAGGTTCTGTTCTTTGAGGATGTTGAATATTGGCCCCCACTCTCTTCTGGCTTGTAGAGTTTCTGCTGAGAGATCTGCTTTAAGTCTGATAGGCTTGCCTTTGTGGGTAACCTGACCTTTCTCTCTGGCTGCCCTTAGTATTTTCTCCTTCGTTTCAACCCTGGTGAATCTAACAATTATGTGCCTTGGGGTTGCTCTTCTTGAGGAATATCTTTGTGGTGTTCTCTGTATTATGTGGGGTTGAATATTGACCTGCTTTGCTAGTTTAGGAAAATTTTCCTGAATAATATCCTGAAGGGTATTTTCCAGCTTGGATTCATTCTCTCCGTCGCATTCAGGTACACCTATCAAACGTAAATTTGGTCTTTTCACATAGTCCCACATTTCTTGGAGACTTTGCTCATTCCTTTTTATCCTTTTATCTCTAATCTTGTCCTCCTGTTTTCTTTCATTAAGTTGGACTTTGACCTCTGATATCCTTTCTTCTGCTTGAACAATTCAAGTGTTTAAACCTGTGCATACTTCTCGGAGTTCCTGTATTGTATTCTTCAGTTCCATTAATTCACTTATATTCCTCTCTAAGTTGTCTATTCTCAATAGGATTTCATCAAACCTTTTTTCAAAGTTCTTAGTTTCTTTACATTGGGCTACAACATGTTCTTTTAACTCACCGAAGTTTGTTATTATCCATTCCTGGAAGAGTGATTCTGTCATCAGGATGCGCTCGTTCTCCATCAAGCCTTGTTCCATTGTTGATGTGGAACTGTGATCATCTTTAGAGGGAGAGGCGTTCTGATTTTGAGTATTCTCAGCCTTTTTACGCTGGTTTCTTCCCATCATTGTAAATTTATCTTCCTGTCGTCTTTGAAATTACCAACTTTCAGATTAGGTCTCTTGAGTGGACGTCCAGGTTGTTAGTTCCCAGGGCCAGAACAGCGGCATTAAGACTGATGGTGCTTTTCTTCCCAGGATTCTCTTGTCTGGCTTCCTTCTTGTGTCCGTAATAGGCAACTCTGCGTTCCTGGGGCTCCAAACCTCAGTCAGAAGGGGAACCAGTCCCGTTTACTCTGCCCCAAGAGCTGCTGTGCCGAGGTGCCATCACAGCTGCTTCGCCAGCCTCAGGAGTTGTGCTGGGGACCCGTGCGGGTCCTCCAAACCTCGGTCCGAAGGGGAGCCAGCCCTGTTTACTCTGCTCCGAGAGCTGCCGCCCCGAGGTGCCAGCGAAAACGCTGTGCCAGCCACAAGAGTCGCGCTGGTGACCCGTGTGATTCCTCCACTGGGGATCTTCTGCTCCGTGAGCGACCAGAATTTGTCTGAAAGTGTGGCGTCCTCTAGTTTTCTGCGCTTGCCCTGAGAGCTGCAATCCCGAGATGTTAGCGATCGGCCATCTTGGATCGTCGCTTAAACTCTAAGAACTCTTAAGTGGAAAATATGCTAAGAACTCTTAAGAGGAGAAAAATTCAATTCATAGGTCTGATCAGATAGTTTAAATCATTAAGTCTACATTAGTCTTTAAAGCAATTTTTTAAAAGTGAAAGCAAATTTATTAAGAAAGTAAAGGAATAAAAGAATGGCTACTTGATAGGCAGAGCAGCCTCTTTAAAGCAATTATATATCATAAGAATAACAATTATTCTCATTATGTTTTGGAGACAGAGTCTTACTCTTGTTGCCCAGGCTGGAGGGGTGGTGCGATCTCAGCTTACTGCAACCTCCACCTCCCAGGTTCAAGCAATTCTCCTGCCTCAGCCTCCCAAGTAGCTGGGACTACAGGCACGTGCCACCATGCCCAGCTAATTTTTGTATTTTTAGTAGATACAGGGTTTCACCATGTTGGCTAGGCTGGTCTCAAACTCCTGACCTCAGGTGATTCGCCTGCCTGGGCCTCCCAAAGTGCTGGGATTACAGGCATGAGCCACTGCACCCAGCCAAGAAAAGCAATTATATATCACAATTATGTATCATCAGAACAGTGTTAAGATGGCAACAAGGGGCTGAGCGGAGTGGCTCATGCCTGCAATCCCAGCACTTTGGGAGGATGAGGTGGGTGGATCACTTGAGGTCAGGAGTTCGAGACCAGCCTAGCCAACATGGTGAAACCCATCTCTATTAAAAATACAAAAAAATTAGCTGAATGTGGTGGCACATGCTTGTAATTCCAGCTACTCAGGAGGCTGAGGTAGGAGAATTACTTGAACCCAGCAGCAGAGATGGAGGTTGCAGTGAGCCAAGATTGCGCCAGTGCCCTCCAGCCTGGGCGACGGAGGGAGACTTCATATCATAAAAAAAAAAAAAAAAAAGGATGGCAACAAGGGAATCCAAATAAAAAAAAGAATCACATACCCTCCTACCCCCTCACAAATCACTATTTCTCTAGTTCCTTTTTCAGGTTTCCAGATTTAATCACTATTTTATTCTCTGTTTTTCTTTAATTTCTCATAAGCATTTTCATAAGCAATATAGTGCTTCTAGTTATAATTTTAAACAGCTGTATCCTATTTTATTAAGTACATGTATCATAATTGACTTAACCTTTCCTCTATTTCTGTTTATTAAAGAAAAAATTCTCAAGAGTGGGATTTCTGAGCCCAAGGATTTGAATACTTCTACGGTTATTGAAATGTATTGTCAAGTTGTGCTGCAAATGAGTACAGGATTTCTACATCGTAAAATTCATTTCTGTGTAGCACACAGAGCTAGCGCACTACTCTGAAAGACAGATTGAACTCAGAGAAGTGAAGGGAACAGAATTTAGATAGGGTAAAGGCTGGAGTATTGATGTCAAGATAGGCATAGCACACAGAACATTCAGGAACAGTGGTTGGAATGAAGTTTGAGTAGTGAGTGGTTTAAGTGTAGAGTCACATTTTGGGATTAGATTGTGAAATGCCAACCTGAGGAACTGGGATTCCCTTCTGTAGGCAATTAAAAGCTGGTGAAGATTGACAAAATAACAATGATTTTTTTTTTTTTTTTAGATGGAGTTTTGCTGTTGTGGCCCAGGCTGGAGTGCAGTGGCACAATTTCAGCTCACTGCAACCTCCCCCTCTCAGGTTCAAGCAATTCTCTGCCTCAGCCTCCTGAGTACCTGGGAGTACAGGTGCTGGCCACCATGTCCAGCTAATTTTTGTAGTTTTAGTAGAGATGGGATTTCACCATGTTGGCCAGGCTGGTCTTGAACTCCTGGCCTCGTGATCCACCCGCCTCGGCCTCCCAAAGTGCTGGGGCCACCACATCCGGCCAACAGTGATATTTTATGACTGTGACTGTGGAGAATTAGAAGGAAGAGAGTTGAGAGAAGAAAGATGGGGAGATGAGGAGATAGAGAGATAGGGAGATCATTTTGAAATTATCACAGTATTCCAGAGATGAGAAGCAAAGATTGATGACACATGAAACTGAATGAAAAGCTTCCAGGTTAATGATGGCAGATTGGTTGGGCTTGATGTACCTTCTGTTAATTTCTTTTGAAAAATGCCTAAAGAAACAAAAAAATTTTGTAAAGATATATACACAAAAAACCAAATTGGCATTGAGACTGTAAATTAAAAAATGAAAGACTACATGCCAAAATTTTAGATTCTTTCTCCCAATTGCCTCATGACTTGGTCAGACTGAGAAACGGAATGATTCTCTTTTGAACCTGTGTTCAAGAATAGAGGAAATATTGACTCATCCTACCATCTTCCCCATTATCTTCCTTTATCCCAAAAGGAAGTGACTGCACTGGCCAGAAAAGCAGAAAGTTATCTCACAAACACAGAAGAACGACCCTTTTCTAGGGTGACTGTTGGGGTGGGGGGTGGGGGGGAGTGGTAGGGGGAAAGACATGGTCAAAGAGGACATTAGCCATAATTCTTTTTTTTTTTTTTTTTAAGAGTCTTGCTCTGTTGCCCAAGCTGGAGTACAGTGGTGTGATTTCAGCTCACTGCAACCTCTGCCTTCTGGGTTCAAGTGATCCTCCTGCCTGAGCCTCCTCAGTAGCTGGGACTACAAGCACACAGCACCACGGCCAGCTAATTTTTGTACTTTTACTAGAGATGGGGTTTCATCATGTATTTCAATATTACTTTTAAAAATTATTTTATTTTTTGAGACTGGCTCTCTGTCACCAAGGCTGGAGTGCAGTGGTGTGATCACAGCTCATTGTAACCTTGCATTCCTGGGCTCAGGTGATCCTCCTCTCTCAGCGTCAGAAGTAGCTGGGACTACAGGTGCGTGTCACCATACTCAACTGATTTTTTTTGAGGCAAGATCTCACTGTGTTGCCCAGGCTGGAGTGCAGTGGCATGATCAAGGCTCAATGCAGCCTCAACCTCCTGAGCTTAAGTGATCCTCCCAGTTCAGCCTCCCATAGTATGGAGATTACAGGTGTGAGCCACTACACCCAGTGGATATTACTCATTTAATTAAAGATGTCATTGGAAAGACAAAGCTCACAAAGACCTGTGCAGACTTTACTACATTTTCCACTAACCTTTAACTTTGTTGATGACTTAATAATCTTTTCCTGGGTTTCTTACCAGGCTAGAATGGAATATTCTTTTGTGATTCATTTTAAATGCTTGTCTTAATGTCCATCCAAGTTTCATGTAGAGACTTCAGGACTTCAAGATATTTTGCCACCAAAATCTCTGCTCTGGCTTCCCCTGTCACAGCTACTGCCCATGAGGTGACCCTGTTTGGGCCACATAATGGGGTGTCCTGCCTCAGGTGTTGCTTCTTGTTTCTCCCTTCCTTCCTCACAGCTGACACAACTGGAGAGCTCTTTCTCATTCCCTCCTGGATATCTCCACACAGGCAGTGACTGAGGGAAAGGCAGCAGTTTAGAGAGGTGTTCAGCTACCCATCTACTGGTGTCTCACACTGCATAAAATCACCTGATTAGGCTGGGCGTGGGGGCTCACACTTGTAATTCCAGCACTTTGGGAGGCCACGGTGGGTGGATCACCTGTGGCCAGGAGCTCGAGACCAACCTGACTAACGTGGTGAAACCCTGTTTCTACTAAAAATACAGTATTAGCTAGGCATAGTGGCACATGCCTATAATCTCAGCTACATGGGAGTCTAAGACAGGAGAATTGCTTGCACTTGGGAGGTGGAGGTTTCAGTGAGCCAGGATCACACCATTGCACTCCAGCCTGGGCAGCAAGAGCAAAACTCCATCTCAAAAACAAAACAAAACAAAAAACCCCATTAGTCATCAGAAATCTGCCTCTGAGACAGCAAGTTACAAAATCCCCATTTAAGTCAGAAACTCTTTTCTAAAAGGGCCAACATCTCTAGCAGAATAAATACTATCTATAAGCCCAAAACAGGATTTCAGAACAGAATCACATGATGTATTTTTATCACAACTCGCTGAGAAGAAAACAAAAGGAGATGGGTTTAGATTTAGATTTGATAAAAGGAGGAACTTCTAAATATATATATTTTATATATTAAAACAGCTTATTAGAGATTGCCTTCTTTGGAGATCTTTAAACATAGGATAGACAATCGTTCTTGAACGATCTGGCTGCAGACCTGCTTGGAAACCAGAACCAAAATAAATGCTTTTCTGAAGTGCCCTCTGGTTTGTCTAATCTACAACCTCTGACAACCCTTGCCCTCACCCACAGTCTTTATCCCAGGTCATCATGACATGACAGAGACGTGGCAGTTGATGGGGAGGTGAATGATGGTAGTGACATTTGGGATTACTTCACCATGGGAATTGCGAAGAAATGATTCCAGTGCTTTGTCAGTCCACCAACTGAGCATAGTACAATCCTCCAGTTATTTCCAGAATTTTGATGAATCAGTCAATCCATTCTTGAACAAACTAAGGAAAATAGTTACCCCACCCCTAAAGAAATACAGTAAAGCTGTAATTCCAGTCTGAAGCTGATATTGATCAGAACACAACAAAGATGTTCTTTTCTTCATACTCTTGCATGATGTCCAACCCTTATTCAAAGTCTAATACATATGATGTTTTTTCAGTCTTTTGTGTATGGTATACATTTATTGGAAATTCCGTGGGATACATGTGACCAGCATAAATCTCATGACATGAATCAGTTTTGCAAGAAATATGCCCTTTTCCATTTTCCATGACTTAATTTCTCTTTTGCACTCAAAGAGTGTCAATCTGCTAAGTGACAGATACTAAATCTTAGTCAGTTTAGGGTTTCCACTGCTCTTTTCCTCTGAGATCTGGGGACTTACCTAGTGGCACAGCATCAGGGTGGGGTCAGGTGGTGTCTTTCCCTTGCTTATCAGACCATGTCGGCATCTGCCAACATGTACCATGTCCTATCTGATTATTCTGTCTTTGGCCCAGGTGGCTATTTTTATTATTTATTATTTTATTTTTTTCTGAGGCAGAGTCTCACTCTGTCCTCCACGCTGGAGTGCAGTGGTGCAGTCTCGGCTCACTACAACCTCTACCTCCCGGGTTCAAGTGATTCTCCTGCCTCTGCCTCCCAAGTAGCCGGGATTACAGGTGTGTACCACCACATCCAGTTAATTTTTGTATTTTTAGTAGAGACGGAGTTTCACCGTGTTGGCCAGGCCTCAAGTGATCCACCTGCTTTGGCCTCCCAAAGTGCTGGCCTATTTTATTTTATTTTTATCCTCCTGCCTCAGCTTCCCAAGTGCTTTCTTTCCTAACTGCAAAGCCTCTTTTGATACGCTCTTTTCCTCTACTTTCATAATTCCCTCATCATTTCTGGATTGCACAAAACTAGGTGGGTGCCTAAGCTCTTGCCTCAGGTCTGTGTTACTCTCAGGTGTGTGGAAAATGTTTTGCCTGCTCACCATGGTGGGTGAGAGGACTGTGGTCTGTTGAAACCTCCACGGGCTCTATTCTGGGAATCATTACAGCTTTCTGCTATTTTGGTTTCTTCATATCCATTGGATATGAGAGGAAGCTGAGGAAGCCCTTTTCCTTTTTTTTTTTTTAAGACACAGTATTACTCTGTCACCCAGGCCGGATGGAGTGCAGTGGCGCTATCTCAGCTCACTGCAACTTCTCCTTCTTGGGTTCAAGAGAATCTCCTGCCTCAGGCTCCCCCAATTAGTTGGGATTACAGATGCGAGTCACCATGCCCAGCTACGTGTGTGTGTGTGTGTGTGTGTGTGTGTGTGTGTGTGTTTAGTAGAGATGGGGTTTCATCATGTTGGCCAGGCTGGTCTTAAACTCCTGACTTAACCCAAGTGATCTGCCTATCTTGGTCTCCCAAAGTGCTGGGATTACAGGCATGAGTCACCGTGTCCAGCCTGGGGAAGGTCCCTGACCCTTTCTTAGGAACCTTCTTTCCTATCTAAACCTTCTTTCCTTCTGATTCTTTTCATTCCTCTAGCCCAAGTAAACTTTATCTAGTCTCAGAGATGGCACTTAGTAATCTTCTAAATTGTTCATACTCTGAGATCTTCAGGGTTTGGCTCATCACCTCAAAAAGTTTTTCTGCTGTAGCAATCCTTCCTTAAGGTAATTAATGTCTCATTGTATAGCTTTCAAGGGGGTATAAAGGAACTACCAGGAATTAGAAACATATCTGTTAGTATATCAAAATATGGTGCCACTACACTGCTGTAAAGGAAATTTAAAGATGAGAGGCGGTGAGAACTGGGAGGTTTCTTTTTTTCTTTATTTTTCTTGAGACAGAGTCTCACTCTGTCGCCCAGGCTGGAGTACAGTGGTGTGATCTTGGCTCATTGCAACTGCCTCCTCCCAGGTTCAAGCGATTCTCCTTTCTCAGCCTCTCCAATAGCTGGGACTACAGGCACATGCCACCACGCCCACTTAGTGTTTTTGTATGTTTATTAGAGACAGGGTTTTGCCATGTTGACCAGGTTGGTCTTGAACTCCTGACCTCAGGTGATCCACCTGCCTTGGCCTCCCAAAGTTCTGGGATTACAGGCATGAGCCACTGCACCGGGCTGAGAACTGGGAGATTTCAGAATGAGGGGAGACGCAGAGCACCCCCCCACCTCAGGGGCAGTGTATAGAAAGCACCCAGCCCTTTCTTCTGGCTCAGCATGATTTTATGCACCCTCATTAATGCATCTTAAGGAACCCTCAAGCAAATATCTATTATTACAGGTATCTATCGGTTGAGGTCCACTTCATCTGCACCTGGAAAACCCTCCCCAGGGAAAAGGAAGGCCTGTTTCTCTGCTCCTTCAGGCCTTGAGTTATGGCCCAAAACTCCTAACTCGTGGGAGGGAGTCTCTCAGTGAGTGCATGATGGCTGCCCACATAGACTTAGATTGGAAAACTGGAAAGAAAAAGTAGAAATAAATGAATCTCCCCTACCTTGGAAATTAGTTCTTTCAACAGATTGTGTTAGCACTTGAAATCACTGCTTTAACTACTAAAATTGATTAAATTAGCAGCTCTATATTTTGCCAAGATTTTTATAGGCTTTCCCCCCTTCTCAACAAATTAAAACCTGGCTTGCAGGGGAGTGTAGTAGACTGGAGACATTTCTCCTCCTGTCGCTGGATGCTGGTGTAGCAAGCTTTTGACAGTTTTTAACAAGAAAATCTTAATTCTTGATTACTACTCCTTATGTGTCTTATTCTGGGACTGCAGTATGGTTGTGTGGGAGGAAAACTGATGTAACATTGAAGAGTTTAATAAATATTTGTGATAATGGAGTTTTAAAGTCATTGCTTCACAGAAGCCTATTATTATATAAGAAACATAATTATTTCAATTTAAAGATAATGCTAGATCTTTGGTAATATGTTAATAAGTCAAATAAAATATTTCTTGATATAAATGTCAGACCTAGTGCAAACTAACAGATTTAAAATAATGTTTTTGTCAGGTGCAGTGGCTCACCCTTGTAATCCCAGCACTTTGGGAGGTCGAAGCGGGCAAATCACCTGAGGTCAGGAGTTTGAGACCACCCTGGCCAACGTGGTGAAACCCTCTCTCTACTAAAAATAGAAAAATTAGCTGAGCATGTTGTCATGTGCCTGTGATCCCAGCTACTTGGGAGTTTGAGGCAGGAGAATCGCTTGAACCCAGGCGGTAGAGGTTGCAGTGAGCAGAGATTAAGCCACTGCATTCCAGCCTGGGTTACAAAGCAAGACTCTATCTCAAAAAATAAATAAATAAAATAAAATAATGTTTTTAATTCAAATTTCTATTTTGTTACAAAATAACTGCTAGCAATCAAATTCACTGTCCAAAACATAATCTTTTTCAAAATCTAGAAAAGATGTAATGTTTGACTTAATGCAGAAGGGAATGGTGGAATGATGAAGAAATATGTTGTATAATGTTCAAAGGAATATTATAGTCTTGACTTCCAATTCAGATGAAACACATATTTTTACTAAACTCTGAACTCACATCAACTTTCTAAGTATGCATTTTTTTGCTTATGTTATAATTGGAAGTGAAAATAGGACACAAAGTATATACATACTATATATATATATATATATATATATATATATATATATATATATATAAAATGATCACATCAATGGTTTTTTTAAACTGTGCATGAATAAAAGACCAAAAGGAAATTGAAACATTATCAATGGCTATCTTTTGGCTGGTGGGTATAAATGCGATTTCTAAAAATTTGTTTCTTTGGCTGGGCACAGTAACTCACACCTGTAATTCCAGCACTTTGGGAGTCCAAAGCAAGCAAATCATGAGGTCAGGAGTTCGAGACCAGCCTGGCCAACATGGCGAAAGCCCATCTCTACTAAAAATACAAAAAATTAGTTGGGCATAGTGGTAGATGCCTATAATCCCAGCTACTCAGGAGGCTGAGGCAGGAGAATCACTTGAATCTGGGAGGCAGAGGTTGCAGTGAGGCGAGATCGAACCACTGCACTCCAGCCTGGGCAGCAGAGCGAGACTCTGTCTCAAAAAAAAAATTTTTTTTTCTTTTTGACATTTTCCAAATATCCTGTAATGAGCATGTATTTCTTCTATATTGACCAAATGAATTTAAAACACCACTTTTAAAAGGGAGTATATATTTCCCACACTGTCACTTGAATTTATTAAATACAGTATACTCTTTATTTATGCTCCTCCTGATTGTTTGGAAAGGTGGAATGAGCAAGAATTAAATGCTAATGTAGATGCTGGAGATGCATCAATGCACTTCATGCAGTTTTACCAAGATGCAGGTATTAGAACAAGGATCAAACACCCTTTGGTCTTCAAAGTAATAAAGACACCGAATAGTCATAGTTTCAGTCGAACTCTCCTCCCTCCGTGACTAGATTGCTTTGCCTTTGAACTGCCCACTGGAAAGGGCCAGGTGTGTAAATGCTCAGATCTTTCTAAAGTTGACAACTGCTTCCCTTCACATTTCATTTTACATAATGATTTCAGTGCAGGAATGTCATGGTGTAAAGTGATAGGGAAATATAAGGTGCTAAAGTATGGTAGAGCAATATTGTTAAAAGACTGTGGAGCTGCCTGTTGATTGCTGAGGTTTTTGCAGATTTTATCTATAGACCTAGTGAATTCTACTGATGAGGAAGGCAGTAGAAATCTGAACAACTAGGATCAAAAGGAGAGAATGTCTTTGATCATCTATTTGACGGAAAGTAATAGTCACAATTTACTTGAGTATTTTATAGGTGCTAAATGCATCTAGAATAACTTTCTCATCCACTTTTAGTGCAGCTTTGGGCACTGGTTTCTACGAAAGTTTGTTCAGTAATCTTTAGGAAAACTAATATGCTTTTGCCTGATTTACCTTTGTATTGGAGCAGAAAAGAGAAACGTCAGGCATGAAATCATGAACCCTATAGACACTGCCAATGTAAACAGATTGATGAATTAGTTACTTTCACAGAGATCTTAACGTGTTTATGAAAGTATTTTTTTGGGGCCATATTCTTTCCCAGCCCTGTACTCTGAGAAACAGCCCTATTTTATTAAACTTGTATTGAGAGACTTAGAGGCAATCACTAGTGCTATATTTCAAAGACTATCTTTAAAATTTATGAATGAATGGTTAAAAGGAATCTCCAAATTCGTTCGTTCCTTCCCTCCTTCCTTCCCTCCTTCCTTCCTTCCTTCCTTCCTTCCTTCCTTCCTTCCTTCCTTCCTTCCTTCCTTCCTTCCTCCCTTCCTTCCTCCTTTCTTTTTTTGAGACAGTCTCTATCACACAGGCTGGAGTGTGCAGTGGTGTGATCTCGGCTCACTGCAACTTCTGTCTCCTGAGTTCAAGCAATTCTCCTGCCTCAGCCTCCTGAGTAGCTGGGATTAAAGGCACCTGTCACCATGCCAGGCTAATTTTTTGTATTTTCACTGTGTTGGCCAGGCTGGTCTCTTAACTCCTGACCTCAAATGATCCACCGGCCTTGGCCTCCCAAAGTGCTGGGTTTACAGGCGTGAGCCACCTTGCCCAGCCCCTCCAAAGATTGTTTCAATGTTTCCCTGTCAGAGAGGAGACCTTGGGTAATTATTTAAGATATTAAGTGGCCGGGCGCGGTGGCTCAAGCCTGTAATTCCAGCACTTTGGGAGGCCGAGGCGGGTGGATCACGAGGTCAAGAGAACGAGACCATCCTGGTCAACATGGTGAAACCCCGTCTCTACTAAAAATACAAAAAATTAGCTGGGCATGGTGGCGCGTGCCTGTAATCCCAGCTACTCAGGAGGCTGAGGCAGGAGAATTGCCTGAACTCAGGAGGCGGAGGTTGCGGTGAGCCGAGGTCGCGTCATTGCACTCCAGCCTGGGTAACAAGAGCAAAATTCCGTCTCAAAAAAAAAAAAAAGATATTAAGTAAAAAGGCTGGGTGTGATGGTTCATGCCTGTAATCACAGCACTTTGGGAGGCTGAGGCAGATGGATCACCTGAGGTGAGGAGTTTGAGACCAGCTTGACCAACATGGAGAAACCCTGTCTTTACTAAAAATACAAAATTAGCTGGGCATGGTGGAGCATGTCTATAATCCCAGCTACTTAGGAGGCTGGGGCAGGAGAATCGCTTGAACCTGGGAGGTAGAGGTTGCAGTGAGCCGAGATCGAGATCGCACCATTGTAATCCAGCCTGGGCAACAAAAGTGAAACTCTGTCTCAAAACAAAAACAAAAATTAAGTAAATGAAAGATCCAATGTTTACAATGTGTAGAGTAGAAATCACAAAACTCAGAGTTTCTAGGACAGAATGAGCCTTGATGGATGCCCTTCCTGAAAGCATTCAAAATATGATTATAGCCTTGAGGCCTGTCCAAAGAGACAAAATCAAGTAATACCTTTGTAGCTGTCAGAGTCCATATGCTAGGACTAGATTGACCAGGGCAGCAAGGAGAGAGAGTCTAGCCTGGAATACTGGCTGAATGGGAAGCTTCCTAGCCCTGGATCATGGCCAGGGGTAGATAATGACCTGCAGGATCTGGCAGATCTGGAATGGGCTGCACAGGTGCTGGGTGGAGCAAAGCCTGTGTTTAAGTAAACACAGATAAGTCAAGCAGGCTGCAGTAGGTGAAGGGGCAAGGATGGAACCAAGAGTAGAGTTGAGAAATGGTAGAGTTGAGTTGGACAATGGGATTCTGGCTGTAAGAGGCAGCGTTTCTAGTTTGGGCGCAAGGGCTCAAACCTATGAGCGCTTTGGAAGGGTGAGGTGGGCGGGTCACTTGAGGTCAGGAGTTCTAGACCAGCCTGGCCAACATGGCAAAACCCCATCTCTACTAAAAATATAAAAATTAGCTGGGTGTGGTGGCAGGTGCCAATAATCCCAGCTTCTCCGGAGGCTGAGGCAGGAGAATCCATTGAACCCAGGAAGTGGAGGTTGCAGTGAGCTGGGATAGCACCACTGCACTCCAGTCTAGGCGACAGTGAGAGACTCTGTCTCATAAAATACAGTAATGCATATCAATAGCAATTTGTTTTCATTTACTTAGCATTAACTCCCATCAGGGAATAATCTTCTGGACAAAAAATATCATTGCATATCTGATCATAGACTCAAAGTCAGAGGATCATAAAAGACAAAATACTTTGATCCAACAAGATATTTGACCCATCTGTGACATCCCTGTATTTGATGTCTATTGCTGCAAAACAAATTACCCCCAAATGTATCAACTTTGAAATGGTTTTGGAGGATCAGGAGTCCTGGTGCAACTTAGCTGGGTGGTTCCAATCCAGGGTCTTCGATGAGGTTGAAGTCAAGCTGTCAGCTGCAGATGCAGTCAGCTTAAGGTTTGACTGAGTCTAGAAGATCCGCTTCAAGTTCACTCACTTGCTTGTTGGCAAGAGATTTCAGTTCTTCATCATGTGGGCTTTCCATAGGGCTGCTCACTACATGGCAGCTGGCTTATCCCAGAGCAAGTGATACAAGATAGAGGGAATGATGCCGTACTGCCTTTAATAACCTTGTCTCTAAGTTATATCCCAACACTGTCTTACTCTATTAATTAGAAGTGACTCATTAAGTTCAGTCCACAATTAAGGGAAGGAATGACACAAAGGCATGAATATCAGGAGGCATGGATCATGGGGCCATTTTGGAGACCAGCTACCACAATTCCCTAGAAGATGTCACCTAATTTTTGCATAAATACCTCTAGAGATGGGTAGCTAGTTTGAGAGGCAGCCCAACCCATTTTTGAAAAGAATTATGGTTTAATTTATATTGACTTAATATATTCAGTAACTTCTATGTATCAGTTCTAATTTAATCACAAAATGTTCTTCCACAAGATAATTATTCATATATTTGCAAACATGTCACCTTTTCAGTCATTGGAGAGACAAGTAACTCAAATTCCTTTGACTATTTCTTTCTTTTTTTTTTTCTAGAGATGGGTCTCACTATGTTGCCCAGGTTGGTCTTGATCTTCTGGGCTTAAGCAATCCTCCCACCTTGACCTCCCAAAGTGTCCTTTGACTGTTTCTTATGAAACAGGTAAGAGTTTCAGTCTGTTTCTTGTTCTGATTGCTTGACTGTGGGCATGGCTTTACTCTTCAAGTGTATGGGCAGAAGTAGCCCAGCACTTTACTGGAGGGCAGAAAGAAAGGAAGAAGACCAGTCTTAACTTGAGCTATAAGCTATATTTTCTTTACTTTTTCTTTTCCTTTTTTTCTTTTTAGAGATAAGGTCTTGCTCTGTTTCCCAGGTTAGAGTGTAGTGACGCAATCACAGCTCACTGCAGCCTTGAACTCGTGGGCTCAAGTGGTCCTCCTGCCTCAGCCTCCTGAGTAGCTGGGACTACAGGCACATACCACCATGCCCAGCTTGAAGCTGAAACTATTTACTTAGATTGCTTTATGTCCAGTTATATAATATCATTGATCTTATCAAGCTTAGAGTTCATTGAAACTCCTAAATCTGTTGCCCTTGTACTGCTGTTGATTATAACATTATAGCCCTGAAGGCTGTCCAAAGACTCCCAAATTTACTAACACCTTTGTGCCTGTCAGAGTTGACATGCTAGGACTAACTGACCAGAGCAGCAAGGAAAGAGTCTGGGCTGGAATACTGGCTCAGTGGGAAACTTCCTGGCCCGGGAACATGATCGCGAGTAGATAATGACCTGCAGCGTCTGGCAGATCAGGAATGGGCAGCCCAGGTGCTGCTGATGCTGTTGAGCCATATATCCCTCCTCTCCAACATATGTAGCTGATTTTTAGATCGAAATTCAGCATCTTATATTTATCCCTGTTAAATTGCTCTGTCTTTTCTTTTACTTAACAATTTCAGTGACTTAATGTACACCTCTCACATTTTCTGATATACCAAACTTTGAGAGCAAGCTAGTATTAGCAAGTTAATTTCCTCAGCTTTGACAAGTCAATGACTGTAAGATGCACAACTGATTTAATAACAGTTTTTCAGGAAAAACAGCACATTATCTAACTAAATCAACTATAAGAGATGTATCATGACTTCAGAAGTATTACAATATGAAAAAATATATATTAGAATTGAAGAAATAGAGATACTGGGTAGTGACATCAGCATTCAAAAAATTCTACCAGGCTAGAAAAATTGGACATATCTGAATCTGGGCCAAGAACATAACCCTACTAAGAGTAATTTTATTGATTTAATCATTTCTTCATTCAAATGTTCTTGGAACATCTGTTGTGTGTCAGATGTGGTGTAAAGCAAACATGAATAAGTCATGGACTCTGTCCCCCAGAGCTCATAGTTTTCATTAAAAAAAAAAAAAAAAGAGTTCAGACATTACAGTTTCAACTTCTTTTTGAACACAATACTATTGTTTCTCATTCATTCTCAATGTTGTTTACACCCCGAGTCAAGTTTTTACCTTTTGTTTTGTTTTGCTTTTTTGGAGACGAGGTCTTATTCTGTCACCCATGCTGCAGTGCAGTGACACAACCATGGCTCACTGCAGCCTTGACCTCCCAGACTCAAGATCCTCTTACCTTGCCCTCCCAAGTAGTTGGGATCACAGGTGTGCTTTGCTGCCACCACAAGCTAATTTATGCTAATTTGCTTACTTGTTTATTTATTTTGAGACAGAATCTTGCTCTGTTGTCAGGCTGGAGTGCAGTGGCACGATCTCGGCTCACTACAACCTCCACCTCCAGGGTTCAAGTGATTCTCCTGCCTCAGCCTCCAGAGTAGCTGGGACTACAGGCCTGCACCACCATGCCCAGCGAATTTTTGCATTTTTAGTAAAAACGAGGTTTCATCATGTTGGCCAGGATGGTCTTCATCTCTCATGATCGGTCTGCCTTGGCCTCCCAAAGTGCTGAGATTAGAGGCGTGAGCCACCACGCCCATCCCCGCTAATTTTTTAATTTTTTGTAGAGATAGAGTCTCGTTATGTTGCCCACGCTGGTCCCAAACTCCTGAGTGCAAGTGATCCTTTCACCTCAGCCTCCCAAAGTGCTGGAATTGCAGATGTGACAAGCTAGTTTTTACATTACACTTGGTAGATTCTGTCTGCTAAATGTGTTGGCTTGGAGAATACGTGCTTAACAAAATCATAGTTTGAGTACTTCTCCTCATGAGACCTGGGCATTCTAAATAAGTCATAGAATGAAAGGACTGAACTAGATTTTTTTCCCTAAGTTTTCTTCTGATTAAAAATATATAGATGGATGGATGGATGAGTGGATACATGGGTGAGTAGACAGATGGATAGACAGATAGATACCAAGAGATGAAACAGAGAAATTACTTTGGCATTTTCCAGAAAAGACAAAACTCATGATGAAACTTCTGCATTAGTAAGGAAAAAGAAGTTCTTACTTAGGGAAGAGACAGGGTGGGATATCATGCACAGATCATTGTCACTCATTTTCTTTCTTTCTTTTTTTTTTGAGACAGAGTTTCACTCTTGTCACCCAGGCTGGAATGCAATGGTGTGATCTTGGCTCAATGCAACCTCCACCTCCTGGGTTCAAGCGATTCTCCTGCCTCAGCCTCCCAAGTAGCTGGGATTACAGGCATGTGCCACCACATCTGGCTAATTTTTTATATTTTTAGTAGAGACAGGGTTTTGCCATGTTGGACAGGTTGGTCCCAAACTCCTAACCTCATGATCCACCCACCTCGGCCTCACAAACTCCTGGGATTACAGGCGTGAGACACAGTGCCCGTCCATTTTCTTTCTTAGATTGTAAACTGAAGGCTAAGATCTAATGTTCTTGGATGGATGTGATGGCTAATGCCTGTAATCCCAGCACTTTGGGAGGCTGAGGCAGGCAGATCAGTAGTGTAAGGTTAGGAGTTCAAGACCGGCCTGGCCAACATGGTGAAACCTTGTCACTACTAAAAATACAAAATTTAGCTGAGTGTGGTGGTGCATGCCTATAATCCCAGCTACTCAGGAGGCTGAGGCAGGAGAATCACTTGAACCCGGGAGGCAGAGGCTGCAGTGAGCTGAGATGGCACCACTGTACTCCATCCTGGAAGACAGAGCAAGATCCCATAAAAAAAAATTGACCAGGTGCAGGGCCTCACGCCTGTAATCTCAGCATTTTGGTAGTGCGAGGTAGGTGGATCACCTGAGGTTGGGAGTTCGAGACCAGCCTGAGCAACATGGAGAAACCCTGTGTCTACTAAAAATACAAAATTAGCTTGGCATGGTGGCAGGCTTCTGTAATCCCAGCTACTCTGGAGGCTGAGGCAGGAGAATTGTTTGAACCCAGGAGGCAGAAGTTGTGGTGAGCCAAGATTGTGCCATTGCACTCCAGCCTGGGCAACAAGAGTAAAACTCTGTCTCAAAAAAAAAAAATTATGTATAAGTTCTTGTGTGAATACATGTTCTCATTTCTCTAAAGTGGAATGCTGGGTAATATGATAGCTTTATGTTTAACTTTTTGAGGAACTGCCAGACTGTTTCAAAATGGATACACCATTTTACATTCCCACCAGTAGCATATGAGAGTTTCAATTTCTCCACATCCTTATCAACACTTATCTGTCTTTTTCACTACATTCTAGTGGATGTGAAGTAGTATCTCATTATGGTTTTGATTTGTGTTTCCCCAGTGATTACTGAGATTGAACAGCATTTCATTTGCTTTTTGGCTTTGGATGACTTCTTTGGAGAAATATCTATTCAGATCCTTTGTCCATTTTTAATTGGGTTATTACTGAGTTAGAAGGGTTTTTAAAATGTATTCTGGACCCCAGTCTGTCATGAGATACAGTTGCATGTTGCTTAATTACTGGGGTATGGTCTGAGAAATTTGTTGGTAGGCAATTTTGTCATTGTGTAAATATCACAGGGTGTATTTACCCAAACCTAGTGGTACAGCCTACTACATACCTAGGCTATCTGGTATAGCCCATGCTCCTAGGCTGCAACCCTGTATAGCATGTTACTGTGCTGAATACTGTAGGCATCTGTGACACAATGGTAAGTATTTGTGTATCTAGACGTAGAAAATGTAAAGTAAAAATATGATATTATAATCTTATGGGACCACTGTCATATGTGTGGTCTGTCATTATGAAGTGCATGCATGCAATATGACCTGCAAATACATTCTCCTAGTCTGTAGGTTATCTTTTATCTTTTTTGATGGTGTCTGTTGAAACAAAACAAAATACTTAATTTTTATGAAGACCAACTTAACTATTTTTTCTTTTGTCACTTATACTTTTGATGTCACATCTAAGAAGGCTTTAACTAACCCAAGACTGTGAAGACTTATTTGTATACTTTCTTCTAAGCATTCTATAGTTTTAGCTCATACATTTAGGTCTTACATTTATATTTACATTAAGGTCTTACATAATCCATTTGAGTTAATTTTTGGGTGTGGTGTGAGGAAAGGGTTTGACTTCATTAGTTTGCAGGTTGATATTCAGTTGTTCCAGCACCATTTGTTGAAAAGACTTATTTATTTTCATTTTTATTTTTTGAGACAGAATATCACTCTGTCATCCAGGTTGGAGTGCAGTGGCACAATCTCAGCTCACTGCAACCTCCACCTCCCAGGTTCAAACGATTCTCCTGCCTTAGCCTCCCGAGTAGCTGGGACTACAGGCACATGCCACCACGCCCAGATAGTTTTTGTATTTTTAGTAGAGATGGAGTTTCACCATGTTGGCCAGGCTGGTCTTGAACTCCTGACCTCACATGATCCACCGGCATTGGCCTCCCAAAGTGTTGGGATTACAGGCATGAGTCACCACACCAGGCCTTATTTATTTTTAAATTGGAGATTAGTTTTGGTAAATATTAATAATGGCTAATAAATTAGGTTTATTAATTCTAAGTCTTTTTATCCCTATCAGGAAATGACAGGGGAGAAAAGTATGGAGACAAGAATAAAGTTGAATGTCAATTGCTTTTCAATGGCAGAAAGAACTGGAAGGAAGTTACTCAGTTCTTTCATTCTTTTGGGTATGGTGGCTCCTGCCTGTAATCCCAGTACTTTTCAAGGCTGAGACTGGTGGATCACTTGACCCCAGGAGTTCGAGACCATACTGGGCAACATGGTGAAACCCCGTCTCTACTAAAAATACAAAAATTAGCTGGGCATGGTGGCACACGCCTGTAGTCCCAGCTACTCGGGAGGCTGAGGCAGGAGAATTGCTTGAACCCAGGAGGTGGAGGTTGCGGTGAGCCGAGATCGTGCCATTGCACTCCAGTCTAGGTAACAAGAGCGAAACTTCGTCTCAAAAAAAAAAAAAGTAAAATAATTATAATAATAATATCATCAATGGTAGTGACAGAGGAAGGGAGAAGGGAGCTACTCCAATCCTATTTTGCTGCTTTTCTGACCAGAAAAGGTGACAAAATGGTTAAAAGACAAGCAAAGCTCTTGACAGAGGATATGTTGTTTAAAGAATACTGGATATTCCCACTGAGTTTAAAGTTCCTGGCCCAGAGACATTAAAGCAGAGACTAAAAAGTCTCAAGGAGGAGATAACTCATTTGTTGCTATCATTTTTCACCAAAGTATGGATAACAGAAGTGCTGGAAGACTGAAGAGTTGAGCTTTTCAAAGTGAACATGGTTGGCGAGGCTCGGTGGCTCATTCCTGTAATCCCAGCACTTTGGGAGGCTGAGATGGGCAAGTCACTTGAGGTCAGGGTTTTGAGACCACCTTGGCCAACACAATGAAACCCTGTCTCAACTAAAAATACGAAAATTAGCTGAACATGGTGGCACGCACGTGTAGTCCCAGCTACTCGGGAGGCTGAAGCAGTAGAATCTCTTGAACCCGGAAGGCAGAGGTTGCAGTGAGCTGAGATCAGGCCACTGTACTCCAGCCTGGGCAACAGAGTGAGACTTTGTCTCAAAAAAAAAAAAAAAAAAAAAGGAATAAGGTGCTCAATTCCCCTAGAAGAGAGCTTGGCAGTCACTGCAGCAAAATCCTAGAATGGCTTTTAAAGTGAACAGTTTGGGCCGGGCACAGTGGCTCACACCTATAATCCCAGCACTTCAGGAGGCTGAGGTGGGCAGATCACGAGGTCAAGGGGTCAAGACCATCCTGGCCAACATGGTGAAGCCCTATCTCTACTTAAAATACAAAAATTAGGCTGGGCGCGGTGGCTCATGCCTATAATCCCAGCACTTTGAGAGGCAGAGGCAGGTGGATCACGAGGTCAGGAATTTGAGACCAGCCTGGCCAACATAGTGAAACCCCGTCTCTATTAAAAAATAAAAATAAAAATAAATAAATAAAAATAAAAAAATTAGCTGGGCATGGTGGCACGCACCTGTAGTCCCAGCTACTCGGGAGGCTGAGGCAGGAAAATCGATTGAACTCTATAAGTGGAAGTTGCAGCGAGCTGAGATTGCACCACTGCACTCCAGCCTGGTGAAAGAGCAAGATTCCATCTAATAAATAAATAATAAATAATAAATAATAAATAAATAAAGTGGGACAGTTTATGATTATTTAGGAAGAGAAGGAGTAACTACTGGGAGACACATTGGTTTACCATTCAAATTGACATCACCTTGTTAGTAATTCTGTCTATACTTATGCTAATTCCATTTAATAGTTTGCAGTACCAGTTCTCCGTAAATTTTATTTTTAGATTAAAAACAATGTTTGAAGGTATAAGATTGTCATAATAATATGAAGAATTAATAATTATTTCCCAACAAGACTTGGTACTTTGAATTTGAATAAAGATTAGAAAAAGAGTTTATTACTGTAAGTGCAGTACCTTGTTTAATAGATTAATAAGATCTGTTCTGTTTACATAAGAACATATTTTAGAGGAAAACTCAATTTAATAAATGAACAAACTTATTAAGAAGTAATTACTTTTCTAAGTTCTATGTTTTAAAAGTCATAATTAGAATATGGATTACAAACTACTCTACATGGAGCCTTTAGGGAGATTTGGCTTATCTTACAGTAATTTTATTGGTTTAAAGCTGACCATATGTTGGCCAGGTGCAGTGGCTCACACCTGTAATCCAAGCACTTTGAAAAGCCCAGGTGGGATCACCCTACTGCAGTCCAGCCTGGGCAATAGAGTGAGTGAGACTCTGTCTCAAAAAATACCTAATTAACCATGTGTTAATGTGGAATGCAAAGTTTATAACTGGAGTCATTTCATTTTGATAAAGCAAAGTTTTATTAAAAACAAACGTAGGCTGGCGTGGTGGCTCATGCCTGTAGTTTGAGCACTTTGGGAAGCTAAGGTGGGCAGATCACCTGAGGTTAGGAGTTTGAGACCATCCTGGCCAACATGGTGAAACCCTGTCTCTACAAAAAATACAAAAATTAGCTGGGCATGGTGGTGTGTGTCTGTAACTCCAACTAGTTGAGAGGGTAAGGCTGGAGAATCACTTGAACCCAGGAGACAGAGGTTGTAGTGAGCAGAGATCACTCCACTCAACTCCAGCCTGGGTGATAGAGCGAGACTCCATCTCAAAACAACAACAAAAACAAAACAAAATTAGTATTATTGTTTAAGATGGGAAAATGGGGAAGAAAAGCATTCCAAGTAAAGGGAATTTCTGATTAGGCTTCGTGTTTCCCCACACAAAAATAGCCGTATATGTTATTTATGAATGTAAAGTACAGATGCAAGTATGGAGATTTAAAGTACAAATATAAGTAGGAATAGTACAAAAGCGGGTATGGAAGTAATACAAGTGAGCTTTAGGATAGCAGCTATCTCTGGGGAGAAGGGTAGGGGGAAAGGAGAGGTTAAGGCTTTAGTTGTACCTGTAAGATTTCACTTTTAGAAGAGTGAGGCTGGGCACAGTGGCTCACGCCTTTGTAATCCCAGCACTTTGAGAGGCCGAGGCAGGCCAATCACCTGAGGTCAGGAATTCGAGACCAGCCTGGCTAACATGGTGAGACCTTATCTCTACTAAAAATACAAAAATTTGCCAGGTGTGGTGGCGTGTGCCTGTAATTCCAGTTACTTGGGAGGCTGAGGCAGAATTGCTTGAACCTGGAAGACGGAGATGGCAGTGAGCCGAGATCAGGCCACTGCATTCCAGCCTGGACAACAGAGCAAGACTCCATCTCAGTGGGGGAAAGGGGGAATTAAAAATTAAGAAGAGTGAGAAAGAGGGTGGATTTCTCTTGTAATTTCCTGTATGTTAGAAATATTTTATTAATTGAAAATTGGAGGCCAGACAAGTTGTCTCATGCCTGTAATCCCAGCACTTTGGAAGGCTGAGGCGGGTGGATCACCTGAGCTCAGGAGTTCAAGACCAGCCTGGCTAACATGGTGAAACCCCGTCTCTACTAAAAATACAAAACATAGCTAGGCTTGGTGGCGGGCGCCTATAATCCCAACTACTTGGGAGGCTGAGGCAGGAGAATCACTTGAACCCAGGGGGCAGATGTTACAGTGAGCCAAAATCACACCATTGCACTCCAGCCTGAGTGACAAGAGCAAGACTCTGCATCTTTTTTGTTTTTGAAACAGTTTCACTCTTGTTGTTGTTGTTCTACTTTCACTTTAGTAGAGTTTCACTCTGCTAAAAATTTTTTATATTTTTAGTAGAGATGGGATTTCACCCTGTTAGCCAGGATGGTCTTGAACTCTTGACCTTGTGATCCACCGGATTCACACTCCCAAAATGCTGGGATTATAGGCGTGAGCCACCGAGGCTGGTGGTTTTTTTGTTTGTTTGTTTGTTTTGCTTTGTTTGTTTTTTAATAGAGACAGGGCTTCACCATGTTGGCCAGGCTGGTCTCAAAGTCCTGACCTCAGGTGATCAACCCACCTCGCCCTCCCAAAGTGCTAGGATTACAGGCGTGAGTAACCATGCCTGGCTGACTCTGTCAAAAAAAAAAAAAAAAAGAGGATGCTGGGCGAGGTGGCTCACAGCTCTAATCCCAGCAGTTTGGGAGGCCAAGGTGGGCGGATCATGAGGTCAGGAGTTGGAGACTAGCCTGGCCAACGCCAACATGGTGAAACCCAGTCTCTACTGAAAATACGAAAATTAGCCCGGTGTGGTGGCGGGCACCTTTAATCCCAGCTACTCAGGTGGCTGAAGCAGGAGAATCACTTGAACCTGGGAAGCAGAGGTTGTCGTGAGCCTAGACCACACCATTGCACTCCAGCTTGGGCGACAGAGCAAGACTCTGTCTCAAAAAAGACAAAAAGAAAGAAAATTGGAAAACTAAAAATTAGCTTAATTCTCTGATGGCTTTTCTAAATGATCCAAGTGTTTACGTCCTGTTGATTTGAGAATACATTGAAGGATATCAAGGGAGTTTAGATTCCTAGTAATTATTCTTAATAATTTATTATACTAATAACAAAAGCCAAAGTTTATTAAGCATATAATATACATTGTACTAGGTGCTTTAAATATCAGCTGCTGCTTTGACTATAACTATGTGGGGAAGGTGTTTCCTTCATTCCCATTTAACAGATGGCAAGGTGAGCTGTAATCTCAGTCCTTTACTGGTGATAAAATATGCTAAGTGAAAACTCAGACTCTCAAATGTCAAGTTTAATATCTCAAAGATCATTTCTCATGCAATAGCTTTCTTTTTCCCAAGAGTTATCTCTACATTTTAATACGTTTACTTGAGAAAAATCAGAAAATATGGACAAGGAAAAGGAATATAAAATTGCCTATAATTTCACTATCACCAGGAGATAATTACCACTAGCATTTTGATGGGTGCCCTTTCATATATTTTCCATGCATAAATTTATGTGAACTTTCAAATGCTTTGAGAAGAAACTGTGTTAAGAATTTCTCTATTAGTATTGCTTATGACGTATAATATAGAATAAATTAAAAGCTTGGCTTTTATTCCATACTTGTCTGTATATATTTTTTAAAGCACAATTTAAACTGGAAAAAAACTGTTCATTTAAAAAAACCTATGTAACAGACCAGGCACAGTAGCTCAGGCCTGTAATCCCAGCACTTTGGGAGGCTGAGGCAGGTGGATTACCTGAGGTCTGGAGTTCGAGACCATCCTGGCCAGCATGGAGAAACCTCGTCTCTAGTAAAAAATACAAAATTAGCCAGGCGTGATGGTGGATGCCTGTAATCTCTGAGACCGGAGAATCGCTTGAACCCAGGAGGCGGAGGTTGCGGTGAGCTGAGATTGTGCCATTGCACTCCAGCCTGGACAAAACCGGTGCAAAAAACTCTGCCTCAAAAAAACAAAAACCTATGTAACATATAGGCAAAAAATAAATAAGCTACGTGGGGTTTTCCTGATTCTGATAGGTATTACATTGATGTATCTAATACAAAGATAAACTGAGAAATTACTACATTATATTTATTAGTAAATTATAGAATCTATAATGAGCATATGATCTTTATGGATGGTTTTTTTAAAAGACCAGGTAGCCCTTCATTTTAAGGAAAAGGGAAAAAGGGTCAGGTGCAGTGGCTCACACCAGTAATCCCAGCACTTTAGGGGGCTGAGGCAGAGGATCACATAAGCCAGGGGTTTGAGAACAGCCTGGACAGCATAGGGAGACTCTTTCTCTACAAAATATTAAAAAAAAAAAAAAAGTCAGACATGGTGGCATGTGCCTGTGGTCCCAGCTAATCTGGAGGCTGAGATGGGAGGATCACTATAGAGGCTGCAGTAAGCCATAATTGCACCACTGCATTCCAGCCTGGATGACAGAGCAAGATCCTGTCTCAGAAAAAAAAAAAAAGAAAGAAAGAAAAAGGGAAAATGGTTATATCAAATATTAAAGCCAACATTTCAAAACTTAAAATCCTGTCATGCAGTTGTTAACCAAAATGCTCAAAAAAGGAAAAGAAAAGTTAAATTCAGAAGAGGTACAACTTATATATTGTTTTCAAAAAGTCATACAGATATTTCATGTTTTCCCAAGTATCTTTGCTCACTTCAGAAAATGTGACATTTTTCTGCCCTTCATTCCTGGCAAACATCCCCATGAGAAACTAAACATTCATTAACAAATATTTATTAAGTACCCTCATGTACAAGACATTAATCCTTCGTCAATTACATAAACCCAAAGTAGCAGTGCAATTTTAGACTTCCTGATACTATACTATTTATGCTTTGTGTCATGCACAGGAAACACTGGTTTCTATTATTTTTTTAATCTGTTGAGTACTTACTAGGTGCTATTCATTTATTTATTTATTTGTTTTGAGACAGAGTCTCATTATGTCTCCCAGGCTGGAGTACAGTGGTATGATCTCAGCTCACTGCAACCTCCGCCTCCCAGGTGCAAGCAATTCTCCTGCCTCAGCCTCCCAAGTCACTGGGATTACAGGCAGCTCACACCATGCCTGGATAATTTTTTTGTATTTTTAGTAGAGACAGAGTTTCACCATGTTGGCCAGGCTGGCCTCAAACTCCTGATCTGCCTTGCCTCCGCCTCCCAAAGTGCGGGGATTACAGGTGTGAGCCACTACGCCCAGCCCACCAGGTGCTATTCTAAATATCAAGGCTGTAGTGGTTTATTGTGCTTTCTTTTCTGATTTGAATAAACAAACATATATATTATACCTGATTTTGTTCTTGCAATTTTGCCATCTTTTTCCCAAGGAAGATCCCCAATACCATATAAATTTCAGGCCATGCAAAGCTTGAATCTGCTGCCCCTGCTGTGGTATCAATAAGGTAACATGCTTCAATTCGAAATAATCCCTAAGGTGTCTAATAGCCCTAAGTGTGGCTGCTGCCTGACTTTCATTTTTGCTTCTTAAACACATCATCATCCCAATCCTGCTCTCTGCCAGCAGGAACGAGTTATAACAAGATCTGGAAGGCAAGCTCATCAAAACACAAGTCACGTTTTCTCTGTTGATGAGAGTGAATTTCTAGGACTGCCACATTTGGTGAGTAAAAATACAGGAAGGCCAGTTAAATGTGAACTTCATATAAATGTCACATGGGACATACTTTTACTAAAACATTATTTGTTGTTTGAAGTTCAGATGTAAGTGGCGATCAACATTTTACCTGGCAACCCTACGAATTTCTCAAAATTGTTTCCTCCTTCATTTTTCTCTCTGTAGAACCAGAACAGTTCTCAGATCGATGATAGTGGTGTCAAGTACTAACATCAGTGGCTCTTCTTAACCTTTTCTGGGAAATAACAATGTAATGCAGCTTACAGATTCTTCCCAGAAAAATACACAAACACAAAACACTTTGCTTACAATTTCAGGGCCCTAAAGCTCAACTGTGTAACTGTCCCTGCCTCCATCCTCGCCTTGCTACACACTGCTCCTGCTTCAAAAGTCCAGTTGTTCTCTTTCCTATTCTCAAAGCACAGAAACATATGAAAGTATCCTTTTATGCATTGTCATACTGTATTGTAATTTGTTCAGTAACTCACAAATAATTGACTACCAAGACACTTAGAAGTATCAGACACCGGTTTGTTGCCCATTGTAAATTTGTAAATTTAACAATGGATATAACCTTGGGCATAAATCTTACCTGCAAGGAACTTAGAATCTCCTGAAGGAAACAGGTAAACATATAATATGATCCGTTTATTTTATTCATTTGTTAAATTGCTCTAGGCTCTAGGTATACAACAATAAACAAAACAAATGGAAATCCCAATTTCTTATTGTTTTGAGATAGCATCTTACTCTGTTGCCCAGGCTAGAGTACAGTGGTGCCATCTTGGCTCACTGCAGCCTTGACCTCCTGGGTTCAAGAGATCCTCAACTGGCAGCCTCCTGAATAGCTGGGACTACAGCACGAGCCACCACACCCAGCTAATTTTTGTATTTTTTTTTGGTAGAGACAGGGTTTCACAATGTTGTCCAGGCTGGTCTCAAACTCCTGGGCTCAAGTGATCCTTCCATCTTGGCCTCCCAAAGTGCTGGGATTACAGGCATAAGCCACCGCACAGTCCAGAAATCCCTGTTTTTATTTATTTATGTTTTTGAGACAGTTTCACTCTTGTTGCCCAGGCTGGAGTGCAACAGCATGATCTCAGTTCACTGTAACCTCCCCCTCACAGGTTCAAGCAATTCTCCTGCCTCAGTCTCCCAAGTAGCTGGGATTACAGGCATACACCCAGCTAATTTTTTGTATTTTCTTTTTTAAGACAGGGTTTCGGGCCAGTCTCAGTGGCTCACGCCTGTAATCCCAGCACTTTGGGAGGCCGAGGCAGGTGGATCGTGAGGTCAAGAGATCAAGACCATCCTGGCCAACATGGCCAACATGGTGAAACTCTGTCTCTACAAAAAATACAAAAATTAGCTGGGCATGGTGTCACACACCTGTAGTCCCAGCTACTCGGGAGGCTGAGGCGGGAGAATTGCTTGAACCCGAGCAGTGGAGGTTGCAGTGAGCCGAGATCTTACCACTACACTCCAGCCTGGCGCCTGGCGAAGAAGTGGGACTCTGTCTCAAAAAAAAAAAAGACAGGGTTTTGCCGTATTGATCAGGCTGGTCTCGAACTCCTGACCTCAGGGGATCCACTGGCATTGGCCTCCCAAAGTTGGGATTACCGGCGTGAGCCACCGTACACTACCACTGAAATTCCTATTTTTTAATGGAATTTACATTCTAGTGTGTGGGGGAAATAGGCTAAAAACAGATAACAAGTGTAAAATATGTAGTATGTTAGCAAAGAATAGGTTCTATGGGTGGAAAAAGGCTGGAAAGTGGGATAGCAGGTAAGCATTTGAGTGGAAGTCACTTTTTAATAGGATGATCAGGGAAGGCGTCTTTAAGAAGACACTTGACCAATGACTTAACAGGGGTAAGGGAAGGAGCCCTGGGGAGCTGTTGCCTGCCAGAGGGACTGCAAGGAGGCCCCTGAGGCTGTGAGCAGCTTAAGCAATGGGGAGAAAGTAGAAGGAGATGAGGTTAGAGAGAGGTGGGGAGAGCGAAGGTCTTTGTCCTTGCCTAAGGACTTTGGCGCTTTTACTTTGCTTGAGATGGGAAACCAGCAGAGGCTCCAAGTAGAGGAGATCATGATCTGAATTAGATTTTTAATGAAAAAGGAATCAAAGACCTAAATGTAAGAGCTAAAACTATAAAACTCTTAAAAGAACACATAGGAGGAAAGCCTCATGACATTGGATTTGGTAATGATTTCTTAGATATGACACCATAAACAAGCAAAAAAAAAAAAGATAAATTGGACTTCATCAGTATTAAAAACTTTTGTGCATCAAAGGACACTATCAGCAGAGAGAAAAGGCAGCCTTAGAGGAATGATTTGCAAATCATATATCTGATAAGAGATTAATATTCAGAATTTATAAAGAACTCCTACAACTTAACAACAATAAAACCAAACGACCTGATCAAAAAATGGGCAAAAGAAGTGAGTAGATATTTCTGTAAAGATTAACAAATGGCCAATAAGCACATGAAAAATGCTTAACAGCGTGGGGCATGGTGGCTTATGCCTGTAATCCCAGCACTTTGGGAGGCCAAGGTGGATGGATCATGAGGTCAGGAGTTCAAGACCAGCCTGACCAACATGGTGAAACCCTGTCTGTACTAAAATTACAAAAAAATTAGCCGGGCATGGTGGCATGCACCTATAATCCCAGCTACTCAGGAGGATGAGGCAGGAGAATCACTTGTACCAGGGAGGCAGAGGTTGCAGTGAGCCAAGATTGTACTCCAGCCTGAGGTGATAGAGACTCCATCCAAAAAAAAAAAGAAAGAAAGAAAGATGCTCAACAGGACTAATCATTAGAGAAATGCAAATCAAAAGCACAGTGAGCTACCCTTTCACACCCATTAGGATGACACTGCAGAGAGGGGACTCGGAATAAGATCGTCATTTTTACAGTTGAATTCAAAGGCTTTTATAAGAAACTGATGAGGTCTGGCTGTCTCATTTGTATAATGCAAAAATTTCTGGTAGTTCCACAGCATCCTCCTAGTGCCCATGCAGATCCTTAGCTTTAGTTATTCTATATTGCTTTGTTCCCTTTACTGCGCTGTGTCCTGGGACAGAATTTTCCATTGCAGGCATGTCCAGGTAAGTCACCCGTATAGCCTTTCTCATCTGTGCAGCTGTAGGCATATCTTAGGCAAACCTACCTGTGCAATTTCCCTTATCTGTGCCTGCAGGCTGTTTTTTTCTTTGAAAGAATTCAACAAAGAACCCACCCTAACTGCCTGCCTGACAGGTTTCTTCCTTTCTCCTCTCTCAATGCCATTGCACCCTGGGTCACAGAGCAAGACTCTGCCTCAGAAAACAAACAAAAACAAGTATGGTGAGGATGTAGAGAAATTGGAAGCCGTGTGCATTGCTGGTAGGAAGATAAAATGGTGCAGCCATTACAGAAAATCATATGGTGGCTCCTCAAAAAATAAAAAATAAAATTTACACGAGATCCAACAACTTCACTTGTGGGTATATACCCAAAAGAAGTGAAAGCAAAGACTCAAACAGATGTTTGTACACTTATATTCATAGCAGCATTATTCACAATAGCCAAAAGGTAGAAGCAACCTAAGAGTCCATCAACCTATGAATAGGTAAACAAGATATTCTATTTATTCATACAATGTAGTACTTATTCAGCCTTAAAAAGGGAAGAAAATTCTGACATGTGGTACAACATGGATAAACCTTGAGAATATTATGCTGAGTGAAAGAAGCCAATCACAAAGACAAATGCTGTATGATTTCATTTATATGTGGTATGAGATTCACAGAGACAGAAAGTAGAATGGTGGTTGCCAGGGTCTGAGTGAAGAGTAAGGAATGAAGATTTAATGTTTAATGGGTATAGGATTTCAACAGGGAAAGATGAAAAAGTTCAAGACATGGATAGTGGTTATGGTTGCACCATTCAGCAATGTAAATGTGCTTAATGCCACAGAATAGCATGCTTTAAAAAATGGTTAAAATGGGCCAGGTGTGGTGGCTCACACCTGTAATCCCAGTACTTTGGGAGGCTAAGGTGGGCCAATCACTTGAGCTCAGGAGTTCAAGACCAGCCTGGCCAACATGGTAAAATCTCATATCTACTAAAAATACAAAAATTAGCCGGCGTGGTGGTACACCCCTGTAATCTCAGCTACTTAGGAGACTGAGGCAGGAGAACATGGGAGGCAGAGGTTGCAGTGAGCTGAGATGGTGCCACTGCACTCTAGCCTGGGCAACAGAGCAACACTCTCTCTTAAAAAAAAAAAAAATCTCATCTCTACCCTGATTCCTTTTGTGAGACCAAACCCCATATTCATCTACCTTCTACCTTGGCTTATAGGCAAGGCACCTCAAACTCCAAAATGGAACACATAATTTCACCTCATCTTCTATTTCTCCTCTAGTGTTACGTAGCTTTTTTGTATTTTTAGTAGAGGTGGGGTTTCAGCATGTTGGCCAGGATGCTCTTGATCTCTGACCTCGTGATCCACCTGCCTCAGCCTCCCAAAGTGCTGGGATTACAGGCGTGAGCCACTGCTCCCAGCCTTGTTTTTCTATAATTCTTATTCTCATTTCTTTCTATCTTTCTCTCTCTCTTTTTTTTTTTTTTTTTTTTGCAATTTACTGAATCAGACCATTTGGGAGATGTACCAAAGAATTTAAAATTTAGACTTTGTTCAACAGTTTAAAATTCATTCCAGAAAAAACAGCTTGGTGCTATGCATGATTTGATTTCAGAATTTCAGTTGACTTCATCTGCAGCTGCTCATGGTAAAACTAATCAACAGACATAGGTCAGCTTTGGAGAGGAGGTTTTTGTCTTCTGTTTTGTTTTGTTAATTTCCATCTGAAAGCATTGTCTTCTTTGGTGCAAGCAGAAGCAAATTATCTTTTACTAGCAAGGTAAGGAGTTTCGTACAGAAACCTAAGTTAACCAGCACATTTCTTATTTTTGTGGCATCCAGTATGTCCTGGTGCCTGCAGTACCTGGATTTCTTATTCCTTAAGATGCTTCTTTCCCTTACCTAAACAGAACTGTGTGCTCCCTCTGACCTTCCCCCACCCTTTAACGTGACTTGATTACATGTAATACTTACCATGATATTGTAATTGTTTTTGCATCAGTGTTCTTTACTAGACTATGAGCTTGTTTGAGTGAGAGGCCATATTGTCTTTATGGTAGGCACCCTCAGTAAGTGGGCCCTCAATAAATAAATGAATCAATGCCATGAACAGATAGAAATGATTGACAGGTACTAGACCTGCATATGGAACATCAGTGAATGACCTCAAGTCTCACTGGGCAAAGCTTTCTATGTGATGGTAAGAAACACTAAGCAATCTTTACTTGCCAAAACTGTAAAGCATTTAGGGACACATTGGCTTTTTTTGAGCATAGCCCACACCAAGCACTTACTATCTCTAATTTGATGCAAAGAAGAATTAACTGCAATCCAGGAACTGACCTAAGGTTTTTACAGTTTTTTTTTTTTTGTTTGTTTGTTTGTTTTTGAGATGAGTCTCCCTCTGTCACCCATGCTGGAGTGCAGTAGAGCAATCTCAGTTCATTGGAACCTTTGGCTCCCTGGTTCAAGTGATTCTTCTGCCTCAGCCTTCCAAGTAGCTGGGACTGCAGGTGCATGCCACCACACCCTGCTAATATGTGTATTTTTTGTAGAGATGAGGTTTCACCATATTGGCCAAGCTGAACTCCTGACTTTGTGATCTCCCTGCCTCGGCCTCCCAAAGTGCTGGGATTACAGGTGTGAGCCACTGCACCCGGCCTACATGTATTTTTAATTAAATTGTTATAACTCCATGAGGTAGTTTTTATTAGCCTCCATTTTACAGGTTAAATAACTAAATTCGAAGAGGCTAAGTAAATCCATGATCCTTGAGCCAGGAAGAGGTGGAACTGGACTTTGAATCCACCTGCTTTTTCCTTCTACCATATTTGCTATTATCACTACACATTACATATCTCAATACAGAGCTATAAGGAACAAGGGACACTCAAGCATTACAGTAATTAGAATTTTCATATAATATTCCAGAAATCAGAAAGGAATTCTCTCCAGCTTCAGCCCTGAAATCGAAAAACAGTAATTTTAGACGTAAAAATGTCTCCTGATTTTCCCTCAAGGAATTTCCCTCTTTTATCCATGCAGTGAACATTAACAATTAATGGAAAATGCTTTCCAAACCTTATAGCATCGTTCTTAATATTTATGATGCCCACGAAACATACAAACATCTGTTCCGTAGAGTGATAGCTATTAAAGCATACTTAAGTGCCAAGCACTCTCTCTCATGTAGACAAGTCAATACTTTAAGCATTTGCCCCTCTGGAGTTATCTAAAGAGCAAGGATTCCAAGAAGATGGGAAGAAGACAATTTTAGACTTGAATACGACTTCATTTTATCATGGCTGAAAGTACACAGCAATTTTAAATTGAGTAAAGTTATTTTTAAATGGTTGACATGATCTTTCATATTAGCAACAACTGCACCCCTAAAGCTGAAGTTGAGGTTTCTCTCTGAGAAATAAAATTAGAAAACACTCAAAAGGTGATGGATGATATTATCCATCAGCAGGAATGACAGAGCTGAGAAATCTGCTGTTAAGACTGAAGATTGGGCACACCCCAAATCCAATCAAGATGACCTGTAAGCACCCTGAGTGAGCAGGCCTAGAATGATGTTATTACTATTTTTGGGGCAGGTACGGTGGCTCACGCCTGTAACCCCAGCACTTTGGGAGGCCGAGGCAGGCAGATCACTTGTGGTCAGATGTTCCAGACCAGCCTGGCCAACATGGTGGAACTTCATAAAGATTAGCCGGGCTTGGTGGCGGGTGCCTGTAATCCAAGCTACTCAGGAGGCTGAGGCAGGAGGATTGCTTGAACCTGGGAGGCGGAGGTTGCAGTGAGCCAAGATAGTGCCACTGCACTCCTGCCTGGGTGAGAGAGCAAGACTCTGTCTCAAACAACAACAACAAAAATTTTGCACTGCTTGTAAAGAGAATATGTTAACAGGAAGAGACTGGTCTGCTTGGGTCTCTGATAGCTGCGTTGAATTAGTGGAGCTAGTACTTTTACCAGAATGTCCTGTGTGACAACAAAATTTGTTGTGGCAAAATAACTGGCACATTGATATACACGTGCTAGTATGACTCATGTGAGCTGGTCTCAGTGTATACTAACAAAATTTAGTTTAGCAAAGCTGAGGACCAGACTTTAAATATGGCAATCACATGCAAGTACTGCTACCCAGCCTTTCCCAGCTGACACTTCTTCAAGTTGCAACACACAGGAGATTAACAGCCATAACAATAATGAAAATGGCAACTAACAATTGGTGAGTACTTGTTAAATGTCAGGTATGCTTCTAAAGCTCTACATATAAATGTCCCATTGAGTCTTCGGAGAAATCCCACGAGGTAAAATAAAAAACAGATGCAAACACAGATTATGTAATCTGTGCTAGATTACATGTTAATGAGTGATGGAGACTAAATTTAACCTAGGTAAGCTGTCTGCATTCTTTCTTTTTGTTTTTGTTCTTTTGGGTTTTTTCTTTTTGGTGCCATGACTCAGATATAAACCACTGTCCGTATTCTTTTTTTTTTTTTTTTTTGGGATGAGGTTTCACCATGTTGGTGAAGCTGGTCTCGAACCCCTGAGCTCGTGATCCGCCCACCTTGGCCTCCCAAAGTGCTGGGATTATAGGCGCGAACCACCATGCCCAGCCTGCTGTCTGCATTCTTAACCACACAAGGGCAGGGAGACGTGCCACTTTAATTTTGTAGAACACACACACACAAATATTTAGGCCAGGAACAGTGGCTCATGACTGTAATTCTAGCACTTTGGGAGGCCAAGGCAGGAAGATCATATGAGGCCAGGAGTCCAAAACCAGCCTGACCAACATGGCAAAACCTCGTCTTTACTGAAAATACAAAAATTATTGGGGTGTGATGGTGCATGTCTGTGATCCTAGCTACTTGAGAGGCTGAGGCACAAGAATCACTCGAACCTGGGAGATGAACATTGCAGTGAGCGAAGATCATGTCACTGCATTCCAGCCTGGGCAACAGAGCAAGATTGTCTCAAAAAATAGATGGATAGATATAAATATGTTTAAAAATATTTATTTAAATGAGGTGTTCAACAAATCAGCAAGAAAAAAAAAAAACAATCCCATCAAAAAGTGGGCTAAGGGTATGGTGGCTCATGCCTGTAATCCCATCTCTACTGAAAATACAAAAAAATTTGCTGGTCATGGTGGCGCATGCCTATGGTCCCAGCTGCTCGGGAGGCTGAGGCAGGAGAATTGCTTGAACCTGGGAGGCAGAAGTTGCAATGAACTGAGATCGCACCACTGCACTGCAGCCTGGTGACAGAGTGAGACTCTGTCTCAAAAAAAAAGAAAGAAAAATAAAGTGGCCTAAGGACATGAATAGACGATTCTTAAAGATAAACAAATGACCAACAAACATATGAAAAAAATATTCATCATAACTAATTATCAGGGAATTGCAAATCAAAACCACAGTGTGATACCATCTTACTCCTACAAGCATGGCCATAATAAAAAAATCAGAAAATAATAGATGTTGACATGGATGTGATAAGGTAACAGTTTTGCACTTTTGGTGGGAATGTAATCTGGTAGAGCCACTATGGAAAACAACTTGGAGATTCCTTAAAGAACTAAAAGTAAATCTACAATTTGATCCAGCAATCCCACTCCTGGGAAAAGAAGTCATTATATGAAAAAGATAGCTGCACATGCATGTTTATAGTAGGACAATTTGCAATTGCAAAAATGTGGAACCAGCCCAAATTTCCATCAATCAACGAGTGAATAAAGAAAAAAATATATATGTATACATACACATACACACTTTATTCACAACGAGTGAATAAAGAAAAAATATATATGCATACATACACACACATTTTGTAAAAATACAAAAAATTAGCTGGGTGTGGTGGCGCACACCTGTAATCCCAGCTACTCAGGCGGCTGAGACAGGAGAATTGTATGAACCTGGGAGGCAGAGGTTGCAGTGAGCCGAGATCTTGCCATTGCACTCCAATCTGGATGATAGCGTGAGACTCCATCTCAAAAAAAAAAAATTAAAAATAAAAAGAATCTGCTTGAACACCATATTTATTTAATATATTTATATATATATATTTAAATATATTGTATTTAATATATTTATATATTTTTTATTTTCTTGTTTTTTTTTTTAATTTCAATAGGTTTTGAATAACAACTGGTGTTTGGTTATATGAATACATTTTTTGGTGGTGATTTCTGAGATTTTGGTGCACCCATCACTCAAGCAGTTTACACTGTACCTGCTGTGTAGTCTTTATCCCTCACCCCCCGCCACTGTTTTCTCCCAGTCCGCAGAGTCCATTGTATCATTCTTAAACCTTTGCATCCTCACAGCTTAACTCCCACTTATGAGTGAGAACATACAATGTTTGGTTTTCCATTCCTGAGTTACTTCACTCAGAATAATAGTCTCTGATTCCATCCAGGTTGGTACAAATGTCATTATTTCATTTCTTTTTGTGGCTGAAAGTGCTGGGATTACAGGCATAAGCCATTGTGCCTGGCCTCCAATCCTACTTTTTATTGGAACAAATATTTCTTCAGCATCTACTATTTGCCAGACAGTGTTCTTTGCACCAGGATATAGCAGTAAACAAAAGAGAAAAAGAAAATGAACTTATTGGGGTCAAGTGGGATAATCAAAATGAATATATAAACAGATTATAATGCAGCATAGTGAATGCAATAAGCCCAAGGTACTATGAGAGAAGACTATGTTATTTGGCTTATGGTGTACTTCACCCAACATTTTATCTGAAATTGTTTAAGTGGAGTTCTTAATCTTGTAACCAAAAGAATCTGCTTGGGCCAGGTGTGGTGGCTTACCCCTGTAATCCCAGCACTTTGGGAGGCCACGGCAGGCAGATCACTGAAGTCAGGAGTTTGAGACTAGCCTGGCCAACATAGTGAAACCCTGTCTGTACTAAAAATACAAAAATTAGCCGGATGTGCTGACATGCGCCTATAGTCCCAGCCTGTAGTCCCAGGTCAGGAGTTCGAGACCAGCCTGCCCAACATGGTGAAACCCCGTCTCTACAAAAAATACAAAACGTAGTCAGGCGTGGGGGTGCACAACTGTAATCCCAGCTACTTGGGAGGCTGTGGTATGAGAATCACTTGAACCTGGGAAGCAGAAGTTGCAGTGAGCTGAGATTGCACCACTGAACTCCAGCCTGGGTGATAGAGCAAGACTCTGTCTCAAAAAACATAGAATTGGAAAAACTGGGCAGGAACAGGAGTGTTAATTACTTGAATGATTTTTAAAAGTAAGAAACATCATCAGCCAGAGTTCACAGAAACTGAAAATTCAAGAACAGGACTCATTTTCCTACCATACCCCTCAACCAGCATCTTTTGCCTCTGCTCTCGTTTGCATACATTCCATTTTCCTTTTTTTTTTTCCCAAGTGGGCTTCCTTTGCTTACTTATACTTTCTGCTCCTCCATGATTTTGGCTTTTTTTTTTTGAGATGGAGTTTCACTCTTGTTGCCCACGCTGGAGTATAATGGCGTGATCTCGGCTCACTGCTAACTCCGCCTCCCAGGTTCAAGCGATTCTCCTGCCTCAGCCTCCCAAGTAGCTGGGATTACAGGCATGCACCACCACACCTGGCTAATTTTTTATATTTAGTAGAGATGGGGTTTCTCCATGTTTGTCAGGCTGGTCTCGAACTCCTGACCTCAGGTGATCTGCCTGCCTCGGCCTCCCAAAGTGCTGGGATTACAAGTGTGAGCCGCCATGTTAAACATTGGTTAGCCATAGTGCCAACCTCAGCTCCAACTCTAGTTGGCCTTTTAGCTCTAGAGCCCACCACTATGTACAAATCCAAGGCCTTTTGATTCAGGTTCTCAGGATAAAGATTCTCAGTGGTTCAGCTTAGGTCAAGACATCTTCAATTGTCCAATACACTGTGACGGGAGTGTTTGACAACAATGACTATCTAGGCTTGTCCTTTTGTCAAGAGATAGTTTCCACAGAAAGGGTGGGGTGCTGAGTAGGCACTCCCAAACTAAGTCTCCTACAGATGTCAAACTGATATTTCTCTTTTTGAATCTAGATGTTTTTTAACCCACCAAGGAGTATGCTTTAAATTATATTGAAAATTTATAGTCATACGTTTACTATATCTTTACAGAGAATTTCTAAGACTGCCATTTTCCAGTTGCTTGCATTTTCAATTTTGTTCTTTGATTGCTTAAAACACAGACATCTTTTCTTTCTTGCCATTCAACGAAAATGTTCTATTTTGATATGGTGTGTTAGTCATAGTGTTTGCATTTTCATTATGATATCAAGAAGTTAATCTGTTCCACTCTTTTTAACTAGTGTAGTTAAGGGCTTTTGACGGTTTCTTGTGATAATTGCATTATAATTTTCACCCTCTTATGTTTTTTTTTTTTTTCTTTGAGATGGAGTTTCGCTCTTGTTGTCCAGGCTGGAGTGCAGTGGCACAATCTCGGCTCACTGCAACCTCTGCCTCCCAGGTTCAAGCAATTCTCCTGCCTCAGCCCCCCAAGTAGTTAGGATTACAGGTGTGAGCCACCACAACTGGCTGAGGCCATATAGTTTTAAAGGGAATCTGGTCTTCTAGCTGGGTGCATTGATGCCCTCAGTGATAAAGGAGGTAGGGAAGTAGCAAGGAAGAAGGAGAGAACGTACTTGGGGTAGGCAACTAGTAGCATCTGCTATAGTTATGTTGATTTCCATTATAACTTACCCTACATCACATTGTCAGTGTTCTTCTAAGAAGGGAATTTAGGCCTCATGTGTAAGAAACTGAGAATTTGGCCAGATCATTGTAGGACCTTCTTTGAACCCTTCATTGTCCTGAATCAGTGGAGCAGAGTCAGTTATTTTCTTTAGGACCTTGAACCAGACAGGAGACCTCTTTAAGCCCAAGTCTCCTTGGTAGAACATGGCAGGTATACCTCTCCTCTAATTACAGCAGTCATGTTAAGAAAAATTTCTCTAAAAAGTTCTGTGTGTGTGTGTTTCATTGATTAGAAAAATTCAGACTATTCAGCCCTCACAGGCATATTTTCTTCTTTGAAGTTTAGTATTTCGAGATCAGCAAAAGGGTAAATGTAAGTTACAGTGGATCACAGCTTATCATTACATGGATTCATATGTAGAACAAGTTAGATCTTGCCTCCCACAAGAAAAATGACTTACATTACAAGTCTAATGTACCATGATTATAAGGCAGGTGCTACTCTTGTCTCCCCATTTTACCATGTTATTAATGTTGGGCTCACTTCCAACAAAGAGCCCTTCCTAGGGCTGGGTGAGACTGGGAGCATGTTGAAGTTTGATGTCTTTCTGCCTATCATTTTGAACAGGTGAAATCTGGTTAGTGCGAGCTTCCAGGGCAGCCGATATCAGCAGAGCTAAGGGTGTAAACACCAGGAAAAGCAGGAGGTAGAAAGAGAGTGTGGCAATTGCCAAAAGGGCATATCATGACTTTATTTTATTTTTATTTTTGTTTTTGAGACAGAATCTCACTGTGTAACTCAGGCTGGAGTGCAGCGGCACACTTTCGGCTCACAGCAACCTCTGCCTCCTGGGTTCAAGCGAACATGTTGAGCTATTTTTTTTGTATATTTAGTGGAGACAGGATTTTACCATGTTGCCCAGGCTTGTCGCAAACACCTGACCTCAAGTGATCCGCCCATCTCGGCCTCCCAAAGTGCTAGGATTACAGGCATGACCCACCATGCAAAAAGGCATATCTTTCTTGTTTTCTTTCCTTTTGAGATGGAGTCTCACTCTGTTGCCCAGGCTAGAGTGCAGTGGCACAATCTCAGCTCACTGCAACTTCCGCCTCCTGGGTTCAAGCAATTCTCCTGCCTCAGCCTCCCAAGTAGCTGGGATTACAGGTGCCCACCACCACACCTGGCTATTTTTTTTTTTTTTTTTGTATTTTTAGTAGAGACAGGGTTTCACCATGTTGGCCAGGCTGGTTTCAAACTCCTGACCTCAAGTGATCCGCCCATCTCGGCCTCCCAAAGTGCTGGATTACAGGCGTGAGCCACCGTGCCCAGCTAAAGGGCATATCTTTTTTCTTTCTTTCTTTTTTGCAATGGAGTATCACTCTGTTGTCCAGGCTGGAGTGCACTGGCATGGTTGCGGCTCACTGCAACCTCTGCCTCCCTGGATTCAAGTGATTCTCCTGCCTCAGCCTCCCAAGTAGCTGGGATTACAGGTGGGTGCCACCACACCCAGATAATGTTTCTATTTGTAGTAGAGACCGGGTTTCACTGTGTTGGCAAGGCTAGTCTCGAACTCCTGACCTCAGATGATCCGCCCACCTTGGCCTCCCAAAGTGCTGGGATTACCGGCATGAGCCACTGCACCCGGCCAAAGGCGTAGCTTTAAAGGAGCATTGCCGGGGTTTAACTAGGAGACCAGGCAGGGAAGCAGGGTGGAAGATGGAAACTGTAGTGGAGAACAGGAAAGGAGAAGAGAGGGACAGAGGGAGGTTTCCAAGTAGGCAAGGGAGTTGAAATGCACACACACAGAGCCCCAGGCTTGAGGGGAAGGTAACTACAGTGGAACAAGGGCCAGGAGGTTGACTCAGAGAACATTATCACACATCTGCAATGGAAAAGACACCCTGTTAGGTGCTGGGGTGCTGGGGGTGGGGCATAGGTGCAAACCAGATAGGAATCCTGCCCAAAGAATGCTGGTGGTCACCCACCTCTGTCAAGGGCAATGAGGCATTGGCTTAAAGTATGCCGCAGGCTCAAGGTGATCATCGCCATAACAGAAGGGTAAACGAAACATTCCAAGAAATTCAGGGATAGGGAATAGTCCAGCTGAAATAATGGTGAAGGTGAGGTGAGGTGGGAAGAGGTTTAGAACCTGAGAAGGTGGCTGGGCCATTTTATAAGTTGGTGCACTGCACTTCAGCCTGGGAGACAGAGGGAGACTTCCTCTGGAAAAAAAAAAGAGAGAGAGAGAGAGAGAGAGAGAATGGGAAGGTGGATCTTGAGAGACACAGAGGAACTGTGGAGAAAAGAAGGGGAGGCTGAGGTATGGTAGGATGATAAATTGTCATTGTCCTGCAGAAAATAAGAGGGTACCCAGAACCTCAAAATGCAGAATCTGCTCTGGGGAACAGCTTTCCAATGAAGAGCAAAACCAAAACCAAAAAAACCACCTGCTCTCTCTCTCGGTCTAGTGTTTCCATTTCTCTCCTAATTTCCCTGCCATGCCTTACTAGCCTTCCCCAGCTGCTGCCGTCATCACAAAGAGGCTTGGGAACGTGGGACACTCTGCTTCTGTGACCTCCCAGCCTAGCTGTGGAAGCTGCACACCCAGCTGAAGATGGAATGAATTAGAGAGAGACATAGATGAAAAGAAAGGGAGAGAGAGAGAGAGTAGGATGATTACAACAGTTGTCCCTTTATTATATGCCTGGTGGATTTATTTACAAGACTTTCTGGATTTGGACCTTGGAAACCCTTCCCAAGGGTGTAATTTCCTTCAAAGGGCTATAGTAGGAGACTTATAGATACTGAACAATCAGCAGGCTCAAGTAGGGTGGCAATGGCTGGGGTAGGGCAGGAAAGGAAACAATATGGATACAGGAGAAAAGGGAGCTGCGATGCTCAGGAACCTACCCCATTCCCATTTGATAATGTGCAGAAAGGCAGACGGGCAAGTTAGGTGGGGAACAAGTGGAGACTAGTGTGGCAAGATAGCTTACTTTTGTTTTCCTTTTTTTTTTTGAGATGAAGTTTCACTCAGTTTGAGACCAGCCTGGCCAATATGACGAAAGCCCATCTCTACTAAAAATACAAAATTAGCTGGATGTGGTGGCACATGCCTGTAATTCCAGCTACTTGGGAGGCTAAGGCAGGAGAACTGCTTGATCCCAGGAGGTAGAGGTTGCAGTGTGCCAAGATTGAGCCATTGTACTCCAGCCTGGGTGACAGAGCGTATCCTATCACAGAAAAAAGAAAAAAAAGAAAATACATCTTTTCTTTTTTGAGACAATCTTGCTGTTGCCCAGGCTGGAGTGCAGTGGTGCAATCTCGGCTCACTGCAACCTCCACCAACCAGGTTCAAGCGATCCTCCTGCCTCAGCCTCCCAAGTAGCTGGGACTATAGGTGTGTGCTACCACTCCTGGATAATTTTTGTATTTTTAGTAGAGACAGAGTTTCACCATTTTGGCCAGGCTGGTCTCAAACTCCTGACTCAAGTGATCCACTCACCTCAACTTCCCAAAGTGCTAGGATTACAGGTGTGAGCCACTGTTCCCAATCATGAAACATTTCAAAATGTCTTTATTGTAGTTAAAATGATATACTTTCAGCTGGGCATGGTGGCTCACACCTGTAATTCTAACAGTTTGGGAGGCTGAGGCAGGTGGATCACGAGGTCAGGAGTTCCAGACCAGCCTGACCAACTCCCTCTCTACTAAAAATACAAAAAGTAGCCAGGTGTGGTGGTGGGCGCCTGTAATTCCAGCTACTTGGGAGGCTGAGGCTGGAGAATTGCTTGAATCCAGGAGGCGGAGGTTGCAGTGAGCAGAGATTACACCGTTGCACTGTAGCCTGGGCAACAAAGTGAGACTCTGTCTCAAAAAAAAAAAAAAAATAGATATATACTTCCTGCTGGGCATGATCACTTGGGCCCAGGAGTTTGAGACCAACCTGGGCAACAGGGTTAAACCCTGTCTCTACTAAAAATACAAAAATTAGCGTAGTGTAGTGGCATATGCCTGTAATCCCAGCTGCTTGGAGGCCGAGACAGGAGAATTGCTTGAGCCTGGGAGGCAGAGGTGGCAGTGAGCCAAGAGAGCAGCTCATTCCAGCCTGGGAGATGACTGTTTTGTCATCATTCAATTAAATGTTTCTTTCTTTCTTTTTTTTTTCTTTCTTTTTTTGGAGATAGGGTCTCTCTCTATCACCCAGGCTGGGGTGCAGTGGCACAATCATAGCTTACTGCAGCCTCAAACTCCTGGGCTCAAGCAATCCTCCCAACTCAGCCTCCTGAGTAGCTGGGACTACAGGTGTGCACCACCATGCCTGGCAAATTTAAATGTGTTTTTTAAAAAAATAGAAAATTTAGCTAAAAATTAACAGTTATGAAAAAATTAATGAAATATGAAGCAGAGTGATAAAGATCAGCATTTAAATCAATGGACATTATTCTATACCAAGAAGCAAATTATAACAAAAATAAATCTTGGCTGGGGCAATGGCTCATACCTGTAATCCTAGCACTTTGGAAGCCCGAGGTGGGCAGATCATGAGGTCAGTAGATAGAGACCATCTTGGCTAACACGGTGAAATCCTGTCTCTTCTAAAAAGACAAAAAAAAAAAGAAATTAAGTGGACATGGTGGCACGTGCCTGTTGTCCCAGCTATTAGGGAGGCTGAGGCAGGAGAATCCCTTGAACCTGGGAGGCAGAGGTTGCAGTGAGCTGAGATTGTGCCACTGTACTCCAGCCTGGGCAACAGAGTGAGACACGGTCTCAAAAAAAAAAAAAAAAAACCCACAAAACTCAAATCATAATGAAAGCAGTGATTCATTAACAGACAAGTTAAATTTAAAAGAAGTATTAACAGACTTTTAGATTGTTTTGACCATCCAATCAATAAAGAGAAATGCAGCATATAAACACATTGGGAACAATTTTAAATTTCTTTTTTAAAAATAATTTTTTTAAAGTGAATCAAGTGAAGCAGTGGGAGTAGAGAAGGAACAAAGAAATCTGTAACTGGTTGTGATCATGTAGTTGTAAACACCACTGCACCAGACCAGCCAAAAAATTTAAATTTCTTTGATATGACACAAAATGCCAACCTTGAGAAAACTAGCCTAAACTTGTATGACTGCAGTGAGGACACCGATGATAAACTGGTTAATAAGCTGATCAGTTCGAAACTTGAGATTAATATTTCAAAAACCCCGTCTGAAATCTTATAGCTACTTTATGAAAAGCACTTGAAATTTTTCCAGACTTGACAATTCTAAACATTTACATGACATTACCAATTAAGAATTGCAAAGCCAAAAAACACCTTAACAAAAATACCATGCTTTGATATTTTTTGTGACTTTTTTCTCATTCTAAATAAAAATTCACATTTGCATCTAATTTTGTATTTTTTAAAATTGTTTTTAATAGACTCCCTCCTCCCCAGCTGCATAAACTTCAGGTCCCATAAAAACTAAATACATCCTCCCTTCTACCCACTGTCTCAATTCCTGACACTACATAAATCGCCCAGAACTCATTTGCTACCCAGAGAAAGAGTAAAGGATCATTGAATTAACTGAGATTAAATTTCACTTCTCACATGCCAGATATTGTCTCTCGGTCCTCAAAAGCATCCCTGTTCTTGTAAGCACTTCCCAGTACTGTGGGAGCAGGCAACCTTGAGACTACTTTCCCCAAGCTCTGCTGTTAACAACCTTGCTTACATTCAGTCAATGGGAGACATTCCAGTAAGGTTTGAAAGGTGAAAGAGAAGCAGAAGCCACCATTATTCCTCCAATATCAAAGGCACATGGTCCTCTACCAACATTTTGCAATAAGCCACTGGGTGTCTTCCTGAATTTCTTCTGCTTTGACCATGCAGGCAGCTGAGATAGCTTTTAAGGTTAATGCAACTTCCAGGTCGGGTGCCATGGCTCACACCTGTAATCCCAGCACTTTGGAAGGCCGAGGTGGGTGGATCACTTGAGATCAGGAGTTCAAGACCAGCCTGGCCAACATGGTGAAACCCTGTCTCTACTAAAAATACAAAAATTAGCCGGGCATGGTGGCACATGCCTATAATCCCAGCTACTCGGGAGGCTGAGGCAGGAGAATCGGTTGAACTGAGGAGGTGGAGGTTGCAGTGAGCTGAGATCATGCCATTGCACTCCAGCCTGGGCAATAAAGTGAGTCTCCATCTCAAAAAAAAAAAAAAGATTTCTGCAACTTCCTTATTTCCTCAGATTACTGCTGGTTTTCCCTGACCTTTGCTCTCCCAGTCCTTTCCAAAGAGTGATAAACAACTTATTCCTTGTATTAAATCCCTTCCTGCCAGAAACATTTGCAGCAGTTTTTGTTTTCTTTCTACATCCTGACTGATATACTTGATGGAATGGAAGCTTTTAATAGAAACTTAGTGTCATAGGAAAATAAATGTACACTCTCAGCACACCTGAATTTTTGGTTGAGATGCACACATACACTTACTTTACTAATAAGATATGGACACAAGCCGCTGAATGGTGGATCTTTATCTAACAGCAAGGTCTCTTCCTCCATCTGTGCTCACTGCCATCCTGACTCACTGAAATTCACACAGCCCCAAAAGAGTGGGACAAGGGAAATTTGCCAATGTCTGTATTCTAGATATATTTCATCCTTGCCCACATGGCTTTTCCATGTTTTCCTAGCCCTGGGCTCTGCCGATTTGCTAAGTCTGGAATCACATACTTTCCATACTGTTTCGTCTTCCTCTTCTGGCCTACCTCTCCCATTACTGTTTATTAATCCAACTCCCCACACTGTGAGACAACTCGCCAATTCACCCCAACACGTGTGCTGGGAACAAAAAGATATGAAAGACATAGTCCTTGTTCTGAAGAGTTTAGACTCCTGTAAGACATTGGATGTAATTTCAATCCTGATGTTGCTAAAATGTTAATTATAAAATGTATACATTTTAAAGAACTCTTACAAAGCAGAGATTTAGATATGGTGAGACTTTAATTTAGATATGGTGAGACTTTAATTCATAGTTTTAAAATTTAACAGGCTCTTAGAGACCTGGCTCGGTGGCTCACTCCTGTAATCCCAGCATTTTGGGAGGCCGAGGTGGGCGGATCACGAGATCAGGAGTTTGAGACAAGCCTCACTAACATGGTGAAACCCCATCTCTACTAAAAATACAAAAATTAGCCAGGTGTGGTGGTTCATGCCTGTAATCCTACCTACTCAGGAGGCTGAGGCAGGAGACCTGCTTGAACCTGGGAGGTGGAGGTTGCAGTGAGCTGAGAATGTGACACTACACTCCAGCCTGGGTGACAGAGTGAGACTCCATCTCAAGAAAAGAAAAAAAATGTAACAGGCTCTTGTATATTGGGTTAATTTAAAGCATGCTCACTCAGCTATTAGTGGGCTGTTCCAAAGAAAAGGAGTTGCATTAATTGATTTATTATAAGCAGGGGAAAATCCAGCCTGTCACTGAATCTAAATTTGATTCCAAAAGACTATCCAGGTGAAAGACTTTTTCAGATGAAAGAGAATAATTCCAAAGAAGAACACATATGATAGAGTCATAAATACATTAGCCCTAGGCAAGCAAAGTTTATGCACTACTTTTTTTTGAGAATTTGTTCATTTCAGGAATGGTTTAAATTAGTACTTTCATTCAAAGCCCCAAAGGCATTATGTTTTCAGCAAAACTAATAATCACTTCCTGATAACACTAACTGACTTATATGTTTTTCTTCTTATCTTGTCATTTGAGAGAAGGAAGTCATAAAGCTAAGCATCTGGTTTCAGTATTCAGGCTTCAAAGATAGAGATATTACTTATACTGCAGAGAGCTGGCACCTTGACATCCTTTTGCTTTTTTAAATTTATCACCTAAAGCTAGTTGCACCGTGTAACCTGTGAACCCTCCAGATAGGAAGGGGTAGGCTTCTCTAAGGCGTGCTACTTCCTTGATGTGCTCATTGAATCCTGAAATCTTGTTTGCAAAAGTAATACCGAGTTGGTTTAGGCACCTTTCTTTAACGAAAGGATTCTTTTTTTTTTTTTGAGATAGAGTCTCACTCTCTTGCCTAGGCTAGAATGCAGTGGCTTGATCTTGGCTCACTGCAACCTTTGTCACCCAGGTTCAAGTGACTCTCCTGCCTCACCCTCCCAAGTAGCTGGTATTACAGGCTCCTGCCACTCGACCCAGCTAATTTTTGTATTTTTAGTAGAGATGGGGTTTCACCATGTTGGCCAGGCTGGTCTTGAACTCCTGACTTTGTGACCCACCCATCTCAGCCTCCCAAAGTGCTGGCATTACAGGCATGAGCCACCTTGCCTAGCTGTGAATTTTTTTTTTTTTTTTTTTTTTGTATAATAAATGCTTAAACATTTTTTTTAAACCTTTATTTTAGGTTCAGGGGTATGTGTGCAGGTTTGTTATGTAGGTAAACTCATGTCACGGGGGTTTGTTGTACAGATTATTTCATCCCCCAGGTACTAGGCCTAGTACCCAACAGATTTTTTCTTTTTCCTCCAAGGCAAGTCTTGCTCAGTTGTCCAGGCTGGAGCGCAGTGGCTCAATCTCAGCTCACTGCAGCCTCCGTCTCCTGGGTTGAAGCAATTCTCCTGCCTCAGTCTCCTGAGTAGCTAGGATTACAGGTGCCCTCCACCACGCCTGGGTAATTTTTGTATTTTTAGTTTAGACAGGATTTCACCATACTGGCCAGGCTGTTCTCAAACTCCGGACCTCAAGTGATCCACTGGCCTCAGCCTTCCAAACTGCTGGGATTACAGGCATAAGCCACCACACCCAGCCCAGAAAATTATTTAAATCATGTCTTCCAATTCATAATGCATTAAACCTAATAAACCACTAAGCTGGTTTACTCCTATGAAAACAAATTAATCTTCATTTTTCATGAAGGGAAAATTGAATGTATTATGTCTACTAAGTACTCTACTACACTAAGCGAATATGAGATGCCTAAATTTTTTTGATAAAATTCTTGAGGGAAGATCAAGTTTGTAGACTTTGGAGAGAGAAATACTGTAGACTTCTATTATTCCATTAAACACACACACACACACACACACACACACATACACACACACACACACCCCCAACAAGTAAAACTTAATGTCAGTGCTAAGTAACTCATTGAATGAAAAGTTTCTTTTCTTTTCTTTTTGTTTTGTTTTTTGAGATGGAGTCTCACCCTTGCCCAGGTTGGAGTGCAGTGGCATAGTCTCAGCTCACTGCAACCTCTGCCTCCCCAGTTCAAGCGATTCTCCTGCCTCAGCCTTCCGAGTAGCTAGGATTACAGACATGCATCACCATCCCCAGCTAATTTTTGTATTTTTAGTAGATACAGGTTTTTTCCCTGTTTGCCAGGATGGTCTCAAACTCCTGACCTCAGGTGATCCACCCACCTTCACCTCCCAAAGTGCTGGGATTATAGGCATGAGCCACCATGCCCAGCCAAAGATGCATTAATAATAATTATAAACTATTAAAGTATGAGGAAAATATAGGGAATAGAAAAAATCATTTTAAATTGGTCTACTAATTTTTAATTTATTAAAAGGATTGAAAAATAAGACAATATCATTTCAAAGAGTTCTTTCTCTAAGATGCAATGTGAAAATATCTAACAATTTTATTTTGTTTCCTAACTGTTAATTAGTGATTTTGGTTTGGGCACTTTCCGTTCAGAAAAATATTTAAATAGTAGTAAATATATTTGCATAAAATTGATTTTAAAAAGCAATTTGAACTTGATTAATATGTAAATTCAGTCCACTACAAATACATTCATGCAAAGTTTATTGAGTGAATCTCTTACTATGATAAAAACCCAGGTGTATTTATTTACTTTAAAACTGTGCTAATTGGTTCATAAAATTTCGATATGAGAAAAGCGAAGGTTTTTCTTTTCTTTTTTTTTTTTTGAAATGGAGTTTCACTCTGTTGCCCAGGCTGGAGTGCAGTGGCACATGTCAGCTCACTGCAAACTCCGTCTTCCAGATTCAAATGACTCTCCCGCCTCAGCCTCCCAAATAGTTGGGATCACGGGTGCCCACCACCATGCCCTGCAAATTTTTATATTTTTATTAGAGACAGGGTTTCACCATGTTGGCCAGGCTGGTCTCAAACTCCTCGCCTCAGGTGATCTGCCTGCCTCAGCCTCCCAAATTGCTGGGATTACAGGAGTGAGCCACCGTGCCTGGCCAAAAAGTGTAGTTATTTTATAATCCTACCACCAAAAGAAAAACATTTTGTTATATGTGTTTAATCTGATTTTTTGTAATATTTTGGAGTCAGGACAGTGAGAAAGAAATGATGACATCAATTTTTTTCATTTGTTGCCAACTTTAATTACATGACATCAAATGCAAAATGAAACTAATTATTCCTAATACAGTTGTCATATATACATATATTTTGTTTGTTTGTTTGTTTTTGGAAAGGGAGTCTCACTCATGTTGCCCAGGTTGGAGTGCAGTGGCACGATCTCAGCTCACTGCAACCTCCACCTCCCAGGTTCAAGCTATTCTCCTGCCTCAGCCTCCTGAGTAGTTGAAATTACAGGTGCCCACTGCCGTACCTGGCTAATTTTTGTACTTTTGGTAGAGAGGGGGTTTCACCATGTTGGGCAGGCTGGTCTCAAACTCCTGACCTCACATGAGCCACCCGCCTGGGCCTTCCAAATTGCTGGGATTACATGTGTGAGCCACCTTGCCTGGCCTCACTCTTGCATTTTCAAAGTAATTTGATCATGCATGTCAGTATTTCTAACCAATATATTATTTAGTTTTGTTTGAGAGCTTATTTTTTTTGAGATGGAGTTTTGCTCTTGTTGCCCAGGCTGGAGTGCAATGGCATCATCTCAGCTCACCCCAGCCTCCACCTTCCGGGTTCAAGTGAGTCTCCTGGCTCAGCCTCCCAAGTAGCTGGGATTACAGGCATGCACAACCACGCCCGGCTGATTCTATATTTTTAGTAGACAGGGTTCCATGTTGGTCAGGCTGGTCTCAAACTCTCAACTTCAGGTCCTATCAAAGTGCTGGGATTACAGGCATGAGCCACTGCGCCTGGCCGAGAGCTTTATAAAACTGATACTCTGTATGTAATCTCCTGCCATCTACTTTTTTCACTTAGCAGTGTTTCTAAGATTTATCCACTTTGTTACAAACGGCTGAAGCAGTGTTTTATTAGCTGTTATTTCCTCTCAACATTGTGTTTCTAAGCTACACCCTTGTTGCTGTGTATCTGCAGGACCTTGGGCTTTCTCTCTCAGCCAGTTGCCTTACCTTAATATAGAAACAATAATAGTATTTACTGTATAAGTCTGTTGTGAGCACTAATATAACTATTGTTATGTTTCCTTTTTTTTAAAAAAAAAAAAGTCTTCTGGTAGCTAGTTTGTTCTTTTTAGGTTCTCTGGCTTTTGTTCTCTGGGACTTTTAAGGTCTTTATTTTGGCATTGGTGATGTTTCATCACAATACGTCTAGGTATGGAGTTGTCATTCTTGATATATACTGTGCTTTCTCTGTCCATGGATTCATCTTTAATCAGTTCAGGAATTTTTTTTTTTTTTTAGACAGAGTCTTGCTCTTGTCACCCAGGCTGGAGTACAGTAGCTCTATCTCAACTCATTGCAACCTCTACCTTCCAGGTTCAAGCGATTCTCCTGCCTCAGCCTCCCGAGTAGCTGGGATTACAGGCGTCTGCCACCACGCCCAGCTAATTTTTGTATTTTTAGTAAGGATGGGGTTTCACCATGTTACCCAGGCTGGTCTTAAGTGCCTGACCTCAGGTGATCCAACCACCTTCAGCCTCCCAAACAGCTGGGGTTATAGGTGTGAGCCACTGCACCTGGCCTCAGGAAAATTTTTGAACTGATACTTTTCAATATTGCCTTTTTCCTATTCTATTCTTTCCCTCTGGAACTCTAATTAGACATGTTATGCCTGAGCAAGTTAGAAGGAAAGTGCCTGAGTTCCAAGTGAGAGTCCTTTATTGCCAGCAACTGAGAGTCAGCTCACACAAAAATCTCTCGGCCCGGAAGAAGGGGCTTGATTTTTTTTATACCTTGCTTAAGATAGGGGACAGGGAGTCTAGCTAAAGTGGAATTTACAGAAGCAGAACAAGCAAGTTAGATAAGGAGGCTGGTAGCTAGGAGGCAGGAGGTTCCCATGATTGTTGATTACTAAGGCGGGTATACACAAGTGGTTCCCATGACTACTGGTTACCAAGGTGGGTATTCGGTACTTGCTATACAATCAATCAAGGGGCATATTCACAATAGCACGTGGGCTTACCAAGCAGGCTATGGTTACAATGGTTATATGCCTCTATAGTTCTAAGCACAGCATGACCCAGCACAGTAGCATGACTCAGGTATGCACTTAAGGGAGAAATGGTGGGCAGGGTGAGGCGGAGGTTAAGATGGAGTCTGTCAGGCTAACACAGTGTAGGTTAGCACAGACATATGTTGAATTTTGTTCTGCCCTCCATGCCTTTTAACCTTTCTTTCATATTTTCCATCTCCTGCATTCTCTGCACTGCATTTTTGGTGATTTTCTCAGATATAACTTCCAGATCACTAATTCTGTCTTTAGCTATTTTTATTCCAGTTTGGTTTTGTTTTTTGAGACATAGTCTCACTCTGTGGCCCAGGCTGGAGTGCAGTAGCATGATTTCAGCATGCTGCCACCTCCACCTCCCAGATTCAAGCGATTCTCCTGCCTCTCAGTCTCCTGAGTAGCTGGGATTACAGGCACTTGCCACCACACCCACCTAATTTTTGTATTTTTAGTAGAGGTGGGGTTTCTCCATATTGGCCAGGTTGGTCTCGAACTCCATTGATCTCAGGTGATCTGCCCACCTTGGCCTCTTAAAGTGCTCGGATTGGAGGCATGAGCCACTGCACCTGACCATTATTCTGTTTTTAACACATTCACTGAGTTGCTAATTTCAAAATCTGTATCTATTGGGGTTAAAAGTTCTATTTGGTTCTTTTATTAAACTTTCTGGTCATTTTAATAGTTCCTTACTTTAATAGTTCCTCTATTTCATTCCATATTTGATTTATTTTAGTGGTTCATAAAAGCTTATTTAATAATCTGTATATGATAATTCTGATTCAAATTCTTCAGTTCTTATAGATATAAATTCATTGTTTGTTGTTACTATTCATCCTAACTCATGGTGTCTTATGTGCTGGTGATTTTTCTTTAAATTGTAAGCTCATATTTTATTTAACTTAATTTGTGGAAATCCCAAGGACCCACATTGAGAGTTGCTTTCCTCCAGAGAGTACTTGCATTTAATTCTGTAGGAAGCTCTGGGATACAATTGATCAGGGATCTCTGAAGCTCCCTTTGCAGAATCAGACTCAATGAATCTCAGGTGTAATTGCCACACCTTGTAGTGGAGTTCCAGGCTTGCTCTCCTTGTTCTGGGATTGGTACTGGCTGGTACTAGCCTTTCTGGCATTTATGCTTCTTGTTTTCCGTTCTTGTTTGAATTCACCTTGTTTTTTTCTTTTTGACCCCTTGCATGAGACTCCAGAAAAACTTAAAAGTGTATTAACATACAAATTGTTAATTTGTAGTTTTGAATTTGTTAATGTATCATAGCTAATGGGCCCTTTATCCAGTTTTCCAGGCTGACGAAAATGGATGTTCACACAATATTTCTAGCCAAGTAACAATTCTTGGATAAAAGTTGTGGAAGAGATTCTTCCTTGAGTGTAATATTAAGCTTTCCTTTCATTGAAATTCTTATCACAGAACTTAGGTTTTCTGTAGAAGGAACACTTAAAGTCAGAGATGTGGATTATTGTCTATGTTGCCTTAGAAAACTCTTATCCCTGGCAAATTATCAACCTTTCTGTTTCTGTTCATATTATAAAAGAAGGATGGCCAGGCATGGTGGCTCATGCCTAATAACCCCAGCACTTAGGAGACTGAGGCAGGCAGATCACTTGAGGTCAGAAGTTCAAGATCAGCCTGACCAACATGGTGAAACCCCGTCTCTACTAAAAACACAAAAAATTAGCCAAGCATAGTGGCACATGCCTATAGTCCCAGGTACTAGGGAGACTGAGGCACAAGAATCATTTGAACCAGGAAGGCAGAGGTTGCAGTGAGCCAAGATCACGCCACTACACTCCAGCCTAGGTGACAGAGCAAGACCCTCTCTCAAAAAAAAATAGAGGATGTAATTACCACCATGCCTACCCACAGGTTGTTGTAAGACTAAAAAGGGAAACTGTGCTTAAACAAAAGAACCTTGAAAAATAGTAAAAATAAACAAAATTTAATGATTATTACAGTAATTAACATTTTTTGAACATTTATTATGTTTGGCAGCTTGCTAAACTCTTTTTTAGAGACAGAGTCTCTCTGTCACCAGGCTGCAGTACAGTGGCACAATCTCAGCTCACTGCAACCTCCACTTCCCGGGTTCAAGCGATTCTCCTGCCTCAGCCTCCCGAGTAGCTGGGATTACAGGTGCCCACCACCACACCAAGATAATTTTTGTATTTTTAGTAGTGACAGGATTTCACCATGTTGGCCAGAATGGTCTCTATTTCCTGACCTCCTGATCCACCCACCTTGGCCTTTTAAAGTGCTGGGATTACAGGCGTGAGCCATCATGCCCGATGGCTAAACTCTTTATAAACATTGTCTCATTGGCTCCTTACAACAACCCTATGAGATGGGTATCAATATCCCGATTTGACAGTTGAGAATACTGAGGGTCAGAGAGGCCAAAGTGTAAGATGATGGTATCGTTATTGAGGAACTCCTTATTTTCACTATGAAATAATATACAGTTTAGTGATGATGAAGGGCAGAGGATTCCTCAAGGTGAATTCAGTACTACCACATCTTAATTACCCAGAAGATTTTATTCCAAGTAATGAGCAGTATTTTATAAGGATGCATGCATGTCCCCCAAGGTGCCTGCTATGCTAAAACTGCCACCCTGAAGAGGCAATGTGCTGTTGATAAAAGCAACTTTAGCTGAAGACTCTGTTGCAATTTGTACAGCTGTGTAATCGAAACTACTAAAAGGCAAGTTAATATATTATTCTACTTACAGAATAGCAGTTTGATTCCTATGACTTCTTGGCACATCTGTTTGGGATATAAATCCTAAGCAGACTGAGCAGTCACTTTCTAAATCTTCAAAATGCTTTACTAAGCAAAGTCTTTAGTGTGGTTAAGGGGAGAAAAAAATTAATAGACTCTCAAGTGAGTGGAGTAGTCTAGCTCACTGCAGACTGTTTAAGGCAGTTACAGACGAGACTGGGGACTTGAAGAAGGAGCACTTTGAGTTACAGGATACACACACGCCTACGAGCACCAGAAGGTGAGACCTCTTGCCAACTAGATAATTAGAGAGGGTCTTTGGGGAATGGGTTGCCTATGTTTACAGCGTGTTTAATTTTTCTTACTGGCAAGAGTTCAAATTACAATTAAGTAGGCTTGATTAGAGATGCCAATTATTACTGGCCCTCCCCATATTCCTTTGGGGTAAAATCCCTACCCACTCAACTTACTGAGTGGGCAATGGGCCACATGACCGACCATGACCACAGCTAACTGGTCACCTTGTCCGAGGGCGTGGCCATAAGCTATACCCAGTAACCTATGCCTCTTGAGCTTTGGTTTAAAAGAGATCAAGACCATCCTGGTCAACATGGTGAAACCCCATCTCTACTAAAAATACAACAAATTAGCTGGGCATGGTGGTGTGTGGCTGTAATCCCAGCTACTCAGGAGGCTGAGGCAGGAGAATTGCCTGAACCCAGGAGGTGGAGGTTGCTGTGAGCCGGGATCGCGCCATTGCACTCCAGCCTGGGTAACAAGAGCGAAACTCCATCTCAAAAACAAAAAAAAAAGAAGTTAAGCATAAGTCACATCTTCCCTCTTGGGAACTCACAGTAAAGTGTCACAAAGGAAAGGTTTGATTTTGGTATGAGCCAAAACTGGAAAGCCACAGAGGTTCAGGAGCTAGAGTGGCCTGTTTTTTTTGTTTTGTTTTGTTTTGTTTTTTTGCAGTCAGGGGCAAGAGGAGTAAGCTGAGAAGGCTGGTCCAGAGAGGACAGTACTGATTCACTGAGAGGTCAAAAAGCCCCAAGAGGGCTGGGCACGGTGGCTCACACCTGTAATCCCAGCATTTTGGGAGGCCAAGGTGAGTGGATCACCTGAGGTCAGGAGTTCAAGACCAGCCTAACCAACATGGTGAAACTCTGTCTCTAGTAAATACAAAAAAATTAGCCAGGCATGGTGGCACATGTCTGTAATCCCAGCTACTTGGGAGGCTGAGGCAGAAGAATCACTTGAACCCGGGAGGCGGTGGTTGCAGTGAGCCAAGATTGTGCCATTGCATTCCAGCCTGGGTAACAAGAGCAAAACTCCATCCCAAAAAAAAAAGAAGAAGAAGAAAAGAAAAAGCCCTGAGAGAAAGGAGGCAGTGGCTGTTCCCTAGTGCTACTGCTGCAGTTCCAATCCTTTCAAAGGCTTGTGGTTCAGTTGACTCAGAGTGTAGTACACATTTGTTTTTCCTATGAACCATCCTTTTGAATTGTCTCTGAGTAATGAGTAACTTGTCTCTAGTAAATTGACTGTCTGTGTCTTGCAACCAAAACAACACTGTGTGGATCAGATAAGTCATCAGTATCCTGTCTAATGCTGCTGTGGGTGTTAGTACCTAGAGTATATTCCAAAGTCCCCTACTTATTTCCTGTTTTAGTAGGGCTCTGACATTGCAAGTGGCAGAAAGCCACATCAAACTGATCTACAACGGGGAGTTTATGGGAAGACCTGGAGTATCTGATGAAACAACCAAGTCTGGAAAAGGACAATGGTATTCCTGGGCCTCAGGAACAACTAGAACTAAGACCTCAAGCCCTGTTAGGACTCTAGCTCTCTCTTGTCTCTGCTTCTCTCCACATATTTTTTATTCTTTTCTATAAATTTAGTTTGTTGTTGTTTTGCTTTGTTTTTAGAGACAGGGTCTCACTCTATCACCCAGGCTGGAGTGCAGTGGCATGATCATAGCTCACTGCAGCCTCCAACTCCTGCACTCAAGGGATCCTCCTGTCTCAGCCTCTCATGCACCTTGGACTACAGGTGTGCGCCACCATGCCCAGCTTTGAAAAATTCTTTCTTGTTCAGGTGCAGTAGCTCACACCTGTAATCTCAGCACTTTGGGAGGCTGAGGTGGATGGATCACGAGGTCAGGAAATTGAGACCATCCTGGCCAACATGGTGAAACCTCGTCTCTACTAAAATACAAAAAATTAGCCAGGTGTGGTGGCATGCACCTGTAATCCCAGCTACTCAGGAGGCTGAGGCAGGGGAATGGCTTGAACTGGGAGGGCAGAGGTTGCAGTGAGCCAACATCGTGCCACTGCACTCCAGCCTGGGTGACAGAGCAAGACTCTGCCTCAGGGGCAAAAAAAAAAAAAAAAGAGAAAAAAGAAAAGAAAATTCTGTCTTCTTCATACAGACTCACTTTCTTTATATGATTATTTCTGAGAGCATCCCAACGTCCTAGAGAGACTATATGGCTTAGTAAAGCATAGCACCTGAGTCAGGTTGAGCCGGGTTTAAATCCAAGCTTAGCCATCAACTAACAGAGAACCTTTCAGCTTAACCTTGACTTCTATATAATGCCCCCTGCCCCCGTAAGCCTCGATTTCCTTTTCTGTAAAGTGGAGATTAAAAATAGGTGCCTACCTTCCACGGTTGTTGTGAAGATTATTTATGATAATGTATGTAAAGCATTTAGCTCAGTATCTGGCATTCAAGTTAGTATTTATGACTTTTCCTGCCAAATGCAAAACCTCAAAAGGCTTCTCCTTTTAAGAATGTAGATCTTAGTCTATCTTGATACATCAGCAAGTTGCAGGAGGTGAATTACAAGGGACTCCACAGAAGTCAGGCGTGCGAGGATCTGATAGCAGCTCTCTGAAGTAGCTCCAATGAACTGTCACTGGGGGGTGCTAATAGGCCTGGGGACATTTTATCAGGCCCTACCACTGAAACTCACTGCTAGGCTAGGCACACCCACCCATGGCCACCGGAGGGTGCCAGATCCCCAGGATGGGGAGCTGGCCCAGGCACATTCTCAACTGGCCCAGGAGACAGGTCTTGGAGAAGAACTAGTTGAGCTAGGGAAAGGAAAGAGGACTGATCAAGGAGCATGTGCCTTACTGGCTTATTGCAGGTGCCCTGCCAGGCAGGAACTCTGGAGACCTGGGACAAGACTCTAAGCAAACACAGAGCCTCAGGAAACTATTATGTCAAAGAGATCAAGCTGAAGAAGTAGGGAACTGTTAAGATGTCAAGATGAGAGCGTTGGGAGATATTGGGAACCTGATTTGAGTTGAAGACCCTATATAGAAGTCAGGCATGGCTAAGAGAGTGAGATAAAGGATGGAGCACAGAGATATGACCCAAGACAAAGGTAGCAGAGGCCAGGAGCCTTTGACAGAGCACTGTCCTGCAGGCTGCCATCTGGGAGCGACTTGCTCAAAGTGCTGAAGCCATTCAGACTAAACTGTAAAATTATTATTTCAGTCTAAAGTAAACTCTACAGATTCATTCAGTTATCCTCTAAGACAATAGACATTAAAACACAAAATTACTTAATATGCAATTATCTAATGAGTAAAAATGATATGTCAGTTATTACATAAATTGCAGTTTTTTGTGCACCATCAGAAATCTCATTGTGGTAAAAAATTATAGGAAAAAAGCCATCCATGGTGGCTCGTGCCTGTAATCCCAGCACTTTGGGAGGCTGAGGTGGGTGGATCACAAGGTCAGGAGATTGAGACCAACCTGGCTATACTGTCTTTACTAAAAATACAAAAAATTAGCCAGGCATGGCGGCAAGCGCCTGTAGTCCCAGCTACTTGGGAGGCTGAGGCAGGAGAATTGCTTGAACCTGGGAGGCGGAGGTTGCAGTGAGCCGAGATTGTGCCACTGCACTCCAACCTCCACAACAGAGCAAGATTTCATCTCAAAAAAAAAAAAGGAAAAAAGTTTTAGAAAAAAAAAAAAAAGCACTACTAGAAAGTTCAGAGTAATCTTAAAAACATTTATCGGACTACAAAAATATGGAAAATGTAGAAAAGGATAAAGAATAAAACAAAAAATTATTTCTACTTCCATCAATTTTTTTTTTTTTTTTAAGAGACAGGATCTTGCTATGTTGCCCAAGCTGGCCTCAAGGGATCTTCCTGCCTTGGCCTCCCAAAATGCTGGGATTATAGGCATGAGCCACTGTGCCCAGACTTTAATTGGTCTTTTAATTTTATTTCAAAAATATAGTTTATGTCTGTATTCAATTTGCTATTTTTGTCTTTTACACCTACCATTGTCTCACAAGTATCTTTATGTAACAAAATTATTATTATTATTATTATTATTATTTGAGATGGAGTCTCACTGTTGTTACCCAGACTGGAGTGCAATGGCACAATCTCGGCTCACCGCAACCTCCGCCTCCTGGGTTCAAGCAATTCTCCTGCCTCAGCCTCCTGAGTAGCTGAGACTACAGGCGCGCGCCACCATGCCCAGCTAATTTTTGTATTTTTAGTAGAGACGGGGTTTCACTTTGTTGACCAGGATGGTCTCCATCTCTTGACCTTGTGATCCACCTGCCTCGGCCTCCCAAAGTGCTGGGATTAAAGGCGTGAGCCACCGCACCTGGCCAACAAAATTATTTTTAATGACTGCATGTGGGAGCCATGAACTTTATCTATATATATCCCATAAATTACTATAACACTTTCAACTATAGTTGAATATTTAGGTTTTCAGTTCTAAGTTATACTATGATAAACACTTTTGTGCATAAAAATACATTCACATTTCTGATTAGATCTTAAAATGAGTAATTCAAAGAATCTGAGCATTTTTTTTTTTCAGATGGAGTCTTGGTGTGTCACCCAGGCTGGAATGCAGTGGCATGATCTTGGCTAACTGCAATATCCACCTCCCAGGTTCAAGTGATTCTCCTTTCTCAGCCTCCCAAGTAGGGAGAATTATAGGTGGACTCCACCACACCTGGCTAATTTTTGTATTTCTAGTAGAGAACAGGATTTCTCCATGTTGGTCAGGCTGGTCTTGAACTCCCGACCTCAGGTGATCTGCTCACTTTGGCCTCCCAAAGTGCTGGGATTACAGGCATAAGCCACTGTGCCAGGCCCATGTCTTACCTAGTTTTCTAAATTTGAATCACAGTGCTTTTCTTATGAATTTATTTAAATGCATAAGAAAATATATTTTAAAGTCTTTATTCTATTTATTTTATTTTATTTAAAATAAAGACTTTAAAATATATTACCCTTTGTCTAATTAATTATTAGCATTTATTTATTGAGATAGGGTCTTGCTCTGTTGCCAGGCTGGAGTGCAGTGGCACAATCTCGGCTCACTGCAACCTCTGCTTCCTGGGCTCAAGTGATTCTCCTGCCTCAGCCTTCCGAGTGGCTGGGATTACAGGCATATGCCACCACGCCCGGGTAATTTTTGTATTTTTAGTAGAGACAGGGTTTCACCATGTTAGTCAGGATGGTCTCCAACTCCTGACCTCAGGTGACTGGCCCACCTCCCAAAATGCTGGGATTCTAGGCGTGAGCCACCGCACCCAGCCAGATGTTATCTTCTTATATTTAATGCTTTAAATTAGCAGGGTTTCCTTCTGAGGTGTGTGAAGTGAGAATTAGAGTACCCTTATGGAGAGGCAAAGTACTTGTGACAGGGCTCTCTGCTTGTAAAAAAACAGCCACTGGTCCTGGTAAAGAGTCTCATGGTGCGTCCCTGGCTTACTCCTGGGTAACTCTAGCTCTATGCTAGGTGCCTGTGCTAGACACCATGAACATCAGACGTTTGGATTGCTTTTGTTTGTTGTGGCTACTAAAGGATTTCCAAGAATAGAAATGTTAACTCTGCTCCCTAGTTTTTTTAAATAGAGAAGTTGCCTGGCCTTATCACTGCCAGGTTTATAAGATAGTAAAATCAAAACACCTAAGTGTTCATCTAGGTCTGTCTCAACCGCACCAGGCTCTAGTGGTCCAAACACATTCCTACAGGATGCTGGATACCTGGAGATGATGCTTCCAGACCCTGAAGGTAGCCACGGTACCTGATTCCCGTTCTTAAGTAACTGGTTGGTATCAACCCGGCTAGCTTCCTCCGCAGAGACTGACTGTTGCCCCAGCCACAGCTCACTCATCTTGGGGCCACGTGACCCCACTGTACTGTTAAAGGTGTTGGTTTCAATGGTGTAGGGCTTTTTGTGTCCAGGCAAGTCAAAGCTGGGAAAGAGACAAGCAAGTCTTCAACTGCTAGAGTGTTTTATCTCACTCTATAACTGAGGGAAACTTCTTCTTTTTGAGAAGGTAAATTTTGGTTTAGTAAAAGCAGAAGGCTATAAGAATCCCAGGAATAATTCAGTGCCTTTGGTGTACCCGGCTGGGCACAAAGTTTACGGCCATCATGGTAAATAACCATGGGGATCTCTAGCCCACTTCTTGGAGGTGGCTTGGAGTGATGCTATGGCCAGTGGTCAAGGAACTTGGCTCCTGGACTTATGTCAAATTGGGAAAGTATTTCAGGTACACATGACCTCCCCAAAGTCACACACAATGCTGTTCCTTAAATGACCTGAGACACTACCTAGGCAAAAGGCAATGCCATGATTTAGATTTAGCAATCCATAAGGCAGTTTTCTTTCATTTTCCTTCAAAATCTGGGTAAAGATGTAGGCTCCTTGAAGTTTTTTTTTTTTTTTTAAAGATGGGGTTTCACTATGATGGCCAGGCTGGTCTTGAACTCCTGACTTCAGGTGATCCACCCACCTCTGCCTCCAAAGAGCTAGGATTACAGGCGTGAGCCACCGCGCCCGGCCTCCTTGAAGTTTTTATTTTGTAGAGACCTGTGCCAGAAGTTAGAAATCAGAGCAGAGAGAGATCTCAGATGGAGGACTTATAGAAGTGGTAATTCTGTAGAGGCAGAAAGCCTCCTGAATCAGCCTCTCCACCTCCTGCATCCCAGGCCTGAACCCTTTCTTTTTCACCTTTATCACAAAGGGCACTGGGGCTGGGATGAAGGAGGTGGAGAGGCTGATTAAAACTCACAAAAAGGAGGTCAATGACAGCTGCTTAAGGTCTCTGCCTCTGAAGGGAATATATGGGGAGTGTTGTCACATGGCACCAGATCTTTTGTATGGTCCCATTTACATAACAGGAAAGCAGCTTCACTTCTGTGTCTAAAAGCACTTTGCTCCAAATCTCATGTGGAGCCAAAACTCTGGAAACAGAGATCATGGGTAAGATAGGGTTTGGTTGAGGGTGAGGGTGAGGGAAGGCACAGGCTATAATGATGGCAGAAATATAGCAAAGGTGAGAGGGTGAGTGGGGGGTTTCCAGAACAAGGTTGAGTCCTGGGCCTCCAGTGGAAGCCAGATGTCGGGAGGCAGCATGCACATGAGTGTCCCTAGTTTCTATCTGTGCTTCAGTGGCCTCAGCTCAGGTGGGAGAGAGACCAACTGGACCAGAGAAAGCTGCCTGAGCCCCCTGAGTCCATTATTGTTTTGATCTCAAGAGTGGAACCCCCAAACCTGAACTCCACTGTGATGGGACACATGTCCTGTGACTAAGGACCAGGCTAATCCATGGGCCGAGGATCAGGCTGTCCCATAGCCTGAGGCCCAGATGATCATCTGGTGCAGTAGATGGCATCTCTTTGGATCAGGCATTGATGGATAAAGTAGCGTGCCCTTTCTCAGCCAAGCTCAGCCACCCAGTCTGCTAATCACAGCAAATAAAAAAATGCCTACAAAATTAGCCAGGTGTGGTGTTGCAGGTCTGTAATCCCAGCAACTCGGGAGCCTGAGTCAGGAGAATGGCTTGAAAGCCAAAAGTTGCAGTGAGCTGAGATCATGCCATTGCATTCCAGCCTGGGTGACAAGAGCAAAACTCTGTGTCAGAAAATAAATAAATAAATAAAAGAAAATGCCAACTAGTTGAGTTGAAACATACTTCACTTCATTTGGCCAACTGGCCATTTTCAGACACATTTTTCTCCATTTTTAAAAAAAATTTTTTATTGCATTTTAGGTTTTGGGGTACATGTGCAGAACATGCAAGACAGTTGCATAGGTACACACATGGCAGTGTGTTTTGCTTCCTTTCTCCCCTTCACCCACATTTGGCATTTCTCCCCAGGATATCCCTCCCCAGCTCCCCCCCCCACTGGCCCTTCCCTTTTCCCCCCAATAGACCCCAGTGTTTAGTACTCCCCTCCCTGTGTCCATGTGTTCTCATTTTTCATCATCCGCCTATGAGTGAGAATATGCGGTATTTTTAAACTACCGTTGAATCTTAACTCTGTTATTTTAAATGATGACAAAGAAATGGCATTGCAATTTGTCTGTTTTCCTAAAAATCTTTCTATTAATATAAATGAATGTATTTATTTCCCAAAATAAATGAGACAAAACCATAGTTACCATTGAATACAGCCAACATATTTATCATGTCATCAGAGTAAATTGCATGATGCAGGGCTAGGAATTCATAACCTGTTCCCAGAATAACATTTATATTAACCTTCCTTCTACCCACCCATCTTTGCCTTGTCAGGTTAAAAAAAAATTGTTTTTAGAGATGGGTTCTCCTTCCATTGTTCAGGCTGTACTATAGCGGTGTGGTCATAGCTCACTCTAACTTCAAACTCTTGGGCTCAACCCATCCTCTCTCCTCAGCCTCCTAAGTAGCTAGGACTATAGGCATACAAGCGCATACCACCATGCCCAGCTAATTTTTTTTTTTTTTTTTAAGACAGAGTCTCACTCTGTTGCCCAGGCTGGAGTGCAGTAGCATGATTTCAGCTCAGTGCAACCTCTACCTCCCAAGTTCAAGCAATTCTCCTGCCTCAGCCTCCCAAGCAGCTGGGACTACAGGCAAGAGCCACCACACCCTACTAATTTTTTGTATTTTTAATATAGTTGGGGTTTTGCCATGTTGGTCAGACTGGTCTCGAACTCCTGACCTCAGGTGATCCACCTACCTTAGTCTCCCAAACTGCTGGGATTACAGGCATGAGCCACCACACCTGCCCTTATGCCTGGCTAATTTAAAAAATTTTTTAATGTAGAGACAGGATCTTGTTATGTTGCCCAAGCTGTCCTGGAACTCCTAGGCTCAATACATCCTCCCACTTTGGCCTCTGAAAGTGCTAGGATTACAAGTGTGAGCTGCTATGCCCAGCCTCAGGCAAAAGTTTTTTTTGTTTGTTTATTTGTTTTTGAGACATAGTCACCAGGCTGGAGTGCAGTGGCATATTCTTGGCTCACTGCAACCTCTACCTCCCAGGTTCAAATGATTCTTCTCCCTCAGCCTCCTGAGTAGCTGAGACTACAGGTGCGCAGCATCACACCCAGCGAATTTTTGTATTTTTAGTAGAGATGGGGTTTCACCATGTTGGCCAGGAGGATCTCAATCTCTTGACCTTGTGATCCACCCGCTTTGGCCTCCAAAGTGCTGGGATTATAGGCGTGAGCCACTGTGCCTGACCAAAAGCATTTTATTTTTTGCTTGTTTTTTGTTTTTTAAATTTGGATTGACATTGTGAGCATATCAGGTAAAGGTTGAGCTCATCACTTCTGAATGATATAAACTATCATTTTTGTATGCAAAGATGATACACTATAACTTTGCCTTCTGCTGATTTAGGCTTTGAGTTGCTTTACAAATTGTACTGGCAGAGTTTCCTTGATCTATCAACCTTCTGCCATCAGAGTCTGTATTAGTTAGAGTTCCTCAATCGTACAAAACAGAAACAGACAGGATGACTTCAGTAGGAGAGAAATGTTTTAGGAGGATAACAGGTAGCAGACGGAACTCATGGGAAAGCTGGAGAGTCTGTTTGGAGGACAGGAAGCTGAGCAACTCTAGATGTTAAGGTGGCCGAGGGCACAATGCTGGGACAACAGGTGCTAGCTAGATTTTTAGTGTCTAGTTTGTGACATTCAAGATTCAAATCTTTTTTTTTTCTTTTCTTGAGATAGGGCCTCACTTTGTCACCTAGGTTGGAGTGCAGTGGCATGATCTCGGCTCACTGCAACCTCCCATTCCTTGGTTCAAGGGATTCTCTTGCCTCAGCCTTCAGAGTAGCCAGGATTACAGGCACGTGCCACCACACCCAGCTAATTTTTGTATTATTAGTACAGACAGCGTTTCACCATGTTGACCACGATGGTCTTGATCTCCTGACCTCATGATCCATCCGCCTCGGCCTCCCAAAGTGCTGGGATTTTTTTTTTTTTTCTGAGACAGGGCCTTACTTTGTCATCCAGGCTGGAGTGCAGGGGCATGATCTCAGCTCACTGCAACCTTGACCTTCTGGGCTAAAGCGATCCTCCCACCTCAGCCTGGCAGGTAGTTGGGACTACAGGTGCATGCCACAACACCCAGCTAATTTATATATATATATTTATTTTTGGTAGAGACAGGGTTTTGCCATGTTGCTCAGGCTGGTCTCAAAATTCTGAGCTCAAGCAATCCATCAGCCTTGGCCTCCTGAAGTGCTAGGATTACAGGTGTGAGCCACCATGCCCGGCCTCATTATTCAAATCCAAGGAGACAGTCTATTCACGTCGCTCCTAGCTAGGAGAGAACAAGGCAGTTTGATTGATAGTCCCATCAAGACTATACACTACAGAGGAGAGGTATTGTCCCAATCAGAGGCTTTACCAAATAAGCCCTGTGTGGCACTAGGCTCTAAGCCCCAACTGGCCAAAGTGGCTCTAGTCCTGAGTGTCCCAGGGACTCATGCTGTCCTTCAACGGCGTTTGCAACTCTCTCAGGCTCTAATCTTGAATCCTCACTACTTCTCCAGGCCAACAGGAGCACCATATGTCATTGTCCTCTTCCACTGAGGCTGGGACTCTGGATATAGTGAGAAAGTTTCCTACAATTTCAGTCTTTATAGCCAACAGAAAAGATGTTTTATCTATGAAGAAATCATAGTTTTTAGGCCCCCAGAATGTCATGTGGATCTTTCAGATTTCAGTTCTCCACCCAAGCTCTCCAAGTGAGAGTATCTGGGTATTTGTGTCACACTCAGGGGTACGTGTCCTTGCCAAGAACACTAGTGTTCTAACCTTGGGGACTTTTTTTTGAGCCAGAGTCTCGCTCTGTCACCCAGGCTGGAGTGCAGTGGTGCAATCTGGCCTCACTGCAACCTCTGCCTCCTGGATGCAAGCGATTCTCATGCCTCAACCTCTCAAGCAGCTGGGATTATAGGTGGGCGCCACCATGCCCAAATAATTTTTTTATTTTTAGTAGAAACAGAGTTTCACCATGTTGGCCAGCCTGTTCTTGAACTCCTGGCATTGTGACTCCTGACCTCAAGTGACTCGCCCACCTAAGCCTCCCAAAACATTGGGATTACAGGTGTGAACCATGACTAGACTCCTTAGGGACATTTTTTCATCTCATTTCAGTCAACATCAGGTGACTTCTCTACTTGATTATGCGATCCTCTGTTCAAAAGCTGTCCCTTGCCAGTGTCTCAGGGATTTTACTAGTCCCAAAATTTTCCACACCATTTTCCTCATGAAATGAAGACTGCTCATCTCTGACGTTCCAGAAATATCCAAGTTGAGTCCCTAATGTGACAGAGTTTATGTATTGTCTTCGAATGGGTGCACAAGGCATGTTTTGCATAAGAGGCTCTGTGTTGTGTTTAAAAGGCTAAACTTAGATCACAGACCAGGGAATGTGGTAGGGGTTGGGGTCACCTCAGTGAAGATGAATTGCTTGAAGCTTTAACTTGTATTCTGTAGCAACAGAAAGCAACTAACTGGCCTTCCTGCTGCTTGTGGTGCCATTCTGATAAGAATCAGCACTGTGGAAATAAGGTCAAGAGTCCAGAGGACTCACAGGGCTGAGGAATATGTGTTACCGGCATTAAAACTCGAAATGCACTTTTCCACAGAACACTGTTATAAATAGCGGTCAGGATCTTTAGTATTATGAGTACAATATTTCAGGTACATTACGGTTCTGTGAGCTTTTGTGGGCTGGCCTTGGGGCAGAGCCACCATTTGTAATATTGTTTCTATAGGAAAACTTGTTCCCAGTTCCAGACAACAGACCAACAAATAAACTAATAAGCTGGGGATTGCCTATTTTGAAGACTTTCACCAGTGAGCACAACAGATTCACAGGCTTTTACAGTCAGTCAAACTGAGCTTATAGCCTTGTGGTCCAAGATGTTGACCCTGAGCCCAGAAACCCTCTGCTGCCCCTTTGTCCTCTCTCTGCTGAACACTTGGATTTAATTCCCCTAAACGCCTAGAGTCTATCAGCCACTACTGACTCTATCTCCAGGTCCACCTGCAGGCATTCCACTAAGGCAAAAGCTGAGTACCTCGCATCCTAAACTTTGCCACTGAAATGTTTCAGGATTACAAAACGTTTATGCCAGGTGCGGTGGCTCAGGCCTATAATCCCAGCACTTTGGGATATAAGCCCAGGCAGGTGGACTACTTGAGATCAGGAGTTCAAGATTAGCCTGGGCAACATAATGAAATCCCATCTCTACTAAAAAAATACAAAAATTAGCTGGGCGTGGTAGCGCACACCTGTAATCCCAGCTACTTGGGAGCCTGAGGCAGGAGAATCGCCTGAACCCAGAAGGTGGAGATTGTAGTGAACTGAGATCGCGCCATTGCACTTTAGCCTGGGCAACAGAGCCAGTCTCCATCTCAAAAAATTAAAAAGAGAGAGGTTTAAGGAATTGTGAATGTGTATGTTCCCATCTTAGAAATAAAAGATCACCCATACAGTTGAAGCTCCCATAGCCTGTGCCTGCTCTCATGTCATCTTCCTGCTATTCCAGAAGGAATCCCTTTCCTGAAATCAGGCATTATCATGACCATGTACCTTCCCAGCCACTCTGTTCACTTAACCTGGGCTTCCCTTCTGCTAGAATGGTAGAAGTGTTGAGGGTGGGAAAAGAACCAGTTTGGGGAATATGGACAAGGTGATCCTGAACCTAACCCAAGTGTTCAGGGATGGGGACTCAACCCATATTGTAAAGATGTCATTTTAGGAAGTGGAGAAGATATTCAATATGTCTCAGACCCATATTCTAGGAGGATCCTGGGAAGGCAGGCCAGGACAAATTGGGACAGGGTATTTCTCGAGCTGGGTTTCTTTAGCCCAGCAAATGGTCTATGTCTGGCAAGCATGAAATCAAGAACAGGGCCAGGTGCGGTGGCTCAGGCCTGTAATCCCAGCACTTTGGGAGGCCAAGGTGGGCAGATCATGAGGTCAAGAGATCAAGACCATCCTGGCCAACATGGTGAAACCCCCCATCTCTACTAAAAATACAAAAATTAGCTGGGTGTGGTGGCACACAACTGTAGTCCCAGCTACTGGGGTGGCTGAGGCAGGAGAATCACTTGAATCCAGGAGGCAGGGGTTGCAGTGAGCCGAGCCACTGCACCCAGCCTGGAGACAGAGCAAGACTCTGTCTCAAAAAAAAAAAAAAGAAAGAAATCAAGACCAGAAATCAGTAACCAGGTAAAAGGGTAAGTAAGAATGGGAAAGTCTTGCCAGAGACGGTAGCTCTGAGTCCAACATTTCTAGACTACAGGAACAGGACAATAAGAGGTCAAAGTTCATTCACTCACTCAGTCATTTGTTCAGTCATTCAACAAGTCAGTCCCTGTCTGGGTCACAGTAATGTGCTAGACGTTACAGGGGAGGACTATAAATAAGAACAAGAAATGATCCCTACTCTTGAAGAAACTCATAGGTTAGAACACAAGAGAGACACACAAAAATATTGCGATATAATATCACAGTCAGAAGATGGTGGGGGCTTCACAGGGCTCAGTGGAGCAGGCTGGGTCAGCATCAAACCCTTCACAGTGGGTATTTAAGAAATAATCCAGGGGGCAGCTTCTTAGGGAGGTAGCAGCAGTCTTGGTAGCACAATCAAGCTGTAAGAGATGTCCTGGGGCAAAGAAAGGGCATGAAGTGAAGGAGGTCAAAAATCCAAATTCAGCCAGGCTCATGGCTGTAATCCCAATACTTCGGGAAGCCAACATGGGAAGATTGCTTGAAGCCAGGAGATCCAGACCAGCCTGGGCAACACAGTGAGACTCCCATCTCTACAATTTTTTTTTAAATTAGTCATGTGTGGTGGTGCCCCTCTAGATCCAGCTACTTGGGAGGGTGAGGCAGGAGGATCACTTGAACTTAAGAGTTTCAGGCTGCACTGAGCTATGATTACACCACTGCACTCCAGCCTGGGCAACAAGGCAAGACTCCGTCCCCATGAAATAAAAATAAAAAGAAACTTGAATTCAATGGGTGAAGATGAATCAGGGAGCAGATCAATATTTGGAATAAATCAGGAGCTCAGGTACTGGACAGATGGGACAATTGTCACCATGTGCTTGTAGGTCCTCCTGTATCTACCATTCTAGATACCAACTTCCTGATACCACCCTTCAGAACCCAGACACCACTCTACTCCCCATACTTCTCTGTACCTCTGTTTCTCTCTGCTCTTCCAGACATTCTATTAATATTTGTGTCCTATGGAACCCCTGTCTGTTGGTAAACAAATTCTCCTACTTCCTTAACGTCTTCACAGAACTCTCTAAAGTGGACACCTTTTTGGAGTGTCTTCCCAGCTCATCCAGACCATCATAGCATCTTCTCACCCATAATGATAGGCCTGTGGCTACCAGCTTGTGCAAGTGTACAAGATACCCAACTCCCTCAACTCATCACTCCCTACTAGCCACAGATAGCCGGAGTTGGTTTCTGTTACATGCAACCAGAGACCTTGCAAACCCCCTCACCTTCTAGCCCGAACTGAAACCTGGCTTTCCCCTGAGGTTACCACTTCCCCTCTACTCCTTTCGAGTAGAAGTTACTTATTCTTTCATGCCCCCAATACAGGGAGGCACTAGCAACAACATTCTTCTAGTTTTCTAAGACCTTCCTAGCAATTTCTCTCCCATAAGAAACCTCTGCTCCGCTGAAATCCATGACATCCAACGCATCACTTTCTTTTCATCTCTGTCATCCATCAACCATATTTCTTAAATGCCTGTCTCACTTCTTCTTCCTGGGGGAAGGGAGATTTTGCTTACTTTGTGGACCACCCCCTGAATGACCCAGCTTCTTAGTTTCTTGACCTTTCATACTCAGCGTCTTCACTTCCAGTTCTCTTCAGTGGACTCCTATGACCACACCCTGTACTTTGTCACTACCAGAACAGATCCACCCTGCAAATCTTAAACTCTCTATCACTGTAACTACTCAGCCAGCTCTCTCCCCTGACACCATCTGATGGGTTGAGGGCTCTACAAATTTTCTTTTCTTTTTTTTCTTTTTTGAGACAGGGTCTCACTCTTTTACCCATGCTGGACTCCAGTGGCATGATCACGGCTCACTGTAACCTCAAACTCATGGGCTCAAACATCCTTCTGCCTCAGCCTCCTGAGTAGCTGGGATTACAGGTGTGCACCACCATGCACTGCTAATTAAAATGTGTGTGTGTGTGTGTGTGTGTGTGTGTGTGTGTGTGTGTGTAGAGACAGGGTTTTGCCATGTTGTACAGGCTGGTCTCAAACTCCTGGGCTCAAGCAATCCTCTCCCCTTGGCTTCCCAAAGTGCTGGGACTACAGGCCTGAGCCACTGTGCCCAGCCAACTTTACAAATTTTTAGCTGTGTTCTTAGCCTATTGAATAAGCCTTTTTATTTGTTTCCTCTCAGCATTTCCTTCCTTTTTATCCCCTAGCCATCATTGCAGACCTTCGGTACCCTTCCCAAGCTCCACAATCAAATGAAACTCTGCACTGTTGTTCTGTTCATCTATTAATTTGATTATTAATATTATTCAACAAATATTTATTACACATCCACTAAGTGCTGGGTACCATGGGTATAATGACTCAGCTTTGCCAGTGAGGAGCTCACAGTTTCAGAAGGAGGCAGCTGTGATAAGACCTGGAGTTGGGCCCGGGAGGTAGAAAGGGGTGTTTCATGAAGAAGAAACTGCATGAGCAAAACTCTGAGACAGAATTGAGTGCAGCTTGAGGAAGTGAAACAAAAAGACCTATACGTTTGGAGACAGAATGATAGACAGTGGGACAAGGTAAGGCTGAGTGAGGGAGAGACAGAAGCTCTGCATTTTTGGACATATGTTTTGCTCTAATAAGGATCTGCATTTTGATTTTTTTTTTTTTTTGAGATGGAGTCTCGCTCGGTTGTTCAGGCTGGAGTACAGTGGTGAGATCATGGCTCACTGCAGCCTCGAACTCCTGGGCTCAAGCAATCCTCCCACCTCAGGCTCCTGAGTAGCCAGGAGTGCACACCACACCTGGTTAATTTTTTGGTAGAGATGGGATCTTGGGATCTTGCTATATTGCCCAGACTGGCCTCAAGTGATGCTCCTACCCTGGCCTCCGAAAGTTCTGGGATTTTAGGTGTGAGTAACTGCATCCGGCCACAGGATCTACTTTTTCAAACAACCACTGGCAAGGGACGACTAGGTGAAGTATGAGGGATTTTTTGAGGCAGTGAAACTATTCTTTTTTTTTTTTTTGAGACAAGCTCTCTGTTTCCCAGGCTGGAGTGCAGTGATGTGATTTTGGCTGACTGCAACCTCAGCCTCCTAGCTTCAAGAGATTTTCCTGCCTCAGCCTTCCACGTAGCTGGAAGTACAGGTGCCCACGACAGTGCCTGGATAATTTTTGTATTTTTAGGAAAGATAAGCATTTCACCATGTCTGCCAGACTGGTCTCTAACTCCTGACCTCAGTGGATCTACCCATCTCAACCTCCCAAAGTGCTGGGATTACAGGTGTGAGCCACTGCGCCCAGCCAGCAAAACTATTCTGTATGATACTGCAATGGTGGATACATGTCATATATTTACTATACAACAGGAGAGTAAACCATAATGTAAGCTTTGGTTCACAATAACAGTCTCTGGTTAAAAATAAGTATCAATATTGGTTTATCAGTTGTAAGGAATGTACCACACTAACGCCAAGATGCTAATAATGGGGAACTGTGAGTGACATAGAAAGTGGGCATAAAGGAACTCCCTGTACTGTGTGCTCAATTTTATGTAAACCTAAGAAACTGCTCTAAAAAATAAAGTTTCTTAGTTAACAATAAAAATATAAGGCTGTAGAGGGAAGACCATCAGCTGCTGTGAGAAAAGAAAACTGCAGGAAATGTGGGCAGACTGTGAGAACACTGTCCCAGAAGCTCGGGCAAGAGAAGATGGTCATGAGCCCAGTTCTGAAGAAAAAGAGGTGGCTAGAAGGCAGTATTGACAAGACAGTGATAGACTGGATGTGGGCAGGGATCAAGGACCACTGAGGCTTCTGGTTTGCCCAACTCCACGATGAAATGATACTATTCACCAGTCATTATCGAGGATGTAGGACTTTTTTTTTTTAAGAGGCAGAATTTCACTCTATTGCCCAGGCTGGAGGGCAATGGCGTGATCTCGGCTTACTGCAACCTCCACCTCCTGGGTTCAAGCGACTCTCCTGCCTCAGCCTCACAAGTAGCTGGGATTACAGGCATGCACCACCATCCCCGACTAATTCTGTATTTATAGTAGAGACGTGGTTCCTCCATGTTGGTCGGGCTGGTCTCAAACTCCCGACCTCAGGTGATCCGCCTGCCTTGGCCTCCCAAAGTGCTGGGATTACAGGCGTGAGCTGCCATGCCTGGCTGACCTAGGACAACTTTATCAACACCCTTGCTACATGCTGATGACCTGTTGAACACATGGATTCTCAGCATGTGTGTGAATGTGATGCTCACACAGAAGACATTACCATTTTAGCTCTGACCATGATTATTTCCTGCCAGATCTCATTTAAAAAGGAGATCATCCCATGAGTCTTATTCATGTTTCAACCATTAATTGAAATAGGCAAAGTTTGTTGGTTTCTCCAGGCCTTGGTATTTATACCAATAATGTGAGAAAGCTGAACCAGACAGCCCCTATGCATCCTACAACGTGGGGATGGGGGATGCTCATGGTCTCTAGCAGTTAGAGGTCTTCCAGATACTGAAATATCTTTCGTTGTTGGTTTTTCCCAACCCCAGGGATAATACCTCCAATTTGCTGGTCCATGTTCTGTTCTTGGCAGATCTGTAGCTCTGGATTCCTGTGACTTGGGTCTGTATACACCACAATAACCCCAAGTAACCTCACTGTACTTCTTTCCAAGGCAGCTTTGGGACACACCACCTGATGGTCTCAGAGGAAACTTAGTTCTCTGTGTGTTTCTATTTCAAAATAAAGGCTATCTTCGGACAACAGAACAAATATGCCAACATTTTATTCCCAAAAGCAGAGTACACAAACTCCCAGGAGCTGCCAACCCTTCAGTCAATCTGCCACTTAGCAAATGTTGTTACTGTGGCCAGGCGTGGTGGCTTACACCTGTAATCCCAGCACTTTGGGAGGCTGAGGCAGGTAGATCACCTGAGGTCAGGAGTTTGAAAGCAACCTGAACAACATGGTGAAACCCCATCTCTGCTAAAAATACAAAAAAATTAGCCAGGCGTGGTGGCACATGGCTGTAATCCCAGCTACTTGGAAAGCTGAGGCAGAACAATTGCTTGAACCTGGGAGGCAGAGGTTGCAGTGAGCTGAGATTATGTAATTGAACTCCATCTTGGGCAACAAGTGAAACTCCATCTCAAACAAAAATAAGAAGAAAATGCTATTACTATCCAACATTCCTGAGGCCTCACCTCCTTTCCAGTCACAGCGGTGACATGACACAGAACCTATAGCTAACTGAGCCATGCCGACTTTGCTGCCAACCCACAATTAACAGTGTAAGGAACTGCCTTTCAGTCTGACCTTCTCTACATAAACTCCTATCTGTGGGTTCCAGCAGGGGAACTCAAGATCATGTGCTATAGTTGTGCCATGATGCCTTTGTATGGCTTGTCTAAAATGCCATGGCATCTCTAAAATTCTTCTTTGAGAATTGCCTAAGGCTTAGCCTGGCATGGTGGCCTGTGCCTGTAGTCCTAGCTATTTGAGAGGCTGAGGTGCGAGGATTGCTTGAGTCCAGGAGTTGGAGGTTACAATGAGCTATCATCATGCCACTGCACTCCAGCCTGGGTGACAGAGGGAGATCCTGTCTCAAAAAAATATATAGTTAATTAAATTCATATTTTAAATTTATTTATTTTTTGAGACAAAGGTTTGCTCTTGTTGCCCAGGCTGGAGTGGAATGGTGGGATCTCAGCTCACTGCAACCTCCACCTCCTGGGTTCAAGCAATTCTCCTGTCTCAGCATTCCAAGTAGCTGGGATTACAGGTGCACGCCACCATACCTAGCTAATTTTTGTATTTTTAGTAGAGACGGGGTTTCATCATATTGGTCAGGCTCGTCTCGAACTCCTGACCTCAGGTGATCCTCCTGCCTCTGCCTCGGCCTCCCAAAGTGCTGGTATTACAGGCGTGAACCACTGCCCCTGGCCTAATTCAACTTTTTTATAAAGACAATTGCTTAAGATAAACATGATGACTTGGAGTCTGGCATAAGAGTCAGTGCTGTGTTGAAACATACGCACTTAGGCCCAAACCAAGGACTGTCCCAGAGAATCCCTGAGAAGCAAACTTCATGAAAACTATAACTGATTTAGTCCTAACTGGGGCTATGATACTTTCCTGCAAGGAAAGTGGTGCAGTTTCCCTAAGCCTCACCCTGGCTATCATTTGAGTGATAAACACAGCCCTGTGCTCTATGCAAAACCAACCCTGCTCTCCGCCCTGCTCTTTGCTTTGAGTTCCTCAACCAAATAAGTGCCCTCTAACTTTCTCTTTCACAATAAGAAAGTTCTCTGGATGAAGTCCTTCTACATTTAGATTACCGCTCTGGAATAGAAAATGTATCTCCCTGTGGTAAACATGTTGATTCTGTATAATGTCTGTTACGCTGTAATTTCTTTGTTCTAAGGGAAGCTTATTAATTTGAATTAAACTGCTGGTTGCTGGCCAGCCAAAGTATTAATTGTCCTTGGTGAAATGCCAATCTGTAGCTTAATCAGGTATATCTGGACTTTGGGGGAAAGGAAAAGGTCACGTGATAGTAAACAGGCCTGCCGGTTCGTTGCTGCTGCTCTTGAAGGCAGCCAGTTCACAGAGCGTCCAGCAGTACATCCTGAGGTCTTGTTTGAACAAATGAGCTGAGTTCCTCAGAATGCACCTGTAACACTTTTGTAATTATTTGATTGTTGCCTCTTGAGTAGATAATCAAGTGCATGGGGGCACACTGTAGGTGCTCCATAGGTATTTTTTCAAATTAGCAAATAAATGCATGACTAAAGCTGAAAGTCTATGGGGTCAAGAGAAGCTGGAGAAGTCAAGAGAGGACTTGAATGAATCAAAAGTTTGGCTAAAGTCAGGTTATGAGTAAGCCAAGGTATGAGTAAGCAGAACCTATGATGCAGAAAAGACAGAGATGAGATGGTATGAACGCCAGTCTGTAGTGAGCACAGAGTGTGGCAGACACAAAGGGAATATCTGAGTCATGTAAGAGGAAAGATTCACAAAATCCAGTGGCTGAGGTCTTGGAACTGCCTTGAATCTATAGCCAGGCTCTTAGTCCTGATCTTCCTGACCCTGATTGCTCAGCCTTTCCTGGGTTTCCATGAATGTGTGCTTTTACAATCAACCATTTATTACTAGAGGTAACTTGAATGAATTGCCATTTCTTAGGAGTCTCAGTTTTAGGCAGCCCTAGCCACAGCATAGGAGCCCTGAGGAGTCCAATTATTATATATCCCATGAAGCACATTATCCCTTTCTGTGGCTGGGATTGTGGCCAGCTCATGAGATGGCCGGACATGTTGGAATTCAGTGTGGTGACACAGCTTAGGCTCAAACTAGAACCCCTGCCACACACACCTTATTTTATCATCACACATTTTAAGAAAATGCTCTTATCACTCTTGAGCAAGGGCACACAGGTTTGCTTGGCCAAATCTGCATTTTTAAATTGAAGATCAGAAATAAGAAATAAACATTATTTTATCACAATACTTAAGAGGAGTTAGGAAGATGGATCTTTTTTTTATGAAATCATCACCCATGCGTATTGCTTGATTATGAATCTCAGCCACACTGTCAGTTACCCTCATGGTCTTGAGCCCTTCAGTGCCTGTATATAGATTAGTTTTCTATTGCTGCTAAAACAAATTATCACACATTTAATGGCCTGAATAACACAAACTTATCATCTTGGAGTTCTGTAGGTTAGAAGTCTGACACAAACTGGGTTACGATCAAGGTATTAGCAAGGCTTCATTCCTCTGCAGAAGCTCTAGAGAACCTGTTTCCTAGACTGTTTTTATTTTTTAAGAGATAGGGTTTCTCACTGTGACTCAGGCTCAAGTGCAGCGGCACAATCATAGTCCAACTGCAACCTGGAACTCCTGGGCTCAAGCAGTCCTCCCATCTGGGCCTCCCAAAGCACGAGCCACCGCACCCAGTCAGTTCTTAGCCTTGTTTAGCTCCTGCAGGATACTTTCATTGCTTGGCTCATGGTTCCTTTGTTTTCAAAGCCAACAACAGTGAGTCCTTCTCACATACATATCTCTTTGACCTGTCTCCAGTCACATCTCCGTCTGACTGACCTCAGCTGGGAAAGCTAACGTGCTTTTCAGGATTCATTGATTAGGTTGGACCCACCCAGAAAACACAAAATAATCTCCCCAGGTCAAGGTCCTTAACCCTAATCACATCTGCAAAGTCCCTTTCACCAAGTAAGGTAATAATATTCACAGGTTCTAGAGATTAGATCATGGCTGTTCTGAGGAAGCGATTACTCTTTCTACCACACCGTAATTACAAATTCCTCTGTGTTCTTACGAGAGCATCCAGGATTAAGATAGCAGCCAAATATGTCTAAAAAACCCAAGTAGGTTGCTACATGGAGGGAACCTCACAATAAGAAATAAGATACAGCTCTTTCTTTTTTTCTTTCTTTTTGGGGGGCAGATGGAGTCTCACTCTGTCACCCAGGCTGGAGTGCAGTGGTGTGATCACGGCTCACTGCAACCTCTGCCTCCCATGTTCAAGCGATTCTCCTGCCTCAGCCTCCATTAAGTAGCTGGGACTACAGGTGCATGCCACCATGCCTGGCTAATTTCGTGTATTTTTAGTAGAGAAGGAGGTCCACCATGTTGGCCAGGCTGGTCTTCAACTCCTGACCTCAGGTGATCCACCCACCTCAACCTTACTCCCAAAGTGCTAGGATTTCAGGCATGAGCCACTGTGCCCAACCAAGATACAGCTCTTTCAATCAAGGATCAGCAGAAAGGAAAGAGAAGGACTAATTACTGTGTGCCCTTAGCTTCAGTGTTTCAGGCATGGTGAGATGTATCTCATTTAACCTTCATAACAACTCTTTCCAATAGATATTATCTCTATTTTTTTCTAGTGAGGAAACCAAGACTCAGACTGGCTAAATAATGTGTACAAGTCCAGGTGCAGTGGCTCATGCTTGTAATCCCAGCACTTTGGGAGGCCAAGACTGGTGGAGTTTGAGACCAGCCTGGGCAACGTGGCAAAACCCTGTCTCTACCAAAAAATACAAGAAGTTAGTCTAGCATGGTGGTGTGCACCTGTGGTCCCAGCTTCTTGGGAGGCTGAGGTAGGAGGATGGCTTGAGCCCAGGAGGCTGGGGTTGCAATGAGTTGAAATCACGCCACTGCCCTCCAGCCTGGGGTGACAGAGGAAGACCCTGTCTCAAAAGCAAATTAAAAAATTAAAGATACATTTGGCATTGCACCCATCTAAAAGGAAAACCTGACCCCAAGACAGAATGTTTCCTCTATTTCCCTGTTTAGACCATAACCAGGAAGACTGCTAGATACACTAAATAATTTTTTTCAGAAAGTGACCATGGATAATCCTACTGTTTTATTAACCGGGAAGGCTATGGAACTGAGACGGCTGTGCATGGGGATTTACTGTCAGACCCATGCTCCAATCAAGTCCTCTCTTTCTATTAATGACACCAGGTAAACCTGGATCCAAGAAGCCAGTGAAGACCGTCCTGAAATATTTTTCCTGAGAACCTTGTAATGTCTCAGCCCCATGCCTCTCCATCCAATTACTATTACCTGCAAGATTATAGACCAAGCTCACTACGGATGCATTCTTACCAGGATGAGAGAACTAAAATGGCTATTGAAGCTGAGAGAGGATATTGCTTCCACACTGCAAGCTCTCCTCTTCTCCTGGTTCTGGGTACCTGTCTGCTCTCCCTCCAATTCTACCTCTCTTCCACGTTTTCTGTGACCCTCTCTGAGGCCAACTGTTTGACTGATCACTAGCTCTGCTCCCTGTAGACTGTTTGCATGTACTTTGGTCATACTATCTTGTTCTGCCCTCTGATATTTATTTACTCCTGATTTCTGTTGATTAATTGGCCTTTGTCTTATTGCTGCTCAAACTCTTGGATTTCTTGTTGTGGCCTGGTGCTCTCAGACCCTCAGCCTGCTGCCACATTCAATATAACTACCATCTCTTTCTAGAATTCTCTATAGGCAGATCCAACATATACTACTTGAAACTAGCTTCCCTTAGGGCCTACTACAATCCAAAACCATTTACTGAGACTAACAATACTCTAGGAGTGTGACTTTCTTTCTATCATTTCAGTTTCTTAATATTTGTGCCTTTTATTCTGTACTGCGATTTTGGTGTTTAATTTGTATTCTTTTTTTTTTTTTTTGAGACGGAGTTTCACTCTTGTTGCCCAGGCTGGAGTGCAACGGCGCAATCTTGGCTCACCGCACCCTCCACCTCCTGGGTTCAAGCGATTCTCTGCCTCAGCCTCCTGAGTAGCTGGGATGACAGGCATGCGCCACCATGCCTGGCTCATTTTGTATTTTTAGTAGAGACAAGCTTTCTCCATGTTGGTCAGGCTGGTCTTGAACTCCTGACCTCAGGCGATCCACCTGCCTCAGCCTCCCAAAGTGCTGGGATTACAGGCATGAGCCACTGTGCCCGGCCTAATTTGTATTCTTGAACTGCATTCTTCCATACATCAGAATGTGTTTCTTTGCAGAGTTTGCTATTTATGCTTCTTTTGGCTGACACTCATAAAGAGGGATTCATTTGTGTACTTCTCAGCAAATGCATTCTTTTTTTTTTTTTTTAAGATCAACTGGACTCCTTAACACCATTCAGTAACTGGGAAGGTAGATAATGACTGCTCTTATAACAAAGAATCCAACAATAATAGCCAGCATTTATTGAATCGCTCATATAGGCCAGATGTTATCCTCCCATAATATTATGTAAGCCTCCCAACAACCCTTCAAGATTTGATTCCTATTTTACACATGAGAAAACTAAGGCTTAGAAAGGTTAAGTAACTTGCACAAAGTCTTCTAGCTAATAGGTGATGGATAGATGCAGAATTTCAACTCCATTTCATTGGTTTCCAAAATGCAGACTTCCACCACCGTTTTTTGCTGCTGTTGGCTAAGATCTGTTTGCAACATTTTAGAAAGAGAATATCAAAGTTCTTTCTTGCTCTGTTTACACAGCAAGAAAGAGCATAGAAACAAAGGAATTCTGATTATCCTCTCCTGATAGCATAAAATGAAATAATGGCCAAGTAGGGTGGCATCCTAGAGCAACCAGAGTAGGGTGCCTGTTATCCTTACTGTCCTAGAGGGGCAAGGTATAGAACCAATATATGTGGGAAAACGCCAGGATTAGAAACAAAAGAGAAAGAAAAAACTAAAGCCTGGAGGAATTCCCAATATGGAAGACATATTAGGGGACCTCTTTATAAGATTCCTAAGCCGGCCGGGCACTGTGGCTCATGCTTGTAATCCCAGCATTTTGGGAGGCCAAGGTGGGTGGGTCACCTGAGGTAGGGTGTTTGAGACCAGCTTGACCAACATGGAGAAACCCTGTCTCTACTAAAAACACAAAATTAGTTGAGGATGGTGGTGCATGCCTGTAATCCCAGCTACTCGGGAGGCTGAGGCAGGAGAATCGCTTGAACCTGGGCGGCGGAGGTTGCAGTCAGCCAAGATCATGCCATTGCACTGCAGCCTGGGCAACAAGAGAGAAACTCCATCTCAAAAGAAAAAAAAAAATAGATTCCCAAGCCCACTTGCATGGTTTGCCAAGTGTAATAACACAGTCCAAAAGGGACCAGACTGGAGCAGGGACCGAGTATCAGAGAAGGAGTACAGGGGCTTCAGCAGCAAAGAAATGATCTTGAATTCTGAAGCAATAGGCTTGCTTGGTTCCAGCTGCTTTTGCTGTTGTTTTAAATCCAGAATCCGCACCCTGGTGGGATGACAGTGACTGAAGGAGAGGAATATAGTTGACCTAAAAGGTGTTGGGAGAGTCAGGGGTTAGGGCTGGGATGTCATTGACTAAAGTGTAAAAATTTTACCCCAGACAATGGGAGATGCCCAAATTGTAGAAGCCAGAAGAGCTGAAAAACATTCAATGAAACAAAATCCTAGAAGCAGGAAGGAGAGTCTGAAGGTAGAATGTGAATGGGGGATGTCACCAAAACAAAAAGCCCAGAAAGTAGAGGAAAGAGTATAGAACTTTTGCCTGTAGCAGCTCAGCACTTCCAAAGCTGTCTCCCATCCCATAGAGGCTAAAAAAAAAAAAAAAAAATCAAACCCTATAGAAAGCCTGTGACTGATCATTCCCATGTTTCATTTTCTTCCAAAACCACTCACTCTGTCCTGATCCTGTTGTCATGTGCTTAGCTTCTGCTGTTCTGCCTAACCTCTCTGGCTAAGCAGTTCTCGAAGATACTCTCCTCGTTCTTCTATTCCATCTTCAGACCTTGACAGTGTCCTTCGCAATTGCTGTGGCCCTGTGCTCTGCAGCCTGCAAGTTGTCTCATCCAGACAATCTGGTTAACTCATCTCCGGACACCCTCCAAGTCCTTCTCAGCGCTAGGCCCACAGTGATGTTCCTTCCAGTCCACCTGAGAACCAAGAGTTGGAGAACTGTGTAATGTTGGCTGTGAACCACACCACTGGTCATGTCCTGCCAAATAGCATGATGTCCACTTGCACAGGGGACAGGTATCCATTATAGCAGAAGAATCACACATTGCTAGGTTTTCCCAAATGACAAATGGGAAACAAGAAAATTCATTTACTCAGTCACTAACCTTTGCTATCCTTTATAGCTACATTTTCAGGAGAAAGCAAGGACATTTTCCTTTCTGTCATTCACTTTGTTCATGTATATCCATATATAGAAAAGTACATGGATTGCAAGTATACAGCTGGATGAATTTTTGCAAAGTGAATGCACTGATCAGTACCCAGATCAAGAAACACACCATTACCATCACCCAATCCTCTCATGTCCCCACCTGATTACTACTCCCCATATAATAACCACTATTCTGACTTGTAATAACATTGATTCATTTTGTCTGTTTTAGATTCCATGTAAATGGAGTGTATATTATGCATTCTTTTTTGTGTGGCTTTTTTGTTGGATATTGTTTGTAAGATTCATCCATGTTGTGCATACCATAGTTCATTCTTTTTCATTACTATATAGTCTATTGTATGAATATGCTATTTTTAATCCATTCTACTGCTGTTGGACATTTGGATTGATTCCAGTTTTTAGCTATTGTGAATAGTCCTTCCATGAACATTCCTATGCATGTCTTTTAATGAACATATGTGTGCATTTCTGCTAAGTACATCTCTAGGAGTAGAATTGTTGGGTAAAAGTATGTGCATATGTTCAATTTTAGTAGATACTGCCAGTGTTCCAAAGTTGTTGTAACCAAGGAGATTTTTTTCTACTTCCAAATCTCCTGGAGTTAGAGGAAAGAGGTGCAGAGGCGGGCAGGTAGAAATTTCGCTGGCAGTGCCAGCAAGTACAGTTTAAAAGCAACTCTTTAGCCGAGCATGGTGGTGCATGCCTGTAATCCCACTACTCTGGAGCCTGAGGCAGGAGAATCACTTGAATCCAGGAGGTGGAGGTTGTGGTGAGCCAAGATCACGCCATTACACTACAGCCTGGGCAACAAGAGTGAAATTCCATCTCAAAAATAAATAAATAAATAATAAAAATATAAGCAACTCTTGGCTGGGAGCAGTGGCTCACGCCTGTAATCCCAGCACTTTGGGAGGCCAAGGTGGGCGGATCACCTGAGGTCAGGAATTCAAGACTAGCCTCAACAACATGGTGAAACCCCATGTCTACTAAAAGTACAAAACTTGCCAGATGTGATGGCATATGCCTGTAATCCCAGCTACTCAGGAGGCTGAGGCAGAATTGCCTAAACTTGGGAGGTGGAGGTTCCAGTGAACCAAGATCATGTCATTGCACTCTAGCCTGGGCAGCAAGAGCAAAACTCTATCAGAAAAAAAATAAAAATAAAAATAAAACAAACAAACAAAAAAACCTCTTCCTTTGTCTCTGCCATTATTTTTTCCAGATAGTTTCTTTCCCAATGCATAGGCTTGGACACGACATGCCGCCCAGGTCCAGCTGGCTGGTTCAATTCTGCAGTACTGGAACTTAGTATGGAGAATTTCAGCTAAGTCAATATGGGATACCAAGCCAGAGGAGTTAGTATAGCTGAAAACTGGGCAAAGATCAAAGTCCAAGAGGCCTGAAGAAAGTCCAGCAGGTTATGTAGTGAGGCTGACAGAATCAAAAGAGGGAGATGCATAGATCCAGCTGGAATGTAGGGCCGCAAATCCAGGGAGAGGAGCAAAAAGAACAAGCAGGTGAAGAGTAAATGGAAACAGGTTTGTGGTTCATGACTGGCCTGTATGTATCATCTGGGGTGGAATGGCAACGGTCAGCCAAATTTAAAGAGATGAAAAAACAAAACAATCTAATTCCACTGAAAACCAAAGCTGAGTAAGCCTTGTCTGGAAACTTCTTTTGAGGATAATTGCAAACTTCTGGGAATTTGAGTAGAAAATGCGGGGGTGGAACAAATATAGTTTTTTGTCAGAGATGTAATGTTTGGGTAACACATTTCTCCAGGCCAGTCTAGTATGGGAGCACGCTTGGATACTATGGACCATAGCAGCCCTTATAAGGAGATCATTAGCACCACAGGTCCCTTTTGTATCCTCAAGGATATACAGAGGTCGGGGAAGCCTCTTCTGCACTTCTGAGTGGCTACTTCCTGACTCATATCACCAGCTACAGCCAGCATGCAGCCACTTCTCTGCCGAAGTGGAAAGAGCTACTTTCCCTGCACCTGTTCTCCAATCATGCCACAAAAAAGACTGACGTTGGGCCCTCTTTCTTTGGGTGCCTCTAACGGTACAGCACTTTCATTTCATTAGGTTTTTTACTTGAACGAAAAACAACTTGAGGTAACAATGTGAGTGAATTTACAATGTGCCATACCCCAAAGTCATCTCTTCTCATTTTTGCTAGGTAACTCCCCCAACCTGCCCCTGTAATTCCAAATACCTACTAACTATGTAACCTTGAGAAAAGTATTCCATCTCTCTAATATTGATCTTCTCATGGATACTAGGGGAAGAAAAATATCTACCTTTTGGAGTTATTGTGAGGATTAAATAAGACAATGTGTGCAGGGTCTAGGAAAGGGAACACTTTCAGTTTCTTCTTTATCCTCCTATTGTTTCCCCCTCCCCTCCATGAGAGAAGTGGCTAATCTGGTTGGTCAGATTCCAAGACATTATCTGGGCTATTTTTTCCCAGTGTTCAGCATCATGCAGGACGTGCTTGGGTCTTGCACATGGGTGTGACTCCCTTTGGGGCTCTTCTTCCTCCTTCCCCATGAGATTGCAGTGACACTCCAACCCAGGCCTGCTCTCAGACTTAGAGAGAGGGAACAACCAGAAGGATAGTCATACTGTGAAGGTGCAGCCTGTTTTAGCAGGTGTCTTTTTTTTTTTCCTTGAGTCTCGCTCTGCCCAGGCTGAAGTATAGTGGTGTGATCTCCACCTCCCAGGTTAGAGTGATTTTTGTGCCTAGGCTCCCGAATAGCTGGGATTACAGGTGTGCACCACCATACCCAGCTAATTTTTGTATTTTTAGTAGAGATGGGTTTCATCACGTTGGCCAGGCTGGTCTCGAACTCCTGACCTCAAATGATCTACCTGCCTCGGCCTCCCAAAGTGTTGGGATTACAGGCGTGAGCCACCATGCTTAGCCTGGTGTCTGGTTTGACTAAGCAGGGTCGGGCTGCCCTGGTGGTGGTGCTTTCTATTTACTTTTTCCACTGTCTCTTATCTGTAGATTTCTCCCTCTAGACCTTGGTGAGGGCAAGGGAGGAGGTAATAGCTGTAGTCTAAGGTAGGATTCTGGTATGTTTGGGCCTCTTGACCTAATATTATCTAATAGGACTCCAAACCAATCATAACCTTTTAACATTATAAACATTAGTAGTGTTTTTGTTATCTATTGCTGCTTAATAAAAACCACTTCAAAATTTAGTGTCTTAAAACAACAATCTTTTTTTTTTTTTTTATGAGATGGAGTCTAGCTCTGTCACCAAGCTAGAGTTCAGCAGTGCAATCTTGGCTCGCTGCAACCTCTGCCTCCCAGGTTCAAGTGATTCTCCTGCCTCAGCATCCCGAGTAGCTGGGATTACAGGTATGCACTGCCACGCCCAGCTAGTTTTTTTTTTTTTTTTTTTTTAATTTTTAGTAGAGACAGGGTTCCACCATGACGGCCAGGTTGGTCTTGATCTCCTGACCTCGTGATCCACCCGCCTCAGCCTCCTAAAGTACTGGGATTACAGGCATGAGCCACTGTGCCCAGCCTTTTTTTTTTTTTATTTCTCATGATTGCGTGGGTTGACTGGTAGGTGCTGTTCAGTTCCACTGGTCTCATTTGGGTGTCTCACATAGCTGTAGTCAGACAGCAGTCAGGCCTGGCATCTTCAGGATGGCTTTGCTCACATGTTTGACGCTTTATTGGAGATGACTGGAACGCTGGGCTTAGCTGGATGCTGATAAGGCTAGATCTCCTCTCTCACTGTATACTCCCAGGGAATCTCCTCCTCCATGTGAATTTCTCAAATGGTAGCTCAGGGCTCCTAAAACCATAAAAAATGGAAGCTGCCAGACCTTCTCAAGGCTTAGGGCTGGAACAGGCAATGAGTTCCTTTTGCTATATTCTATTCCTTAAAACAAGTCATAGGCCTGGCCCTTATTCAAGAGGAGGAGACTACGTAGGGTGTAAGTGCTGGCAGGCGCGGTTGATTGGGGGCTGCGAGAAATAGTAGTATCAGCTTTATCTGTAGTTCCTAGGATTAGTAAATGTATGCCAGAAGTTTCCCCTCTTACAGCTCACTTACATCTTAATGTATAGGGCTAGATATATAGCTTAACATAGCTGGTCACTGTCTTTTGTAAATGGTTTAATTTATAATCATGCAAATAATGCAAATAAAGCCTCTGTAGACCTATCTGCTCAAATTTAACCTCATAGGGTGTGGAGAGGATTAAATCAAATCATCTATTAGAAGACACCACAAAACCCATATTTTAAAAATCATCTATGTAAGTTGCTTAGCACTATGGGCCAGCAAATATTCAATAATGGTATTTATTATTATTTTATTGTTACCAGAGTCCCCAGGGCCAGGCTCAGTGGCTCATGCCTGTAATTCCAGAACTTTGGGAAGCCAAGGTGGTGCGTCACCTGAGGTCAGGAGTTCGAGACCAGCCTGACCAACATGGAGAAACCCCATCTCTACTAAAAATACAAAATTAGCCAGGCCCGGTGGTACATGCCTGTAATCCCAGCTACTCGGGGGGGCTGAGGCAGGAGAATCACTTGAACCCGAGAAGGGAGGTTGTGGTGATCCGAGATTGCACCACTGTACTCCAGCCTGGGCAACAAGAGTGACACTCCAGCTCAAAGCTCAGGTGGACAGGAGAAAGCATTTAGGGGCAAGATGTCAGAATAAAAGGAAGAATCATTTTATTTCTCAGTCAGCAACAGGCCCCCAACAGGTGATGGAGCGAATCCAAGAGATAGATTACCGGAAAGGCAGGATGAGGTAAGGAGCTGCCAGTTTCCAGCTTGCAAGAAAGACAGAGCCAGGTAGCAAGCAGACTGAAAAACAAGTGGAACCTACTTTCCCTTTGGAGTAGTACCAGACTTCTAACATGACTAATTACGGATGATCCAGGCAGCAGAGGACAAAGAAAAAAGACAGCCTTTGGAAGGTAATAAATCAGTTGTATCTGGAGTGAAATACCTAAATCAATCAAAACAGCGTTGGTTCAGCCATGATCACAGTGTTAGCATTTAATCAGGCTCACTATCTGTACAACTTCCTTTTCCCACATCTATCACTCCAGTTTCCCTCTTTGTTCTCCTAGGGGGGAAAAAAAAAGGTAGTAATGTGTTTGAAGAGAAAGAGATTAAACAAGATTTAAATAACATCATGGTGGTAAAAAGAGTTTTGTAAACTTTTAAGTGCTCTACAAATGTTTAATGTATTATTTTTAAGAGAGGTGGAGTCAAGCATTGCTCAAAGATAGGGGTGTTAGAACTCCATGAGTGGCTGAACCAATAGTGCTTCTAAAGCCAATGACAGGGAAGAATCGTAGGAGCCATGGAAAGACTGAGGTAGAGACCATTGCTCATTGTTGACCTCATGAGGCCTTTGCCTGGCCTCTGACCCTCGCTTTTGTCCCAACTCCCAGCAACTTCAAAAGAGAAGATGTTTGGTATCATTTACCTTCAACCAAGATTGTGAACTGAAGTTTCAGAGAAAGAGCTAGTGAGTATTTTTAATCATTGTATTAAATTAATAAACAAATATCTAGATTTGGGCAACTTCTTTTGGAAAGACGAGCTGAGAGTAAAGTACAGATATTATCTCTGTTTTCCGGCTTCATTTATATCAGAGAAACTTAAGAATTTCTGAACAGAAGAGGAGCAATCTCTACAGAGAAATGCTTTAGTAATAGGTTAGAAAGGAGGTGGGTCATAGGAATACTTTTTTTCTTAATTTTTTTTTTTGAATTGAGGTTTTGCTATGTTGTTCAGGCTGGACTGGAACCCCTGACTCAAGTGATCCTCCCATCTCAACCTCTGGAGTAGCTGGGACTACAGGCATGGGCCATCACACCAGACCAGGAATAATTTCAGTTGATTTTATTATAAACACAGCAATATGTATCTGAAAGGTCTTTGGAGTTAAATCCACATGAAGCTACAAAGACATAGAAATGTCTGAGTAAAGATGTTTGACTCCAGGTAAGATTCAATATAGTTTTTATTTATTCTTTCATTCAGCAAGTATTTCTTGAGTAATTATTATTATTATTGTTGTTATTATTTTGAGACAGAGTTTCGCTCTTGTTTACCCAGGCTGGAGTGCAATGGCGTGATCTCGTCTCACCGCAACCTATGCCTCCTGGGTTCAGGCAATTCTCCTGCCTCAGCCTCCTGAGTAGCTGGGATTACAGGCACGTGCCACCGTGCCCAGTTAATTTTTTGTATTTTTAGTAGAGATGGGGTTTCACCAAGTTGACCAGGATGGTCTTGATCTCTTGACCTCGTGATCCACCCGCCTTGGCCTCCCAAAGTGCTGGGATTACAGGCATGAGCCACCACACCCAGCCTGAGTAATTATTATTACTATTATTATTTGAGACAGGGTCTTACTCTGTCACCCAGGCTGGAGTGTAGTGAAGTTATCACAGCTCACTGAAGCCTCAACCTCCTGGGCCCAAGAGATCCTCCCACCTCAGCATCCTGAGTAGCTGGGATTACAGGCATGAGCCACAGCTCCTGGCTGTAAAATCCTATCCATGCTTAGCTAATTTTTTTTTTTTTTTTTTTTGAGATGGAGTCTTGCTCCATCACCCAGACTGGAGTGCAGTGGCACAATCTTGGCTCACTGCAACCTCTGCCTCCCGGGTACAAGCAATTATGCTGCCTCAGCCTCCCAAGTAGCTGGGACTACAGGTGGCACATCACCACACCCAGATAATTTTTTTTTTAACTTTTAGTAGAGACGGGGTTCCCAATGTTGGCCAGGCTGCTCTTGAACTCCTAACCTCATGATCCATCGGCCTTGGCCTCCCAGAGTGCAGGGATTACAGGCAAAAGCCACCATGCCCAGCCTATTTTTTAAAATTTTTGTAGAGATAGGGTTTCACCATGTTGCCCAGGCTGATCACTGTTATCATGTACAAGGACTAGGTACTGTTTGCTCTCACATTATATTCTAGACGGTGAGACAGATAATAAAGGAAAAAAAATAAGTAAACATTTAGGTAATGATAAATTCTATGCAATTTAAATCAAGAAAGATAATAGACAGTGACTGTGTAGTCACAGTATCTTTGTTTCCCCTGCACTTAGTGCAGTGAGGGGCTCCATAAATGCCAAATAACAATATGAATAAATTATTGTCCCCACCCAAGTTCAAGTCCTCACTACCTCATGCCTGGTTCATTGCCAATTGTTCTTTGACAGTCCACTTAACCTTCATTCCATCTTCCTTTCAGGCATGATGTATGCGCCACTGTCTGATTTTATTTTATTTTACTTATTTATTTATTTTTCAAGATGGAGTCTCACTCTGTCACCCAGGCTGGAGTGCAGTGGCATGATCTCAGCTCACTGCAACCTCTGCTTCCTGGGCTCAAGCAATTCTCCTGCCTCAGCTTCCTGAGTAGCTGGGACTACAGGCATGTGCCATTACGTCTGGCTAATCTTTGTATTTTTAGTAGAGACAGGGTTTCACCATGTTGACTAGGCTGGTCTCGAACTCCTGACCTCAAGTGATCCACCCACCTCGGCCTCCCAAAGTGCTGCAATTACAGGTATGAGCCACCATACCTGGCCATTAACTAACTGTATTTAATAATGAAATAGAATATCTGCTACTGTTTTATAAAGTATGCAAAAAAAAAATCTTTTTTTTTTTCCTTGACACAAAATCTTGCTCTGTCACCAGGATGGAGGGCAGTGGTGAGATCTTGGCTCACTGCAATCTCTGCCTCCCAGGTTCAGGTGATTCTCATGCCTCAGCCTCCTGAGTAGGATTACAGGTGCGTGCCACCACACCTGGCTAATTTTTTTTTTTTTTTTGAGATGAAGTTTTCACTCTTGTTGCCCAGGCGGAGTGCAATGACGCGATCTCGGCTCTCTGCAACCTCCACTTCCTGGGTTCAAGTGATTGTCTTGCCTCAGCCTCCTGAGTAGCTGGGATTACAGGCATGCGCCATCATGCCCGGCTAATTTTGTATTTTTAGTAGAGGCAGGGTTTCTCCATGTTGGTCAGGCTGGTCTCAAACCCTCAATCTCAGGCAATCCACACTCCTCAGCCTCCCAAAGTTCTGGGATTACAGGTGTGAACCACCACACCCAGCCAATTTTTGTATTTTTAGTAGAGATGGGATTTCTGCATATTGGCCAGGCTGGTCTCAAACTCCTGACTTCATGTGATCCACCCACCTTGGCCTCCAAGTGGATGGGATTACAGGTGTGAGCCACTGCATCTGGCCAAAACAACATATTCTTAATTTGATTTACTCATATTTTCTTTTCTATAAGTGAATCTGACCACTTTGTATATTTTCTAAGTGTTAAGCCCATTTAAGGTTTGTAAGTATATAAAAAAGATTAAGCCATAAATATACACAATTTATGAAACTGTTTTACAATGAAGTAAAAATCGTTTACTACTGATTAGAAATACCTACATGTTTAGAATCCTGATTATTCTTTGTAATTCCCCTCTTTGATCATGGCTACTCTGCATTTGAATATACAAAAAAGCCTTTGGAAAGTATTGTTCCTCCCCTTCTTCCACCTGAAAAATAGAGAAAAAAAAATCTTAAAAAGGCAAATACCTCCAAAGCTCGCATTATACTTTTAAAACGTCTCAACATTTATGACATCTTATTTTCCAAAGTATGGGAAAATTAAGCCCAGAATGACAATCTAATGATCATTTTGTGGTGTTGTGGTGTCTCATTTTTCTTGAAAGCCACTATTATAAGAAAAAGCAAATTTTTAAAGAACTTTATCGTTCATAGTTGATCTGGGTATTAAATGGGCTACTTTGTAGCCAGAGAAAACCTAAAATTCCAACACATCCATAAATTGAGCTTTTTATAATCGTTGTTTTTTGATTCCTTCAACATTTGAAAATCAGTATTTGTGGATGCTATGTAGAGAAAATGGACAAAAACTGAAGACTGAAAAGTGAACAAATTGAGTGCCCAAATGGTGAATAAGAACTATCATTGGCTGGGCGCAGTGGCTCACACTTGTAATCACAGCACTTTGGGAGGCCGAGGGGGACAGATCACCTGAGGTCAGGAGTTCGAGACCAGCCTGACCAACATGGAGAAACCCCGTCTTTACTAAAAATACAAAATTAGCTGGGCACGGTGGCACATGCCTATAATCCCAGCTACTTGGGAGGCTGAGGCAGAAGAATTGCTTGAACCCAAGAGGCAGAGGTTGCAGTGAGCTGAGAGTGTGCCATTGTACTCCAGCCTGGGCAACAAGAGTGAAACACTGTCTCAAAAAAAAATTTTTCGAGCTCTTACTGTCAGGCCTTGTGCTAAGTGCTATAACTGTATTATATCATGTAACCTTCACAACAGTTTGATGTTCTTTTCCCCATGTTATAGATTAGTAAACAGGTTTGAAGAAATTAGGTAATTTATCCAAAGTCACACAGCTAGCATAGTGAGGATACAAATCCTTGACTAATTCTAGAGGTGGTACTTTGAATACACCGTACTGCCTGCGTTTGGCAGATCATAGACAGAAAGTGCAGTCCTTTATCTCTGGAATAATTTCATAGTAGGGAACTACATAAAGGTTGAGTTTGTTCCTGTGAGAAGAATACATCCTTTTATTAATTAAAATGTAACATTGATTTTGGTCATATACTTTTAGTAATTTATTCCACATTGAAAGATAAAGGTTTTGAATGGATGCAGCCTGGGCTTTTTAAAGAAAACAAAAGTTATTAAATATTTATATTGTTTTCGTGCTTTAAAAAAAAGTCTTCTGGATTACAGCTCACAACTGTAATCCCAGCACTTTGGGAGGCCGAGGCAGGTAGATAATGAGGTCAGGAGTTCAAGACCAGCCTAGCCATCATAGTGAAACCCTGTCTCTGCTAAAAATTTAAAAATTAGCCAGACATGATGGTGTGTACATGTAGTCCCAGCTACTCAGGAGGTTAAGGCAGGAGAATCGCTTGAGCCTGGAAGGCAGAGGTTGCAGTAAGCCAAGATCGTGCCACTGCACTCCAGCCTGGGTGACAAAGCAAGACTCTGTCTCAAGAAAGTAAAAATAGAAAAGAAGTCTTCTAAAATCAAGCATGTAGAATATTACAAATACCTATCCTAGAAAAAAAGTACAGATGACTTTGTTAACAGTGAGTGGAAGAATGCCAAAACTAATATCACACACTGCTTTTCTCCATTAATACTGTATTTTCAGCCTTTGGACCAGTACTTGTTCTTGAGCGATTCCTGACTTGCTTCATTTTTGCAACAGGAAAGCCATACATTTTTCAAAAGATAGCCAGAAGAGTGGCTGAAATTGCACTGAAATTCTTTAGCATCTGACCAGATACTGTGATGTTTTCAGTATGATGTACTTGATTTGGCTACTCAAGATTTATCTATTTTGTAAGTCGCTTTGTTGATTAAAAGAATATTAGGAAAGGAACCTAGAAAGGTAAAAAACATGATGTGGAAGGTAGCCTCCAAAGGAACCCAGAATAATCCTTCCTTCCTTCCTTCCTTCCTTCCTTCCTTCCTTCCTTCCTTCCTTCCTTCCTTCCTTCCTTCTTCTTTTTCTTTCCTTCTTTCTTTCCCTCCCTCACCTTCCCTCCTTTCCCTTCCCCTTCCCTCCCTTCCCCTCACCTTCCCTTCCCTTCCTTCTTCCCTTCCTTCTTTCTTTCCTTCTTTTTTTCTTGCCCGGCTGTAGTGCAATGGTGTGATTTCTGCTCACTGCAACCTCTGCCTCTCAGGTTCCACCAATTCTCCTGCCTCAGCCTCCTGAAAAGCTGGCATTACAGGCATGTGCCACCATGCCTGGCTAATTGTTTTGTATTTTTAGTAGATATGGGGTTTCACTGTGTTGGCCAGGCTGGTCTCAAACTCCTGACCTCAGGTGACTCACCCACCTCAGCCTCCCAAAGTGCTGGGATTACAGGCATGAGCCACCACACCCTGTGAATGATCTTTATATCATGGTATTCCCTTTCCACATTGTATCAGGGTTGATTTGTATGACAAATAGAATACTGCAGACATGACAATGTGGGACTTCTGAGGCTAGATAATAAAGGCCATTGTAACTTCTGCCTTGGCATCTTGGATCCCTCCTCTGGGGAATGCCAGCTTCCATGGACACAAGGACCCCTGGAGATAGACCCATGTGCAAAGAAAATGAAGCCTCCTGCCAACAACCAGCATCAACTTGCCATCCGTATGAGTGAGCCCCTTGGAAGCAGATCTGCTAGCCTGACTCAACCCTTCAGATGACTGCAGTCACAGCCAACATCTGAACGAATCTTAAGAGAAATTCTAAATTAGAGCTGTCCAGCCACAGAAACTATGAGAGACAAATGTTTACTGTTGTGACCTGGTGCGGTGGTTCATGGCTGTAATCCCAGCACTTTGGGAGGCCAACACAGGCAGATCACTTGAGGCCAGGAGTTCAAGACCAGCCTTGCCAATAGGGCAAAACCCCATCTCCACTAAAAATACAAAAACTTAGCTGGGTGTGGTGGTACATGCCTGTAGCCCCAGCTAGGGAGGCTGAGGCATGAGAATTGCTTGAATCTGGGAGGTGGAAGTGGCAGTGAGCCAAGATCTTGCCACTGCACTCCAGTCTGGGTGGCAGAGTGAGACTCTGTCTAAAAAAAAATTAGTTGTTTGAGCCACAAATCTTTGCTATAATTTGTTTTGCAGCAATAAATAAGTCATATATGTGCTGCCATGTAAATGTTGGTTTTCAGACAGGATGTTTGTTCTTTTCCTAATCACTAGCTAATTATTTCCCTGAGATACACTTCTGTCTTCCTTTCTTATCACCAATTATTTTCAAAAGAATTCCTTCACATTTTAATTCCACTGACAATGCTGTGTTTTAGGGGAGGTATGTTGAAACATTTTATCTCCCAAGGGTCTCCCCATTGTTTCTTCAGTTTCTTCTACCATATTGAAAATGTATAGAGAGGAGAAGATGGCGCTATAGGAGCAACTCAGGATTGCAGCTCCCAGTGAAACAGCAGAGGGTGAGTGGACACCACATTTCCAGACGGATCTTTATTGCCCACAGACCAGAAGATTCCCAAGTGTAGGAGCCCCATGGGCCACCAGCGTGGCGGTTTTGGCTGGCGCGGCTGTTTTGGCCAGCACCGCAGCACAGTGGCACTCCGTACAAAATACACTGGTTTGGTTGCCTTGTTAAACCAGCAATTTGAGATTGAGGAAGGCAGATTAGCACATTCATCTGATTAGACGGGACTTAAATAGTAAGCCAGGCCAGGAGAGTCCTGGGAGCGACGTTGTTTCAGCTGGCGCAGTGGGTCACTGCATGGGAAATCACACAGATCCTGGTGCTCTTTCAGCAGGCGACTGCAACACCTGGGAGAGAGTCAACTGTTCAACTTAAAAAAAAAAAAAGGGGGGCTCTGAGGCAGGGAGCCAGGTGATCAGGCTCAGCGGGTCCCACCCCCACAAAAACAAACAAAACAGCAATTGGAAACACTTGGGGTTGAGAGTTTCACGGCAAGCACAGCTGAACCCAGGATGGTGCAGCTCGGTGGGGGAGGGGCGTCCACCATTACAGAGGCACTCCACCCCTACAGAGGTACTCTGCCACTGCTGATGCAGCCTGCCATTGCCAAGGCAACCCGCCATTGCTGAGGCAACCCGCCATAACAGAGAGTTCGCCATTACAGAGGCGGGCCACCATTGCCACGGCAGTTCTAAACACACCCATATAAACAGGACTACAGGGAATTACACACGGCAGCAGGGTGGAGCCCATGGCAACAGGGCAGAGCCCACGGCAGCAGGGCAGAGCCCAGAGCAGCTCAGCATAGCCTCTGCAAGCAGGCAGTGACTAGACTGCCTCCTTGCTGGGCAGGACAGTGCAACAGATACTCATAAATAAAGCCCTAACTCCCCGGGACAGAGCATCTGAGGAAAAAAAGGGGCTTTATGAGTTCTGCTGCAGCAGATTTAGACGTACCTGCCTAGCAGCCCTGAATGAACAACGGAGCTCACAGCTCAGCACTTGAGCTCCTATAAAGTACAGACTGTCTCCTCAAGCAGCTCTCTGACCCCTGTATATCCAAAGAGTCACCTCACAAAGGACTGATCAGACTGACATTTGGTGGGCATCATTCTGGGACAAAGATAGCAGAAGAAGAAACTGGTAGCAACCCTCACTTCCGCAGCTGCTACATGTGTTCCCCAGGCAAGCAGATCCTGGAGTGGACCTCAGCAGTCCTACAACAGAGGGGCCAGACTGTTAGAAGGAAAACTAAGAAACAGAAATACTTCATCGTCAACAATCTGGACGTCCACTCAGAGACCCAATCGGAGAGTCAGCAACTACTCAGAAGACAGGTGGATAAATCCACAAAGATGGGAAGAAACCAGTGCAAAAAGGAGGAAAACACCCGAAACTGGAACACCTTGCCTCCTACAAGGGACCACAACCCCTCACCAGCAAGGTAACAAAGGTGGATGGAGAATGAGTGTAATGAAATGACAGAATCAGACTTCAGAAGGTGGGTAATGAGAAACTTCCATGAGCTAAAAGAACACGTTCTAACTCAATGCAAAGAAATCTTTTGAAAAAAGATTTGAGGAAATGATAACAAGAATGGACAACTTAGAGAGGAATATGAGTGAATTGATGGAGCCAAAAGACACAACATGAGAACTTCACAAAGCATCACAAGTCTCAACTGCCAAATTGACCAAGAAGAAGAAAGGATATCAGAGGCCGAAGATCAACTCAATGAAATAAAACGAGAAGGCAAGATTAGAGAAAAAAGTGCAAAAAGGAATGAACAAAGTCTCCAAGAAATGTGGGACTATGTGAAGAGACCTAATCTACGTTTGATAAGTGTACCTGAATGTGACGAAGAGAATGAATCCAAACTGGAAAACACTCTTCAGGATATTATCCAAGAAAAATTCCCCAACCTAGCAAGGCAGGCCAATATTCAAGTCCAGGAAATATAGAGAACACCACAAAGATATTCCGCAAGAAGAGCAACCCCAAGGCACATAATCGTCAGATTCACCAGGGTTGAAATGAAGGAGAAAATGCTAAGGGCAGCCAGAGAGAAAGGTTGGGTCACCCACAAAGGGAAGCCCATCAGACTCACAGCAGATCTCTCAGCAGAAACCCTACAAGCCAGAAGTGAGTGGGGACCAATATTCAACATCCTTAAAGAAAAGAACTTTCAACCCAGAATTTCATATCCAGCCACACTGAGCTTCATAAGTAAATGAAAATAAAATCCTTTGCGAACAAGCAGGTACTCAGAGATTTTGTCACCACCAGGCCTGCTTTACAAGAGCTCCTGAAAGAGGCACTACACATAGAAAGGAACAACCAGTACCAGCCATTCCAAAAGCATACCAAATGCTAAAGAGCATCAACAAAATGAAGAATCTGCATCAACTAATGGGCAAAACAGCCAGCTAGCATCAAAATGGCAGTATCAAATTCACACATAACAATATTAACCCTAAATGTAAATGGGCTAAATGCACCAATCAAAAGATACAGACTGGCAAGTTGGATAAAAAGCCAAAACCCATCAGTATGCTGTATCCAAGAAACCCATCTCACATGCAAGGATACACAAAGACTCAAAATAAAGGGATGGATGAAGATTTACCAAGCAAATGGAGAGCAAAAAAAAGCAGGAGTTGCAATTCTTGTCTCTGATAAAATAGACTTTAAGGCAACAAAGATCAAAAGAGACAAAGAAGGACATTACATAATGGTAAAAGGATCGATACAACAAGAAGAGCTAACGATCCTAAATATATATGGACCCAATACAGGAGCACCCAGATATATAAGGCAAGTTCTTAATGACTTACAAAGAGACTTAGAGACTCCCACACATTAATAGTGGGAGACTTTAACACTCCACTGTCAATAGTAGACAGATCAACCAGACAGAAAATTAACAAGGATATCCAGGACTTGAACTCAGACCTGGAACAAGCAAACCTGATAGACATTTACAGAACTCTCCACCCCAAATCCACAGAATATACATTCTTCTCAGCACCACATCAAACCTACTCGAAAATTGACCACATACTTGGAAGTAAATCACTGCTCAGCAAAGGCAAAATAACTGAAATCATAACAAACAGTCTCTCAGACCACAGTGCAATCAAGTTAGAACTCAGAATTCAGAAACTAACTCAGAACCGCACAGCTTCATGGAAACTGAACAACTGGCTCTTGAATGTTGACTGGTTGCAGACGACATGATAGTATATCTAGAAGACCCCATCATCTCAGCCCAAAAACTCCCAAAACTGATAAGCAACTTCAGCAAAGTCTCAGAATACAAAATCAATAGGCAAAAATCACAAGCATTCCTATACACCAATAACAGACTGAAAGAGAGCCAAATCAAGAACGAACTGCCATTCACAATTGCTACAAAGAGAATAAAATACCTAGGAATATAACTAACAAGGAACATAAAGGACCTCTTCAAGGAGAACTACAAACCACTGCTCAATGAAATAAGTGAGGACACAAACAGATGGAGAAACATTCCATGTTCATGGTTAGGAAGAATCAGTATCGTGAAAATGGCCATACTGCCCAAAGTAATTTACAGACTCAAGGCTAGCCCCAGCAAGCTACCAATGACCTTCTTCACAGAACTGGAAAAAACTACCTTAAACTTCATATGGAACCAAAAGAGAGCCTGCATAGCCAAGTCAATTCTAAGCAAAAAGAACTCAGCAGGAGGCATCACACTACCAGACTTCAAACTATACTACAAGGCTACAGTAATCAAAACAGCATGGTACTGGTATCAAAACAGAGATATAGACCAATGGAACAGAACAGAGGCATCGGAGGCAACACAACATATCTACTACCATACAATCTTTGATAAACCTGACAAAAACAAGCAAGGGGGAAAGGATTCCCTGTTTAATAAATGGTGTTGGGAAAACTGGCTAGCCATGTGCAGAAAGCAAAAACTGGACCCCTTCCTGACACCTTACACTAAAATTAACTCCAGATGGATGAAAGACTTAAACATAAGACCTGGCACCATAAAAACCCTAGAAGAAAATCTAGGCAAAACCATCCAGGACATAGGAGTAGGCAAGGACTTCATGACCAAAACACCAAAAGCATTGGCAACAAAAGCCAAAATAAACAAATGGGAAATAATCAAACTCCATAGCTTCTGCACGGCAAAAGAAACAGTCGCTAGAGTGAATTGGCAACCAACAGAATGGGAAAACATTTTTGCAGTTTACCCATCTGACAAAGGGCTGATATCTGGAATTTACAAAGAACTCAAACAGATTTACAAGAAAAAAACAAACAACCCCATTCAAAAATGGGCAAAGGATATGAACAGACACTTTACAAAAGAAGACATACATGAGGCCAACAAACACATGAAAAAATGCTCATCATCACTGGTCATTAGAGAGATGCAAATCAAAACTACATTGAGATACTATCTCACGCCAGTTAGAATGGCGATCATTAAAAAATCTGGAGACAACAGATGCTGGAGAGGATGTGGAGAAATAGGAACACTTTTACACTGCTGGTGGGAGTGTAAATTAGTTCAACCATTGTGGAAGACAGTGTGGCGTTTCCTCAAGGACCTAGAAATAGAAATTCCATTTGACCCAGCAATCCCATTACTGGGTATATATCCAAAGGACTATAAATCGTTCTACTATAAGGACACATGCACACAAATGTTCATTGCAGCACTGTTTACAATAGCAAAGACCTGGAACCAACCCAAATGCCCATCCATGGTAGATTGGACTGGGAAAATGTGGCACATGTACATCATGGAATATTATGCAGCAATCAAAAATGATGAGTTCGTGTCCTTTGTAGGGACATGGATGAATCTGGAGAACATCATTCTCAGCAAACTGACACAAGAACAGAAAATGAAATACTGCATATTCTCACTCATAGGTGGGTGATGAACAATGAGAACACATGGACACAGGGAGGGGAACACTACACACTGGGGTCTATTGGGGGGAATGGGGAGGGACAGCAGTGGGGGGGGGAGCTGGGGAGGGATAGCATGGGGAGAAATGCCAGATGTGGGTGAAGGGGAGGAAGGCAGCAAATTACACCGCCACGTGTGTACCTATGCAACTATCTTGCTTGTTCTGCACATGTACTCCAAAACCTAAAATGCAATTTTTAAAAAATGTAAAGCAGACAATATGAGGCTCCTGCAGTTTGGGCCTAGGCTCTTCAACCCTATTGAACCAAAGGTAAAGGCAGAAGAAAGAGAAAGGTTTAAAATATAATCCTCAGCTAGACATGGTGGCATGTGCCTATAGTCCCAGCTGCTTGAGAGGTTGAGGCAGGAGGATCATTTGAGCCTAGAAGTTTGTGGCTGTAGTGCACAATGATAATCCCTGGGAATAGCCATTCCACTCTAGACCAGGCAATACCACAAGACTCCAACTCAAAGAAAAAAGTAATTTTCCTTTTGTTTTAAGTGATTCAGAGTATAGAAGAAAAATAAAGTTTATTACTGTGATTAAATAATTTAGCTCAACAATTCTATCTTTTAACCTGCAGAAGGCAACCTTCAATGACTCTCCAATGCCTATAGGATCAAATGTAAACACCTTACTCTATGTGGTTCAGCAGCTACCCTCTTTTCATCATATTTTTTACTGTTTGCCTTTACACACTTATTGTTCCAGTCAAACTGAACTATGATGTTTCTGATTTATGCCTTTTGCATGCTAGCTACAGTTACATGTAAAAAAAAAACAAACAGAAGACTGTGAACAAAGAAAGTATGGGAAATGCTGCATGTTATAGATTCCTCTGGGAGATTTATAATGCACATTAAAAGCTCTGAGAAGTCCTTTCGTAAGAAATCTGTTTAACTTTGTTCAGCTCAATAATACTTAGTTGAGTATTACATAAGTCAGGATCCAGAAAACAGTACCTATGCCAAGGAATTCATACAAGGAATATAATAATGAGAGAAACTAGTTTAAAATGTGGGAGAGGAATTCAGAGGGCAAACAGAGGGATGGTGGGACAACCCAGAGATAAGCAACATGAGGGAGATGCTGTAGGGAGTAAGGGAGGAGGGATTGCTCCTCAGGTGTGCTACAGATTTTTCTCACAGAATCTCCAGTCCCAGGTAAGCCTTGAGATAACTGCAGCCCTAGCTGACAATTTGCCTGCAACCTTATGAGAAACTTTGAGCCAGAACTGATGCAGGGCCGGCAAGCCCTAGAACTGGGGCTTAGCCTGGGAGGGTTCTTTGCTTGACATGGCAAAGAATTCAAGGGTTGGCCTGTGGTGTGATACAGCAACACTTTTTGAAACAGCAGTGTACAGTAGCCACAGAGGCACACAATAGCAGCTCAAAGGCAGTTCTGTAGTCACATTTACATCCACTTATAACTACATGCAAATTAAGGGTGGTTTATACAGAAATTTCTAGGAAAGGGGTGGTAACTTCCAGGTCATCAGGTCATAGCCATGGAAAAGGGTATAACTTCCAGTTGTTGCTACGGCAATGGTAAACTGATATGGCACACTGGTGGGCATGTCACACTGGTGGGTTTGTCTTATGGAAAGCTGCTTTTCCCATCTCCCCTCTCCTTTTATTTTTAACATTTATTTAATTTTTTACTTTTTTCTTGAGATGAGGTCTCAGTCTGTCACCCAGGCTGGAGTGTAATGGCATGATCTCAGCTCACTGCACCCTCGACTTCCTGGACTCAAGCCATCCTCCCACCTCAGCCTACCATGTAGCTGAGACCACAGGTTTGTGCCACCACACCTGGCTAATTCTTTTTGTATTTTTTTGTAGAGATGGGTTTTGCCATGTTGCCCAGGCTGGTCTCAAACTCCTGAGCTTATTTGATTCACCTGCCTCCAAAGTGCTAGGACTACAGGCATGAGCCACCACACCAGCCAACCCTCTCCCTTTAAGGCAGTCCTCAATCTGGTCCAGTGTCCGAGTTTCCAACTCTGGAGTTAAGTCCTGCCTCCTACCTCAGAACCACTGAGCTAATCCAAGTCCCATATTACCAGTTCTCAGAAATTGTGTGAGATAATAAGTATTTGTTGTTTTAAGCTGCTGAATTTCAGAGTAACCTGTTACACAGAAAAACAGATAACTAATACAGATTTTGGTAACTGGAGGTAGGGTTTTGCTGGAACAAAATTCTAAAATGTGAAAGTGACTTTGGAACTAGGCAGCGGGCTTTGGGCAGAATATTAGTGAAAGTCTAAAGTACCTCACAGAAGTTATTAATAGAAACACCATGATCTTTGAAATGGCTGTAGGTGAAGGCTTACAAGAAAATGAAGTAATGTTGCCCAGTGCTGTGGTTCATGCCTGTAATCCCGGCACTTTGAGAGGCTGTGGGGGAGTGGATTCCTTGAGCTTAGGAGTTTGTGACCAGCCTGGGCTACATGACAAAACCCCTTCTCTACAAAAAATAAGATAAAATACAAAAAGTTAACCAGGCACATCTGTAACACCAGCTTCTTGGGAGGCTGATGTGCATGTATTGCTTGAGCCTGGGAGGTTGAGGCCAGCCTGGCCAACATGGCAAAACCTCATCTCTATTTTTAAAAACACAAAAATTAGCTGGGTGTGGTGGTGCATGCCTGTAATCCCAGCTACTGAGGAAGCTGAGGAACGAGAATTGCTTGAACCCAGGAGGCAGAGGTTGCAATGAGATCGTGCCACTGCACTCCAGCCTGGTTGACAAAGTGAGACTATCTCGAAATAAATAAAGAAATAAAAATAAAATCTCAGGAAGATTTAAGGTTGTGCCTCAGAGTACTATTCAGTCAGACAAAAAGCTCTGAAAGAGATGAAAGGTGTGCTCCCATACTGTATTCTCTCAGTAAAATGACAAAACTGCTAGGAAGCTTAAGGGGATCTGATCAGAAGCTCAAGGTGGAGTAGAGCTTACCTGAAAGAGGTTTGTGGGTCTGACTTTTGTCTAATGGAGTGAACCCCAGTAGGATTCACAGACCTATAAAGTTGGTGGTGGGGTAGTATTTCAGAATAAAAGTGGGTCAGTGCCCCTTGGCACCTGCCATTTCCTCCCATTTTTGAACAAGAATAACTAGCCTTTATCCTGCTATACCTGTCTCATCATTGCATGTTGGGTATATGAAGGGGAAGATAAATTGTCTCTTCAGTGTCACAGGTGGAGAGGAACTGTACTCAAGGAGCTCTGCTTAAGGAGTCGTACCCAAGGAGCCTCATCTGCACATGTACTTCAAGATGAGGCTGTAAAGGCAGGAGACCTTTGGAGACTTTAGGAAGAAGTGAGTGTATTTTGCATGTTGGAGCAACAAAACATTGGGGACAGAGGGTGGACTATGGTAGCTACTCTCCAAGATAGCTTCCAATTATGATTATGATGATTATTATTATTTGAGACACGGTCTCACTCTGTCACCCATTCAGACTGGAGTGCAGTGGCTCGATCTTGGCTCCCCACAACCTCTGCCTCCCAGGCTCAAGCGATTCCCCTGCCTTAGCCTCCTGAGTAGCTGGGATTACACGCATGCACCACTACTGCCCAGCTAATTTTTGTAGTTTTAGTAGAGATGCGGTTTCACCATGTTGACCAGGCTGGTCTTGAACTCCTGACCTCAAATGATCCATCCTCCTCGGCCACCCAAAGTGCTGGGATTTAAGCATAAGCCAGTGTGCCCGGCCAGCTCCCAATTATTTTTGCCTCCTGGTATTCACAGCCTACTGTAAACCCTGCACACTCTGTTTCACAGTTAGTCTGTGTGACCAATGGCATGTGGCAGAAGTGATGGTATATGACTTCTGAGATTAGGTTACAAAAAGGCTGCAGCTTCCATCTTGGTCTTGAACTCTCTCTCTCCTTCTTCTTCCTGGTGGAAAAGGAAGCTGCCATGTTGTGTGCAGCTCTGAGAAGCCCATCTGGTAGAAGGAAACTGTGTCCTGTACACAACTGTGTGATTGAACTTGGAAGTGAGTGCTTCAGCCCTACCTTAGCCTTGAGCTGCCTGCAGCCCTAGGCCACATCTTGACTGAAACCTTATGAGAAACCCTGAGCCAGAACCACCTGGGTAAGTCACTGGCAGGTTACTAAATCTCAGGAACTGTGTGAGATAAAATCTTGCTGTTTTAAGTTGTGACGTTCAGAGGTAATTTATTACATAGAGATAGATAACAAACATACCATAGCCTAGGAGCCAGGACTGCCCAACAGAGTTGGGACTGTGGAGAGAACTGTTTTCTGCAGTTAGTGCCATAAATAAACAGCCAAGCCAGTCACAGTGGCTCATGCCTATAATCCCAACAGTTTGGGAGGCCAAGGCATGCGGATCATGAGGTCTGAGATTGAGACCATCCTGGCTAACATGCTGAAACCCTATCTCAACTAAAAATACAAAAAATTAGCTGGGCATGGTGGTGCATGCCTGTAGTCTCAGCTACTTGGGGGGCTGAAGCAGGAGAATCACTTGTACCCGGGAGGCAGAGGTTGCAGTGAGCCAAGATCACACCACTGCACTCCAGCCTGGGTGACAGAGCGAGACCCTATATCAAAAAAAAAAAAAAAAAAAAAAATACAGCCAACACTGAAGTGCAGGGAGAGGGAAAATCCTAGCTTTCTCATGGTCCCTCATTTGCCACCCTTCCCTCCGTTGGCCAAACCAAACCACAAGGAAATTGATAAAGGAGCCTGAGAAATGTCATTTGCAAGGAGCAGCCTCTAGAGACAGTAAGGCCTGGGCAACATGGCGAGACCTTGTCTATATAAAAAATTTCAAAAATTAAGTGGACATGGTGGTGCACGCCTGTGGTCTCAGCTACTCAGGAGGCTGAGGCAGGAGGATTGCTTAAGCCCAGAAGGCCAAGGCTGCAGTGAGTCATGTTCGAACCACTGTACTCCAGAGTGCACTCCAGCATGGATGACAGAATGAGACCCTATCTCAAAAAAAAAAAACACACACACACAAAAAAAGGCATGGTGGCTCACACCTGTAATCCCAGCATTTTGGGAGGCCGAGGCAGGCAAATCACTTGAGGTCAAGAGTTCAAGACCAGCCTGGGCAACATGGTGAAACCTTGTCACTACTAAAAATACAAAAATTCGGGGCCGGGCGCAGTGGCTCAAGGCTGTAATCCCAGCACTTTGGGAGGCCGAGGCAGGTGGATCACAAGGTCAAGAGATCGAGACCATCCTGGTCAACAGGGTGAAACCCGTCTTTACTAAAAATACAAAAAATTAGCTGGGCATGGTGGCACGTGCCTGTAATCCCAGCTACTCAGGAGGCTGAGGCAGGAGAATTGCCTGAACCCAGGAGGCGGAGGTTGCGGTGAGCTGAGATCATGCCATTGCACTCCAGCCTGGGTAACAAGAGCGAAACTCGGTCTCAAAAAAAAAAAAAAAAAAAAAATTCAAAAATTAGCTGGGTATGGTAGTGGGCCCTCCCCTGTAATCCCAGCTACTAGGGAGGCTGTGGCACGAGAATTGCTTGAACCCAGGAGGCAGAGGTTGCAGTGAACCAAGATTGTGCCACTGAACTCCAGCCTGGGTGACAGAGAAAGACTCCGTTTAAAAAAAAAAGAGAAAGAACAGAGGCAAATTAACTGCACAACCAAGAACCCTTTTGCATGGAATTCCCAGCAACATTCTTTAGAACCTTGTTCTCAAACTTCAGTTTGAAAAACACTGGCCTAAATTGCTCTTTTCCACATCTCTGCAAGTTCAAATCTTATTCATCAATTCATATCTATTTAAAATGCAAAGTTTTTCTCCACTGACCTTTTCTTCCTCGTGACCTGGGGTAGCCCTCTCTTCTTACAATTCTACAACATTTGATCTATATCAATTTTTGGCATTTTCAAATAAAAGTTATAGTTATTTATTTCATGTTAATCATCTGAGCATTAAAAATCTTCTTGAGGGTCAGATCAATTTCTGATGTACTGTTGCATATTGCTCAATCATCACAGTACCTAGCATAGAAACTTGCACATAGTAAACATAAATATTATTAAGTGAATGAATGAATGAATGTCAAAAGCAGTGGTAGAAATGTTATAAAACTCTAGTACCTTTGTTTATATTACTATTTACTCACCTATTTTGAGATGGAGTCTCACTCTGTTAACCAGGCTGAAGTGCAGTGGCGCAATCTCAGCTTACTGCAGCCTCCACCTCCTGGGTTCTGGCAATTCTTATGCCTTAGCCTCCCAAGTAGCTGAGATTATAGGTGTGCGCCATCATGCCTGGCTAATTTTTTGTATTTTTAGTAGAAGCGGGGTTTCAGCATGTTGCCCAGGCTGGTCTTGAACTCCTGAGCTCAGGCAGTCTTCCCGCCTTGGTCTTTGAAAGTACTAGGATTATAGGTGTAAGCAACTGTGCCCAGACTGTTTACATTATTATCCCATCCCTTATAAACTCTTGGTAGAGTCAAGAGATTCTAGAATAATCTTTCTATTTTCTTGGCTGGTCATATCTTTTGAACTCCGTTGAACCTTTTCTTGGGGGAAGAGAACAATAAAATTACAAATTGGTTTGTATCTGAGCAGGAATAATTTTCCTGTGAGACCAAAATTCTGCCTGGAACTTTTTTTTTTTTGAGACAGAGTTTTGCTCTTGTTGCTCAGGCTGGAGTGCAATGGCATGATCTCAGCTCACTGCAACCTCTGCCTCCTGGTTTCAAGTATTCTCCTGCCTCAGCCTCCTGAGTAGCTGGGATTATAGGAATGTGCCACCACACCCGGCTAATTTTTGTATTTTCAGTAGAGACGGGGTTTCTCCATGTTGGTCAGGCTGGTCTCGAACTCCTGACCTCAGGTAATCCGCCCACTTTGGTCTGCCAAAGTGCTGGGATGACAGGCGTTAGCCACTGTGAATGGCCCTGCCTGGAACTTTTTAGCAGGAGGAGCAGGTTCAAAGAACTGCACTTGTCTCTTCTTTCAGCTTTGGCCACTCTCAGAAAAATCATCTGCTCAGTGAGAAAAGAATACTCAGCCGTTTGCAAAAGTGATTTCTTCTACTTCTATACTTTCCTTGTCGATGCCGTGATTGAGGGAATAGATGCAAAACAGAAGGATGTTTTTAGACCAGCTCTTCTTAATTAGTTCAGGTCTCTTCACTTCCTGCTTGGATTAGCACAATGCCCTCAACAAGTTTCCTGGTATCTTGTTTCTAAAAACAAATAGCTCATCACTCTCATGTTTAGAGTGTTTCAGTGGTTTCCAACCTGGGCAATACAGCAACACCTCGCCTCTACTAAAAATTTTTAAATTGGCTCATGCCTGTAATCCCAGCACTTTGGGAGGCCAAGGCAGGCAGTCCCTTGAGGCCAGAAGTTTCCGACCAGTCTGGCCAACATAGCAAAACCCATCTCTGCTAAAAATGCAAAAATTAGCCAAGCATGGTGGAGGGCGCCTATAATCCCAGCTACTCGGGAGGCTGAGACAAAAGAATCACTTGAACCCGAGAGGTGAAGGTAGCTGTGGGCCGAGACTCCATCTCAAAAAAAATATTTTTTAATCGAGCTCAGGAGTTCAAGACCAGCCTGGGCAACACAGTGAGACTCTATCTCATTTTATTTAAAAAAAATTTTTTTTTTGAGATGGATTCTTGCTCTGTCACCCAGGCTGGACTACAATTGTGCGATCTCGGCTCACTACCACCTCCATCTCCGGAGTTCAAGCAATTCTCCTTCTCAGCCTCCTGAGTATCTGGGCTTACAGGCGTCCGCCACCACACCTGGGTAATTTTTGTATTTTTTTTTTTTTTAAGATGGGGTTTCACCATGATGGCCAGGCTGGTCTTGAATTCCTGACCTCACGTGATCCACCCACCTCAGCCTCCCAAAGTGCTAGGATTACAGGTGTGAGCCATCGTGCCCGGCATAATTTTTGTATTTTTAGTAGAGACGGGGTTTCACAAAATTGGCCAGGCTGGTCTTGAACTCCTGGCCTTGTGATCCACCCACCTCGGCATCCCAAAGTGCTGGGATTATAGGTGTGAACCACCATGCCCAGACTATTTTTTTTAAAAAAGAAAAGAAATCTTTTTTAAAAAATTAGCTGGGCATCATGGCACTCGCCTGTAATCCCAGCTACTTGGGAGACTGAGGTGGTCGGATTGCTTGAGCCCTGGAGACTGAGGCTGCAATTGAGTTATGACCACACCAGCCTGGGCGACAGAGAGAGACCTTGTCTTTAAAAAAAAAAAAGGGGGGGGGTGTTTTTCTCTTCTGGATAAAATCCAAACTCTTCATAATTTGTTCCTGGGGTTACTTCTCCAGCCAAATCATTTCCTCTCAACACTCAGCTGTCCAGTCCTCCCCATCTTCCTTCTGTGCCTTCTCCCCTCTCAGTCTTTTCCTGGCTCAACTCGACTCATCCTTCAAGACTTATTTCAACTGTTTCCCCTAAGAAGTTTCTCTAGAGCCCCTCTTGGTAGATTAGGATTCCTTAGCATACTTTACAGACCTCTTAAATTGCTCTCTAAACCTCAGTATCTCAAGCTAGAAAACTGGGATAATACATCAGAAAGTGTGGCAAAGCTACTTAACACCATGTCTGACATATATTGTCACATATTAGGTGTTAAATCATAGTAATTACTTTAGCTAGTCTCTTCCTCATGTTTGAGAAAATAGATCCGGAAAGGTCGAATGACTGGCTTAAGTAGGATAAAGATAAAGGAGGGGACTTTCTGATTTGTGCATGATTTACAAACCTAATTTCAAAGTAAGAAAATTAGGGGAAGTTGACTTTAATATTGAAATGAAATAAAACTTAAGGTTGAGAGTGGATGCTACACTACTGAGAAAAATGGCAAGTCAACAACTTTTGAGAAACTCAGGATATTTGATGCTTAGAGTTGAAATGTTTTCTTACGTTTCTCAACCTGCTGATTTCTTTTAGGTCTGTTTATTGCTATATTCAATGAAATAGTGTCTGCGCATTCATGAAATAAAATGGTTTGCAACTTCTTAGCCTTTTTTTCTATTGAATTAAGTACAACATTAAACCATTAAAATGACCTTAAGAAAATCAATATTGTCCCCGGGCTCAAGACCACTTACTCCACAGCTTAACTGGTCCTTAGCTTTCAGCTTTTGACTCTAGGCTTGTACTCTCCAACACAGTAGCCACCAGTTGCAAATGGCTGATGGGCACTTGAAATCTGCTAGTTAAAACGGAAATGTGCTATAAGGGCAAATAAGTGTGGATTTTGAAGATTTGATTAAAAAAAGGAATGCAAACTATCTCAATTATTTTTTATATTCACTACATGTAAAATGAAAATGATTCTGACATACTGAGATAAAGTATGTGTACTTTATATTAATTTCACTTGTTAGTTTTTACTTTTTTTTTCTGAGACAGAGTCTCACTCTGTCACACAAGCTGGAGTGCAGTGTGATCTCAGTGATCTCAGATCACCGCAACCTCTGCCTCCCGGGTTCCAGCGATTCTCTTGCTTCAGCCTCCCGAGTAGCTGGAATCACAGGTGTGTACTACCATGCCCAGCTATTTTTAGTAGAGATGGGGTTTCACCATGTTGGCCAAGCTGGTCTCGAACTCCTGACCTTGTGATCCACTTGCCTCAGCCTCCCAAAGTGCTGGGATTACAGGCGTGAGCCACTGTGCCAGGCCTTAATTTTTACTTCTTTAACATGGCTATGGAAAAAATTCAAGTTACTTATTTAGCTCTCATTGCATCTTTTTTTTAAATTTTATTTTTCATTTAAATAGGTTTTAGCTCTCATTGCATTTCTATTGGACAGTGCTGCTCTAGACCTTGCAGATTTTTCAGAATCATATGTGTAGCATCAGGTGCCCTTTCCTGGACTTGTCTGTCTCAGGTGATGTAACTCTGTCACCTTCCTGGAGACCAAGTGGTAGTTTGTACGCCAGTGCCTCCACCATCTCATTCAGGATGGAACCCCTACAAGGTCGAAGGGGGTTACAGAACAGTTTTGAATGCAGAACACTGAGTGAATCCACATTTCAAAGAATAGAAGACAATCGGTGATTATTGACCCAGATTATTGGCCCAAAGTTACCTCTAAAATTAACCTTAACATTCCCAATTGGGTCCTATTTTACTTGGATTATCTCTTTTAATCATTGCAGCAACTCCGACATTTAGGTGCTATTATTACATACACATTTTACAAAGGGGTAAATTGAAGTTAGGGAGCTAGCAAGCATGAAGTTCTGTTTCCTTGCTTGCTTTTTGAGACAGGGTCTCACTCTGTCACCCAGGCTGAGTGCAGTGGTACAATTTCAACTCACTGCAATCTCTACCTCCCAGGCTCAATCCATCTCTCCACTTCTACCTCCCGAGTATCTGGGATTACAGGTGCGTGTTTCCACACCCAGCTAATTTTTATATTTTTGTTGTTGGGGGTGAGGGTTTCGTTGTGCTGCCTAGGTTGGTCTCAAACTCTTGGGCTCAAGCAATCTGACTGCCTCAGACTCTCAAAGTACTGGGATTACAGGCATGAGCCACCGTGCCAAGCCAAGCATGGAGTTTTGACCCCAGTTGGTCTAACTTTCCAAGAGCCATTGTAAGCAAGATTATGAGCTGCTTGTACATGCTCTATTTTGTCAACACATGACCTGACACACACTAGATGGTTAATAAATGTGTGTAGTTAACTGGTTATATAGTATGATCTCAACCATGTAGGAAAAATATATATAGGGAAAAGTCTGGAAGGAAATACATCAAAATGTTAAAAAGTGATTAATTATGAATGGTGATGTTATGGACTTCTTTGGGTAATGTACATTTAAAATTTTCATCTTTATGCTTTTATGTATCTGCAAACTTTTGACAATGTGTGTGTAATGTATTTATTTATTTATTTTGAGACAGAGTCTCCCTCTGTTGCCCAGGCTGGAGCGCAGTGGCACGATCTCAGCTCACTGCAACTTCCACCTCCCAGATTCAAGTGATTCTGCTGCCTCAGCCTCCCGAGTAGCTGGGATTACAGGTACCTGCCACCAAGCCTGGCTAATTTTTGTATTTTTAGTAAAGACAGGGTTTCACCATACTGGCCAGGCTGGTCTTGAACTCCTGAACTCAGGTGATCCACCTGCCTTGGTTTTCCAAAGTTCTGGGATTACAGGCATGAGCCACCATGCCCGACCAACAATATGTGTGTAACATTTTAATTTATTTTCATTTCTTCCTAAAAATCCCATATAACTTCTGCCCCAACACATGCATAGCCTCCCTCATGATCAACATCTCCCACCAATGTGGTACATTTACCACAACTGATGAACCTACACTGACACATCATCATCACCCAAAGTCCATAAATTACTCTTTAAATCACACAAAGTGTCATTTTTACAGAATATAAGTGGTTACTGATATGTTCTTTATGGGCTGAAAATACTTATTCCTACTCTTTCCCTCCTCCCATGATTCCATTCCCCTCACAACTGGGATCTCCCTCTATTCTACTCTGCTTCTCCGTTCTCTTAGTCCTGTCTCTCTCTCCTGCTCCCTTCTGCGATGCTCCATCAGTTTTTCTTCTGGGTCTTCCACCTTTCTTTGCTTCTGTCTCCCCTTTCTTTTTGAAAAGATTGACATTCAAACAGAAAAGTCAATTAAAGGTTACTTCCTACCTGGTAGGTTTTGAGTAGATTCTACCTGCCACTGGAGTCCTGAAGATGCTGCTCAAGTCAGGGGGTCCAGGCAATGGGAGGGCAACAATTTGAAAAATGGAGACCCGTTTAGATGTGAGGTCGAGGAAGGCGTTTCAGCCTGAGGAAAGTAGTGGAACAAAGATCCAAGGAGTCTCTCAGAGAAAGGGAAATGAGTAGAGGAGCCCGTACCTCACTGGATCTGGGGATTGTTGTCTCCTGGTGCTGGCACTCAGTTATAAATTTGATTTGAGCTCCTGGATTGAATGACTCCTGGTTGCATAATTGACTTAACTATGTGGACTTTGGGTGTGAATTAGGTTTAACAAGATTTAACTGCTTCAAAGGGCTTTATAAGAATTCATTTTTTCCTTCAAGTCTGATTTCAAATCCTACCTACTTTGTGACACCTTCTCTGACTTTGATGCTCTTCTTCTAGTGCTCTTATTGCGGCATAGTAGGTACATACCTAATTCAAGCAATTACCCCGTTGTATTTTACCTTATTCTGTAGGAAATGTTTCCTTTAGTACCTCTCTTTAGGAATCTTGAGGGACAGGCAGGTATCATTCCTATTTGTATCCTAGGCCTAGAGGAAGAACACACTCAATTGAGCTAGCAGGTTCTCAATAATTTTTTTAAATTATATTAATAATTAACATTAAGTAAGCACTGTGGCAAGCACTGTATCTACATTGTTTCATTCACCAGGCACTTTAGGAGAAAAGTACTTTTATTACCCCCATTTTACAATAACTGAGAGTAAGAGAAATTAATTTGATCTAAGGCTATCTAGTGAGGGGCAGAACTTTTTCTCCAGGCTTTGGGCTTCAGATCTGGGCTCTTCACCACCACAGAGGAACAAATGGATGAATGAGAACTTCTTTTCAATTTATGACTGAAGAAGTGATATAGAAGAGTTTACCATTCATTTAACAGATACAATTACGTATCTGTAATACTTAATACAAGACCTAACTCACCGATGTTTCTAACTTCTGAGTCATATTTTTCTTCTTCTTTGTTTCTTGTAATCCTACAACCCTCAGAGAAACTGTCTTGAACTCTTATATTGAAATGTAACCCAGCCAAGCACTGAGTGTTTTATGGGAAAGAGAAGGAACCTTTTGCTTGGTTCTTACTTCTTATCACCCAGTCATTTGTAAATATACAAATATCAAGCACCTACTGTGTGCTAGGACCTTTTTTTAGGCACTAGATAGACACAAGTAAACAAAAAAAAGTAGTGAGACCTTTACATACACTAGTTCTGCTCCTCACAATAACTATATGAGGTAATGATGACAACAGTAATAGTAACCCTTAACAATGCTTATCTGTGCAGGGCACTGGGCAACCTGCTTAATTTGTATTAACTTATTACAATAAACCTGTGGGGTAAGGGGTATGTTTTCTTCATTTACAGATGAGGACACAGACACAGAGTAGGAAGTGACTTGCTCAAGCGTGGAACCCAGGCAGTGTGGCTCTAATTCCCAGCCTATTAACTACAGGGCAATATTTTGTCTCTTAAGTTTCTATCTTCATATCACAACTTTAAGGTGGCTGAGTCTTGTCCCCATCCAGATCGTCTGACTCCCAAGTCCAGAGGTTTGCGCTGCACCCCAGCAGCCTCGCGAAATAAATGAGAATGTCTTGGAATTTTTGCCAACACTTTCTCTTCCAAAGAACTCAAAATGATTTCTACGTAATTCTCATTGATTTGTGAAATGAACCTTCCTGGACTGTAAATTTCCTCGCAAATACACGGCCAGGGCCCCGGGTCATTTTACACTGGCCGAGGCACCCAGCAGATGGCGCTGTGTTAGTAGCCACCGGCTGGCTGCCCCGTCCCCCGGGCTCACCGCCTCGGCCGAAAGCTTCCCGGCGCTCCCTCGCTCACTTCTCTCTCCCCCTCCCCACGGAGTCCGGGCCCACGTGACCTCAAGGCGGCCAATGGGCGAGCAGAGAGGGCGAGCTGGTCCCTGTGGCCGCCATTAAAGCGAAGGGAAAACCCGTGAATTCGGATTAAAGGGGGAAAATCACCGCCCGCTGGGCCCACAAAATGGGGGAGACTACGGCGTCCAGGCGGTGAGGCCGCAGGAGGGCAGACATTAGACCGGCTCGGCTCAGGGACGACACGAAGACAGCCAGAGAATGGTGTGAGCCCGCAGACGCCGCCACCACCTCCGCCGCTGAGGAGACTCTGGGCTTAAGGACATCGCCGCTGCCGGGCCGGGGGCCTGGGCTCTCCCGGTTCTCGCCCTTTCCGCCTCTGTGCGGGCGCCTCCCCGCCCGGGAGAACCCTCTAGGGCTTGGGCTCTGCCGTCTCGGACTCTATTTTGATTATTTATTGTGTAATTTATTATTTTCTTGCGGTAGGGGCACACATCCCATCCGTCCCCCAAAGAGGGACAAGCGTCCGCGGGCTCCGCAGTCCGGCCCGCCAGGCGAGCGCGGCGCGGCCCTCCCGCCTCCGGCCCTCGGCCCCGGGCGGCTGGGTGCCGGCCGGGCGGCGGGGGCTGCTCCCGGCTGCGGCGGCGGCGGCGGCGGGGGGTGGGTGGGGAGGGCGGGCGGCCCGGCGGCCTCCTCTTCCATCGCCCCCCCAACCACTACCCCCCCTTCGCCCTCCCCGGTGTCTGTGTTTCTCTCTCTGGTCGGAGGCGGCGGTAATGGCGGATGGTGGGTTGTGGCGCCGGCGGCGGCTGCTGTGAGGGACGATGAGTGCCTCCTTCGTGCCGAACGGGGCCAGCCTGGAAGATTGTCACTGTAACCTCTTCTGCCTGGTGAGTGCCGGGGCCGGCGGGCGCCGAGGGAGGGGGCCGCGAGGTGCGCCTTTGGGCCGTGGGGGAGGGGGCCGGGTCTGGTCCAGATGCCCGAGTCCCCGGGCGAGGCCCAGCCGGAGCCGGCGCCCTGCGAAGCTCCATGGGCAACCCTAGGAGACGGTGTTCGCTCTCCCACGGTGCCGGGCTCTGTTTGGGGACTGTTGGCATTTTTTCTTGTCTTGTTTCGGACTCTCTTCCTCACCGTAGTCTCGTCCTCAACTTGGGCTCCTGATCTGGCAGAACACTAACCTTTCTCTCTGTCTTGCTTAACTGTTGCTTTTTTCTTTATTGGCCCGGTACTGTATCCTTGCTTCACGCTTTCCATTATTGCCCCTGCTCCCCACTGCCTTTATGTCTCACCCTGGTAATTTGGTTTCCCCATGTAAACAGGACCCCAGAACTTATGCCCTAGAAACCTGTCTTCGTTTTACTTTTTTTTTTTTTTTTTTTGGTATAAGTCAAGCTAAGGCAAGATTAGTTTCTTTTTTGGGTGACTTCAGATCTCTGTAAAAACCAGTAGGTGCCATTTCATATGTTTCTTTTTAAACTTTCAAAACAGTTTGCCGTTTTTGACAATTTCTAGCCATCTTGCCTTTATTAGAACATAATGTTTTTGTGAGAGTGGAGGAGGCTGATGGATGAGGTGCTGTGATTTTGCACTGTTTCTATATTTATTGTGTTTTGCTTGCTTTTTTAGAATGTTTTGAGCAGGCTGCTCCTTGTTTGATTGAAATGGAAAGTCGGGGGAAGCTGCATGTAGGGATGACCATTGTGTAAGTTAGCTCGGGTCTGGTAACATCCAACAGTTACGACTTTCAAAAGTACCAACTGTTGCAAATAACTTGTCCTGTATGGGACAGTAGCTGAGAGCTTCATCAATGACTTTAAGTTTGGGTGACTTTATTTTTTCATTTTCTCCCTTGTGCTATGAGAAGTATTAAAGAGTATGTGATAGGTAAGTGAGTCAAGTGGGCGGAGCACAACTAGTTGGCAAGTGTAAACTGCCAGTCATGTATCAGCAGTTTCATTTTTGGCACCTTATGCTTTGCTCCTTTAAGTTAGATTAAATAATTATTGAATTACTCTTGTCGAATTTCTTTCCGGATGCTAAATTGAGATCTTTAATACTCTTCTACAATATGTTTTTCTTTTCAATGTCCATTAATCAGCATCTCTTCACATATAGTAAGACATACACCGGGTTTTATATTTCTATGTTATCCAACGCAGTCTATTTTTGGTACTTTTAGGATCAGGTTCTTTGAAGATAGACTAGCACAAATCTCACAGTTCTTTGTGAGCGGCTATTTGACTTTTCCGATTGGGTGTGTGTGAAGAATTAACATGGATTTTTTTTCAGGACTTGTTCGGATGTCTCTTTGTTAGAGACATTAATCCTGTAAATGTGGAATAAAAACCCATGATAGGGTCTTTAATCATTGATTCTCAGTTAAAAGTTTCATACCAATGAACAAATGTGACCAGTTAGGACAGAGAAAAATGTATGTTCTGTGTACATATTGAAGTGTATGTCTATATTTAACTTCATTCAGTTTCTTTTGTTTCTACTGGGGTACATATTTGCTTATTAATCAGTGACATGGTGGTGGTTGTTAATTTTTAATAGTGTTCTTTTCCCTAAAATTCTTGGTTGTTGAATTATAAAGTCTTTTTTTGTCCTCATTTGCATTCAATATCTCTAGCATACATTGAAAAATTGTAACGCCTTAATGAAATAGAGACGTCATATTGAGTACTTTTGACTTTGAGTGAATGTGCAATAATAAAACATCATGCTTTCTTTCCTTCAGGCTGACTTGACGGGAATTAAATGGAAAAGATATGTATGGCAAGGCCCAACTTCTGCCCCTATTCTGTTTCCTGTGACAGAAGAAGACCCCATTTTGAGCAGTTTTAGTCGCTGCCTTAAGGCAGATGTACTTGGTGTTTGGCGGCGAGATCAAAGACCTGGAAGAAGAGAATTGTGGATATTTTGGTGGGGTGAAGACCCCAATTTTGCTGACCTTATTCACCATGACTTAGCAGGTGAAAGCAACTTACCATTCTAATGATATAGCAACATTGTATACTTCTCCCAAAATATCATTTGTATTACAAATTCAGTTTGTTTGTTTTTGTGGAACACTTAGGTAGGAGGCCAGATAAAAATTCAGCTTCATGTTTTATTTCACCATGATTATTTTATTTTACTTATATTATCCATGTTGTTATAGCTGGGTTTTTAATGCTTGAATGACTTTCTCCTTCCACCACCCCTCTTCCTTCTTAATTCATCACAGGTAGTTAGGGCCCAAGGGAGGCATGTTATATTAATCTGAAAAAGTGGAATCAGGAAATAAAGTCCTAACAAAGTCATGTAATAGTTTTAAAGCCAAATGTAACTTTTGAGTCATTTCAGCCACTGCTGAAGTTGAGTCTTTTGCATAAATAGGCAGACAATTCTAAAAGTACTGGAAATGTATGTCTCTCTTTCTCTCTCTCTTTCTGTGTGTGTGTGTGTGTGTGTGTGTATGTGTGTGTTTTAAGGCATAAGAGTATTTTGTTACTGTCATTTGTGTTTGATTAACATATGAAGGCATATGTTAATTTAGTTATTTTAGGAAAGTGACTCATACTGTTCTGTCAAACATAATAAGAGACAAGTGCCAACTTGTTTAGCTTTTATAGGACATGGGATCATAATCTAAAAGGTTACACAAACAATTTTATTGTGAGCAAATCAGTGTGATTACTTCCTTATTTTCTTGACTTTTAGGACCAAATGCTACTTTAGAAAGAGAAAGTGTAGCTTTTCATATAATTACTGAAGCTTTAAACTGTCAAAGTCAGTATTAACTGAATCTTAGATAATAGGAATGTAGATGATTAGTTCTATGTTATAGGATACCAAAGACTTCAGTAAGATAGTTTATGATTATTGACAGATAAATTTAGGATTTCTAGATAATTTTTTTAAAGTTCTTATTTGAAATTGAGTACTCTGAAGTTTCTCTTATTGTCCTTTTAGGATTTCTAGATAATTTTTTTAAGTTCTTATTTGAAGTTGAGTACTCTGAGGTTTCTAATATTGTTCGTTTGACCTCTGGCATCTATTTTATTTTTGGATAGAATGTATTCTAGCTGTCTGTATCTTGAACTGGTACTTAGTAAGATCAACATTTATGTAGGAATGTATGTGTTACATTTGTTTTGATAATTGCTTTTTACATTCTAATGAACACATTCTCCAGTGTTGTTATTTATTAGAGTGATTGCAATTCTTTAAGAAAGCTTTCCAGCTTATGTAGTTTTTCTACTAAGATGCCTGCCGCAGAGTCCTTAGTTCTGTGTGTTCAACGTAGTTCTAAATGTGTAAAATGATGTGTTTGTGTATATGTATATATGTACATACATATGATGTACATTTATATTGTGGTTTTAGCATAGACTATGCTTTCTAATCATCATGCCAAAAGCTAAGCCCGCCAGCTTCCTTTTTCTTTCATTGACTTGGATATAGTATTTGAGTTATTTTAATCATTAAGTGCTCATAAAAATCACCTTACTAGAATGTTTGGAAACTGTATAACATTGTTGAAAAACTGTAAACTATTGATAAACTATACTTGTTGATAAAACATAATTATTGAAAAATCTTTATTGCTGACTTAGGGGCTTTGGTCTTCTTAAAGTTGACAGCGCATCTAAGCAGACTAAACACATCTTTTTTTAAGATTCCATGAAATACACATTGTAGACTCAAAGATAATTTTTAGAGATATATAATGTTTGATTTTTTTTTCTTTTTTTAAGTAGAGATGGGGTCTTGCTATGTTGACCAGGCTGGTCTTGAACTCCTGGCCTCAAGTGGTCTTCCCATCTTGGCCTCCTAAAGTACTGGGATTACAAGTGTGAGCCACTGCACCTGGCCTGGTTTTACGATACTAGAATAATATTGCTAAAGTTAAAAGACTATTGAAGTTAGATGTGAGCACTTTGATGTAAATTGTTAAAACAGTCGAGTTTTTTTCCTAGGTTTCGTGTTACCAGTCAGATAAATTTTCTCTACTGAAACTGGGTTTCTTTCTTAAAGAAAGAAATGTCTTTCTTTAAGACATTTAAGAGAAATGTCTTAAACATTTTTAGCTTTGGTTTTTAGCATAATTTTCAAAAATGGTAGTTACTAGTACCTTTAAAATAGATGGTGATCGTGAACATGAATGAAAGTAATTTTGGGGCCGGGTGCAGTGGTTCACACCTGTAATCCCAACACTTTGGGAGGCCGAGGCAGGCGGATCATAAAGTCAGGAGTTCAAGACCAGCCTGGCCAACATGGTGAAACCCCATCTGTACTAAAAATACAAAAATTAGTTGGGCATAGTGGCACATGCCTATAATCCCAGCTACTTGAGAGGCTGAGGCAGGAGAATTGCTTGAACTAGGACCCGAGAGGCGGAGGTTGCAGTGAGCCAAGATCATGCCACTGCACTCCAGCCTGGGCTACAGAGCGAGACTCAGTCTCAAAAAAAGTAATTTGGGGAGGTTGGGGTTTTTGTTTTTTTTTTTTTGAGACAGAGTTTCGCTCTTGTTACCCAGGCTGGAGTGCAATGGTGCGATCTCGGCTCACTGCAACCTCCGCCTCCTGGGTTCAGGCAATTCTCCTGCCTCAGCCTCCCGAGTAGCTGGGACTACAGGCACGCGCCACCGTGCCCAGCTAATTTTTTGTATTTTTAGTAGAGACGGGGTTTCACCATGTTGACCAGGATGGTCTCGATCTCTTGTGATCCACCCGCCTCAGCCTCCCAAAGTGCTGGGATTACAGGCTTGAGCCACCGCACCCTGCCTGGGGAGGTTGGGTTTTAACTGCTGTCAGATTTTACTGAATGCTATTGAATAGTAAATGACTTTTTTTTTTTTCTTGAGACAGAGTCTCGCTCTGTTACCCAGGCTGGAGTGCAGTGGCGTGATCTTGGCTCACTGCAACTTCCACCTTTTGGAAGCGATTCTCCTGCCTCAGCCTCCCAAGTAACTGAGACTACAGGCATGTGCCATCACAACTGGCTAATTTTTTGTATTTTTAGTAGAGATGGGGTTTCACTCTGTTAGCCAGCATGGTCTTGATCTCCTGACCTCATGATCCATCTGCCTCAGCCTCCCAAAGTGCTGGGGTTATAGGCGTGAGCCACTGTGCCCGGCCAATATAACTGTTTTTCTTTTGAGACAGAGTCTTGCGTTGTCATCTGTGCTGAAGTGTAATGGTGTGATCTCGGCTCACTGCGACCTCCACCTCCTGGGTTTAAGTGATTCTCCGGTCTCAGTCTCCCAAGTAGCTGGGATTATAGGCGCATGCCACCACGCCCGGTTAAGTTTTTGTATTTTTAGTAGAGATGGAGTTTCATCGTGTTTCCCCAGGCTGGTCTTGAACTTCTGAGCTCAGGCAGTCCACCTGCCTTGGCCTCCCAAAGCGCTAGGATTACAGGCATGAGCCAATGCTATTGGCTATAAATAACTTTTATAAATTTATCAGAGTGGAAGTGATTGAAATAGTAAACTGAAATACAACTAGGAATGGTTTGTGATCATATTTACTGTTCCAAAGCCTGTCCTGTACTGTTTTAGTTTGCATAGTCAGTAGTATTTATATAATGTTTTAGCTTTCTTTAAAAATCTGTTATTTACTTTAGAATGTTGTTACTTAAATCAGACATACCTTAAAGAATAATAAGGTCTTTTCAGATGGAATATATTTGTCTTGCCCTTTTCTTTGCTCTGGGGACAGCGTCTGCCTCCCTCTTGGGGTAATTAGTCTGCTTCTGTCTCTCAAGCTAACTCCTTTTTCATTTCTTCCCATCTGTGGCACTCTATTTCCTTCTTTTAAGCTCCCCTGAGAAGAGAGCAGCTGGACAGTACAGAGTAGCATCAGCTGCTGGAGGCAGTCCTGAGTTCCAAGAGGTGTAGCACTGAGGAAAGGGGAACCGGAAGGACCCAGGTGGTAGCTAAAAAGCTGGTTAATTTAGCTTGAGCCTGCTCTTCACAGGCAGTGTCCTTCTGTTTGGTTCAGCACCCACCACATCTTGTTACTGAAGTGTTTTTTATTATGGTGATAATATTGCCCTTGTTTTTCTTGGTAGTAGGGGAAGAGGGAAAGCATTCCTTTTTGCAAAGATTTTAATTTTCAATTTTTCCTAACTGGAATATTCAATAACAAAAATACAGAATTGCCTTTGGTTAACCTTGTTAGCTCCTTTGTGTCATGCAGTGTATTTTAAAAAATAAACTTTAATGAACCAATATTGATACTTTATTATTAATGAAAGTGTATATTTTATTTGAACTTCCTTTTTTTTTTGCCTAATAGCCCTTTTTTCCCTAGGATTCCGTCTAAGATACCCATATTGCATTTAATCGTCATGTTTCCTTAGGCTTTGCTAGACTGACAGTTTCTCAGACTTTCCTTGGGTTTGATGATTTAGACAGTTGTGAAGAGTCTGCTCAGATTCCATAGTGCATTTTAAATTTCAGTCTCTCACTCTTATGTCACTTAGCACTTGTTTAGGTTACCTTCCTTTCAAGTTTAGCTGATGTTTAGAAATAGAATGTAAACTGATTTTATTACTAACTGGCAAAGATCAGTTACAGCAAATCAAATCTGATTTAATACATACTTTAAACTCTCAGTTACTCATTTTGTAGCAGTAAGTCAATACTATTGAGCAAAGTAATTTGCAAAGGCTGTATGATTTTTAGATTAGGATTTGTGCTAACTAGTATTAACCTAACCATAACATTCCAGAAGGATATTTGTTCAAAAATCTCTTGAATTCCAAAGCTAAACATAGATTATTCTTTTGCTTTTTGCTTTATCCTCTATAGGATAATGGATAGTTAAATCAGCGTCGATATGTTTTGATACAAAGAGGATTAGGAATAAAACTCCTTTCTGATTACAGCCTTTTTTAAAAAAATTAAATTTTGTAGCTGACTTTGTTTAGTGGTTGTGTAATAGTGGGTGACGGGTATAAAATTGGTGATGAGAAAATCTTAGCTCAGTCCCTCTGGTCAAAAATCTCTATAGTGGGTAGGACTGGTACTTTTAAGTGTACTGTTAATTTGCTTCAGAGCCAGATTGTTTCATTTTCATTAGTGTGTTCTTGAAGGATAGTTTTCTATGTATTTTTATTCTGTGTTCTAACCTTTTTGGAATTCGATTGCTGTCATTGCTTTTATTCTTTCCATTTAAATAAAAATAAAAGCAAAAACTGCGTCCTCTCCCGTTTGTCATCTTAAAAAAATCATAGCAAGTTAGACTATGATGAGACTCTTTGAGAAAACTGATACCTCGTGAACTAAAAAAAAAAGAAAAAAACTCAGGGCTAAAAATATTTGTTCTTTTTCCTGGCTCCTGAGGTCTGTAAAGTGAATTTTAGTAACATGTCCAGATAGTGTCATTATACCAGAATTTCATCATAATGAATTGTGCTCAAACTAAGTGGACCGCTGTTCTGAATTTAATTTCGGATGTTGTTATTGAAGAATATTAACTATAGTGGACTTTAACCTTAAACGACAGCTGTTAATAGAATTGACAAATAGATAAACAGCAGCCAGGCATAGGAATCTAGTTCTAGCCAAACTAAAACATTGTTTTGTGCCCCAGGTAGTCTAATTCATTTCTACTGCTGTAAAATTTGCTTGTGATGTGACCCAACTCTTAAAATTGATTAGTCTTCTAGGTGACAACTTCATTTGCTATATTTTTTCTGCATACTGTTCTTTTTGATCAAGTGTATCTTCTAAGTTTTCAGGTTAAACAACATACTAGGCTGTTTTTAAATGAGTTTTTCAAGTTTTGCCATAGATAATGATGCAGCCTACTTAAGGCTCTCAGAATATTTGTTGAATGTATGGATTATTAATGATTATTCAGGAGAAATACTGATCTAGCATTTAAACATTTCTTTTTATTTTTTCAGGAAATACATGGTATTTTCTACCATGTTAATTTTTGAACTATTATTCATTAGCATATGTTACACTTTAATAGTTTAGCAAAATGATATAGGAGAAGATTTCCTTTTTATCAGCTCTTCCCTGTGGAGGTATTTAAAGCTGTCAGTTTTGAGAAAAATGTTGAGTGCAGGGTATATCTGCTTTTTTGGTTTTGGTTTTTTTTTTCCTCATCGATAGAGAATTATTTTGATGACCTATCACATACTTTGGCACCACTGTAATCTGTATCTTCAGGAAAAAAATATAGTAATCAGATTTAGCATTTGTGCTTTTATGTTTTCTTCCAATAAATACTCCATAAAAATTTCAAGAAACACTGATGATTAAGAAGTGTAATGCTAATAGTAACAGAAAAGTACTAAGAATGCCGAGTTGAAACTTGTTCTTTTCTCTGTACGTAGAGCTACAAGAGGAGGAAATTTTTTTTTTTGGAGAGATGGAGTCTCACTTTGTCACTCAGCCTTCACTGCTTAATCATAGCTCACTGTAGCCTCCAAATCCTGGACTCAAGCAATTCTCCCACCTCAGCCTCCCCAGCAGCTGGGACTACAGGCATGTGCCACTGTGCCCCACTAACTGAAAAAAAAAAAAGGTTTTTTATAGTCCAAGCAAATATAACCCAGGAGTTCAAGACTAACCTATGTTGTCAGGTTAGTCTTGAACTCCTGGCCTCAAGTGATCCTTCTGTCTTAGCTTCCCAAGTAGCTGGGATTACAGGCATGAGTCACTCACTACACCTGGCTAGAGGAGCAAAGTATTTAACTAGATTAAGCAAACTTTTTCAATTAGGCTGTTAAGTTCAAAAGAGGTAGCTAAAGATTTGTCAAGTGTTCTTTTCTCCCATACCTCCCTATTATAATGCTAGTGTTGAGATTTAAGAACTTGTTTTAATTAGTGTAAGTAGTACATCTCACTATGTGTTGGGTGGGTTGGTTGTATCATTTCACTTTTCATATCTGAATACAACATATAGAGAGTACTTGTATTACGGTTATTAGATTGTCAGAATATTAGAAGCTTGGCTTAATAGGCTTCTTGATTCTAAATGATTCCCAAGAAAACCAAAAACCTTCAGACTTTTTATTGAGTGTTATTAGGACTTATTCTCATGTTTTTCAGCAATGAAATATGAAATTATATTACTTTAGTGTAATGGTTGCTTAGTTGCTTGCCATATAGATGAAGATATACTTCAGATGTTGGAGTTAGAAAACCACAACAGGTGGTGTCTGCTTGTTTGTTTTATGTGTTAAATGAGACACTAAATGTCTCACATTTAGTGTCTCATTTCGTGTTAATGAGAATTGTGGGCATTTGGGGACATAAGATGCGTACTCCCTCTGAAAGTATTAGAATAATGAGGGAGAAATCTACTGATTACTTTTCTAAACCATATTCAGTATTCTTTTTTTTTTTTTGAAATAGAGTCTTGCTCTGTCACCAAGCTGGAGTACAGTGGCGTGATCTTGGTTTACTGCAACCTCCGCCTCCCGATTGAAGAGATTCTCCTACCTCAGCCTCCCAGGCAGCTGGGACTACAGGTGCATGCCATGACACCTGACTAATTTTGTGTTTTTAGTAGAGATGGGGTTTCACCATGTTGGCCAGGCTGGTCTTGAACTCCTGACCTCAGATGATCCTCTTGCCTTGGCCTCCCAAAGTGCTCAGATTACATGCATGAGCCACTGCACATGGCCTCACATTCAGTATTCTTAAATCATTTGGTAGATTTTTAAAAATACTATAACTTTTTAGAATTTCATGTGAAAATTTATAAATTAATGTGTTTTAGCTTTTGCTATTGCAAATTTTTTTCTTTTTCTTTTTTTTTTTGAGGCAGAGTCTTGCTGTGTTGCCCAACGAGCTTGGCTCACTGCAACTTCCGCCTTTCTGGCTCAAGTGATTCTCGTCCCTCAGCCTCCTGAGTAGCTGGGACTACGGGCATGCACCACCACTTCCAGCTAATTTTTATATTTTTAGTAGCGCCTAGGGTTTACCATGTTGGCCAGGCTGGTCTCAAACTCCTGGCCTCCAGTGATCCACTTGTCTCAGCCTCCTTATGTGCTGGGATTACAGTGTGAGCCACCACATCTGGCCAAGATTTATTTACTGTTTTAGGAAGAAGGCAAAGTCATTCTCTAGTTTTTAAATGAATAATTTACTTGACATTTATAGCAACTCTACAACTTTGATACTTATAAATTGTAACTGTGTCTTCAAATGGTTTATTTGAAGTTTATAGCAACTCTACAACTTTGATACTTATAAATGGTAACTGTCTTGGGTCTTTGATGCTTTAAAACTGAAGTAGTTAGGGAAAAGATTTTGGTAATGGCTTCATATGTAGAACAAGTGTTTAACCATTGGAAGTTAGGGATTTTTGAAATAAAAGGTAATAAAAATAAAAGATACTAAATTGATTATAAAGCGGTGAAGAATTGGGAGATATTCCTAACGTAATTCTGTTGGAATTAAGAACATGTATATTCTAGTAGTCATAAGTCTCATAATTTGAGGTAAAAGTCTGAATGTAGCTACTTAAGTTTGAAATTGTAGGACCTCATTAAACTGAAAGCAGATCAATTGAGAAAGATTATTTTCTCTTTTTTTGTCATCAACTCACAAATATGCTTGTGATCTAGAACTTTTAATTAAGGGAAGTCACTTTGTACCACTTCTCTCTTCTCCTAGTCTAAGACTTTCTTTAATAAAGTGAAACCCATAAATGTTTTTGTTTTAAGTGGAAGTAGATAAAGGTGTCTCTGATATAATGGAATGTGAAGTTTTCCTATTTAATATTTAAGATTAATATTAATGACTTAAGAAGTTATTTCTGTTCTGAAATATTATTTTCTAAAGCTTATTCCACTTTTTAATTTTTCCCCTAAGCTTACCTTTTTTTTTTTTGAGACTGAGTCTCGCTTTGTCCCAGGCTGGAGTACAGTGGCACAATCTTGGCTCACTGTAACCTCTGCCTCCCAGGTTCAAGTGATTCTCCCACCTCAGCCTCCCAAGTAGCTGGGATTACAGGGCTGCACTATCACTCCTGGTTAATTTCTGTATTTGTAGTGGAAATGAGGTTTCACCATGGTGGCGAGACTGGTCTCGAACTCCTGACCTCAGGTGATCTGCCTGACTCAGGCTCCCAAAGTACTGGGATTACAGGTGTGAGCCATCATAAAGCTTATTTAAAAGTTTATTAAAAAAAAAAATAGTTGCTTTGAAAGACTTGACTATCATTTAGGAAAAAACATAAAGTCAACATTAGCCTTTGTAGTGGCACAGAATTTCTAGTGCAGTTAAAGTCCACTGTCGTTAAGCTTTTTAGTTAATGCTTATTCTACCCATTTATTGTATAAGTTGCACATATAAACCATGTGTGACTCTTAATACATGTCTCTGCTTTTATTCAAAAGCCCATATTGTGTCTATTATTTTTTCTATGGTCATAGTGTGTATGCATTTTTGGTGTCAAATTGAGAAAGGTTTATCTTTTATTTTTACTTAAAAATTGAACATGAATGGCTCATATTTATAAAGTGTTTATGAAGGGTATATAGGCTCTAGAAGGATAGTTAATTATATTTGGACTAAGCAATTTAAAATCTTGTAATGAAAGTTAAAATGCTGAAGTGGTATCATTATTTGTAGCAGGATTTATTGGATACTTGTGACCAATATGAAATGGATAGAGTTCAAAAAAGTTTTTTCTGACCTACACCCAGATTTATCTCAAAATGACTGTGTTAATGTTTGGTAAATTAACTTGGATTGATTAATAGATTTGCTGGCAAAATTGAAACTATATAGTTAGTGAAGATAGTTATAATTTTATATGACAGAAGTGCCATTTACAATTCAAGTCTTTAAATTTTTAAATTTCTCCCCCAAGTAAAGGATCCTATACTGAATAATAATCATGGGAATCATTTGGTTGAAATGAGACCTAAGGTGGCTGATAGTGCGCTGCTTGCTAGGCTCTGTGCCAACAGCTTCCTTTTTATTCATCTCTTAGTTTTATAGTGGAGTCTTTGATTAGAATGCTTATGGACATGAAGAGTTCTGACTTTAATTATTAACTGGCTAATTTTTTTGGCAAGTGAATGACTGGGGGAATTAGGACAAAGTAACAAGTGAGCCAGCTTAAAAATTGGCGTAGTAAGTATAGAGTGTGTTTAATATTTTCCAGGTTATACAAACAAGTGTCCTTTTCATTAATACAGAAACCAATTCAGTATGTTCATGATGTCATTACCTTTTTATAAGGTGGAAAAATACTTTTCAGGTAATTTAATAGAATATATGGCACTTAGACCTTTTATTCCTTGTGGAGTAACTTTGAAACCTGATAATGTCTAGATATATATCGAAGTGATTGTAGCATAATATTCTGGGGTGAGATAGTGTTGATGAATCTAGTGTTTAAACTGTAACCTTTCTTGCTGGGCTCTAAATAGATGTAGTGCCACTATTTTACTTATTGTTTCCTTCATTTATCTTTTAGAAGAAGAAGATGGAGTGTGGGAGAATGGACTTTCCTATGAATGCCGTACTCTGCTTTTCAAAGCAGTTCACAATCTATTGGAACGGTGTTTAATGAACAGGAATTTTGTACGTATTGGCAAGTGGTTTGTAAAGCCTTATGAAAAAGATGAAAAACCTATAAATAAAAGGTAAGTTATCTTAAATTCTGCCATATATTTCTTCAGATTTGTTTTTGTGTCTTTACAGAGAATGTGGGATAAAACAAGCTAAAATCACACAGACATATTCAGGAGGTTATCTTTGACAAAGTACTAGATAATATGCAGGTTTTTTTTTTTTAATCACTTTACCCTTTCCCTTTCACTTTAAGAATTTTCTTACAGTAGGAATAGGCTGTATTTTAATACAGTGGCCTAAATTTGATTTGGGATAATAGACAAAATTTGGGATGAAAGCAGAGACTTAGGCATGGAAGTATCTCTTTTTTTTTTTTTAAGTACTCGTGGAAATAAATGCACAGCACTCTGATGTTAAAGTTAAGTAATATTAACACCTGTTAAAGATAGTGATCTGTGATTAGGTTTTGGATAAAGTTAACCCTTCTCATTCCTAATCTCTCAATTCCCTTTAATTGAAGTAATTTACATTTGTGTTTTCCATATAAGACCATTTACTCTTGGAGAGTTTATAATTTTCTTGAGCAATGAATTAAGCAAATTTATGACACTAATTATTAGAGTAGTTGCAGATAGAGGCACAAAAAACTTTTGATAGATACCTCCTTTTCCCAGGCAATTAAAAGCTTCAGGTTACTATACCTCTCTGTGATTTAGATAGTCTGTCCAAAGATTAAGTTCCCAGCAGTCATTGAGTTAGTGAGGCTTCGAGAGATAGGAACCAGTGGGAAGTAGGATGGGATGTAGGGAAGAGACAATTAAAAGGAACTTACTAACTTTCCTGAAAAATGTGAGAGGATGTGAGAGGATATAATGTGAACATTTGGTTGAGATTGTAATCATTTTGAGGTACCATCTTTCATGTTACATAGGTGCATCTTTTTTCATGTGCACCTGGAGTTTTTAGTTTTAGTAGACTAGATGAGTAGATAAGCCTGGATAAATAAAGTTGCTTTCATTTTTTTCTCTTTGAAAATTTATATAAACCTTTATTTTAACAAGATATTTGTACAAGTTTGGAATGCATTCAGCTGCAGATGACAGAAAAACATTAACTACTTGGCTTATGTAGGGATTGATTTTTCTCAATAGCAAGGAGTATGGAGGTAGATAGTTTATTGCTGGTATATCTGTTCAATAATGTCATCAAGGGTTCAGGGTTCCCCTGAGTTTTCTGCTGTGCCATCTTTACATCCTCATGGTCCTCCTGGATGTTGCACCTCGAGATCTCACAGTGGATTCCAGGCAGGAAGAGAAAGGAAGGGAGGAAATAAGAAGTTGTGGTACCAGAGTCATAAAGTAAATTATTTTCTGGAAACTTTAGCTGACATATTTTTGGCCATAGTAAGAGAAACAAATGTCTTTTATTTGGAAACAGCTGCTCTGAACAAAATGAAGTTTATGTTAGTAAGAAGAAAAGGGAAGTAGATATTAGATAGATATCAAAGACTGAAGAAGTAGAAATGGGTATTGGGTAGGCAGTTAGCAATATCTGCCATATACATTCATTGATTCATTCAAGACAGAGTCTCACTCTCTGTTGCCCAGTTTGGAGTGCAGTGGTGCAGTTGCAGCTTACTGCAACCTCCACCTCTCAGGTTCAAGCAATTCTCCTGACTCAGCCTCCCGAGTAGCTAGGATTACAGGTGGGTGCCCACCACACCTGGCTAATTTTGTGTAATTTTAGTAGAGGCAGGGTTTCACTATGTTGCCCAGGCTGGTCTTGAACTTCTGAGCTCAGGCAGTTTGCCTGCCTCAGCCTCCTAGATTGCTGGGATTAGAGACATGAGAAACCTCTCCCGGTCAGCTGTATACATTGATATGGTTTTAAGAAGTCAAACAGGTTACCAAGATTTAAAATGAAAAACTGGGATCCTGAGTCCCAGTTAATAGATTTGTTCCTCAGAAGCAATCCCTTTTAATTTCTGTTTCTTTTACATTAACTGTTTAAAACTTTTGAAGGAAATAACATGCTTATTCTTGAATTATCAGTTAGGATTAATTTAGTGGATTTTTTTTTTTTTCTTTTTTTTTGGCCACAGCAGCCTATCATTGGAATTCTACTGACTTTCTGTTGAGAGGATAGCTGTCTTACTTCCCCTCACTTAACACTTGGACATTGGCACTCTTGCACACACTCTTCTTTTCCCTCTTCCTTCTTTCCCTTTCCTTCTTTCTTTCTTTTTTTTTTTTGACAGAATCTTACTCTGTTGCCCAGGTTGGAGTGCAATGGTGTGATGTCAGCTCATTGCAACCTCTGCCCCCCGAGTTCAAGTGATTCTCCTGCCTCAGCCTTCCCAGTAGCTGAGATTACAGGTGCCTGCCATCACGCCCAGCTGATTTTCGTGTTTTTAGTAGAGACAGGGTTTCACCATGTTTGCCAGGCTGGTCTCGAACTCCTGAGCTCAAGTGATCCACTCGCCTCAGCCTCCCAAAGTGCTGGGATTACAGGTGTGAGCCACCGTGCCCAGCTCCCTCTCTCTTTCCTTATCTTGCCAATATAGTTCTAAGTTTTGGTAAAAACAGTATTTATTTTTATACTCTTATAATTATATAAATATCATTTGTAACTGAGCGATATTTTATTGAAACACATTTTATATTGAAACACATTTCATTTCTTGAACATCTTTTTGTTTTCCCAGGTGTTAATGATTATCTTTGTTTTCACTTAATTATCTGTATTAGGAGTTGGTGAACTCCTGCCTATACTCTACCACCTGTTTTTATAAATAAAGTTTTTTTGTAACGCAGCCATGCTCATTCATTGATGGATTGTTTTATGGCTGCTTTCACATTAGAGAAGAGTTAAATAGTTACAATAGAGACAGTTGGCCTGCAAAGCCAAAAATACTTAGCTGAAATTTTTACTATCTGATTTTTTTTGTAGTTTGCTGACTCCTAATCTATGTACCAATTGGTAATTCATCCCTAGACTATCTACTAGAAGTATAAATCACTCCTCCCTACCTTCAGGGACTTTGTATAATCTTGTTAAGTTTCCTTTTTTCCCCCTCTTGTTAATATCCCTGTTGTTACTCTTCACTCTTCTTTTCCTATTTGGATTAGTAGTTCTGTAGTCCTGTTTCACAGCAGTCATCTTGGGAATTCCCTTTGCTTTTCCCTTCGTATTAGATCCTCTTTTCCTAAATCTCATTTCTATTTTTTGGTCTTATTTACTGTTATGGTGGTGCCCAATCTGAGAGAAGTTTCCTGAGAATGCAAGGATAGTAATACTTTTGAGATCCTGAATGTTGGAATTCTGAGTCAAACTACAGAATCACAGGCCCTTAAGTTTCTTTCTTTTTTACCCTTATAATTGATAGTTTTGTCTGGGTATAGAATCTTTGATTAATAACCCTCTTAGACTTCTGGGCACTAAAATGCTAACTGGAAGTTCTGTGTATGTGAGTAGCTTATGATCTTGCAGGCTTTACTTGAGTGAATGGTCTGGGGACTTGACCATTTTTATATATTGGGTGCCTGTCACCCAGATGTCACTATTTGTATGCCCGTGTCACCTACTTCAGTTGGTTTTCCCAGAGGAGACTTTCTATGCTCTGACTAGTGGGTATAAGCATGGCTGCCAGTGTTTAGTGAACCTGTTGGGCAAAGGAGGTTTGGGGGTGGGGCTCACTTACATAGTAGTAGTAAGATTTTCACTTAATCTTTTAAATAAATCACCTCAGGTGTATCTGAATATCTCTAGTTTTGAGTCCCTCTGTTTCAGTCATATCAGAGTGGACCTCTAAGTTTTTCACTGAGCTGGAGGAAAGTGGAGAGTCTGTAATATATTTGAATTTTCTTTTTTCTTTTTTTTTTTTTTTGAGTCTCACTCTGTCACCAGGCTGGAGTATAGTGGTGCGATCTTGGCTCACTGTATCCTCCGCCTCCTGGGTTCAAGCAATTCTAATACCTCAGCCTCCCAGGTAACTGGGACCACAGACAAATGTTACCATGCCTGGCTAATTTTTGTATTTTTAGGGAGACGGGGTTTCGCCATGTTGGCTAGGGAAGGTGGAGGTAAATGAATGTGTTCAATAAGCCATGCAAGATACCAGAAGTATTTTTCTTTTTTTTTGAAGCAAAGTCTTGCTGTCACCCAGGCTGGAGTGCAGTGGTGTGATCTCGGCTCACTATAACCTCTGCCTCCTGAGTTCAAGCAATTCTCCTGCCTCAGCCTCCAGAGTAGCTGTAGTGGGATTACAGGCACCCGCCACCATACCCGGCTAGTTTTTATATTTTCAGTAGAGATCATATTGGCCAGGCTGGTCTCGAACTCCTGACCTCCTGATCTGCCCGCCTCAGCCTCCCAAAGTGCTGGGATTACAGGCATGAGCCACCATGCCCTCTTCCCTTTTAAAAAAAAAAATTAGGATGGGGTCTTGCTCTGTACCCAGGCTGGATTGCAGTAGCACAATCATAATGCATTGCAGTCTCAAACTTCTGGGCTTTATTAGTTCTCCCACCACAGCCTCCAGAGTAGCTGGGACTATAGGTGCACACCACCCACACCTGTCCAAGAACTTTCTTAAGTTTCTATTTGGTTAAGATTTTTGTAATGTTGAATCCGTTACAGCCATTTAGCTGAGTAGGCAGTAAAGTTTGTTATTTAGCAAAAGTTTTAAATGCTTCTAGGAGGGTATACAGAATAGAAAGATACTAGTAAAGAATTCTTTTTTTAGTTAGCTAGTTTAGTATCTTACAGTATGTGTTGACATAGGAGGTTTTGTTAAGTGGCCGGTGAGATTGTATAGGAGGGAAATATATTAATAAGGAGCATGTTTGATTTTAATATATACTTTAATTTTACCCCATTCCCTCAACTATATATAATTGATTTCTATGGAAAAAACATGTTGTTAAATATTTTTTTATATATTTACTCTATGTAAAGTAGTTATCTTTAACTCCAATTTTAAAAGGCAATATAGACTATTAACATGTTATACATGTGCTTGTATGTCTGTATTACCTTTATGTGTATGCATATAGACATAAATATAGGATATAATAAATCCTTGCTGGATATAACATAAAGGAAATAGGATTAAATGTTTGGTTTAATGTGTTCTAAACCTTTTATATCAGGTTGATGAGAGCTCTGGAATTAATAGTAAAGAACCTTCTCCACGGACAGTGATAAATTTTTGGTCTTGTGGGATAAAGCAGTAAAAGTTCACAGGAAGGAAAGAATGGCTATTGTAAATGGCTATTTTGTTATTGGGCCATGTAGATCTAGAACATTTTCATCATTGCAAAAAGTTAACTGTTTTGGGTAGTGTTGCACAAAATCTTTATATTTACACAAGAATCTTTATAATTAAAACAGTACTTTTGGTGTTTCAATAAAGAAATTCATCAGGTTTTTTTTTTTTTTTCCCCTGAGATAGAGTTTCACTCTTGTTGCCCAGATTGGAGTGCAATGGCATGATCCTGGCTCACCACAACCTCCGCCTCCTGGGTTCAAGTGATTCTCCTGCTTCAGCCCCCCAAGTAGCTGTACCACCACACCTGGCCAATTTTGTATTTTTAATAGAGACGGGGTTTCTCAGTGTTGGTCGGGCTGTCTCAAACTCCTGACCTCAGGTGATCCGCCCAAAATTCTGAGATTACAGGTGTGAGCCACTGTGCCTGGCCCAAGTTTTTTTTAAGGAAGTAAATGAAAGAATACGCCTTAAACCTCACCCCAAATCTGTGTTTATTTTCTGCCATATGTATGGCTTTTACTTTATCTCATGATCTCCAAAACTGATTAAAAATAAGCACTATGAGATGTAAATCTCCATTGGAAATATGTTATTAACCATTTGTAGCATTAGGATGTACTTTGGTTGGGTTTCTCACTATTATTGAAAAGCCTAATTTCTAGAGAAGCTAGGAGCTATTGCTGTTAGGTTTTATGGACTCATTTCCTCTCTTCCTGTCATCTAATGTAGTACTGTCTAGTAGAAGTATAATGTGAGCCACATACGTAATTTAAAATTTTTTACTAGGCACATTTAAAAAAGTTAAAAAAAAAAAACCTAAACTTATAGGCAAAATTAATTGTAATATATTTTAATTCAGTATGTCCAAAATAATATCATTTCAGCATATAATTAAATACACAGAAGGTATTAACGAAATAATTTACTTTTTTGTACTGTCTTTGAAATTAGATGTGTGTACTATGCTTAAAGTATATCTCAATTTTCATTGGCCACATTTTAAGTCACTAATAGGTATATGTGTGTATTGGCTGTTGTATTTACAACACAGTTCTAGGGCTTTAAGCCCAGTTGAACTTGGCAGTGTTTATTGGTGAAAGATACCTTCTCTGGTGGTCAGTGAACCCTCCTGGAATTGTATGCTAAATTGTGAGTATGCTCTAGAATCTCAAAGGCAAGAGGAATCCCATACCTTGTATCAGTCAGAGTACCCACCCACTATCTGCTAAATTAGGTATAGTTACTTCAGCAGACTTGACATGTCTTTTTATTTTTTTTTCCTGTAGCCTCTCTGCTGTTTCGTTCTCAATACGTATCATTTCTAAAATCTTAAGTGATGATGTCATTAGAATTTGCATTGTCAGTTTTCTACATTTTCATGCTTTCTAGAACATTTATGAGAAAAATTAAGCACTAAAAAAGACTTTTCTATCTCCTGTTTTTCTTCCTTGTTGAGATTTTCTTACCATAATTTTTTTTTTTCTTTTGGAGACAAGGTCTTTCTTTGTCTCCTAGGCCAGAGTTCAGTGGTGTAATCTTGACACTGCAACCTCTGCCTCCCAGGCTGAAGCAATTCTCCTGCCTCAGCCTCCCAAATAGTTGAGACTACAGGCGTGCGCCACTACACCTGATTAAATTTTGTAATTTGGGTAGAGATGAGCTTTCTCTGTTAACCATGTTGGCCAAACTGATCTGTAACTCCTGGCCTCAAGTACTGGGATTGCAGGTGTGAGCCACCATGCCTGGCCTTTCTTACTATAATTTTTTAACTATGATTCTTACTGTAGACTCTTACAAATCTGTCTAAGCTCATAAAGCTATCAAGTGTTGGAGCTGCATTTTAGGCATGAAAAGTATGGGATAGATTATGGACCCTGTAGACCCATATATCTCCTACACATATATTTTTTTTAAGTTATAGGAAATAGTTAAAACATAATACTTAAAAACGACAATAAAAAGCAGCATTTGCAGAACAGTTGAAGTGGTAAACCAGAATAATGTTGCTTTCTAGGTATTATTTACTGTATAATCTAAGTAATGTGTTCACTGAGTAAACAGAAATACATACAGAATTCACAGGTAAGATGTTAACTTCTGGATTGTAATATAGATCTTTTGTTCATGGAGCTGTTAGTAATACCTGATGCTGGTATTATACTTATAAATTTAAGAATTTAAAACAGTTACTCTGAAGGCTGTAGAAATACAGATTAATGATTTCCAAACTTGTCTGGATGTGGGAATCGCCTGGAGAGCTTACAAAAAATTATTGATGCTTTTGTCTTAACCTGGGGCTGTAGTCTGGGCTTTGGAATTTTTAGAATATCCTAATGTAAGACAAGTTTAGAAACTTGAATTCACGGAATAAAAATAATCTCAGAATTAAGATGGCTGGGGGAGGCTGGGCGCAGTGACTCATGCTTATAATCCCAGCACTTTTGGAGGCCAAGGCAGGAGAATCGCTTAAGCTCAGGAGTTCGAAACCAGCCTGGACAACATAGTCAGACATCATCTCTACAGAAAATAAATTTTAAAAATTAGCTGGGCATAGTGGCTAACTCCTATAGTCTCAGCTTCTTCGTTGGCTGAGGCAGAAGATCGCTTGAGCTTAGGAGGTAGAAGCTGCTGTGAACTGTGATCACACTACTGCACTCCAACCTGAGTGACAGAACAAGGCCCTGTCTCAAAGGGGAAAAAAAAGATGACTGCAGTTTCTTTTTATGGTGGTAAAATGTACATAACATAAAACTTAATAATTTTTTAGTGTATAGTTAACCATCATCACTATCTATCTGCAGAACTTTTTCATCATCCCAAACTGAAAATCTACTCATAAAAGAGTGGTAGCTCTTCAGTTCTTCTTTCCTTCAGCTCCTTGTAACCACCATTCTACTTTGTTTGTCTAGAAACTTGACTGTTCTAGGTACCTCATATAAATGAAATTGTAGTATTTGTCCTTTTTTTTGTCTGGGTTATTTCACTTAGTATAAAATCTTCAAGGTTCATTCATGTAGCATGTGACAGAATTTTCCTTAAATAAGTCTGAATAATATTCCATTGTATGTATATACCACATTTTGTTTATGTATTAATCTGTAAATGGACATTTGGGTTGTTTTCACCTTTTGGCTATTGTGGATAATGCTGCTATAAACATTGGTCTACGAATCTCTCATCTAGTCCCTGCTTTAAGTTCCTTTGGGTGCATACCCAGAATTGGAATTGCTGGATCATGTGGTAATTCTAAGTATACTTTTTGGAGCAATTTCCATACTGCTTTCCAGAGTGGCTACACTATGTTACTTTCCAACGGCAATGCAGAGGAGTGCCAGTTTCTCTGCATCCTCACCAACCCTTGTTATTTCCTGTTTGTTTGTTTTAAGCTATTTTTATGGGTGTGAGGTAGTATCTTGTGTTTTTGGTTTACATTTCCCTAATGATTAGTGATGTGTTGAACATGTTATCATGTGTTTATTGGCTGTTTGTATATCATTTTTGGAGAAATGCCTGTTGAATTTTTTTGCCCATTTTTTAAATTGGTTGATAGGGTATTTAGGTTTTGAAGTCAGCATTGCCTTTACCAGTTTTATGATTTTTAACACAAGTCATTTAACCTCTTTGTGCCTCAGATTCTCTACCAGCAAATGGGATATCATTTTTCTGTAGCTTCTTTTTTTTTTTTTTTGAGACTGGGTTTCGCTCTTGTTACCCAGGCTGGAGTGCAATGGCGTGATCTCGGCTCACCACAACCTCCACCTCCTGGGTTCAGGCAATTCTCTTGCCTCAGCCTCCTGAGTAGCTGGGATTATAGGCACATGCCACCATGCCCAGCTAATTTTTTGTATTTTTAATAGAGAGGGGGTTTTACCACGTTGACCCGGATGGTCTCGATCTGTTGACCTCATGATCCACCCGCCTCAGCCTCCCAAAGTGCTGGGATTACAGGCATGAGCCACCGTACCCGGCCTTGTAGCTTCTTAAATGCTAAAAATAGGTTTGATGTAACACTGCCTAAGCTAGCATACATATCGAATTGTTGCTATTACAGCAGTTAGCTTTAATCTGTAAGCATGTCTTCGTTTTCTGTTTTAGAAATAATCTTTTAATTAATTTCAGTACTTAATCTGAGGAACATTTTTTCCCACAGTGGAAGATTTTTCAAGTTTTATTTATAAAATTCTGTCTCATTCATTTTTATTTTAGATATTACAGTGTAAATGTGTGGAGAGCAACAGTATTCTCTGCAGTCTTGTATAGTAGCTAATAATACTTTGGATTGTTATGTAGTTACATGTTTTTGTTTTAACTCTACTTTTCTGAATGTTAAATACCAAAAGTGTTTGATGGGATGATATTTAAATAACATTTCATCTTGGGAAAAAAGCAAGTCTGAATTTACTATGTTGGTATTTTCTAATTGTTTTGTAATATTCTCTGACCAGAATATTACCTTTTATATAAGGATTTCAGAGAGTTGGGTGTGGTGGTGTACACCTGTAGTCGCAGCTACTCAAGAGTCTGAGGCAGGAGGGGCACTTAAAGCCAGGAGTTTGAGGCTGTAGTGCTCCACGACTGTGCCTGTGAGTAGCGACTGCACTCCAGCCTGGGCAACATAGGAAGACTGCCATGTCTTAAAAAAAATCTTGGACTGGCGCAGTGGCTCAGACCTGTAATCCCAGCACTTTGGGAGGCCGAGGTGGGCGGATCACCTGAGGTCAGGGGTTGGATACCAGCCTGGCCAACATATGGTGACACACCCAACTCTTCCTCAATAAATGTTTTCCTTGGCATTGTATTTTTAGTTAATAATTCTTAAAATTCTTTTTAAACGTTTGTCTCCCTACCAAGATAATGCATAAGTCTTAAAAGGTTGCCTGAAAAACCTGTAAAAAGCTTGTAATATTGAAAAATACACAGTAATTCTAGCTGGTTGACTGTCAGGTTTTCATTTAAGTTTTAGCATTTAGTCTTGCTTTTAGATTCTCATGTCCTTTATTATAGTGAAGAGAGAAAAATGCTTTGAAAATTGGCTTCTGCATGTGTTGCATGTCAGTACATACAATGAGCATAATGGACGTATTCGTCTCAGAATTATTAAATATTAGTGGTCTGCTAAGATAAAAATATTTAGAAATTACCTTTATTTATATACTTTGTAACTCATCCTTAGTTATATAGAAAACTTGTTTCAGGAAGGAGGACATTCAAATATGGCTGTATGTGCACTCCCACACAGAAGAAAATTCAAAGCATATGGTTGTTTACATTTAATACCTTCTTTGAGAAAAATAAATGTATAGAGGCTTAAAACTATGAGGAAAAAACCCAAATGTTAATGTTTCACCTGGTATCAAAAATGATATTTGATGTTTATAACAAAGGATATTAGAGTCACACTTTGATTTGATCTTTTCCCTGAGGCTATGTAATGGCACCATTTATTTGTTTCATTTTCCAACCTGCTGGTCCTGAGTTGTTTGTATTTTCTCTATCTAAATTATGCTTGCAAGCCAGTAAGCTTTGTTCTTTATTTATCTCTTTCTTTTAGTACTTTATCAAGTATAGCTCTTAAAAAGCAATTTACATTTTTACTTAATCTGTTCTTTAAGTTCATTAGGCACATTTTCTGCCTTGCAGATGATTTCTGGCAATAATTCTAGGAAGTATTTCTCCATTATATAGCATGGGGCATCATTTCCCAGTCTCTCATAGTAATTTTCTCATTTCTCTAGTGTCTAAATTACTTTCCACCTATCATCTAGTCCCAAAGCAGAAGCCACATGTTTCAGGTTTTTGTTTTGGCAGCACCTCACTTTTGGTACTAATTTCTGTATCAGTTATTTTTCTATAACTAAACCATCCCCAAAACTTAGTGGCTTAAAAATAGCAGTTATGTATTCTCATTCATTTAACTGGAGGTCAACTTGAGGTGGTGGAGGTGGGATGAGGTTACAGCTAATTGATGCCATACTTTATGCTTTAAACTACAGATTAGGTAGAGGTCGATTCCATGTGTAAATTCTACTTAGGCCAGTGGGCCAGTCTGGTCATATTCTTTTATTTATTTAAATAATTTTTTTTTTAAGAGATAGAGTCTTGCTCTGTTGTCTAGGCCAGAGTGTAGTGGTACAGTTATAGCTCCCGGGCTCAAGCAGTCCTCCTGCCTCAGCCTCCAGAGTAGCTGGGACTATAGATGTGTGCCACCATGGCTTGTTGTTTTTTAATTTTTCTGTAGAGACAGTCTCTTGTTATGTTGCCAGGCTGGCCTTGAAATCTGGGCCTCAAGTAACCCAGTCAACTCTGCCTCTCCAGTGCTGGGATTGCAGGTGTGAGCTACCATACCTGGTTTTCAGTTTTTTACTTTAAATGAGCAATAGCAGTGGTCCTCTCCTGAGTGGATAGTCTCAAAGTTTTTATTAACAGTCTCTTTACTCATCTTGATGTGGTGGTTATTTAAGATTTATACCATTTTTACTAAAGCAGGTGTCATTGGTCTTCATGATTCTTCAATAATTATTCCAATAAAATGAAATTTTTTGTTTTTTGAGACGGAGTTTCACTGTTGTTACCCAGACTGGAGTGCAATGGCACGATCTTGGCTCACTGCAACCTCCACCTCCTGGGTTCAGGCAATTCTCCTGCCTCAGCCACCCGAGTAGCTAGGACTACAGGCGGGCACCACCAGGCCCAGCTAATTTTTGTATTTTTAGTAGAGATGGGGTTTCACCATGTTGACCAAGATGGTCTCGATCTGTTGACCTCATGATCCACCTGCCTTGGCCTCCCAAAGTGCTGGGATTACAGGCTTGAGCCACTGCGCCCGGCTGAAATTTTTTTTTTTTTTTTTTTTTTTTTTTTTCCAGACAAGACAGAATCTCACTCTGTCATCAGGCTGGAGTGTAGTGGCTCAATCTTGGCTCACTGCAGCCTCTGCCTTCTGGATTCAACTACAGGCGTGTGCAACCACACCCATCTAATTTTTGTGTTTTTTAAGTAGAGACAGGGTTTCACCACATTGGATAGGCTGGTCTTGAATTCCTGACCTCATCATGATTCGCCTGCCTCGGCCTCCCAAAGTGCTGGGATTACAGGAGTGAGCCACCTCGCCTGGCCACGATTAACATTTTAATCAGAGTAAAAACAAGCTTAACTTATTTTTTTTCTTTTCTTTTTTTTTTTTTTAATAAGACGAGGTTTCACTATATTGGTCAGGCTGGTCTCGAACTCCTGACCTCAGGTGATCTGCCTGCCTCAGCCTTCCAGATTGCTGGGCTTATAGGCGTGAGCCACTGTACCGGCTATTTTTTTTTCTTTTCTATTAAAAATTGTTGGTTAAATGCAATGTGGTATCTTGGATTGGATTCTGGAACAGAAAATGAACATAAGTAGAAAAATAAAGACTGGAGTTTGGCTAATAGTAATATATCAGTGTTAATAATCTAAGATGTTCATTAATATTAGGGGAAATTGGGAGAAAGCTATATGGGAACACCCTATGCTGGCCTTGCAACTTTTCTGTAAATTTAAAATTATTCCTAAATAAAACTTTATTAAATAAAAATACAGATTATTGGCATGAGGAAATGTATAGTAATGACTAATACATAGAATTTATAATTTTTGAAAATTAAAAAACTGTAATATAATTCAAGCAGAACAGAATGGTATTATAAATTTAAAAATCTTAAAGATTCCTGCTCAAATATCCAAGTCCCATTCCCAGAAGCAACCAGGTTGTTTTTTTTTGTTTGTTTTTAAAACTTTTTTTTTTTTTTTTTACTTCTGGTGGCTGCTGTGATAATTCCAGAGATTTTTATACTGCCTCTGAGCCTTGCTCTATTAACTTTCAACAATGTCACTGCTTTTTTTTTTTTTTTTTTTTTTTGAGATGGAGTCTTGCTCTGTTGTCCAGGATGGGAGTGCAGTGGCATGATCTCAGTTCACTGCAACCTCCACCTCCTAGGTTCAAGCGATTCTCCTGCCTCAGCCTTCTGAGTAGCAGGGACTACAGGCACCCGCAACCACACCCAGCTACTTTTTTTGTATTTAGTAGAGACGGAGTTTTACCATGTTGACCAGGCTGGTTTAGAACTCCTGACCTCAAGCGAGCCACCCACCTCTGCCTCCCAAAGTGCTGGGATTACAGGCATGAGCCACCACTCTTGGTCAGCGTCACTGCTTTCTTACCAAGAACAATAAGGTTTTTATATTATTTTTAGTTTTTCTGTTAGTTACGTTATTTGTTTGTTTATTTTGAAGCAGAGTCTTACCCTGTTGCCCAGGCCAGAGTACAGTGGTGTGAACTTGGCTCACTGCAGCTTCTACCTCCCAGGTTCAAGCAATTCTCATGCCTTACCCTCCCAAGTAGCCAGGATTACAGGTACATGACACCACACCTGGCTAATTTTTTGTATTTTTAGGGATCTGGAGGTTTCACCACGTTGGCCAGGCTGGTCTCCAACTCTCGGCCTCAAGTCATCCACCCGCCTTGGCCTCCCAAAGTTCTGGGATTATAGACATGAGCCACTGTGCCCAGCCTTAAAAATTTTCTTTTGTACTAAAAATATTTTTTAGACTAGTCATGTGCAGTAGTGGAAAGAGGGAAAAGAGTAGAACAAAGAGTTTGATCTGCAACTATAACTGAACAGTCAATTGAGACAACTCACTACCTTCAGACTAGCCTCTCTCAGTTACATTTGTAACTTAAATAACATGTTTAAATTTCTACTTCTTGTTCTATCAACTTTAGATGTTTGTATTGACTCCTTCATGTATATAAGATGAAGAAATTTTAGCTCTGTATTGCTTTTCACCTCTTTTCTACCATCTGTACTTCTGTTAACTCTAGCATTACTTTTATTATTATTATAACTTAATTTTAATTCACTGTGTTCTGCTTATCCAGAAGAAATTCAAGAGGGCTTATCCATATATGTATAACAGGTTTTGAGTTGATTGATTGACATAGTTTAAGAAACTGGTTCTTTAAGATGAATTTCTAAGGTAAATGTATGGAGAAAGAATGAGAATAGTTTATTCTTAGTCTTATCCTGTTCTGGGCAAGTTGACCCTTCTAAATTGTATCTTAAAGAGGATACCTCTCATGTCCTTGGGAACTTCTATTTTTCAACCTGTATACTCAAGCCATACCTGAATTTCATTAAGGTGTAATATTTTGCATATGTTCTTGATTCTAGGATGCCTTCAACTGTGAGACTCTTTATTGTTTTAAAATAATGCTGTTGGTTGGGAGGGGATTGCATGAAATGATTGATTAGCCCAATTGAGAATTAATAAAATGAGAAAACATATTTGTGTTTAGTTTCTTAGAGAGAAGGGGAAATAGGCAAAGATAAAAATCAAGTCACCATTCTGTTGTCTGCCTTGATTCTCTTTAATCAAAGAAAACTTTTTTTTTCATAAAAAGCAAGAGAGAGCTGGGTATGGTGGCACATGCCTGTAGTCCGAGCTACTCTGGAGGCTGAGACAAGAGGATCCCTTGAGCCCAGGAGTTATAGGCTAGCCTGGGCAATGTAGTGAGACCCTGTCTCTTTCTTTAAAAGAGAAAAAGAAAAAAATGACCCTACTATTTTGGTAGTCTGTCCCTTTTCAATAAACCTACTCTTCTACTTTAACTTATTTTTGTGGCTATATAATAATTCTATGTGTGAATGTACCTAACTCGTTTAACTGGTTCCTCTATTTGCAGCCTTTCCTATTATAAACAGCATTGTGAAGAACATTTCTTATAGCTAAGTCTTTGCTCATATCCATGATTTTTTTTCTTTCTGATGAAGTAGAATTTCTGAGTAAAATAGAGTATGCATTTTTGCATACTTCTTAATAAACAAAAGCAAGTTAACTTAATTTTTGGCCACTAGTCATCACTAAAATATAACTTTTTCTTCTTTATTAGTGAACACTTGTCCTGCTCTTTCACCTTTTTCTTGCATGGAGACAGCAATGTTTGTACCAGTGTGGAAATTAACCAACATCAACCTGTATACCTTCTCAGTGAAGAGCATATCACCCTTGCTCAACAGTCTAATAGCCCATTTCAAGGTAGATTATTTTATTATAGTAGGTATTTGATCTTTTATTGTTTCAAGAAGATCCTTATTGAACTTCATAATTTTACATTTTGGGATTAATGGAATTCCCCCTGGTCTTTAGCCTAATGATGATTTTGATGTCATTTACTTTTTTCTCCCCCATTAGAGTATTAAGTCAGTGAAGTAAGTTTTTAAATACAGGTATTACCAAAAAATCCTTGACCATGAACAGTGAAGTAGTTTAAAATGTTCTCTTAGATAGCATATTGTGATTATATGTGATTAAAAGTTTTCAAGGTTATCTTGTGTGTCAGGTCATATAAGCCATATTTTGTTTGTTTTTGGAGACAGTTTCGCTCTGTTGCCCAGGCTGAAGTGCAGTGGCATGATCTCAGCTCACTGCAACCTCTGCCTCCCGGGTTCAAGGAATTCTCCTGCCGCAGCCTCCTGAGTAGCTGGGACTACAGGCGCATGCCACCATGCCTGTCTAATTTTTGTATTTTTTTAGTAGAGACTGGGTTTCATCATGTTGGCCAGGCTGGTCTTGAACACCTGACCTCAAGTGATCTACCTGCCTCAGCTTCCCAAAGTGCTGGGATTACACGTATCAGCCACCACGCCTGGTCAAAGCCATGTTTAACATAGCTACAAAGGGACTTTTGATACTATTTATACTATGAAAACAGTTGAATTCTAGAAGAAATATTTTATAAGATTGCTGATTTGCTTTTAAGGCTTGGCAGTATGTTCTTATTTTAACTTTAAACCTAGTATTTGCATTTTAAAGTTTATGTGGCAGTACAGAATGCTTTTTCTCAGTGGGAGTCAAAATAAATTGAAAGATACACAAATATTCCCAGCTTCTTTCTATTAGTTTGGGCAGACAAATTTTTAACAGTTTATATAATAAACTCAGTGTTGAACTTTTTTTCACAATAATGAAGTATAATAAATTGATTTTTCTCAGTAATGGTTATTATTGGTTTTCTTTTCTTTTTTATAATTGCACAATTACTTGCCATATCGTTCACTGTGTTCTTATTTGGCAAAACAGTCCTTAGTTACTTATTTGATGTCTGCTTTGGGTTTCTAGTTATCTTATGCCCATTTGGACTAAATGGCACTCTCACAGGACAGGCATTCAAGATGTCTGATTCAGCTACAAAAAAATTAATTGGTGAATGGAAACAGTTCTATCCTATCTCATGTTGCTTGAAGGAGATGTCTGAAGAAAAACAGGAAGATATGGATTGGGAAGATGATTCTTTAGCTGCAGTAGAAGTTCTTGTTGGTATGGATCCTGAGTATTATTCCTAAAGGGAAAACATATGATTGTATTAGTTATATTTTGCTGAGTAACAAACAAGTCTAATACCTCAGTGGCTTTCAACACCAAACATTATTTCTTATTTCCTGCCCACATTACTTAGGGGTGCATCTTAGCTGTGGTTTGGCTCCATGTATCTGCTAATTCTGTTACCTAGGTTAAATGAATATCTCAGTATCTAGGACACGCTGTTCTTATGAGAACAGAAGAATAACAGGGACTGAGCCTATATGTGTATTCAGAGCTTCTGCTAGGCTGTATGTAGCATCTGCTCACATTGCATTAGACAGAACTAGTTAAATAGCCAAGCCAAAGTCATTGGGGCAGGGAAATATATTCTGTCTAGAGAGAAGCATGCTTAGAATGGGCCAATTAATTATGAATGAAGTACTATTTGGAGGCTGAAAAGTTGACAACTTGTGTTTTGTTTTTGTTTTTTTGAGAGACAGAGTCTTCACTCTGTTGCCCAGGCTGGATTGCAGTGGCAGTCTTGGCTCACTGCAACCTCCTTCACCTCCCAGGTTCAAGTACTTCTCCTGCCTCAGCCTCCTGAGTAGCTGGGATTACAAGCACACGCCACCATGTAGAGACAGGGTTTAGGTGTGTTGGCCAGGCTGGTCTCAAACTCCTGACCTCAAGTGATCCACCATCCTCGGCCTCCCACAGTGCTGAGATTACAGGCGTGAGCCACCGTGCCCAGCCTCAAAGGGTCAGATTTTTTGATTGGCTGTATTGTTGATGTCCTCTCATTCAGGGACACAGGTTAACAGAGTACCAGTATCTGCGACATGTTAATCTCATAGCAGAAGAGAGAAGTAAGAGAAACTGCACTGATCCTGCAAGAGCACTTAAAGCTTCTGTTAGGATGTGGCTCATATCACATGCTTATATTCCAGAGCAAGTCACACAGCCTAACAGTGGAGTAAAGACATATACTCTACCTTAGAGAGGCATGAGAGGAGGCATGGAGAAAGTATAATTTAGCAGATAATTGGAATTAGAATCTACCATATTGTACTTAATGGAATCTAATGGTAATGTTATGTTATACCTGAAGATTACCTCTTTTTTTTTTTTTTTTTTTTTGACACAGAATCTTGCTTTGTTTTTGCTCAGGGGGCTGCAGTGGTGCAATCCGTGCTCACTACAACCTCCACCTCACAGCCTCAAGCCAGTCTCCTGCCTCACCCTCCTGTGCAGCTGGGATTACAGGTGCCTGCCACCACACCCAGCTAATTTTTCTAATTTTAGTAGAGATGGGGTTTCACCATGTTGGCCAGGCTGGTCTCGAATTCCTGACCTCAAATGACCTGCCCGCCACAGCCACCCAAAGGATTACAGGTGTGAGCCACCATGCCCAGCCTGTTTTTTTTATTTTATAAGAAGATTACCAGTGTTCACTTTTAATAAACACATTACTATCAGAGCAGTTGTGACAAAAACAGAAACAAAACACATTTTTTAGACTTTTAAAATAGAGGCATATAGAAAATGGTTCATAATTCTAGTGTCCAGATTACCTTTGTTAAACTTACAAAATAAAATTGAAAAAGTAATACATATTAAGTTGGTCAGAGATGCAAATAAAGGTTTAAAAAACACATTTCTAGAAATCTAAAAAATGAAAAGGAAAGCTGCTTTTTTCCAAATCTCTCTTAGCAAAGGTACCACTACTAACCTTTGTAGTAGTGGTTAATGGTTTCTTCTCAAAAAAGAAAAACTTAGGCCAAGGAAGCTTGAATTTATAAAAATATATTTTTATTTGTACATATATGATACCCACTTTTACACTATAGTGCTTTTGAATGAAACTAATTGACTAGTCACAAAGGTAATTGGTTTTCCTGTCCCTTTTTTCCCCTTTCAGCTGGTGTCCGAATGATCTACCCGGCATGCTTTGTTCTAGTCCCTCAGTCAGACATTCCTACTCCTAGCTCTCTGGGATCCACTCACTGTTCATCATCTTGCTTGGGTGTCCACCAAGTGCCTGCTTCCACAAGAGATCCTGCTATGTCTTCAGTTACACTTACACCACCTACGTCTCCTGAGGAAGTCCAAACAGGTATTGCAGTAATTTGTCTTATCAACTCTGATAATCTGTTATTTTGTGTACAATAAGTATTTACATAAATTATTTTGAAATAGTTTCAACCTTCTTGAGAAGTTACAAGTGTAGTACAAAGAAGTTCCTTAACCAGATTTCCAAACTGTTATTACTTACTTCATCACCCTCTCTATGTATATGTACATTCATTATCATTGGTCTTTTTCTGAACCATTTGACAACAAGCTACAGACATAATGTCCCATCACTCCTGTGTACTCAGTATATTTCCCAAAATTAAGGACACTCTCCTATACAACTATTGCTCGATCCTCTTAGTCAGAAAATCAGCACTGATACACTGCCATCCAGTTTGCATTCCATTTTAGGTATTTTGCTTTCTGTATTTAAAAGTTGCGCACTTTTATTTTTAATCTTTGTGTTTTTATAATTTTAATTTACATTACTCCAACAGCAGCCCATTGCTATGTTCTAATTCTTAGCCATTAAATCCTACAAAAATAAACCCAAACTTTTATGGTAACTGTCAGTACAGAACTAAAGCTTTTTTAGCTATTAAAAGGGGTTTAGTTACCAAGGTGCTTATTTTCTGCAAAATGCCCTGTCACTCAGAAGGAGGCATACATATACTAAAGTTCTGACGCATTGACTCATGCAACAGGTTTATATCCCTGCCCTCCCTCATCCACCTTTAAAACAAAATCACAGAAGAACTTTTTACAACAGAGGAGAAGTATACAAAAACACAGAAGAGCTTTTTACAATGGAGGGGAAATATGCTCATGCTCAGTTGACCTTAAAAAAAAGACTGATTTCCAACTTGATAAGAACACCAACGTGTTTGGCCAGAGTCCAGCAATGATTGATTGACCCAGGTCAGAGGCTGGCAGGGACAGAAGGGCCAGAGTGCCACTGCAGAGGCTCATCCTGGGCTCCAATCCCCACCTCGATGTGGAAGCCAGGCTCTGTGCAGCAGAGCTAGTATCCAGGGCCCCTTCCTACTACTCCTGAGTCCTTCCAGTCTATCTACCTCTGGCCAGCCCCCCAACCTTGATGACATCACTCTGGACGCATCAGGATAATCTGGTTTGCTTATACAGCATGATCCATGGGACACTTCCTTCTTTGCCCTCAGCCCACCTCCTCCCACACGCCACCCTGTGCTGGCCCTACCTGGCTTCTGAGAACCCCTCTTTTGGCACTGAGAGTGCAAGGTTGCAGAGATGTACTTGATTGCCACATTTGCCAAATGAGATCTGGTTCCAAAGAGTAACATGCTTTTTGTCTCAAAATATAAGTTTACCAGATAGCTGGAGCAACTTGTATCACAAATTAATTAAAAACCCAAATAATGTTACTTTAAATCTACCTTTATTCTCCTACAGCCTGTTTTTTTTGTTCTGTTCTGTTTTCAGTTGATCCTCAGTCTGCTCAGAAGTGGGTCAAATTTTCTTCAGTATCTGATGGCTTCAACTCCGATAGTACTAGCCACCATGGTGGGAAAATACCCAGAAAATTAGCAAATCATGTGGTGGATAGAGTTTGGCAAGAATGCAATATGAACAGAGCACAGAAAAAGTGTGTATTTTCATTTATAAGTTCAAAAATTGCATGTTGATAATTAGAAGATATCTAAAGTATAAACAGTCATTTGTATGGTTTTTCTTTACTCAAAACATTGATGTTTGAAATCCATTTTAATGCTAAATACAGGTTTAATAGAAAATTTTATGAATTCTAAAGAATTTTATAACTTTAAATCTTAGGAGGAAGTATTCTGCTTCATCAGGTGGTCTATGTGAAGAAGAGACAGCTGCTAAAGTGGCATCCTGGGATTTTGTTGAAGCCACACAAAGAACAAATTGCAGTTGTTCGAGGTAGATTATTTTTCGATTGATTGATGCTTATGTATGATAGTTTTTTATGCTACTGAATACTTATGCCCACTTTATTTGAGATAGCTTACATGAACATGATATATTAGGATTTTTTTTTCAAAAGAAAATTCAAGAAAAATAATTCAGGAATTTGAAGCTGATTATAGAAGTACATGTAAATATAAGCCTTAAGTTCATTCACCATTACCAGAGGTGAATGGTGAAAGTTTTGTTTCCTAGTGGACAAATTTTCTATTGGGCTGTCATATATATAAATAAAAGACAATTTTCTATTGGGCTGTCATATATATAGTATCTATAAGGTATAAAAGGCATACATATCTTTTGAGAAAAACATTCCTTCCTTGACGGTATTGCCTGAGAGATTTCTCCCAAGGGTTCTTTCTTTTTTAAAAAATAGAGAGACAGGGGTCTTGCTTTGTTGTCCAGGCTGAATGATCATGGCTCACTGCAACCTCAAACTCATGGCCACAGGTGATCCTCCTGCCTCAGCCTTCCAAATAGCTAGGATTACAGGCATGTGCCACCACACGTGGCTAATTAAAAAAAAAAAAATTGTAGAGAGGGGATCTTGGTATGTTGTCCAGGCTGGTTTCAAACTCCTGGCCTCAAACAATCCTCCCCTCAGCTTTCCAAAGTGCTAGGATTACAGGTATCAGCCCCTATGCCTGGCCTACAATCTTTTTTTTTTTTGAGATGGAGTTTCGCTCTTTTTACCCAGGCTGGAGTGCAATGGCGCCATCTCAGCTCACCACAACCTCCGCCTCCTGGGTTCAGGCAGTTCTCCTGCCTCAGCCTCCTGAGTAGCTGGGATTACAGGCACGTGCCACCATGCCCAGCTAATTTTATTTTTAGTAGAGATGGGGTTTCACCATGTTGACCAGGATGGTCTCAATCTCTTGACCTTGTGATCCACCCGCCTTGGCCTCCCAAAGTGCTGGGATTACAGGCCTGAGCCATCGTGCCTGGCCCACAATCTTTTTTTTAATAGTATACACAGCATTGGGTTTTGCAGAGCAATTTCTTTTTTTTTTTTAATTTTTTAAAATTTTATTTATTTTGTTTTACCCCTCCCCACCTGCTCTTTTTTTTTTTTTTTTTTTTTTTTTTTTTTTAAATTTAAGTTTTTTGGTTCAGGGGTACATGTGCAGGGTTGTGAAATAGGTAAGCTCATGTAATAGAAATTTGTTATACAGATTATTTCGTCACTCAGGTACTAAGCCTAGTACCTAGTAATTATTTTTTCTGCTCCTGTCCCTCTTCCTAGCCTCTACCCTCAAGTAGACCCCAGTACCAGTTGGACCCTTCTTTGTGTCAGTGAGTTCTCATCATTTAGCTACCACTTATAGGTGAGAACAGGCAGTATTTGGTTTTCTGTTCCTGTGTTGGTTTACTAAGGATTATGGCCTTGCTCTATCCATGTTCCTGCAGAAGACATGATCTTTTTTCTTTTTCATGGCTGCGCAGTATTCCATGGTGTATATGTACCACATTTTCTTTATCCAGTCTGTCACTGATGGGCATTTAAGTTGATTTGCTATTTAGGTCTTTGCTATTGTGAATAGTGTTGTAGTGAACATTTGTGTGCATATGTCTTTATGGCAGAATGATTCATATTCCCTTGGATATATAACCAGTAATGGGATTGCTGGGTTAGATGGTAGTTGTAGCTCTTTGAAGAATCGCCACACTGCTTTCCACGATGGTTGAACTATTTTACACTCCCACCAATAGTGTATAAATGTTCCCTTTTCTTCTCAATCTCACCAGCATCTGTTATTTTTTGACTTTTTGATAATAGCCATTCTGACTGGTGTGAGATATTATCTCACTATGGTTTTGATTTGCATTTCTCCCTTGATCAGTGATATTGAGCTTTTGTACATATGCATGTTGGCTGCACATATGTCTTCTTTTGAAAAGTGCTTGTGTCCTTTGCCCACTTTTTAATAGGATTTTTTTCCTCATAAATTTGTGTACATGTTTTAGATACTGGATATTAGACCTTTGTCAGCATAGTTTGCAAAATTTTTCTCCCATTCTGTAAGTTATCTGTTTAGTCTGTTGGTAGTTTCTTTTGCTGTGCAAAGGCTCTTTAGTTTACTTAGATCCCATTTGTCATTCTTTGCTTTTGTTATGATTGCTTTTGACATCTTTGTTGTGAAATTTTTTTCCCATTTCTATGTCCAGAATGGTATTGTCTAGGTTGTCTTCCAGAGTTTTCATAGTTTTGGGTTTTACATTTAAGTCTTTATAACATCTTTAGTTGATTTTTTTTTTCTGTCATGTAAGGAAGGGGTCCAATTTTAGTCATTTGCATATGACTAGCCAGTTATCCCAGCACCATTTATTGAATAGGGAGTCCTTTCCCCATTGCTTGTTTTGTGAGCTTTGTCAAAGATCAGATGATTGTGGATGTGTAGCCTTATTTCTGGGCTTTATTCTGTTTCATTAGTCTGTGTGTCTGTTTCAATACCAGTACCATGCTGTTTTGGTTACTGTAGTCCTGTAGTATAGTTTGAAGCCAGATAACATGATGCCCCTAGCATTGTTCTTTTTGCTTAGGATTGCTTTGGCTATTTGGGCTCTTTTTGGTTTTCATATGAATTCCAAATAGCTTTTACTAGTTCTGTGAAGAATGTCATTGGTAGTTTGATAAGAATAGCATTGAGTCCAAATTGCTTTGGGCAGAATGGCCATTTTAAGGATATTGATTCTTCCTATTCATGAGCATGGAATGTATATCCATTTGTTTGCCTCATCTCTGATTTCTTTGAGCAGTGTTTTGTAATTCTTATTTTAGAGATCTTTAATCTCTCTAGTTAGCTGTATTCCTAGTTATTTTATTCTTTTTGTGGCAGATGTGAATGGGATTGCATTTCTGATTTGGCTCTCATCTTGGCTGTTGTTGGTGTATAGGATAGGGATGCCAGTGATTTTTGTACAGTGATTTTGGGTCCTGAAACTTTGCTGAAGTTGTCTATCAGATGAAGGAGCTTTTGGGCCAAGACAGGGGTTTTCTAGGTATAGAATCATGTTGTCTGCCAACAGGGATAGTTTCGCTTCTTTCTTCCTATTTGAATGCCCTTTATTTTTTTCTCCTTGATTGGTTGTTCTGGCCAGTACTTCCAATACTATTTTGAATAGGAGTGAGGGGTGCCTTCTTATCTTGTGCCAGTTTTCAAGGGGAATGCTTCCAGCTACAATCTTTTTTTTTTTTTTTTTTAAATAGTAAATGCAGTGCTGGGTTTTGTGGAGTAATTTCTTAGAACATTCTTTGGGTAGCTGTAGGTGAAATACTGAAATAAGATTCAGAAAATAGGATTCTATATGGGAAAAACTCAAAAATGAGCAAAACTGTCATGCTTTCTAATGGACTGTACTGGTTGAATGATTGATAGAAGAATAGATGAACGTGGAATTCTTTAGAAATTTATTTAGTTTATATATGAAGGCCTTTCGATAAGATTTGTTTATGAGAAGTTTTATGTTGCTTAGAGTTTATTATTTTATCCTGCAGATTAAACATAGATCATAGGCTTTTGCAGTCAGGTAAACAATGGCCTTGACATCCTAGCCAGAATTTGTGATGAAATAGATGGTCGCCTGTCTTTCTCATTGAAATTAGCCAAAGGAATGGAGTGCCTGCAGGTTAGGACCAAGGTTTTTCTTACATTAGCTCTGTTGGTTTGAATATAATGACAGACTCTCAAGTGTGCTGGTATGTTTTTGCATAAATTGAATGTTCTTATGCAGACTCTTTGGATTACAGAATATGTAATTTTTAGAAGTCTGGCAATATTGTTGAAAAGTTACCTCTGTTAGATTGGAATAAAAACAAGGATATATTTAGCTATTATTTAGCAGTTTAAAATAGCTAAAAACTACACCTAGTCTTGAACATAATTTGTATTAAGGATGGGAAGGTCAGCAAACTATGATAAATTGGCCATATTTGGCCCCTGCCTGTTTTGTATGGCCTGTAAGCTGAAAATGATTTTTTTTTTTTTTTTTGACATTAAGTCTTGTTCTGTCACCTAGACTGGAGTGTAGTGGTGTGATCTCAGCTCACTGCAACCTCCACCTCTCGGGTTCAAGCATTTCTCCTGCCTCAGCCTCCCAAAGAGCTGGGACTACAGGCACATGCCACCACACCTGGCTAATTTTCTGTATTTTTTAGAAGAGATGGGGTTTCACCATGTTGGCCAATCTGGTCTTTAACTCCTGACCTCCGGTGATACACCTGCCTTGGCCTCCCACAGAGTTGGGATTACGGGCATTAGCCACCATTCCTGGCTAACTGAAAATTATTTTTATGTATTTTTTAAGTTAAAGAATGTTTTATGATATCTGAAAGTTGTGGGAAATTCAGATTTCAGTATTGATAAGTAAGGATTTATTAGAACACAGCCACATTCATTTATTTATATATTGTCTATGGTTGCTTTTACCCCACAGTGGCAGAGTTGAGTAGATGTGACACAGACTGGCCCGCCAGGGCGTAAAATATTTACTTTCTGGTTCCATACAGGAAAAGTTTGCTCGTTTCTGCTTAATACTATCATAAAAAACAAACAATGTGTGGTGGTAGAGAAAACAATGACTACTACAGCTGTCACAGTTGATAGTGCTGCCTCGATTCATGTTCAGTTGCTTGAAGTTTTACTGCCTATTGTTTTTGCTCCATTTTTGTAAATTTCAACATAATGAAAAAGGCAGATAGTGTCTTGGTGCTATTATGAAAATAGTTTTGAACCCCTAAAACTCCTAAAAAGGAGGGTTCATGGACCATTTGAAAATTGCTTTAGAAGACAGTCAAATACTTGAATAATTGATAAATGAATGATACTGTTACTTGTTTCCTTTTTATATTCTTTTATTCAGTTTCTTCTCCGGATTTAGAAGTTTGGTATTCTATTTTTATTCTTCTCTTAATTGAATTAATCATTTATTGTGCCTGCTTTCCTTAAAGTCTAAAGTTAATTAGAGTCTTTGTTCTTTTTATGGAATGAACAAAGACCTGGGAATACTTTAATCTTGCTTCTCAAGTCTTTCATACTATGTTTTTTTTGTTTGTTTGTTTTTAGCATTTTAGTTCTTAGAAACTTAAAACATGGACAAAAGTAGGTGAATTGGGCAAGGAATTCCTATTTATCAATCATCCATGTCACTTCCTATGTTTGCTTCATCTAGACCTTTTCTGTTGGTGACAATTTTTAAAAATTGTTTTTAAAATTTTATTTATTTATTTATTTATTTTTGAGACGGGGTCTCACTCTGTCACCCAGGCTGGAGTGCAGTGGCATGATCTCAGCTCACTGTAGCTTCCACCTCCTGGGTTTAAGCAGTTCTCCTGCCTCAGCCTCCAGAGTAGCTGGGATTACAGGTGCCTGCCACCACACCTGGCTAATTTTGTTGTATTTTTAGTAGAGATGGCTTTCACCGTGTTGGCCATGCTGGTGTAGAACTCCTGACCTCAGGTGATCTGCCCACATTGGCCTCCTAAAGTGCTGGGATTATAGGCATGAGCCACCATATCCAGCCCAGTATATTTTATTGAGCTTGATTTATTGAAAATATTCTTTTGACACACAGTCATTGTGATGAAACACTAGTGAGATATTTGGCATTCTTTTATTTTATAACATGTCTTGGAAAACTGGTATTTTACACCTACAGCACATCTCAATTTGGACTACCCACTTTTCAAGTGTCTAATGGCTACATGTAACCTGTGGCTACCATTATTGGATAGTGCAGCTTTAGAAATTAGGTAGAGGCTGAGGCGGACAGATCATGAGGTTAGGAGATCATGATCATCCTGATTAACACAGTGAAACCCTGTCTCTACTAAACATACCAAAAAAATTAGCTGGTCATGGTGGCACACACCTGTAGTCCCAGCCACTCAGGAGGCTGTGGCAGGAGAATTGCTTGAACCTGACAAGTGGAGGTTGCAGGAAGCCAAGGTTGGGCCACTGCACGCCAGCCTGGGCAATAGAGCAAGACTTTGTCTCCAAAAAATGTGGAAAGAGGTCTAGAGGTCTCAAGGGCTGTAAGATACAGAAAACACGAATTTCTATTCAGTGTTAAGAATTTACCTTCTAACAATTGGAACTATTTGATGATGAGGATTCATCTTCTTATAAAGTAATATGGTGCTTGTCATTGAAAATATTCAAAAAGAAACCATTCAAGCCAGTGGGGTGGTTCTTGCTATAATCCTGGCTACTTTGGAAGGCTGTAGTGAGCTCTGATCACCACACTGTACTCCAGCCTGGGCAACAGCATGAGGGAAAAAAAGAGATTGTTCATAAATTGGGTAGGACCTGCTTGGAGTGTTTTGTTTTGTTTTGTTTTTATGACAAATTTCTGTGTTTAAAAAAAAAAAAAAAACTCATTTAAAAAATTCAGGCTGGGTGCAATGGCTCATGCCTGTAATCCCAGCACTTTGGGAGGCCAAAGCACGTGGATCACTTGAGGTCAGGAGTTTGAGACCAGCCTGGCCAACATGGCAAAACCCTGTCTCTACTAAAAATCAAATAAATAAATAAACAAGCCAGCCAGCCTGATGTGGTGACAGGTGCCTGTAATCCCAGCTACTTGGGAGGCTGAAGTGGGAGAATCACTTGAACCCAGGAGGTAGAGGTTGCAGTGAGCTGGGATTGCACCACTGCACTCCAGTCTGAACGACAGAGTGAGACTATCTCAAAATAAATAAATAAAAATAAAAAGTTCAAACAATACACAAGAATATAAAATTAAAAATTAACAGGTTCCCCTCTTCTGTATGTAGGTCTGCCCTGTCTGCTTTCTTTCACCCAAATGGAATCATGCTATATGTCTGCAACTTATTCTTTTCTTGATAAACAGCTTGGGTATTTATCCATGTTAGCACTTATAGAGTCACTCTTTTTAAAAAGTTCATAATACTTTATTTTATAGATATGTAGTACTTTATTTGGCAAGTTCCCTATGCTGTGCTCTTGATAAAGATTTTTAAAGCAAATCTTAAATATCATTATACTTCTGCAATACTTAAGTGCACAGCTCTAAAAAATATGAATATCTTCTTATGTGACTATAATTCTGTTTGATACCTTGTCCAGGTTGTCTCAGAAATGTCTTTTTACAGGTAGTTTATTTGACTGGGATTCAAAGAAGGAGCAAACATGATAGTTATGTTTTCTAAATCTCTCTTTGTAGTTGTCTGCAGCTCCCTTTTCAGGACATTGACTTGGTTGCTAAAACTAGGTCAGTTCTCTGGATTTTTTGTTGTACTTGTCATGTAATTTTACTTCTTTTAGTGTCATTTAATTTATTCCTTTTTCCTTTGCATTTCTGTAAATGGAAGGTATCTGCAGAGCTGAGCTATCCAATACTAGCTGTGTTAGTAACTACTGTTGGTTATTTATATTTACAGTAATTGGATTTAAATACAATTAAAAATTCAGTTCCTCAGCTGTGTGCAGTGGCTCATGCCTGTAATCCCAGCACTTCGGGAGACTCACTTGAGTCCAGGAGTTTGTTACAATGAGCTATGATTGTACTACTGCATTCCAGCCCAGCGACAGAGCAAGACCCTGTCTCTTGAAAAAAATTTAGTTCCTCAGTTGCATTGGCCACAATTCAAGTGCTCAAGGGCCATATACAGGCTGAGTGTGGTGGTTTACACCTGTAATCCCAGCATTTTGAGAGGCCAAGGCGGATGGATCATTTGAGGTCAGGAGTTTGAGACTAGCCAGAACAAAATGGTCAAACTCCATCTCTCCTAAAAATACAAAAATTATCCTGGTGTGGTGGCATGCATTTGTAATCCCAGCTACTCAGGAGGTTGAGTCAGGAGAATTGCTTGAACCTGGGAGGCAGAGTGTGCAGTGAGCTGAGATCCAGCCTGGGTGACAGAGCAAGACTGTGTCTCAAAAAATAAAAAAAATAAAAAAAAATACATGTATACATATACAGAACTTCCCATCACCAGAAAGTTCTGGACAGTGCTCAGTGCTGATCTTGACGCTTGATTACTTGATTAGACTCAACTTCAGTATTTTTGGAAAGAGTACTTCATAGATGGTATCTGTGTTGCTTTGTATTGTGTCACATCAGAGAGACATGGTATTTTGTTGGCCCATGTCTAGTAATGTTAAGATTGATTAGGTGGGGATCAATCTGACCCTTTTCATTGTATAGTTTCTTTTGACGGGGGTGGGAAAGGGACAGAGTCTCACTATGTTGCCCAGGCTGGAGTGCAATGGTGTGATCTCAGCTTGCTGCAATCTCCGCCTCCTGGGTTTAAGCGATTCTCAGTGTCCTGAGTAGCTGGAATTACAGGTGCCCGCCACCATGCCTGGCTAATTTTTGTATTTTTAGCAGAGACTGTGTTTCACCATGTTGGCCAGGCTGATCTGGAATTCCTAACCTCGTGATCTACCCACCTTGGCCTCCCAAAGTGTTGGCATTACAGATGTGAGCCACCCCACCTGGCCTCATTGTATGGTTTGTAATAATGTTGAGTGTGAATAAAGACAATTTATCTTCTTCCTCTGAAATCTCTGATTTCTTTCTTGGGTTATTGCATTGGGTAAAACCTTCAATAAAACATTCTTCCTTCGTTCTTAAGGAGAAATTAGTCACACTTAAACATCAAGTAAGATATTAGTTGTAGTTTTTTATAGATACATATCAAATCAAGCAAATTATCTTTTATTCCTTGGTTACTGAGTCTATATGAATAGGGGTTTAATATATTAATAGTATTAATAGGGCTTTTTCTGTACTTATTGAGATAATATGGTTTTCTTTTATTCTGTTAATGTGATGCATGATATTTTTTTCTTTTGAATGCTATACCTTACATTCCTGGAATTAACTTCATTTGGTCATGATGTATTATCCTTTTATATTTTGCTGATTGGAGTTGCTAATATTTTGTTAATTATTTACATCTATGTTCTTAAGAGAGAACGGTCTATGGTTTTCTTTTTGTGTAATGTCTTTGATTTTGATATCAGGATAATGGTGGATTTCTCCTATGTCCTTTTGAAACAAATCTGGTTTTCTTTGATAACTTTGGTTCTTTTTTTCTCCGTGCACAATAAGATTTCCCAAGCTCTGTACAAAAAGATGTCTCAGCATGTCTTCTCAACAGAGAGTTCTTCAAATAAGTGCCTGACACTGCTTTTTAATACTCTTTCTGGATAGCTCTGATTCAACAAAAAATAAATTTAAAAAGAAAAACATGATACCGAATGTGTAAACTCACTATCTTGCCACATTTTAAAAGTTTCTTAGTGTAAAAATAATATTTTATATAAATATATATATGTACCTCATTGAGTTTGGAAATCTCAGTGTGCACTGAAATAAATCTTTTTTTTTTTTTTTGAGACGGAGTCTTGCTCCGTTTCCCATACTGGAGTACAGTGGCGCAGTCTCGGCTCACTGCAACCTCCACCTCCCAGGTTCAAGCTGTTCTTCTGCCTCTGCCTCCCGAGTAGCTGGGACTAGAAGTGTGTGCCACCACACCCAGCTATTTTTTTTTATTTTTAGTAGAGATGGGGTTTCACCATGTTGACTAGGCTGGTCTTGAATTCCTGACCTCAGATGATCTACCCACCTTGGACTCCCAAAGTACTGAGATTACAGATGTGAGCTACTGCACCTGGCCTAGAAATCTTAAACTCAACAAAATTATTAGATTTTTAGGTATATTATTTAAGTTCTTCATTTTAGAATTATTTCAAATTATAAGGAAGAAATTATTTTAGGCATTTTCTTTTCCTTTTCTAGTCAGCTCAATTCTTTTTTGTAGTGCTAAGTCTTTGGAGAAGGTAGATATGGTGTGAGGCCCATCAGTCAGTCAATTCTAGCACTTTCCAGACTGATGTAACTCTATTCAGTAGAATAGAATACACTTTTTAGCCAGTTGCTATAGGAGTGTAGGTGATGACTGAGCTTAGCCAAGCCATTAGTTTATAACTAACAAGGAAATATCAGTTACATTTAGAAATGAGTAAATTTCAAGCCTTGTTATACTTTTTAACCTTAGCTAGAATCTTACCTCTGTATTTAAATCAGATACTAAGATATTTAAATCATATAAGACATCATCTTTGGCTATCTGATCACATAGCTATTAAATGAGCATGAGAGAATTGGTTATGAATCTTTCTGCATGCCTTTATATTTTATTTAGGTCACTGAACAAAGTATTTTTTCCCCTTAAATTCAAATTATTTTACTTTTAGGATTATATGTGAAAAACAAATGATACCTGAAATGTCTAATACTGTTAACTGGTATTATACTTTGCCATAATAGTGACACTGTAAATATGAAACCTTTATTTTAACTTTTCAGGCACAAAAATCTCAAGCCACGAAATGCTGGACAACAAGGACAGGCACCATCTTTAGGTCAGCAACAACAAATACTTCCTAAGCACAAGACCAATGAGAAGCAAGAAAAGAGTGAAAAGCCACAGAAACGCCCTTTGACTCCTTTTCATCATCGTGTGTCTATCAGCGATGATGTTGCCATGGACACAGATTCAGCCAGCCAGAGACTTGTGATCTCTGCTCCAGACAGTCAAGTGAGATTTTCAAATATCCGAACTAATGATGTAGCAAAGACTCCTCAGATGCATGGCACTGAAATGGCAAATTCACCTCAACCACCCCCACTTAGTCCTCACCCTTGTGATGTGATTGATGAAGGAGTGACTAAAACACCTTCAACTCCTCAGAGTCAACATTTTTATCAAATGCCAACACCAGATCCCTTGGTTCCTTCTAAACCAGTGGAAGATAGGATAGACAGTTTGTCCCAGTCTTTCCCACCTCAATTCCAGGAAGCTGTAGAACCTACAGTATATGTTGGTACAGCAGTAAACTTGGAAGAAGATGAAGCCAGTATAGCCTGGAAGTATTACAAGGTCCCAAAGAAAAAAGATGTAGAGTTTTTACCACCTCAACTTCCAAGTGATAAATTCAAGGATGATCCAGTTGGACCTTTTGGACAGGAAAGTGTAACATCAGTTACAGAGTATGTATTTTTTTTTAATAGTCACTTATAATTTAAGGGTGGAAGTGATGCAGGTTCTTAATACTAGGACTCAGTATTGGATTCAAGGTAGGATATACGAGAATAAATACATTGAGTATTAACTTTGCATTATTCCTTTACTGTGTTTTTTCCTCAGGGAACTTTTTTATTATGAAATAACTTTAGCCACAAAAAATGGAAAAAAAAATACATAAACACTTGTACATCAACCAACTTAAGGATTTTGCATAGAGTTAGAACTCCTGTGTACTATTTTTCTCCTTCCAGGCTTTTTTCTACTGTCCTGAATTTGGTACTTTTTTTTTTTTGAGACAGAGCCTCTTGCCTTTAAAGAGTATAGTGGCACAATCTCGGCTCACTGAAACTTCCACCTCCCGGGTTCAAGTGATTGTCCTTCCTCAGCCTCGCTAGTAGTTGGGATTACAGATGTGCACCACCATGACCAGCTAATTTTTGTATTTTTAGTAGAGACGGAGTTTCACCATGTTGGCCAGGCTGGTCTCAGACTCCTGACTTCAAGTGATCCACCCGCCTCGGCCTCCCAAAGTGTTGGGATTGCAGGTGTGAACCATTGTGCCCAGACTGAATTTGGTACTTATTATTTCAGTACTTGTTTTTATACATGAAGTTCTAGTTATTCATTTTAATTGCCTTATGGTATTTCCTTATTATGAATATATGGTAAATATCTAAACTCTTTTTTTTTGAGACGGAGTTTTGCTCTTGTTACCCAGGCTGGAGTGCAATGGCACGATCTCGGCTCACCGCAACCTCCGCCTCTTGGGTTCAGGGAATTCTCCTGCCTCAGCCTCCTGAGTAGCTGGGATTACAGGCACGCACCACTGTGCCCAGCTAATTTTTTTTTTTTTTTTTTTTGTATTTTTAGTAGAGATGGGGTTTCACCATGTTGACCAGGATGGTCTCGATCTCTTGACCTTAAAGATGGATATGTTGGTTATTTTTAATTCTTCACCCTAACATTTTCCATTTTTTTGGTACACATTTCCTTGTGTACTTGTATAAGAATTTTTTAAGGAAATACATATAAAAGCCATTTTCATTATGGCTATGTCCATTTTTCACATTAAGGGTTGTTGCCTAGTTGCTGTTAAACAACTGTTACATAGTTTAAACCCTCATTAACCAGCAGTGTATGATAATGGCTGTTGCACTATGTTTTCCTCTATAGTTGGTATTATGAGACTTAATTTTGCTAATCTACAGCATGCAAAATGTCATCTCATTGTGTAAATATATGTTTTCCAGATTTCTAGTGAGGTTGAGTATCATTTAAAATGTTTTGGAGATATTTAGGTTTCCTCTTCTCTGACTTGCCTATTCATCATATTTTTTAAGTCAATTTTTCTTTTTTCTTCTGAGGTATTCTTTGCATATTCTGAGTATTAATCCTGCATTAGTTTTATGTGCTATAGGTATCTTCCTTCATCAGTGGTTTGCCTTCTTTGTCTACTGTATTAATGTTACACTTTGGGCAGGAGGCTTTTTTCCAGCTATCCCTTGACTTTCTGCGTTGTTATGAATACATTTATAGTCTGTGTAATAAGCCTTTTACATATAATTTTTTCTAAAAGGTGAAAATCAACCAATAAAATACCATTATGCTCAATAGCAGTGACTACCTATTTATTAGTGCAAGGTCAAGGAATATACAAAGATTACGATTCCTTCTTTATCAGATCGTTGTTAGTAAATTACTTTTTTTTTCTTTCTTTCAAGGAATTACTTTCTTATTGTTTAAATGCTACTAATAGGTTAAATAATGTCTTAGACTTTATTTGCTTAAAATGTCACATTTTCATTATCAATTTATGTGTTTTATTTATGTTATTTTTTCCCTCAACATTAGATTGCTCTAGATAATGTAACTATTATGTGGAGTTTATTACTTTCTTATTTCTGTTATAATGTGAACCAATTTCTTTCTAGACTTGTTTCAGCTCTCTAGGATTTCATTTTGAATAGACTCGAGTTAATACCACAATTTTTTTTTATAATTTTTTTTATAACTAGTGCCTGCTTTTTGGTTTTGCCCTTACTTTCTTAGTGAATATCTTTAGCTCCCTGGGGGGTGGGAGGGGTGGAGAGTGGGAGATAAACTTGGCATCCTTGTGTTTCTAAAAATTGATTGTTGCCCTTATGCGTGGATTGATAATTTAGCTACATGTTGGTTTCATAATTGAAAATCATTTCCCCTTTGAACTCATAGACATTGCTTTACTGTCTTCTAATATCTAATGCTTCAGATGAAATGTGTAATATGAGTTTCATTCTTACTCATTTAAAAAAAACATGTGATCTCTTTTATGGGGCTTTTAGGGTCTTCTCTAAGCTTTAGAAATTTCACATGAATATGAGTAGGTATAATCTTTTTTCTAATACTGTACTGGGCATTTGAAGGGCTAACTAAGTTTGTAAGGCTTTTTTCTGCCATTTGGAAATTCTCTATTTCTTTTTTTTTTTTTTTTTGAGATGGAGTCTTTGCTCTTTGCCCAGGCTGGAGTACAGTGGTGCAATCTCAGCTCACTGCAACCCTTCACCTCCCAGGTTCAAGCAGTTCTTTGCCTCACCTTCCTGTGTAGCTAGGATTACAGGTGCACGCCACCACGCCCAGCTAATTCCTTGTATTTTCAGTAGATCTAGATGGGGTTTCACCATCTTGGCCAGGCTGGTCTTAAACTCCTGACCTCATGATCCACCTGCCTCAGCCTCCCAAAGTTGTGGGATTACAGGCATGAGCCACTGCACCCAGCCTGGAAATTCTCTTTCTTAGATAATACCAACTCCATTTAAAAAATTCTTTTTGACATTTTTAGGATTCTGATGGTGCTCTGTTTTCTTAGAGGCTTCTCAACTTTCTTGAATTCTGAATTTTTGTTTCTCATGTTTTAAAAACATTATCAACTCTAATTTTTGTTTTTTTATAATATCCTCTTGTTGGATGTTCTGTGATTTTTTTTTTTCTCTGTAATTTATTTTGGTCTTGGTCTTTACTCGGATTTTTCTTGTCATACCTCTGGTGCTTGTTATTATTTGTTTTTTGAGATGGAGTCTCATTCTGTCTCCTAGGCTGGAGTGTAGTGGTGTGATCTCGGCTCACTGCACCCTCCACCTCCCGGGTTCAAGCAATTCTCCTACCTCAGCCTCCCAAGTAGCTGGGACAATAGGTGTGTGCCACCATGCCTGGCTGATTTTTGTATTGTTAGTAGAGATGGGTTTCACCATATTGGCCAGATTGATCTTGAACTCCTGACCTCAAGTGATCCACCCGCCTCTGCCTCCCAAAGTGCTGGGATTACAGGTGTGAGCCACCAAGCCTGGCTGCTGCTGTTGTTGTTGTGTGTGTATTCCTTTTTTTTTTTTTTTCCAAGACTGAGTCTCGCTCTGTTAAGTGCAGTGGCGCGATCTCAACTCAGTGCAACCTCTGCCTCCTGGGTTCTTGCCTCAGCTTCCCAAGTAGCTGGGAGTACAGGCACCTGCCACCAAATATGTCCAATTTTTGTACTTTTAGTAAAGGTGGGATTTCACCATGTTGGCCAGGCTGATCTCAAACTACTGACCTCAGGCCATCTGTCTGCCTTGGCCTACCAAAGTGCTGGGATTATAGGCATATAAACCTTGCCTGGCCTGTCTATACATAGCGTAGAGTGACAGAATAGTTAGAGTGAATGGAAATTTTGTATATAGGTATAGCTTGACTGGTGCTCCTTGCTTATTCAGTAAATAGTATATAATGTGTATGTCAGATACTTCAGTTTATGATAACTTGATAGGGAATTTTTGGAAGGGAAGGTAACCATTCCTAAAATTTCAGAATGAAGAGGATGTTAAGCTTATTTTCACCAGGTAGTTTATTCATTTTCCTTAAAAAGGAAGCTTTCTTGTTGCCCTATTTTCAGCTTTTTTTCTCGTTTATGTTTTTCTCCTGCTTCCTGCCCCTTCTCCTTTTTCTTTTTCCCTCCTCCTCCTCTTTTTTCACTGCTCCTTGCAGAACAGGGCTACCCCCATAGGCAGTGTAACCAAATTAACCTTTTTTTTTTTTTTCATTTCTGTTCTAGAGATGAAAATCCAGGGTTTTTTTTTTTCTGACTTTTCCAGGCAGTTAGACTCTCCTATTGTTTATATGGTTGGGCTATGTAATCCTTTCTTTTGCATATTCTAGGCTGTGAACTTTTTCTGCTGTATTTTATCTTATTTTGAGCTTCCCTGATACTTAGTGAAACATCTTGTCCATTTATAGCCTCTCTCTCATTTTACCTACTCTTAGAGATGTATTCTCTTTTAAAATGCCTAGCTGAGTGCTGTGGTTGAGTCGGGAGGATTGCTTGATTGCAGGAGTGCTGGGCTGCTTTGCACTATGCCAGTTGAGTGTCTGTGTCAAGTTGAGCATCAGTATGGTGACCTGCAGGTTGCCTGAGGACAGGTGACCTGCAGGTTGCCTGAGCCTAGGCTGGAAATGGAGCAGGTCAAAACTACTATGCTGATAGTGGTAGGATTGCACCTGTGAATAGCCACTGTACTCCAGCCTGGGAAGCAATGAGACTGTCTCTTAAAAAATAATAGTAAATTAAAATGCTTTTATTGTCATTTTAGCAGATAAGTCCCGTGCTTCTAGCCCTTTGAATCTAAAAGCATTTCAGTATAATTTTATTTTATTTTATTTATTTATTTTGAGACAGTCTCACTGTATCACCCAGGCTGAAGTGCAGTGGTGCAGTCTTGGCTCACTGAAAGTTCTGCCTCCCAGGTTCACGCAATTCTTATATCTCAGCCTTGTAAACAGCTGGAATTACAGGTGTGCGCCACCACAACCAGATAATTTTTGTATTTTTAGTAAAGAACAAGTTTCACCATGTTGGCCAGGCTGGTCTTGAACTGCTGATCTCAAGTAATCAGTCCGCCTCAGCCTCCCAAAGTGCTGGGATTACAGACACGAACCACTGTGCGCAGTCATGATTTTATTTTTAATTAAAATTAATCTGGATTTTACATTGATAGATATCAGTATATTCTTAGGGATTATGGAAGACTGTGAGCTTACTTAATAGCAGATCTCTTGAAAGTAAATGATGTCTTAGGGCCAGGTGCAGTGGCTCACACTTGTAATCCCAGCACTTTGGGAGCCCAGACGGATAGATCACCTACGGTCAGGACTTCAAGACCAGCCTGGCCAACATGGTGAAACCCTGTCTCTACTAAAAATACAAAATTAGCTGGGCATGGTGGCATGTACCTGTAATCCCAGCTACTCTACTCAGGAGGCTGAGGCAAGGAGAATTGCTTGAACCTGGGAGGTGGAGGTTGCAGTGAGCCAAGACTGCTCCATTGCACTCCAGACTGGGTGACAGAGAGAGATTCCGTCTCAAAAAAAAAAAAAAGTCTTAGATGTCTTAGAAACAAGCCTTAAAAGATCTTAATCTTACGCTTGTTAAATGTAATGTAAGTCTAAGCCAGTCCCAGCTCTTGCCTGAGTTTACTAGTCTCCTTGTTTCTATTCTACGTGTATTCTCTACACAGCAGTGAGAGTAATCATCACAAGTAAAATATTGTGTTACTTTTTTGCTTAAATCCCTCCCATAGTTTTCCTTAGAATAAAATTCACACCCTTTCTCCTGATTCATAAGATTGTATGCAGTCTCTTGCCTGCCTACTTCTTCGCCCATGTTACCTACTGGTATCCTGTTTGTCTCCTGATTTGGCTACACGGGCATCCTTGATAAATTATTCAGTCAGCCAAGCTCATTCCTCATGGCCTTTTAGAACTGCGTATAAAGAGGGGGAACTGCTCGTCCCTTCTTATTCAGTGCTGCTCAAAAGTTATCTTCTCAGGGAGGTTTTTCCTGACCATTTAAACTATAGTTTTTCTTCTCTCTCCCAAATCACTGCCTTATCCTGTACACTGCTTTTAATTTCTCCTTAGCATATATCTTAAATTATATTATGTATTTGCTAATGGTCTTTTCCTTATTAGAATGTAAGCTCTATGAGGGCAAGGACTCTGTCTTGTTTACTGCTGTATTCCTCTATGATAAATACACATGACCCTTTAGAACAATTCTAGGCACACAACAGAAATTCAGCAGATGTTTGGGTGAATGGAATGACAGTGAGGCCCTAAAATACTATTTTAAAACTTATTTTCTTTCCAGGTTATATTTTCTTAGTTATTGTGTGTAAAAATGTGGTGATATGAATTTTTTGCGTTTTAAAAACTTTAATAGTGAGTTTTTTTGGGTACATTGTATTCATAAGATCTGTGAATTCTAGCCATAACTTTAAATAAGTGTATTGGCTGCTCGTGTACATGACTATCTATAAGTAAAATGAAGGTCTCTTAGAAGTTAATACAGTTTGACCTGAAAATCTGTTCTAAAATTATTTGACATTTTTGTCATTGAATAAGGATGAGAAGGAGGAAGCATAATATAGAAAAGTAGCATGAGGGGTAGAGTGGTACTGGACTGTGATTATGTGAGTTAAGGAAATAACTTGCTTTGCTTATACCTTGCCACCATTTTTTTTTTGCCTTAATAGACAAGGAAAAAAAGTTTAATAAAAGGGTTTTAATTTGAATTCTATGTCTTATGTGAGTATTGTTTTGGTTTTACTGGTTACTGAAATGTGTATTGTGTCACTATTCACTTTTTTTTTTTAAATGGAGTTTTGCTCTTGTTGCTTGGGCTGGAGTACAGTGGCACAATCTTGGCTCACTGCAGCCTCTGCCTCCTGGGTTCAAGCAATTCTGCCTCTGCCTTCCAAGTAGCTGGTATTACAGGCATGCACCAGGCTAATTTTTTTTTTTATTAGTAGAGATGGGGTTTCTCCATGTTGGTCAGGCTGGTCTTGGGCTCCTGACCTCGGGTGATCCACCCACCTGGGCCTCCCAAAGTGCTGTGATTACAGGCATGAGCCACCATGCCTGGCCACAATTCAATTTTAGCCATAAGACTTGTTTTTATAGTATGATAATAGATGAGTTGATATGGTAAATATCCCAGAAGGTGAACCATCAGAGGCTTAGCTGCTGTGTGAACTAAGAAGCATTCATGGAATATAATTGTTCTATACTTGGTAGGTTAGAAGTTTGATTTTTAAAATAATCATCTGGATGGGCCAGGCACGGTGTCTTACGCCTGTAATCCCAGCACTTTGGGAGGCCAAGGCAGGTGTGTCACTTGGGGGCAGGTCAAGACCAGCCTGACCAACATGATGAAACCCCGTCTCAAAAATAAATAAATAAATAAGGTGTTGAGGTGCTTTAATGAATAATTTGCAAGAGCAATTTGAACTCTAAAGTAATAGTTATTAGAAAGATTAAGCATGTTTACTGATTGACTTCATGGGGGAGATTTCCCATACATTTTAGTCTCGTTCTCTTGACCTCGTGATCCACCCACCTTGGTCTCCCAAAGTGCTGGGATTACAGGTGTGAGCTACTGCGCCCAGCCTTGATGGCATTTAAACAACCTTCTTAAATTCTTTGTAGAAGCACTTACAATTTTAAAGATGTAATATGATCAAACACCTTTTCAGTCGTAGAGTAATCCATTCAGAAGCCTAGTTTGTTTGTATTAGTAAATTGGTGAATTTCTATCACTCACTCATTGTAAATATCTATTTTTTTCCTCATTTGAGTTTTGAATGTGCCTTTAAGTGTTTAGCAATTAATTTTAATGAAGTTATTTAGAGGGCTATTGCAAGTCCTCTGCATTCTGTATCTCTTCTTAGGAATATTATCTCTCTTTTTAAGTTCATATTCTTCAAAGTTATGTTTTTTTTTAATCAGTTTGAATAAAACTGAAGTTTCTCTTATGGAGGATGCTTTGGGGCACTGTTGGTGTATAAAATAAATTTACTCTTGACCATAAATTGTAGTCTAATGGAAAAATAACATATTATCTTATACAGTTGTAAATAAAATATAGTACAGACACAGAGTGGGGAGTAAGATCCAGCAGCTTTATGTAGTTTGGTATGGTTAGAGTATAGGGATGCTCCTTAGTAGTTTGGTATGTCATGATGAGAAATGATTCCTGAAAAGCGTAGGGCTATAGAATGAAATAGCAGAATGATATTCCTAAGTTTTTATATTATCTTGAGATCATGGAGTGACTGTTGCAAGTACTGAGTGAGATAAAATAACAAGTTTTGGAAAATAAGGATTTTGGAAAAACTAACCAAGTAATGTTATTGAAAGGTTGCTTGAAATGAAAAGATACGTCTGTATGAAAGGAGATCAGTTTGGACATGTTTGAAGAGCTTATGCAAAAATGATGTGAGGCTGACACTAGGAAATTAGGAGCAGCAGGGATGTATGAATGTTACAGTTGCTGTGGAATGTATTTTGAAGAACTTTGCAGTCAGTTGAATTAGTAAAGTAGGGGAAAAACAGGAGAGTTTAAGGCCAAGCATATTTAGTTCGTGAGGTGTAAAGATGAGAAAGAATAGGTTTGAAAGTGTCTCTATCATTCTTTTTACCCACTTTAGGCTAAATCATACCAAACTTAATTTTTCTGATTTTTTAAAAGTAGCATTGCTAAATGGAAGTACCTTGATACCTTATGAAAGTAAGGTCTTGCTAAATAAGGAATGTCTGACTAATTAATAATGGCTTATCCACTAAAATAAGCAAAGGAAATCTATATAGGCTGATACAGGAAGATCTCTAGATAGATTAGGAACAAAGTACATATGTGTAAACATATATGCTGGCATATAGATAGGTTTTTTCCACCTTAATTTGATGATAGAAATAGTCTGTTATCTTGAAGGAGAGAGATTGAGATACTTAGGCTTTTCATCGATCTCTTTTTATACTACATGACTTTAGCCATGTGCATGTAATGTGAGTACATTGTAAAAATGTGAATTCAATTTGAGGTGCATGCTGAGAGATTCCATCAGGCAGTTGGGATCATGTCTGAAATTTAATAAGAGAGGATTGTTAATAACCCAGTTAGAGTAGATATACAATGCAAAAGGACAAGAACACATCAGTAGAAATAAAGAACTAGTTGATTTATAATAGTAGAATGTTTACAGGTGTGTGCCTTCATAGAAAATTACAGTAGTAGAAATTCAACGCTTTGTTTTACTTATGTTAAATGAAACTCCATTTTCTGTTTGGTATAAGTAAGTGTTTCCATTAATTGCTGTTGAAAGGTGGCACTGTCCATAATAGTGGGTTAGTGAAAGAGAGCAATACTCTTGATTTTTATTTTTTCTTTTTTTAAGAGAGAGGATCTTGCTCTGTTACCCAGGCTATGGTGCAGTGGCATGATCATGGCTCACTGCAGCCTTGAACTCCTGGGCTCAAGCCATCCATCCTCCTTAGCCTCCCAAGAAGCCGAGACTACAGATATGCAACAACACTGCTCGGCTAATTGAAAACATTTTTTTTGTAGAGACAGAATCTCACTATGTTGTTCAGGCTAGTCTTGAACTCCTGGTCTCCAGTGGTGCTACTACTTCAACGTCCCAAAGCACTGGGATTACAGGTGTGAGCCACTGCACCAGGCCCTCTTGATTTTTCTAATCAGCAGTTTTAGGTGGTGACAGCTACTTAACTGGTATAGAGTAACAGAATTTATCATTTCAAATTACTTTTTTATTCTTAGACTTTCATGTGTAGCAGCTTTATGTTTAACTTTCAGTTGACGTTTTTAAAAGTAAAATTCCTTTTATAATTTGTTAGAATTTACTTGCAGGGAAGGAGAGGTTGGAGTGGAAGATAGCATAATCCATATGTAAGATATTTGTGGCAAATATCTTTCCTTTTTTGGTTTCTGATTCTTTTTGGTTTCTCTCTTAGTTAATGATAGCATGTATTTCAGAATAGAGGCTAAGAATTGTATAAATTTTAAAGATAGCGAAATTTCTGGCAAGAAACATCTTTTTTTCAAGGGTTTAGCAGTTAGTTTTAGAAGAATTTATCATTGTTTAATCTGCTACTCTGATTCAGAGGGAAACCTTTCTAAACCCTGAGCAAAGAAAGAACTGTATTTGAGCATAGTTCTTTACCTGTTTTATTCTCTAGCCAAAGTATATCAGGATATCTTAACTGTGATGTTCATCAATAGAACTAACTCCTATGTTGTAATTAGTAATATATCAGATATATATGTATAGTTACAGAATGCATTATTTGATCTCTAAAAGGTAGTTCTGAATGCCTTTGTTTCACAGAAGGTCTGTGAGGAAATAAACTTGTTTTGTTTTTACTGTACTCTAAATCTTTTAAGTCTTCTTTATTTGCTGTTTTATTTTAATGCAATAAAGCTTTCCTTTTGACAGTGACCTTGACTCAGTTTAAGGACTGATTCTGAATGTGGGAGATCGTAATAGAAAAAAATACCCTTTAAAAAGTGGGAGATTTTAGGCTGGGCACAGTGACTCACACCTGTAATCCCAGCACTTTGGGAGGCAAACACAGGAGGATCAGTTGAGTCTAGGAGTTCAAGACCAGCCTGGGCAATATAGGGAGAGCCTATCTCTACAAAAAATTAAAAACTAGCCAAGTGTGGTGGTACATGCCTGTAGTCCCAGCTACTCAGGAAACTGAAGAGGGAGGATACTTTGAGTTCTGGAGATGAAGGTTACAGGGAGCTGAGACCATGCCACTGCACTCCAGCCTGGGTGACAGAGCAAGACCTTGTCTCAAAAAAAAAAAAAAAGAAAAAAAAGTGGTGGGGAGATTTTGACATTATTGCCTTCATTTGTTCCTTAACTTTCCTTCTGTAGCTTATCTCCTTCTATAATTGTCGATCCTTAAATACTCATACCTCATCTGGAAGAATTTTTATTGAATAAAGGCATAACAGCATATGTTACCATGCCATGAGCCATGCTGAATTCTATACGAGTACGTTTCAGGATAATATGTTATTGTCATAGTAAAAGGAAGGAGATGCAATTAATGAATAATTTAAATTTACTTTGTGCCTTGTAATACTTTCTATTCATGACTGTACCTGATCCTTATGCAGTTTGTCTGTATGTAGCTTTATGTCTAATTGAAACTGTCTGTGTAGTTAATTATTTGGCTGTATGTGTAAGTTCATTTGAGGAAAGGAGAAGTTATTTGCATTCATAAAAGTGTTTGATAATTGGAGTTTTTTTATCTGGCATTTCTTAAAAGTAACAATTTTTAATTTTTTATCAGCTTTAAATATAGAAAAATGTGTAATGTAAATGATTTATATTTTAAAATTTATTGTGCCTTAATACTCTTGAAATTGACTACATTTAAATTATTTGCACATAATGTCTGTGAGAATGATTCAATAAAATAACAAAAAGTCATATTTAGGTAATGCATTTGTTTTACTAATTTTTATTTTAATAGAGCCCTGTGCAGTAGAATTGGTCCTTTTAATAATGTTACTGCACAGTAGTCTAGCAACTACTTATGTGAACATTGTGAAGGTTTTTACACTTCTGCAGGAGGACAACTTATATGCAACATAGAGTTGTTTTATTTATCTCTACAGAGAGTAGTAGTGTCTTCCAGACTGGGGAAAGGGAGATTTCTTATACTTTCTTCCTTGAGAATAGTTATTTCAATATGAATACTTAAAATCTTTTCAGCTCTAACTTTGCCCCTATGTGACCTGAGCAAAGCCCTTGATTTTACATAATTTCTACATCAAAGTCAGGGATAATACCCTTCATTTCCCATCGTAAAAGATGAAGTATTAAATAAGAAAAGTACATATCAAAGTAGCTAGAATTACTATTTTGAAAAGATTTGCATAAGTGAATATTTTGTAGACAATTCAACCAGCGGTTACTTAGAGTCTAATGTGGTAAGGTAGAAAAAAATACACTTGAAAATCATCTGTTTATAGAATAGAACTATTCTAGTGATTAATTATAAAACATATCCCCAATGACAGTATGTTAGCATTACATTCCCACAGAAGAAAATTTTTGCATGCTTGGGATTTTAGTTTTTGGAATAAATCTAGGGCATATTTGGAGTAATAATAATATGTATTTGAATATTTTATAGCCTGTTTAGAAATTAGTTTTCATTTTGATGCCTTGTTTTGCCCTTAGTTTGTAAGAGATCAAGTGCTGCTAGTGCTAGGCATTAGTGAATAGGTTAATGAGATATGATTTCCCTGTCAGTCAAAGAATTTACAATTTGCAGATACCTTCAGTGCTCCCAGACCTTACATATCTATTTTTGTCTCAGTACTCAGTATAGATAAGCACTGGCATTGGTATTCCTAATATGTAAAAATTGTTCATTTCAAAGTATAAGAGACTGTATTTTAGTAGTACTAATGCACAAACATCTCAGTGTATGACTTTTAGATTTCATTTATTCATTACCAAGTATTATGGTATGTACCATACCGTACTATTATGTACCAGGCACTCTAGGCATCTGTGCTAAATCAGTCAACAAAGATAAGATCCTTGTCCTTGTAGAGCTTTTATATTCTAGTGTGAGTGACAGTCAACTATGAACATAATAAATTATGTAATGTGTTAAAAGATAAGTGCTATGGAGGAAAATAGAGAAGGGTAAGGGGGATTATTATTGAGGCAAGTGGGCATATTGCTTTTCTAAATAAGGTAGTTATGGTCTCATAGAGAGGTGACATTTAAACAAAGTCTTTAAGGAAGTGAGTGAGTTGGCCATGAAGTTATTTGTAAGAATATTCCCAATAAAAGAAATAGCTAGGAATGGGTCTGGAACCCATTGAGGAACCTAAAGGAAGCCCTTGGAAGCAGTATAAGAGAGGACTAGAATCGTAGAAGATCCATTTGGAGAGGAGAACAACAAGATGATGGAAGGTTTTCATAGGATGGTATAAGGACTTTGGTTTTTTCTCGGAGTGAAATAGTCATTACAAGATTCTGGACATGATCTGACTAGAAGCTTGACTGCTAGCTACTGACAGGACTTTAAGAGTCTAAATGTGTCTTTTTTTTTTCTAAATGTGTCTTATACAAATCAGAAGCTAGTGATTCTGTGTTCATGCCCACCAAGCAGTCAGGTCTTCAGAGAGAGACAAGTCCTGATGCTTTCCAGGGTTCTCTGGTACAGATCACCTTGCTTCTTGTGGCTTCCCTCTTTCGTCCTTAGATTTCAGCCTTCTATAGTCTGTCAGTTTCCACTTAGTTCATCTTTCTAACTTCATTGTTGTCTTCTGTCTTGTTCTGTCATCTCTTATCATTTTAATGGTTATTTTAGAAGAATAAAGAGAAGGATTTTTTTAGTCACTGTGTTGAACCAGAAGACTAATTAAACTTAAAAATTGATGTGCCAATGTGATTAGAAAAGAACTCTGAGATACTTGCACTGAAACTTCACTTTCCCTTGTGAAACATCTTGCCAGGATTAATAGTAATAATGTTATTTTCATGAACCACAAATCAGCCCTTCAAAAATTTGAAACTTAAAGTATATCTATTCGTGGCAGTAAAACAATGCATAATTATTTTCATTGTATAAATTGTTTTAAAAGTATCTTACCTCACTATAAAGCCCCAACTTTGAGTCACTGTACTGGAGCAGTTTAGATTTAAGAGCCCCTTTCAGGGAATGGATTTGGACAATGTAGTGTGCTTAAGAACTTGAGAACCATGAATTACCTAAATACAACATATTTTGATAGATCATATAGTTAGGAAACTTGGATTTTAGCCTCATTTCTCTATGGCTAAATTTGAGACTTCAATAAATTATTTAATATTTTCATGCCTCTTCATTTTTGAAATAAGGGATTGCAGGTTAGATAATCTTTAAGTAAATATAAAAACCTTATGATACTTATGTTGTTTTGGAAATAAAATTTTAATACTTATGTGGATAATTTTTTTTTTAATTTTTTTATGCAGGTTAATGGTGCAATGTAAGAAACCTTTAAAAGTTTCTGATGAATTAGTGCAGCAATATCAAATTAAAAATCAGTATCTTTCAGCAATAGCATCTGATGCAGAACAAGAACCTAAAATTGATCCATATGCATTTGTCGAAGGAGATGAGGAATTCCTTTTTCCTGATAAAAAAGATAGACAAAATAGTGAGAGAGAAGCTGGAAAAAAACACAAGGTAAGAGAAATCACAGTACACCAAAGGGTCATTGTTGATTTTGTAGCCCTGAATATAGTACCATACTTAGTACCACACTTATCTCACTTATTTTGTCTTAGAATAGAAAGAGTAATCATTTATTTAGAAAAATGTATTTTTGGCTAGGTGCAGTGGTTCATGCCTGTAATCCTAGCACCTTGGGAGGCCAAGGAAGGCAGATCACCTGAGGTCAGGATTTTGAGAGCAGCCTTGCCAACATAGTGAACCCGTCTCTAATAAAAATACAAAACTTAGCCGGGTATGGTGGCATGCACCTGTAATCCCAGTTATTCAGGAGGCTGAGGCAGAAGAATTGCTTGAACCTAGGAGGCTGAAGTTGCAGTGAGCCAAGATCAGGCCACTTCTTCAAAAGAAAAAAAAAAACACACTTTTTTTAAATGAGTAAATCAAGCACATGGTACCAGTTATACCTGGTCTGTGATAATGAAAAGATTTTATTGTTTACAAATACAATTACACATCACTGAGTTTAAAGACTCTGATATTTCTGAATATGTGATTCAGGAACTTACAGTGCACCTGAAAGTAAAAATGAAGTGAAAGATAGTAGTTATTAGATTAAAAATTTAAAAATCAAATATATGAGAATAACTCTGCTACACAAGAATTTTGTCTTAAATACAAAATATGAAAATTGGCCAGGCACGGTGGCTCACACATGTAATCCCAGCACTTTGGGAGACCAAGGTGGGTAGATCACAGGGTCAGGAGTTCGAGACCAGCCTGGCTAAGATGGTGAAACGCTGTTCCCACTAAAACTACAAAAATTAACTGGGTGCTGTGGTGGGCACCCGTAATCCCAGCTGCTTCGGAGGCTGAGGCAGAGGAGAATCCCTTGAACTAGGGAGGCAGGGGTTGGAGTGAGCCAAAATTGGGCCACTGCACTCCAGCCTGGTGACAGAGCAAGACTCTATCTGAAAAGAAAAAAAAAAAAGAAAATTGAAATCTGTAGAGTTATGAAAAAGATGCAAAAATATGTTTTTTGGTTTTGGGGTTTTTTTTTTGTTTTTGTATTTCCCCGAGATGGAGTTTCGCTCTTATTCCCCAGGCTGCAGTGCAATGGCTCAATCTTGGCTCACTGCAAACTCCATCTTCCTGGTTCAAGCAATTCTCCTGCCTCAGCCTCCCAAGTAGCTGGGATTACAGGCATGTGCCACCATGCTCGGCTAATTTTGTATTTTTGATAGAGATGGGGTTTTTCCATGTTGGTCAGGCTGGTTTTGAACTCCCAACCTCAGGTGATCTGCACACCTCAGCCTCCCAAAATTCTGGGATAACAGGTGTGAACCACCACGACTGGCCCTCAATGATATGTTTAATACAAAGAATTAATTTCACAAAGTTTTACTTAGCCCTAGTATGTGCCAGCTACTTGAAATTTTGTCTTTTTGGAAGTGTGAGAGTAGTGGTAGCTGAGAAAGCTGCAAGTATAATAGAACACGAATTGGCCCGGAGCAGTGGCTCACACTTGTAATCCCAGCACCTTGGGAGGCTGAGGTGGGTGGATTATCTGAAGTCAGCAGTTTGAGATCAGCCTGCTAACATGGTAAAACCCCATCTCTACTAAAAATATAAAAATTAGCCAGGGGTAGTGGTGCATGCCTGTGATTCCAGCTACTCCAGAGAATGAGGCAGGAGAATCTTGAACCTGAGAGGCGATGGTTACAGTGCCAAGATTGCACCACTGCACTCTAGCCTGGGCGACAGAGTGAGAATCTATCTCAAAAAAAAAAAAAAAAAAAAAGAAAAGAAAAAAAAAGAACATAGAGTTTGGAGTTTGACAGATTTAGGATAAAATTCAGCTCTCACTATTTATCAGCCATATTTTCTGGGCACATTAGAGTCTCTACTTTTTATGTCTGTAAGATAAGCATACTACAGGCACAGTGGTTCATGCCTGTAATCCCAATACTTTGGGAGGCTGAGACAGGCAGGTCAGGTCTAGAGATTGAGCCCATCCTGGCCAGCATGGCGAAACCCCGTCTCAACTAAAAATACAAAATTAGCTGGGCATGGTAGCACGTGCCTGTAGTCCCAGCTACTTGGGAGGCTGAGGCAGGTTTGAACCTGGGAGGCAGAGGTTGCAGTGAGCTGAGATAGCGCCACTGCACTCCAGCCTGGTGACAGAGCAAGACTCCATCTTAACAAAAAAAAAAAGATAAGCATACTACTTACTTGTTAACTATAAGAATCGGGGATAATGTATGTTAAACACTTAGCAGGATGCCTGACACATAACCACTCAATAATTGGTAGATTTTATTTTTGGTAAATTATATATTTCAGGTTAACATGCAGTATTTGTTTGCAGGTAGAAGATGGGACATCTAGTGTAACAGTTTTATCACATGAAGAAGATGCTATGTCATTATTTAGTCCCTCTATCAAGCAAGGTAAAAACCTTTATTAATCAAAATACTGTATTCCTGGATTGTTACTACAGACTGATCTAATATTGTTGGACTTCTGATATTCCTTTTTGTATGATTTATTATATTTCATAAAAAGGATTCTTTCTTAAATGGTAGATTTATTGGTTATCTTTTATTGGAAGAAGCAAGTTCAGGTGATAGAATTTGTGTTTTGAATTGTTGCAGCCTGTTTCCTGTTTTTACATATAAAAATAGTTTTCTATTAAAAACTCATATGTAATAGATTTCCCACACCCTTCTACTGGAAATTATGCAAAAGGAAATAAAAGAATGAAGGCACGTATTGAATGGAAAGTGATTGAGAAAAAGCTATTGTTATACTATGCCAAGGGTATAGTTATATTATCCTGGAAAAACACACTTGAAAAAAAAACAGGAGAAAGATACAGATGTCCAGTTGGTTGACAGTAAAGTGTTTCATTATAATAACTCCAAGTGTTTGCTCTCTGAAGATTTGGCACTACTTTGAATCCTATAGCTCTGGGGATTACAATTAGGAGACTATAAACTCTCCTCATACCTGTCTCCATTGTTTCAATTATATTTGAAAAATGAGTCCAGGCGTGGTGGCTCACACCTGTAATCCCAACACTTTGGGAGGCCAAGGTGGGTGGATCACTTGGGGTCAGGAGTTCAAAACCAGCCTGATCAACATAGTGGAACCCATCCCTACTAAAACAAAAATTAGGCTGGGTGTGATGACTCACGCCTGTAATCCCAGCACTTTGGGAGGCCAAGGTGGGTGGATCAGAAGGTCAAGAGCTCGAGACCATCCTGGCCGACATGGTGAAACCCCGTCTCTACTAAAAAAAAAAAAATAAATACAAAAATTAGCCAGGCATGGTGGTGCATGTCTGTAGTGCCAACTACTCAGGAGGCTGAGGCAGAATTGAATGAGCCTGGAAGGTGGAGGTTGTGGTGAGCCAAGATGGGCCAGGCATGGTGGCTTACACTTGTAATCCTAGGACTTTAGGTGGCTAAAGCAGGTGGATCACCTGAGATCAGGAGTTCGAGACCAGCCTGACCAACATGGTGGATCCCTGTCTCTACTAAAAATGTAAAAATTAGCCAGGCATGGTGGCAGGTGCCTGTATCCCAGCTACTTGGGAGACTGAGGCAGGAGAATTGCTTGAACATAGGAGGCAGATGTTGCAGTGAGCTGAGATTGTGCCACTGCACTCCTGCCTTGGTGACAGAGTGAGATCCCATCTCAAAAAAAAAAAAAAATTGAAAAATTATTTAGAATAAGCTCAACTATGTGTTGTGACATGGAATAAATGAGCAAAATGTTTTTTAAAAAAGTTTTCACCTGTAAAATGAGATAAAGTCCTTTGGATATAAAACCACAACTTCTAAATTAAACTTTACTGGAATTCTGTTGTCGTTTTCTTCTCACACACACAAGTTAAAAGAGCTGTTCTGAGGCCACTAATTCAACAAATATTTAGCACCTGTTATATGTAGGCACTGTTTGGGAGTAGGGGATACAGTGGTCAAGACTCCACTTTGAAAGTGTCTGGGCTGAGTACAATGGCTTACGCCTGTAATCCCAGCACTTTTGAAGTCCAAGGAGGGCAGATCATGAGGTCACGAGTTTGAGACCAGCCTGACCAACATGGTGAAACCCTGTCTCCACTAATAGAAAAATTAGTTGGGTGTGGTGACATATGCCTGTAAGTCTAGCTACTCAGGAGGCTGAGCCAGGAGAATTGCTTGAACCCAGGAGATGGAGGTTACAGTGAGCCAGGATCTCACCAGTGTACTCCAGCCTGGGCAACAAAGCAAGACTCTTGTCTCCAAAAAAAAAAAAAGTGTCTGACTTAACTCCTTGTAAATGGAATAAAGAGACACAGTATAATAGTTCATTTATAAAACCCATTTAACTTTTAAAATAATTTTTTCTTTTAATTGACAATTAAAAATTGTATACATTTATGGTATACAACATGATGTTTTGGTGTATGTGTATGTATATATATATACACATATACCAAAATATATATATATATATATATATATACACACATATTTTTTTTTTTACATTTTACTCATTCTGTGCTACAGCACAATTATAGTTGAGCTTATTCTAAATCATTTTTTCAATTATAATTTAAACAGTAGAGACCGGTATGAGGAGAATATAGTCTCCTATTCTAACCCCTATAACTATAAGCTTAAAAGTACTGTCAGGTCTTCAGTGAGCAAACACTTGGAATTATTGTGTGTGTGTGTGTGTGTGTGTGTGTGTGTGTGTGTGTGTGTTTAGCCATTCCACTATATATCTCACTATATATATATTCCACTATATGTATATGTATGTATCTCACTTTATGTATATAGTGGAATGGCTAAATCAAGCTATTTAATGTATGCATTACCTTATTTACTTACGTTTTTTTTTGTGGTGAGAACACTTAAAATCGACTCTCAGCAATTTGGAAGTATACAATATGTTGTTGTTAATTAGTCACCACGATGTACAGCAAATCCATTTAACTTTTGATGTGGGCAAAGTAAGTCATCTTCTGGTGTGTGTGTTTTTTTTTTTTATAACAAAGTTTTAATATTTGGAATAAATAGAGAGGGTTTCTGGATAACCAAAAATAAAAAAAAAAAAATCTATCTGATTTGGTCTAGGTAGCTTGGATATTCAACAATTTGGATTATTTGCCAAAGTGATCTATAGATTAAGAGCAATGCCTATCAAAATTCCAATGACATTTTTCACAGTAATAGAAAAAACAATTCCAAAATTTGTATAGACTCACAAAAGGCTCTGAATAGCTAAAGCAATCTTGAACAAAAGGAACAAAATTGGTGGCATCATACTACCTGATTTGAAAATCTGCTGCAAGGCCAGGTATCATGGTCCATGCCTATAATCCTAATACTTTGGGAGGCCACAATGGGAGGATTGCTTGAGGCCAGGAGTTCAAGACCACTCTGGCCAACATAGTGAGACCCTGTCAGTGTAAAAAAATACATAGCCTGGGGATGGTGGCTCATGTCTGTAATCGCAGCACTTCGGGAGGCCAAGGTGGGCAGATCACCTGAGGTCAGGAGTTTGAGACCAGCCTGGTCAATATGGCAAAACCCCATTTCTGCTAAATACAAAATGAGCTGGGCGTGGTGGCACATACATGTAATGCCAGCTACTTAGGAGGCTGAGGCAGGAGAGTTGCTTGAATCTGGGAGGCGGAGATTGCAGTGAGCCAAGATTGCTCCATTTGACACCAGCCTGGGTGACAAGAGTGGAACTACATCTCCAATCAATCATCAATCAAATGTTAAATATTTTAAAAATTAAAAAATAAAAATAGACTGGGCATAGTAGCTCAAGCCTGTAATCCCAGCACTTTGGGAGGCCAAGGCAGGCAGATCCCCTGAGATCAGGAGTTTGAGAGCAGCCTGACCAACATGGAGAAACCCCATTTCTACTAAAAATACAAAAATTAGTTGAGTGTGGTGACATGTGGCTGTAATCCCAGCTACTTAGGAGGCTGAGGTGGGAAAATCTCTTTAACCCGGAGGTGGAGGTTGCAGTGAGCCAAGATCGTGCCATTGCACTCCAGCCTTGGCAACAAGAGCAAAACTCCATCTCAAAAAAAAAAAAAAAAAGCCAGGGGGGAATCTATTACAAAGCTATTCTAAATAAGACAGCATGGTACTGGCATAAGAAAAGACATATAGGCTAATGGAACAGAAAAGAGAGCCCAGAAATAAATCCACCTATTTCTGGTCTACTGATTTCGACAGAGATGCTAAGGACACCCAGTGGAGAAAGGACAGTCAGTTCAGTAAGTGGTGCTTAGAAAACTGGATATTCACATGTAGAAGAATGAAATTAGATTCTCATCTCACATCATATACAAAAATCAACTCAAAATGCATTAACAACTTAAATCTAAGACCCGAAACTATGAAACTACTAGAAGAAAACTGGAGAAAAGCTCCATGACATTGATCTGGGAAAAGACTTTTTTGGATATGACCTCACAAGCACAGGCAGCAAAATGAGATTACATCAAACTAAAAAGCTTCTGCACAACAAAGGAAGAAGTCCCCAGTGAAGAGACAAGCTATGGAAGAATATATTTATAAGCCGTGTATTTGATAAGGGGTTAATATCCAAAATACATAAGGAGCTCAGTCAGTAGCAAAAAAACAACCCAATTAAAAATTGAGTAAGGGACTTGATTAGATGTTTCTCGAAAAAAGACATACAAATGGGTAACAGGTATATGAAACAGTGCTAAACATCACTAATCATCAGAGAAATACAAATTAAAACCACAATGAGATATCACCTCATGCCTGTTATAATGGCTGTTATCAAAAAGAGGAAAGCTGTGTTGGTAAGAATGTAGAGAAATGGGAATCTTTGTTCACTGTTGGGAGAAAAGTAAATGTTGTACAGCCATCATGGAAAACAGTATGGAGATTCTTCAGAAAATAGAACTGCATATGATCTAGCAGTCCTGCTACTGGACATATATCAAGAGAATGTGAAGTCAGTATGTTAATACTGGTATCTGCATTTCCATGTTCATTGCAGTATTATTCTTAGTAGCCAAGATACGAAATCAACCTAAGTGTCCCATCAGTGGGTGACTAGATTTTAAAAATGTGGTATATATACACCAGTGAAATACTGTTTGGCCTTAAAAAGAGAAGGGAATTCTGCTATTTGTGATAACGTGGATGAAGCTGGAGGACATTATGCTACATGAAATAAGCCAGGCACAGAAAGATAAATACTGTATGATCTCACTTTCATGTGGAATCTAAAAAAATTGGACTCATGGAAGTAGAAAGTAAAGTGGTGATTACCAGAGACTAGGAGTTGGGGTATTGGGGAGATGGCCAAAGTGGACAAAATTTCATTGGGAGGAATAAGTTCAAGAGATCTATTGTAAATTCTGGTTACTACAATTAATAATACTTTGTATATTTGATAATTGAGAGTAGAATTTAAGTGTTTTCACAGAAAAATAAGTACCTGTATATGAGATAATGAATATGTTAAGTAGCTTGATTGAGCCATTTTATAATACATACATTAAAAAAAAACCTCAGAAACAAATTGGGTTATTTGGCCTCCTTATCCTAGGGTATTCCCTGGGATATAGGAAACATGTAAGCCACTTCTTGTGCCTGCGGTACAGCTTTCTCAAAATGTGAAACATATACTACATTCTGGAGTATCCCTGAGATGGAGCTTCAAAATTTTGGTTTTTAATAAGTATCCTAGATGGATTTTTACTTAAAATTTCAAAGCTGCAGCTCTAGTGGATCTTTAGAACTGACACACAGAGGCACTGGGAAAGTGACTTTTCTCTTTCTGAAAACGAGGATTATCTCAAGTCAGTTGACAGAATGATTTGGACAGTTATGTATCAAATTGTTTTTCTTGTGCAGGAATATATTGGGAGTTTAATTTTCATTGGAATTGGGATTATGTATTTGTTCCCCTAAAATGGGGCGGGAGGGAAGGAAAATAAAATTGTAGTACAGTAACTAAGAGGTAATATTTATCTAGTACTTAAGCACCTAGCAATGGGCAAAGCATATTAACCTATATTCTATTACATTTAATTCAGTTCTTGGTATTGAGGCACAGAGAGGTTAAGTAAGTTGTCGAGGGTCATACTGTTAGTAGTGGAGCTGGGATTCAAATTAAAGTCTGGCCCAAGAGTTACCTCTTAATCATTGTTCTGTTCTTCCTTTACATTTCAGAAAGAGAAAAATACAGGCTGGGTGAGGTGGCTCACACCTGTAATCCCAGCACTTTGGGAAGCAGAGGCAGGCAGATTGCTTGAGCCCAGGAGCTCAAGACCCGTTTGGGCAACATGGCAGAACCCCAACTCGAGAAAAAAAAATTAACTGGTTATGGTGTCTCATGCCTAGTCTCATCTACTGGGGAGTCTGAGATGGGAGGATTGCTTGAGCCCGAGAGGTCAAGGCTGCGGTGAGGTGTGATTGTGCCACTGCATTCCAGCCTGGTGGTAACAGAGTGAGACACCATCTCAAAAAAAACTACAAATATGTGTGTGTATTTAATTCACTTTTCCTAAATAGAATTTATATTTTTATTTAATATATTAATTATTCATGTAGAGTACTTAGCTATTTTATGGATTACTTGACCTTCTAGTGAGCTTCCTGGAAAAGGTATAAACCCCTTATACCTTTATAACATTTTTTCTATTAAAAACACTTTCTAGATTTTAAATAATAAATTACAGTTTCTTGTTGCATAGTACCCTATGAACTTAAAGTTACATGTCTAATTTAAACAGAATAATACTTATTTGATCAGTAGTAGCAGTTTTATTTTTCTGATTGACTTTTGTAGATGCTCCACGCCCTACTAGTCATGCCCGTCCTCCATCAACAAGTTTGATTTATGACTCAGACCTGGCTGTCTCTTATACTGATCTTGATAATCTCTTCAATTCTGATGAAGATGAACTAACAGTGAGTATCTCATTAATAAATAGGAATATATTGATTTTATGTACATATTTTTTATTCTTTAGAAGTGATTTATGAGTTTAATACTATGATTTAGCCCTGAACAATGAGAAATATTTCATAGTAAAGTCTCATTGGTTTCTTTTTTAATCTCATGTTTGAGTAGTCTTGCCATAGTGTCACCTATAAACTTTGAGATTTTTGTTTCTCCTTTTGTTTTTACATTTGGGAAACACATGATTAACCTTAATTTGAGCTCTGCTGTATGTTCTATTTTGCAGTTTTAGGAAGCAGAATTATTTTCCTATTTGATTCTGTAGTTTGAGAAATGACCCTGGAATTTACTCATTCAGAGAACACATAAATAATTGACATTAAAGTTATTTGCTTTGTCAATTTATTAAGGAATACCAGTTCTTTTGAATTTGTTTGACATCACAGCTATTATTATAAGACAGATACATGATATAGCAATGAAAGAGGAAGAAAAAGTAATATTTGATCTTTAACACCCATTTGCAGAGAAAGGTGAAGATAAAAGAAATTAAAGCTTAAAATGAGATTCCCTAGAATGTCAAGTCTCTGGCAAATTAATGAATTGGGTGCTGCATTATCATAAAAGGGAATTCCTTTTCATCTGCATAAAGGTAGCTTGGAAACTTCTATGGTACATTTGGTCTTTCTTTTCCTATATAATATGCATTTATTCCTCTCAGCATATATATCTATATATGTATATGTATGTATATGTGTGTGTATATGTGTATATGTACACATATACACACACATATACATACATATACATATATATATATCAGATACATAAACTTTTACTATATATCCCATAGTGTAGTACATTTTAGAACACCCTTCACTAGGCAAATATATCCTTGAATGTTTTGACACATTCATACTATCTACTACCATTCATGTATCAGCTGTGGTTCCTCTAAGATAAAAAGGTTGTAGTCAGAATGTGGTCTGCATAGTAATATTTATCACAAACTGTCTAACAGAAGACATGGAACAAATGTTAGCTCTGAAAACATTGGTAATAGCTTGGAAATAGTAAAGCTTGTTTGTTCAATGTACTAAAAGTTAGGAAAACTATTGCTTTGTCATTAGATCTTCTGAAGTTTGTACTTAGTTTTACCTGTTACAGTATTTTTATAGGAGTAAGGAGATTATTAAAACAAGGTAAAAGTATAAATAAGAGTTCAGAGAAGTGGGTGATTGAATATATAGGAAAAACACAAACCTTAATGTATTCAACTTAAGGAGACAAATGCTTTGCAAGTATCTTTTACTAAGAAGCATTTCTAATGTTAATTACAACTCCTTCTTATTGCAGGTTTTCTTATTTTTATTTATTTTATTTTATTTTGAGACAAGAGTCTCACTCTGTTGCCCATGCTGAAGTGCAGTGGTGCAATCTTGGCTCACTGCAACCTCTGCCTTTCAGGCTCAAGCAATTCTTGCGCCTCAGCCTCCTGAGTAGCTGGAATTATAGACATGCCCCTACACGCCCAGCTGATTTTTTGTATTTTTAGTACAGATGAGGTTTCACCATGTTGGCCAGGCTGGTCTCAAACTCCTGGCCTCAAACTGATCTGCCTGCCTCTGCCTCCCGAAGTGCAGGGATTTTAGGCGTGAGCTACCACGTCCAGCCTCTTTATTTTGGGTTTTAATTTAAGATTAACCTTATTTGTGTGTATTTTGAAAGTATTGGTCATTTTCTTTCGAGGAACTTTTCCCTTTTAATTTGGTGGCTTACCAAATAAGTATTCAGAGAAACTAATCTGGAGTCAATGATTGTCTAAGAAATACTTTGTATCTTTCAACACTAGTATGTATTTGGCTGTATCAAATTCAAAATATTACTTTTAATGAACTGGCTTTACTTTTAAGTTATTTCTGAATGATTAGTATTTTGAGATCACATTGGGTGTAAAATTTTAGTTAAGTATGTGCTTTTTTTTTAAATAGCCTGGATCTAAAAAATCAGCGAATGGATCAGATGATAAAGCCAGCTGCAAGGAATCAAAGACAGGAAATCTGGACCCGTTATCTTGCATAAGTAAGTGTCCCACATCTGTGCTTGAGATAAATTTGCAAACTTTTAATTTCAAAAAAGCTCCCCACTCCCTTTGTTTTAAACACAGAGTCACCTATTTTTAGTCATGCATTAAAATGTATGTTTTTATTAAAAATATAGGCACTGCAGATCTTCATAAAATGTATCCTACACCACCATCATTGGAACAACATATTATGGGATTTTCCCCAATGAATATGAATAATAAAGAATATGGTAGTATGGATACAACACCTGGAGGAACTGTTCTAGAAGGAAATAGTTCTAGTATAGGACCACAGTTCAAAATTGAGGTTGATGAGGGATTCTGTAGCCCCAAACCTTCTGAAATTAAAGTAAGTATTTTTTTTCCTAGAAGAATAATTCACTTCTTATATTTTCTTAGAATTAGTTTGTTGCTGTATTCAAAAATTCTTTGATAGTATTTGCAGTTTTGTGGCTGAGGACTGAATTATTGTGTCACAATTACGATTGCATTTATGGAAAGAATAGGATTGCATTTATATTTTATGCTGTTTATAGAAAGGAAAAAAGGTCCAGAGCTTGTTTGAGTTTTTTGTTTATTTTTTTCCCAGAAGATAAGATACTAAAAACCTACCATCTTTATATTGTAGGATTTTTCTTACGTCTATAAGCCTGAAAATTGTCAAATTCTAGTGGGATGTTCCATGTTTGCACCTCTAAAAACTCTACCAAGCCAATATCTGCCCCCTATCAAATTGCCAGAAGAGTGTATTTACCGTCAGAGTTGGACTGTTGGAAAATTGGAATTGCTTCCTTCAGGGCCTGCAATGCCATTCATCAAAGAGAGGTAGGATTTATGTTATTATAATAGTATATGAATGCTTATATAGCTTTAATTTTTTTTGTAGATTTACCTGGCATGCTGGAAAAAGAAAATTGGTTTTTGAAAATTCCAAAAATTATTTCTGATTAATCAAGTATAATGATTGGCGAGGAACAGTGGCTCATTCCTGTATTTCTAGCACTTTGGGAGGCCAAGGTGTGTGGATCCCTTGAGGTCAGGAGTTTGAGACCAGCTTGGCCAACATGTGAAACCCTGTCGCTACTAAAAATAGAAAAATTACCCAAACCTGGTGGCGTGCGCCTGTAGTTCCAGCTACTTGGGAGGCTGAGGGACAAGAATCACTTGAACCCGGGAGGTGGAGGTTGCAGTGAGCCAAGATCGCACCAGTGCACTCCAGCCTGGGCGACAAGAGTGAAACTTCATCTCAAAAAAAAAAATTACAGTGGTTAATTGGGTATAGATAAACTATTGGAAAATTTATGACTGTTCTGCTTAATTTGTATTCAGAAGCACCTTTTCTTTTGGGCTGCAATTTAAAATCACTCCCATTTTTACATTTGCCATATTTTCCATACTTTTCACATTTTACCATATCTGAATTTGTCAGTTTCAACTTGAGGCAAAAAAAAAAAAAAAAAAAAAAACAACTGAATTTGAGATGTCTTATAGTGCACCTTAAAATTGCAGTTTTTCCCTATTTACACATAAGCATCTCTAAAATCTTTTTTTTTTTATAGTCAGTAGCATCTTATAAGTATTTCTAGTAAATGAAATTTATAGATAGTAAATATAGATGTTTAGGTATGTATTAGTGTATACAGAGTTTATTAATGATTTTTGAACTTGATTGATCCTTAGCCCACACAATTACTTAGAGTAGATAGGTTAACCAGAAATGAGAATTGACTCTACTTGTAATTCTTGCAGTACTTGCCCTTTCATAATTTCCTATGTAATTGAAAAACATTTGGGACATTTTTAGTTGTATTTCACATTACTAATATGTTCCTTAATGTATGTATTTTATTTTCTTTTACCCTGGTGATGATAGTGATGGAAGTAATATGGATCAAGAATATGGCCCTGCTTATACACCTCAAACTCATACTTCTTTTGGAATGCCTCCTAGCAGTGCACCTCCTAGTAACAGTGGAGCAGGAATTCTTCCTTCTCCATCCACCCCTCGGTTTCCAACTCCAAGGACTCCAAGGACTCCTCGGACTCCTCGTGGAGCTGGTGGACCTGCCAGTGCTCAAGGTTCCGTCAAATATGAAAATTCAGACTTGTATTCACCAGCTTCCACCCCATCTACATGCAGACCCCTTAATTCTGTTGAACCTGCAACTGTCCCTTCCATCCCTGAAGCACACAGTCTTTATGTAAACCTCATCCTTTCAGAATCAGTTATGAATTTGTTTAAAGACTGTAACTTTGATAGTTGTTGCATCTGTGTCTGCAACATGAATATCAAGGGTGCCGATGTTGGAGTTTACATTCCAGATCCGACGCAGGAAGTACAATATAGGTGTACCTGCGGCTTCAGTGCTGTCATGAACAGAAAATTTGGAAACAATTCAGGATTATTTCTTGAAGATGAACTAGATATCGTAGGGCGCAATACAGATTGTGGCAAAGAAGCTGAAAAACGTTTTGAAGCTCTCAGGGCTACCTCTGCTGAACATGTTAATGGAGGACTAAAGGAATCTGAAAAATTGCCTGATGATTTGATGTTATTGCTACAAGATCAGTGCACTAATTTATTTTCACCCTTTGGAGCAGCAGACCAAGATCCTTTTCCTAAAAGTGGTGTAATTAACAATTGGGTGCGTGTTGAAGAGCGTGACTGTTGCAATGACTGCTACCTTGCATTAGAACATGGGCGTCAGTTCATGGATAACATGTCAGGAGGAAAAGTTGATGAAGCACTTGTGAAAAGTTCATGCTTACACCCCTGGTCCAAAAGAAATGGTAAGTATGCTAATAAAATACTTTCTTGTTTGCTTATTTCCCTTTAGTTGTATGACTTTGCTTTTCTTTCTTAGGAAAAAGTATTTAAGGCAATTTCCCATGTAGTAAATAAAGACATTTAAAGTTGGACTTAAAATTCTTTTAAGGATGACGTTTTTAAAGGGAGAATTTCTTAGCAGTTTTAGTTTAATTTCACCAACAAAAGTATTGTTGTTATAAATCTGTAATTATATACTTACATAGGAATATAAAAGGCACTTTGCATCTGTTTATTAGCACAACATTGCTAGTTTTCTGCTTTATTCACATTCTTCCACTCATTAAATATTTGCTGGACACCTTGTATGTGCCAGGTATTTTCCTAGGTTCACCGTTGAACAAAACACACATATTCTTTTTTTTATTTAGATACTTTATTTTTTAATATTTTTTATGCACTTAAGGTTCTGGGGTACATATGCAGAACATGCAGGATTGTTGCATAGGTACATACATGGCAGTGTGGTTTGCTGCCTCCATCCCCGTCACCTATAACTGGCATTTCTCCCCATGTTATCCCTCCCAAACTCCCTACCTCCTGCTGTCCCTCTCCTAGGACCCCCCTCAACAGACCCCAGTGTGTGATGCTCCCCTCCCTGTGTCCATGTGTTCTCATTGTTTCAACACCCTCCTATGAGTGAGAACATGTGGTGGTTGATTTTCTGTTCTTGTGTCAGTTTGCTGAGAATGGTTTCCAAATTCATCCCTGTCCCTACAAAGGACACAAACTCATCGTTTTTTATGGCTTCATCGTATTTCATGGTGTATATGTGCCACATTTTTCTTGTCCAGTCTATCATCGATGGGAATTTGGGTTGGTTCCAGATCTTTGCTATTGTAAATAGTGCCGCAATGAACATACGTGTCAAAGCACACATATTCTTTGCTCGTTTTGAACCTATAATTTAGTGGAGAAGATAGGAAATAAAAAATTGAAAATTTTCTTGAGTTATCATTATGAAAAGCTGTGGATCTGGGTGAAATAACCTAAAGAGTAATTGTAGATAGAGCAGTACAAGGATGGGGCTGGCATTTAGAGATGGGGAGGGAGAGGAGGAGCCAGGAACAGAAATTGAGAAGAATGTTGGAGGAAAACCATGGGAGTATGGTATCCTAGAAATCAAGTATAGGGAATCTTTAGAAGAGAGTGATCATCTCTATCAATACTGTGATACATTAAAGTGAAAACTGAGACAGGCTATTAGATATGACCACATAGAAGTTGTTGGTCACCTTGATAGGCAGTTTCAGTCAACCTGATTAGAGTGGGTTCACAGGAGAATGGGATAAGAAGCAAACTTAGACAATTTGGTGGGGACTTTTGCTATAAATAGCAGAGAAATTGGATAATAGGGTTAAAAGAGAGGTTTATTATTATTTTTTAATGGGTGCATTGGGAGTGATCATATAGAAAGGAATTTAATTGACAAATATGGCTTATGCCTGTAATCCCAGCATTTGGGAAGCTGAAGCAGGCAGATCATTTGAGCCCAGGAGTTGAAGACCAGCCTGGTGAACATGGCAAAACCCATCTCTACTAAAAAATACAAAAATTACCTGGGCGTGGTAGCACATGCTTGGTGTCCCAGCTACTTGGGAGGCTGAGGTGGAAGGATAGCTTGAACCTAGGAGGTGGATGATTTCGTGAACCATGATTATTATACCACTGCACTTCAAGCCGTTTGACAGACAGAGTGGGACTCTGTCTCAAAAAGAAAAAAATGGCCATGTAACGCAAGGTTGAAAGAATTAAAAATCAGCCCATCAACAGGAGAATAGTTAAAAAATCATGATAGTACAGATGGAATGTTATATGGCTTCTGAAAATGGATACTTTTGTATATAACAAATAGATGAATCTTAGTAATAGTATTGAGGAGAGGAAGAGGGAACAAATCCCAGAAGATTACATATAGTCAGATACCCTTTAATAATAACTTTAATATGTTACCTTTAATAAAGTTCAGAAACAAACACAACTAAATGTATTATTTACATGCACATAAAATTGAGGATATTGGTTAATTCTTGAAATTTCACGTGTCCAAAAATGACCACAAGATAGGATAGGAAGAAACATTTAATAAGACTGTTTTGGTAATGTTCTAGTTCTTGGACAGTGAGATTACAGTTGTTCATTTTATTATTAAAGGAAATTTTTGAACTATGAGAGCAACCTATGGACCAGTGATTAAGTTAATGTACATGACATAATTTCAGCATTTATCCAATTATTTATTCTGAGGGACCAAATTTAAAAAGGGAAAAATATAAATAAATTTCATAGGTGTTCAAAAAAAGGGAAAGATTATTTTAAGCCATATAGAGTAGTTAAAAGCATAGGCTGTGGACTCAGACTGCTTGGGTTTGAAACATGACTGTAGCACTATATACTACCTGCTACCTTGGGCCAAGTTAGTTAAACTTTCTGTGCCTCAGTTTCTTAAAATAGGGTCAATAATGGATTTATTTTACAGGGTATTACAAGAATCAAATGAAATAATACATATAAAACAGAACAGGCTGGGTGCAGTGGCTCACACTTGTAATCCCAGCACTTTGGGAGGCCAGGGCAGGAGGATCATGAGGTCAAGTGATAGAGACCATCCTGGCCAATATGCAAACCCCGTCTCTACTAAAAACATAAAAATTAGCTGGGCGTGGTGGTACATGCCTGTAGTCCCAGCTGCTTGGGAGGCTGAGGCTAGAGAATTGCATGAACCCGGGAGACAGGGGATGCAGTGAGCCAAGATTGTGCCATTGCACTCAGGTGTGGGCGACAGAGTGAGACTCCATCTCAAAAAACAAACAAACAAAAAAGAGCAGCTGATCCCCCCACCTTGGCCCCCATAGTGCTGGGATTACAGGCACGAGCTTCCCAGGAGTTTGAGACCAGCCTGACCAACACGGTGAAACCCCATCTCTACTAAAAATACAAAAATTAGCTGGACATGGGGGTGCATGCCTGTAATCCCTGCTACTTGGGAAGCTGAGGCAGGAGAATCGCTTCAACCTGAGGTGGAGGTTGCAGTGAGCCAAGATGGCGGCACTGCACTCCAGCTTGGGCGACAGAGCGAGACTCCATCTCAAAAAAAAACAAAAAACAGTTTTTGGCACATAGTAAGAACTCAAATGTTAGCAGTGGTAATGACTCTTTACTTATTATTGTTTTGTTTTTAAGAATCAACTTATTTGCCAAATAATGGAAAATACTGAGCTTTACCTTAAGGGTGTTTTTTGAATAACAGTAAGCAATGATGTAAATATAAAGCTGCAGACATAAAAATTAATTTCTTCTTAAGAACTTGTCCAAAGAAAGTAATTTAGTACAAGAAAGAGAGAAATGAGGCCAGGCACCATGGCTCACACCTGTAATCCCAGCATTTTGGGAGGCCAAGATGGGAGTAATGCTTGAGACCAGGAGTTTGAGACCAGCTTAAGCAACATAGCAAGACCCCGTCTCTACCAAAAAGAAAAGAAAGAAAAGCCTTTATATTTCAGTTAAAATTTTTCAGTATTAAAAACAAATAATGTTGGAAAACATAAATGTGTAATATTAGAATACTTTGATTAAATTATAGTAGCATCATAAAATAGTGGCAAGCTCCTGCATTAAAGCCCTTGGCCTAACTGTTTCCTTTTCCTTGGATGTTTGTTTTCCAGGTATTTATGTGGATAACTCTGTCTCCTTTAAATCTTGTCAGATGTCATCTTCTCCATATAAAATTTTAAACCCTTCTTCGTGTTCTCCATCTTGCTTTGTTTCTTTCCATAGTGTTCCTGTTACCTTCTAATATAACAATACAATTTTTTAATTGTTGTTTCCTACTCCCATTAAGTATACTCTACAAACTTCTGTGTATAGGCAAAGGTTTTTGTCTATAAACACCTAGAATAGTGAACACAGTAGATGATCAGGATATTAAAATAGTTGTTTGGATTTATTTAGTTTTAACATCTTGAAAGAAGGTATGTTTGAATTTAAAAGTCTACGAAGTATAGTTTGTATATTTTAATGGCAACATTTATTTTGCTGAAGATAGAAAAGGCTCTGTTCTAGTTAGAAAAAATACATACTTGCTGAACAAAAATTAATACCATACAATTTACCCATGTAAAATGTACAGTTTACTGCTCTTAGTATTCAGAGTTGGACAGTCATTAACACAGTTTTAGAACATTTTCATAATAAACCCCCTACCCTTTAGCAGTCACTGCCTTTTTCCATCCAGCCTTCTTTCCTAAGCTATAGACAACCATGAGTGTATTTTCTGTCTCTCTAGATTTGCTGCTTTCGGGCATTTTATATAAATAGAATTATATGCTGTATGGTCTTCAGTGACTGGCTTTTTTCACCTTGCATAATGTTTTCAAGGTTCATCCATGCTACAGCACATAATAATACTTTATTGCCAAATAATATTCCATTGTACGAAGATACTGTATTTTATTTACCCCCTTCATCAGTTGATGGACATTTAGGTTGTTTATACTTTATGGCTGTTATGAATATTATGAATAGTGCTCCCGTGAACATTTGCATACAAGTTTTTATATGGACTTGTTTTTATTACTCTTAAGTGGACTCACTGAGTCATATTCTATTTAATTTTTTTTTTTTTTTTTTTTTTTTTTTAAATGGAATCTCGCTCTTGTTGCCCAGGCTGGCATGCAGTGGCACAATCTTGGCTCACTGCAACCTCTGCCTCCTGGGTTCAAGTGATTCTCTTGCCTCAGCCTCCCAAGTAGCTGGGATTACAGGCATGCACCACCATGCCCAGCTAAGTTTTGTATTTTTTGGTAAAGACAGGTTTTCACCATGTTGGCCAGGCTGGTCTCAAACTCCTGACCTCAAGCAGTCCACTCTCCTTGGCGTCCCAAAGTGCTGGCATGAGCCCACTGCGCCCAGCCAATAAAATTTTTAGGTATAGGAAATTAAGGCCAATAACGATAAATTAGGCAAAGGTAATAATGAATTAAAATGGAATGATTTAATATAGCAGTGTGCTTAAACAGGTTTATGGTACAACTGGACCATTCTGGGGGCCACATTTATTTTATCAATATCATTCAATGATTTTTCTTTGAGCCATTGGACATTGATGAGGAGCACCTTTCTGTATCAGCATTCTGATAATTGGTCAGAAATGCAGGTCATAATTTGATAATCTATACATCTTTAAGATGTATACGTTTATAAATATGGATAATATACTTTTTAGCAGTGTGAGCAAGTTACTGTATAATTTCTGTATTTTAGAGTTGTTAAAGTCTACTTTTTTTTTCAAATTAAGCTTTATTATAACCAGTCCTATCTATTCAGTTTACCATAATAGTGCTAATTATGGGATATAGTTTCAATGTGAGGCAGACTTCTTTCTGGTAAAATATCTACAGCACCAAAACAGCCAGCATAAATGCAAAAATAAATTTATTTGATTAATTTCTAAGTTTGATTAATCAGCTAATGAATGAATATGGAGATAAGTTAATTTTTTTTGCCTTTGAAATGAAGTCTTGCTCTGTCACCAGGCTGGAGTGCAGTGGCACAATCTGGGCTCACTGCAACCTTTCCCTCCCAGTTCAAATGATTCTTCCGCCTCAGCCTCCCAAGTAGCTGGAACTACAAATGCGCACCACCATACCTGGCTAATTTTTTTGTATTTTTAGTAGAGATGGGGTTTCACCATGTTGGCCAGGATGGTCTCAATCTCTTGACCTTGTGATCCGCCTGCCTCGGACTCCCAAAGTGCTGGGATTTATAGGCATGAGCCACTATGCCCGGCAACAGTAACTTTTTATTGTGTGTCTTTTTGGTTCTAAGTATCTAGAAGAACCATTTCTGTAGATTGTCTTACAGAACTTAATACAGTTTTCTGCACAGGCCACAGTTTAATCTTCTTGATGAAGACCTGAACTTCCCTATATGTATTTTGTGTTATCTTAAAATTTTATTTGTGTTGGCAATGGCAATTCTTATTTACTTTTTTTTTTTTAATGCTTATAGATGTGAGTATGCAGTGCTCACAGGATATACTTCGAATGCTCCTCTCTCTTCAGCCAGTTCTTCAGGATGCCATTCAGAAAAAAAGAACAGTAAGACCTTGGGGTGTTCAAGGTCCTCTTACTTGGCAACAGTTTCATAAAATGGCTGGCCGAGGATCTTATGGTAAGTAATTTATAGTGATATGTAATGACTGATTTTATATCAGTCCTCAGATTTCTGTGCCCAACTAGAATAAGCACATTAGTCTTATTTAAGTATTTTTTTGTGGTATATTCTTAAGGCCACCTTGGTCCAATCCTAGCTTTTTTCCCCACCATTTCCAACATTTAGCTTACTCAACTCTAACCCTACTTCAAAAGGAGTGGCTTCTCTTAGGTCCATTTTTACCCATAGGGGGCTTTCCCTCAATATTTTTCATGAAGAAAGCGACATACTGTGAAGATTTTCTTTCAAAGGCAAAAAAAATGCTTTTGTTTTCAGTTATTTAACAAAATTAAATGAAAAAGGGAGATGGAGTGGGGAATGAGAGTTACACTAGTAATAAGGAGCCCTAAGGTCTTCATTTAAAAATAATTAAAACAAAGAAGAAATTTGCTAGTTGTGACTAGAGTAGTAAATGAATACTCTCAATAGGTATGCAGATTTATGGTCAGCTGTGATGAAAAGAACATTCCAAATATTTGAACTGTTTGTTGAAGATTGTCTCTGAAAGGTGGGCTGTAATTGGAGTTTTTAAAATATATTTGGAATAAGACTTCTTAAAATTGAAATCTTTACTTTTGTTTATTGATTTGAAGTATATTATATATGAAAGTAGTAGATTGGCCTCTATTTTCCTTTTCTCCCTCTTTTAATGGCTAAATAATTTAAATCTCATTGCAAAACTAATATTCTGTGAAAAATGGAGGGCTAAGAAAATATATTTTGTTTTATTTATTTATTTTTTTGAGACAGAGTCTCGCTTTGTCACCTAGGCTTGAGTGCAGTGGCGTGATCTTGGCTCACTGTAACTTCTGCCTCCCAAGTTCACACAATTCTCCTGCCTTAGCCTCCTGAGTAGCTGGAATTTCAGGTGCACACCACCATGCCTGGGCTGATTTTTTATGTTTTTAGTAGAGGCAGGGTTTCATCTTATTGGCTAGTCTTGTCTCAGACTCCCGGCCTCAAGTGATATCTGCCCACCTCGGCCTCCCAAAGTGCTGGTATTACAGGCCCAAGCCACCGCACCTGGACAGAAAATATATTTTAGTATAAACCTTTACATTATTTTAAAAACTAAGATAGCAAACATTTATTTATTTATTTATCTCTGTACCTTAATGGTTTTGGATATCATTTCTATCTGCACACATAGAGATTATCTTTTTTTTAATGGCTATGTGTATTCCATTGTTCTTTACATAAGATGATATGTTTTACAAATGCATTGTTTATGAACGTAGAGATTGTATCCACCATTATCATTACAGCTATTTTTCAGTAACTTACACATGCTTTAAAGCATGGTGTATTTTTATTTTATTTATTATTTTTTTGAGATAGGGTCTCGTTATAGGGTCTCGTTCTGTCATCCTGGCTGGAGTATAGTGGCACAGACATGGCTCACTGCAGTGTTAACTTCCTGGGCTCAAGTGATCCTCCCACCTCAGCCTCTCAAGTAGCTGGGACTAATGTGCATGCCACCCCACACAGCTAATTTTTGTATTTTTTTGTAGAAAGGAGGTTTTGCCATGTTGGCCCAGGCTGGTCTCCAGCTCCTGGCCCCTAGTTATCTGCCCACCTTGGCCTCTCAAAGGGCTGGGATTATAAGTGTCCAGTCATGTGTATTTCAAGGAAAAACAAAAAGCTAAATTACTCTCTGTAATACTTTTTTTTTTTTTTTTTTTTTGAGACAGTCTCGCTCTGTTGCTCTGGCTGGAGTGCATAGCATGATTTCAGTTCACTACACCCTCCGCCTCTCCAGTTCAAGCAATTCTCATGCCTCAGCCTCATGAGTAGCTGGGATTATAGGCATGCATTACCACAGCTGGCTAATTTTTGTATTTTTAGTAGAGATGAGGTTTCGCCATGTTGCCCGGTCTGGTCTTGAACTCCTTGGCTCGAGCGATCCACCTACCTAGGCCTCCCAAAGTGCTGAGATTACAGGCATCAGTCACCATGCCTGGCCCCTGTAATATCAGTTTGAATTTTTACCAGTTAAAGTGCCTATTTTCCCAGAGCTTTGCCTAATAGGATGCTGAGTCCGTGGGTGAAAAATGATTATTTCCTATTATAGTTTGAGAGATTAAATGGCATAGACTGTGGGGATAGATTTCTTGGGTTTAAATTCCTGCTCTGCTACTTCTTGTAAAATACTAGAGAAATTACTTAACTTCTTCATTTATGTTTTATCATCTCTAAAATGAAGTTAGTAATAGTTTCTGCCTTGTGTTTTCTTGTGAGGATTAAATGATTCGTACATGCAAAGAGCTTTGAATAGTACCTAGCACATAGCATTATCAGTGTTTGCTATTACTAATTTTAATTGCTTTTTTTAATGAGAAAGAGCATCTTTTTATGTGTAAGAGATATTTTCGTTTTGTAGTCTTCATGTTCTTAACCCATTTTTCTATTAGGTTGTTGGTCATTTTCTTTTAAAAAATTTTTATTGTGGTAAGAACACTCACCAGGCATGGTGATTCACACCTATAATCCGAGGACTTTGGAAGGCCAAGGTGGGCAGATCACTTGAGGTCAGGAGTTTGAGAACAGCCTGGCCAACATGGTGAAATCCCGTCTCTACAAAAAATAAAAAAATTATCCAGGTATGGTTATGTATGCCTATAATCACAGCTACTCAGGAAGCTGAGGTGCAAGAATTGCTTGAACCCAGGAGGTGGAGGTTGGAGTGAATGGAGATTGTGCCACTGCACAGCTTCCTGGGCAACAGAGCAAGACTCCATCTCAAAAATAAAAATAAAAACTAAAAAAAAGAATACTTAACATGAGCTCTTAATAAGTTTTTTTTCCTATTTTTTAAATTATATTATTTTTAAATGTATAAATAGAGATGGTGTCTCACTGTGTTGCCAAGGCTTGTCTCAAACTCCTGGGCTTAAGTAATCCTCCTGCCTTAGCCTCCCGAGGTACTGAGATTATAGGCATCAGTCACAGCACCTGGCCTACAGTGTATTTTCATGCCAAAAATTTAAATGCAGACCAGGCATGGTGGCTTCCACATGTAATCCCAGCACTTTGGGAGGTTGAGGGAGGATTACTTGAGCTCAGGAGTTTGAGACCAACCTGGGCAACACAACAAGATCCCATCTCTACAAAAACTTTAAAAATTAGCCAAGCATAATGGCACACACTTGTAGTCCCAGCTACTCAGGAAGCCGAGGCCAGAGGATTGCTTGAGCCCGGTAGGTTGACACTGTGGTGAGGCATGATTGTGCCACTGCAGTCTAGTCTGGGCAACAGAACAAGACCCTATCTCAAAAAAATAAATAAATAAAAAGACTTGTTCAGGAAATTCCTAGCTGTTGAAAAGTCTTGATCAACTGGCATTAAGTATTTTTGTCTCTAATAAAAAAGTTTCACTAATAATGACTTCATTAACTTTTGACATTTAAATAAAAAGGAGACATGTCTTGTTTTTAAGTGTTTCTTAAAATACATCTCTCTTATTTAGGAACTGATGAATCCCCAGAACCACTGCCAATCCCCACATTTTTGTTGGGTTATGATTATGATTATCTGGTGCTTTCTCCATTTGCTCTTCCTTATTGGGAGAGACTTATGCTGGAACCCTATGGATCTCAAAGAGATATAGCCTATGTTGTACTGTGTCCAGAGAATGAAGCCTTGTTAAATGGAGCCAAAAGCTTTTTTAGAGATCTTACTGCAATATATGAGGTAGGTGTTTAAAAAGAGATGACATTTTAAAACTACCTTATGATTTGTATTGATATATATATGTATATATATAGCATATATATATATATATATATATATATATGCTATATATATACAGCATACTGGTAAATTTAGTTGATTGGGACACAGTGATGATGTCAAATTAGATGTTTATTTCTCATACTAGCCAGTTACATTCTTTGCTGAGTTTGACCCAGTTTGTTAGATGTGTATGTTGTGGGTCAGAGTGGCTATACCCCTATTGGAGGAAGAAACATTGAGGGCATATAGATATATATCCCATTTAATGTGACCTTTTCTAAAACAAAGGGTAACAATGGTAAATAGCCAGGAAAAAAATTACATTTATAAAAATTCTAGTCTTTATTCTCTAGAATTTCAGGTAGTGACACTAGACCTCACTTTTCTCATATGCAAAATAAATTTGGCCAGGCACAGTGGCTCACACTTATAATCCCAGCACTTTGGGAGGCCGAGATGGGCAGATCTCCTGAGGTCAGGAGTTTGAGACCAGCCTGACCAATATGGAGAAACCCCGTCTCTACTAAAAATACATAATTAGCCAGGCATGGTGGTGCATGTCCATAATCCCAGCTACTTGGGAGGCTGAGTCAGGAGAATCGCTTGAACCTCGGAGGCAGAAGTTGCGGTGAGCCAAGGCCACGCCATTGCACTTCAGCCTGGGCAACAAGAGTGAAACTCCGTTAAATATAAATAAATAAATAAAAATTTTTTAAAATCTATGCTAGTTGTCTCTAAGGTCCATTTCAGGTCTGAAATTCTTGCTTATTCTTTTAAGTTATAATTCTCACGTATCCATCACCAGGCATAATAATTGTAAATTGTTAAGTGTTATGGTACATAAAATCTTACTTTATTATTCCCTCCTTTTCCCACAAAGGCTTTGAAATTTAGTCTTTAAATTTTGATGCATTTTACACTCCGAATGTTAGTATATGCTAGTTTAGCTTCCTTATAAAATTTTCCACATAATTACAAGGTCTCTGTAGTATGTTTTTAATAAATAAACATTTCCCAAAGGGTGTTATTCGGAACATTAGTCTGGTTAAATTCTCTCAGAGGCTGGGCGCAGTGGCTCATGCCTGTAATCCCAGCATTTTGGGAGACCGTGGCAGGTGGATCATCTGAGGTCAGAACTAGTCTGACCAATATGGTGAATCCCCATCTGTACTAAAAAATATAAAAATTAGTGGAGTGTGGTAGCGGGTGCCTGTAATCCCAGCTACTTGGGAGCCTGAAGCAGGAGAATCACTTGAACCCAGGAAGCAGAGGTTGCAGTGAGCCAAGATCATGCCATTGCACTCCAGCCTAGGTGACAGAGCAAGACTTTGCCTAAAAAAAAAAAAAAAATTCTCTCAGAAAAAAAGTTCAAAGGCTTGGGGAGACATTGTATATTATATTACCTTTTAGAGAGTCATAATTCATATTAGATTATTAAAGGTTTTGAAATTCTTACAGTAAAAAAGTCTTCTAAATTTGCTTAATCCAATGTTACAAATTTATCAGACCATTAGCTTCCTATAACAAAAATCAGTGGCTCATAGAACTAGAGGGAGAGAGTATATAAATATATTTATATACCAATTTTTATTTTGCTTTGATTTAGGGATATGTGTATTTATAATACATGAATTAGAGTCAATGTATACCTAAAATGACTGCATTTTTGTGCTCCTTTATTTCTGCATTCTGCAAGCTTTTATTATTCAAACCAAATGGTTCTAGTGTTATCTAGTTGTTTTTTCATTAGAGATATTTTAATTTTGAAAAAAATTTAATGAATTTCTAATGTAAAAATGAAAAAGACCTATAGTACTATTTCTCCTTTGATATGTTTATTTTTTTGCCCTACTTCTAGAAACACCCTTGATATTTTTATCACAACTGTGAATGGCAAATGGTTAAGCTTATTTTAAATAGCTTTCATGCTTGGTTTTATAATATGTATCTAAAATACTATAAAAAATTTACTAATTCTGCTTTCTGTATGTATATTTGTAGTCCTGTCGATTAGGTCAACATAGACCTATTTCTCGACTGTTAACAGATGGGATCATGAGAGTTGGATCTACTGCATCAAAGAAACTATCAGAAAAGTTGGTAGCAGAATGGTTTTCTCAGGCAGCTGATGGTAACAATGAAGCATTTTCTAAACTCAAGCTTTATGCACAAGTCTGCAGATACGATCTAGGTATTGAGTTTGTATTTACTGTATAAGGCTAGCATTGGCAATGTGTGGCCTGGTTCACCAGCTGTTTTTGTAGATAAAATTTTATTGGAACACAACCATCCTCATTTATTTATGTATTTTCTCTGGCTGCTTTTGCGCTACAACATTGGAGCTTAGTAGTTGTGATAGAGTCTATGTGGCTGTAAAGACAAAAATACTATTATATGACCCTTTGCAGAAAAAGTTTGCTGATCCCTAATGAGGGATCTGATCAGGTATGAAGAAATTGTGGGTTATAAACAAATATTCTGTTGCTTCTGTAGGGTCTGATGGTTTATTAACATTAAGATTGTTGATTTGTTACAGTTTAAAGATAAAATAATGTATAGTTAATCTGTACAAAACCAAGAAATAGTTCTTTGTTACGCTAAGAAAATGACAGCTATTTAAGACTTGCTGATTATACTTTTTTCTTTCATTCTACCCATGTGCAACTGTATTGCTTATAAATACTCTTGAAATAAATATCAGTGGACTTCCTTTAGACTTAATCCAAGGAGATACAGAACCAAACTATTGAATCTCATTAGACATTCCAATAATTTGAACCCCATAATAACATTATACCATTTTATATTTTTATTAGCTCCCAATGTAGTCAATATTTATTTGATTTGTGATTTAGAAACCCTTTGAATAGTTTGATGAATATTTCTAGATAGCTTTTCTAGCAAATTCTAAGAATTTGTTAAACTTTCATTTCTTTAATTTTGAGTGAAAATTCCATTTTACATATGTTTCTTCAGTTTCTAAGGGAAAATAGAAAGTAAGTATAGATTATACCATTAACAAGCAATTCAGATGCTATAATTACCAAGAAAATATCAACTTGATTATTTTATTTACAAAGTACAATAAAAAAAAAAAAGTCAGTGAAATAAAGAATTAAATTTCCTACCTGTTTTTATCCTTTAGGTCCTTATCTTGCTTCTCTGCCATTGGACAGCTCTCTACTTTCCCAGCCAAATTTAGTTGCCCCTACAAGTCAGTCTTTGATTACTCCACCTCAGATGGCAAATACTGGAAATGCTAATACTCCATCTGCCACCTTAGCATCTGCAGCGAGCACTACTATGACAATGACTTCAGGTGTTGCCATATCTACTTCAGTTGCCACAGCTAATTCAACTTTGACTACAGCTTCAACTTCATCTTCATCATCCTCCAACTTGAATAGTGGAGTATCATCAAATAAACTACCTTCATTTCCACCCTTTGGCAGTATGAACAGTAATGCTGCAGGATCCATGTCTACACAAGCAAATACAGTTCAGAGTGGTCAGCTAGGAGGGCAACAGCCATCAGCTCTACAGACAGCTGGGATTTCTGGAGAGTCATCTTCACTTCCCATTCAGCCACATCCTGATGTGTCTGAAAGGTACCTTTAAAAATACTGATTCTTGCAGAAATATAAAAAAACTATGATGCTTCTTTTTTTCTTTTTTGAGACAAAGTCTCATTCTTTCACCCAGGTTAGAGTACAGTGGTGGGATCTCCACTCATTGCAACCTCTGACTCCCAGGTTCGAGCAATTCTCCTGCCTCAGCCTCCCAAGTAGCTGGAATTGCAGTCATGCGCCACCACGCCTGGCTAATTTTTGTATTTTTAGTAGAGACGGGGTTTTATTTTGTTGCCCAGGCTGGTCTGGAATCCTTGGACTCAGCGATCTGCTTTCCTCAGCCTCCCAAAGTGTTGGGATTACAGGCATGAGCCACCACACCTGGCCTAGTGTTGAATATTTTATGTATAAAATTGTAATGTAGATTCTTCATAAAGTCTTCATCATAGAATTCTAGAATCAGAGGGTGGGAATTAAGAACTTGTAAACTGTATAGTCCAATACCATATGACATTTGAGTCTTCTGTGGCATAACTGTCAAGTAGATTTGCCTGTGCGATTCACTCTAGTGATTGAGAAGTCACTATTGAGCCAGTCTGTTCAATAGTGAGTCCTATTAAAGTTTGAATCTCAGCTCTGCTCTACCGTTTACCTGCTTTGTGACTTAGAGGAAGCTCTAATTTTCTGAGCTTGTTTTCTTATCTGTAAACTGAGAGTAATATGATACAGTATACATTAAGTACTTTACAGTGATTCCAATTTATTTATAGTGACAAGAATGATTATGACAGCTCTCCTTTTATGACAAAGGTTTTTTGTGAGCTTTCCTTTTGATTTATAGGCTAGGTTGGCTAGAGCTTAATTATATCTGTCAGCTACCCAGGATGTAGTTGTGCTCAAAAGTACAATCATATAGGGGTCAAAACAAATTATTACCCAGATTGATTTACCCATCTTGAACATCTGAATAGATCTGAAGTTTAAAAAAAATTAAATCACCCATCAGAGAATGAAATTTGTTCATTTAAGTTATGAAGTATGAAATAAATGTATATAAACTAAAAATGGGACCAGGTAAAGTGGCTCATGCCAGTAATCCTAGCACTTTGAGAAGCCAAGGCAGGAGGATTGCTTGAGACCAAGAGTTCAAGACCAACCTGGTCAACATAGTGAGACCCTATCTCAAAAAATCAGAATAGAAAATACCTATAATCTAAAAATGTACTAGAACATTGAGTAAGTCTAGAAATGTGTTTATTTCCGGTCTAGTTCTACCTGTGCCCAACTTTATAAATTTGGGCAGCTATTTGAGATTGTCTCAGACAAAGAGACCTATCTCTGTCTCAGTTTATCTCTTAAACTCTAAGCAGTCTTTGGCATCTAATATTCTATGGTTTAATAATTTTTTTTTTTTTTTTTTTTTTTGGGTAAATGTAAGGTAAGACCTCTTAAGGCAAGTGTTTTTATACACTGTGAAATTGTATGTACTTTATTTATGGTTCACTTTGGCAAGAAAGAAATGTCCTTCCTTTTCAGAGAGGATTTCTCATACCTTTCACCAAAAAAGAGAGAAGGGGGATATTAAGAACCTCCTTAGGTGCTATCCCAAGCACATACAGTACAACTTTTTATCTCATTTCTATCTTAAATTTTAGCACGATGGATCGGGATAAAGTGGGAATCCCCACAGATGGTGATTCACATGCAATCACTTATCCACCTGCAATCGTTGTTTATATAATTGATCCTTTTACATATGAAAATAAAGACGAGAGCACTAACTCTTCTAATGTGTGGACGTTGGGGCTACTTCGATGCTTTCTAGAAATGGTCCAGACTCTTCCTCCTCATATCAAGAGTACTGTTTCTGTACAGGTAAGAGTGATAAATGTTGTGAGTTAAAATTATGTAAAACAGTTTGATGTCAGAAGTTTCAGATACTGCTTTTCTGTATTCAGATTGATTATCTAAAAGCTAAGTTACATTATATTGATTTTACTTCAGGTAATATCATAATAGAAATCTTAGAATTTATAAAAGATAAATGTCACAGTCATACCACAGTAATATTACAGAATAAAAAGATTGCATTAAGTACATTAAATGCTTCTTCTGTGTTATTTTATAAGCCAATTATTTTTTTTTTATTTTATTTTTTATTTTTTGAGATAGAGTCTCACTCTGTTGCCAGGCGCCAGGCTGGAGTGCAGTGGCACAATCTCGGCTCACTGTAACATCTGCCTCCCAGGTTCAAGCAATTCTCCTGCCTCAGCCTCCTGAGTAGCTGGGACTACAGGCATGCGCCACCACGCCCAGCTAATTTTTGTATTTTTTAGTAGAGACGGGGTTTCACCATGTTGACCAGGATGGTCTCGATTTCTTGACCTTGTGATCCGCCCTCCTCGGCCTCCCAAAGTGCTTGAGCCACCGCGCCCGGCTATAAGCCAATTTTTAAATTCGTAATCCTAAATAGAAAAAGGTAGCATGTACCTAAACAAGACAGGTTACTAGAAAAAGAGAAAACCATTAGACATATTGTTAGAAGAAATTTGGAATCTATTTTATAGACTTCAACAGGACTAATCAGTGGCAGTATTAATTAATGTAAGTGTTATATAGAACATTTTATAGTTTGTTGTTTTTTTGTTTTTTTGTTTTTTTTTTTTGCCAGACCAGAAGGCAGTGGCTCGCTTTTGGCTCACTGCAACCTCCACCTCCTGGTTCAAGTGATTCTCCTGCCTCAGCCTCCCAAGCAGCTGGGACTGAGGTGCATGCCACCACACCCAGCTATTTTTTGCATTTTTAGTAGAAACGGGGTTTCACCATGTTGGCAATGATGGTCTAATCTCTTGACCTCATGATCCGCCCGCCTCAGCCTCCCAAAGCTCTAGGATTAGAGGCATGAGCCACTGCACCTGGCAAGAAAATTTTAAAGGTTTTAAATGGTACTTTAGTTCAGGACCCATTGGTAAAATTGGCAGCTTATTAAAAGCCTACGTAATAGATAAGAAAACAATCCTTAAATTTTCATTTAAATTATGTTTTGTTTAAATTTTCTAGTAAAAAATGTTTAGAGTTTTAGACCCACAGTTCCTTTTATTCTCTTTTGGAAGTTTAACATTTGTAATATTTGCCTATACTTCTTAGATTATTCCTTGTCAGTACCTGTTGCAACCTGTGAAGCATGAAGATAGACAAATCTATACCCAGCATTTAAAATCCCTGGCTTTTTCGGCCTTTACCCAGTGTCGGAGGCCACTTCCAACATCAACCAATGTAAAAACATTGACTGGCTTTGGTCCAGGTTTAGCCATGGAAACTGCCCTTAGAAGTCCTGATGTAAGTATGTCTTTCATGATCAAAGTTATTGAATGACTATACATACTTCCCCCTGCCCCAGCCCCGAGATGCAGCTTTGCTCTGTTGCCCAGGCTGGAGTGCAGTGGAGTGATCTCAGCTCACCACAGCCTTGGCCTCCTGGGTTCAGGTGATTTTCCTGCCTCAGCCTCCTGAGTAGCTGGGATTACAGGCATGTACCACCATGCCCAGATAATTTTTTGTCTGTGTGGCGTTTTGCCGTGTCAGCCAGGCTGGTCTCGAACTCCTGACCTCAGGTGATCGCCCACCTCTGCTTCCCAAAGTGCTGGGATTACAGGCATGAGCCACTGCATTTGGCCAACATTTTTATGATATTATGCAAAGCTTTGTGCAATTTTTTGTTTAGCTCTCATTTTTCAGTTATCTTATTGGGTAGATAATAATTACATTTTCAATGCAGTATTTCCCTAAGATTGTACAGTATCATAATACCTTAATTTTTTATTTTATAGAGACCAGAGTGTATTCGACTTTATGCACCTCCTTTTATTCTGGCTCCAGTGAAGGACAAACAGACAGAGCTAGGAGAAACATTTGGAGAAGCTGGACAGAAATATAATGTTCTTTTTGTGGGCTACTGTTTATCACATGATCAAAGGTGGATTCTTGCATCTTGCACAGATCTATATGGAGAACTTTTAGAAACTTGTATCATTAACATCGATGTTCCAAATAGGTATTTGTATTTCCCTAAATGTATCATATTATTCCATTTTTTAAAATTCATGTATACACACACACACACACACACAAACATATTTTGTTTCATTTTTAATGAATAGGAACCAGTTTGAAGATTTTATATATATGAAAATATTAAGATGGGGTATTATGGGTGCTTTTTACTTTTTTCTATAGTGAATGTTTATGTTGTATAACTAAGATAATTAAAAATAATTGTGATTATTATACAAAAAAATTAAGGTCCCTAACTTCTGAATTATAAAGCTTGAGACAATTATTTTAGCTGAACATTTTTAAAAGATGTAGTTAGAAAACTCTTCTGCAATTAACAAATGGTCTAATAGGCCAGGTGCAGTGTGGCTCATGCCTATAATCCCAGCACTTGGGAGGCTGAGGTGAGTGGATCACCTGAGGTCAGTAGTTCGAGACCAGCCTGACCAACGTGGAGAAACCCTGTCCCTACTAAAAATACAAAAAATTAGCCAGTTGTGGTAGTGCATGCCTGTAATCCCAGCTATTCGGGAGGCAGAGGTAGGAGAATCACTTGAACCAGGAGGTGGGGGTTGCCATGAGCCAAGATTACACCATTGCACTCCAGCCTGGGCAACAAGAGCAAAACTCTGTCTCAAAAAATAAATAAATCTAGTAAAGATCTATAGAACATTTAAACTTTTCTCATGTACCATCTAAGATACAGCCCCTAATTAACTGAATAAGTTAATTTCCTTTCCTAAAATTGGCAATTTAAAATTTTACTATTTAAATGTTAGGATGTAGCCGAGTGTGGTGGCGGGTGTCTGTAATCCCAGCCACTTGGGAGGCTAAGGCAGGAGAATCACTTGAATCTGGGAGGTGGAGGTTACCAGTGAGCCAAGATCATGCCATTGCATTCCAGCCCAGGCAACAAGAATGAGACTCTGTCTCAGAAAAAAAAAAAAAATAGTTTGGATGTCTTCAGAATGTGATGGCCATTTTAGAATTCTCCTTGGCAATAAATATCACATCCAGTTATTTAAGAAGGATATAACTAATAGGTCACCAACAGGTGAGCCTTGAAAACATGTTTTCAAGGCTAGTGAATGCTCTTCAGGAGAACCTGAAAAGCAAATCTGTGAAATGATTTTTAGTTTTAAGTTTTGGGTTCTGGCCAGGCATGGTGGCTCATTCTTGTAATACCAACACTTTGGGAGGCTGAGACAAAGCAGATCACTTGATTCCAGGAGTTTGAGACCAGCCTGGACAACATGGCAAAACCCAGTCTCTACAAAAATACAAAAATTTGCCTGGGCATGTAGTCCCAGCTACTCAGAAGACTGAGGCAGAAGGATCACTTGAGGCTAGGAAGTCGAGGCTGCAGTGAACTGAGGTTGTGCCACTGCACTTCAACCTGAACAACACAGTGAGATCCTGTCTCAAAAAAAAAAAAAAAGAATTTGGGTTCTTTCTTTGATTTTCTTCATTATATAAAGGCCTGTTCTTTTTTAAGTGAGAAATTGAATATATGCAGAAATATCTAATGAATATTAGGTCTGAGTTAGGCTGGGGAAGAATAATATAGAAACATTATATTATTGGTTATAAAGATTAACAAGTCGATTAATCTTTATATTATAAACTGTAGAACAGTACTTCCTATCTTATTTCCTGGATATAATTTTGATTTTTTTTTAATGGGGTATTTATACTAATTAAGTGAGCTTGGGAAAGAATATGCTAATCTGTGAAGTATGAGAAAGTAGAGAAAAAATAATACCACCCTTTTCATTATCAAAATAGTGTAACCATTTTACTGTCTTGATAAAGTAGAAGTGAGAGAATAGTTAAGAGGGGCAATGATGGGGCTGGGAGAGATGGCTGACACCTGTAATCTCAGCACTTTGGGAGGCTGAGGCGGGTGATCACCTGAGGTCAGGAGTTCAGGGCCAGCCTGACTGACATGATGAAATCCCATCTCTACTGAAAATACAAAAAAATTAGCGAGGCATGGTGGCACATGCCCATTATCCCGCTACTTGAGAGGCTAAGGCAGGAGAATCGCTTGAATCCAGGAGATTAAGGTTACAGTGAGCCAAGATCACACCATTGCACTCCAGCCTTGGTGTCAAGAACAAAAATCTGTCTCAAAAAAAAAAAAAGGGATTTGGGGAGACAGTGATGGAGTCAGACCTGGGCTCAAATCCCAAACCCACCACTGCTGATCTTGGAAAAACTACCTTAGCTAGCTGAGTTACAGCTTATCTATAAAATTATTTGGAGGATAATTTTATTTGTCACATAGAGTTGTTAGAATGAAATGTGGTATTACATGTAAACTGGGCACAATGGATGGTGCATAGTAAGTACACAATAAGTGATAACCACGGTTGGCAGGTCACGGTGATTCACACCCGTAAAATCCCAGCACTTTGAGAGGCTGAGGTGGGTGGATAACAAGGTCAGGAGTTTGAGACCAGCCTGGCCAACATAGTGAAACGCTGTCTCTACTAAAAATACGAACATTAGCTAGGTGTGGTGGCATGCGCCTGTAGTTCCAGCTACTCAGGAGGCTGAAGCAGGAGCATCGCTTGAACTCGGGAGGTGGAGGTTGCAGTGAGTCGAGACTAGGTCATTGCACTCCAGCCTGGATGACAGAGTGAGACTCCATCCAAGACAAACAAATAAATAAATAAATAAAGTGATAGCCACTGTTGCTCAGCCATAGAATGTTTATGTTGCATATTTACCTAGTGAAGGACATGTATGCAGAAAACAGATAACAATGTTGTTTGGACTCAGAAGGGTGATGTTTTGGCTATTCTTCAACTTATAGCATAGAGCAGGCATAGCAATAGCAATTCCTTGCTACAGACCATTGACCAGATCTGGCCATTCCCATTTGAAGTACTGGCTCTTTAAAGAAAAGTTTGCAGGGATGGGCACAGTGGCTTATGCCTGTTGCAACACTTTGGGATGCTGAGATGATCTGCCATCATCTGAGGTCAGGAGTTGAGATCAGCCTGACCAACATGGTGAAATCCCCTCTCTGCTAAAAATGCAAAAATTAGCCAGGCATGATGGCGGGTGGCTGTAATCCCAGCTACTCGGGAGGCTGAGGCAGGAGAATTACTTGAGTCCAGGAGTCAGAGGTTGCAGTGAGCCAAAATCGTGCCACCACACTCCAGCCTGGGTGACAGAGTGAGATTCTATCTCCAAAAAAATCGCTGGTGTAGAGCAGTATTTCTAATTGAGTTGTTTTATAGACAGACTTTTTGAACAGTTTTATGTATTGTAGTGTGAATTAGAAAAACAAACTTAAATGCCAAATCTATGATTTTATGAATATTCTCGCTTAAGACTTGTGTAAAAGTGTGAAGCACTAAAATTAAGGGACCTGTTTTTCACAAATTTGAGCTGTCTTAAAATGTCATATAAATTTTAGAAATATTTATAACTGTCTCTTTATTCATACAATAGGGCTCGTCGGAAAAAAGGTTCTGCTAGAAAATTTGGTCTACAGAAACTTTGGGAGTGGTGCTTGGGACTTGTACAAATGAGTTCATTACCGTGGAGAGTTGTAATTGGTCGTCTAGGAAGGATTGGTCATGGAGAATTGAAAGGTAAAATTGTGCTTTTATTAGTATTTAAATTTCTGTTTTGTGTTAATTCATGCACTGTTCAGACTACATCTAGGTATATCTGTTGAATAAAATGCAAAGGTTATCAAGTAAGGAACCACATATGTGTAGGCCACAAATGGCGTAATTCAGATTTTAAAAAGACATTTTACTATTTTTTAACTTTAATATCAGTCTTGCTGCTGTTCTTGTTGTCTTCTGTTTTTTCCATTTTCTGATTGTTACTTAACTCATCCTCTCTCGAGCAGATACTAATTGAAGGTGGTGTATCCTAAAATTAGGGGGATAAAGGATGTTGAGTAGCATCAGCAGTAAGAATTTCAACTTGATGATAACTCCTGTTTGAGGAATACACTAATTTAAAATTCATTAACTTTTTATGTTTTAACTTTAACTTGGTTCTACATGGATGTTAATAATGCTGTTACCTTTCAAAGACTAAACTCATTAAAAAAATAATACTGTTACTTTGATTTTTGTTTTTTTTTACTGTTGATACCCACAGATTGGAGCTGTTTGCTGAGTCGTCGAAATTTGCAGTCTCTAAGTAAAAGGCTCAAAGACATGTGTAGAATGTGTGGTATATCTGCTGCAGACTCCCCTAGCATTCTCAGTGCTTGCTTGGTGGCAATGGAGCCCCAAGGCTCTTTTGTTATTATGCCAGGTTAGCTATCTTTAGTTTATATCAGATTTAATTCTTCATGTAGTTAAGTTTTTAAGTATTACATAAAATTTATTCCTCATTTATTAAAAGAAAAAAATGTCTTTCGTTTTCAGATTCTGTGTCAACTGGTTCTGTATTTGGAAGAAGCACTACTCTAAACATGCAGACATCTCAGCTAAATACCCCACAGGATACATCATGTACTCATATACTTGTGTTTCCTACTTCTGCTTCTGTGCAAGTAGCTTCAGCTACTTATACCACTGAAAATTTGGATTTAGCTTTCAATCCCAACAATGGTAGGTAATTTGTTCCATTTTGGTAGTCTGAAGAATACCCCCCAAATTAAATTCATGTCCAATACCTGAAACCTGTGAGTGTTATCTTATTTTACCAAAAAATGACTTTGCAGATGTGATAAATTAAGGATCTTGAGATGGAGAGATTATCCTGGATTATGCAGGTGGGCCCTTAATGCAATAACATGTACTCTTATAAGAAGGAGGCAGAAGGAGATTTGACTACATAGAAGAGGGGAAGCCATGTGATGGAAACAGAGGGAGACAGAGTCAAAGGAAGAAGATGCTATGCTGCTGACTTTGAAGATGGAGAAAGAGCCCATGAGCCAAAGAATATAATTCCAGACTCTGGAAAAGACAAGGAAACAGATTATCCCCTCAAACCTCCAGAGGAGTTCAGCCTTGCCGACATCTTTGATTTCAGTCCAATGAAACTGATTTCAGACTTCTGGCCTCCAGAACTGTAAGAGAATAAATGTGTGTTGTTTTTAAGCCAACAGTTTGTGGTAACTTACTAAAGCAGCAACAGGAAACTAATACAACCATTCTTTCACTTTGTGGGTATCAGAACTGGTGCTATGAATTATCCCATAAATCTTTACTTTAAAAAATTTTTTTAAGACAGAGTCTCACTCACTCTGTCTCCCAGGCTGGAGTGCAGTGGTACAATCTCAGCTTACTGCAACCTCTGCCTCTTGGGTTCAGGTGATGCTCGTGCCTCAGCTTCTTGAGTAGCTGTGATTATAGGCACATGCCACAATGTCTGGCTAATTTTTGTATTTTTGGTAGAGATGTGGTTTCACCATGTTGGCCAGGCTGGTCTCAAACTCCTGACCTCAAATGGTCTACCCACTTGGGCCTCCCAAAGTGCTGGGACTACAGGCATGTGCTACCATTACCAGACATCTTTACTTATAGATGGCTGGGTGCAGTGGCTCACGCCTGTAATCCCAGCACTTTGGGAGACTGAGGCAGGCGGATCAGCGGAGGTCGGGAGTTCGAGACCAGCCTGGCCAACATGGAGAAACCCCTTCTCTACTAAAAATACAAAATTAGCCAGGCGTGGTGGTGCATGCCTGTAATCTCAGCTACTCGGGAGGCTGAGGCAGGAGAATCACTTGAACCCGGGAGGCGGAGACTTTTTGAGCCGAGACCACACCTTTGCACTCCAGCCTGGGCAATGATAAACTGCCAAAGTAGGATGTAATTTTTCCAGTTGAATTTATAGATGGCATTTTAGTAGAAGAGAAATAAGATTTTATTATTACTCTGAGCTACCTTTAAAAATCTCACATCTCTAAAGTCACAAGTATGGCTACTATGCTGTCTTGTTTTAGTGTGTTATATAATAACTCGAATATTTTACTTAATAAAGAACATGGTATTATTCATAAATACAGTAATCCTCCTTATCTTTGGTTTAGCTTTACATGGTTTCAGTTACCCATGATATAGTACAATAAGACACTTTGAAAGAGAGAAACCACATTCACATACCTTTTATTATAGTACCTTGCTGTAATTGTTCTATTATTCTTGTTATTAATCTCTTACTGTACTTGATTTATAAATGAAACTCCATCATAAGTGGAATGTAAAGGAAAAACCAGTATATAGGATTTGGTACTATCTTTGGTTTCAGGAATCTATGGGGGCATGGCGGTGGGTCTTGGGACATATCCTCCATGGATAAGGGGGAATACTCTAGTCCCACTTTAAACACATTTCCTGCGTACCATATTTGCTTTGTATTAGTTTCCTATTGCTGCTCTAACAAAGTACTACACATTTAGTGGCTTAAAACAACACCCATTTATTTTATCTTACAGTTCTGGAAGTCAGAAGTCCAAAATCAGTCTCACTGGGCCAAAGTCAGAATGTCAGCAGGATTGATTCCTTTCTGGAGGCTCTAAGGGAAAATGTTTCCTTGCCTTTGCCAGCTTCTACAGGACACCTGCATTCCTTGGCTCATTGTCCCTTCTTCCATCTTGGATGCCAGCAGTATGGTGTCATCACATCTCCTTCACTGACTCTAACCCTACTGCTTCCCTCTTATTAGGACCCCTGTGATTACATTGGACCCACCCGGATAATCCAGAATAATCTCCCCATCTCAAGATCCTTAGCTTGATCACATCTGCAAAGTCCTTTATGGTAACATATTCTTAGATTCCTGGGATTAGGATGTGGACATCTTTGGGGGGCCATTATTCAGACTATCACATGCTTGTTTATGCATAATTATTTACATGGCTTTTAGCACAATACTTGGCACATGGTAGACACTCAGTAAATGTTGGTTAAATTAACCCATTTTGGTTAAAATTTCATTTATTTTGACCCTTTCCTGTGAATGATCATAGGATATGGAAAATGGAATTTTAAATTTCTTTTCTTTCTCCTGTTTAGATGGAGCAGATGGAATGGGTATCTTTGATTTGTTAGACACAGGAGATGATCTTGACCCTGATATCATTAATATCCTTCCTGCTTCTCCAACTGGTTCTCCTGTACATTCTCCAGGATCTCATTACCCCCATGGAGGTGATGTGGGCAAGGTAACTGTGTTATAAAAGTTTAGTTTTTCTGGGCTGGGCCCAGTGGCTCACACCTGTAATCCCAGCACTTTGCGGGGCCAAGGCAATCAGATCACAATGTCAGGAGTTCAAGACCGTACTGGCCAATATGGTGAAACCCCGTCTCTACTAAAGAGATAAATTAGCTGGGTGTGGTGGCACACACCTTGTATAGTCCCAGCCACTCGAGAGGCTGAGGCAGGAGAATCACTTGAACCCAGGAGGCAGAGGATGCAGTGAGCCAGGATCGTGCCACTCCACTCCAGCCTGGGCAACAGAGTGAGAGTCTGTCTCAAAAAAAAAAAATTTAGTTTTTCTAAATGACATTCCTTAACTTAGTGATGGATTAATATATGAAATGCAATACTGTTTTTCCTTGGAAATTAGCAAGAGGTGAGGTTAATTAACAGTACATTCATGCATTTCTATGTCATCAGTACTTTGAATTACACATTTTTAAGAGAGTCTCTAAGGCTCTGCTTTCCCTGAATCCATATTTTCTAGATCATTTGGCATTAATCCTTCTTTTTGTAGTTTTTGTGGCTGTTCACCATAGCTTTGTACTCAGATATAGGATCACAGTATCTTTAAGAATCACTATATATAACTCTAAGTGTGTCCATTCATGTCAGGGTTGTGACAAGGAATATAATAAAAACATTAATTTTCTCATAACACCAGATAAAACATTGACCATCCACTCCCTCTTTTTATCTTTAGCAGTTATGAAAGCAGGCTGTTTTGTCTATTTGAAGTAAAAACTAATTGGGCTTCAGTGAATAACACATCTCTATTTGAAATTATATATACTGGTTATTTGATTATTGTAGTATGCATAGGTTTAAAATTTACCCTTGTAAAGTAGGGAAGGATCTTTGTCCAATCTTATTTTGTATCCCTTCCTCCTTTTTGTAACTGCAAAGAAATTAGGTTATTGAAAGACATGCATGTATTTCTTTCAATAGCTCAGTAGTATCAGTAATCCCACCACCTTGATAAAACCATTTTTACTTTTTTTTTAAAGACAGAGTCTCACACTGTCACCCAGGCTGGAGTGCAATGGCTCAGTCTTGGCTCACTGCAGACTCCGCCTCCCAGATTCATGCGATTCTCTTGCCACAGCCTCCAAACCTGTGGAGTATTTGGTGTGTATTACAGGCACACACCACCAAACCTGGCTAATTGTTTTGTATTTTTAGTTGAGACAGGGTTTCACCATGTTGGCCAGACTGGTCTCAAACTCCTGATCTTGTGATCTGCCCACCTCAGCCTCCCAAAGTGCTGAGATTACAGGCGTGAGCCACTGTGCCCGGCTCCATTTTTACTTTGAAGCAAATTATCTTCCTTCCACATATATTTATATTGCAGTTCTCAATAAGTATAATTGGCTTTTTAATATTGCATTTTTGCTATGCCCTAATTTATGTCCTTTCCAAAATATTGGACATTTAAGTGTTTTTTGTTTCCTGTTATGATGATGTAATGAACATTTTCCTGCATGTTATTTTTCTTTTATCTATTTCCTTAAATACCAAGAAATACATTGACTAATCCAAAGGATATGAATGTGATTTAGTAGTTGTCCCTTCATGTGACCATAATGCTTTTCACAAGACTATTAACTGCATTTTATAGATAGTGTTAGATTAGCAAAGCTAAATTGAATCCACCTTTTGGATTGGGGTGTGGTTTTCAGGACTTAGAGGAATATTAGCAAATAAGTTAGAAATGTCATTAAACATTTTGTATTTTTTACTAGCCTATGAAGGTTTACACACTTTCACATGAGCTTGGCATAATAATACAGACTTGTTAAACAGTTGGCATATTCATTTAATGCAATTCTTAAAATGTGTTATATTAATGCTCTAATTTTAATACTCATAAGTGCATAGAAACTGATTTTTTTCTACCCTTCAGTATTTTGTTTAACTGATGTCATAAGATAATGAGACTGATTGCCATAAGCCATTCTGTGTTTATATCTTCTTTCAGCTATACATATATCTAGATATAGAGAAATAAATATATATCTGTATTCAGAATGAACTAATATACTTTTAATTTTGTCTTTCTAAGGGTCAGGGTACTGATCGGCTACTTTCAACAGAAGCTCATGAGGAAGTACCTAATATTCTTCAGCAACCATTGGCCCTTGGTTACTTTGTATCAACTGCCAAAGCAGGTCCATTACCTAACTGGTTCTGGTCAGCATGTCCTCAAGCACAATATCAGTGTCCCCTTTTTCTTAAGGTATTGACATTTTTGTCCCAGTTCTTAAATAATTCTAATCGACAGCTTAAGTCCTGAGAAATACAGAAGTGGCTTTTTGAAGTCTTATAGCTTATCTAAATTCTTAAATGCATTGCCATATGTGACTCTCTAAACAAGATCACAAAGAGAAGTATCTAATTATGAAAGAACTAAGCCGGGCACAGTGGCTCACACCTGTAATCCCAGCAGTTTGGGAGGCCTAGGCAGGTGGATTACCTGAGGTCAGGAGTTCAAGACCAGCCTAGCCAACATGGCAAAACCTCGTCTCTACTAAAAATACAAAAATGAGCCAGGTGTGATGGCAGATGCCTGTAGGCCCAGCTACTGGGGAGACTGAGGCAGGACAATTACTTGAATCTGGGAGGCAGAGGTTGCAGTGAGCCAAGGTCATGCTCCTTCATGACTTCACTCCAGCCTGGATGACAAGAGTCTGAGACTCCGTCACAAAAAAAAATAAAGAACTAGTTTTTAAATTTACATTTTTAGAACTTCATTCTTAAGTTAAACTCCTATGACCCTTGTTGTTAGTGTAGATTGAGTATCCCTTATTTGAAATGCTTGGGACCAGAGTGTTTTGGCTTTTGGATTTTTTTTGGATCAGGGATGTTTGGTCTGTGTTTCGACTGCAGGTTTGGAAATTTAGTGCTGAGAGAAACTTTATATTACCTCTAGTCTAACCATCTTATTTTCTAGGTGAGCATAAAAACTAGGTTTTCAGAAAAACTCACCTGTCCAAAGTCATAAGTTGGTAATAGATTCAAGACCGAAACCTGGGTCTTTCAATGATTATTATGTTATTCTTTGAATTGCATCATACTGCACTGCTGTTACACTGCATTATTTTGGGGATTAAAAGATTTATAATCCTTGTAATAATACTTGATTTTTAGTTCATTTACTACTTAAAAAAGCTTTTCTTGTTTGTATAGATGGCTATGTTAAAACTGAGTGGTTTTTAAATGCAGCAGTGAGACTCTCAGATTCACAGTGATTTATTTTATTACAACAAACTCAGGCTGGGCACAGGGGTTCATATCTATAAACTCAGCACTTTGGGAGGTTGAGGCAGGAGGATCACTTGAGGTCAGAAGTTTGTGATCAGCCTGGACAACATAGCAAAACTTTGTCTCTCTAAAAAATTTTAAATATTAGGAATGGTGGCATGTGCCTGTAGTCCTAGTAACATGAGAAGCTGAGGCAGGAGGGAGGATTGCATAAGCACAGAGATTGAGGCTGCAGTGAGCCATGATTATGCCATTGCACTCCAGCTGGGTGACAGGAGACCCTCTCAAAAAAATAAAATCAAATTTGTTAGTAAGCAATATAACATGAAGTGGAGATAAATCATAAAATAAGATACAGAAGCCCTATATAGAATTTATTTCTGCTGCTAATACTGTTCCAGAATAACAAATTCAGATGTGACTCACTTATTCTTATGTAAACCCACTAGAAGTTGACTGGTTTTCTTATTGCTGTTGTTGTTTTTGAGATGGAGTCTTGCTCTGTTGCCAGGCTGGAATACAGTGGCACAACCTCCAACTCCCTGGTTCACATGATTCTCCTGCCTCAACCTCCAGAGTGGCTGGGATTACAGGCACGTGCCACCACACCCACCTAATTTTTGTATTTTTAGTAGAGACAGAGTTTCACCATATTGGCCAGGATGGTCTCCATCTCCTGACCTCATGATCCGCCCTGCTCAGCCTCCCAAAGTGCAGGGATTACAGATGTGAGCCACTACACCTGGACAGAATGGACTGTTTTTAATCCATAAGTCATGCTAATTTAAGTACTTGCTAACTGGTCTGTACACAGTGACTCACATCTGTAATCCCAGCACTGTGGGAGGCTGAGCTGGACAGATCACCTGAGGTTAGGAGTTCTAGACCAGCCTGGCCAACATGGTGAAACCCCATCTCTACTAAAAACACAAAAATTAGCTGGGCGTGGTGGGCATCTGTAGTCGCAGCTACTTGGGAGGCTGAGGCAGGACAATTGCTTGAATGCAGGAGGTTAAGGTTGCAGTGAGCTGAGGTTGCACCACTGCACTCTCCAGCCTGGGTGACAGAGGGAGACCGCATCTCAGTCAATCAATACATACATATATACATACACCCATACTAACTTATTTTTGCTTGTCGGAGTAAAAGTTGGATTGTATGTATGCTTTGGTTTCTTAGGGTCATATTTTAGTGGGTACTAGACCAGTAGCTTTCTTGCTATCTTCTAAGCCTTGTTGCTATTAAATGTTGATATCTTTGCATCACATCCCATTGACTCAATGACATTTGAGATTAAAGAGTGAACTTCCATACCACATTTTTTTTTTTTTGAGATGGAGTTTCACTCTTGTTACCCAGGCTGGAGTGCGATGGCGCGATCTCAGCTCACTGCAACCTCCGCCTCCTGGGTTCAAGCAATTCTCTTGTCTCAGCCTCCCGAGTAGCTGAGACTACAGGCATGCACCACCATGCCCAGCTAATTTTTGTATTTTTTTTTAGTAGAGACGTGGTTTCACCTTGTTGACCAGGATGGTCTCAATCTCTTGACCTCGTGATCCACCTGCCTCGGCCTCCCAATGTGTTGGGATTATAGGCGTGAGCCACCACGCCCGGCCACCACATTTTTTAAGAATACAACATCTGATTATCTGAATTGATTATTAATGAGATAATATTTTTATTTTCTTTTCTTTTTTTTGAGAGAGTTTTGCTCTTGTTGCCCAGGCTGGAATGCAATGGCGCTATCTCGGCTCACTGCAACCTCCACCTCCGGGTTCAAGCAATTCTCCTGCCTCAGCCTCCCGAATAGCTGCGACTACAGGCGCCCACCACACCCTACTAATTTTTGTGTTTTTAGTAGAGATGGGGTTTCGCCAGGTTGGCCAGGCTATTCTCAAACTCCAGACTTCAGGTGATCCACCTACCTCAGCCTCCCAAAGTGCTGGGATTACAGACATGAGCCACTGTGCCTGGCCGATGAGATAATATTTTTACAGTGTGTCAAGTAATAGTTCTGTTATATGTTATTTCTTTCCCTTCCAATAGATGTGCAGTGGTCTATAACAATCTCATTGTAAGAACATATTCTCAAGAGGTTTTCTGTATACTAGTAGTCCTTGGTGTCTCCAGAAAACAAAGGGTTCTTTGGTCCTTTGGGAGGGTCCTTCACATGCTCTCTGTCCTCTTTCTAGTCATAAAACATGTATGCGCACTAAAGCCTCTGAAAAACAGAGGTAAATAAGATAGTTTACCTAGCATTTTCCAAACTTAATACACAAGGAAAGAATTATTTAACACCTGTTAATAGTTCATTACCTTAGTGTTTCAGGAAACACAACTCTACAAAAAGTCCAAGGGACTATCTAGAGCCTTTCCTACTCAGTATTTGCCGAAAGGATAGTAAAATGCGGGCATTTACCCTTAGGTACATTGTAACAAGATTACCAGAACTTCTGGTTATAAACCACCAGGTAAGGCATAATTTACCATAATTTTTGTTCACTTTTTTTCATATATCCCATTTTAGTTTTATACTGTAGGCAGTAAAGCCACCTGATTTTTTCTCCTTGCTTGGAAATATAACATGTTAACTAGATTCCTTTTTATCATAGAGTACTGGTACTAATTACATTTTAAAAATCTGTAGTGATTTGCATTGTGAGACTTGCTTAAAACTTCATAAATCAAGAGTTTATAGATACTTCAAACATAGATATTTTTGGTTATATTGATTATTATACTACACTAGTTTCTACATATATTGCATTTGCAGAGGAGAGCACACCTAAATATGGAGTAGTACCTTTTACAGTGTGTAGAAAGAGATCTACCAAGTTACTGCAGTGAACATCACCATTGTTTTGTCATAATTTTTTAATACTGTTATACATATTGACTTATAAACAAAATAATTTTATTTAATTGGAGTATGAAGTAGCTCATTTCTTTCTCCCACTATTCATTACCTAAATGAGTGTGCCAGTTTTTACTAACCCTCTATTATGAAGTTGAGTGGGCAGAGAAGGCATCTGTGCACTCTACTACTTAGAGTGTTAACAGTTTAACCAAAGACAACTTTGTTTAAGGTTTATTGTGCTGTAAACAAACCATATGCTTATGCTTATTCCTGTTACTTTTTTAAGTGCTAGACTTAGGTATGTCTGCATGGTCATAAAGGGTGTCATATAACTTAGGGATGGACTTATCAGGTTTAGCTACTTAGTTTAGTGCCTCCTTAAACATTTACTTTGCACATCTAGGCAAATTAGACTTAGCAGATAACTAGAATTTTTTTTAAGGATTATTACATGGTCTCAAAAACAGTAAAGCTAAAGAAAAGGGAAAAGGAAGATTCAAAATAAGTTTTGCACTTAAAATCACTTCTGGCTGGGTGCAATGGCTCATGCCTGTAATCCCAGCACTTTTGGAGGTTGAGACGATAGGATTGTTTGAGGCCAGGAGTTTAAGACCAGCCTAGTCAACAGAACAAGCACCTGTCCCTACTTAAAGAAAAAAAAGCACTTCTTGGCTGGGCGCTGTGGCTCACGCCTGTAATCCCAGCACTTTGGGAGGCTGAGGCGGGTGGATCACAAGGTCAAGAGGATCGAGACCATCCTGGCCGACATGGTGAAGCCCTGTCTGTACTAAAAAAAAAAAAAAAAAATAGCTGGGCGTGGTGGCATGCACCTGTAGTCCCAGCTTACTCAGGAGACTGAGGCAGGAGAATTGCTTGAACCCTGGTGGTGGAAATTGCAGTGAGCCAAGATCTTGCCACTGCACTCCAGCCTGGCAACAGATCGAGACTCTGTCTCAAAAAAAAAAAAAAAAAAACTTCTGTAATGATTTAGTTAGAGAGAACAAGCATTTTTATAGTGGTTTTCATTTATAACATAGGACTAAAATATACTTAATCATTTTAGAAGATATATTGGGAGAATAAGGTAAAACTAGCAGATTCTTTTCTGTTTGGCTGACCGATTGATTACCTGTTACCTTCTTAGGCCTCTTTGCACCTCCACGTGCCTTCAGTGCAATCTGACGAGCTGCTTCACAGTAAACACTCCCACCCACTTGACTCAAATCAGACTTCAGATGTCCTCAGGTACAGCTCTTTTAACAGTTTGTCACTGCAACTTTAAAAAAATATAATGTTGATTCTTATATATTTTTCTCGTTTTTGGCAAGAATTTATAGTGTGTTCCAATGGATATCTAGATATGCAATGCTTTTCTAACATGAGTAATCTACTTTTGAGAATAATTTTTATGGAAATTGCTTATCTTTCACCCCAAGGACTCTCTGTTCCATACTTTGCACTCTTTTTTAAGGTGACTTTGAGTCTTAAATGCCATAATAGAAAACCGCTGGCTGGGTGCAGTGGCTCACGCCTGTAATCCCAGCACTTTGGGAGGCCAAGGTGGGTGGATCACCTGAGGTTGGGAGTTTGAGACCAGCCTGACCAACATGGAGAAACCCCATTTCTACTTAAAACAAAAAAGTGCAAAATGAGCCGGGCGTGGTCATGCATGCCTGTAATCCCAGGTACTTGGGAGGCTGAGGCAGGAAAATCACTTGACCCTGGGAGGTGGAGATTGCAGTGAGCCGAGACTGCGCTATTGCACTCCAGCTTGGACAACAAGAGTGAAACTCCATCTGAAAAGAAAAAAAAAAAAGAAAACTGCTTCCACAATTGACTTTGGAGATAAATACATGACTTACACAGTTTATTTACTTTTCAGGTTTGTTTTGGAACAGTACAATGCACTCTCCTGGCTAACCTGTGACCCTGCAATCCAGGACAGACGCTCATGTCTCCCAATTCATTTTGTGGTGCTGAATCAGTTATATAACTTTATTATGAATATGCTGTGATCTTCATTTGATGGAACTGTGCAAGAAAAGAACAAGGAAAAATGGATATTTCGCTGCAGGATTAAGTTACAATTATTTTCTCAGTGAAAGTCATTTGTGATGGGGCCTAATTCTTATTACTTCAACAAATATTGTTTTGACTTGGGGGGAGGGGCTATAACCCTGCTATTTTTCATTGACTCTACTGAACTCTTTAGGATGATGACGGATCATACAAAACGTATTATAACATTTTCGTAGCAAAATTAACCTTTTTTTTCCAGTCACAGTATTTGTGAAAAGTAATGAGCCATAGTACCCAGTCATGTTAAATGAATATTAAAAGCATGGAGAGGAAACATGAGGAACAATGAATTTCAACATATGGCTTCAGAACATGAAGATGTTCTTGTATTGGATTATAGTATCTAGTATTCAGAAATGCCTGCATCTCTTCTCTTATTTATTGTAAGTTTTTAAATGTATAAATTGTCTTATATTTCTTAACCTCTTTTATAAAAATTTTCCTAGAAGGTTTATACTGCCTTCTTGCTTTAAAGCAATTGGTCTAAAATATATGTAATCGTCTTAATTAAAAAGTTGCAGTAGGGTTGCTTTTAGAGTATTATTTTTTTGTAAGGGGGTGGGTGGGACAGTAAATTTGTATTGTCTCAATGTACAGTTTAACGGGGATAGAGGGGGAATAATGTCCATACCATTGTGTGTGGAGGATTTACAGCTAAGCTGTAGTTGCAGAGTACATGTACAGTAATGAAGTTCACTGTGTTTATAAATTGAAAAGGTACCAGGTCTTACAGCATTTTATATATCACATCTTTACAGAATAACATGATGGCAATATACAAGTGGTATTGTTAGGTGGTTTAACTTAGAATAAAATGAGAATTCTTCAGTTATATTTTGTACTATGGTTTAGGGCTATGACTAATATTTCAGGCCATTTCCAGTGAAAGAAACTTAGTTTTACAAGAAAAACATTTGCTACTGAATGCTTAAACTAATTTTGGTGTTTAATGTTACATGCTTAAATTTTTTCAGTTTTAACAGTGGCACATTTAGGCATGGGAATATTATTAATTAAGAAATTTATCTTCATGGTCTGCTATAAGGTTGAAATTTAGCCCAGCTCTAGGCATTTAACAAATTATTTTACAAGCAGTCACTCTTGATTGTTTGACTTTTTTTTTTTTAATTAAAAATTGGGAATGTATGTGAGAGTATGCATATGTATGGGTGTGTGTGTGCGCAATCAAACTGTGGTGTAAATAGATTCTCAGTGAATTCTGGTATTCAGACTCTATTCCACTAGTGAAAGAACCGTTTTCTAAAATCCCTTGCCTTTTTTATTTATTTAATTTTCTTGGTTTGGAGATGTCAGTCCCAAACACCAGAGTCTGTACTTTTCTATAACACAGCTCAGATTAAAGTAGTGCATATGTCAAGGAGGTTCTCACCTCCCTAAAGAAGGGACTTGAATTTTAGGGACTTTAATTGACCCCTCCTTCAATACAACTTTCCCCCTTCTTGTTTGCACATGCCAAGATAACTGCTTTTATGCAGGCTTTACCCCCTTGAAAAATCCTTTCTACAGTGCTGCTCACAAAAGAGCCCAAGTTCGCCTCCTACCTGCATTGCTGACTTGAATTCACAGTCGCCGAGTCTACCTATCTTTCTTGGAAGCAGTCTAGCAAAATTCCTATTTGTATGTTCACTAATTATCACAAGGACAAAATCAGTTGTATTTACAAAACTCTAATTCAGTGTTTTTTTTTTTTAACTGAAACTTGTTTTGTGAATGCTTTATGCTTAGAATTAAATATAACTTTCTTATGAACAATATAACTTCTTCAGATTGTGTATATGAAAACATTAGCAAGTCTTGTTTTTTCTATGAAGCAAACAATTGACAAAGGTTTTCAATCATTTCTTCAAAATTATAATGCAATCCCAATGGTCAGCATATTTTGATATTAAATTTAAAGATCACGTCTCTGCATTTGTTTTTAAATTATGCTAACAACACATATTATATTGGTATGTTTTCTTCTGTACTTTCTTTAAAAAAAACTTGTCTGAGATTTGAAGGAAAAGATGCTTATTTGGAATTTCCATAAAGAGTATCCTTTTTATATACTTAATAGTGACTTTACAAAATAAAAGCTATATTCTCAGTTATTTAAAATCACTAACCTGTGGTAACCACACCTCAGTTTGAAAGTAGATTTAAAATTATTCCCTGACAGATTATTTAATGGAGCCATAAGGAGGGAACCGAGTATACAATTCTTTTTTATTTGGGAATCAGGGAATACTGCCCAAATATACAGGATTTATTGATAAGATTTTTTTCTTCCCTTCATCTATCCATTCACACTCAATAGAAAGTGATTAATAACCATTAGAAAAGTTCAATACTTATTTGAGAAATTAAGCCTCTTGTGCAGAATGGATTTAACTTGGTAATGTACTATCACAGACAAGTATGGGTAGTTTTGTTTAAATAGGTAAGCAAAATATACGTTATAGCAGTGGATTACCAACACCTTGACTTCTTTGTTAAAGTGCTAACATCTTTCTTTTGTGCAGTTATTCATTATTATTAAGCACGGTGGAAGTTTAGTATTTCAGCATTTAAAAAAGATTAGTTATATAATGTTTGCTTCCAGCCAGTGAGAAACATCTAGCCATACCTTTCTTATGCAAGCCATTCAGTTATCAGGACTGTGAATTAACACTGTATGAATAAATTTCTGTACACCTTATTGTTTGGCCAGAGGCCACCAAGTGTACTTATGTGTAATCCTTAAATTTTAAAGTAGCTGTAATTTTTAAATATTTCTAAACTTTTCTTAAACCACTAAAATTAAGCTCTTACTACTTAGTCAACTATCCTCGGCTGTATTCGTACTCAATTGTCAGTATGGCACAGATTACTGTATTAAAATATTCTCCTTTCGTCTTCATATTTACCTTCTGAGGTAATTTTTTAACTTAATGTGTTACTACAAAGATTTGCAGATCTTTAATCAAGCACTATGTTAATACTGTAATATCAGAATACTATGTTGCATTATTTAAAATGTTCAAATTGAATAGATTAAAAAGTTTTTAAATGCTATTGCATCATATAATTTGCTATTCATCCACTATGGCATTGCATATCAATCAGTTAATACACTTAATGTTGCATGAGTGATATTTTGGTCTCGGTTTCCTCTTAAGATTTTAGTTTGTCTGAATTAAGGGAAAATGTTTTTAATATACATTCTTATTTTGTCCCACTCCTTCAAAAATGAGCTGGAAATCTTTTTGGATTTTTTTTGCGGGGGCGGGGGTGTTTTAATGGGCCCAGAACTGTGGTTTAAATTTTTATATATGTATTTTCTTTTTTGTGGAGTATAAATTTAAAACTGGATTTGGGACCTAAAATACTCCTCAGGTTGATGTATTCATGAAGTTTTAAACTAGCTTTAGTTTTCAAAGTAAACTGGATATGTGGACCTTAAAGTTATTGAGTTTAAGCTGCAAATTGTAACGTCATTACTGGACATGTCAGCATCAACCCTCTCAAAATAGCTTGGTCACTTTATGAAGGGGCGTTTTAAAGTTGTTGTTTAGCAGTGATTTAATATGGTCCAATTGCTTTTCTTTTTAACGTGACAAAAAGAGAATAAGGAACAAACACTATTGCTGCCGAATGCCATAACACTGAGTTGTACAAATTGTGATTGAGGAAATGAAAAGGTTTATACTTTTTAAAAAAAACAAAAACAAAAAACAAAACTTCAAATGGAATAAATTATTCATGAAGCCTTCATTGTTGTGTCTTATTCTGTTGAAAATATTTCCATTTTAAATTTGTACAAAAATTAGTAGCAATATTTTTGTGTCATTTTAAATGGAAAGAGACAGCCTAGAAACTGATTAAAGGTATTTTAAGTTCTCTGAAGTATTTTATTTTAAAAGGGATTTTAATCACATCAGTGTACACTATGTAGGTTAATTGTATATTTATATACCTACCAATTTCTTGTAGGCTGGCCAGTTAGCTATTGTCTAGTCCAAACATTTCAAATATTTCAAGCTTAGCTGTGTCCTATTTTTATTTGATCATAAGAATGTTTAGAAGTGAGTAATCCTTCAAAAATAGCTCTGCCCATGTTCTGTAAGCACACATTTGAAATATTTGTTGCCAGGCATGAGGGCTCACAGTAAACCCAGCACATAAGGAGGCCAAGGCAGGCAAATCACCTGAGGTCGGGAGTTCAAGACCAGCCTGACCAACACAGAGGAACCCCGTCTCTATTAAAAGTACAAAATTAGCCGCGAGTGGTGGTGCATGCCTGTAATCCCAGCTACTCAGGAGGCTGAGGCAGGAGAATCACTTGAACCTGCGAGGTGGAGGTTGCAGTGAGCTGAGGTCACAGCATTGCATTCTAGCCTGGGCAACAAGAGTAAAACTCTGTCTCAAAATAAATAAGTAAAAATAAAATATTTTTGTCCAGACTTGAGCCATGAAAGGACATACCTCAAAATTACTGTGATCATTTTGAAATAGCTTTTCCTGCAAAAAATTTTAAAATTATTCTTTAATAGTTGTATGTTGTTAGACATTAGCATGCCATACCATTGGTTGGGTGCTGACTACAAGGTGGCGTCTATTCTGGCAGTGAAAGCATTGTTGGGACCAAAATGTTTAAAAAAAAAGAAGTTGTATGTTGTTTCCTCAGTTATTTTCTGTCTCACAGATCTTTAATCAAGCACTATTATATTACCTCTGATTTGTTTCTACCTTTTTTTTTTTTTTTTTTTTTTTTTGAGACGGAGTTTCGCTCTTGTTACCCAGGCTGGAGTGCAATGGCGCAATCTCGGCTCACCGCAACCTCCGCCTCCTGGGTTCAGGCAATTCTCCTGCCTCAGCCTCCTGAGTAGCTGGGATTACAGGCACGCACCACCGTGCCCAGCTAACTTTTTGTAATTTTTAGTAGAGACGGGGTTTCACCATGTTGACCAGGATGGTCTCGATCTGTTGACCTCGTGATCCACCCGCCTCGGCCTCCCAAAGTGCTGGGATTACAGGCTTGAGCCACCGCGCCCGGCCTCTACCTTTTTTTTTTAAAACTATAGTCTTACATATATCAAAAAAGAAACTATGCAAATCAAGCTTCTTTTTTTTTAAGGGGGTATTCACTTGCACAACTACGCAGATGAATATTTTTATTTTAAACTTCGAAATCTATGAAAGTTTAGGAAATGGGGGAAAAAAGCACATAATTCAGCTACAGCCACAATGGAGCACCAATATGTATTAGTACATTGATAATTTTGGTACATTTGAAAATTTGGAATACCAAACGATCATAGCTGACTGCAGCCTTGAACTCCTAGGCTCAAGCAATCCTGCCTCAGCCTCTTGAGTAGCTGGGACATGCCACCATGCCTGGCTAATTTTTAAATTTTTTGTAGAGATGGGATCTCGCTATGCCTGAGCTGGTCTCAAACTTGTGGCCTCAAGCCATCCTCTCGCCTTGGCTTCCCAAAGCATTGAGATTACAGGCCTGACCTGAGCTGCCAAACCTGGCTAAATCTGTCTTGAATGTATTCCTGAAGTGCCTATTCTGTTATTCTGCTTTTGCCGACATCTTCTTGTCTACTGTAGGGGAATTATCGATCCTGGATTGAAGATTAAGAACCTTTACTCTTAGAGTACTACAGCTATAATGAGAAATTTTGTTTGAGATTAGTAGAAACTGATACTGTTAGAGCTGGGTTTGTTTTGTCTTTTCTCTCTAGAGCAACCCAACAGAACTGTCAAGAATGACCTTCCGTAAAGCTTAAAGGCTAGGCCAGGCACAGTGACTCACGCCTGTAATCCCAGCACTTTGGGAGGCTGAGGCAGGCAGATCATCTGAGGTTGGGAATTCGAGACCATCTTGACCAATATGGTGAAACCCCGTAGTTACTAAAAATAGAAAAATTAGCCAGGCTGTGTTGGCATGTGCCTGTAACCCTAGCTACTGGGAGGCTGAGAATCTCTTGAACCCGGGAGGCAGAGGTTGCAGTGAGCCAAGATTGTGCCACTGCACTCCAGCCTGGGCAACGGGGAGACCCTGTCTCAAAAACAAACAAAAAAAAGTTTAAAGGCTAATGCTTTAAAGACTTCCTTATTTTGCTACTACCTACTACAGAGGAAAAAAAATCTAAGTGATAAATTCAGATCATGCCATGTGTCCAAGCCAATAATGTCTTACAGACTTGGATTCAGAATGCCTGAGTTTAAGTCTTGGTTTTGTCATTTCTTTTTGTTCAGAGCTTATCACTAAAACCAACAATCTTCTACAAAAACGACTTGGTCCCTAGAGAACAACCATTTGTCCTTTGTCACTGCACAGCACTACTGTCTATCCTGTTGCACAAACCATAAACTTCCTTGTAACCATTCATCAAAAACTCAGTTTTGTGTATTGACTATGAAATACGTTCATTTCTATTTCTGCTCTCCTGGTCTTCATCTAAATTAGCATTATCCATTGCCACACAATGTATTAGATAAAACTACCTTATCCGAGTGGACCATTGCAATATACAGGTACTCCTGTCTGATCTCTACACTCACTGTGGTGCTTGGTAGCTGAAAACCTTTAGTGGCTGCTGCTTTTTCTAAAGATGAATACAGATTCAAAATGGGCCTCTCTCTCTTTTCCTCCTGGCTTTTTAGTCATTTGAGTTCCTTGAAAGCCGCATGGGTGTTTTTTGCCTTAAAGCCTCCACCTGATTTCCATATACACCCTTGCTTCAGATCAGGCTGCCTTGTTACACACTCATAATACCCTAGATGGAGCCTTTGTAGTGGTTTTTGTTTGTTTGTTTGTTTGTTTGTTTGTTTTTTGTGATGGAGTGTCACTCTGTCACCCAGGCTGGAGTGCAATGGTGTGATCTTGGCTGACTGTAACCTCCACCTCCTGGGTTCAAGTGATTCTTCTTCCCCTGCCTCAGCCTCCCAGGTAGCTGGGACTACAGGTATGTGCCACCATGCCAGCAAATTTTTTGAATTTTTAAGTAGAGACAGGGTTTCGCGATGTTGGCCAGGATGGTCTCGATCTCGACCTCGTGGTCTGCCCTCCTTGGCTTCCCAAAGTGCTGGGATTACAGGTGTGAGCCACCATGCCTGGCCTCTTTTTTCTTTTTGTTTTGTTTCATTTTGAGTTTTGCTCTTATTGCCCAGGCTGAAGGGCAATGGTGTGGTCTCAACTCACTGCAACCTCCGCCTCCCAGGTTCAAGCGATTCTCCTACATCAACCTCCCGGGTAGCTGGAATTACAGGCACGGGCCACCACACCCTGCTAATTTTTATATTTTTAGTAGAGATGGGGTTTTGCCATGTTGGCCTGGCTAGTCTTGAACATATTCCCTCAAGTGATCCTCCCGCCTCAACCTCCCAAAGTGCTGGGATTACAGGCCAGCAACCCTGGCCTGTAGTGTTTTTCATAGTTTATAGTTGTATGATTATTTTTTTAATTTATTTATTTTTGAGATGGAATTTTGCTCTTGCCGCACAGGCTGGAGTGCAATGGCACAATCTCGGCTCACTGCAACCTCTGCCTCCGGGTTCAAGCCATTCTCCTGCCTCAGCCTCCCCAAGTAGCTGAAATTACAGGCGCCTGCTACCCTGCCTGGCTAATTTTTTGGTATTTTTACTAGAGACAGGGTTTCACTATGTTGGTCAGACTGGACTTGAACTTCTGACCTTAGGTGATCTACCTGCCTCAGCCTCCCAAAGTGCTGGGATTACAGGCGTGAGCCACCATGCCTGAGCTATAATTATTTGTCTTCACTAGACAACTCTGTGAGGGAAGAAAGTAGGTCTATTTTGCTCATCATTATATCTCCAGAGTCCAACACAACACCTAGCATTGGAGTAAGGCACTTAAATATATTTTTTTAAATTTTTTTAAGAGGGTCTTTCTCTGTCGCTTAGGCTGGGGTGCAGTGGCACCATCATGGCTCACTCTAATCTCAGCCTCCTGGGCTCAAGCAGTCTTCCCACCTCAACCTCTTGAGCAGTCAGGACTACAGGTGCGTGCTACCACACCTAGCTGATTTTTGTGTTTTTTGTGGAGACAGAGGTCTCGCCATATTGCCCAGGCTGGTCTTGAATCCTGGCCTCAAGCAGTCCTCCCATCTTGACCTCCCAAAGTGCTGGGATTACAGGTGTGACCCACTGTGCCTGGCCACCTTGAATATTTTTGAATAAAAACATTTTTGAATTGACTTTTTGTGATAAAACACCTCAAACTACAGAACTTGGCTGAAGTGTGTTTTGCAAATAATTTAAATGAAGTTATAAAATTCTGATTACTTTGGACTCTTAATATTAGAAATAGTTTAGGATCATTGGGTTAGGATTCTTATATTCTTTTGTTTTTTTTTTGGAGACAGAGTTTCACTGTTGTTACCCAGGCTGGAGTACAATGGCACGATCTTGGCTCACCACAACCTCCACCTCCTGGGTTCAAGCAATTCTCCTGCCTCAGCCTCCCGAGTAGCTGGAACTAAAGGTGCACACCACCATGCCCAGCTAATTTTTGTATTTTTAGTAGAGACAGGGTTTCACCTTGTTGACCAGGATGGTCTTGATCTCTTGACCTCGTGATCCACCTGCCTTGGCCTCCCAAAGTGCTGGGATTATAGGCGTGAGCCACCGCGCCCGGCCCCAGGATTCTTATATTCTTATGTTTGCCACATTTGTGAACTCAGTCAAAACACATAACCTCTTGAAGTCGCAAGTTGTTCGTTTGTCAATGAACACAATAACCACACTTTTCTAACCAGCTTTGTGAACCTCAAAGGAAATTGCAAAAAAAAAAAAAATTTTGAAAATTATAAAATACGCTCAAGCCTACGAAGTCGAGGCTGTAGTGGGATATCATCATGCAACTGCACTCCAGCCTGAGCGATGGAGCAAAACTGTGTCTCAAAAAAAAATTACAAAAGCGTGAGAGATGATTGTTTAATACATATGCTCTCTAGAAGAGCCAAATTCAGAATAAACCAAGGCTTACAAGAGAACATCTACTTGGAAACATACTTAGGTGAACATAATAGGTGGATGATTAAAGACAACAAAAAGGACTTTAAAATATGTTCCAATAAGAGTAAGGATGGGTAAGACACAAAAAGTGTTTAAACCTGGCCAAGTACAGTGGCTTATGCCTGTAATCCCAGCATTTTGCGAGGGTCATTTGAGGTCAGAAGTTCAAGACCAGCCTGGCCAACATGGTGAAATCCCATCTTTACTAAAAATACAAATTTTAGCTGGGCGTGATGGCAGGCACCTGTAGTTCCAGCTACTCAGGAGGCTGAGGCAAGGGAATCACTTGTACCCAGGAGGCCGAGGTTGCAGTGAACCAAGATCAAGCCACTGCACTCCAGCCTGGGTGACAGAGGGAGACTCCGTCTCAAAAAAAAAAAAAAGGATTTAGACCTATTCAGCTTTACCTCCCTTCTGTCCCCAGCCCCACCCTTCCACCCCCAGATCAACTTGTCTTCTAGCTCTAAGTAACAAGCTTATGATGGAATTCTAAGTAACAGAGATAGTTAACAGATTTCAAGGAGCTAGTTAGTTGCTCAAGTCTCTGGATCCACAAAAATTACATCTTGGGTGCTGAAAGAACTTGCAGATATGATTTCAGAAATGGTGTGGGAAATGGAAAGGTGGTGCCACTGTGAAAATGAGCAACTTTCCTAGTTTTAGTTTTTTTCAATGTAGGTCCTAGAAATTATTTTTTTTTCAAGATGTAGTCTTGCTCTGTCGCTCAGAAATTCTAACAAATTTACTTGACTTTTCCAAAAAGTTAATTAGAAGCTGGCATAGTTTTACTAAAACATTGATTGTACAGTAAAATAATCTTTTATACACTAGTTATGAGATACAAATCTCTAGCCGGGCGTGGAAATCATGCCACTGCACTCTAGCCTGGGTGACAGAGTGAGACCCTGTCTCAAAAAAAAAAAAAAAAAAGAAAAGAAAAGAAAGAGATACAAACCTCTGGCCTCAAGCCTTCAATCGATATGGAAACACACTTGTATGAACATAATTCGCTGGACAAGTCCTCTGAAGTGATATGAATAACAATGCAGTGCATACCTAAAAGAGAGTAACTGGAATCAGTCTCTTCTTTCTTTTTTTTTTCTTTTTTTGAGATGGAATCTCGCTCTGTTGCCTAGGCTGGAGTGCAGTGGCAAGATCTCAGCTCACTGCAACCTCCAACTCCTGGGTTCAAGCGATTCTCCCGCCTCAGCTTCCTGAGTAGCTGGGATTACAGATGAGAGCCACCATGATCAGCTAATTTTTGTATCTTTAGTAGAAATGGGGTTTCACCATGCTGGTCAGGCTGGTCTTGAACTGACCTTTTGATCCACCCGCCTCGACCTCCCGAAGTGCTGGGAATACAGGCGAGAGCCACCTGGCGCCCAGCTAACCTCATCTTTTATTTTGACAGTGTTGATAAACTGATTATAAGAAGGAACATTCAGCAGGTTATTTAGTAAAATTCCATCATATCTTTTTTTTTTTAACTTTTAGGTTTGGGGGTGTATGTGAAGGTTTGTTATATAGATAAACTTGTGTCATGGGTGTTTGTTTTGCAGATTATTTCATCACACAGGTATTAAACCTAGTTTCCAAAGTTATTTCTTCTGATCCTCATCCTCCTTCTACCACCCCACCGACCCTCTACCATCAAGTCTACCCTACTGTCTGTTGTTTCATTCTTTGTCTATGAGTTCTCATCATTTAGCCACCACTTTTAAGTGAGAACACGTGGTATTTGGTTTTCTGTTCCTACATTAACTTACCAAGAACAATGTCCTCCAGCTCCATCCATGTTTCTGTGGAAGACATGATCTCATTTTTTTTTTTTTTTTTTGAGATGGAGTCTCGCTTTGTCACCCAGACTGGAGTGCAGTGGCATGATCTCTGCTCACTGTAATCTCCACCTCCCGGATTCAAGCAATTCACCTGCCTCAGCCTCCTGAGTAGCTGGGATTACAGGCACACACCACCATGCCCAGCTAATTTTTGTATTTTTAGCAGAGACAGGGTTTCACCATGTTGGTCAGGCTGGTCTTAAACTCCTGACATCGTGATCTGTTCTCCTCAGCCTCCCAAAATGCTGGGATTATAGGCATGAGCCACCATGCCCAGCCAATCTCATTCTTTTTTATGGCTGCATAATATGACTGCATGGTATATATGTACACATTTTCTTTATCTAATCTGTCATTGATGGGCGTTTAGATTGATTCTATGTCTTTACTACTGTAAATAGTGCGGCAATGAACATTCATGTCCATGTGTCTTTATGGTAAAATGATTTATATTCCTCTGGGTATATACCCAGTAACGGGATTGATGGGTCAAATGGTATTTTGAGCTCTTTGAAGAATTGCCACACTGCTTTTCATATTGTTGAACTAATTTACACTCCTGCCAACTGTGTATAAGTGTTCCCTTTTCTCTGCAACCTTGCCAGCATTTGTTATTTTTTTACTTAAAAAGTATTTTGCAGCTGGCTGTGGTGCTCACACCTGTAATCACAGCAGTTAAGGAGGCCAAGGCAGGCGGATCATTAGGTCAGGAGTTCAAGATCAGCCTGGCCAACATGGTGAAACCCTATCTCTACTAAAAATACAAAAATTAGCCCAGCGTGCTGGTGCGCACCTGTAATACCAGCTACTCAGGAGGCTAAGCAGGAGAATCGCTTGAACCCCAGAGGTGGAGGTTGCAGTGAGCCGAGATCATGCCACTGGACAACAGAGCAAGATTCTGTCTCAAAAAAAAAAAAACAAAACTGCTAAGCTTCTTTGTGTTGTTGTAATTGTAGTATATATGCTCCCAAAGTGAGCATCATTTTTTGACTTTTTAAAATACTCATTCTGACTGGTGTGAGATATTTAATTATGGTTTTATTTTGCATTTCTCTAATGCTCAGTGATATTGAGCTTTTTTTTAATATGCCTGTTGGCTGCATATATGCCTTCTTTTGAAAAGTGGTTGTTTGTATTCTTTGCCCACTTTTTAATGGGGCTGTCTTTTTCTTGTAAAGTTTTTTTTAAGTTTCTTAAAGATGCTGGATATTATACACTTGTCAGAAATCACAGAAGACACAAAAAAAATGGAAAAACATCCCATGCTGATGGATAGGAAGAACTAATATCATTAAAATGGCCATACTTCCCAAAGCAATTAACAAATTAGTGCTATTTCTATCAAACTACCAATGACATTATTCACAGAACTAGAAAAAAACTATTGTAAAATTTGTATGGAACCAAAAAAGAGCCCAAATTGCCAAGGTAATCCTAAGCAAAAAGAACAAAGCTAGAGGCATCATGTTACCCAACTTCAAACTATGCTACAGGGCTGCAGTAACCAAAATGGCATGGTATTGGTACAAAGACAGACACATAGACTGATGGAACAGAATAGAGAGACCAGAAATAAGGCCGCACATCTACAACCATCTGATCTTCAGCAAAGCTAACAAAAACAAGCAATGGGGAAAAGACTCCCTATTCAATAAATGGTGCTGAATAACTGACTTGTCATATGCGGAAGATTGAAGCTGGACCCATACGTTACATCACATAAAAAATCAACTTGGCCAGGCATGGTGGTTCACGCCTGTGATCCCAGTAGTTTGGGAGGCTGAGGCAGGCAGATCACCTGCAGTGAGGAGTTCAAGACCAGTCTAGCCATCATAATGAAACCTCATCTCTACTAACAATACAAAAAAAAAATTAGCTGGGCATGGTGGCACACGCCTGTAATCCCAGCTACTCGAGAGACTGAGAGACAATCGCCTGAACCTGGGAGGTGGAGATTGCAGTGAGCTGAGATCATGCCATTGCACTCCAGCCTGGGCAAAAAAGCGAGACTCCAACTCAAAAAAAAAAAAACCCAAAAAACCCTTAATATGTACTAAAGACTTAAATGTAAACCCCAAAATTATAAAAATCCTGGAAGACAACCTAGGCAATACCATTCTGGACACAGGAACAGACAAAGATTTTATAACAAAGACACCAAAACTAGTCACACAAACCAAAATTTGACAAATTGAATTTAATTAAAAAGAGCTTCTGCACAGCAAAATAAACTAAGCTTCTGCACAGCAAAATAAACTATCTACAGAGTAAACAGACAATCTACAGAATGGGAGAATATTTGCAAACTATGCATTTTGGTATCTTTATGCTTGAATAATTAATTCAACAAAACAATGTTAAGTGCTGTACTGTGCCTTTGGCAAAGAAAAAAAAATATGGTCCCTGCTCTCAAAATACTTTTAGTGGGAGAGACAAACAAGTTCTAACAATTACAATATAATGTGGTAAGTCCTATAGCTGAAGGAAGCAAAAGGTGTCTTGAGAGTATAGAACAGGGATACCTAATTAGTGAAGGGGTAGGTGGTTTGTCAGGGAAGGGTCTCTCAGCACGGGAACACTAAAGGTGAGACTTAAAGGACACTTAGGAGTTTATATTAAGAAAGAGAATCAAAGGCTGGTGCGGTGGCTGACGCCTGTAATCTCAGCACTTTGGGAGGCCGAGACGGGTGGATCATGTGAGGCTGGGAGTTTGAGACCAGCCTGAGCAACATGGAGAAATCCCGTCTCTAATAAAAATACAAAATTATCCGGGCGTGGTGGTGCATGCCGGTAATCCCAGCTACTTGGGAGGCTGAGGCAGAGGAATTGTTTGAACTCTAGAGGTGGAGGTTTCGGTGAGCCGAGATGGCGCCATTGCACTCCAGCCTGGGTGACAAGAGTGAAACTCGGTCTCAAAAAAAAAAAATTCTGTCTTTGGGCCAGGTACCGTGGCTGACACCTATAATCCCAGCACTTTGGGAGGCCGAGGTGAGGTCAAGAGTCTGAGACCAGCCTGGTCAACATGGTGAAACCCTGTCTCTACTAAAAACATAAAAACTAGTCAGGCATGGTGGGCACCTGTAATCTTAGCTACTTGGGTGGCTGAGGCAGGAGAATTGCTTGAACCCAGTAGGTGGAGGTTGCAGTGAGCCAAGATCGTGCCATGCACTCCATCCTGGGGGACAGAAAGAGACTTTGTCTCAAAAAAAAAAAATCTGTCTTTTTTGTTCCATTCTAAGGAAATTGAACTTTATCCCAAAGGGAAGTGTTTTAATAGTTGGGCTGATTCATAATTGGGTGAACAGTCTCATACCCAAAAAGCCTTGATTAGTGGAGCTGTCAACCTGGAGGGATGTCTCTAGTCTCTAATGCTAAACTAGAAGTCTTGACTGGACCCAATTCTATTCAACATTTTATCCATAACATTAATGAAGATATGATCTGCTAAGCTAAAACAGACAGCCAGTGTAAAAGAGTCAAAGATCTGGACAGGCTGAAACATGAAAGACATCATTCAAGATAAAATAGTCACACTATAAAGAGTGTCATGTTGAGAAAAGTGGAGGTAGATGTCTTCTGAGATACTTGTGCTTCTCAAATTCTATGACTATTTCCAAAGAACATTGGTCCTCACCTTTGTATAGCATTTTAGTAGATGAGGATTCAGCCTTCGATTATGCCTCTAACTAGTAATTGAACTTCCAGAAGTTCAATCTACATTAAGTACCTGGTATACATGAAACTTAGTAGATATTCTAATGTGTTTTTCTGATTTTCTCTTCTTTTCATTACTGTTTCTTTCTTCCTCCAGTCTGAATGAAAAATAGTTAAAGTAGAAGAATAAAAGTAAGATGGTCAAGCCAGGTGCAGTGGCTTGCACCTGTAATCCTAGCACTTTGGTGAACTGACAGGGGTGGATGGCTTGAGTCCAGGAGTTCAACATAATGTAACCCTGTCTCTACAAAAAATAGAAAAATTAGCCAGGTGTGGTGGCACATGACCATAGTCTCAGTTACTTGGAAGACTGAATGAAGAGGATCACCTGAGCCCAGGAGATTGAGGCTGTAGTAAGCCAAGATTTCGCCACTGCACTGCCACTCTTTTTTTCGAGAACTTGTTTCAAAAATAAAAAAAGATAAAGAGGCCGGGTATAATGGCTCATGCCTGTAATCCCAGCACTTTGGGAGGCCAAGGTGGGTGTACCAGCTGAGGTCAAGAGTTCAAGACCAGCCTGGCCAGCATGCTGAAACCCTCATCTCTACTAAAAATATAAAAAATTAGCTGGGCATGGTGGTGGGCACCTGTAATCCCAGCTACTTGAGGGGCTGAGGCAGGAGAATTGCTTGACCCCCAGAGGCGGAGGTTGCAGTGAGTCAAGATTGCACCACTGCACTTGAGCCTGGGCGACAGAGTGAGACTCTGTCTCAAGAAAAAAAAAATTAGCCAGGTGTGGTGACACACGCCTATAGTCCTAGCTTCTCAGGAGGCTGAGGTGGAAAGATCACTTCAGCTTGGGAGGCAGAGGTTGCAGTGAGCAGAGATCATGCCACTGTACTCCAGCTTGATTGACAGAGTGAAACTCATCTCAAAAAGAAAAAGTGTTATTGGCAAACATCACAGTGTTTCAATGATTATAAAGATTTTTGGTAAATTAATACAAGGGGGAGAGACTGGAGTCTAGGATGACTTTACGTTTCTGGCTTTAGCAACTGAAGGTGTTGGAAGAGAAGGAGAGGGAGACTTGGAGGAAGTGTCAGCCCTCATTATGTGAGACTTCAGCCATCTCGTTCAGGCTGGATGTGATTTTCTGTTTCTCCCTAGACCAAGATGGTGATACTGAATCTGTATATTGTTCCTCCATTAGTGAACAGAGGATCATAATTAGAGTTAGAAAGGATCTTTAAAATCACTTAGTTCATACCCACATTCTGACCCGCATTCATCCCTCAAACCAATGTTTGCATTGCCTTCACATTTTTCCTGTGACATGATCATCCATGGAGACGAAATTGCTTACCCTCTCTCAATTCCAACAATTATAAAAGGCAAATAATATTACCTACATCACAAGATTAAATGAGATAATATACATAAAGCATTTATTACAGTGCCTAGCAAGTGTTCAATAATCTAATACATTAGCTTAAAAATGACAGTGCTGCACAGTTTGCAACCCATTAATAGATTGTGAAATCAACTTTTAGTGTGCAGTGATCAGGAATTTTTTAAAGAGAAATAGAGGCCGGGCGCGGTGGCTCACGCCTTTAATCCCAGCACTTTGGGAGGCCGAGGTGGGTGGATCACAAGGTCAAGAGATTGAGACCATCCTGGTCAACATGGTGAAACCCCGTCCTTACTAAAAATACAAAAATTAGCTGGGCATGGTGGTGCGTGCCTGTAATCCCAGCTACTCAGGAGGCTGAGGCAGGAGAATTGCTTGAACCCAGAAGGCGGAGGTTGCGGTGAGCCGAGATCGTGCCATTGCACTCCAGTCTGGGTAACAACAGCAAAACTCCGTCTTAAAAAAAAAAAAAGAAAGAAATAGAATAGATAACATGTGTATTATTATACAAAATGTTTGTTTCCATGTAAATGTGGGTTTATATGTTATATATTTATATAGCATATAAATTTATATATTCATACTTATATTATTTTTATATGTGGACATAAACATGTTTGTTCTGGGTCAAAATGTGAAATGTATTACTGTGGGTCAGGTGGAAAACATTTTCAGAAGTGTTGCAACATACAATTCTTTTCTTCCTTTGCTGATCTATGTAGAAAGCCAGATCTTTTTTTTTGAGATGAAGTCTTGCTCCATTGCCCAGGCTGGAGTGTGATGGCATGATCTCTGCTCACTGCAACTTCTGCCTCCCAGGTTCAAGCGACTTTCCTGTCTCAGCCTCCCAAGCAGCTGAGATTACAGGCACCCGCCACCATGCCGGGCTAATTTTAATATTTTTTGTAGAGATGGGTTTTAGCCATGTTAGCCAGGCTGGTCTCAAACTCCTGACCTCAGGTGATCCACCTGCCTCAGCCTCTCAAAGTGCTGGGATTACAGGTGAGAGCCACCATGCCCGGCCCAGACGTTATTTTTAGAGGTTATAAAGTACTATGTCTCTGTAAAATATTTTTATTTCCAGCTCCTAGCACAGTAACTGGTAAACAGAAGATGCCAAATACACGTTGATGGAACTAGGAACAAGTTTGATAAAGATACATAGACTAGCGGTTCTTCATAAATAGACTAGTGGTTCTTTCCTGGGTGATCAGACTTATTTTAAGAAGTTGTTGAGGCCGGGCGCGGTGGCTCAAGCCTGTAATCCCAGCACTTTGGGAGGCCGAGGTGGGCGGATCACGAGGTCAAGAGATTGAGACTGTCCTGGTCAACATGGTGAAACCCCGTCTCTACTAAAAATACAAAGATTAGCTGGGTGTGGTGGCGTGCGCCTGTAGTCCCAGCTACTCGGGACGCTGAGGCAGAACTGCTTGAACCCGCGAGGCGGAGGTTGCAGTGAGCCAAGATCGTGCCACTGCACTCCAGTCTGGCGCCTGGTGACAAAGTGAGATTCTGTCTCAAAAAAGAAGTTGTTGAAAGTTTTGGACCCTCTTCCCTGAAGTCCCGAGGACTCAGTTCTGAACGGATTCTAGAGAATTCCTGAATCCCCATGCATTGCTCCTCTAAGGTTCTGTGGGCACTCCCCAAGGTAAGAGCCTGAAAGGAAGGTGTTTAACTTCTGAACGCGGACGTGTGAGGTCAAGAGCGGAGCAAAGTTTGGGGTTAGATAATTTTTAAAATTCTCCTACAAATCCTGGGATTCTAGAATTTCGGTGTTGGGAAGGTACAGGCAGGTACAGTTTGGTACCACTAGTGTCAAAGAATAGCGGGAACAATTTTAACATACTTTCTGCCCCATTTGAATGCCATGGCAATCCTGTGATGATGAAATTGAAGTTCTGAGGGGCTCAGTGGCTTGTCTGAAAGGAAGGAACTGGTACGTTCTGTAAAAGGGACTGAAACCACATTTCCAAATTTTTGGCGAGGAAGTAGGGCAGGGCAAAAAGGGCGGAGAAAGGGGCGGGACTGCGCACGCGCATATTTGCACTGGCGCCGACATCTCTGGCTTTCCTCTCGCCACCACCCTTCCTCTGACCGGTACGGTGGCCGACGGGAGTCAGAAGCTGGGGATGAATGAAGGTGCTGGGTGCAGGTTGAAAAAGTCTCCCGCTTTTCCGTCCCTACAGTCCCTGTTCTGCCTTTGTGTGGTGCCCACATCCTTCCCCGTTCGTATCGACAACCCGGTTGGTCCTGGCGTCTGAGTTCTTGGTGTCCGAGTCGACTCGGGGCACAACTAGGGTTTGGGGTTCCGGATTATCGCCTAGGCCCAACTTCGGACCGCGCTCTCGATTTCTGCCGCGTCCCACCCTTAGGACGCGGAGTCCGTGTGGGGTTCCGTCAGGCTGGAGGGTAGATCTTAAGGTATGAAGCGTCCGCTTCTCAGGCCTCAGCGCGTTCCTCGGTCCGTGTCGGCGAGTGGCAGGACTTTGCTCAGCCTGAGGGACTTGTTGGTTCTGGTTGCGCCCGGGTCGAGACGGAAGAGCACACAGGTCTTGGCGCCTCTGCTCCATCAGCCCGCCCCTCGGTTGAAAGACCAGCCCCTCCCTGAAAACAAAGCAGTTTTTACCCACGACTTTTACCCACGCTGCTGCTAGTCAGTCGACCTTGAGAGGGACTGGTTTGGCTACCTGCTCACTACCTTTTTGTTTACTTTTTGTGCCTGGAGACTTCTGACTCCTGGAGACAGAGAAGTACCCTAGTGAGACGTGTCTTTTCCACATAGCACCCACACATCTGCTTTTTACCCAGTAACACAGGGGACATAGGATAGTGATGTGGCCTCCAGAGCCTTGAATCTGGCATTGCTTCTGCCCAGTGAGGTGATTTGCTAATTTTTCCAGCGACTCAATGAGGATGAGGAAAAGCCAAATAGGTTCTTTACATATATCGGGTAGTCATGTGAAAGTATCGGGGTATGAAAGAAAGCGCTTAACTATGACCGTTCACTTTTATTTACATTTTGTGGCGCTTATATGACTGATACAGTGGAGAAAGTCTTGGACTGGGATTTTAGTACATGAGTACTCAGCCTTGGATTGTCCCTCTAACTAGTAATATTACTTTGGGCCTGTTATCGTCTCTCTGGGCTTCATATTACTTCTTTGTAAAATATGAGTATTAGAGCAGAAGATTTATGAGGCTAGAAATTCTGAGGCAGTCATTAATATACTGTTTTCTTTCTCGTTTTCCAGATGACAGTATAAATCTAGGGAGACAGAGAAGCCCTGTCTTGATTGTGCCAGAAACATCGCCAACATATAGGGGCCTATTAGAGATACACCACATTTTTCAGGGTTTTTAGAAAGTTGGGTGTTTGTACACGTGGAAGTTAAACTCCTACTTTGATTTGTATTTTTACCATTAGGATCAACAGTAATAATGACTGAGTGTACAAGTCTTCAGTTTGTCAGCCCTTTTGCTTTTGAGGCAATGCAGAAGGTGGACGTTGTTCGCCTGGCATCTTTAAGTGATCCAGAATTAAGACTTCTCCTGCCCTGCTTGGTACGGATGGCACTTTGTGCACCTGCTGACCAGAGCCAAAGCTGGGCTCAGGATAAGAAACTCATCCTTCGCCTTCTCTCTGGAGTGGAAGCTGTCAACTCCATTGTTGCATTGCTGTCTGTGGACTTTCATGCATTAGAACAAGATGCCAGCAAAGAACAGCAGCTTAGGTAATGTTATTTTATGTAATATATGGATTTGGATTTGCCAAAGAATGGGGAATCAAATATTTTTCAGAGCTCTCCAGAAAAGAGAGAATGAGAATTTAAACTCTGGAGAGCATTTTACTTAGGTCTTTTCTATTGATAGTTAGAATTCTAGAATCTTTTGACTTCCATTTATAAAATGTGTTTTCTAGAGAAATTTGGCAGTGTGCTCTTGTATGTGGGCTAAACTCATTAGGCCAGTTACTTTCAGTGGGAAGTAGGTAGAGTAACTTCCCCTAGATTAGAGGGATTTATTGGAACCACTTTGGAGGCTTTTTTTTTTTTTGAAATAGTTTCACTGTTGTTGCCCAGGCTGGAGTGTAATGGTGTGATCTCAGTTTACTGCAACCTCTGCCTCCTGGGTTCAAGCGATCCTCCTGCCTCAGCCTCCTAAGTAGCTGGGATTACAGGCACCTGTCACCATGCCCGGCTAAGTTTTTGTGCTTTTAGTAGAAATTGAGTTTCATCATGTTGGCCAGGCTGGTCTTGAACTCCTGAACTCAGGTGATCCACTTTGATCCACTTGCCTTCAGCTCCCAAAGTGCTGGGATTACCAGTATGAGCCACTGGTCTTGGCCTCTTGGGAGAGTTTTTTTTTTTTTTTTTTTTTGAGATGGGGTCTTGCTTTGTCACCCAGGCTGGAGTGCAGTGGTGCCATCTCGGCTCACTGCAACCTCCGCTTCCTGGGTTCAAGTGATTCTCCTGCCTCAACTTCCCGAGTAGCTGGGACTACAGGCGTTTGCCACCATGCCTGGCTAATTTTTTTGTATTTTTAGTAGAGACAGGGTCTCACTGTATTAGCCAGGATAGTCTTGATCTCCTGACCTTGTGATCCTCCTGTCTCGGCTTCCAAAGTGCTGGGATTACAGGTGTGAGCCATTGCGCCTGGCAAGGAGGCTTTTAAAGCTTAGATGTTCCCAAAGAACCTGGGCAGATGCTATGTACTTTCCTGCCCATCATGAATCTAGTAGCAAGCCACCATTAGTGGAAGTGAGTGTTAATTATCAGTTGTGGTGGAGTATTATACGTAGGACGTGAATCCCTGAAATACATAGGCAAACTAAATAGCATTTGAGAAGTAACAGAACATTTTGGAATACTTTATATATCCTTTTGTAGCTTATTTCAATAAAAGATAATTTTTAGATAATTATTTTCATACCAGTGTTCTCATAATTGTTTTACATGTTTGTGCATCATTAGACATAAACTTGGAGGAGGCAGTGGAGAGAGCATCCTGGTATCACAGCTTCAGCACGGACTGACGTTAGAATTTGAACACAGTGATTCACCTCGTCGATTGCGTCTTGTGCTTAGTGAACTGTTGGCAATTATGAACAAGGTGCATTTCCACAGCTCAAAGTATGCATGATTTGATGTCTAGGGAGGTAGACAGAAAAAGAGGCAAGAAGACAGGCAGGTTGCATTCTCCTCCACTTTTATTTCTTTTTTTGTTATTTGAGATGGAGTTTTGCTCTTGTTGCCCAGGCTGGAGTACGGTGGCGTAATCTTGACTCACTGCAACCTCCACCTCCCAGGTTCAATTGATTTTCCTGCCTCAGCCTCCTGAGTAGCTAGGATTACAGGTGCCTGCCACCATGCCTGGCTAATTTTTTATGTTTTTAGTAGAGATAGGGTCTCACCATGTTGGCCAGGCTGGCCAGGCTGGTCTCAAACTCCTGAACTCAGGTGATCCACCTCCTTCAGCCTCCCAAAGAGCTGGGATTACAGGCATGAGCCATTGTGCCCAGCCTACTCTACTATTTCTATATATATATTTTCCTTTGAAAAGCTGAAAAGATATTACAAGTCTGCCTTAAAGGCTTTCTCTAATCATCATTTTCTCTCATTTATACCTGTTCTGCATTTTCTATCAGAGGGATTTTTTTTTCTGTATGGAATCCATTCAGTGGCTTCTTGACATTTAGAAGGGGATTTATCTTAATACTTGTCCAGATTACCAAATTTATTACCAAATAATACCTTTATAGAATATAATTCCTCCTATAAAGTGTAATGAAGTATAACTGAAAAATGTATGTGATTCATTTAGATACTGGATAAGCATTAACAACCTCATATATGATGGTAGTGGGGAGTATCAATGCTGAATTGGATGTAAGATGATTGGCTAGTCTGACCACATTGGCCAGGCTGGTCTCGAACTCCGGACCTCAGTTGATCCACCTTCCTTGGCCTCCCAGAGTGCTGGGATTACAGGCGCCAGCCACTGCACCCTGCCATGAATTTATATTTGTTAAACTGCTTTAGGCTGATTGTTTTTGGCTTTTTAATAGCAGTTTACATAGGTTGCATTTGGCTTGCCTTATCCTTTAATTCCAGTTGTCTCCAAATATTTTGATAGAAATCAGTTCTTGAGATTGATACTCCTATATCTGAATAATAATTAACATGACTGCTGTTTGTGGTTAAATTGGTTGAAATTGATCAAATGCTGCATATTTTGTGGTGTATTAGTGATATATTAAGAGACAATCTGTGAGCTCAAGAAATAATTATAAAATAGGGATTTAATTATGTTAAATTAATAGAGTTCAAATGTTTTTTTCCCCTTTTTTAAGGTGTCTGAGTCAAATGGAGAATTTTTTTTCAAGTCTTCTGAACTTTTTGAGAGTCCAGTATATTTGGAGGAAGCTGCAGATGTACTTTGTATTTTACAAGCAGGTACTGTACTGAGTGCTAAGATGCATTTCATATATAGTTTCTTGTTAAATGATACTGTGTAACTTCTTAGCCTGGTATGCTTTGTTATTTTAAGGATCATATAACAAATATGTACTTTAAAAGTTGAAGTCAAAGGTGACTAATAGTCAGACAATGATTAAGTAAATTTTATTATTTTCATAGTGTCACGTATTATGCAGACATTAACATGGTATCTTTAATTATTTTAATTCTCGTTAATGATTTTGGAAAATGTTTACAATGTGTTAAGTGAAAAAAGCAAAGGGCAAAGTGGTAAATAGAATATAATCCCAATTTTGTTAAAAGTTAAAGCAAAACCAATACCCATGGTGAATTAAAATATTTATTTATTTTTTTAGAGACAGTGTCTCTCTGTTGCTCAGGCTGGAGTGCAGTGGCAGGATCATAGCCCACTGCAACGTTGAATTCCTGGACTCCAGGGATCCTCCTGAGTCGCTGGGACTACAGGCGTGTGAAAACATTTTATATTAACTTTGAATGATGGGATTATAGCAGATTTTAATTTTCTTCTTTGTACCTTTTTGTATTTTCCAGATTCTATATAATAGATATGAACAATAGAAATAAAAGAGGACAGAGAAATGTAAAGAAGGCTATTGCTCATGCCTGTAATCCCAGCACTTTGGGAGGCCGAGGCAGGAGGATCACTTGAGCTCAGGAGTTTGAGACCAGCCTGGGCAACATAGTGAGACCTTGTCTGTACAAAAAATGAAAACAAAAAATAGCCTGGTGTGGTGGTGTACACCTGCAGTCTCAACTGCTTGGGAAGCTGAGACAGGAAGATGGCTTGAGCCTGGGAGATTGAGGCTGTAGCAAGCCATAATTGTGCCATTGCACTTCAGCCAGAGTGAGACCTTAAGAAAAAAAATGTAAACAAGATTTTCTTGAAAATAACTTTTTAGACCAGTTCTGTAAAATAAAATTTCCTCTACTGTTCTGTGCAGTGCTATTCAGTGTTCTATATGGCTATGGATTACTTGAAACGTGGCTAGTGTGATTGAGGAACTGAACTGTTTTTAATTTAATTTAAGCATCCTTATGTTGCTAGTGGCTATCCTACTGGACACCTTAGCTCTAGACTATGAAAAGAAAGTACTTTAATTTCTTTTAGATGACATTTCTGAAATGTCAGAATATATTTAATAATGCAATGAAATGTCACTCTTGGCTGGGCATGGTGGCTCACACCTGCAATTCCAGCAGTTTAGAAGGCTGAGGCAGGATGATCGCTTGAGCCTGGGGGTTGAGGCTGCAGTGAGCTATAATCACACCACTGCACTCTAGCCTGGGCAACAGAGCAAGACCCTGTCTCAAAGGAAAAAGAAAGAAATATTACTCTTTAACACTGGGGACAGGCATGGTGACTTATGCCTGAATCCTAGCACTTCAGGAGGCTGAGATTGGAGGATTGCTTGAGGCCAAAGTTTGAGACCCACCTGGGCTAGACAGTGAGATTCAGTCTCCACACACACACACACACACAAAATTAGCTGGGTGTGGTGGAGTGCACCTGTTAACAAATACTAACACTGATTTTGTTTTCTTGTAGAGCTCCCTTCCTTGCTTCCTATAGTTGATGTAGCTGAAGCCTTGCTACATGTTAGAAATGGTGCCTGGTTCTTGTGTCTCTTGGTGGCCAATGTTCCTGATAGTTTTAATGAAGGTAAATATAATTCTAACATGGAATATTGAAGAGATTTGCTTGGACATGTACAGGACCTATTTTTTTGACTTAAGAAACATTAATGGGATTCTGTTTGAGTTTTTGTCTTTTAAAAGTTTGTTAGTATTTATTAAAGAATATTGAGTTGACAAATTGTATTGAGTTTAAAGTTCGTATTGACATGCAAATTTAAGTGTGATAAGTGTGATATGTAGCAAAGAAATATATATATATATATTTTTACAAAAGTTTATCTATTTATTTTTTTGAGAGGAAGTCTCACTCTGTCGCCAGGCTGGAGTGCAATGGTGTGATCTTAGCTCACTGCAACCTCCAACTCCCTGGTTCAAGTGATCTCCTGCCTCAGACTCCTGGGTAGCTGGGATTACAGGCATGTGCTGCCACACCCAGTCAATTTTTGTATTTTGAGTAGCGTTGGGGTTTCCCCATGTTGGCCAGGATGGTCTTGATCTCCTGACCTCATGATCCGCCCACCTCGGCCTCACAGAGTGCTGGGATTACAGGTGTGAGCCACTGTGCTGGGCCACAAAAGTTTATTCTTAAATGTATAGCAGCTCCAAGATAACACTTAATTCCAGCTATAGTTGGCAAAAGATGTTATGGCAGGGAATACTGATGTTTACGGATGCAATGAAGGGTCACCATCTCCTCAGGCACAAGGAAATAGCTTACTTTTTGCCAGATTTCTTAATTCCACCTGTGGCCAGGAGCCCCTTCCCGGAGGCCTTCACTTTTAACTCCTCTAGTTTCTTCTGCTTTTCTTTTTGTTTCTGCTTGAAAGCCTTGTCATCCTTATCCATCTCCTTGGCCTGCTTCTTGGGCTGTTTCAGGGACTTCTTGCCATCTTCACGCTGGACATGGTGCTTGCTGCCCCTTCCCTAAGAAAAATTTTTTTATGCCATTAGTCACCAATGCTGTAATATGACAATAAAAAATACCAAGGAACTAGAAGATATAATATCTATAATCAGGGATCAAAGAAGAGACATACATCTGTGAAATATCAAGAGAACAATAGGAGATATGTATAATCAGAAATCCCAGGAATCAGACCTTTGTTTTTTAGTCTTAATGCTGCCAGTTTGCAGAGAAGGGTAAAAATTGAGAAAAATCAACTAAATTTTTTCACCTCTATTTATGGTGATTGAAGGTTGTTGTTTGAGTATGAGTGATATAAAAATAAAAACAACATTTTGTTGAGTAAGGTAGTTTGTGAATTAGGAGCCTGGGAGGAAAAAGCCCTGGATCTGGAGTTACAATTCCTGATTTTGTCATTCAGTTTTTTTTTTTTTTTTTTTAAAAGACAGGGTTTCACCATGTTGGTCAGGCTAATTTTGAACTCCCGACCTCAGGTGATCTGCCCACCTTGGCCTCCAAAATGCTTGGATTACAGGCGTGAGCCACTACGTCTGGCCGTCATTCAGTTGTTGTGTGAGCTCTATCAAAATACTTATAATCTGGCCAGGCACAGTGGTTCACACCTGTAAGCCCAGCACTTTGGGAGGCTGAGCCGGGTGATTACTTGAGGCCAGGAGTTTGAGACTAGCCTGTCCAACATAGTGAAACCCCGTCTCTACTAAAAATATAAAAATTAGCCGGGTGTGGTGGCGGATGCCTGTAATCTCATCTACTTGGGAAGCTGAGGCAGGAGAATTGCTTGAACCTGGGAGATGGAGGTTGCAATGAGCCGAGATTGTGCCATTACACTCCAGCATAAGATTGAGACTCTGTCTCAAACAAACAGCCGACTAACCAACCAAACCAACCAACCAAAATGCATCTCATTTGTAAAATGGAGATGTTGATAGTGTGATAGTTCCCTGAGTTTTCTAAGAGAGTTACTGATATCAAATGATATGTAAAAGCTCTCTGTAAACTGCTGGGTTTTTTGTTAACTTGTTCTATCAATTACTGGGAGGAGTTTTGATGTCTCCAGATACAATTGTGGATTTGTCTATTTCTTCTTTTTGTTCTGTGAGTTTTTGCTTCATATTTCGAAACTCTATTGTTGGGTTTATATGCATTTAGGATGATTATATCTTTATGATGAATGGAACCTTTTGTTCATTATAAAATATACTTTTTTTCCCAAGTCAAATTTGATTTATTTCTTTGTTGTTCTTAGTTTTCACATTTATAGTTATATCCCCCCTTTTAAACATTATTTACATATTAGGTATTCAGTTTGGTGTTACCTTTGTTTTAATTTTTCTTTTAAAAAAAATTCCAAGTTTTATTTTAGATTCAGGGGACACATGTGTAGGTTTGTTACATAGGTATATTGTATGACACTGAGGTTTGGGGTTTGAATGATCCTGTCATTTCAGGTTATGAACATAGTACCCAATAGGTATTTTCTTAGCCCTTGTCCCCTTTCTTCCTCCACACTGGTAGTCCCAGTGTCCATTGTTCCCATCTTTATGTCTGTGTGTACCCAATGTTTAGCTCCCACTTATATGTGAGAACATGTGGCATTTGGTTTTCTGTTCTTGTGTTAATTTGCTTAGGATGGGATGGCCTCCAGCTTCCTCCTTGTTACTGCAAAGGACATGATTTCATTCTTTTTAACGACTGCATAGTATTTCATGATATATATGTACATTTTATTTAATCCCCTGAAGATGGTCACCTAAGTTGATTCCATGTCTCTGCTACTGTGAATAGTGTTGGGATGAACATACAAGTGCATGTGTCTTTGGTAGAACAATTTGTTGTCCTTTGAGTATATAACCAGAGGTGAGATTGCTGGATTGAATGGTAGTTCTGTTTTAAGTTATTTGAGAAATCGCCAAACTGCTTTCCACAGTGGCTGAACTATTTACAGTCCCACCAGCAATGTATGAATGTTTTCTTTTCTCCACAGCCTTGCTAGCACCTGTTATTTTTTGACTTTTTTATAGCCATTCTCACTAGTGTGAGATGGCATTTCATGGTGGTTTTGATTTGTATTTCTCTGATGATTAGTGATATGGAGCATTTTTTTCATGTTTTTTGGTTGCTTGTATGTCTTCTTTTGAGAAGTATCTGTTCATATCCTTTCCTCACTTTTAATGGGGTGGTTTTTGCTTGCTGAATTATTTATGTTCATATAGATTTTGGATATTAGGCCTTTGTCGGATGTATTTTTGTGAATATTTTCTCCCATTCTGTAGATTGTTTGTTCTGTTGATAGTTTCTTTTGCGTGCAGAATATCTTCAATTTAAATAGCTCACACTTGTCAATTTTTGTTTTCATTGCAGTTGCTTTTGAGGACTTAGTTATAAATTCTTTGCCAAGGCCAATGTCCAGAATGGTATTTCTTAGCTTTTCTTCTAGGATTTTTATAGTTTGAGGTTTTACATCTAAATCTTTAATCCAACTTGAGTTAATTTTTGTGTATGATAAAAGATAGGGGTCCTGTTTTGTTCTTCTGCATATGGCTAGCCAGTTATCCCAACACCATTTGTTAAATGGGGAGTCCTTTCCATGTCACTTATTTTTGTCAACTTTGTTGAAGATTGTTGATGATTGTAAGTGTCTGGCTTTATTTTTGGGTTCTCTATTCTGTTGCCTTGGTCTGTGTGTCTGTTTTTATACCAATGCCATGCTGTTTTGGTTTCTGTAGCCCTGTAGTATAGTTTGAAGTTAGGTAATATGGTGCCTCTGGTTTTGTTCTTTTATTAGGATTACTTTAGCTCTTCAGGCTCTTTGGTTCTATGAATTTTAGGATTTTTTTTTCTAGTTTTGTGGAAAATTATCTTGGTAATTTGATATGAAGAGTGTTGAATCTGTAGATTGCTTTGGGCAATTTGGCCGTTTTTAAGATACTGATTCTTCCAATCCATGAGGTTGGACTGTTTTTCCATTTGTTTGTGTCATACATGATTTCTTTCTCTTTTTTTTTTCTTTCTTTATTTGAAACAGAGTTTTACTCTCTTGCCCAGGCTGGAGTGCAGAGGTGTGATCTTGGCTCACTGCAATCTCCACCTCCTGGGTTCAAGTGATTCTCCTGCATCAGCCTCCCAAGTACCTGGGATTACAGGCACGTGGCACCATGCCCAGCTAATTTTTGTAGTTTTAGTAGATACGGGGTTTTACCATGTGGCCAGGCTGGTCTTGAACTTCTGACCTCAAGTGATCTGCCTACCTCAGCCTCCCAAAGTGTTGGGATTACAGGCGTGAGCCACTGCGCTTGGCCTCTTTGTAGAGATTTTTTAACCTCCAAAATACACTTTTCTTTTTTGAGATAGTATCTCCCTCTCTTATGCAGGCTAGAATGCATTGGTGCAGTCATGATTCACTGCAGCCTTAATCTCCCAGGCCCAAGTGATCCTTCCGCCTCAGCCTCTTGAGTGGCTGGGACTACCAGTGTGTACCACTGTGCCTGGCTAATTTTTTGTAATTTTGTGCATATGAGGTTTTGCCATGTTACTCAGGCTGTTCTCAGACTCCTGGGCTAAAGTGGTCTGCCTGCCTCAACTTCCCAAAGTTCTGGGATTACAGGCATGACAAAATAGACTTCTTTATTCCTGGTAATATTCCTTCTTTTGAAGTCTACTTTGAAAAATACAGCCATGTCATCTTTCTTAGAATCAGTTTTTCTATGGTGTATATATTTCTTCATCTCATTAATCTGTCTATATCTTTATATTTAAGGTGGATTTCTTGTGGACAGGTATAGTTTGGTCTTTTTTTTTTTAATCTAGTGACTGTCTTTTAATTAGAGTGTTTAGACTGTATACAAAGACCATTTAATGTGATTATTATAGTGGTTAGGTTTGAATCTATCTTCTTATTTGTTTTCTATTTATTTTCTTTTTCCTCTTGTACTTTATGCTATTGTTGTCATGGATTTTACCTTTTTTTTTTTTTGAGATGGAGTTTCGCTCTTATTACCCATGCTGGAGTGCAATGGCGTGATCTCGGCTCACTGCAACCTCCGCCTCCTGGGTTCAAGCAATTCTCCTGCCTCAGCCTCCTGAGTAGCTGGTACTACAGATGCGCGCCACCATGCTCTGCTAATTTTTGTATTTTTAGTAGAGACGGGGTTTCACCTTGTTGACCAGGATGGTCTCGATCTCTTGACTTCATAATCCACCTGCCTCGGCCTCCCAAAGTGCTGGGATTATAGGCATAAGCCACCGTGCCTGGCCACTGATTTTACTTTTACATGAATTATAACCCTTAGAGTATATTGTTATTACTTTTGCTTTAAGTAGTTAATTATATTTTAAAGACTAAAAATATAGGGGGAAGATACTATTTATCCACATATTTACCACTTTTGGTGCTCTTAATTCCTTTCTGTAGCTCCACATTTCCATCTGGTATAATTTCCCCTTAACTTGAAGAATTTCCTTTATTTTTTGTAGTGCGGGTTTGTTGGCAACAAATTTTCCCAGCTCTTTTGGTATGGAAAAATATCAAAGGGCATAAAATTTTAGGTTGACATCATCTTTTAGCTATTTAAAGTTGTTATTCTGGCTGGGTGTGTGGCTCACACCTGTAATCCCAGCACTTTGGGAGGCCAAAGGAGGAGGACTGTTTGAAGCCAGGAGTTGAAGTCTAGTATGGGTGACAAAGCAAGAAAGATCCCGTCTCTAGGAAAAAAGAAAGGTGTCATTCTCTTTTTTGTGGTAAATTTTATCTTGGTTCCTCTGTAAAGTTTCTTTTTTCCCTGACTACTTTTGTTTGTTTTCTAAAAATTTCCTCTGGCTCCTTTTTTTTTTAATTAAAAAAAAAATTTTTAATTTTTTTAAGAGATGGAGTCTTGCTCTGTTGCCCAGGCTGGAGTGCAGTGGCACAAGCTCGGCTCACTGCAAACTCCACCTCCTGACCTTAGGTAATCCGCCTGTCTTCTGGTTACTATTTTTTTTTTAAAGATGGAGTCTCACTCTGTCCCCCAGGCTGGAGTGCAGTGGTGTGATTTCAGCTTACTGCAACCTCTGCCTCTTGGGTTCAAGCAGTTCTCTGCCTCAGCCTCTCGAGCAGCTGGAATTACAGGCGCCTGCCACCACACCTGGCTAATTTTTGTATTTTTAGTAGAGATGGGGTTTCACCATCTTGGCCAGGCTGATCTTGAACTCCTGACCTTGTGATTCACCTGCCTCGGCCTCCCAAAGTGCTGGGATTACAGGTGTGAGCTACTGGGCCTGGCACTGTTTTTTTTTGAGAGCCTTACTCTGTTGCCCAGGCTGGAGAGCAGCGGCACATCTCAGCTCACTGCAACCTCTGCCTCCCAGATTCAGGTGATTCTCCTGCCTCAGCCTTCCTAGGAGCTGGGACTACACATGTGTGCTACCATGCCTAGCAAGTTTTTGTATTTTAGTAGAGACGGGGTTTCACCATATTGTCCAGCTGGTCACAAATTCCTGACCTCATGATCCACACACTTTGGCCTCCCAAAGTGCTGGGTTAACAGGTGTGAGCCACTGTGCCTGGCCCTGGTTACTTTTTTATTTTTTTTGAGATGGAGTCTCACTCTGTTGCCCAGGCTGGAGTGAAATGGCACGGTCTCGGCTCACTGCAAATTCTGCCTCCCAGGTTCAAGTGATTCTCCTGCCTCAGCCTCCCAGGTAGCTGGGATTACAGTTACCCACCACCATGCCTGGCTAATTTTTATATTTTTAGTAGAGACGGGGTTTTGCCATGTTGGCCAGGCTGGTCTCAAACTCCTGACCTGGTGATCCACCTGTCTTGGCCTCCCAAAGTGCTGGGATTACAGGCATGCACCACTGCACCCAGCCAGCCCTGGTTACTTTTAAGATTTTCTTTTATCACTGGTTTCAGAAATTTGATGTATCATGTTTCTTGGTACGATTTTCTTTGTATTTTTCCTGCTTAGATCTCATTGAACTGGGTTTAGAGTTTTCATTCAACTTGGGAAAACTTCTTCAAATTTATTTTTTTCTTCTACTTTCTTTATCTTTCTGGGACTGTAGTTGCAAGTGTGCTTGAGTGTGTAATATTGTCCCACAGTTTACTATTCTTATTTTAAGTTTCTTTTCATTCTATGCCTTATTTTGGCTAATTTTTGAGCTGTGCTTTGAAATTCTCTGCTCTTTTTCTTCTGTTATGTCTAATCTTCATAAATAATTAATTCTCAAGGCTGAAGAAGATGGTTTTCATCATTTTAGTTTGTAGGGGCCTGATAAAAAATGGAGAACGACAAGATGAAGAAAGTCTTGGAGGAAGGCGCAGGACAGATGCCTTACGCTTCTTATGTAAAATGAATCCTTCTCAGGCCCTCAAGGTCCGAGGCATGGTGGTAAGTGATCCTGTGTTTCATTAGACAAAGGCCTTTGTATTATATCCAAGAACTATTCTCAAGACAGTTTTAGAGTCCTGTAGAGGTTGGGAAATTTATTTATATACTGGATCTATTGCCTTCTTCTCTGGGTTTTTATGTTTTTCAGGATTTCTTCCTCTAAACTTTAGACACTTTAGATTTGGAAACATCCTTGCTCTTTTTGCTTATAATACTGAATTCAGTTTGGTTTGTTTTCTTTGTTGTGTTAGGTGGAAGAATGTCACTTGCCAGGCCTTGGTGTGGCTTTGACATTGGATCATACTAAAAATGAAGCTTGTGAAGATGGAGTGAGTGACTTGGTTTGTTTTGTAAGTGGTTTGCTTCTTGGAACAAATGCAAAAGTCCGGACTTGGTTTGGAACTTTTATCCGAAATGGACAGCAGGTGAGGGTTAAATATCTTTATAGGCTAAGGATCAGAATATTTCAGAAGGTAGTAAAAGAGAAAAAACATTTTTTGAATGATGTCATTAAACCAGTGGTTCTCACACTTTCTAGTTTCAGGGACTTCCTTATATTTTGAAAAATCACTGAGGATACCAAAGAGCTTTCGTTTATGTGACTTTTTTCTATTGATATTTATCATTAGAAATTTACACTTAAATATTTGAAATATTTATTTAGTTCTTTTAAAAATAGCAACAGTTGGTGTGGTGGCATGTGCCTGTAGTCTGAGTTACTTAGGAGGCTGAAGCAGGAAGATTGCTTGAGCCAGGTAGTTCTAGAGTATAGTGTATAATTTTATAATTGTGCCTGTTAATAGCCACTGTACTTTAGCCTGGGCACCATAGTGAGACCTCGTCTCTTAAAAAAAAAAACCCAAAAACAGACAACAGTAACCCTATTAAATGTGAACATAACATATTTTAAATGAAAACTGTCTTTTCCAAACAAAATTTAATGAGAAGAATGATGTTGTTTTCTTTTATTTTTTTCAAATCTCTTCAATGTCTGGCTTGATAGAAGCCTTTGGAAAACCTTACTGTACCCTTGTGAGTGAATGAGAATGAAAGATAATGTCTGAGTATTATTATTATTATTATTATTTTGAGATGGAGTTTCACTCTTGTTGCCCAGGCTGCAATGCAATGGTGCGATCTCAGCTCACTGCAACCTCTGCCTTTGGGTTTAAGCGATTCTTCTGATTCAACCTCTCAGGTAGCTGGGATTACAGGCATGTGCCACCATATCTGGCTAATTTTGTATTTTTAGTAGAGACGGGGTTTCTCCATGTTGGTCAGGCTGGTCTTGAACTTCCGACCTCATGTGATCTGCCAACCTCAGCCTCCCAAAGTGCTGGGATCACAGGTGTGAGCCACTGCGCCTGGCCTATGTCTGAGTACTTTTAACACCTTTCCAGACTCCTTGAAAGAATATTGGGAGTCTCCAGCGTTCTGGGCCAGACTCATGAGAACTGGTGCATTAGGTCATTGAAATAAGTTACATTTTAAAATTTTAATATATAAGTGTATATATGTTTTTATTTTGGTAAAATATACATAACATAAAATTTTGCCATTTAATCATTTTTAAGTATATAATTCAGTGGCATTAAGTATATTCACAATGTGTAACCATTACCACTCTTCATTTCCAGAACTTTTTTTTTTTTTGAGACAGTGTCTTACTCACTCTCTTGCACTGGCTGGAGTACAGTGGCTTGATCTTGCCTCACTGGAACCTCTACCTTCTGGGTTCAAGAGGTTCTCCTGACTCAGCCTCCTGAGTAGTTGGGATTACAGGCACCCACCACCATGCCTGGCTACTTTTTGTATTTTTAGTAGAGACAGCGTTTCACCATGTTGGCCAGCTTTTTTCAAACTCTTTTTTTTTTTTTTGTTGAGACGGAGTTTCGCTCTTGTTACCCAGGCTGGAGTGCAATGGCGCGATCTCGGCTCACCGCAACCTCCACCTCCTGGGTTCAGGCAATTCTCCTGCCTCAGCCTCCCGAGTAGCTGGGATTACAGGCACACGCCACCATGCCCAGCTAATGTTTTGTATTTTTAGTAGAGACGGGGTTTCACCATGTTGACCAGGAGGTCTCGATCTCTTGACCTTGTGAGCCATCCGCCTCGGCCTCCCAAAGTGCTGGGATTACAGGCGTGAGCCACCGCGCCTGGCCCAAGCTTTGCTTTTTAAAAGAAAGTTAACATTTATTTATTGGATGCTTTATATATGCCAAGTACTGCATTAAGTACTTGGTAGGCTCATCTTGTTTGTAGTTGTCCTTTTACTGTTATTTATTATTAAAGCAGACTTACCATATTTTATTTGGAAAGACTTAAAAGATAATAACATTTGGCTAGGCCTGTGTCATTTAGAACTGCTTTCATTTATGTGTTATCTTTGTTCATTTATCTACTTAACAAACTGAGAGCTTGCTGTATGTTAGGCACAATGTTAGACTGTGCAGAGTGAAAGATGAGTAAAATATTGTCCCTGCCTGAAGAACTGTGGGAATTATAGAATTGTAAACTCTTGTTTTTTGAGATGAAGTATCACTCTGTTGCCCAGGCTGGAGTGCAGTGGCATGATCTTGACTCATTGTAACCTCTGCCTCCTGGGTTCAAGTGATTCTTGTGCTTCAGTCTCCCAAGTAGCTGGGATTACAGGCATGTGCCACCACACCCAGCTAATTTTTATATTTTTAGTAGAGATGGGGTTTCACAATGTTGGTCAGGCTGATCTTGAACTCCTAACCTCAAGTAATCTGCCCACCTTGGCCTCCCAAAGTGCTGGGATTACACTTTGGTGTGAATCACTGCTTCAGGCCAAGAATTGTAAACTCTTAATTACAGGAGTTCTATAAGGTAAATATTGTTGATAAAATATTTCCTTGTCACTAAGGAAATCGGGGTTCAGAGAGGTTGACTAACATACCTAAAAGTATATAGTCATCTGATAGTAGAGCTGGCATTTAAATCCCAAGAACTTGGCTGGGTGCGGTGGCTCACGCCTATAATCCCAGCACTTTGGGTGGCCGAGGTGAGCGGATCACAAGGTCAAGAGATTGAGCCCATCCTGGCCAACATGGTGAAACCCCATCTCTACTAAAAATACAAAAATTAGCTTGGCGTGGTGGCGTGTGCCTGTAGTCCCAGCTACTCAGGAGGCTGAGGCAGGAGAATCGCTTGAACCTGGGAGGTGGAGGTTGCGGTGAGCCAAGATCATACCACTGCACTCCAACCTGGTGACAGAGAGAGACTGTATCTCAAAAAGAAAAACAAAAACAAAACCACCTAAGAACTGATGTCTTCAAAATCTGAGCATTTTCTTCTGTACCAAATATCACTTTGTTAGTCTTTCTGTATTTGAAAGTACCATTTAAATAATATTCCACAATTCAAATTGTTGCTAATTTAGTCTTTCATTTGCAACCAATCCAAATTAGGGTGAATATTCATTCTGCAGACAAACTAGTGGATTTTTAGTTTGCTTGAATGGTTAAAATGAGATTCTATAGACATGACAATCTCCTCAAATAGGCCAATTTGAAAGTGTTTAAATGGGGAGCTGTGTTTTAGCTCCCTTTCAGTTTAGTAAATGCACTATGCTTTCTAATTTTATGATCTATACAGAGAAAAAGAGAGACCAGCAGTTCTGTCCTTTGGCAGATGAGAAGACAGCTTCTTCTGGAATTGATGGGCATTCTTCCCACAGTAAGAAGCACCCGAATTGTGGAAGAAGCTGATGTGGACATGGAGCCCAATGTGTCTGTGTATTCGAGGCTGAAAGAAGAGCATGTTGTGAAAGCCAGTGCACTCTTACGTCTGTACTGTGCTTTGATGGGGATCGCTGGACTCAAGTATTCAATAGTTTGATATTTTACCTTTTTGTCATTTTACTTTCTTGTTTCTATTCTTGAGAAAGTGAGCCAAAAGCCTTTTATTCAGAGGATTCAGGTTTTCTGTTGAATCCTCAGATTCACCAGAATCTGAGGTAGCAGGCTAGCCTATAAGAAGAATGAAATCCATGGGCCAGGTGTGGTGGCTCACGCCTATAATCCAAGCACTTTGGAGGCCAAGGTGGGCGGATCACCTGAGGTCGGGAGTTCAAGATCAGCCTCATCAGCATGGTGAAACCCCATCTTTAAAAAAAAAAAAAGAATGAAATCCTAAGGCCAAGAATCCCTAGCAGAGATGTATTCATCTATTTTGTTCTGATTGTAAACAGAACTATACAAATATGGGAGGAGCTAGAGCAGTTTATCAATTTCCAATCACAGTTTAAAGAAACCTATAATTTCAACACAGCTTGACAAAACTATGGTGAATGATCTGTGGGTGATCTTTTACCTAGCCCAGTGACTATTTGAAGTAAATCTCTCCTTTGTTTTGTTTTACAGCGCTGTCATAAATTGTTTAAAATTGATGTGATTAATAAGTATAGTGTTTCTTTTCTTTCCTTTTTTTTTTAAGACAGAATCTTCGTCTGTCACCCAGGCTGGAGTGCAGTGGTTCAAACTCAGCTCACTGCAACCTCTGCCTCTAGATTCAAGCATTATCTTCCAAAAACAGATAATTGGAAGAGGAAATTGGCTAATAAAGATGAAAGTATAGCAAGGAAACAAAAAGTGGTAATGCTGAAAATGACATTTGATCCAAACATAAATTGAATAAATAGTTGACTATGAGAATGTTGACACTGCTGCCATTTGAGAGATCCTAGATACAATAGCCAGAGGAACTTAGTGAAGGTAAACTTGTTGACATAAATGAGAAGAGTGAATGTGACCAAAGAATGAATATGTTCCAGAGAATATGATCTTGGTGTGAATTTTTACATTAAAAGAACTTGCAGATATTTTGTGACTGAAAGTACGAGGGATAAAATATTGGAAGCTGATCCAAACTTAGAGGAGACTGACAATTCGCCAAGGTTAGAAAAGATGCTTACTTCATGTTATACATTATATAATCAAAGGAAGGAGGCACGGGCTGTTTAAGCTACTCTTTTTTTTTTTTTTCTTTCCAAGACAAACTGTATCCAGCTTTATTAAAGATACGTTCCATAGGCCGGGCGTGGTGGCTCAAGCCTGTAATCCCAGCTCTTTGGGAGGCCGAGGCGGGTGATCACGAGGTCAAGAGATCGAGACTATCCTGGTCAACATGGTGAAACCCCGTCTCTACTAAAAATGCAAAAAATTAGCTGGGCACGGTAGTGCGTGCCTGTAATCCCAGCTACTCAGGAGGCTGAGGCAGGAGAATTGCCTGAACCCAGGAGGCGGAGGTTGCGGTGAGCCGAGATTGCACCATTGCACTCCAGCCTGGGTAACAAGAGGGAAACTCCGTCTCAAAAAAATAAAAAGATACTTTCCATAAACAATCATGGCGTTTCAGTCAGGACGTGGGCAGACAATCGTTAACAGTATACAACAACTTTCAAACTCCCTTAAACTACTCTTGATAAAGTTTTTATGAAGAAACAAAGCACTTTAAGGCTGGGTGCAGTGGGTTACACCTGTAATCCCAGCACTCTGAGAGGCCAAGTCTTGTAAATCAGTGAGGTCAGGAGTTCGAGGCTAGCCTGGTGAATATGGTGAAACCCGTCTCTACTAAAAATACAAAAATCAGCTGGGATTGGTGGCCAGTGGCTGTAGTCCCAGCTACTCAGGAGGCTGAGGCAGAATTGCTTGAACCTAAGGTGGAGGTTGCAGGGAGTTGAGATTGCACCACTGCACTCCAGCCTGGGCAACAGGGCAAGACTCCATCTCATTAAAAAAAAAAAGAAAAGAAAACACTTTAATTCCCAATGTTTTTAATATTTTCAATTAAAGTACTATAAAAATATTAGTTTTACTATTTAAAAAAGAATTCCTGGCCAGGTACAGTGACTCACACCTGTAATCCCAGCACTTTAGGAGACCCAGGTGGGTGGATTGCTTGAGCCCAGGAGTCTGAGACCAGCCTGGGGAACATGGCAAAACCCTGTCTCTAATAATAAAAAAAAAAAAAAATAGAAAAAATTAGCTGGGCATGGTGACGCATGTCTGTGGTCCCAGCTACATGAGAGACTGAGGGGAAAGGATCACCTGAGCCTGGGAGGTCAAAGCTGAAGTGAGCTCTGATCCTGCCACTGCACTCCAGCCTGAGTGCCAGAGCAAGACCTTGTCTCAAAAGAAAAAGTCCTTATTCATTATAATCAACACAGTTTTTAATGTTTGGACAAAGATGTTAAAGGCTACAGTACAATCATAATTTTCACCATTGATTTTTAAGATAAAGTTGCATGATTTCAGCTCGCATGGTCATTTTTATGGTCTCATACTACAGGGCAAAGTGAGGAGTGCCTGTATCTGTGTCTACAGTAAAACACTATAGTTGTAATTTCTCAACAGTTTTGCATTTGACAATTTGAGGTGTTAAAGATTTGATAAATGGGCCGGGCGCGGTGGCTCAAGCCTGTAATCCCAGCACTTTGGGAGGCCGAGGTGGGTGGATCACGAGGTCAAGAGATCAAGACCATCCTGGTCAACATGGTGAAACCCCGTCTCTACTAAAAATACAAAAAAAATTAGCTGGGCATGGTGGCACGTGCCTGTAGTCCCAGCTACTCGGGAGGCTGAGGCAGGAGAATTGCCAGAACCCAGGAGGCGGAGGTTGCAGTGAGCTGAGGTCACGCCATTGCACTCCAGCCTGGGTAACAAGAGTGAAACTCCGTCTCAAAAAAAAAAAAAAAAAGATTTGATAAATAGTGAGCTATCATTATAAAGTTTAAAATTTGTATCTAAAAGGTTAAAAATGCACTTTTCTTCTTCCTTCCAACTAAAAATGTAAAGCCTAATGATGTATTCCTTTTTAGACCAACTGAAGAAGAAGCTGAGCAATTACTGCAGCTGATGACGAGCCGTCCTCCCGCTACGCCAGCTGGAGTTCGCTTTGTTTCACTTTCCTTTTGTATGCTACTGGCCTTTTCTACACTTGTCAGGTACCTAACTATATAAGTTGCTCTATTTTCTCAAGGTCTACTTTTATTTACTCAATAAAATGTATGTATAGTGTTAGATAAGAGCTTTCTACAAAAGCTGGTGTAGGTTGGACAGTTGTAGTTTTGTTTTTTTCCAACTTTTAAGAGAAGGGGTCTTCCTTTGTTGCCCAGGCTGAAGTACAGTGGCTATTCACAGGTATGATCATAGCACACTCCAGCCTGGAGCACCTGGCCTCAAGCAATCCTCCTGACTCAGCCTCCCAAGTAGCTGGGACTATAGGTACATGCCACTGGTCCCAGCTTATTTGTATGTGTTTTTTTAATATAAAGGTATCAGTAGCATTTGATTCATTTTGTTTATTAAAGTTTTATATGTACATTGTTTAAAGGAGTCAAAATAGTTCTTGATTTCTTAGGCTAATAGCAGTCCATCCTTCCTTCCCCTCTTCGTATTTCCCATTTCAAGTGTCTTTCAATTCTTTTAGCTGTTTATTTTGGGTTTTACTGCTACATCTGTAATAACATGTTTGTATTTGATACCTCTTTGATTTTTGCTTTTAGTTATTATTTATTGAGTTCCCTCTATGAAAGATGAGAAATTAGCTCTTTTTCGTTTTTTCTCTGTCCTAAATACATCTATACATATCCTTCCTATCTTCTCATTCTTCTAGTACAGTTATAATAATTTAGATTAGATCAATATGTAGTTATGATTATGTAAACTACTGAGAGCTCAACCATGTAGTATATAATTATTTTTTACTTCCTTGTGAAATTTAGTTTTTTGAAATATTTATCCTGTGTTTTTATTTTGTGCTTTTAACTTGCTTGGTGTTGTGTGTACCATTCATGTAACCTCAAACTCTGCCAGTCTAAATCTTCTCTCCAGATGTCTTGACTCATTAGACTTCTATCAGTTTCATCTTGAGGAGATTCCTTCAGGAGCATTTTGGTCTGGAGTGGTTACCAGCGATATCTGGTAGTACAAAGTTCTCATCATTTTGGAGACTTGCTTCATCTCTCCTTTGCTGGATCTCCTGTTATATCTCATGTCATCATTTTAACCAGCCATGGTGGCTCACACCTGTAGTTCCAGCTACTCAGGAGGTTGGGGGCGGGGGAAGATCACTTGAGGCCAGCCTGGGCAACATAGTGAGACCCCTGTCTTTGTTTAAAAAAAAAATTAAGAAGAAAACCTATCCTTTCATTTACCTGAGCTGTGATCATGTCATCATCTTTTTTCATTGCTTCGTTATTTTGCTCTTTTTTTTTTTTTGAGATGGAATTTCACTCTTGTTGCCCAACTGGAGTGCAGTTGCATGATCTTGGCTCACTGCAACCTCTGCTTCCTAGGTTCAAGGGATTCTCCTGTCTCAGCCTCCTGAGTATCTGGGATTACAGGCACCTGTCACCATGCCCAGCTAATCTTTATATTTTTAGTAGAGATGGGGTTTCACTGTGTTGGCTAGGCTGGTCTCGAACTCCTGACCTCAGGTGATCCACCTGCCTCGGCCTCCCAAAGGTGTGAGCCACTGTGCCTGGCCATTTTGTTTCTTTAGAATGGGTATGTGTTAAGTAAATTTTTTTTGAGACTGGGTATTTCTGTAAATATCTTTGTTCTACTCTGACATCTGATTTGATAGTTTGATGGGGTATGGAATTCTAAGTTGGAAATAATTTCCTTTCAGGATTTTGAAGGTGTTGTTTCATTGTCTTCTAATTTCCAGTGTTGTTAAGAAGTCTGACATCCTGATTCCTGGTCCTTTGTGTGGCCTACTCATTTTTAATATGGTAACTTGTAGGATTAGCTTTTTGTCCCTAGGGTTTTGAAATTTCTGGATGATGTGCCTTAGTCTGAATCTCTTTTTGTCTATTGTCCTAGGCATTCAGTAAGACCTTTGAACCTGGAAACTCATGTCCTTCAGTTCTAAAAATTTCCCTGAATTAATTTGTTGATAATGTTTTCTTCTTGGGTCTTCTCTGTCTAAAACCTCCTTTTATTTGGAATTGGATTTTTTGAAATGATTGTTGTATTTTCTTATTCTTTACTCTTTTCCTTTCCCTCATCTTGTTCTGCTTTTTAGAAAACAGCTTTATTGGGCCAGGCGTGGTGGCTCATGCCTGTAATCCCAGCACTTTGGGAGTCCTAGGTGGGTGGATCACAAGGTCAAGAGATCAAGACCATCCTGGCCAACACGGTGAAACCCCGTTTCTACTAAAAATATAAAAATTAGCCAGGTGTGGTGGTGCGTATCTGTAGTCCCAGCTACTCAGGAGGCTGAGGCAGGAGAATTGCTTGAACCCGGAATGCTGAAATTGCAGTGAGCCAAGGTTGCCCCATTGCACTCCAGCCTGGGTAACAAGAGCGAAACTTCTCAAAAAAAAAAAAAAAAAAAAAAAAAAAAAAAACCAGGCCGGGCGCGGTGGCTCAAGCCTGTAATCCCAGCACTTTGGGAGGCCGAGGCAGGTGGATCACGAGGTCAAGAGATCGAGACCATCCTGGTCAACATGGTGAAACCCCGTCTCTACTAAAAATACAAAAAATCAGCTGGGCATGGTGGCGTGTGCCTGTAATCCCAGCTACTCAGGAGGCTGAGGTGGGAGAATTGCCTGAACCCAGGAGGCGGAGGTTGCGGTGAGCCGAGATCGCGCCATTGCACTCCAGCCTGGGTAACGAGAGTGAAACTCCGTCTCAAAAAAAAAAAAAAAAAAAAAAACCTTCTTAAGATTTGAGAGCTACAGTGAAAAAGAAAAAGAAAGATTATTTGAGTTTCTTCTTCAAGACCGCACTACCAGTAATAAGCAAGATGGGATTCTCACTCAGGTGTGGTAGGCTGTAAAGGCTGTAATCTCTCTACCACATAACACTACTTTTTATTAGTTATATGGTCTAGGTATAGTTGAGAAGGATCTTCTTTTTAATTTTCTTAGTTTTTGGTAATAGAAGAAGCATATTTTCATTTGCTTTTTGTTTCACCTATTTTTACTGCATGAAATGGAAAGAGATTGGTGAAAAATTTTTCACAAGTCAACATCAGCTTGTACCTTTCAATTTAAAATTTAGTGCTGGGTTTGGCAGCTCACGCCTGTAATCTCAGCACTTTGGGAGGCCAAGGCGAGTGGATCACCTGAGGTCAGGAGTTTAAGACCAACCTGGCCAACAGGGTGAAGCCCTGTCTCTACTAAAAATACAAAAATTGGCTGGGCGTGGTGGCAGACCCCTGTAATCCCAGTTACTCGAGAGGCTGAGGCAGGAGAATCGCTTGAACCCGGGAGGCAGAGGTTGTAGTGAGCTGAGATTGCACCACTGAACTCCAGCCTGAGCAATGAGAGTGAAACTGTCTCTTAAAAAAAAAAATTAGGAATTCCCTTTAAATAGTTATTGTTAGGCTAGGCATGGTGGCTCACCTCTGTAATCCCAGCACTTTGGGAGGCTTAGGTGGGAGGATCACTTGAACTCAAGAGTTCAAGACCAGACTGGGCAACACAGCAAGACCTCCTCTCTACTAAAAATAAAAACATATTAGCTGGGTGCAGTGGCTCACGCTTGTAGTACCAGCTACTCTGGAGGCTGAGGTGGGAGGATTACTTGAGCCTGGGAGGTTGAGGCTATTGTGAGCTGTGATTCCACCACTGCACTCCAGCCTGGGTGACAGAGCAAGACATTGTTTCAAAAAAAAAGTCATTGTGTTTTTATAGCCATTTTTCATATCTGGTAAGCCCGTGACTGCCTTTTTTTCATGATTAGTAATCATTTATTTCTCTATAATTTTGAATTCTACTCGTAAATTAAATTTCATTTTCCCATAGGATGGAGTGCTCATTACTGTCTGGCACTGGTTTGTGATATTTTGATGCTTAAGTGTTAACACTAGATTTTTTTTCTATATGAAATAAGTATCAGCTCTTGTATAGTTGTTTTAACAGGTTAATCCCAGAGGCCTTTGTTTTCTGAGGAATGTGAGGAAGCTTACTCTTGCCAACCTGTGAGGGCAGTAACTAAGACTTTGAGAGGGGATCCATGAAAAAAAGCAAAGGTCTCATTCTTAAGCTCTAGAATTACTTCATATCTCAGTGACAATTAATGGCCCAATTCAGCAAGCCATTAATTTGACTTGATATTTGAAAATAGGGCTGGAAAAATAATTTATACCAAAAATAAGTTCAGAATGCTTTTTATTTCTATACCAGTATATCTAATTTAAACCAGTGACATTCTGGTATATTTTATATAGTACACCTGAGCAGGAACAGCTGATGGTGGTGTGGCTAAGTTGGATGATAAAAGAAGAAGCGTATTTTGAGAGGTAAGATAATTTGATTTAATTAGTTGAGAAAGCTTTTCTTCTTTTGTCTTTGGAAAATTCATATTTCCTATTTTGTTTTGACAGTACTTCAGGCGTCTCTGCTTCTTTTGGGGAGATGTTATTATTGGTGGCTATGTACTTTCACAGCAACCAGCTGAGTGCTATCATTGACTTGGTCTGTTCCACTTTGGGGATGAAGGTAATTTTAAGTTCTTTCTAAAAAGAAGGTGTTTCTAAGTTGGACATTTTATTGTACTGTATTGTTTTCACTGAAGTGATTTTAGTTGTTTAATAGAAGTTTCATCAGAAGCGCTTAGAAAAAAATGCATTTTGAAATTTAGTATTTATTACTAAAATAATAAATACTCATGCAAAAACCTTGGAAAGCATAGAAAAGGGAAAGATATAATTCCATGATTCAGAGATACCTAGTATACTACTATTAATATTCTGATGTCTGTTGTTTCTTTAAAGTGATGTACATATGTGGTGATGTAAAAAACTAATATATGATGAGCATTTACTCATATCAATAAATATTCTAATATAATATAATGTTTAATGGCTGCGTAGTATTATAGTTCATTTTTTGATCTTCTTACTGGATCCCTTATTATATCCCATGTAGATTTTTTAGTTTCTGTATAATGCTTAGATGAATATCCTCGTTTATGTAAATACACACATAGGCACTCACACATATATCTCTTCATACGCCTGTTGGATCATTTTCTTAGGATAAATTTATAGAAGGTGATTGCTAAGGAAAAGGGTATAACTACATTAAGGTGTTTCGTGAGTACCACCAGATTATCTTTTAGAAAAACTGTATCAGTTTAACTGTTATCATTAGCGAGTGATAACTCCTGTTTTCCTAAACTCTCAACATGACTGAGCATTACTATTTTTTGTAATCTTTGTAAATTTGGTTGATGAACAGTGGTCCCACTTATTTTGCATTTCTTTGATTACTAGTGAAACAAGTATTTAAAATCTATGTTTGATTGGTTTATTTCTTTTGTGAAAAGCTTATCAGTATCCTAATTTTTCTGCAGGGATTTTGATTTTTTTTTTCTTTCACTGATTCAAAAGGAAAGATATACGATTATGCCTTTTACATCTTACTTCATATATTTCAAGACATATATTTCACTCAGTATAGAAACTGGGGCTAATGCCCTTTTCGGCCTTAGCCCACCTGCACCCAGGTGAATAAACAGCTATGTTGCTCACATACGCACACAGGCACGCGCGCGCGCGCGCGTACACACACTCACACACACACAAAAGAAACTGGGATTCATTTTCAGTTGACATGTAACGTGAAAGTGGTAGTGTTCCAACTCCTACTTTTTTTTTCTTGAAAAGCTACTATAATATTAAGTCGGTGATATATATAATAGTATCTTTAAAAGTGGAGAGTTCAATATGTTATAATTGACTTTTTTCAGTCTTTCTTGCCATTTAACTTTGCCTTGGGGAAATGATTACCATTATTATTTTTATATAGTATATTAAGTGTTCTTTTTGTGGTTTCTATTTTGCTCTTTTTTTTATTTTATTTTTTTTTGCCAATCAGTTTGAGCTTATGAGGTTGCTCACGTTAGCCTTGAACTGATGACCTCGCCTTTGCGAGTGCCATGACCTCCGGCGGGAGCCACTTTGGACCCCCTATTTTGCTCTTATGCTTAGAAATGTCTTCCTTTCTTGGGTTTATGTAAATAATCACTTACATTTTCTTCCAGTTTTTTTGGTGGTTTCATGTTTTACATTTAAACATTTAATCTACTTGAGTTCTTTTGGTGTATGGTGTGATATGTGCAATAAGTGTGTGTGTATATCTGTGTATACATATATTTTTGAGTGTATGTATGTGTATACACAGATGCATACACACATATATATTTCTCTTGGCCTCCCAGAGGGGTGCTTTTTATATTGGTTCTAAGTATTAACATTTTAATGTTGGATTGAGACAGCACTTCTAAAACAGAGTAGAATACTTGAACATTTGAACATTAATGTGTATCACAGCCATTTTAGATAAGTTCCCTAGAATAAATTGTGTTTCATATATTATATTTTTACATGCTGTTGGAATTCTTTTGGTAATTTTAGATTGTAATTAAGCCAAGCTCCTTGAGCAGGATGAAGACGATCTTCACACAGGAAATTTTTACTGAACAGGTAATTCTTTTTATTCTTGGGTACTTATTTAGTTTTCTTTTACAATATTCTTTGGGAGAAAACTTGTGTGTCTTACCTTAAGAAAATAATATGGTGAGGCAGCTGGGGTCGGTGAAGGATTCCAAGATGGCTGGGCGAAAACTTGCTCTAAAAACCATTGACTGGATAGCTTTTTGGGAGATCATACCCCAAAACCAAAAGGCCATTGCTAATTCCCTGAAATCCTGGAATGAGATCCTAACCTCCAGGTTGGCTGCTTTACCTGAGAATCCACCATCTATTGACTGGGCTTACTACAAGGCCAATGTGGCCAAAGCAGGCTTGGTGGATGACTTTGAGAAGAAGTTTAATGCCCTGAAGGTTCCTATACCAGAGGATCCATATACTGCCCTGGTGGATGCTGAAGAAAAAGAAGATGTGAAGTCTTGTGCTGAGTGGGTGTCTCTCTCAAAGGCCAGGGTTGTAGAATATGAGAAAAAGATGGAGAAGTATAAGAACTTAATTCCATTTGAACAGATGACCATTGAGGACTTGAACGAAGCTTTCCCAGAAACCAAATTGGACAAGCAAAAGTATCCCTATTGGCCTCACCAACCAATTGAGAATTTATAAAATTGAGTCCAGGAGGAGGCTCTGGCCCTTATATTACACATTCTGGACATTAAAAATAAAAGTAATTATACAAAAAAAAAAAAAAAGAAAATAATATGGTCTGTTTTCTTTTCTTTTTAATCACTCATGATGATTTATTTCATCAATGAAACTTTCTTAAAGAATAATCCATTTAAAAGACACTTTTAAAACTACTCATAACATACCAAAGCATCTTTTAAATTTATATATTTTTGGAGACTTTGAATAGATACTTATTAGTATACTCTTTTTTTTTTTTTGAGTTGGAATTTCGCTGTTGTTTCCCAGACTGGAGTGCAATGGTATGATCTTGGCTCACCGCAACCTCCGCCTCCTGGGTTCAAGCAATTCTCCTGCCTCAGCCTCCCGAGTAGCTGGGACTACAGGCGCGCACCACCATGCCCAGCTAATTTTTGTATTTTTAGTAGAGATGGGGTTTCACCTTGTTGACCAGGATGGTCTCGATCTCTTGACCTTGTGATCCACCCGCCTTGGCCTCCCAAAGTGCTGGGATTATAGGCGTGAGCCACTGCGCCTGGCCTTATTAGTATACTCTTAGATGTCAATGGTAGGTCATCTCCAGGGGCAATCATTTTAATGTGTCTGGAGAAAAAATAAAATGAAGACCTATTTAAAACTTTAGGCTATAAGATTCATTTCTAACTAAATTACAGGCTACAGTCTAAATTTCTTATTCTTTTTTTTTTGAGACAGAGTTTCGCTGTTGTTACCCAGGCTGGAGTGCAATGGCTCGATCTCGGCTCACTGCAACCTCTGCCTCCTGGGTTCGGGCAATTCTCCTGCCTCAGCCTCCTGAGTAGCTGGGATTACAGGCACACACCACCATGCCCAGCTAATTTTTGTATTTTTAGTAGGGATGGGGTTTCACCATGTTGACTAGGATGGTCTCAATTTCTTGACCTCGTGATCCACCCGCCTCGGCCTCCCAAAGTGTTGGGATTACATGCGTGAGCCACTGCACCTGACCCTTAAATTTCTTATTCTTATACTTAACATGTTCTTCTTTAGCCTTAGCACTTTTGTCCGTGGATAAGCCTAAGGATTTTTTTCTTTTCTTTTTTTTCTGTCTCACCCTGTCACCCAGGCTGGAGTATAGTGGCATGATCACAGCTCACTGCAACCTGGAACTCCTGGGCTCAAGTGATCCTCCTGCCTTAGCCTCCCAAGTAGCTAGGACTACAAGTGTGCACCACCACATCCAGCTAATTTATTTATTTATTTACTTATTTATTTAGTAGAGATGGGGTTTAGCTATGTTGCCCAGGCTGGTGTTGAACTCCTGATCTCAAGTGATCCTCCTACTTCAGCCTCCCAAAGTGTTGGGATTATAAGCATGAACCATTGTACTTAGCCAGGATGTTTTATTTTTCAGTGAAGGTTTCTACTCTAAAATTTAAAATTAGTTTTCAGATGCACTTGTCAATTTAAATCTTAAAATATAAGAAATATGTGTGTCTTTAAAAATGAACTATTTGAGTAAGTACTCATGGATCCATAATTGTTGCTTTTTTATGACTATTAATATCTTTATTTCTATATTGTACTCTCCCTCCCACCCTCAACATGTATACAAACATATACTCCTAAATTACAAATAGTCACACAGCACATGGGAGAATCATATGTTATTTTTTGCCTTTAAATTTGAACTAATTGGAAGGCAACTTTGAAGAAGGTCTTTAAAAAACAATTAGAGGCTATACATACATGACATATTGAAAATAAATATTTCTGTTTATATTTATGTGGTGCTTAATAACTCATGTTTTTGATGTTTTTCCAAAAAGAATATTTTCCCCTCATCACAATGCTTTGAGGCAGGTGTGGCAGTGTCCTATTTTGTGGATGTGAAAAAGATTCAGATGATAAAATGACTTCCTCAAAGCATTGAGCCCAGATTGTATGCTTGAAAATTTTATTTTTTTAAACCTTATCACACCACTGTGTATGTATCTATGTTTAAAAACAAAAAATTGAGGAATTATGTAAATCCCTAACTGTACATTTCCTCAGCATTCAAAGACAATTAAAACATGTAATAATAGGAGGCTGAGGCGGGAGAATTGCTTGAACCCAGGAGGCGGAGGTTGCGGTGAGCCAAGATGGCGCCATCGCACTCCAGCCTGGGTAACGAGCGAAATTCCGTCTCAAAAAAAAAAAAAAAACCAACCATGTAATAATTGATTTTCATCATTCATTTCTAGAGATCACACTTGTGTTAGGTTTTGACAGTCTACTTACTAATTCTTTCTTTTTCAAAATAATTTTATATTTAGTTCTAATTTTTTACTAATACTATTTTTCCCTTTTAGGTTGTCACTGCTCATGCAGTTCGCGTCCCTGTCACCAGCAACCTGAGTGCCAACATTACTGGATTTTTGCCTATTCATTGTATTTACCAGCTTCTCAGGAGCCGTTCCTTTACCAAGCACAAAGTGTCAATAAAAGTATGCCCTTATAAATAAATAAAATAAAAGCATGCCCCTACATTTATATTTCTTTTTTTTTGTTTGTTTGTTTTGAGATGGAGTTTCTCTGTTGTTACCCAGACTGGAGTGCAATGGCTCGATCTTGGCTCACCGCAACCTCTGCCTTCTGGGTTCAAGCAATTCTCCTGCCTCAGCCTCCCGAGTAGCTGGGACTACAGGCGTGCACCACCATGCCCAGCTAATTTTTGTATTTTTAGTAGAGATGGGGTTTCACCTTGTTGACCAGGATGGTCTTGATCTCTTGACTTCGTGATCCACCCGCCTCGGCCTCCCAAAGTGCTGGGATTATAGGCATGAGCCACAGCGCCGGGCCTATATTTTTTTTTTAATGTTTTTTTTTGAGATGGAGTCTTGCTTAGTCACCACGGCTAGAGTACAGTGGCCCAGTCTTGGCTCACTGTCACCTCCGTCTCCTGGTTAAGGTAATTCTCCTGCCTCAGCCTCCCAGGTAGCTGGGACCACAGGTGTGCGCCACCATGCCCGCTAATTTTTGCATTTTTAGTAGAGATCGGGTTTCACCATGTTGGCAGGCTGGTCTCAAACTCCTGACCTCAAGTGATACTGTGGTCTCGGCCTCCCGAAGTCTGGGATGACAGGCATGAACCACTGTGCCTGGCCTATATTTATATTTCAAAGAACAACCTAAATTAATGCTTTCTCCCCAGTTAGTTGTATCTCAGTTTGTAAGCCTTTATTGTGGATTTTGTGTAGGAAATATGTAGTATTAAGCTAAGTTACCAGTCATTTATATAAGTATAGTAATTGGGGTAGTAATTATAATTATGTAATTATAATAATACAGTAATTTCAGATTTTTAAAATAGTATAACATTTTCAAAATGTGTAATACTCCATTTAAATTCTCAATAATGGCACATGGCTATTTCATTGATACTTAGAAACTGCCATTTTCTTTTTTTTTTTTTTAGACAGGGTCTCATTTTGTCGCCCAGACTAGGGTGCAGTGGCATGATAATAGCTTGCTGTAACCTCAAATTCCTGGGCTCAAGCAATCCTCCTGCCACACCCTCCTAAGTAGCTGGGACTACAGGTACGAGCCACCACACCTGGCTTTTCTTTTTTTTTTTTGAGACGAAGTGTCATTCTGTTGCCCAGGCAGGAGTGCAGTGATGTGATTTCAGCTCACTGCAACCTCTGCCTCCCAAGTAGCTGGGATTTCAGGCTTCTGCCACTGTGCCTGGCTAATTTTTTTTTTGTATTTTTCGTAGAGACAGGGTTTTACCATGTTGGCCAAGCTGGTCTCAAATTTGTGACCTCAGGTGATCCACCCACCTCTGCCTTCTAAAGTGCTGGGATTACAGGTGTAAGCCAACATGCCTGGCCTCATACCTGGCTTTAAAAGGTTTTTTATGTAGAGACAGGGTCTCCCTATGTTGCCCAGGCTAGTCTCGTCTTGAACTCCTGGTCTCAAGCAGTTCTCCTGCCTCGGCCTCCCGAAGTGTTGGGATTACAGGTGTGAGCCACTGCAATGGGCCTGGTTTTGTTTTACAAATTAAGGAAGTTGCTGGTCAGCCGTGACTAGTATTTGTCTATCACAAGGACACCTCACACCTAACTTAAAATTTTTATGTTTTGATTTGTCTTATTTGGCTATATCTACCACTTGAAAGGTCCTCTAAAGAGAAGGTTGAAACCGAGGAAGTGAAGTAGTCTGAACCTTTTTCAGAGGCTTTTTTATTTATAAAGAACAGTGAATAATATATACATTATATATCACTTTTGATTGTCCCTTGTTTTTTATGATTTAGTGAAATTATATTCCAGCTAGATTACATCTGTTGCTGCTTTATATTTTTAGCAAGTAAAATAGTTAAGAAGTCAAATGCACACCCAACCTTTTACATGTCTCCCATTCAACGATAGTTAAGTGATAGTCTCCTGTAAGTGCCTGTCAGAGACACTTTCTTAGTCTCTCTGAGGGTTTGCTGTGAAGGACCTATCTCTCTCTATCCAAATTCTTGTCTAATGTGAGCTCTCCCATGGTGACACATATGGTGCTTTAAATACAGATGTGGTAGGGACTTAAAATGTTTTTCCCACTACTTAAAAACTAATAGATTAAACCCAAAGCAAGCTTCCAGTGGAAGGTACACCTAAAATATAAAAGTAATTCATATTTTAAAATCAAAGGCAATTATGATACTAGATAATAATTTGGAACTGCCAAAAGTTAATAGTTTTACTGATTCATAGTTCATGTAAAACTGTATGTACTTCTATAATTTTGCTTGCTTTTTCTTTTTGCCACAATTAATTCAGTGTCTATAACATTCTTTCTTAGGATTGGATTTATAGACAGCTGTGTGAAACCTCTACTCCACTTCATCCTCAATTACTTCCTTTGATTGATGTGTACATAAATTCCATACTTACTCCTGCATCGAAATCTAATCCACAAGCCACAAATCAGCCAGTTACAGAACAGGAGATACTCAATATTTTCCAAGGAGTCATTGGGGTAAAATAGTGGTTCTTTTATATCTATTAACTTATTTTTCTTTTAATTCTTCTGACTTATCCCATATTCTTATTTTCCTATCAGAGGACTTCTAGGTAGTTCTGAATTTAAAATAAGATTAAATTTCCTTAGATCACCTGTAAAAATTAAAAGAATGGTATTAGTTCCAAGTAGTTTGGTAAATAGACACTGTGTAAGAATTTTGTTGTTGTTGTTGTTGTTGAGATTGTTGAGATGGAGTTTCACTCTTGTTGCCTAGGCTGGAGTGCAATGGCCCGATCTTGGGTCATTGCAACCTCCAGTTCCTGGGTTCAAGCAATTCTCCCTCCTCAGCCTCCTGAGTAGCTGAGATTACAGGTGCTTGCCATAACACCTGCCTAATGTTTTGTATTTTTAGTAGAGATAGGGTTTCACCATGTTGGCCAGGCTGGTCTCGAACTCCTGACCTCAGGTGATCCACCCACTTTGGCCTCCCAAAGTGCCAGGATTACAGGCATGAGCCACCACGCCCGGCTTCAGCTTCCCCAGTAGTTGGGATAGGTGTGCGTCACCACACCTGGGTAATTTTTGTGTTTTTAGTAAAGATGAGATTTTACCATATTGTACAGGCTGGTTTCAAACTCCTGACCTCAAGTGTTTTGCTTGCCTTGGCCTCCCAAAGTTCTGGGATTATAGGTGTGAGCCACTATGTCTGGCCAAGAATTTCTTTTAAGTTTCATTTTAAGTCTAAAGGGTGCCCTGGAGATTGTGTGTTTGATCAAGTACTGTGTGGGATTTCAATACATTCAGCATAGCTTTGTTTAGCATCCTGGGAATCTAAGCTACACCTAGATACATTTAAGGAAATTTTTTTTTTTTTGAGACAAAGTCTCTGTTGCCTAGAGAGTAGTGGCACGATCTCAGCTCACTGCAAACTCTCCCTCCTAGTTTCAAGTGATTCTCATGCCTCAGCCTCCTGAGTAGCTGGGATTAAAGGTACACACCACCATGCCTGGCTAAGTTTTGTATTTTTAGTAGAGACAGGGTTTTATCACGTTGGCCAGGCTGGTCTCGAACTCCTGACCTCAGGTAATCTGCCTGCCTTGGCCTCCCAAAGTGCTGGGATTATAGGCATGAGCTACTGTTCCTGGCTTATTTAGGGAGAATTTGATGAAAGTATTTTTTCCCCAGTTTGTTAGAGGGGAAAACAGTTGCATTTTACACAAATATGGTTAAGTATAAAATATGTAGGAATTCTTTTCTTCATGGTAATTTCATATAATACTTGGGATTCTTGTCTTTCAGAAGTAGCCTGATGGGTTTGCTATTGAATAGTAGCTGAAGTCTTTTCTTTGTCTTATCTTAAAGACCACTTAGGCATGTTGCCTTTCATCTCTCATGCCATCTCAGATTTCATGTTGTTTCTTTGAGTTTAATACAAACACAGCAACATTTCTCCTGTTTTACCTAAGAGCAGCAATGCCGAATAGTCTATTTTGATTCTTTTACTATCAAGAAAAGAAAAAGCACTCATGAAATTCAACAGTGTTTCAAAGTATTTGTAATATTACCTCCAGGGTGACAACATTCGCTTTAATCAGCGTTTCAGTATCACAGCTCAGCTTTTGGTGCTCTACTATATACTGTCTTATGAGGAAGCTCTTCTAGCAAACACAAAGACTTTAGGTAAGTTATGCATAGAGGATTGGTTCTAGTGGTAGTATTTTATTAGCTTGTATTTTGTTACTTTCCAAACTGCTTATTGATAAAAGAAGGGCAACATTCTAACAAATTCTAATATCATTTTATAATCTTTGCAATGTGGGCATTGTATACTTGATACATAAATCAGGCATGTTTGGGTACATAACCACAATTTATGACTCATTCCTCCTTATAGTAGTCTAAATTAATAGATAACAGAATTGCCTGTATTTTAACAGTTGTATAGGTCTTGTTTACTAAATATGAATTTAAAAGATAAACCTGATGGAGCTATAACTGAATTTTTTTCTTGATTTCAGTCTTTGCCTGGTCTCCTTCCATTAGTGTGAAGAGTAACAACCTAATAAAAAACAATAGAAAAAGCTGGACACCGTGGCTCATGCTTGTAATCCTAGCACTTTGGGAGGCTGAGGTGGGCAGATCACCTGAGGTTAGGAGTTTGAGACCAGCCTGGTCAACATGGCAAAACCCTGTCTCAACTAAAAATATAAAAATTAGCTAGGCATGGTGGCTCATGCCTGAAATCCCAGCTACTCAGGAGGCTGAGGCAGGAGAATCACTTGAACTTAGGAGGTGGAAGTTGAAGTGAGATTGTGCCACTGCACTCCAACCTGGGGGGCAGGGTCAGACTCCATCTCAGAAAACAAACAAATAAACATAGAAAAGTTTTGTTTTGCTGTTAACATTGGGCTAAGCATGGTAGGTCATCCCTGTAATCTCAGTACTTTAGAAGGCTGAGTTGGGATGGTCACTTATGCCCAAAGTTTGAGACCAACCTGGGAAACAGCAAGATGCCATTCCCTCCTAGTCCACACACACACACACACACACACACACACACACACACACACACACTCTGTCATTGAAGTGGGCTTTGAAGCTTAGTTACTTCACATAATATCAGAAGGTCAGATTTTGCATGCATGATATCAATGTAAAATATCTTTTCCTATATTGTGGCTTACTACATGTGTGTAGTTCATTTCATTCATCTATTTATTTTTTGAGGCAGGGTCTCACTCTGTTACCCAGGCTGGAGTGTAGTGGCATGAACATGGCTCAGTGTAGCCTTGACCTCTTCAGCTCAAGGGATCCTTGCCTCAGTCTCCCATACAGCTGGGACTATAGGTGGATGCCACGATGCCTGGCTCATTTTTTAAATGTTTTGTAGAGATGAGGTTTACCGTGTTGCCAGGCTGGTCTCAAACTCCTGGCCTCAAGCAGTCCTCCTGGCTTGGCCTCCCAAAGTGCCGGGATTACAGGTGTGAGAGATCCTCCTGACCTTTGTGTGTAGTTTTTAATTTGTTTTTCTTTTCTTTTTTTTTGAGACAAAGTCTTATTCTGTTACCCAGGCTGGAGTGCAGTGGTATGATCTCAGCTCACTGCAACCTCCGCCTCCTGGGTTCAAACGATTTTCCTGCCTCAGCCTTCCGAGTAGCTAGGATTACAGGTACGTTACAGCATGCCTGGCTAATTTTGTATTTTTAGTACAGACGGGATTTCATTGTGTTGGCCAGGCTGGTCTCGAACTCCTGACCTCAAGTGATCCACCCACCTTGGCCTCCCAAAGTGCTGGGATTACAGGCGTGAGCCACTGTACCCAGCCTTAATTTGTTTTTCATGCTTGAAATAAAAAGTGTGATTTAAGGGCTGGGCGCTGTGGCTCACACCTGTAATCCCAACACTTTGGGAGGCTGAGGCAGGCAGATCATGAGGTCAAGAGATTGAGACCATCCTGGCCAACGTGGTGAAACCCTGTCTCTACTAAAAATACAAAAAAATTAGCTGGGTATGGTGGCACGTGCCTGTAATCCCAGCTACTCAGGAGGCTGAGGCAGGAGAATTGCCTGAACTCAGGAGGCGGAGGTTGTAGTGAGCCAAGATCGTGCCATTGCACTCCAGCTTGGGTAACAAGAGCGAAACTCCGTCTCAAAAAAAATAAATTAGCTGGACGTGGTGGTGTGCGCCTGTAGTCCCAGCTACTCGGGAGGCTGAGGCAGAAGAATTGCTTGAACCCAGAAGACAAAGGTTGCAGTGAGCCAAGATCACATCACTGTACTCCAGACTCCAGCCTGGTGCCTGGTGACAGAGTGAGACTGTCTCAAAACACACACACACACACACACACACACACACACACAAGAAAACAACAAAAAGTATTATTTAAAAAACTAGCCATTGATTATATAATGCAGGGGATATTCTTTTAAGAGTTGTTATTTTGCCACAGCTGGGTGATTTTACTCTTTTGAAAACCGATAAATTAAAGTTACTTTTCAACGTTTGGCAGATCAGGTTTTTTTTTTTGTGAAGTATTATATTTTAACTATACTGTGAATTTTATAACTGCTTTCTTTCTTGATTTTAATTGTCGAGATTTTACAGGTGATATCCCATAATTGCTATTATAGTCTTTGTTGTATTAAGGAAAAGATGAGCTAATAATAAGCATTAGGTAATAGTCTCCCACATTTATTCACATATAGACAATGTTTTCTGTTAAAGAATATGATACAGGCTGGGTGAGGTGACTCACGCTTGTAATCCCAGCACTTTGGTTGGCTGAGGTGGGTGGATCAACTGAGGTCGGGAGTTCAAGACCAGCCTGACCAACATGGAGAAACCCCATTTCTACTAAAAAATACAAAATTAGCCAGGCATGGTGGCACATGCCTGTAATCCCAGCTACTCGGGAGGCTGAGGCAGGACAGTTGCTTGAACCCAGGAGGCGGAGGTTGTGGCGAGCTGAGATCACGCCATTGCACTCCAGCTTGGGCAAAAAGAGCGAAACTCTGCCTCAAGAAAAAAAGAGTATGATACTTTCGATGTAATGAGTAGGTGGTATAAGAATGAGTTACTATGAGATATTCTGGGGGAGAGTTCAGACTGTTAATACTGTAGCAGGGGACCTAGATATAATTTAGTTGTTATTTTAATAAATTAAATTTGTGAGAGAGGAGCCAGTGTTGATTTAGAGGCCTTTGGCCTGAGGAGAAAGGATAGAATAGTTATCAGTTGAAATAAAAGAGAACCTGGAGGAGTAACAGGTTTGTTGGGGATCAGAAGCTCAGTTTTAGACATGTTGGGCTGTCTGTTAGATTTTCAAGTGGTGATGTTAACCAGGCAATTGTATATACTGGTCTGAAATTTAGGGGACATGTCTGAACTGAAGCTCTGAAACTTGTTAACATATATATGACAATTAAAATTATGACCTTAAGATCACTAAGGGAGTGAATGTTAGAGGAAAATCAGGAGGATGTGGTGTCCTGGATGCCAAGAGAAGAGTATTTCAAAGAGGAAGTGGTGGTCATCTATGTCAGATGGTCTTGATAGAGCAGGTAATAGTAGAACTGAGGTTCAACTGATGACTGTGTAGCTTGTTAGAGGTCATTTGACCCTTATTGTTTTACTGGTAGAGTGGTAGGATGAAACTCTGATTGTAGGCTGGACACGGTGGCTCACGCCTGTAATCCCAGCACTTTGGGAGGCCAAGGTGGGTGGATTACCTCAGCTCAAGAGTTTGAGATCAGCCTGGACAACACAGTGGAACCCTGTCTCTACTAAAAAATACAAAAAATTAGCTAGTTGTGGCAGTGTGTGCCTGTAGTCCCAGCTATTCAGAAGGCTGACGCAGGAGAATGGCTTGAACCTGGAGGCGAAAGTTGCAGTGAGCCGAGATTGCGCCATTGCACTTTAGTGTGGGCAACGTAGTGAGATTCTGTCTCTAAAACAAACAAAAAAACCAAAAAAGCCTGATTGTAGTGAATTTAAAAGAGAATTAGAAGAGATATACCTGGAAATAATGAGTAGAGACAGCTCTTTTGAGGAGGTAGACAGAGAAGGAGAGAAATAATAATTGAGCTGGGCATGGTGGCTCACCCCTCTAATTCCAGCACTTTGGGAAGCTGAGGTAAGCAGATCACTTGATGTCAGGAGTCTGAGACCAGCCTGGTCAATATGATGAAACCTGGTCTCTACTAAAAAATATGTATGTATATAAAAATTAGCCGCATGCATAGTGGCACATGCCTGTAATCCCAACTACTCAGGAGGCTGAGGCAGGAAGATCACTTGAACAGGGAGCCAGAGGTTACAGTGAGCTGAGATCGTCCCACTGTACTCCAGCCTGGGCAACAGAGTGAGGCTGTTTTTTTTTTTTTTAAAAAGAAATGATATGGTAATTAGACAGGAAAGTGAGGTTAGGAGATGGCTTTTTTTTTTTTTTAAAGGTGAAAGAGCTAAGAGAATGTTTATATGCTGTTGGGAATAATCTAGAAGAGAGGGAAGGCTTGGTGATACAGGAGAGGGACAATCCCTGGAGTGATGTCCTTCATAGGTGGGAGTAGATGGGATGTAGAAGACAATTGGAGGGATTGGTCTTTCCTTAGGGAAGCTTTCCTCCTGGTTTAGGAGATTTTTTTCTAGTCTAGTTTCTCATCTCAAAGGGGAATAAACAACTGCATGCTGTGTCGTGGCATGAGTGAGTTTTGCTCTTCTACAGCCAAAAGTATAATTAGTCTGCCTCAGATTTATACCTGGCAGCCAGGTGTGGTGGCTCACACCTCTAATCCCAGCACTTCAGGAGGCTGAGGCAGGTGGATCACTTGAGGTCAGGAGTTGGTCAGGCTGGCCAACATGGTGAAACCCTGTCTCTACAAAACATACAAAAATTCACTGGGTGTGGTGGCGCATGCCTGTAGTCCCAGATACTTGGGAGGTTGAAGTGGGAGAATTGCTTGAACCCAGGAGGTGGGGGTTGTGGTGAGCTGAGATCGCGCCACCGTACTCTAGCCTGGGCTGCAAAGCGAAACTCCATCTCAAAAAAAAAAAAAATTATTCCTGGCTATGAAATTGTGTTATAGTTTCAATACCTTGCTAACTATTTCATAGTTTTATAGTAAACATTATTAGGAGCTGCTAAGTAGCTACAGAAGCTCAAATAGGGAATTCTGAAATTTCAGATAAAGCCAAGTATCAGTATCAGAATTAGAATATCATAACCATTAAAAAATAGTGTATGTGTATATATTTTTGATTTGTTTAAAAATATTTATAATAAATGTGTATGTATTAGTTTTAGTTAAATATTAAGTATTGATTGAAAAGAATAATGTAAATCCCTGTATACCTAATTAAAATATGAACATTACCATTACATTTCAAGTTTTAATTTTTTATTTATTTGTCTTTTGAGATGGAGTCTTGCTCTGTCACCCATGCTGGAGTGCAGTGGTGTGATCTTGGCTCACGGAAACCTCTGCCTCTGAGGTTCAAGCGATTCTCCTGCCTTAGCCTCCTGAGGTGCATACTACCATGCCCAGCTAATTTTTTGTATTTTTAGTAGAGAAGGGGTTTCACTGTGTTAGCCAGGATGGTCTTGATCTCTTGACCTTGTGATCTGCCCGCCTCAGCCTCCCAAAGTGAGATTACAGGTGTGAGCCACTGTACCTGGCTCATTTCAAGTTTTTATAATAAAAAAAATTGTTTCCTTTTTATTACATCTGAAACTATTATTACTAGGTAAAACTGTTTATTTTTAGATATTTTTGAAGTTTAAGACAGTAGTAATTAATACTGTACATAAAAGGAACTATTTCTGTTTCTGTAACCAGTAGGATCCTAAACATGATTATTCTCACTCTTTTAGTAGCTAAAAGTGTTACTTATTTAACTCACCCTTAAGTTTCACTTCATTTATAAATTTTTAATTTTTCTTCTGTCCTTCTGTTATGTGTGAAGTTGCCTTCTTGGTCACCAGCAGAACAAGACACATCCTATGGTACTTGGGAAACTGTTATGTTCACTAGCTCTAAATTCTGAACTTGAATTTTTTCTTTGCTCTTGATGGTTAATTATTTTCTTCTGAAAAGAAAGTTATTCCATCTGTCTCTTTGAAAATGCAGGAGCTTTTAAGCAAGTATTGGCAGATGTTACTTCTTTACAGCTTTAAGTTTCTGAGCTGTAAAATGCAGAGTTAAATCAAGTTTTGACGAAAAAGGGTTCTAATGGTTACATGACTGTATTGTAGAGTAACGGTTTTCATAATTTAAGCTTATTTCATTGCTTACCTATTTGTTTACATATCTTTATGTAAAATAGCTGGTTTTAAAAATAAAAATGTTTATTAAAAAATATGTCTACTGGGTTAGGTACAGTGTCTCATGCCTGTGATCTCAGCACTTTGGGAGGCCCAGGCAGGAGGATAGCTTGAGCCCAGGAGTTGAAGATCAGCCTGGGCAACATGGTGAAATCCTGTCTCTACAAAAAATACAAAACTTGGCTGGATGTGATGGCACGTGTCATGGTCCCAGCTACTTGGGAGGGTGAGATGGGAAGATTGCTTGAGCCTAGGAGGTTGAGGCTGCAGTGAGCTGTAATTGTGCCATTGCAGTCCAGCCTAGGTGACAGTGAGACCCTGTCTCAAAAAAGAGAGGTGTGTTTGCTGGAGAAAATGTAGGAAATGAGAAAAGAACTAAGCATACACCATCCGTAATTCTACTGCCCAGAGGTAATCATCATTAAAAGTTCAATAGAAAACCTTTCAGTCATTGCATATGTGATAGCTTTTGCAAAGTTGAAATTACTGTATCTATCTATCTACATACCCACACACACACTCTCACATATATATACACACACCCATACATATATATGTATGTATATATGTATTTGTTTTTTTTGCTTCCAGTGGGGGTCAGAGATAATGTATATTTTTATTTACTCGAATAATACATTTAAACATTTGCCTGTTATGGTAATTAAAAAAATAGCTACATAATATTTTCTCATAATTAAATTATGTGCCATTATTATTTTTTTTTGAGACAATGTCTCACTCTGCCACCGAGGCTGGTGTGCAGTGGCACAGTCTCAGCTCACTGCAGCCTGTGCCTCCTGGGTTCAAGCAATTCTCACACCTCAGCCTCCTGAGTAGCTGAGATTACAGGTGTGCGCCACCACACCCAGTGGATTTTTGTATTTTTAGTAGAGATGGGGTTTTGTTGTGTTGGCCAGGCTGGTGTCAAACTCCTGACCTCAAGGGATCCACTCTCTTCTGCTTCCCAAAGTGCTGGGATTACAGGCATGAGCCACTGCACCCGGCTGCATTACTTGTAACAAATTCCTTATTGTTGGACATTTACATTATTCCCAAATTTTGTCATTATAAACAGTTAAAGAATGAATATTCCTAGAGCTAGCTCTGTACACAGTCATGATTATTTCTTTCTTTAGGACAGATTCCTAGGTGTGGAACTGCTAGGTTAAAGTCTGTGAAAAATTATATAATTTAAAAAATTATTTTTATTATTTTTAGAGACAGAGTCTCACTCTGTCGTCCTGCAGCCTCAAACTTACTGGCTCAAGTGATCCTCCTGCCAGCCTCCTGAGTAGCTGGGACTATAGTTACATGCTACCACACCTGGTTGATTTATTTTTATTTTTATTCTCCTTAGAAACAGGGCTATGTTGCCCAGAAACTAAGTTTTTCTTTTTTTTTTTTTTTTTTTGAGACAGAGTCTTGCTCTTTTGTCAGGCTGCAGTGCAGTGGAGCGTGATCTTGGCTCACTGCAACCTCCATCTCCCAGGTTCAAGCGATTCTCCTGCCTCAGCCTCCTGAGTAGCTGGGGTTACAGGCACGTGCCACCATGCCTGGCTAATTTTTGTATTTTTAGTAGAGAAGGGGTTTCCCCATGTTGGTCAGGCTGGTCTCGAACTCCTGACCTCGTGATCTGCCTGCCTCGGCTTCCCAAAGTGCTGGGATTACAGGTTTAATTTTATTTTTTCATAATTGGTTATTAACATCACATACCTGTCATTTTCCTGTGACTTTAGAGGACTGCTTTTATGTATGTCAAAGTGTTATTACAAACCTATATCTGTTTCTGGATTTTCTTTTTTCTTTTTTTTTTCTTTTGAGACAGAGTGTAGCCCAGGCTGGAGTGCAGTGGTGTGATCTCAGCTGCAACCTCTGTTGCTGGGTTCAAGTGATTATCCTGCCTCCACCTCAGGCATGTGCCACCACACCTGGCTAATTTTTATATTTTTAGTAGAGACTGGGTTTCACCATGTTGGCAAGGTGGTCTTGAACTTCTGATCTCAGGTGATCCACCCGCCTCGGACTCCCAAAGTGCTGGGATTATAGGTGTGTGCCACTGCATCTGGCCCAGATTTTCTTTTTTATGTTTGACATATTCTGTGCCTTTGACCTTATCAGTTCTTGTTTGGAATTGTTGTCTATTCTTACATATTTAATTGTTTCTGAGAACTTTATAATAATTTTGTTAAATTTCACAAATGAAAATTATATTGGGATTTTGAGAAGAATTATATTAAATTTACAGATTATTTTAGAGAGAATTTACATCTTTGCAGTATTGTCTTCCTATCTAGAGACATGAAATAATTTTGCTGCTTTTTAATTTGACACACACAGTTTCCTCTTTTTTTTTTTTTCTTGAGACAGAGTCTTGCACTGTTGCCCAGGCTGGAGTGTGATCTCAGCTCACTGCAACCTCCACCTCCCGAGTTCAAGTGATTCTCCTGCCTCTGACTCTTGAGTGCTGGAATTACAGGTGCCTGCCACCACGCTGGCTAAATTTTGTGTTTTTAATAGAGATAGGATTTCATCATGTTGGCGAGGCTGGTCTAGAACTCCTGACCTCAAGTCCTCTGCTCGCCCCCCTCCGACCTCCCAAAGTGCTGGGATTACAGGCCTGAGCACCGTGCCCTGCTTTAGTTTACTCTTTTAGTTAACTCATGTAAACCCTCATAACAGTTCTGTAAGATAGGTGGTAGTTACATTTATTTGACAAGGGAGAACACTGAGGCACAAGGAAGTTAAGTAACTTCCCTAAGTTAGTATTAATATTGTAGTAAGTATTGGAACCAGGATTTGACTATTTCTGGAACCGGTAACTATTGTTTTAACTGCCTTCTGATGCTTTCTTAATTCATAAAAGATTCGTATTAAAAACTATGCTAATTTATTGAAAAGGAGATTATATCTAAACAAGAATATAGTAGGCTGGGTGCAGTGGCTCACACCTGTAATCCCAGCACTTTGGGAGGCTGTGGATCACCTGAGGTCGTCAGGAGTTCAAGACCAGCCAGACCAACATGGTGAAACCCTGTCTCTATTAAAAATGCAAAATTAGCTGGCAGGGAGGAGGTGGTGGCACATGCCTGTAATCCTATCTACTCAGGAGGCTGAGGCAGGAGAATTGATTGAACCCAGGAGATGGAGGTTGCCGTGAGCTGACATTGCGCCATTGTACTCCAGCCTGGGTAACAAGAACAAAACTCCATCTCAAAAAAAAAAAAAAAAGTATATGATATATATGTGGTCTACATAGACAGTGATTCTTAACCTTTATTCTAACACTTACACTTTCATACTTAATTCATAAAAGATTGTCCTTAAACAAAAAAATGGTTGAGCTTTACTGTTTGTTGTTTATAAAAGAGTAAACATTGTATATCCTTTTTCAAACTACAAACACCCTGATTGAGATTCTCATATATTCTTATGGTGTAAAGGAAAGTACTTTGAAGTGAGATTCGGGTGCCAGGCATATAGAATATGGTAGAGATGAGACAGAGAAAGATAGTGTTGCCTGGCAAGGACATTTACTCTGTGCGATCTGAGTATTCACTGAAGGTGGCCAAGCATGTATTTAAATAAGAGGACTATGGCCATTGGGTGAAGGATATATTAAATTGGAGGCAGGGAAAGTGGGCCATAGAAAATATTTAAACAGAGGGTGAGTAAGCACTGAATTAGGATAGCAGCAAAAGTACAGAAATTAAAATGGACTTAGAAGGATAAAAAAGGGTAGACATGGCTGGTTGAAGGTAGCAGTTATGAGAGAAGGAAGTCCAATTCATACTGCCTAACTTAATTTAAAAAGAATTAGGTCGGGCATGGTGGCTCACTCCTGTAATCCCAGCACTTTGAGAAGCTGAGGCTGGTGGATCACTTGAGGTCAGGAGTTCGAGACCAGCCTGGCCAACATGGCAAAACCCCATCTCTACTAAAAATACAAACCTTAGCCGGGTATTGTGGTGGGCACCTGTAGTTCCAGCTACTTGGGAGGCTGAGGCACAAGAATTGCTTGAATCCAGGAGGTGCAACTCACTGTTGCAGTGAGTCAAGATTGAGCCACTGCACTCCAGCCTGTGCGATAGAATGACTCGGGGAAAAAAAAGTCAATCACCACTATTGTATATAATATGATAGAACTGACTGATGGCTCATGCCTGTAATCCAAGCACTTTGGGAGGCTGAGGCGGGCAGATCATCTGAGGTCAGGAGTTCAAGACCAGCATGGCCAGCCTGGCCAACGTGGCGAAACGCCATCTCTACTAAAAATATAAAAATTAGCCTGGTGTGGTGGTGGGTGCCTATAATTCCAGCTACTCAGGAGGCTGAGGCAGGAAAATCACTTGAACCTGGGAGGTGGAGGTTGCAGTGAGCTGAGAGCATGCCATTGGACTCTAGCCTGGATGATAGAGTGAGACTCCATTTCAAAAAAAGGAACCTTAATTTTATCTTTTTTTTTTTGAGGCAGAGTCTCACTTGTTTTGCCCAGGCTGAAGTACAGTTTTGATTCTCCTGCCTCAGCCTCCTGAGTATCTGGGATTACAGGTTCCCACCACCACCCCTGGCTAATTTTGGTATTTTTAGTAGAGATGGGGTTTCACCTTATTGGCCAGGCTGGTCGCAGACTCCTGACCTCAAATGATCCGCCTGCCTCAGCCTCCCAAAGTGCTAGGATTACAGGCGTGAACCACCATGCCCAGCCACAGTTTCTTTTTATAAGATGCATTGGAATCATGAAGCTCTAGGCCATATGTTCATGATCACATTTGATCTTCCCAATTAGATTTGGGAAAAATCTTGACTCATTTGTTGGTTCTTTTAATGTAGGGCACTTTTGCACATGGCTTCTCTCACCTGTTAGGAATTTTCTCCTGACTAATTTTCAATTTTAGGGCATTTTCCAGATCTTGCCCCAGGTATGTTCTTGTTCTTCCTGTGTAGCCACTTGTTTTCGTAATTATTCTTTATCTTTTATATGCTGTATTTGCAGGTTAAGTGCATTAAAAGTAATTTGACATTGTTTTTGTTTCCATTTGGACTGAAGGTTAAGACTTCTGTTGTTTCTGGACATTCTATTTATTTTACACTTTTTATCTTTGGTAGCTGCCATGCAAAGAAAGCCAAAGTCATATTCTTCTTCTTTAATGGATCAGATTCCTATTAAATTCCTTATTCGACAGGCTCAAGGGCTACAGCAGGAGTTGGGAGGTATGTTTTATTTGCTTTTTATTGCTAAAGTTTATTGTTAAAAAAAGCCTTACTATTTATAATGTTATAAAGTGTAATGGGTTTTTAATGTTAAAAATTTGAACAATTCAGGAGTGAAATTCCTCTTTGCTTCCCTCAGTAAATCTATTATTTCAGTTATTGTAAACCACTCTTCTCCCTAAAACACATCCCTAGGTGTTTTCAGTTTGGTATATATTTTCAGGCTTTTTTTCTCCTATAGTTTGAACTGTGTGAAATTGCAGGTATTCAACTAATTTAGAGCTACAGAAACAGCAGGTTTATGTGAAAAAAACAAAATTTTTTTTAACTCTGAAGAGTATTGTACCCTGCCTCTTTTTTTGTTTGTTTGTTTTTGTTTTTGAGACAGTGGCTCACTCTGTCACCCAGGCACAAGATCTTACAGTGGCACGATCTTGGCTCACTGTAACCTTCACCTCCTGGGTTCAAGCGATTCTCGTGTCTTAGCCTCCCAAATAGCTGGGATTACAGGCATGTGCCACCATGTCCATCTAATTTATGTATTTTTAGTAGAGACAGGGTTTCACCATGTTGCCCAGGTTGGTCTCAAACTCCTGGCCTCAAGTGATCTGCCCACCTTGGCCTCCCAAAGTGTTGGTATTACAGGCATGAGCCACCACACCCAGCCTCCCCTGCCTCTTCTGAGGCTTGTTTTTTTTTTTTGGAATCTTGAACATTTTTACGAATCAGTACAGGTAGATCTGCCTTACTGTTTCTGATTGTTTCATATTTTATAGTATGGATATATTGTAATATTTTTACTATACGTCATATTACATAGAAATATAGTCGTGTTTTTTGAAATTATATATATATATAATTATATATATATAATTATAGTATATATATATATATATACAATTATATATATATAATTATATTTCTTTTTTTTGGTCTTCTCTAGGGGAAGGGTCTCACTATGTTACCCAGGCTGGGGTGATCATAGCTCACTGTAGCCTCAAACTCCCGGGCTCAATCATCCTCCTACCTTTGCCTCCCAGGTAGCCGGGACTACAGGCCTGTGCCACCATGTGCAGCTAATTTTCTAGAGACTTTTCTTAATTAAATACCTCTTATAATGTTTGAGTGTGGGTGTTTTTCTTTCTGTTAAGTTGGAATTTTCTTTTTCTTTCTTTTGTTTTGAAACGGAGTTTCACTCTTGTCACTCAGGCTGGAGTGCAGTGGTGTGATCTCGGCTCGCTTTATCCTCCATCTTCCAGGTTCAAGTGATTCTCCTGTCTCAGCCTCCTGAGTAGCTGGGATTACAGGTGCCTGCCACCAAACCCAGCTAATTTTTGTATATTTATTTATTTATTTATTTATTTTTTGAGAGGTGTCTCACTTTGTCTCCCAGGCTGGAGTGCAGTGGCGTGATCTCAGCTCACTGCAACCTCCACCTCCCAGGTTCAAGTGATTCTCCTGCCTCAACCTCCCTAGTAGCTGCTCAACCTCCCTAGTAGCTGGGATTACAGGAGTATGTCACCACGTTCGGCTAATTTTTGTATTTTTAGTAGAGACAGGGTTTTACCATATTGTCCGGGCTGGTGTCGAACTCCTGACCTCAGGTGATCTACCTGCCTCGGCCTCCCAAAGTGCTGGGATTATAGGCATGAGCCACTGCATCTGGCCCTAATTTTTGTATTTTTAGTAGAGATGGCATTTTGCCATGTTGGCCAGGCCTGTCTCAGACTCTGGACCTCAAGTGATCCACCCTCCTTGGTCTCCCAAAGTGGTAGGATTACAGGCGTGAGCCACCGTGCCTTTTTATTTCTTTATTATGGTTGGTTTCAACGAGAAACATAAGCCTTCACTGGTCATTGTTAACTAGATGTCTGCAGCATTTATTTACTTACATCTTTGTATAATCTTTTTTTTTTTTAAGTAGAGACAGGTTTCATCATTTTGTTTAGGCCAGTCTTGAACCCCTGACCTCAAGTGAAGAGCCCCACTCAGCCTTTCAAAAGTGTTAGTATTACAAGTGTGAGTTACTGTGCCTGGCCTCTTTGTATAATCTATTTCCAAAAAAAATGTTATTTTTAACAACGTTTGGCAATTGATAATGCTTTATTGAAAAGTATGAAATGTCGATTAGTTTATACTTTCATAAGCAGTCTTTTTTGTGCTGATTGGGTACAGTTTTAACTGTACATATATTCCTTTATGCATTTAGAAATTCAAATGTTAATGCCATTTTTTATTGTTACAATGGCTTTTTTTTTTCTTTCTTTTTTTGTTGAGACAGAATCTTGCTCTGTTGCCCAGGTTGGAGGGTAGTGTTGTGATCTCGGCTCACTCTAACCTCCGCCTCCGGGTTCAAGCAATTCTCCTGCCTCAGCTTCCCAAGTAGCACCTGTCACCATGCCCAGCTAATTTTTGTATTTTTAGTAGAGACAGGATTTCACCATGTTAGCCAGGCCAGTCTTGAATTCCCGACCTTGTGATCCACCTGCCTCGGCCTCCCAAAGTGCTGGGATTACAGGTGTGAGCCACTGCGCCTGGCGTACAATATTTTTTCAAACACAGAAGCATCAATTTTAAGTTGTTTCTATGAGAAAGGAATTGCATATTTTCTCTACTGGGATTAAACAGTAGTATCATTTGATTTGCATAATAAGGGTATAATTAGATCTCAAGTACTTTGATTCCTACTACTGCTTCGTAGTTTTACTATTCTGATGATGATGATGATAACAGTGTGGTAGCAACAATATTTATTAGGTACTTATGTGCAAAGCACTTAGCATAGTACTTCATTAATTCATTAAGGAAACATTTTTATGGTGTCATAATTTTTTTTTTTGAGACAGCATCTTGCTCTGTCGCCCAGACTGGAGTGCAGTGGCATGATCTTGGCTCACTGCAACCTCCACGTCCCAGGTTCGAGCAATTCTTGTGTCTCAGCCTCCCAGGTAGCTGGGATTACAGGTGTGCATCACCACTCTTGGCTAATTTTTGTATTTTAATAGAGACAGGGTTTCTTCATGTCGGTCAGGCTGGTCTGGAACTCCTGACCTCAAGTGATCCATCCCCCTCAGTCTCCCAAAGTGCTGGGATTACAGGCATGAGCCACCGCACCATTATTAACATTATACATGATAGTCGTGAATAGTCAAACTGTGGTATAAGTAAAATGTTATAAACAAGCCTTTGATTTGGTAACAGGAAGTTTTCTTATTTCTTTTGATCTCCTTTAACTCTTCTTGAACCAAGAAAAAATGCCCCCTGTTGTGGGTATCATCAGTACTGCTTCTCTTGCTGACATACGTTGCTATGTGACTTTGGGGTTGTTAATATTAATAAATGTCTTTCAGCCTGTTTTGTTCCTTACAATAGAATGGAAGCATTGTTTACTTCGTATGAACGTTAGGGAGAAGTCAAAAAATGGACATAAACTACCTGAGACCTTTTAGGTATTCAAAGTGGGCAACTAATTTTACACATCTATAGTGATGATTCTCAACAGGGTTGGAGGAAAGGGCATGTTATCTACAGAACCCTATCAGTATTTCTGAGTAGGACCTTTTCCAAATCATATATAACAGCCCACAAATGGACATTGTTTTTTCTTCCTTTTCTTTCCTCTTCCCTGAACTCTTGAACCATTGCCATCTCAAACAGCTTTAAGAGACTAATATGTTGTGTGGGGTGAAAGAAAGTTGAAAGCTTTCTATATAAGTAGTAGTTCCCAGCTCACTGTTTATCATATTACTTGGGGATCTTCATTTAAACAGTTTCCTTTGCTCAAACTACTATACAGAAGTTCTTAAGCTGTAGTTTGCATGGACAAGAAGTGTACATTCCTAGGGCTCCATTCCAGGGCTTCTGATCTAGTCATCTGCGATGGTATTACTCATTCTGCACATGAAATAAACTTCCCAAGCTTATGATGCTAGTGGTGCTCTAATCATTCTTTGAAAAGCACTGACTTAAGAGTATAATTCTCTTTCCTTGTGGGCTGATGGCTTGATAAAAATGAGAGGGGTAGGGAAGCTTCTGGTGTTTGAGCATGAAGAATCCAATTGATTTTCTGTAAATTTTCAAGGGTTGCATTCAGCTTTACTACGTCTCCTTGCTACTAACTACCCACATTTATGTATTGTGGATGACTGGATCTGTGAAGAAGAAATCACAGGGACTGATGCCCTGCTACGGCGAATGCTCCTGACTAATAATGCTAAAAATCATTCTCCCAAACAACTTCAAGAAGGTACAGTAAATTACTGATACTCCTTTAACCCCTTTTGTAGTACAAGGAGATGGTAGGCTAATTAAAATCTTACAATCATACAGAATTTTCCTGTGGATATAACAATGTTTTGGTGAATATATTTTAAGTATATAAAATACTCTTTGGGTTTAAGGAATTTTAACCATTTCCTTCCTTCTTTCCTTTTTTCCTTCCTTCCCTTTCCTTTTTTTTTGAGACAGGGTCTTACTCTGTCAGCCAGGCTGCAGTGCAGTGGCATGATCTCACCTCGCTGCAGCCTCTACCTCCTGGGCTTAAGCAATTCTCCTACCTGAGCCCCACAAGTAGCTGGGACTATAGGCATGAGCCACCAGGACTGGCTGATTTTTTTAGTTTTTTTAGAGACAGTATTTCATCATGTTGCCCAGGTTGGTCTTGAACTTGTGAGCTTGAGTGGTCCTCCTGCCTTGGCCTCCCAGAGTGCTGGGATTATAGGCATGAACCAAATGAGCCTGGCCAGGAATTTTAACCATTTATTTCTGATGTGCTTGTATCTTTTCTCTCATAGGTCCTATATCATATCACTAAAAAGGTGGTGTGGTTTTAGAAAGGTTCTAAACTGGTTAGAAGTAAGCGTAGTGGAATAGGACTGTATACTTGCTAGATCAGCACTGTTAAATAGAAATATAATGTGAGCCACACCTATAAACTTTCCAGTAAAAAGAAACAGGCAACAACAATTTAAATAATAATTTTATTTGACCAAATATGGCCAATATTATTTCTTTTTTCTCTCTCTCTCTCTTTTTTTTTTTTTGAGACAGAGTCTCATTCTGTTGCCTTTTCTGGAGTGCAGTGGTGCAGTCTTGGCTCATTGCCTCCCAGGCTCTAGCAATCCTCTTGCCTCAGCTTCCCCAGTACCTGAGACTACAGGTACATGCCACCGTACCCAGCTAATTTTTGTATTTTTCGTAGAGAAGAGGTCACTATGTTGCCCAGGCTGGTCTTGAACTCCTGGGCTCAAGCAGTCTGCCTGCCTTGGGCTCCCAAAGTGCTGGAATTAAAAGCATGAGCCACCATGCCTGGCCTGCCAATTATTTCATCGTGTAATTAATATTAAGATTTTAATGAGATATTTTACCCTTCACTGCACTCCTGCACCTAGTCTGCAATCTGTTGTATATTTTACACATATAACAACACACCTCAATTGGGGCTAGTTATTGCAGGTGCTCAATAGCCGGATGTGGTTAGTTAGTGATTATTGGAGAGCATAGTTCTAGATATTTTTTAGTAACAGCAATCTTCTTTTTTTTTGAGACGGAGTTTCGCTCTTGTTACCCAGGCTGGAGTGCAATGGCGCGATCTCGGCTCACCACAACCTCCGCCTTCTGGGTTCAAGCAATTCTCCTGCCTCAGCCTCCAGAGTAGTTGGGATTACAGGCAGGCACCACCATGCCCAGCTAATTTTTGTATTTTTAGTAGAGACCGGGTTTCACCATGTTGACCAGGATGGTCTCGATCACTTGACCTCGTGATCCACCTGCCTCTGCCTCCCAAAATGCAGGGATTATAGGCGTGAGCCACTGCGCCCGACCCAAGTAACAGCAATCTTCTGGGTGCTTACATCCTGTAAAGGGGGCCACCTGGAGGAAAGTATCAAGAAGTTTGAACCTTTCAAATGAATGTTAGCTATCAAAAGCAATACTTCAGCATATTTTCCTTTCAGTCCTGTTTTTAAAATTCGCTTGGGCTGGGTGCAGTGGCTCACGCCTGTAATCCCAGCACTTTGGAAGGCCAAAGTGGGAGGATCACTTGAGGCCTGGAATTCAAAACCATTTTGGGCTCTTAATTGGTAAGGGCAAGAGAAAAAAAAAAAAAAGACCAGCCTGGGCAATGTAGCAAGACCCCATCTCTAAAATGAAAAAATAAATAAAAAATAAAAGCAGTCTGAATCACCAACAAAATGAGATTAGTCTTTGGGTCAGTAAAGTGATTTTTTTTTTTTGAGACAGGATCTCACTCTGTTGCCCAGGCTGAAGGCTGGAGTCCAGTGGCAGGAACAAAGCTCACTGCAGACTCCATCTCCTGGGCTTAAGGGATCTTTTCGTATCAGCCCCTTGAGCACCTGGTATTACAGGTGTACCACCACATCCGGCTAATTTTTTTTACTTTTTGTAGAGATGCTGTTTGCTATGTTGCCCAGACTAGTCTTGAACTTCTGGACTCAAGCAATCCTCCTGGCTCAGCCTCCCAAATTTTCGAGATTACAGGTGTGTGCCACCACGCCTATCCCATTAATGTGATTTTTTTAAAAGATATTTTTGTTCTTGAAAGAACAACTACATGTCCATGAGTTTTTCTTAGGGCTCTTATTCTTTAATTTTTTAAATTATTTTTCAGATGGAGTTTTGCTCTGTCACCCTGGCTGGAGAGTGCTGGCACAATCTCAGCTCACTGCAACCTCTGCCTCCTGGGTTCAAGCCTCCTGAGTAGCTGGGATTACAGGTGTCCGCCAGCATGCCTGGCTCATTTTTGTATTTTTAGTAGAGAGGGGGGTTTCACCATGTTGGCCAGGCTGATCTGGAACTCCTGACCTCAAGTGATCCACCCACCTGGGCCTCCCAAAGTGCTGGGATTACAGGTGTGAGCCACTGCATCTGGCTGGCCCTTATTTTAAAAAGTTTAGTTGAAACTGTATCTAGGTTTCCATAGGAAACAATAGCAAGTAACTATAGTCTGAGTTACTTAATTTGTTTTCTTAATTTGTTTGGCCTATAGTCTGAGAACAATATTACTTCCTGCTTGATGAACTGTACAGAATTTAGATTATGATTGCTAAATTTTCTTTTTAGCATTTTCAGCTGTCCCAGTAAATCACACACAAGTGATGCAGATTATAGAACACTTGACCCTACTCTCTGCCAGTGAACTTATACCATATGCAGAAGTGTTAACATCTAATATGAACCAGCTGTTGAATTCAGGGGTTCCACGGAGAATTCTTCAAACAGTCAATAAACTATGGATGGTTCTTAATACTGTGATGCCCAGAAGGTAAATTCAGTGTTTACATGTAATAGGTAATTTTATAGCAGTAATAATATACAGTAACCTAAACTTGATTGTTGAAAAAATTTTTCACAAGACCACTCATAGAAGTATTTGTTAAGTATATGACAATATCTCCTTACTGAAGACTACTAAATAGTTCTTGTATCTTTAAGTAAAAGTAAACTTTATTGAAATAGAGGCCACGAATAACTATACATGATAACCCAATTTTCAGGAACTTCCTAAACATTACAGTATTTCCGACTTTAGGAAGTTCTTGAAAATTGGGTTATCATGTATAGTTACTTGTGGCTTATGATTTAGATCATGATAAGTAAGTTGTATCTTGCATCTTTGCAGTTGTTCCAAGGTTTGCTACACATTAAAATCGCCTGGAGAGTTTTTACCACTGCTATCCCCAGGTTGGAACCCACACCAATTCAATCAGACCGTGGGTGGGAGTTAGGCATCAGTACTTTTCAAAAGGATTCCCCAGGTGATTTCGGTGTGCAGCAAAATTTTTCTTTAGTTATTGGGTCTCTGCTGGTTCATAGATGGCATCAGTAACACCTGGACGGGTCTAGAAAACAATACTGGGCTTGAGTTAACTGAGATTTTGACTCAGTAGGCCTAGGTGGGATCTGGTAATGTTTATACTTTGGAAATTTAATTTTTACTTATGTCAGTAAATGCACATAGCTTAAGAAGTTAAATAGTATATAAGGTCTGCCTCACACTTTTCTATTTTTGACTTTAGCTCCCCAGAGACAACTATTTTCAGCTATTTTATCTTTTTATTTTGGCATTTATATCCTCCCCATGTATCTCTTATAATTACTGTGATTTCCTGGTTTTCCAATTTAGAAATTATCTTGATTTTCTACTCTACAAGGTGAAGGTTAGTTAGCTCTCTTACTTGCTTCCTCTCCTGTGAGTCCCACTTCTAATATACCTTTCCCCTTTTCCTGCTTCTCCCAACACAGGTATATTACAATTTTTGTTAAAGCAGTATTTAATGTGCATATTATTATGACTACAGAAGTGATTTCATAATTGAGTTATGTGATACTTTGATTATAATTTCATTCTTATGCAAGTGCCCTCCCCCATACTCAGCATATACCCTGGGTTAGTTAATAGTTACCTTGTTTTCATTTGCTCAGTTTTTTTTTAAACTGGTTTCAATAACTAATAACTAATTCATCCCCAAACTTCATTATTGAGGGGATATTTACTTCACAGTTAATTGTAACACATCAGAAAATGTATCATTAACATTTTCTTGGATGGGTGCATTATCTCATGCCTATAATCCTAGCACTTTGGGAGCCTGAGCGGCATGGATCACTTGAGGTCAGGAGTTCAAGACCAGCCTGGGCAACATGGTGAAACTCTGTCTCTACAAAAAATAGAAAAATTAGCAGGGCATGCTGGTGTGTGCCTGTATTCCCAGCTACTTGAGGGGCTGAGGCAAGACGATTGCTTGAGCCCAGGAGGTCGAGGTTTCAGTGAGTGGTGATTGTGCCACTGCACTCCACCCTGGGTGACAGTGAGACCCTGTCTGAAAAACAAAAGAAACACTGTATTTTTTTTCTTCAAGACATTCCTTTCATAGCTTTCCATCTTCATGTTCCCATCTGGGACATACACATTTGCCATCCTAGAATTGCTATTGTTACTCTTCTTTGTTGGATTCCCTATTTTTCTCTTTCTTATATCCTCATTTTAGTGAATGGAACACACACTCACCTTGCTTCCTGAGAAAGGGAGTGTGGGAAACTTTTTTGAGACATTGAATTATTCTCATATGTGATTGATATTTAGCTTAAGTGTAGATTTCTAGTTCATTTTTTAAAAATTTATTTTTTCTTCTTATTTTTTAGAGACAGGGTCTTGTTTTGTCACCGAGGCTGGACTCCAGTGGCACAATCATAGTTCACTGTAACCTCAAACACATGGCTCAAATGAACCTTCTGCCTCAGCCTTCCAAATAGCTGGACCATAGCTGCACACCACTGTGCCTAATTTTTTTAGTTTTTATAGAGATGAGGTCTTGCTGTGTTGCCCAGGCTAGTCTTGAATTCCTGGGCTCAAGTGACCCTCCTGCCTCAGCCTCCCAAAGTGCTGGGATTACAGGTGTCAGCCACTGTGCCCAGACCTGTTTTTAATTTTTCAAAGAGCTATTTGTTATCTGAATATTTTGAAATGCCTCTTGTTCTTATTTTATGTATAAAATATTTTATTCTAAATTTTTTTCTCCTTATTCCTACATTCTCTGTGTGTGTGTGTGTGTGTGTGTGTGTGTGTGTGTGTGTTTGTTTTTGGAGTTCCTTTGTTTCTGTGTGTATATTTTAGTCTTCTTCAAAGTAGAAGCTTTCTTTAAGTGTCTGATGATCCTTGTTTGTACACTCATATCTAAGAGGGGGAAGTTCTCTGGTGGATTCCTGGATTTCACTGTAAGATCAAGCACTTTCCATTTTGGCATATCCCATAGTAATTATGATGTGCAGTCATTTTAGTAACTGCTTTTATCATCTATTGATGTTTAATCTCAAAGTGGCCTCTCACTTGGAGACTTTATGATGATAAATGCAGAATAATGACATATTTATGGAACCAGATACAGAATGTTTTGGTAAGTCTTATTTCATTTACAGGTATTATATCATTTCTAATTTACATACGAGGAAACAGTTAGAGAGCCTCATTGATTTACACTGAGTTATATAGCAAGTATGTTATAACTAAGGTTTTAATTTTATATGCCATGATTATTCCATTACAACTGTGAATGTTTTTGAGACCACTCTGTGTTCACTGTTTTGTCTCTGTTTTTTTTAGAGATATTATAATAGGTTAGATGTCTATAGCTTACACTTTTTCAAAGTTCATTCATACCTATTTTTAAATTATTTATTGAATATAACTTTCTAAGATAGAAAGGACTGGATGGTTACAGCTTTTAAGTATATAATAACTGTTTTGAACATGTGATTATTTTCTCATCAGGTTATGGGTAATGACGGTTAATGCACTTCAGCCTTCAATAAAGTTTGTAAGACAACAAAAGTATACTCAGAATGATCTGATGATAGATCCTCTCATTGTCCTAAGGTGTGACCAGAGAGTTCACAGGTACATGTCATTTGAGTTTCATTTTTATTATAGAGCTGTACTTTGAAGAGTCAAAACAAATTGATGAAATTCAGTTTAAACTTATAACTTAGTGTTCTTGCAGATAACTAGGCAGTATGACCTGTACTTTTTTTGTCTTATTTTTTTAGTCATGTTTATTCATGAAATGTATATTCATTTTAATATTTAATATGTGATTAATAGAGAAATGTCACTCTTGGTTTTGGTACCATCAGTAGTGGTTTTCCCTCTCTCTCACAATTTAGACCAGTAAAGAATAACACTATTTCGACTCTTACATTATAAAGGTTTTTAAAAAACTGGTACCTTGTGAATCATTACCTGCATTAAAACTGTGACCTTTTTGGCATACCCAATAGTGATGTTAGCTTCATTGATTCCACATTTGGTTCTGAATCCTTACCAATTGCTAAACTTAAGCATTGCTTTGAAGTGGCTTCATTTCAAAAGGTAGAAGTTAGTTTATTCCTATTGTTAATCTTTGAGTTACACTTGTTATGAGAAATACTATCAAATATATGTAAGTTGAGGGGCTTGCCTTTAAAGTAATTATCATCTGCATGGGGACATAAGACAGATAAGTGGTAAGTTAAATAATATGGTCATGTGGATGAATGCTGTAGTAAATAAATGTTCTTAAAAGTTCAGGAAAGATGCAGAGGAGAGGGAGTGTGGGTAATGTTTTAAAGCATGGAGTTAGGGCTGGTTGGAGTGTAGTGGTATTTATAACTGATTGATCACAACCAGTTACAGATTTCTTTGTTCCTTCTCCACTCCCACTGCTTTAACGTTAAAAAAAAAAAGAAGAGTGGACATAGGGTTTAGTTGTGTATTTGTTCATCTAATAGTGTAAAGATGGGGATTAGAGAGTCAAGGGTGGTACTTGGAGAAAAAGAACAGTATGAGTATTACAGCTGTGCCACCTTGCCTAGTTTATATTCTTATATTAATTGGCTACATGGTATTCCATTTTGTAGATACACTATGCTTAACCCAATCCCCTAGGATATTTTGTTTCTGATTTTTTTGCTATTATCAATAGTGCTGTGGTGGTCATGTTCATTTCCCCATGCTGAGTATTTCATTGAAACAGAAAAATGGAATTATCAGGGCAAAAGTATTGTGTTCATTGTCAAGACTTTTAATTCATATTTTCATTCTACTGTGTAGAAAGGCTGAACTGATTTACATTCCATAGCAGTGTTTGATATTATATACTTTACTGCACTATTTTATATAATGTTTTCCAGTTTGATAGGTGAAAATAGATTCCCATTTTAATTTATATTCTTGTTAGATTGGACATTTAACTGTATTTATTGGCCATTTAATTTCTTCTTTATATTTTAGCCTATATTTTTTATTGACTTAAAGAGCTCTTTATAAAGAATATCACTTCTTTGTACACATATTACAGTTTTTTTCTTTATGCACTATTGTTTTGCCTGCATCCAGTCGTCTTTTCTTTAGAGTTTATATTATACATATTTGACTTTAGCTAATAAGATGAAACAAATGATACTATTTATATAATTTTGAAATATAGAGAATAAGAAATACATACTAAACTTTTGAGAATGAATATTTCAGTGAGAAAAGCTACTATATGCTACTCAGGTTTTTCTCAGCAATTTAACTAGATTGATCATGTTCTGGCTAATTTATAAATTTAAATTCTTTCTGATATATTTCTTTTCTGCTTTTCTTGTTTAGATGTCCCCCACTGATGGATATTACTCTACACATGTTGAATGGATATCTTCTTGCATCGAAAGCCTACCTTAGTGCTCATCTGAAGGAAACAGCAGAGCAAGATAGGCCTTCCCAGAATAATACAATCGGTTTAGTTGGACAAACTGATGCTCCGGAAGTTACCAGAGAAGAATTGAAAAATGCATTACTGGCCGCTCAGGTAAATTTTGCTAAAGTAAAATTTAGTCAGAAAGAGCGAGGGCTTCTCTACTGATGTAATCAGTAGACTAGATGGTATATTATGCCCTCTACGCCCTTTGTGACATATTGTGCATTTCTTTTATTATAGAATCTATTATGATATTACCTTTGGTTTTGAATATCACATATATTGTATTTTGGAAATCAGGAATAATCTTCATGATATGAATGAAACAGCCATTTAAATAAGGTTTATATTTTAATAAAATTTAAGTGTTTACCTATTCTGAGTTTAGAGTTATATGTTCATTCAGTCAACAAATTTTTTTTTTTGAGATGAGTCTCGATGTCACCCAGGCTGCAGTGCAGTGGTGTGATCTTGGCTCACTGCAACCTCCGCCTCCCAGGTTTAAGTGATTCTCCTGCCTCAGCCTCCTGAGTAGCTGGGACTATAGGTGCATGCTGCCACTCTTGGGTAATTTTTGTATTTTTAGTAGAGATGGGGTTTCGCCATGTTGGCCAGGCTGGTCTTGAATCCTGACCTTAGGTGATCTGCCTGCCTCAGCCTCCCAAACTGCTAGGCATGAGCCATGGTGCTTGGCCTCATTCAACAAATACTTATTGGACTACCTACTATGTGCCAAGTATTGCTGCAGGAACTGAGGATATAGTGGTGAAGAAGACAAAATTCTTGGTTATTTGTTTCTTAAGATCAAATGGTAGGAAAAAAATGTCAAATTATGGAGACAGACAATAAACAGAAATATAAGTGCATGTATAGTAAAATGTCAGGCAGTGATAAATACCATGACAATATAAGCACTTCAACTTTATATTTAGAAAAGTTTTCGCTGGGTGCGGTGGCTCACGCCTGTAATCCCAGCACTTTGGGAGGCTGAGGCGATGGATCATGAGGTCAAGAGATTGAGACCATCCTGGTCAACATGGTGAAACCCCGTCTCTACTAAAAATACAAAAAATTAGCTGGGCATGGTGGCGCGTACCTGTAATCCCAGCTACTCAGGAGGCTGAGGCAGGAGAATTGCCTGAACCCAGGAGGTGGAGGTTGCAGTGAGCCAAGATCGCACCATTGCACTCCAGCCTGGGTAACAAGAGCGAAACTCCGTCTTTAAAAAAAACAAGTTTTTTGGCCGGGAACGGTGGCTCATGCCTGTAATCCCAGTACTTTGTAAGGCTGAGGTGTGCAAATCACCTAAAATCAGAAGTTTGAGACCAGCCTGGCCAACGTGGTGAAACCCCATCTCTACTAAAAATACAAAAAATTAGCTAGGTGTGCACATGCCTGTAGTCTCAGCTACTTGGGAGGCTGAGGCAGGAGAATGGCTTGAACTAGGGAGGCGGAGGTTGTAGTGAGCAGAGATTGTGCCACTGCACTGCAGCCTGGGCGACAGAGTGAGACTCTCTCAAAAACAAAAAAATAAATCTGTTCCTACTAGATTCAGATAAGGGATTGAAGATCATAAAAGCTAACATTTGTATAATGCTTACCATATGGTAGGTACTAGCCTAAGTTCCTTAAATATATTAACTCATTTAATTTTTTTTTTTTTTGAGACGGAGTCTTAATTCGTTTCCAAGCTGGAGTGAAGTGGCGCAATCTTGGCTCACTGTAACCTCCGCCTGGGTTCAAGTGATTCTTCCGCTTCAGCCTCCTGAGTAGCTGGGACCACAGGCTCCTGCCACCACGCCTGGCTAAATTTTGCATTTATAGTAGAGACGGCGTTTCACCATGGCCAGGATGGTCTCGATCTCTTGACCTCATGATCCGCCCGCCTCGGCCTCCCAAAGTGCTGGGATTACAGGCGTGATCACTCATTTAATTTTTATAACCTACCTATAAGGTATAGAGTATTATCTCCATCTTTTACAGATTAGGAAAATGTGACCCAGAGAAGTTAAGTGACTTGCTCATGGTTACACATTTAGTAAATGGCAGAACCATGATTCACTCCTAGGCACTTTGGTCCTGAGTCAACAACAACAAACAATAACAATAACAATAACCAAAAACCCCTTTCCCCAAGCACCATTATTAGAAACCATGAGAGTCTAACTTTTTTTTCCTGCTCTGTCCCCAGGCTGGAGTGCAGTGGCACAATCTTGGCTCACTGCAACTTCTACCTCCCAGGTACAAGCAATTCTCCTGCCTCAGCCTCCTGAGTAGCTGGGATTTACAGGCACATGCTCACGTCCAGCTAATTTTTATATTTTTAGTAGAGACAGGGTTTCATCATGTTGGCCAGGATAGTCTGGATCTCTTGACCTCGTGATCTGCCCACCTCGGCCTCCCAAAGTGCTTGGATTACAGGTATAAGCCACTGCACCTGGCTATATTATTTATTTATTTTTGAGACGTAATGTTGCTCTGTCACCAGGCTGGAGTGCAGTGGCCAGTCTCAGCTCACTGTAACCTCTGCCTTCTGGGTTCAAGTGATTCTCCTGCCTCAGCCTCCTGAGTAGCTGGAACTACAGGTGTATGTCACCACGCCTAGCTAATTTGTGTATTTTTAGTAGAGGCAGAGTTTCACTGTGGCCAGGATGGCCTCGATCTCTTGACTGCGTGATCCACTTGGCTTGGCCTTCCAAAGTGCTGGAATTACAGGTGTGAGCCACTGTACTCGGCCAGCTCTCCTTTTTATATAGAGGCCTCAAGTATGTTGCCATTACCCCTCAAAGTACTGTTATATACAATGATGCTCAAGCCTGTAGACTGAGCAATGAGTTGTGCACGTTGAATGGATGGTAAGGTAGACTCTTTCCTTATAAAACCAGAGCCTTAAACAGTCTGTATTCAAGTTAAAGAGCTATGGGAAGTCATTTTTAGGCGTTATTAACAATAATCTCAGAGCAATCAAATAGTTGGTAGCCAGGTTGAAAAAAAGGGAAATCAGGATAGCATCCTGGGAAAAGTGGGAGATTAAGAGGATGGAAAGGATGTTCTGGTAGAAGTCATTTTTGCCTAGGGCCTGTTTTGGATATAACTGAATTCATAACACTCTTCTAGTAGATATTCTTAAACTGGAGTCCATGGATCTGTCTAGAGATATGTGACATCATTATGTAATGATGTTTGGTTATGTATGTTAATTTTTATGGGGAGAGGGTGTATTGTTTTCTTTAGATTTCTGTGGGGTTCATAATCCTAAAAAGGTGAGAATCACTGCTCTACAGATTGCTCACTTTTGCTCTTAGAAGTACCTCTGTGTGTGTGTGTGTGTGTGTGTGTGTGTGTGTAAGAAATTAGTTATTTTATCATTTGTGTTCATGTGAAAATAAAATCTGATTTGGTTTTTAAGCCAACTTCTCAGAAACTTCTTACATTTACTATGTTTGTTTGCTTTTAGGATAGTGCAGCTGTCCAAATTCTCTTAGAGATTTGCTTACCTACTGAAGAGGAGAAAGCAAATGGTGTCAATCCAGATAGCTTGTTAAGAAATGTTCAAAGTGTTATTACCACCAGCGCTCCAAATAAGGGAATAGAGGAAGGAGAAGACAATTTGCTCTGTAACCTTCGAGAAGTTCAGTGCCTTATCTGTTGTCTCTTGCATCAAATGTACATTGCAGATCCCAACATTGCTAAGCTTGTTCACTTTCAGGTATATTTCCAAAGAATGATGCTTTGTGTTTTAATTTTGTTTTTCTTGAGGGCTTTGAATACTATATTAGCAAGGATCATTTAGAAACCATAGAAAACACAAATGATCCATGGGCCTTTGCAATATGGATAAAAATCCAGGTTTTTAGTTTTGTTTTTTTTTTAATCTAATGAAATGTTTGATAATTTAATCTCTATTCTAGTGAATCAGAAAAGTGCAATGCCAGGTTACATATAGGGCACTGTAGCCTTCTGAGCAACTTTTACAGAAAGGAAATGAAATCTTTCATTTGTATTTTTATCTATACTTGACTTTTATAGTTATTTTATTTCTGACTTTTTTCCTCTTTCTTGTTGAGATAGGGTTATCCATGCGAACTTTTGCCTCTGACGGTCGCAGGTATTCCATCTATGCACATCTGTCTAGATTTCATACCTGAGCTTATTGCACAGCCAGAACTTGAAAAACAGGTAATGAGCATTTTGGAGCTTTGGGACAATTGCTCTCTCTCTCTCCAGTCTTACTAGTTATACAAAACATTTTATAGTTTTTAATACCTAAAGATAGTCTTGAGAAACATGCAATATCTGGATTTTGTATTGCAGATATTTGCTATCCAGTTGCTTTCTCACTTGTGTATCCAATATGCATTACCAAAGTCACTTAGTGTGGCTCGTTTAGCTGTCAATGTCATGGGAACTTTGCTAACAGGTATGTAGCCAATCAGCATCAACAAACATCTCTCATAAATTATTAATAGTACCTGTATTTTCTGAATTTAGTGATGTAATATGTTTTTTGTGTCACTCAGAGACAATATGATACAATATGTGTTAATCCTAGTTTAACTTATGCTATCTTTTGAATTCTTCTTTTGAAAATTTTTCTGTTTACAAATGTGATTTATAGTGTAGTGGGAATGAATAGATAGGCAAATTGTATTTTTCATTTTGTGAATGAGTGTATATAGATTTGTAAATATAAGCTTTCTAGATACTATAAATGGAAAAAAAATACTTTCTGAATGTAATTATGTCAGTAGAAAACAAGGTCATTTATTACAAATGCTCAGTTCCAGAAAAATATCATCATATGTACAAATGAATGATAAATATATTAGATGTGTCCATAAGTTCTAAAACATATTCTGACATTTTAACTACCTTCTGGTTTGTAGAATAAAATGGTCTTAAAATAAACTTAAATATATGAATCATAATTCCTTAAAAAATAACCTTAAAATATATGAATTATAATTCAACCATTAATGTTATGACTTAGTTAATTTAGTATTCTTTCTCATTTTAATATTTCCATGATACCCTGTCGTTTTTCTTTTCATTGTATTTACGTCCTGTTATAATTATTTGTAGTGGTTAAGAGTTTACACTGCATGAGTTCAATCTCAGCTCCACCACTTACTAGCTTGTGATCTTTGACAAGTTTCTTAACCTCTCTAAGGCTTTTTAAAGAATTTTCTCATCTATAAAATGAGTATCATAATAGTACTTTGGTCACTCATGAGATTGTAGGAATTCAATGAACTAATACATGTAATGTACTTATCGCAAAACTTGGGCATAATTTGTATCTTGGATAAAGACAGAGACTACTAGATTGTGAGCTTTCTGAAGATAAGGGCTGCTGTGTTTAGAGAACTTCGTATTTCCAGTACAGAGCATAGAACCCATTGGTATGTTATGTAAGTTGTGTTGATTTTATATTTGTAAACTAAAATATTGTTTCATTTCTTTCCAACAGTTTTAACACAGGCTAAGCGGTATGCTTTTTTTATGCCAACTCTGCCAAGTTTGGTCTCCTTTTGTCGAGCATTTCCTCCATTGTATGAGGATATTATGTCTTTGCTGATCCAAATAGGGCAAGTTTGTGCCTCTGATGTTGCCACTCAGACAAGAGACATTGATCCAATAATTACACGTAAGTGGTAACTTACATTCAAAGATTATCTTAATATCTCAAACAGAAAGGCCAAATTGCTTTCCAGATTTCTTGGCCTTAATTTTTTTTTTTTTCCTTATGTTGTAGGTCTTCAACAAATAAAGGAGAAACCAGGTGGATGGTCTCAAATCTGTAAAGATTCATCTTATAAAAATGGATCCAGGGACACTGGAAGCATGGATCCTGATGTACAGCTCTGTCACTGTATTGAAAGAACAGTAATTGAAATAATAAATATGAGTGTTAGTGGAATTTAAAACAAAATTTAAAACCTAAATATGAAGCTGTTTGCTGCATATACTCAACATGAATTCTGCATATTATAACAACTCTAAACTGAATGGGAACAGTAAAGTAATGTCTTGAAATCACTTAAACAATTCAATTCAACATGAATATAATTTAGAACTTGATGAGAATTATGCTTGCTTGTATTTGATTGGCACGTCTTTGGATCTACTTTGCTGGTATGTTTATATTGTAGCAGCTGAGCTTTTTTTCCCACTGGGAACACATGTAAGAAACTCATTACTGGAAAGGGAATTTGGCTTTGTATTTAGCTTTTGAAGTGAAGAAAGACTGCCATGCCTTTAATTTCTTATAAAAATGAGTCTGTGGGTAGCCCTAGTGTTTATTTTAACTGTGAGCTTGTAACAGAGTGTGACAAAGATGCAAAGATGGGAGAGGAAAAAGTATAAAGAGAAAGGAGAATTAAGGAAATATTAGGAGTTAAAAACCCAAGTAGAAATCTCATAAGATTTTCAATGCAAGTAATAGTAATGCAAGTTGGAATTCTAGTTCTCAAGAAAGAGTACTGAGAAAGCTTTTAAAAAGGCACGTAGCTTTTGTAAATGATTTCTGTGGAATTACAGATGAAGATTTAAAGATTTCACATATTTGCTTCAATTTTTATGAATATATGAAGCCATATGTTTAAAGAGATACTTGAATAATTTGGAATTTTAATATACTGGTATAAAAGTGTTTACAGAAACATCTTTGTTCAAAGAAGAACCTGAGAGATCTCATTTAGTTTTTGTTTTACATTTATTTTTATAATGCTTCATTAACTTACCTAATGCTCAGAGGGGGGAAATATGTATCAAATTACATGATAGAGCAATAAAACCCACTGGATTCAAGAGCACTTGGCTTGTCATTAGGATTATAATTCATACATTGAGAAGATCTGTGAGTAAGAAATTGCAGTGTTTGAACCTCAGGAAAAGTTAAAATGTAGAAAATATTGTCTTGCTGAATGATTTTGCAGTCCTCTGTCAGTAACTTCCATTGATTAGGCAGACACATTCAGGTAAACTGTAATCCTCATTTGAAAAAAAAAATTAAGTATCCAATATAGAAAGTACTTCCCTTTTCTCTCTCTGAGATATACCTCAATCACATACTTCCTTACCCCCACTTGAAACTGACCTCTTCACTTGTGGGTTTTGTTTTTGTTTTTGTTTTTTTTTGGAGCTGGAGTCTCACCCTGTTGCCCAGGCTGGAGTGCAGTGGGGTGATCTTGTCTCACTGCAACCTCTGCCTCCTGGGTTCAAGGAATTCTCAACCTCCTGAGTAGCTGGGACTGCAGGCGCGCACCACCATGCCCAGCTAATTTTTGTATTTTTAGTAGAGATGAGGGTTTGCCATGTTGCCCAGGCTGGTCTTGAACTCCTGGCCTCAGGTGATCTGCCCACCTTGGCCTCCCAAAGTGCTGGGATTACAGGTGTGAGCCACCCAGCTAGACCTCGTCACTTGTAAAAATTAGTGAGGGTACTAAGAAGATGTAGTTTTTAAGAAATAAAATTTAACTTCAGCCTTTTCACTAGTAAATAGTCATATCTCATTTTCTTCCTTTGTAAAATGGGGTTACTACTGGCCCTACCTCATATTCTATGAGAATGAGTTTGTAGCTGTTTCAAATCATGAAGTACATAGTATCACATGTGATAGAATATTTATAACTTTTTATTAGATGCTTAATGTTCAATTAAGTAATTCTGATGTGAAAAATAAAAGTATATGCTTAAAAATAGCGTAAGAATTTTCATATTTTTAAACAAGGCAGTTTTGTAGTCTCTTAAGATTAAATACAACTGCTCCTTTTTTTTTTTTTTTAACTGAGGCCTTGCGATATTTTATGTGAATAGATATGCCCTAGGAGTTCAGAAAAAGGTAAAGTATGTTTTCTAAATGCAGTGTACATTCCTGGATCAATTTTCAAAGACTGGTCATAACCTGCTGTGTTAAAATAATCACATTTGCTGTTTTTCATCAGATTTGTTGATGATGTAAATAAAATGTGTAAATATATTAGTAAATGTTAATATTCATGTATTTTAAGTTAAGGTATAAAATTTGTCACAATGGGATTTTTTTATTCAAGTGAAAACAGATGTGTGCAGCTATTTTGAATATTGGTTTATAAACATTCATATTCTTTATCAAACCAACCTGTAGTTTTTTGTGTTTCATTCCAGTAGAGTTAACCTGAAGGGAACAGTTCAAGGGACTGTATTCTAGGCCTGTATGGTTCCAAGGGCCTACGTGTATCCCTTTCTCTTACTCCACATACATTAAATGTCAATACAAGGTGAGAGCCGATGGAAACCCTTAGTAATTTATGAGAGTAGTTATCCTGGAGCAGTGACTCAAAAGATTTGGTGTTTTAAAAAATTATGAGGCTGGGCGCGGTGGCTCAAGCCTGTAATCCCAGCACTTTGGGAGGCCGAGGCGGGTGGATCACGAGGTCAAATGATCAAGACCATCCGGGTCAAAATGGTGAAACCCCGTCTCTACTAAAGATACAAAAAATGAGCTGGGCATGGTGGCACGTGCCTGTAATCCCAGCTACTCAGGAGGCTGAGGCAGGAGAATTGCCTGAACCCAGCAGGCGGAGGTTGTGGCGAGCCGAGATTGCGCCATTACACTCCAGCCTGGGTGACAAGAGTGAAACTCCGTCTCAAAAAAAAAATTATAAAAGAGAAATAATTTGAAGGTATTTTTAAGGATTTATTTTTGAACATTATCCTTGCTTTGCTTTTTTTCACTTATCCTTATACGGGATTTTTTTCTTACAAGTTTATTTTATTTTATTTGAGTCGGAGTTTCGCTCTTGTTGCCCAGGCTGGAGTGCAATGGCGCGATCTCGGCTCACCGCAATCTCTGCCTCCCGGGTTCAAGTGATTCTCCTGCCTCAGCCTCTCGAGTAGCTGGAATTACAGGCATGTGCCACCACGCACGGCTAATTTTGTATATTTGGTAGAGACATGGTTTCTCCATGTTGGTCAGGCTGATCTTGAATTCCCGACCTCAGGTGATCTGCTTGCCTCAGTCTCCCAAAGTGCTGGGATTACAGGCGTTAGCCACAGCGTCTGGTGCAAGTTTAATTTTTACAATTTTATTGGCTTCATAATGTATTGAATTCATCTATCATAACCCCCTTTATATTACTAGACTGGGAAGTTCATAATTTTCAGTATTAAAAATAGGTATTGTCAATTGGGGTATCACATTTTCTTTCGTTTAGATTACGTCTTTAGGATAAATATCTGGAGCTCAGATTAGTAGGTCAAAGGGTAGAGTTTATAATTAACAAGTTTTGTCATTTTTGGTAAGATATTATCACAGTTGACAGTGAGGCAAACAAATCAACTAGCCCCCTCATACTTTTTCTTCCCAGCAAACTCCTTCCCCAAACTAGTTAACTTGAATTTGAGAAGTACTAGGCTTTGGCTTTGGGGGATATTATTATTTGAGCCAAGTTTAGGTTATACAGAATTTAAAAAAAATACAAAACATAATTTAGACCGGGAGCGGTGGCTCACGCCTGTAATCCCAGCACTTCGGGAGGCCGAGGCAGGTGGATCACCTGAGGTCGGGAGTTCGAGACTATCCCGACCAAAATGGAGAAACCCCGTCTCTACTAAAAATACAAAATGAGCTGGGCGTGGTGGCGCGAGCCTGTAATCCCAGCTACTCGTGAGGCCGAGGCAGGAGAGTCGTTTGAACTCAGGAGGTGGAGGTTGCTGTGAGCCGAGATCAAGCCATTGCACTCCAGGCTGGGCAACAAGGGCAAAACTGCATCTCAAAACAAACAAAAAACATAATTTGGCAAGATCATAATGAATCTCCTTTTCTTTGAGTAAATTAAAGTACTATTGGCAAATAATAAATGGTCTTAGGAGGGATGGAAGGCGGATAAAAGCCTTAATGGAGGTAGAAGTGATCTGATGCTGGAGACCCTGACAGCGTGTCTCTGGCTCTAGTATCCGGGAAAGCACTGAATATTATGAAAGAGTGATTGTAGCCCGTTGTCACAGAGCCATCTTATTCAAGTTTGGCTCAGCAGCCTGGCAATTCTCGCCTCATTCTTTTCACTACCCTGGCTACTGCAAAGCTGGGAAATGTAAACTGAGTGGCACTGATGAGTGCTCAAAGAGCTTAGCAAAGCTTAAAGATGTTTCCTTTCCGCTAGTCTACGGATGTGATGTGAAGAATGAGGCTTACAGTTTCCAAGGAATTTGCTGTACAGGTTCTATCGCCGGTTTCAAAAGTCAAACCGGGAAGACGTTTTCCTTTAAACAAACTCAAGGGATTTGCTCCAGTGGCGATAGCCTTCCTGTGCAGCCGCACAGTGTGTGTGTGTGTGTGTGTGTGTGTGTGTGTGTGTGTGTGTGTGTGTGTGTGTGTGTGTGTGTGTGTGTGTGTGTGTGTGTGTGTGTGTGTGTGTGTGTGTGTGTGTGTGTGTGTGTGTGTGTGTGTGTGTGTGTGTGTGTGTGTGTGTGTGTGTGTTTGTTTTCGGAGACTTTCATTGGGTGCCGGAGTGCTCGCTCCCTCACCTCGCATCGGGATTGGTTGATTCCTGGCGTTGACGGGTCATTGGTCGAGCTCGTAGGGCGATTGGGCGTTGGAAGTCGAGGGGGCGGGAGGCGGGAATTCGTCTCGGGCTGTGTGGTTGAGGGGTCTGGTGAGTACTGCTGCGGAGGAAGGGTACGGCAGCCGCAAGCTTGCACACCAGGCCAGGGGAGTAGCAGCCCCGCCAGGAAGAGGGAGGAAGAAGGGCTCGTGCCCTTTCTTCTCTTCCAGGGCTCCGCTTTATTTGCTCTCAGAAATCGGTTTCTTTTCCTTTCGTGAATCGGCGTTCAGAGCGTTGCTTCAGTTTCCTTCCAGACAGGCAAGTCGGAGGGAAGTCCACGGGAAGGGCTTGAGTACTTCTGCCTTCGCTCAAGCCGCCTGTGGGCCCTTGGGTGATGACTGGATCACCAGGGGCTCGGGGATCTCAACTGGCCGTGGGAAGAGGGAGCCTCTCCTTACCTCCTCTGAGCACAGGCCTGTTCTTAGCCGGGGGCGCTGCGTTACTTCTTGGCGGGAGGCAGAGGGGTTTGTTTGTCCTTTATGCAATATTTGGGGGGAAGCTACCTCATTTTGAGACAATTGTTGCCACAGCCAAGTACCGGACGGATTGATTTCTAAATTATATCTGAGTAACTAAGCGTTGAATTGTTGATTCATATTAAGAGATTCAATTCCACCACATCGAGCTGGAAAATACCCCAGAATCGTGGTTTTCACTTCTTTTGGAACACACAGGCAGTGGTTAATGTTAGTGCCTTCATAATCTATTGAATTGCTATATTAACCATCTCTTCATCCCCAGAGTGAATTTACAATTTTTTTCCCCCACGGCTGCAAATAATTTATTTGATAACAATGCATGTAGTTTCCCCTGCTATTTTGATTTCCTTGAGATCTATTTAGGGGAAGTGAAATCTATGGAGTTTCTTTTTGGAAAAATGCAATTATGCAGAGAAACCTCTGCATGCAATTTCAAGAGGTCGTTGTCTGAATTACATCTGTGGATCCTAGGTTAAGAAAAGTGGTTTAGAAGAGGTGAGGATTAAAGTGATCACCTCATCTGTGTGAGATCCTGGGCTAATTTTCATAAAAACCCTCTGTCAGGTAAGTAGTATTTCAATTCCATAGATGGAGAAACAGGCTCTGAGAAGTTATGTGATTCACACAGTGGAATTCAAACTTAGGCTTGCTTTACTCCAAAGCCTATTCTCTTTCTGTAATACTCTACTGACCTTTAAATAAAATTTTTGAGTGCCTACTATGTGCCAAGGCATCCCCTCTCTCTCTCTATTTTTGTTGTTGTTGTTGTTTTGAAGCGGAGTCTCACTCTGTCAGGCTAGAGTGGAATGTGCGATCTAGGCTCATTGCAACCTCCACCTCCTGGGTTCAAGTTCATTGCAACCTCTGCCTCCTGGGTTTAAGGGATTCTCCTGCCTCCCGAGTAGCTGGGATTAGAGGTGCGTGCCATCATGCCCAAACAATTTTTGTATTTTTAGTAGAGACGGCATTTCACCATGTTGGTCAGGCTGGTCTCGAACTCCTGACCTCGTGATCCGCTTGCCTCAGCCTCCCAAAGTGCTGGGATTACCGATGTGAGCCACCATGCCCAGCGGGCAGTCTCTTTTTCACAACAGCCTTTAAATAAAATTAAGGGTCATCACAGATAAGAATGTTAGACCCAGAGAAGTAAAAAGGTACGTCAAAGACCCTGTCAAAATCTGATATAGAACCTATGCTTCCTGACTTCTGGTCCACAGCTTTTTTCTTCTAACTGGAGGACTGCAGAAAGGGTAACATAAGGGGAAGAACCGAAGGAGAAAGAGTGGTGGTATGGAGTTTTAGAGAGAGAGGCCTCAGGAACTTGTTTCTTTAGGTCGATTACATCTGACGTAATTGTTAAAAGAGCTCATATTTAATCTGGTATGTACTGTATCATATATGCACATTATTTCACTTAATCATTACCACAATCCTCTGGGGTACATGCAGTCACTATGGTTTAGAGAAGGAAACTAACTTTCCCAAAGTCACACAACTAATACATGGCAGAGCAAGGGATGCAAATCCAGATTTGTTAGACTCTAAGACATGCTCTTGACCGCTATGATTAATAATACTAGCAAATTCTTTTGTTTCCATTTGTTTTGTTTATGCTTTTATTAATTCCAGTTTGTATTTTCAGCTTCTCTCTTAGTTTGGTTTTCTGGTTTTCTTTGAAAGATGTGTCTCAATATTTGATTTTCATTTCTGTTACAGTTAGGAATCTGAAATAAACAGGAAAGCACTATGTCTGCAATGTGGTCTGAATATACAATTAGCGGGGTGAAGATTAACTTTCCTTATAAAGCTTACCCATCACAGCTTGCTATGATGAATTCTGTAAGTATTTTTCAGCAGTTAAGTTTTTAAGATATAGATACTTATGATCCATAAAGTACATTGAGTATGTGACTGCATTCGTATTTTCAAATAGTAAACGGAGAGTATTTTCTGGGTTCATTTGGAAGAACATCTGACCTCTGGGAAACTAATGATTGCTAGTAAATGTATATATCCGTGGTTAAGACAAAGAAGAAAATTCTGAAAAATGTTCTCAGCTCATTTGGAATTTCTATACTTTTAATGAAAAACTGCTTTCTACAGAGTACTAACTATCTTTTACACAGGATATTATATTTCTCACCATTAATTGTTTTGTTTGAATCATGCAGAAAATTGACATACAAATTTGAGTAAACCAACTTTCCAGTTTTGTTATATCTATTTTGCCATATGTACTTCATTTTTATTTACTGGTAACAAGATTATTAATATCCTGAATTTGCTCTTTTCCTTTCCTAGCCATGTTTTTATACTTTTATTACATATGTATGTATCCACAATATAAAATATTATTTTACATATGTTTAAACTTTGTGCATTGATGTGATACTGTACCTTATCTTTCTGCAGCACCTGAGTTTTTAAATTTGGCATTATTTTTAGTATTCAGCCCTATTGATTCTTAATCCATTTTAACTGCTGTATATATTCTATTGGATTATTGGATGAATATGCCAGAATTTGTCTGTCCATTTTCTTACTGATGGACATTTATGTTGTTTACATTCTTTGCAATTACAAACAGTGCTGCTGTGAACTTTCTTTTTTTTTTTGAGTCTGTCTTCCAGATTAGAGTGCAGTGGCACAATCTCCGCTCATTGCAACCCCCACCTCCCAGGCTTAAGTGATTCTGCCTCAGCCTCCAGAGTAGCTGGGATTACAGGCATGCACCACCATGCCCAACTAATTTCTGTATTTTTAGTAGAGATGGGGTTTCACCATGTTGGCCATGCTGGTCTCGAACTCCTGACCTCAAATGATCCACCTGCCTTGGCCTCCCAAAGTGCTGGGATTACAAGCGTGAGCCACCCTGCCTGGCTGCTGCTGTGAACTTTCTTATGCATGTTTTCTTGTGTTCATGTGGGAAAGGTTTTGGGTGTACACATAGAGCTGGACTTGCTGTAATTGGACATCTTCACTTTATAAGAAATTGTTTATTTCTCTACCAAGTAGTTGTAATAATATATACTCTCACTAGCAATATCTTTCATTAAACTTTCATCAGAGATATTGATAGTAACGTATTCTGGTTTTACAGAAATCATTGGTGCTTGCATAATTCTGGCATAGATTGCTCTTTTCATTTCTTCTCTTGTGCTTGATATTTTGATAAGTCCAAGATAATCTCAGGGAGAGGTGTGAAGGAATAAAGTTTGGATTTAATGGAATACCGGTTCCTTCAGCTATTGTTGTGTTCCCTGGAGTGCAACCTCACTTCTCCTTGTTGTTATATTTGTACTTCAGGGAGAGAGAGACCTTTATAAAGTAAAATGTTTATTAATCTTTCTCATTGGTTTCTGTGTCCATAGATTCTCAGAGGATTAAACAGTAAGCAGCATTGTTTATTGGAGAGTCCCACAGGAAGTGGAAAAAGCTTAGCCTTACTTTGTTCTGCTTTAGCATGGCAACAGTCCCTTAGTGGTAAGTAGTTGCTTGATATCTTCAGGTTGCTTATTGGGGCCTGAAAAAACATAATACGGTACTCTTTAACTACACCGGTTCAGCCATGCTCTAGCTAATTTAAATATTCGTTTAAAGATGTTTCTTTAAAAAAGTTATGTATCTGCCAAAAGAGTTTCAATATAGCAAAATATGTTTCATTAATGCTAAAATAACACTGAACATAATTTAGTCTTTTGATGAGTCAGAAAGTACATAAAGAGTTATGGCAGCCTGGGCAACATAGTGAGACCCAACTGCTACAAAAAATGAAAGTCAATTACCCAAGCATAGTGATGTGTACACTTGTAGTCCCAGCTACGTGGGAAACTGAGGTAGGAAGATCGCTTGAGCCCAGGAGGTTCAGGCTGCAGAGAGCTGTGATTATGTATTCCAGCCTGGGTGACAGAGTGAGACCATGTCTCAAAAAACAATGTTTTGGATGCTTAGGGTTATCATTATAGAATAATTAGATGATAATTTGTACATACAAGATGCAAGAGATGGGCTGTCATGATGCTATAACACATACTAATTGCTTTTTTAATTTTTGGAAATCCTTTAATATATTTGCTTACTTGTTCCTTTCTCATAACATTAACACATGGAATATATAAAAAAATATATTCTGGTTGAACTTCCTACTTGTTTGGATGCCAAATAAGCAGAAATTTATTATAATATTGTTTGTATGAATTTATATTTCTTCCCATTACTTTTTTTTTTTTTTGAGCGGAGTTGCCCAGGATGGAGTGTGATCATAGCTCACTGTAACCTCAAACTCCTGGGCTCAGTGATTCTGCTTCAGCCTCTTGAGCAGTAGGGATTATAGGTATGAACCACTAGGCCAAGCTATTTTTACTTTGTTTGCTAACAAATGTCTATTAATATTTACTTTTATGAAAGACTATATAATCTATATAATGAATCAGAAATATAATATTGGATACATTTTAGTTACATGATTAGATGGGTTTAACCTAAAGTATTAGGAGAATTTGAGGTTAAACAGGATATGTGTATGTATGTATTTGTATATAGATATATATATATACATTTTTAAAATAAAATGTTTGTTACTAATAAGAAATATTAATAATAAAAAGTTAGTATTTCATAATCTTTTGGTTGTTCATTTTGATTTTTACTGATGTTAATTTTGGGAAAAGTGAATTTATCATTACTAACTTCAGGTCTTAATGGCAGATGCCTGAAAAATAGAATTAGGAATATTTATATGGTATAAATGGGGAAAACAGTATCAATACTGATTATTTTAAAAAAGAAATTATTTAACTTTTTTTCGAGTATGAGTAGTACATTGTATACAATGCAGGCATACAGTGTAAACTTATTACAATTTTGTATTATATTTAGGCATCAAAATTACCTATTTTATTGATTTGAATATTGATGTTAAAATGTATTTTGATGCATGTATCAGAATTAATACATCAATAAACATGTTTCTATTAGAAATATAATGTGGGGAATGCTTTAACCCTTATGTGTTACATTATTATTTAATGTATTCAACTTTCAAATTCTTCATTTAGGGAAAGTAGTAATTAAGAATTTATTTTAGGTTCTTGTTTCAATCTGTTCTTGAATTTTAAATAAATCTTAATTTAAATGAATACCTCAGTGGTTGTACTTTTATTACATTATTAATCTTAGATTATTCGATTTTTGCAGATTACATAAATGGGTGATAATTTCTCTATAAATGTTTTTGCTTTTGTTTTTGAGACAGAGTCTTGCTCTGTTGCGTAGGCTGGAGTACAGTGGCGTGATCTTGGCTCATTGCAACCTCTGCTTCCTGGGTTTGTGCAATTCTCTTGACTCAGCCTCCTGAGTAGCTGGGATTACAGGTGTATGCCACCATGTCTGGCTAATTTTTGTATTTTTAGTAGAGACAGGGTTTCACCATATTGGCCAGGCCGGTCTCAAATTCCTAACCTCAAGTGATCTGCCTACCTCGGCCTCCCAAAGTGCTGGGATTGCAGAAGTGAGCCACTGTGTCTGGCCAAACATTTTGGCTTAAGTATTTCTCTCCTGTCCTAATCTGATGGTGCAAATAAAGTGACCAGCTTGTCCAGGTTTGCCAGGTACCTTCCTGGTACTAGCCCTAAAAATCTTGTATCTTAGGAAACCTCCCAATCCTGGGTGAACTGAGCTGGTTACTTACCCTAGCTGCAGAGAATGATTAATGTTTATTTACTTAGATATGTTATAAATAGAGGTTCTTTCATTTTTAGGGAAGCCAGCAGATGAGGGCATAAGTGAAAAAGCTGAAGTACCATTGTCATGTTGTTGTACATGCCATTCAAAGGATTTTACAAACAATGATATGAACCAAGGAACTTCACATCATTTCAACAATCCAAGCACACCACCTTCTGAAAGAAATGAGACTCCATCAGCTTGTCAAGGTAATTTATATTTTGCCTGGATCAGTTGATATCTGTAATAAGAGTCTTAATTATTACTGTTATAAGCCCTAATTTATATAAGTTTGGTTAGCACAACTGATTATATATCTCTAGTTTCTCTGGAATTCTTTTAAAATAACACAGAGTGGTCAAAAATTTTTTTTTTTTTTGAGACGGAGTTTCGCTCTTTTCACCCAGGCTGGAGTGCAATGGCGTGATCTCGGCTCACCGCAACCTCCGCCTCCTGGGTTCAGGCAATTCTCCTGCCTCAGCCTCCTGAGTAGCTGGGATTACAGGCACGTGCCACCATGCCCAGCTAATTTTTTGTATTTTTAGTAGAGATGGGGTTTTACTATGTTGACCAGAATGGTCTTGATCTCTTGACCTCGTGATCCACCCGCCCTGGCCTCCCAAAGTGCTGGGATTACAGGCTTGAGCCACCGCGCCCGGCCAAAAAGTTGTTAAGTCCTTGGTTTGACTTTTAATTGATTGAGACATTTTGTTGGCCTAAGTAATTTTTTAATGAAGGCAAGGCAAAATAAATGATTTTCAGAAATTGATGTTATTTGTAGCCAGTTTTGTTAATTGTACGTTAGAATTCTATAAAATATAATGTTCGTATCCTAAGACAAAATCTAGCCTCACTGATTCATTCTTGAGAAGTTTGCCATCTGGCCTTCTGAGGCTAGTATCCTACATGAGAATCAGATATATTTATGTGTGATCCTTAAAGAATTCTTACTAATTTTAGAGAAATATATTGAGTAATGTAAGATTATTAATAATATATTTAGAAAAAATACTTCTCCTGCTGTTGGCTGTATAGAAGGGATAGACTATTATTTACCTAAGACAGAAACCTAGGGAACATCCTGGACACTGCTCTTTCTTAGTTCTTTATGTACATCTCCATATCCATTTGTACCTTCATAGTCCAAACTACCATCTCTTGTTTAGAGCATCCAATAACCCTTTTTCTGTTTTTACTCATGCTATTTCTTAACCAGGCACTGGCAGGGAGACAGAGGTTGCCATGATTGACTTAAGTCCAAACAGTATCCATTTCGTAAAATCAAGGATGGAGTCAGCTTCCTCTAAAGCACATAAATATACAGAGGAGGGTAGATGATTGAACTTCCGGTAGGAACGAGGAAAAAGAAGTGGAATAGTTGTTAAGTAGGTGACCAATAGTGTTGTCTACATTGTTTTGATTTTGGCCTTTTGGATTTCTTTTTTTTCCTTCAAAGATTTATGCTCTCTTCTTCTTCAGAGCCTTTGCTTGTATTACTTTCTCTTCTGAGCAAAGTTCCATCTTCAACTTATTATCCTTTTCTTCCTCAGTTTTTATGTCACTTCCTTGGGGTATCCATCCTGATTTTTCTGTTAGAGTAGATTTGATTTCCCTATTATATTTTGTCTCCTCATTGTGTACCTTTCCTTTATAGCACTTTTTTTTTTTTGAGATGAAGTTTCGGTTTTGTTGCCCAGGCTGGAGTGCAGTGGCATGATCTTGGCTCACTGCAACCTCTCTACCTCCCAAGTTCAAGTGATTCTCCTGCCTCAGCCTCCCGAGTAGCTGGGATTAAAGGCATGTGCCACCACACCCAGCTAATTTGGTATTTTTATTATTTATTTATTTTTGAGACGGAGTTTCGCTGTTGTTACCCAGACTGGAGTGCAATGGCACGATCTCGGCTCACCGCAACCTCCGTCTTCTGGGTTCAAGCAATTCTCCTGCCTCAGCCTCCTGAGTAGCTGGGACTACAGGCGTGCACCACCATGCCCAGCTAATTTTTGTATTTTTAGTAGAGACGGGGTTTCACCTTGTTGACCAGGATGGTCTTGATCTCTTGACCTGGTGATCCACCCACCTCGGCCTCCCAAAGTGCTGGGATTATAGGCGTGAGCCACTGTGCCTGGCCAATTTGGTATTTTTAGTAGAGATGGGGTTTCTTCGTGTTGGCCAGGGTGGTCTGGAACTCCTGACCTCAGGTGATTTGCCTGCCTCAGCCTCCCAAAGTGCTGGGATTACAGGTGTGAGCCACCATGCCCGACCTGCACTTGTTACAGTTTGTATTTTATGTGTCCGTCTAAATCTTTTATTAATTTCTACTTCCGTAGTAGACTGTATACTTCATGAGGTCAGGAACCTTGTCAATTTGCTTACCATTGTATCCCTAGAACTCTAGCAGGGTCCCTGGTATATGGTAGGTGCTAAATAAATATTTGTTGTTATGAATGAATGGGATTAATTTTCAGCTAATTATAGGAACTCTGGTATATAATATTACCCTTTGCTTTTAAAAATAACTTTATGGAGGTTTACTTGACATAAATTGCATGTATTTAAATGGTATACTTTTTTTTTTTTGAGACAGAATCTCTCTCTGTTGCTTAGGCTGGAGTGCAGTGGTGTGATCTTGGCTCACTGCAACTTTCACCTCCTGGGTTCAAGCAATTCTCCTGCCTCAGCCTCCCGAGTAATTGGGATTACAGGCACCTGCCACCATGCCTGGCTAATTTTTTGTATTTTTAGTAGATACAGGGTTTCACTGTGTTGGCCAGGCTGGTCTCGAACTCCTGACCTCAAGTGACCTACCCACCTTGGCCTCCCAAAGTACTGGGATTATAGATGTGAACCACCGCGCCCAGCCCAAATGGTACACTTTGATACATTTTGACATATGTACCTCCATGAAACTGTCACCAGAATCAAGATAGTGAACATACACACCAACCTTATATTCACTTTCTCTAAATTTTTTCAAACATACTCACTTTCCCCAAAAGTTTTCTCATGGACCTTTGTTATTCCCCCTTCCTACCCCTCCATGACTCACCTCCCCAACCAACCACTTAACTACTTTCTGTTACTATAGATTAGTTTGCATTTTCTATAGTTTATATAAATGGATTCATAGAGGATGTATACTAATTTTGTCTGGCTTCTTTCACTTACAACAAATATTTTGAGATTCATCCATGTTGCATATATTAATAATTTCTTTTTATTTCTGAGTAATAGTCCATGAATATACCACAAATTAGTTATCTAGCTGTTTATGTATAATTGGGTTATTGCTAGTTCTGGGCTATTACAAAGATACTATGAACATTTGTGTCTACATCTTTGTATGGATGTATGTTTTAATTTCTCTTAGGTAAATACGAGGAGTAGAATGACCAGATTGCTTTGTAGGTGTGTATGTTTAACTTTTTTTTGTTTCTGAGATGGAGTCAGTCTGTTGCCCACGCTGGAGTGCAGTAGCATAATCTCGACTCATTGCAACCTCTGCCTCTTGGGTTAAAGCGATTCTCCTGCCTCAGCTTCCTGCGTAGCTGGGATTACAGGCATCTGCCACCACACCCAGCTAACTTGTATTTTTGGAAGAGATGGAGTTTCAGCATGTTGGTCAGGCTGATCTTGAACTCCTGACCTCAAGTGATCTGCCCATATCAGCCTCACAAAGTGTTGGGATTGCAGGTGTGAGCCACCTTGCCTGGCCAAATTTTTAAGAAATTTCCAAACTGTTTTATGAAATGGTCACACCATTTTACATTCTCATCAGTAGTTACGATAGTTCCAATTTCTTCACATCCTTGTCAACACGTGGTATGGTCAGTCCTTTTAATTTTAGCCATTCTGGTTTTTTTGTTTATTTGTTTTTTTTTTGAGATAGGGTCTCACTCTGTTGCCCAGGCTGGAGTGCAGTACTGTGATCTTGGCTCACTTGGCTCATTGTAACTTCTACCTCCCAGGATCAAGTGAGCCTCATACCTCAGACTCCTAAGTAGCTGGGACTACAGCCACACACCACCACATCTAGCTAATTTTTGTAGTTTTTGTTGGTTTTACTATGTTCCCCAGGCTTGTCTTGAACTCCTGGGCTCAAGTGACCTGCCTTCTTTGGCCTCCCAAAGTGCTAGGATTACCACACCTGGCCTTAATTTTAGCTACTCTAATAGGCATGCAGTGGTATCTCATTGTGGTTTTAATTTTTATTTCCTATATTTTCATGTGCTTATTAGCTATCCATGTATCTTGCTTGATGATATATCTGTTCAAATAAATTGCCTATTTTTTATTGGGTTGTTTTCTTATTGTTAAATTTTGAGACTTCTTTGATCAGATAGAATTTTAGGTTTTACATTTAGGTTTAAGTCCATTTTGAGTTAATGTGTGTAGACGGTGCAAGGTATGGATTTACTGGGACAAGTCCTAACATTTATGATAAACTATATTGTTTGCTGAGAAGAATGGCAAGGAAAACCTGGCCACCCCCTGCCCAAGTAGAAAACTGCTTGGGGCATTCTAAAGTAGCAAAACAGTATATGTATGTCATACACCAATTAAAACAGTTCTTTAAGCACAGGATATGTAACTATGCCCCCGTGACTCCCTCGTGGAGAATACTTTCTGATTTGTCCTTGATTAGTGGTAAGCAGGCACCAGCTGCCTACCTAGTTTATCTTAGTTCTATGAGAAAACACAGAGCACCTGTTTGTTAATAATAATCACCTGTTCAGAGAGAATAAATACGTGGGTCAGACTCCTTGAGGCTCTCAGCTTAGAATGCTGTCAGCCCCTGAGGTTCTCAGCTTAGAATGCTGTCAGCCCCTGAGGTTCTCAGCTTGGAAGGCTGTTGACCCCCGGATAGTCCCACTTTGCTGTTTTATCTGGATGTCTGCTTCTTAATGTCTTCAGTGCTGTCTGGATGGGGGTCTCTATGGCTAAGCTGGTTTCGGTATGAATTAAAGTTTGTTTTTTTGCATGTGGATATCCAGTTGTTCAGCACCATTTATTGAAAAGGCTATCCTTATCTACCGCATTGCCTTTGTGTCTTTATAAAAAATGAGTTGTCCATATATACCAACTTGATTTTGACATTACTGAGCCAGTGTTATCTAGAATAGTCCAAATGGGAAAAATCAAGGTTATATTCTGATATCCTCTTTATATTTGTAAACAAATTCTTTATCACCTAAATACAGAAAAACGCAAACCCTAACTGTATAGGCTGATGAATTTTCACGGTCATAACTACCACATAGATTGTCTGGACATGCAGAGCTCAAAATTACCTGTCTTATCTAAAATATATATGTAATGCAAAGGACTAAGAATAGCCAGGATGCTTTTGAAGAAGCAGGTCAAGGTGAGAGACTTGATCCCCCAAATATACTGGTTTATTGTATGTAAATGTAGAGTAATTACGATGGACTGACTTTAGCACAGTGAAGTGCTAATAGCACCCTAATTCACGGTTCTCTATACCTATCTATACCTAAAAGTATAGAGAACCCTAATTCAGTTCCACATGTATCCAGAAACTTGATATATTTATAGAAGTGCCCCTATGGAGTGGAGGGGAAAGGAAGAACTTGGGTAATGCTGGGACTATTAGATGTCCATATGGAAAAAATTGAAATTGGAGCCCAACTTTATACCTCACACAAAACCCCTTCTAGGTAGATTAAAGACCTACTTCTGAAAGGCGAAACTATTAGGATTTTAGAGTATAGTGGTTTCCAAACCATGTTTCTAAGAACCTTATAAAGAAACACAACTTGTAAGGAGAAGGGGAAAGTGGATCAGAGAAGTTCTAGGTCTTTCATCTCTATTTTGGAAATTTTAAGCACCATTTCTTTTTTGAGATGGAGTGTTGCTCTGTCACCCAGGCTGGAGTGCAGTGGCATGATCTTGGCTCACTGCAACCTCTGCCTCCTGGGTTCAAGTGATTCTCCTGCCTCAGCCTCCCAAGTAGCTGGGATTACAGGCATGAGCCACCATGTGCAGCTAATTTTTATATTTTAGGTAGAGACAGAGTTTTGCCATGTTGGCCAGGCAGATCTCAAACTCCTCGCCTCCGGGTGTTCTACCTGCCTCGGTTTCCCAAAGTGCTGGGATTACAGGTGTGAACAACCGTGCCCAGCTGCAACATTTCTTTAAAAAGAAAATAGTCCTACACTTTAGGAAAAAACTTAAAAATCAGTGCTGTGTGGCATAGGTTCATTTCTGAGTTTATGAGGTCTCAAACTCACTTTTTTTTTTGGAGAGAGAGCCTTGTCTGTTGCCTAGGCTGGAGTGCAGTAGTGTGATCTCTGCTAACTGCAAACTCTGCCTCCCGGGTTCAAGGGATTCTCATACCTCAGTCTCCCGAGCAGCTGGGATTATAGGCCTATGCCACCATGCCCAGCTAATTTTTGTATTTTTAGTGGAGATGGGATTTTACCATGTTGCCCAGGCAGGCTTGCACTCTTGGGCTTAAGTGATCCACTTGCCTCGGTCTTACAAAGTGCTGGGATTACAGTCATGAGCCACTGGGGCTGTCCTTAAACTTAGTTTTTGAAAACAGTATTGGACCTGCTCATATGGGTATTTCTCTGCTATAAATATTCTGTAAATCCTTTAGGGCAAAGGATTCTCTTTTTCATTGTTTTTCCATGGTATCCAGTCATGGGATAGACTCAAATGATTGTTGGCTGGGTGTGGTGGCTTATGCCTGTAATCCCAGCATTTTGGGAGGCCAAGGCAGGTGGATCACTTGAGGTTGGGAGCTTGAGACCAGCCTGACCAACATGGAGAAACCCTGTCTCTACTAAAAATATAAAATTAGCCAGGTGTGGTGGCTCATGCCTGTAATCCCAATTACTCAGGAGGTTGAGGCAGGAGAATCGCTTGAACCCAGGAGGCAGAGGTTGCGGTAAGCCGAGATCGCACCATTGCACTCCTGCCTGAGCAACAAGAGCGAAATTCCATCTTAAAAAATAAAAAAACATTGTGAAATTAATTCAAACCGTAAGAATGGAGAGAATGTTTAGAGAGAAACAAACAGGAAGGAGGGTACCTTTAAGAATATTTATATTTAGGAAAAGGGAGAGGAGAGAAACCAATGTATGAGAATAGTTAAGAACACTGTTAGAGACATTAAGGAAGAAGAAAATGTATTTGCTGTGTTCCAAGAAGACAGTGTTCGGCTGTATGCCTAAGAGGTTTCATGTATGGAGGTTGGAGTCACACAGCAGGATTCAGTCACATCCAGGCTCTACCACTTGCTAACTGTATGATACTGGGTCAGCTACTGGACTTTTTAAAACCCTAGTGTTCACATTTGTAAGACTGGAATAATTGGCAGGGTGCAGTGGCTCAAGCCTGTAATCCCAGCACTTTGGGAGACTGAGGTGGGCAGATCACTTGAGGTTAGGAGTTTGAGACCAGCCTGACCAACATGGTGAACTCCTGTTTCTACTAAAAATACAAAAATTAGCTGGGCTTGGTGGCATGCACCTGTAGTCTCAGCTACTAGGAAGGCTGAGGTAGGAGAATCACTTGAACCCAAGAGGAAGAGGTTGCATTGAGCTGAGATCGTACCACTGTATTTCAGCCTGGGTGACAGAGTGAGACTCCATCTCAAAAAAAAAAAAAGATTGAGATAATTAATGTTATTTGGTGGTTAAGAGGTCCTTGATGACCTTGAGAAGGAGCTTTCAGGATTGTGGGATTAAAAGACATTATATGAGCTTGATTCTATAATCAATGTTTTTGTTCTAAGGAATGTGGAAAAACTTAGTAGGAAAGAAGCACTGATAACTGTAAAGGAAGATTTTTACACACGTGAAATATATTTTCTTCAGAGACTCTAGCGGTTATACATTTTAAATCACATTATTGGGTGTAGTCTACAAGTACATAAAGCTATTTAAAAAATCAAACTGGACTTTTCCTATTGAAAGCATGTTTCTCAAATCTTTGTTAAAGTAAACTGAATGGTAGAGAAGTACTTTTTAAAACATGTTTAAGTTTCATGTTTTAGATTATGGTATGAAATTTCTAAAAAGCCTTACATCCTGGTTCCACTTTTCTTTTAGAAAAATTGCCTATGTGTAAGTTATTTATGCTAATTTTTTATTACTTCTTATATAAGACTCCCCTGCAAAAACCACCCTGGCTGCCAAGTTATCTGCTAAGAAACAGGCATCCGTATACAGAGATGAAAATGATGATTTTCAAGTAGAGAAGAAAAGAATTCGACCCTTAGAAACTGCACAGCAGGTAAACAGAATTTATTGGCAGTGAAATAATCCAGTTAGTTATAGATGAACATGGTAGTCAAGTATCAGTTAAGTTTTTAATGCCTTTGTGGAGATTAGTTGGGTCATATGACAGCTGTAAATTAAATGGTAATTTGTTATAATTTCATTTTGTACAGTTACTTGTTACAAAGGAGTTTGTTATTATAGCAGATTATTCACAGTAACATGTCATTCAAGTGAAACTGCATGGTGTTTCTCACATATGAGGAATTTGATAGTAAAATATTTACTTAAGGGCTATCTTGGTAATATACTGCTTTGCACTTTTTAACTCTTCCATTGTTTTTATCTTAAAATAGCATTTTCTTTTGGCTAAAATACCTTTGATATTATTCATGTTATGGATATTTTGGAATTGATAGTATTAATGTAATGAAAAGATTTATTCTTACTGAGTTTTTTAGATTGATACATGATAAAATATGTATATTTCTAAAAATTACTAAAAGGCTTGAATTACCAGGTATTTTAAATGAAATGTACCTTTCATAGATGAACACAGTATTTTCTCAGAATTCATGGCAGTGAGGTAGGGAGGCTGGGATTTTAATAGATTTGGTTACAAATAAAAGGTAATTATTAGGCTGGGTGCAGTGGCTCATGCCTGTAATCCCAGCACTTTGGCAAGCTGAGGTGGGAGGATATCTTGAGTCCAAGAGTTTGAAACTAGCCTGGATTACATAGAGACTCCGGTCTCCACAAAAGAGTTTAAAAATGAGCCAGGTGTGGTGGTGTGAGCCTGTAGTCCTAGCTACTTGGGAGGTTGATGTGGGATGACTGCTCAAGCCTAGGAGTTCAAGGCCATAGTGAGCTAAGATCACACCACTACACTTCATTCTTGCTGACAGAGCAAGACCCTGTCTCCAAAAAATAAACAAAAACATAAACTAAAAACCATTAATTAGCATGTTATTTGTAGGTAAGTAATTGGGTACTTTTAATTGAGTGTACCCAAGGTGCTTGCATTCTTATGTAGTTTAACTGTTCCACTCACAATCTTTATAAATTTCTATAATTCAACCTTATTTTTAGAAGTACAGTGAACTAGTTAATTTTTATCAAAGTACCAATGACAAGTGAGGTGTTAATCTGTAGAGATGTCCCCCCTCACAAAATGTGTACATAGAGTTCTGTGTCATCAGGTAGGGCTCAACATAAAATGCTTATTCCCTTATTTCATTGGTTCTCATTTCACTTTTGGTAGGAATGAGATTATCAATAGAAATGCTTTTCTCCCAATTATAACTTTAGTGAATAGGTCTTTCACAAGTAGGAAAAAGCATGAATACAGTTTGGAAAGAAAACTTAGTGGTATTTATAAAAGAAATTTAATCAAACACAGCTTGGTTAATCAAATATTTAGTAAGTAATAGTAATTGAGTAATTTATTCCTCATTGTAGGAAATCATGACTGTTTGCATTAAAATTTTTATTCTGAGTTGTTTTCAATGTAGAATTATACTTAAATTTTGATTTACTTTTATTTTCCAATTAGATATGTGATTGGACTTTGCTGTAATACTAGATTTGATGTCCATATGGTGGGACTATTTTATGAGAAGTTCATTTTACAATACTCCTGTTTTGATATATCACTAATCAAAGCTAGTTTGGCTAAGATTTGTGAGTCATTACTATGTTCTGTTTTATTTAAGTGTTGTCATGAGGAGCTTATTTGTGTTTTTAAAATTTGTGTTATTATTACCAGTTATAAATAGTCTTTTTTTTTGGATGCAGAAAAAAAATGCATAGATTTTTTTTGGCCTTTGAGAACAACTAGCCTGTTAAACTTCTAGTTTACCTTAAACTTCATTTTTGTTCTGTGTTTACAGATTAGAAAACGTCATTGCTTTGGAACAGAAGTACACAATTCGGATGCAAAACTTGATTCAGGAAAGACCATAAAACGCAACTCTCCATTGGGAAAGATAAACTCCTTGTCTCCACAAAAAGTATGTATTAATGCTATTGTTCAATTTTAAAGAAGGAAAATATAGAATTTTCTAAATCCATTTTTGACAAAAGAGGAAGAATAGTATAATACAAAGGACAGTAGAAAAGAACTCAGAAGTCCTCAGTGCTGTCACAGCTGTTACTAATGTGTGAGATGGTAAAGCCTATTTCTCTCTGTGCCCTCAGTTCCTCAGTTATAAAATAAGGGAATTGGACTAGAGAGAGATCTGAAAGTTGTTTTTTTCTGTTTTATATTCTAATGTTTGTGAATTTTCCCATTCCTCAAAGTTCTTTCACTATCCTTAGGGCAGCAGTTCTCAAGGAGTAGCCCAGGGAGTTCCAGAGATTAAGATTTTTTGGGGCTGTGGTCTCTGAGGTGAAAATTATTTTGTAATATCAATTTAAGATGTTGTAGGCCAGGCATGGCGGCTCATACCTGTAATCCCAGCACTTTGGGAGGCCAAAGCAGGCGGATCACTTGAGTTCATGAGTTTGAGACCAGCCTGGGAAATGTGATGAAACCCTGATTGTACAAAAAATACAAAAAAATAAAAAGTAAAATAAAATTTGCATATATTTTAGGTGTACAACATGATGGTTTTTACAACATGATTTTTTTGTTTTTGTTTTTTTTTGAAATGGAGTCTTGCTCTGTCATCCCAGCTGGAGTGGAGTGGCGCAATCTCGGCTCACTGCAACCTCCACCTCCCTGGTTCAAGTAATTCTCCTGACTCAGCCTCCCAAGTAGCTGAGATTACAGGTGCTCCCCACCACACCCAGATAATTTTTTGTAGTTTTAGTAGAGACAGGATTTCACTAAGTTGGCCAGGCTGGTCTCGAACTCCTGACCTCAGGCGATCCACCTACCTTGACCTCCTAAAGTGCGATTACAGGTGTGAGCATTTCAACATGAGATTTGGAGGGGACACACATTCAAATCATATCACAAGCTAATTAACACATTCATTTCCTTACATAGTTACCGTGTGTGTGTGTGTGTGTGTGTGTGTGTGTGTGTAGAACACCTGAAATTTTTAAAGCAAATATCCAAATATCCAGCTTAGAATATAGTAGTAGTAGTAGTAGTAGTAGTAGTATTTTTATGAATGAGACAATTTATTAACCCAGCGTGGTTTGTTCTAATGCTTCTTGTTGGCAGCTGCCACCTGTCAGGTGATTCTGTTCAGATCTCTCTGACCCTGAGGTGTCAGTTTGTGGCCCCCATCTTAGTCTTTTTCCATCATTTTCAGTCCCTCCAGGACTTGGAGGACCCAGCAGCCATACTCGGAGCCTCAGCTGAAGTGGCTGGGCATGATGTCGTTTCTTGGACTTCCCCAATAGATCATAGAGGTACAGGTGCCGCATTGTGGAAGCAACTCATGTGTAGAACCATTTCTCGTCTTAGGAGCAAGCTCTTTGTGCTTGGCCAGCTTGACGGTGTTCACCCATTCAGGAACTTTCAGCTTCCTGGGATTTTTGAGAAAGGCTGCTAGAACCCTGATGAATTCCTGCTGGTTCACGTCTTTTACAGTAACTCCAGGCATCTTGTGGCCTCTGGGCTGCCAGCCAGAGGATAGGGGAATAACTGTTGTCATGATGCTGTTCATTAGATCTCTAGACTTGATTCATCCTATGTAACTTAAACTTTGTACTCTTTGATCAACATCTCCTCAAATACCCCACCTCCCTGCCCCTGTTAACCATTGTTCTGATTTCTGTTTCTATGTATTTGATTTTTTAAATTCCATGTATAAGTGAGATCATGTATTATTTTTCTGTCTAAATCTGACATATTTCACTTTGCATAATTTTCTCCCTCCAGGTTCATCCGTGTTGTCACAAATAGCAGGATCTTCTTTAGGGCTAATATTCCATTGATATACATCTATAGACCACAATTTCTTTTTTTATAGGGAGCGGGTTGCACTATGTCGTTCAGGCCAGTTTCGAATCTGACTTCATTATCTGCTTACCTCGGCCTTCCAAAGTGCTAGGATTACTGGCGTGAGCAACCTAGCCCAACCTAATTTTTGTTTTTCTTTTAAAGACGGGGTTTCACCATCTTGGTCGGTCCGGTCTCGAACTCGCAACCTCGGGTGATCTGCCTGCCTTGGTCTTCAAAGTGCTTGGATTACAGGCGTGAGCCACCGTGCCCGACACCACAATTTCTTTATTCATCCATTGACAGACACTTAGGTTGTTTTCATACTTGAGACTGCTTTGATTGTAATCATAGCTCTACTCTTTAGTAACTGTGTAACCTTGATTTTTTTTAACTCTTGGTATTATGTTTACCTGTTTGCTAAATGGGGTTGGTAATAGTACCTATCTCACAGGGCTGTTAGGAGGATTAAACGAGTTAATACCTATACAGTGCTGAGAATATCTGCCATACCTTAGAGTTTAAGTGCTAGGTGATAGTAGAAGTAGCAGCAGCAAATGGATATATATTTGTAGTTCTTACCTGTAGCTGCTGCTGATAAAAGATACTACATAATACCAACTAATAATATTATATATTTGTAGTTCTTATCTTTTTAAAAATTTTTGTTGACATATACATATGGGATTCAGTGTGATAATTTTTATACATGTATATGATGTGTAATGATCAAATCAGACTAGCATATCCATCGTCTCAAACTTTCATCATTTATTTGTGTTGTGAACATTTGGAATTCTCTCTTCTAGCTTTTTGAAAATATGTAAGAAATTATCGTTAACTGTATTTACTCTAGAATGCCACAGAATACCAGAACTTATTCCTCCTGTTTCTCCAATCTCACTGTAGTTATGTATTTGTAAGCTCACCTCTCCTTATCCTCTCCTCCCCTCACCTCTTCCCAACCTCTGATAACCACAATTCTCCTCTACTTCTATAAGTTCATTTTTTTAGCTCCTACATATGAGTAAGAACATGCAGTATTTATTTACCTGCCTGTGCCTGACTTATTTCACTTAATATCTTCCAGTCTTATTCATATTGCTGCAAATAACAAGATTTTGACCTTTTTAAAATTACTGAATAATAGTCCATTGTGTATATGTGTCACATTTTCTTTATTCATCTGTTGATGGACATTAGGTTAATGCCAATTCCATATCTTGGCTATTATGAATAGTGTTGCAGTAAACATGGGGGTGACTGGGTATGGTGGCTCACACCTGTAATCCCAACACTTTGGAAGGCTCAGGTAGGATAATTACTCAGGCAAGGGGTGTGAGACCAGCCCTGGCAACATACCAAGACCCCTATCTGTACAAAAATTTAAAAAAATTAGCCAGGTGTGGTGGTACATGCCTGCAGTCCTAGCTAGTTTGGAGGTTGAGGTGTAGGGGATTTGAGTCTAGGAAGTTGAGACTGTGGTGAGATATGATCGTGCCACTGCACTCTAGATTTTCTTTGCTTTGGATAAATACTCAGTAGAGGGATTGCTGAATTATATGGTAGTAATATTTTTAGATTTTTGAAAAGCTTCCATACTGTTCTCCATAATGTTTGTACTAATTTACATTTCCACTAATAGTGTATGAGTTCCTTTTTTTTCTGCATGCTCACCAACATTTGTTATTTTTTTTGTCTTTTCAATAGTAAGCCGTTCTAACTGGGTGAGATGATATCTTATTGTGCTTTTGATTTACATTTCCCTGATGAGTAGTGATGTTGAGCATTTTTTCATGTTCTTGTAGGATTTACGTATGTCTTTTGAGAAATGTTTATTCACATCCTTTGCCCATTTTTAAATCAGATTATTTGTTTTTTTGCTATTGAGTTCCTTGTGTATTCTGGATAATAGTCTCTTCTCAGATGAATAATTTGGAAATATTTTCTCCCCATTTTAGAGGTTGTCTCTTTACTCTGTTGTTTCCTTTGCCATGCAGAAGCTTTTAGTTTGATATAGTCCCATTTGTCTGTTTTTTTTGTTGTTGTTGTTGCCTGTACTTTTGAATTCTTACCCATAAAATCTGCCTAGACCAGTGTCCTGAAGCTTTTCCCTATGTTTTCTTCTAGTAGTTTTATAGTTTTGGGTCTTATGTTTAAGTCTTTATTCTGTTTTGAGTTGGTTTTTGTAGATGGTGAGAGGGATCTAGTTTTTTCTTTTTGCATATGAACATCCAGTGTTCTCAGCACCATTTATTGAAGAGGGGTCCTTTCCCCAATGTGTGTTCTTGGTGCTTTTGTCGAAAATCAGTCAGCTGTAAATACCTGGATTTGTTTCTCAGTTTTCTATCTGTTCTATTGGTCTTTGTGTCTGTTTTTATACTAATACCAAGCTGTTTTGGTTGCTATAGCTTTGTGTAATACAGTTTGAAATCGGGTGGCGTGGTGCCTCCAATTTTCTTTTTGCGTACGATTACTTTGGCTATCCAGGGTCTTTTGTGGTTCCACATGAATCTTAGCATTGTTCTTTCTATTCCTATAAAGAATGTTATTGGTATTTTGATAGGGATTACGTTGAATCTATAGGTTGCTTGGGATAATATGCAGTTCTTATTTTTAATTAATTAATTAATTAATTAATTTAGAGGCAAGTTTTGGCCATGTTGCCCAGGCTAGTCTAGAACTCCTAGGCTCAAGCGATTCACCTGCCTTGGCCTCCCAAAGTGCCAGGATTACAGGTCTGAGCTACTGTGCCTGGCCTTGTACTTCTTATTTTTAAATGCTGCTGAAAGGTAGGAATGTTACTGTTGGTAATACTGATATTATAAATTTTGAGGAGTTAGATTTAGAGTTTAGTAGAAAATTCTTTTTTTGAGAATTTTCTCCCCTGTTGCCCAGTGGAGTGATCTCGGCTCACTGCAACCTCCATCTCCCGGGTTCAAGAGATTCTCCTGCATCAGCCTCCCAGGTAGCTGTGATTACAGGCACCCGACACCATGCCTAGCTAATTTTTGTATTTTTAGTAAAGATGAGGTTTCGCCATGTTGGCTAGGCTGGTCTCGAATTCCTGACCTCAGGTGATCCGTCTGCCTTAGCCTCCCAAAGTGCTGGGATTACAGGCGTGAGCCACCGTATCTGGCTGAAAATTCTTTTGATATCTGTTGAAGATGTTTATGGCTTAACCCTGTTGAGTCTAGACCACTTGAACATAAGCACAGCTACTGTGCCCTTGGTTGAGTACCTTAATTTTAAGCCTAGTGCTTTGATTGATTTCTCCTTTTGGTTATGTAGTATGCTGATATATGTTGATTATTTATTATGGTCTTCTCATTGGTAAAATATAGCTTTATCTGTAATTGTATATCTGTATCTTTATATCTGTTTTATTTTTAAATTAGAAATGACGTATTTTCTTCCTTGGCTTTAGGTGGTATAACTATATTTCTCCGGAAATGGACTAATTTTTCATAAGCAGGTGATTTATTACTCTTAACATTAAGATATAGGCCTCTGACAATGTCTCATAAGTTTGAAAATTTATCGAACAAGTTAAATCTCTCAATTAAATCTAGTCCCTGAAATGATAACATTTCACTAGTGTGACACTGAACCTTTGTTTGCAAGAAGACATAAGTGGTAGATGCCATACTAATTAAACATGCATAAAGTAAATTTAACAGACATCAAAGCACTTGCAATGCAAAGAACATATGGTTGAGCTCTAACATTTGTTCTTTTTTTGGTAGTCTGTAATGAAAAACATGAATATATAAAGTAATTTTATGTGCTTTCTGAAAAGTTATAGGAAAAAACCCCCACAAATACTTAGGTAAAATGATTTGCATTTTTAACTTTTATTTTTTTCTTTCTAACATAAAAATAGAATAAGTAGTTAAAATAGAAATATAATACATTATAAAATGTATAGTTTTAGGAAATATGAAGATTTCTCCTTTTTGTATGTTAAGTAAATTTTTAGTAAATTCCTCATGGATTTCTAGCATTAAATAATACATCTACTTTTTCAGAGAACAAGTACTAATTATCTCCATGAACATAATATAAGAAAAAATAATAGGGCTATGATTAGAGGTAAATTATTTAAAGAATGGGATCTTTGAGTGTCATAGGGAGTGTATATTTCCTTGAAAGAACTTACTTTGGTTTCTGCTGTAATTTCTTTGTCTTTGCAAAGTGACTTATTTTAAATCATAAAAATATTTTTTGTAGATTTTGGGATAGGCGGTTTCATAAAAAGTGGAAGAAAAATAGTTTCATGTATATTAAGTTCATAAATTTTAATATTTATTACACAGAAGCTTTTGAAATTAGTTTATCACCAAAACTTTCAGATAAAGTAATTGAAAAAATGCAGTCCATATATTAGAACTTTTCTTATGCTGACAGGTCATATGCCTCACATTTTTTAATATTTTTATTTTTGCTTTTTTGTTCAGACCAAAATGCCTCACATTTTATCTATTATTTTAATCTAGACCTTGTAATAATCTTGAATAAGGTAAATTCAGAGACTAGGGTAAGTTACTTTTTTTTGTCAAAACTTATTCTTTCATATGGAAGGAAAAAGAATGTGGGACTAGATTTAATTATACCTTACATCTCATTGAATTCTAACACCTTTAAATTCTTAGGATACGTTTTCTATCTTGGTTCTTACTACATGATATTAGGGGGTACAGTATTTTTTTTTTTAATAAAAATAGTTCTTTGGATCCATCAATTAATGGTTTAGTTTCTCTTATCCCTACAAAGATGTAAGTCTTAGAGTCTTCACATTTTTCAAATCTGCAGTTACATTACTTTTGACAAACTTCCCTCCATAAGTTAAATGATAAATTAGTTTAATGATTTCTATTTCCCCTAAATTTGACATAAATCTTTTTAGGTTCTTTCAAATGTTCTTTGTTTTTATTAAAATAACTTAGTTTCCACCCAGTGGATTGGAGAATTAAATAGTTGTCTCTTTATTTTCCTATCATTTCTAGTCTCCTGACTGTCTTTTCAAGTCAGAAAATAGTGTCAATACCTTGCTTATATGATTAACTTTCTGGCATCCACTGCTTGATCCCTTTCCTTACAGTTTCGATTCATTTCCTTAATCTGATAATTCATATGACAAAGAGCTAGTGAGGCATCAGTCTCCACACGGTCAAAATACAGTTAAAAAAAACATTGGTTTTTAGACCAGTATGTTAATGTTCTGATATTACTTTGTTGTATCATTTGTGATCATTTTCCCTACATTTATTTATATTCTGTCCATTCGTTTAGTAAATCCTCACAATGGACAAGATTTTCTTACAGATACATTCTCATGCTTATACCAGCTATTATTAAATAAATGTTAACATTCTTTATATACTTTAATAAAAGTAATTATATTTGATTTAATGTAGCAGTAGCATATTGTTTTAATTCATTACTTGAGCCTGGTGTGTAGAAGACACTTGGCTCCAGCAGAGTGTGCTGTTGACCTTCTTACAAAGTGTTAACACTGGGGAGATCCTTAGGCTATTTTTTTTTTATTCCTCCCTTACCCCATTTTTTGTTCCTTCCTTCCCTTCTTTCTTATAATTCATAGTTTTAATTTACTCTTATTTAAAATAGCTATTTAACATAACTGCATATATGTGGTGATACTGGTGCTTACTGTGTTATGCACCAGACACTGTTCTAAGCACTTTAGAAATTTTAATTCACCCGGCAAATACAGGTTCATGTGAGTTGATGCTTATTGTCATGTTCTTTCAACTTTTCTTTGGGTTTGACAGTTTTTAAAATAAAAGAATTTACCTCAATCTTTATAACAAACCTATGAAGAAGGTATTAATTTTTTTCCCCACTTTAACCTGAGGAAACTGAGGCACGGAGTATTTAAATAACTTGTTCGTGTCACAACCCTGGTGAGTAGAAGCTGGATTAAAACCCGGGCAGTCTGGCTCTGGAATTGGTCCTCTAAACCATCTCACTATTCTGTCTCTGAATAAACTCTTCCAGATGACTTTTTAATGACAGTTCATTTTTATACTGTTACATGTCATTTTATGTGCAGTACCTTGTAGATAATTAATTCAAGATTCGTCCCTCTTTTAGTGTCTCGACACCCTGTCCTTTTTCTTTACAATGCTTACCAAAACTTATAATGATTTATTTATTTGTAGCTTAACTGTTTTGTTTCGTTTGCCTCATTACCAGACTGACCATAAGGACAAGTGTAATGTCTCTTTAAAAAATTTTTTTTTTATGACCAACATCTGGCACAGAGCTTACACCTAGTATGTTGAATAAATGAATGAAAAAAATGGCCATAGTTAGTAGATGCATGATACACCACTGAGTAGCTTCCGATTTTTACTCAGATCCTTATGCTTAAGGGGGTGTGACAGTATTGTTAAATACAGGTGACTTAATGCAGATTTAAAAATTGTTTTTGGCCAAGCATGGTGGCTTATACCTGTAATCCCAGCACGTGGGAGGCTGAGGTATGCAGATCACTTGAGCCCAGGAGTTGGACATCAGCCTGGGCAACATAGTGAGACCCCATCTCTACAAAATAAACAAAATTAGCTGGGTGTGATGGCACATGCCTGTGGTCCCAGCTACTCAGGAGGCTGAGGCAGGAGGATTGTTTGAGCTCCTGGGTGGAGGTTGCAGTGAGCTGTGATCGTGCCATTGCATTCCAGCTTGGGTGACAGAGCAAGACCCTGTCTCAAAAAAAAAAAGTAATAACATTTGTTGAAAAACCTTTAACATTATAAACCAATACAGAATAAAAATTAAAATATTCTCCCTTATATTAATTCCATCCCCCTTTCTGCTTCCCAGAAGTAAACATCATGAACACTTTGATGAGGATCTTTCTAGATCCTTTTCTATAAATTTATAATGGTATTTTTAATAGTTCTTTTATAGTTTTGTTTATACATTTAACTCTTGTTTATGGAATTTATTTTCATACATGTATGAGGTCAGACTGTAATTGTATATTTTTGCAAATAGTTGATCAGTTGTCCCAGTGTCACCTAATAATTTTTCCTGTTTTGAAGTTTTGCTGTCATATACTAAATTGTTATATGTACTTGGATTGGTTCCTGAACTTTTTTTCTCTCTTTAAATTTTTATTTTTTTTTCACTCTGTGTGTGTGTGTGTGTGTGTGTGTGTGTGTGTATGTCAAAGAATTCCACTTGGCTTCAAACAGAAAAGCAGTAGACTCCTGCTTTTTGAATTGAATATTCTGATACTTTTTGAGGTAGCATGCATATTTTGCTTTTCTCTTGAGTTTTTGGTTTTAGATACTTTCTGTGGCCTTCCTGCTATCCTTTTTTCCTTTCTCATTACTTCTCCCCTTTAGCCTCCCAGCATTTGGTGTTTGTATTATTATAATTCTGTAAATATTTAAAACTGATTACAGTTCTTTCCACCAGTATTTATTTATTTATTTTGGTGCAAGTAGTTGTCTTGTCACTTGCTTAGTTTTCTATGTACCTGTAACTATCTCCAAACTGTTAGAACTTAAAAAGCACATCAGGTCAAGAGGTCCATATTTTTAGACTCTGAATATTTAGTGGAAATAATGAAACATACTCTTCTATATTGAATTAAATTTCATATTTCTAAATAACTTTTTTCTGATTACAAAAACGTATCTATTCTTAGAGAAAATTTAGGAACCACCAAAATGTGTACTTAAATTATTAACATTAATCCTTTAAACTATCTCCTCAGTATCAACCCCTGACATTTTGCCCACTGTCTGTTCTTAAGTGTGCACAAGTGTGTGCACACACACATGCAATTAGTTATCTATTGCTGTGTAACAAACCAACCATTGATTTAGCTTACTGTTGTGGGGGTCAGCAACTTAGGCTGGGCTCAGCTGCACATTTCTTCTGCTGCTCTCAGGTGGCCCTCTCATGTGAATGTGGTCAACTGCAGGTCAGCTGCAACTCAGCAAGGCAACTCTACTTCAGGGAGTTGACTGGTGGTCAGCTGGGACCATGAGGTGGGTCTCTCAATATCTACTGGGCTAATTCTGGTTTATGTATATGGTGGCCTCAGGGTTCCAAGAGCAGCAAGAGAACAAGCCTCAATGTGCAAATGCCTTTTGAGTCTCTGTTTGTGTCAGGTTTGCTAATGTTCCGGTCATCAAGAGCAAATCACATGACTGAACCTAGACTCATGGGTAAAGTTCACATCTTGGTGGGAAGAGCTACAAAGTAACCTTGAAAGGGGGCTTATATACAATGATAAGTAGAATTTGTGGCCATTTCTGTTATGTACTATATATTACATATATACTTTTCCCCCCACAACATTAGAATTATAGTATATAGCTTTTATTTTCCACCTAATATATCATGGTCATATTAAAGGCTTTTAAAATCCAAAATTAACAGGTTTATTTTGGTGAATACTTTTTTGTTGTAATGTTTTTTCCTAGGCCAGTGGTTGGCAAACTATATGACCCATGGGCGGAATACAGCCTGCTGCCTCTTTTTATAAATAAAGCTTTTTTGCACGCATTTTATATTTGTTTATACATATGGTCTGTGGAACTTTTGTGCTATAACAGTTGAGTAGTTGTGACAGAGACCATATGGCTCAAAAAACCTAAAATATTTACTCTTTGGCCCTCTATTTATTTATTTTTCTTTTCTTTCTTTTCATGTTCAGCCAGCAAGAAAATCTCTGGCCCTTTAGAGAAAAAGTTTGCCAACCTCTGTTCAATGCTATTTTGGTTAAGTTAGGCCAGAGGTTAGTGCAGTTAGTGTTGACTCTCTTGCCCTGTCTGCAAATTTGCCTAAGCGTAGGATGACTGAATGAATGACTAATTGCTTGAGTGTTTCCTTCAGCTCCAATAATTATGATTTTTCTTTTTGAGGTGGAGTCTTGCTCTGTTGCCCAGTCTGGAGTGTAGTGGTGTGATTTTGGCTCACTATAACTTCTGCCTCCCAGGTTCAAGCGATTCTCCTGCCTCATCCTCCCATGTAGCTGGGATTATAAGCACGTGCCACCACGCCCAGCTAATTTTTTTTAAATTTTTGGTAGAGAAGCAGTTTCACCATTTTGGCCAGGCTGGTCTCAAACTCCTGACCTCAAATGATTCACTTGCCTTGGCCTCCCAAAGTGCTGGGATTAAGGCATGAGCCACCGCACCTGGACCAATAATTATGATTTTTTGAGAGCTTGGAGAAAACATAGTAGTGTTCTCTATAATGCAATTAATTCTCAAATTTAAAAAAAATTTTTTTTCTTTTCTTAAAAAAAGCCTTGAAAATAAATTCTCAAAAATGTTAAATCATCATATTGAGTGAACTTGGTGAATATTTCAGAGGAAGTTGACAAAATTCAGCCATTTCTCTAAGTTTTTTTGATGTGTAGATACATTTAATAAATTATGTATAGCAACCCAGCCGACATGAGTGTACCTATTTAGTGATAATAGTATCTACAGTTGTCATGTGGGATGTTTTCATTCATGGATACTGGGTATGGAAAGATAACTTTACCTTAGAGAACTACTTTGTTAATAGACCAACTCTCTGCCCAGTAGATTTATCTTTAGGTTATTTTAGCTTTTTGAAATTTTGACAGTCACAAAATTATAGAGAAATTAGAAGTACAATACAAATATCTGTTTTTCTTTTGAGACAGAGTCTCACTCTGTAGCCCAAGCTTGAGTGCAGTGGCGTGATCTTGGCTTACTGCAACCTTTGCCTCTGGGGCTCAAGTGATTCTTCTGCCTCAGCCTCACGAGTAGCTGGGACTATAGGCACATGCCATCACACCTGGATAATTTTTTTTGTATTTTAGTAGAGACGGGGTTTCATCATGTTTCTCAGGGTGGTCTCAAACTCCTGAGCTCAGGCGATCTACCTGCCTTGGCCTCTTAAAGTGCTGGGATTACAGCCCTGAACGACTATGCCTGGCTACAAGTGTCTTTTTTTTATTGAGCCATCTGAGATTAAGTTGTTGCCCTGGTACTCCCTCACCCTGAAATACTCTAGTGTTTCTGTCCTGTAACCAAAAGCATTCTTTTTTTTTTTTTTTTGAGACGGAGTTTCGCTCTTGTTGCCCAGGTTGGAGTGCAATGGTGCGATCTCGGCTCACTGCAACCTCCATATCCTGGGTTCAAGAGATTCTCTTGCCTCAGCCTCCTGAGTAGCTGAGAGATTACAGGCGTCCACCACCATGACTTGCTAATTTTTTGTATTTTTAGTAGAGACGTTTTCACCCTCTTGGCCAGGCTGGTCTCGAACTCCTGCCCTTAGGTGATCCACCTGCTTCAGCCTCCCAGAGTGCTGGGATTACAGGTGTGAGCCACTGCTCCTGGCCAGCAAAGGCATCTTATACATAATCACAATATAACCATAAGAATCAGGAAGTTAAAATTGATTCATTGTTGCCATCTAATACTCAGAACCGATTTAAATTTTAGCAGTTGTCTTAATAATGCTTTTATAAAAGCAAAAGAATCCAGTCAGAATGCATTGCATTTAGTTGTCACTTTAGTAACTTCTTCAGTCCGGAATACTTCCTCTGTCTTTCCTTGACTGTCATGATCTTGACACTTCAGAATATTACAGCCTATCTAGAATGTCTCTTAATTTGGGTTTTCTCCTAATTAGATTGAGGTTATTTATCTTTGGCAGGAATGTCACAGAAGTGATGCCATCTGCTCATTGCATCTTATGAGATGGCACATAGTTTCATTTTCTCTCATTACTAATGATTGATAACTTGATTAATGTGATATCTGCTAGATACAAAATATAACTTTACAGTATTCCGGACTGAAGAAGTTACTAAAGTGACAACTAAATGCATAAAGGACTTTATGGGGAAGAACTCAAACTGTATAAATAACATTCCCTTTAAATTCAATTTATTATTTTTATTTATATCTTTATGGACTTGTGATTTTCCATTTTATTCAGTGGGTTATAATATATGATTTGTTTTGATACTCAAGTGAGAAATCAATTAAGTTGCTTGTGTCTTTCTGACATGTATCAGTCATTCTTGGAACTTTCTTATTTTTTGGCACCAGATGGTGTTCCAGGCTCACCTTATATTTTCCCTGCCCTAGTCTTGGATTCAGCCATTTCTCCAAGGAACTCTGGTTCCATTTAGTGAAAAAGAACATTTAAACACTGCGTTCTGGGAGTTAGCGTTTCTCATTGGTGTTGGAGTTGCCACTCCAGGCCCCTTTAGCAGACAGCTGGAAAACGTAAGTATATATACATAATACATGCACAAACCCAGACTCACATCGATATACATTATATCTACCTTTTGTCTATATCTGTCTGTGTGGCAATTGTGAATGGGATTGCGTTTCTGATTTAGCCTTTGGCTTGACTGTTGATGGTGAATTGGAATGTTGGTAATTTTTGCCCATTGATTTAGTATCCTGACAAGCTGTTTATCAGCTTAAGGAGCTTTTGGGCTGAGACTGTAGGGCTTTCTAGATACAGGATCATGTCATCTGCAAACAGATAGTTTGACTTCCTCTCTTTCTGTTTGGATGCCTTTTATTTCTTGTCAGATTGCCCTGGTCAGGACTTCTAATACTATACTAATAAATAGGAGTGGTGAGAGAGGGCTTCCTTGGCTTGTCTGGTTTTCAAGGGAAATGCTTCAGCTTTTTCTCATTCAGTATGATGTTGCCTTTGTCCATTTTGCAATTGGATTGTTTTTGTTGTTGTTGAGTTGTGGAAGTTCTTTATGTATTCCAGGTATTAACACCTTAACAGATACATGATTTATAAATATTTTCTCCCATTTGGTGTGTTGCCTTTTTACTGTGTTGATGATGTTCTATGATACAGACACGTTTTTAATTTTCGTGAAGTCCATTTTATCTATTTTTTATTGCCTGTGATTTTGGAAAAGTTTTATGGTTTTTGCTATTATATTTAAGGTTTTGATCCATTTCGAGTTAATTTTTGCATACGTTATTAGGGTACAACTTCATTGTTTGTGTGTAGGTATCCAGATTTCCCTGCATCATTTGGTGAAAAAACTTTTCTTTTCCCATTGCATACAGGTCTTGATAGCGTAGTTGAAAATTATTTGACCATATATGTGGGGGTTTTGTTCTGGAATTTCTATTCTCTTCCATTGGTCTATATTTCTGTTTTTATGCCAGTACCATGCTGTTTTGATTATTGTAGCTCTGAAGTAAGTTTAGAAGAAATCAGGAAATGTGAGACCTCCACTTTTGTTCTTTTTCAAGCTTATTGTGGCTATTTGGGGTTCCTTGAGAATCCATGTGAATTTTAGGATGGATTTTTCTATTTCCACAAGAAACTTCATTGGGTTATTGGTAGGGACCATTTATTTCAGTTTTGAAAGATGTTTTCACTAAGTATTGAATTTTAGGTTGACTTTTTTTTTCTTTTGTCACTTAAAAGATATTTTGCCCTTGGCTTGTCTTACATAGTTTTTAAAGAGTATGTGGCGGCCGGGCGCGGTGGCTCAAGCCTGTAATCCCAGCACTTTGGGAGGCCGAGGCGGGTGGATCATGAGGTCAAGAGATCAAGACCATCCTGGTCAATTTGGTGAAACCCTGTCTCTACTAAAAATGCAAAAAATTAGCTGGGCATGGTGGCGCGTGCCTGTAATCCCAGCTACTCGGGAGGCAGAGGCAGGAGAATTGCCTGAACCCAGGAGGCGGAGGTTGCGGTGAGCCGAGATCGCGCCATTGCACTCCAGCCTGGGTAACAAGAGCGAAACTCCGTCTCAAAAAAAAAAAAAAAAAAAAAAAAGAGTATGTGGCTGCTTTTAAAATTTTATCTTTTTTTTTTTTTTTTTTTCTCAGGCTAGAGTGTAGTGGCACGATCTTGGCTCACTGCAACATCTGCCTCCCGGGTTCAAGAGATTCTCATGCCTCAGCTTCCTGAGTAGCTGGGATTACAATCGCATGCCACCATGCCCAGATAATTTTTGTATTTTTAGTAGAGATGCGGTTTCACCATGTTGCTCAGGCTGGTCTCAAACTTCTGACCTTGTGATCCATATGCCTCGGCCTCCCAAAATGCTGAGATTACAGGCATGAGGCACTGCAGTTTGCCAAAAATTCTGTCTTTATTTCTACTTTCAGCAATTCTATTGAGGGGTGTGTGTGTGTGTGTGTATGTGCGTGTGTGTGTTGTGTGCTTGTGGCTCATTGAGCATTTTGGATCTATGGCTTTATACTTTTTATCAAATTATGAAAAATTTGAGCCATTTAAATTTGTTTTTTAAGTATCCATTTTTTCCCTTTCAGACTTCAGTTATGTGTATATTAAACAGCTTGATATTATGCATCACTGACTGTATGTTCATTTTTCAAGCTATTTTTCTTCTTTGTGCTTCATTTTGTCTTACTACTGCTTATTTGTCAAACTGATCGTCTGTTATTTCTAATTTGATGTTAATCTTACTAGTGGATTTTTCTTTTCAGTTATTGTGTTTTTATCTGTAGAAGTAAAATAATATAGTTATTACCTCTTTGTTTCCTTGTCTCTGAGATCACAGTATCTGAAAACTAAACACAGTTGTTTAATATATTTTGTTCAATTTGTTAGTAGTTTATTGTGCAAGCATAAGATTTCTGTTTTTTTCTTATGGCTGGCAGAAGTCCCTACATGTGTGTTTTTAAGTACATTTATTGTTTCTTTAAATGTTGGCTTTTTGGAAAACTTAAATATGTGCATTGTTTTAAGTGAAAATTGCTATAAACCAGATATTGCATTAATTGTATAAGATTAACATTTCATTCAGAAGATAATTGATATTGACCACAACATTGGAAACATGCGTGAATCTTTTAAAGATAGATGCTTTTGAGGTTTAGTGAAGTAGCCACGCATCAGGGTGCTAAAATGTCAGATTCTCTTTGTTACTCAGTGAATCTGGATTAACAGGAGAAGCAGTCACCATCTTTGGGTACTTCATGATCCATGTTGATGATCCCTTATTTTGACCATAGTTCCTCAGCCTTCTTGGAAACTCATGACCTAATTTAGCCATTAATTCAACAGCACCACTACACACTGGACTTAATTTTCTTTTGGAATGTCCACATTTAAACTGAAAAGTTGTTGGTCCCCATATTAGTCATACAGTGCCTTTTTTTTTAATAAAAAAAGACATAGACTTTTCCCCATTCACATTCCACTGCACATTTACATGTCACTGGATGTTAATTATTTTTCCTCCTTCCTATTGATTCTTTTCCTTAACTGTAACCATGTTACATTTTCTCCCATCCTTCACAAGGAAACCTTGTCTCAGCTGTTTCCTTAATCTAATATTCTGAACAGTAGTAGATGTGAGAGCAGTCTGTTTTTCTATTCAGTCATTTCATTAACCTGTATGATTGATTTGACTGGCCTTACTGGATAGTCCGGTTTTCCTTCTTTCCCGATGCTTTTTGGTGCATTTTTTCCAGAAGGCACATACTTAATCTATTAATAAGAGGAAAATCTTATTAAATTGAGTAAATGATTCTGCAAGCCATGAAAAACTAGTTACTTCTCCTGTTGGTAGTATCTCTACCCTGTATATTGTTGTCTTTTCTGTGTATGTTTTTTATAAATGTAATTGTTTTTATAAAAGTGATACTTGCTTAATATAAAAAATTCTAGTAACATCAACGATTTTACAGAAAAAAAATTATTAGAATCTCATTATCAAGTCCATTTGTCAAATAGCTTTTCTTCCCTTATTTTCTTTTATTTTTTGTCATTTACTAATTTTGTTGAACGTTTATGGGGAAGACATTTCATTAATTTACTTTTCTAGTCATATCAAGTTTTTATCGATTATGTCTTCTGTCATTTAGTTCTTTTTTTGGTGGCAATTATTGATTTTTCTGACAATTTTTAGTAAATAACAAATGTTTTCATGTGCAGGTTTTTTTTTTTTTTTGAGATGGAGTTTCGCTATTGTTACCCAGACTGGAGTGCAATTGCACGATCTCAGCTCACCGCAACCTCCACCTTCTGGGTTCAAGCAATTCTCCTGCCTCAGCCTCCCAAGTAGCTGGGACTACAGATGCGCACCTCCATGCCCAGCTAATTTTTGTATTTTTAGTAGAGATGGGGTTTCACCTCGTTCACCAGGATGGTCTTGATCTCTTGACCTCGTGATCCACCCACCTCGGCCTCCCAAAGTGCTGGGATTATAGGCCTGAGCCACCGCGCTCGGCCTCATGTGCAGTTTTAGTTAATGTTAGATTTATTTATTTTGTTGCTTATTTCTACCAGTAATGTTCACTGAGCCTTCAGTGTCTGTTAAGAATGAAATGGTGGCCCGCTGTGGTGACATGCACCTGTAGTCCCAGCTACTTGGGAGGCTGAGGCAGAAGGATCACTTGAGCCAGGGAGGTTGAGGGTTGAGGATGAAATGAGTCATAATTGTGCCATTAAACTCCAGCATGGGCAAGAGAGAGAGACCCTGTGTCTTAAGAAAAACTTAAAAAAGACAAAAAATGCAAAAAGTAGCCAGGCGTGGTAGCATGTGCATACTATAGTCCTAGCTACTTGGGAAGCTGAGGCAGGAGGACTGCTTAAAAGTCTAGGAGTTCAACGTTGCAGTGAGCTGTGATTGTATCACTGTACTCCAGCCTGGGCGAGAGATTGAGACTTTGTCTCTAAAAAATGAAAAATGAAAATAAGAAAAGAAAAAAGAATGAAATTGAGGTAGTAGAATAGGGTCTGGAGGCAGGGAACTCAGGGCCGATTTACACTGACTTACTAAAACTGAAGCAAAAGGAAAAACTTACCTCTCCAAGCCCAAGTAACATAAAGATCAGAGACTACTCCCTTTGCAACACCCCACCTTTCTGTTGAATGGCAGATGAAAGAATGGAAAGCAGCTCTGATTGGTTCCCTCCCACAATCAGTCTTCGGGTGCATAGGATGTAACTTTGTAACTTGACTTCAGCCTCTGATTGGTCCCCTCTCTCAACCAGTCAGACTGCGGGCATGTCTTCATTTGCATAGGATGTAACTGTAGCTTCCCTCAGCCTCTGGTTGGTCACCTCCCACAACCAATCAGACTGGTCACAGGCCACATGTTCATTTACATAGTGTGTAAAAAAATAACCAATGGGGAGAGATGGCCGATTGATAACAGCTCAGGATTGCAGCTCTCAGTCAAAGCGCAGAGAACTAGAGGACGCCACACTTTCAGACAAATTCTGGTTGCTCACGGAGCAGAAGATCTCCAGTGGAGGAACCACACGGGTCGCCAGCACGACTCTTGTGGCCGGCGCAGCGGTTTCGCCGACACCTCGGCGCGGCAGCTCTCGGAGCAGAGTAAACAGGGCTGGCTCCCCTTCTGACCGAGGTGTGGAGGACCCACACGGGTCCCCAGCATGACTCCTGAGACCCGCGCAGCGGCTGTGATGGCACCGCAGCGCAGCAGCTCTCGGCACAGAGTAAACGAGACTGGTTCCCCTTCTGACTGAGGTTTGGAGCCTGGGGAAGGCAGAGTCGCCCATTACGGACACAAGAAGGAAGCCAGACAGGAGAATCCTGGGCAGAAAAGCACCATCAGTCTTAACACCGCCGTTCTGGCCCTGGGAACTAACAACTTGGACGTCCACTCGAGAGACCTAATCTGAAAGTTGGTAATTTCAAAGATGACAGGAAGATAAATTTACATTGATGGGAAGAAACCAGCGTAAAAAGGCTGAGAATACTCAAAATCAGAATGCCTCTCCCTCTAAAGATGATCACAGTTCCACATCAACAATGGAACAAGGCTTGACGGAGAACGAGCGCATCCCAATGACAGAATCACTCTTCAAGGAATGGACAATAAGAAACTTCTGTGAGTTAAAAGAACATGTTGTAGCCCAGCGTAAAGAAACTAGGAACTTTGAAAAAAGGTTTGACGAAATCCTATTGAGAATAGACAACTTAGAGAGGAATATAAGTGAATTAATGGAACTGAAGAATACAATACAGGAACTCCGAGAAGTATGCACAGGTTTAAACACTCGAATTGTTCAAGCAGAAGAAAGGATAACAGAGGTCAAAGTCCAACTTAATGAAATAAAACAAGAAGACAAGATTAGAGATAAAAAGATAAAAAGGAATGAGCAAAGTCTCCAAGAAACGTGGGACTATTGGAAAAGACCAAATTTATGTTGGATAGGTGTACCTGAATGTGACGGAGAGAATGAATCCAAGCTGGAAAATACCCTTCAGGATATTATTCAGGAAAATTTTCCTGAACTAGCAAAGCAGGTCAACACTCAACCCCAGGTAATACAGAGAACACCACAAAGATATTCCTCAAGAAGAGCAACCCCAAGGCACATAATCGTTAGATTCCCAGGGTTGAAATGAAGGAGAAAATACTAAGGGCAGCCAGAGAGAAAGGTCATGTTACCCACAAAGGCAAGCCTATCAGACTGACAGCAGATCTCTCAGCAGAAACTCTACAAGCCAGAAGAGAGTGGGGGCCAATATTCAACATCCTCAAAGAACAGAACCTTCAGCCCAGAATTCATATCCAGCCAAACTAAGCTTCACAACTGAAGGAAAAATAAAATCTTTTATGAACAAGCAAGTACTCAGATATTTTATTACCACCAGGCCTGCTTTACAAGAGCTTCTGAAAGAGGCATTACACACAGAAAGAAACAACCAGTATTAGCCTTACTAAAAATATACCAATAAGTAAAGAGCACCAACATAAAGAAGAATTTACATCAACGAATGGATCAAACAGCCAGTTAACATCAAATGGCAGTAACCCTAAATTTAAATCGACTAAATCCCCCAATCAAAAGACACAGCCAAGACTGGCATGTTACATCCAGACCTGTTTCACATGCAAGGATACACAAAGACTCAAAACTAAGGAATGGAGAAAGATTTACCAACCTAATGGAGAGCAAAAATAAATAAATAAATAAATAAATAAATAAATAAACAAACAAACAAATAAAAAGCAGGAGTTGCAATTCTCATAGCGGATAAAATAGATTTTAAAGCAACAAAGATATAGTGGTAAAAGGATCAATACAACAACAAGAGCTAACGATCCTAACACCCAGATACATAGAGACTTATATTCAATGAGACAGAAAATTAATAAGGATATCAAGGACTCGAACTCAGATCTAGAACAAGTAAACTTAATAAATATTTATAGACCTCTCCACTTCAAATACATAAAATATACATTCTTGTCAATAACACATCACACCTACTCATAGGTTTAAATGAAACATTTATTGGCCATTATTAATACCCATTTTTTTTTCCAGAATTTAGCGATATTTTTGTTCACCCTCCCTCATCTCTTCCTCTTTCTCTCCTTTACTCATTTTTTTTTTCTTTCCTTCTCTCAAAAAAAGAAATCAACTTGTAAACCTCTAGATTCAGGTCAGCAATGTCTCTCTCATTGCTTGAATTCCTTCCTTCCCTTCCCTCTTTCCCTCCCTCCCTCCCTCCCTTCCTTCATCCCTTCCTTCCTCCCTCCCTTCCTCCTTCCCTCCCCACCCCAAAAAAAATAAACCAATGGGAAACCTAGAACGAGTATTTAAACCCCAGAAAATTTTGTAACCAGCACTCTTGAGCCTCTTGCTCAAGCCCCCTTCCACTCTGTGGAGTATACTTTCTTTTCTTTTCTTCTTTGAGACAGGTCTCGCTTTGGTGCCCAGGCTGGAGTGCAGTGGCTGGATCTCAGCTCACTGCAACCTCTGCCTCCCTGGTTGGAGCAATTTTGCCTCAACTTCGTGAGTAGTTGGGGTTATAGGAGTATGCCACCATGCCTGGCTAATTTTTGTATATTTTGTAGAGACAGGGTTTCACCATGTTGGCTAGACTGATTTTGAACTCCTGACCTCAAGTGATCCACTCACCTCTGCCTCCCAAAGTGCTGGGATTACAGGCATGAACCACCATGCCCAGCCCTTTTCACACTTCTATACCCAGGGTTGGCAACTTAAATGAGCACCAGATAGGTAGCATTTATGAAAGAAGGGGTCTAAGAATAAGTACATGTGATTACATTCTTTAAGTATATGTCTTATCCAAATATGGCATTCTAGTCAGTGTTAGTGGATTGCTGTCCTGGAAGAATATAGGTCGAATGTGCCAGTCAACCAGTTTTCCTAGAAGAAACCAACACTATGAATTTTCATTTCATAATTTTTAAGTGGTTTAGATTTATAAAACTTGGTATAGCCATTCAAAACATGATTGTGAACCAGATATGACTTGGGGACCTTCAGTTTGTGACTTCAGCTACTAAGTAAGTTTATTTTAGTGGTGTTTGAGGTGGGAAGGAGGGCAAATGTGTGTACCTAATCTGCCATATTGGACTGGAAGTCTCATGGTTTCAGTTCTTATATATTAGTCTTTAATTCAACTGTAAATTATCTTGACGTAAGGTGAGATAGGATCTAATTTTTTCCCCAAATCGTCATTCATCTAAATATTAGTTGAATAACTTCCCCTGCAGATTTGGAATGTCACCTGACTTAAACAGGGTGGTTTGCTTCTTTAAAAAATTTTAAATTTTGGTGGGTACATAGTAGGTGTATATATTTATGAAGTACATGAGATATTTTGATACAGGCATGCAATGTGATAATCATATTAGAGTAAATGTGGTATCTCTCACCTCAAGCATTTATCCTTTGTGTTACAAATAATCCAATTAGACTCTTTTAGTTACTTTTACAATTACATAGTTTGTTTTTGTTTTTTTACTGTAGTCACCCTATTGAGCTAGCAAATACTAGGTCTTGTTCTATTTTTTTTTTTTTGGTCCCCATTAACAATCCCCACTCTCTCCCCACCTCACCTACCTTGCCCAGCCTCTGGTAACCACCCTTCTACTCTCCATCTCCATGAGTTCACCTTTTGTCATTTTTAGCTCTCACAAATGAGTGAGAACATGCAAAGTTTGTCTTTCTGTGCCTGGCTTATTTCACTTAACATAATGACCTCAAGTTCCATTAATGTAGTTGCAAATGACAGGATCTCACTTTTTTTATGGCTAAATAATACTTCATTGTGTATGTGCCATATATATATATATATATATATATATATATATGTATATATATACACACACATATATACATACACACCTAGCAGGGGGATTGCTGGATCATATGGTAACTCTATTTTTAGTTTTTTGAGGAATTTCCAAATTGTTCTCTATAGTGGTTGTACTAATCTACATTCCCACCAACGGTGTATGAGGGTTCCCTTTTCTCCACATCCTCCTCAGCATTTGTTATTGCCTGTGTTTTGGATAAAAGCCATCTCCCCTCCCCTCCCCTCCTCCTGTTACCCAGGCGGGAGTGCAGTGGATAAAAGCCATTTTCTCTTTTATTCTTTGTGTTGCTCACACAATCTCTGCCTCTTGGGTTTAAGTGATTCTCCTGCTTCAGCCTCCTGAGTAGCTGGGATTACAGACATGCACCACCACACCTGACTAAGTTTTGTATTTTTAGACACAATTTTGCCAAGTTGGCCAGGCTGGTGTCAAACTCCTGACCTCAGGTGATCCTCCTGTCTTGGCCTCCCAAAGTGCTGGGATTACAGGGGTGCACCACCACTCCTGGCTGATAAAAGCCATTTTAACTGGAATGAAATTTTATCTCATTGTAGTTTGGATTTGCATTTTTCTGATGATCAGTGATGTTGAGCACCTTTCCATATGCCTGTTTGCCATTGGTATGTCTTTTGAGAAATGGCCATTCAAATTTTTGGAGCATTTTTAAATTCAATTTTTAAGAGAGTGGTCTGCTTTTTAAGAAATAGAAACCCACCAAAAGAAGGGTCATGCAGGAGATATAATTGCCCTCATTGGAACTGAAAAGTTTTTAGGCAGCTTCTCTGTTCTCTTTGGGGTCTCTAGTGTGATACCGGCATTTCTCAGCAAAGTTTTCTAATTAGTTTTTGTAGATTGTTTTTTTCTGGATACTTATACTCTTTCATATGACCTTATCATGACATCTCAAAGTGGAAGCCTAAAATCTACCAAATGATATGGTTTATTTTCTGTTATTAATCAACTGAGTCTAAATGCCCCAAATACAAATTCCTAGGAAAGCTAATATAATTTATCTTGTTATGCCTGAGAGTGTCTTTGGGCATACTCGTGTTATTAATGTGGAGATTAGGTTCAGCCTTTCAGCAGGGGATCTAGATGATTTCAGAGTAAATGGGTGAACACATGTCCAGAGAAGTGCCTAGTACAGTATCTTTATCATATATTTGAAATTCTTACATCAGTAGTAATATATACCCTCCTTTACCCTCCTTGCTCATCTTTTTTTTTTTTTTTTTTTTTTTTTTATTAGAGATGAGGTCTTGCTATGTTGCCCAGGTTGGTCTCGAAATCTTGAGCTCCAGTGATATGCCCACCTCGGCCTCCTAAAGTGCTGGGATTACAAGTGTGAGCCATCATGCCTGGCCTCATTTTGTTTTTCCAAACGGTTTTGGTTATTCTTACTAATTTATTTTTAAGATTAAATTTAGAAACGTATTTTAGATTAACAAAACAAAACAAAATAAATCTTGCTAGGATTTTGATTGGAATTCGAAGATTAGAACAAAAAAAGATTAAGAAAAGTAGTTTACTATTTAATCTACAAAAATTGTGGACCCAGTTTTCATGAGGGGCAACCCTGCAGAACCCATTTTTACCTCTGAGCATACAATTTTTACAGTGTACTTTTACTGTTTCCTCTCTAACTTGAATTTATGAAGAGAATTTCTCACACATACATGCGCGTGCGATAACCATTGCAAACACTTTAGGATCTAGTATCTCTGATAATACTTTAAATGTATTCTGTCCACTAGCCACATGTATTTATGTTTTTTGAGTAGTTAAAATTCAGTTAGATGTACTAATTACATTTCAAGTGCCCATGCAGCTAATGGCAAATATTCTGTCATCACAGAAAATCCTATTGGGTAGTGCTGCTTTAGAGACTTGTATGTTAATAATAGCTAATTTAAGTTTTAAAGCCCATAGGAGAAGCAGAAATGTCTATTTCATATGTTTTGTTTATAGCATTTTGGTTGATATGTGGAAAATGACAGGATAGCATTGTTTTCTCATTTTAAAAGGTTAACTGAAGAAAATTTGAAAAGTACTATAAAGGAGAAAGTAAAAATTATCTGCAATCTCAAGGGATAGGCTTTTTAAAAATCCTTTTTGAAATATCTGTAACCAAGTGTACACATCATAAATTACAATTGGATTAATTTTCACCAACTAAATAATATATATATGTCTTTTTATCACAGTTTCTCTATTCTCAGGTTCTTTTTGCTTCATGTCTTGATTTAATAATCATGTAATTTTATTCAGGATGGGCACATGAGTATGTTTCTTATATCAGGAGGCATATGAAGCCAATTAGTCTCAATACCGTTGATGCTGAATTTCACCACTTGATTAAAGTGGTCACCACCAGGTCTCTTCATTGTAAAGGTACATTTTCCTGTTGTAATTAATGAATACTCAGTGGGGTGATATTTTGAGACTTTGTCAATATTCTGTTCCCCAATAACTTTTCACTGAAAGATTTCAGCATCCATTTATGTTATTTGCCTGAATCAGTTAGTACATGAAAGTTGCAAAAGGTGATTTAAAAAATTCTATCATTTTATTTACAATTTTTAACTGGCATTCTTATTTAAAGAAAAGATTTTCTTCCTATCCACCCACTTCCCCATTTTTCTGAGTCTTCTTTTTTCCCTTTTTATTTTGTTATAAACACCCTAGGTATTTCTCATGAAATTGATCAGTGTGACTCATCACTGCTTTGAGACTCATTGCTACAATCACATCTATATAAAGTTATATTATGCCAGGATAATTTTCACTTTTTAGCAGGTTGGTCATCTTTATGATATACTTGTTCTTAAACTGAGTATTCTTATTGATTAGTTCTCTTGAAACACAGACTTTCAGAAACTGGAGCAACTGTGTTAAGGAATTCCCATTTACACTAGGCAAGAAAGTAAACAGTAAGTGGAGAGTAGGGTAACAAACACTTATGGTATCAAAAAACAACCGTGAAAAGGATCTGTCTTAATGTGCTAGCCCATTGCAGTTTAACATATTGCTTACAACTTTCACAATAGAATTTGAGTGACTTCAGTTACGCATTCCAGGAGACTGGCAGTCTGTTACAATCAGAGTCTGAACTTTAGAGCAGGCTAATTTACAGCGATGGGATGAAGAAAGTTGTGGATTTGTATTACACACTCTCACCTGACACTGTATCTGATCCCTTACCTGCTGATTGACATCTTGAATGAGCTCTTTGAAGCAAGTTCCAGCTTAATTAAAACGTTTGCTTGGTTAGCAGTGATCTGTGAAAGCCTGTGATAAATATTGAATCAGGTTCACCTGCTGGTTGCTGTGAGTGGATAAACAGCTGCTTTGTGCAGCATAATCATGAAACGGTGGCAGTAGAGTAGTACTACTGTTTGAATTTTTTAAAAAGAATAGTTGAAAAGGTATAGTTTTGTTACTTTTGCTATCTTACTAGAGTGTGTGCTAATGTGAGATTGCACAACGGGCATTCAGTACCTATTTAGATGGCTTTGACAACAGCAAATGGTTGATAAAGATTAACAAACCCTTTTTTATGTCTCAAAGATTGTAGTATAATTCTATGTTCATTGGCCTTTTACCATTAGCTCTTCATGTGGATGATTTTGTGAAATAAAGGGCAGTATTTTTCATTTTTGCTTAAGTGGTAGTTGAAAACAATCCTGTTAAAGCTTTGCTGTAAGATGTAAGGTTATGAATTTCAACTTCTCCACAAATTTGTTGTGTATTTTGTAGGAACTTGAATAATTCTATTCAATTTCCTTTTTTATCTGTAAAATGAAGTTAGAAATATATATTAGTGAGCTAAGTATTTTAGTATTAGTACTAATATACATTAGTGAACTAAGTATTTAGTATTAGTATTAAGTAATTAACAGACATTAAAATAGAAATGAGTTCAGAAGCAGTGGAGGAACCTTTATGAAATTGTCTTTTTTTGACCATTTTTTATTCCTTTACTGAATAACTACGTCTGGCTAATTTGGTTGTAAAGAAAATGTTGTTTACATTGGATTTTTGTTATAAAACCAGATATAAATTCTGGAATAAAGCCCTCACCCAAATCAGTCACAATCTCCTTTGAGCATCTGATACAAGTTATGGATTCACTTTCTAAAAACACACAGAAAATTGTGTTTGTAGTTTCTGGGTGATCTCAAACCCTCTGTAACAGCCCATGAACCTTAACTTGAGAACCCATTTCCTAATAAATTAGGTTGAAAACTTTTGGAGAGGAGGGGTGAAAATGAAGGCTATTCTGCTGAGTATGAAACAACTGAGGAGAAACCAGAATAGAGTGTATTTACTCTGTGTGTGTGTGTGTGTGTGTGTGTGTGTGTGTGTGTGTGTTCTCAGCACTTCTAGCATTTTTCAGGTATATTTTTCAGGACAATTGTTAGCTCTAAAGATTATCTTCCATAGTAGTGATTCCTCACTCTCTACCTGAAGTTTTATATATTTTTTTCCATCGTCAACTTATTTAGAATTTTATAGGGAAAATAAAATTTTGTTTAAGCCATACTCAGCCTGTTCAACATTGTTCATGTTTATCGATGTTGATGCATACAACTGTCATTCATATTTTTTCATTATAATATTCCATTGATTGGAAAAAGCCCCAGAATTTACTTATCCATTCTTCTGTTGATACATGTAGCTTGAGCTTGTTTTTCTCACTATTAAAACAATGCAGCAATTAATATTCCTCTTGTATCTGTCTTAATGTGCAAGAGTTTCTCTAGCATGCATACCTAATGGTGTCATGCTGGGTCAAAGGGTATATGTATCTTTGATTTCACTAATTTGCTCTCCAAATGTGCCAATTTATACTTAGATCAGCAGTGAATAACAGTTTCTTCATAGCCTCTCCATCACCCAATCTGGTGGATAGAAAATGGAATCTAATTATGGTTTTAATTATCATTTTCCTGATTAGTAGTGAAGTTTTACCTTAGATGGCACAACTTTTCAGATATTTATTAGCCTTTCAGCTTTTTGCTTCTGTGATATGCCTGTTCCTGGTTTCCTGTAGGGTTTGTCTTTTAAAAATAGATTTATTGGAATTCTTTAATTGTTGTAGATATTGATCCTCACTTGGTTGTATGCATTGCAAATATCTTCTGTCAGCCTGTGCCCGCTTTTAACCTATTTTTCTGCCTTTCTGTAAGGAAGATGTCTTTTTAAATAGAAGTTTAACATGTTAATGAAGCTGTGTTTTCAGTCATCTGTGCTTTTGGTTTATTGTTTTAAGAAATCCTTCTCTACATTTGGATCATAAGAGATATTTTCCTATGGAAGAAGAGACCATATAGCCTTCGAAGCTTAAAATGTTTACTGTCTGGCCCTTTTGCTAACTCTTGCTCCAAAGAGTCTATTAATTAAAAGTTTTTGTTTATTTTTCCCTTGGGAGATATAACATGGATCTTGTTATAAAATATGTGATTTAAATGTCAACTAATAAGTTAAAACAATTTTTATAAAATAAAACTTGAAGTTTATACTTATGAATATTTTGTAATTGCATTCATAAAATAATAGAACTAACTTTAAATGATTCCTAGGTTTATGAGTGAAAATGGTTTGATAAACTTCAAGAACTACGCTTTGTAGAACAATTTAAGAATGAAGCTCTTGGCCAAGTGTGGTGGTTAACATTTGTAATCCTAGCACTTTGGGAGGCTGAGGAGGGTGGATCACCTGAGGTTAGCAGTTTGAGACCAGCCTGGCCAACATGGCAAAACCCTACCTCTACTAAAAATACACAAATTGGCCAGGCATGGTGGTGGGCACCTGTAATCCCAGCTACTTGGGAGGCTGAGGCAGGAGAATACTTGAACCCGGGAGGTGGAGGTTGTAGTGAGCTGAGATTGTACCACTGCACTGCAGCTGGGCGACAAGTGAAACTCCTCTCAAAAAAATAAAAAAGAAGCTCTCTTTGTCAATAAGATGAGGTAATCCTTGTCATTGTCTTCTTCGTGGCTTGATATATCAGGGATTCTAATGTCTCTTGAGTCAATGAATGAATGAAATGGGATATGACATAAAATATGGTTAGCGCAAGGACAGCCTTAAAAAATGGCAGTTACTATTAATAATGAAAATATTGGGATATATGTCACGACTAAAATACTAGCATAAAATGATTTTCTGGCCTTGAAAAATAACCGTTGTCCTGTACTTTTTTTAAAAAATCTAATCTGGATTTTGAAGTAACTTTTTGATATGTGCAGCACTTCAAATTAGGACATCATTTAAGCATCTGTCAGATTTAATTGTAATGCATGGGCACAGTAGTTGGTTCAGGGACATTTAGTCATAGTTCACCAATTAAAAGAAAGTTAAGTTACAGTTATGTGCAAGACGCTACCCTCAATGAATGAGCTATAAAAAGAAATGTAAGACATAATTTCTGTCTTCAAGGAATTTGCAGTGTGGTTGGAAAGATAATACATGCACATGTGGAAAGTTATGGAAAAATACAAGTTACTGTTTCATTGACCTAGTTTTCCTTTTATTTTATTCAAACAGGTTTCTCTTCAGTCTCTTTTTGTCTCTATTTCTGTATGTACTTAGTTTTTATACTCATGCCTGCTTTTAGAATTCAAGTTATAGTCTCCTTTGAGAAGCTCTTCTGATTCAGTTAGGAAAGGAGCTTCTTCTTTGGCAATAGAATTAGTTTCTAACTATTTATCATTTTCCATTTCTGAAAATATTTAATCATTATGCTCATTTTTCAGGTATTTTCAGGTATTCAGGCTTAGTATATTTGTGTGCGTGCGTGTGTGTGTGTGTGTGTGTGTGTGTGGGAAAGTTTGGAGAAAACTTATTACAAAATTGTAAGTTCACATTGTGGTATGTTGCCATTTGAACTTATAATTATAGCTTGTGAAAGAAATAGTGGCAAGGACTCAGCAATTTGCCTTTCTTTCAAGATCAAATCTTCGAATCCTTCATCTTTGAAAGAATTTATATATGTCTCTATATAATATAACAAGAGAGGGAATAGAAGGTATTAAACACAAGAGAAATTTTCTGAAAATCCTTGGTTGCTGATATTCTAAGAACAATTTTCATAATTGTAGATTTGAAATGTATTTTTAAACAATTGACTGCTACATATGGAAGTCTTACAGCTGTCACATCCGCATGTATCTCTTGTGTTTTTCTTTAAATGATAGTATATTTTTACAGTTACTTGGGTTGGGTTTTCCTGCCTTTTCTTGAAGTCGAAGGACTCTGAACAGTTTCTACCTTGGAGAAGAAGCCATTTCTTAAAGAGTTTGGTTCTGGCACTGTGTAGCCTCTTAGAGGTCTTAGAGTTTACAAATTTTGGGAAGCCTATGTGTTTTATGTATTGATTTTCAGATATATTGGATGAGAGTGGATATTTTAAAATTTATTCTCTAGTTCCCTGGAGAAAAGGAAATTGCTGTCAATTTAAACAGCAAAGGAAAAAGAAAAAAGTCTTTGTGAAAGATAAGCATGATTATTTGTTAGCAGAAAAAATAATAAGAAATATGAAATTTTTAAATTTTATTCATCTAATTGTTTTAAGACTCCTGAGTCAAAGGGTTTCAGAGAGAGCCCATGACGTGTTAGCCTGGTGATTCGATTGGGGGATATTCTGGCCTCCTGACATTGCTGGCATCAGGACCCTTCCTCTAGTTTTCTTAGAGCATTGAAAGTTGCTGATTTTGGTACAAATTTTTATAACTTTTTATTTTATAACTTTTTTTACAAAATAAATGACTTTTTGATGCTTCCGTTATATTACTATAATCAGTTTTTCTGTCTTCAAATATGATCATACCAAATCTTATATTTTATTATTTATTTATTTTTGAGATGGAATTTTGCCCTGTCACCCAGGCTGAAGTGCAGTGGTGCGATCTTGGCTCACTGTAACCTCTGCCTCCTGGGTTCAAGTGATTCTCCTGCGTCAGCCTCTGGAGTAGCTGGGACTACAGGAGCATGCCACCATGCCCTGCTAATTTTTGTATTTTTAGTAGAGATGGGGTTTCGCCATTTTGGCCAGGCTAGTCTCAAACTCCTGACCCCAAGCAATCCACCTGCCTCGGCCTCCCAAAGTGCTGGGATTACAGATGTGAGTCACTGTGCCTGGCTTATACCAAATCTTTTAAATGGACATTTTAATAGAAGATCGTTTCTGAAGAAATAATTCCTGTTTAGTAATGCAAAGAAAAAAGAATTAACTTACTTTCTTAATTCCCACCTTATACCCTACTTGCCTAAGTACCCATTGAAAACCATCTTCTTAAGGAGTCTACTCAAGTTTGTAGATGTTATAATTTGTTCATATCACTTTACAACTTAAAAACAAAAACATGTTTAATATAAAGTTAGCTATGGTTGATAATATTCTGAATTATGGAGTAAAAAACAGATTTAAGGTCCTAAATAAAGTGAACTCTAGTGAGAAAAGTTTTCTGAAACTGGTTCTTGATCTTTTGCTTTTGTTAGTACTGGTACTAGTATAACATTTTAAGATCAGTAAAATTAAATTATTCTTGCCAAACTTATCCCTTTTAAAATTAAAAACTTCGTACTCTGGTTTCTCTTCAGATCGTATAAATCTTTTGCCTTTTACTAAAGATTTCCGTGGGGAGGAATAGCTATGAGTCTTTATCCAGTTTTTTTGAGGCCTTGTGTTTCATGAGGCTAAATAAAAAAAATTAATAAAATTAAAAACTTTGAAAACAAAGTAGTTGTAAAACTGTATATTAGCATCCATTTTTATTTGAAAAAAGATATAAAAGATATGTATATATGAAGGTCAGTAAGTTATACACTAAATTCTTTGTGATGGGACAGTTGGATTTTTTTTTTTTTTTTTTTTTGATACGGAATCTCTCTCTGTCACCCAGGCTGGAGTGCAGTGGCACAATCTCGGCTCACTGCAATCTCTGCCTTCCAGGTTCAAATGATTCCACTGCCTCAGCCTCCCATGTAGCTGGGACTACAGGCACGAACCAGCACGCCCAGCTAATTTTTTGTATTTGATAGAGATGGGGTTTCACCATGTTGGCTGGGATGGTCTCGATCTCCTGACCTCGTGATCCACCTGCCTTGGCCTCCCAAAGTGCTAGGATTACAGGTGTGAGCCACCATGCCTGGCCAGGATGGTTGATTTTTAAAAAAAATTTCTGTATTGTTTGAATTTTTTTGGCCAAGGGAAAAGGTGGAATTAAAAGGAGTAGATGGTAAAACTTTAAGTGGAATTAATGTTGAAAAGTGTAACATCAGAAAGTTTTCCCATCCTTGAGAAAAGCTACTTTATTAGATTACTTTTATGCTTCAATATAATGTATCTATGTACATTATATTCTATATCTATAAATACTACGGCCCAACCCTGCATTGGGCCATGGCGTTCTAGTATTCACATGAATTTAACTATGTCATAAGGAAGAGAAATAGTATAATTGAGTGAAAAGACTGATGGTATGAAAAAGTAAATTAATTCTACTAGAGTTACCTTAATTCATTTTGTATGTTAATTGATTAATGTGATCATCGTAAAAGCCAAAAAAGAATTGAGTCAGGAATATCATGATATAATTTGCATTCCATTTTCTGTGTGACCATAAATTGTTGGATATTGCAACATATGTAACATAAACCACATGTCAGCTGTTTCCTGCCTCCCTGTTGACAAGAGCCCTATTCATAACTCTTCTTTTTATCCTTTTAGTGAATAAGTAATTATTCAATATAGAAGGCAGGATATTTGGAACTGGCTATTTAATGTGGCAGCACTCTGTAATGAAATCTGCTGTTACTGGCAACCTGAGAAGAGAATGTAACAATTCCAGCACGGCTGTAACTTTATCTGCTTTGACTGACTGTTTATTTGGCACATCAGTGAACCTTTTATCCCAGTGAGTGACAGCTCCAGAAGGGTCACATTTACATCCATTCTATCATGTATTGTAATATTTAATGGTGGACAAGGTTGAGTGAGACTGGGAGTAATTTGAACTTGCTTTTCTACTGAGTTGAGGCTAAAAGACAGCTTGATCCCCAGTACTGTGGTGTAACATGCTATGACTTAGCATTTGTTTATGAAGGCTAATCTTACTGATTACAATAATTAAAAAAAAAAGTCAAGTAGAGTGTTTTCTACTAAATTAAAACTCTTTAGCACAAAGTCTTTTTTTTTTTCATTGTTATATTTTAAGTTCTGGGGTACATGTGCAGAAGATGCTGGTTTGTTACATAGTTATACATGTGGCACATAGTCTTTTAAGTTACAATGCTATTTACCTTTTTTCCCTCCCCATCAGTGACCACTTCTATAAATTACCGTTTTACACTATTTCTCTAAAATGAGACTTTGTTCTGTGTCATTTGATGTAATAATTGAGACTTAGAAGGGAGTAGTTATTAAGAACCTGTGAGTTCTAATATATAGCATTAAACCTTTTTTTTTTTTAGTATTTGAGAATTTGGAAACAGAAGAGAAAAATCAGGTAAATCAAGTAGACTATATTCCTGATATTCCATATGGTTTGTTTAAAGAGACATTTATATCACTATTTAAATTATGAAACTGAGTTATGAGTGAAATTATCCAGGAAAAACTATCCTGGATGATAATTTTACTGATGGGTTTGCATTCCATGACAGGTAATTGAATTTCAGATATACTTGTTCCACACAAGCAACCTGCTTTCATTATTAAATATTAATATTTTACATTCATTTTGGTACCTTTGCTAAAGAAGAATTTTCTCTTCTTGAAGTTGTTAAGTGATACTTTAGATTCAACTTGATAAATCTATTCTTTTGTAAACTATATTTAAAAGCTTTTCAAAAGCATTGATATATTAAGGAGTATTTGAACTATGCTGTGAACAAAACTATTAACTCTAAACTGTAATATCACAAGTTCATATAAAGCCTAAGCAAAAATTAAAATTTTTCTTTCTTTCATCATTTTTATAACTTATGAAAGAGGAGAGTTAAAATGTACTCAAAACATTTGGAATTGGAGAGTTAGAGTGGTATGTTAGAAAGAATGCAAATGTGGAAACATCATTTGTAACTTAAAAGAAATAATGAGGACCAATTTTAAATTGAATTTGTAGTTTTTTCTTTAATGGCAAGTTTTAGATACTGTAATATCTTGTAATTTCTCTTTATTTGATTATTGTTATTCATTATTTACAGGTTCTCATTCCATGTGAGGTTTGATAACATTTTTTTATGGTAGTTTAGATATTAGTTATCATTTCTTTCTTTTCTTACAGCCCCCTCGCCACTGTTCGTGGTGCTGTTGTTCTACTAAACAAGGAAACAGTCAAGAGTCATTGAATACCATTAAGAAAGATCACACGGGGAAATCCAAGATACCCAAAATATATTTTGGGACGCGCACACACAAGCAGATTGCTCAGATTACTAGAGAGCTCCGGAGGACGGCATATTCAGGGGTCCCAATGACTATTCTTTCCAGCAGGGATCATACTTGTGTCCATCCTGAAGTAGTTGGTAACTTCAACAGAAATGAAAAGTGCATGGAATTGCTGGATGGGAAAAATGTGAGTAAAGTTATTTTGTTTTAGAGAAATAAGGCTGAAAACATTTAAATTACTCAATATGTTTTATATATACATTTCTAGTAATCAACTTCGGAAAATCAAATTAACTGCTAGTATTGATATCTTTTCAAAAATAATTTTACCATTAGAAAATCTTTAGTCAAGTTTTAAAGAATGAGATTTGGTTTTAAAGCTTGGGGATATTTAATTTCTTGAAATTAATTTCCATTGTAGTCAGATATCTCCGTTTCTTCTTTTAAATCCTGCTACCAAAAATAATTAAATGTGAATGATATCCTATGAGGAACAGAGTGTTTAAATGATTTAGTCTAATTAGATCTAATTAATATACTTGACACACTTAAAAACTTCAAAAGCAGATAGTTTATTTAGGCTTTCTGTTTGAGCAAATCTTGAATTTTTTACTTGAATGAGAAATATAATGATTATCCCATCTCATAATTCTGATTAATACAGACTCTTTTAAAAGTTATACTGAATTATTAACTTTAAAATGATATTAGTGGTTTTGAAATTTTCTAGGGAAATAAGATTAATAGGAATTTGAGCTTGGTGGAAATAAAGAAGGCTTTCTTACTGAAGACTTATATGACTTTCATATAAATTTTTTGGCAGTATTAGTTTGGGAGTCTGTGTTCTGGTGTGATAATTAGTTTACTCTAAAATTGAAGTTGCAAGTATGAAATTATACCCCAAAATCAGTGAACCATAAATTGATAACTATGAAGTGACCAATGATACTTTTAATATATTTTGAAAGTTGTTTTGTCTTTCACTAGTATCTTATCAGAGTTGTTTCTACACAAAAAACTGTGAGCTATTGCCTCTAGAGTTTCATTTTATTGATATATCACCCCTTACCATATAATGTTAATTTGAGTTAGTTATTTTGTTTTATGCTTTTCTTCCTTAATACTCTCTTTATTGGATGAAAATTTATTTAAACTTTAGGAATAGTCAAAAGACATTTTAATAGATACTCAAGTGAGATTATAAAGTATAAGTAGTAAGGTGGTCCAATGGCAAAACTTGAGTGACTGGTTCAGAGCCAGGAGAGAATACAGAACTATTGCATCAAAGCCATTATTGAAATTCTACAGTCATATTTATTTCCAAAGAGTTCTTTCTAACTAACTGAGGAATTATGAAATCCCTTTACTATGTATATTAAAAAACTTCTCTTCAAGGAGAGATGAAAGTATTAAGTTTTAAGTGTTCAAAAATAATAAAATAAAGCTCTTCATGGTAAAACAACATACTTTTCATGCATAAGTAGACTGCTTTCCATAGTGACTAAGTGATCTGCTGAATTCCTCAAATGCTTGAAATTTATTTTTTGGCTACATAGCCTGTGCAAGAAGACTTGCTGGCATTGTCACTGTATTTTTATCTTTTTTTTTGTTTTGTTTCACTTATTATTGGGAAAATTATTATGTATTTGTAAAAAATACATTGGCTGGGCATGATGGCTGACCCCTGTAATCCCAGCACTTTGGGAGGCCAAGGTGGGCAGATCACTTGAAGTTAGGAGTTTGTAACCAGCCTGGCCAACATGGTGAAACCCATCTCTAATAAAAATACAGAAAATTAGCCAGATGTGGTGGTGCGTGCTTATAATCCCAGCTGCTTGGGAGGCTGAGGCATGAGAATCGCTTGAACTCAGGAGCTCAGGAGGCAGAGGTCTCAGTGAGCTAAGATCACACCACTGCACTCTAGCCTGGGCGACAGAGCATGACTCTGTCTCAAAAACAAACAACAAAAAACATACATTGGTAAAAGTGATGATAAAGTGTAAGATTGTGTATTGAAGGCAGATAGTTTTATTTTGTATAACCTAGAAAACTGCAGTGCTGGTTATGTCTTTATTGATCTTTACTTGTAAGTTTGAATCATGTAAAAATAAAAAGTAGTTCAATAGACTTCAGTGTTCAGAATTTTTCATTGCCTTTAGTTTGTCTTAAAGTGAACAGATACTTTATTTTTGAATATTAGCAATAGGAATAATTGAAGTATCTGTTTGTGGTTTGCCTTGACCTAATTCTGCCTCAGAATGCTTACCTTTTTCTTGTTCTCAAGCCCTCTTAGTAATTTGGTATTGTAATGAGGGCCAATTACAAAGTCACCATAGGTGTCTGTGTTTACTGTGACTGAATTACCAAAGTGAAATGATAAATAGATAACTGACAGTTTGAATCAAAATGTTTAAAGTGAGATAACACTTCAATTGACAGACTTCCTCAGGGTTGTGTTACACTGCTAAAATGGATGAGCTTTTCTGGTTTTGATATCAGCCTGCACAGGGGTGTCATTCTAACTGCCCTTAAAGTGTAAACTTTCTGATTTTTTGGCTTGATCCAAGGCACATGTGTTTCTTGTTCATTGTTTCTTTCACTAAAGTGCCCTTATACTGGAAACGTATGCACTTAGCTGTTAAAAGTTATTTTTTGTTTCAGTTAAGAAAAAATAATTTTAACTAGTGTCAGGGATGACAATTCTGATATACTATTTTAGATATATATCTTTTTGGTTAAAATGAGACTTAATAGCTCATAGTCATAGATTCTAAAGGTACTATAGTGATAATTTTCTATAAAGATAAGCTTTTAGAATTCTATGAAAGAAGCTTGGAATGAAGAAATGGTGAATGTCTTACTATTAAACAGTCTGTATCAAACTGTGTATGAAAGATGATTGACACATCTTTACCTGAATCACAGAATTTTAGAGCTGGAAGGAATTTTAGAGATGATACAGTCAGTGAGTCAGAAGAAATCTTACAAGCCTTCTGGGTCAAATATTCTCTTGATGCTTAGTCACATGAGCAAAATGGGCCCTGAAGTTTGCCCAGTCAGACAAGTAATTAGGAAGGAGGAACGAGTACCCAAATTTTCTGATTCTTAATCCACTGCTATTTTGAGTACACTAGAAATAGAATCCAAAGATGGCATTGAGATAGGGAGAAGTTGACACAGTATGAAGAATAAGAACAGTAGAGGTTAGAGAAAGTAAGTGATAATAATGTATAAAGTGACCTAAACAAATATAGTTAGATGAGCCCTTTCCTCCTTATTTTTTTATTTGAGACTATTTATTTATTTGAGTGTCACTCTGTTACCAAGCTGGAGTGCAGTGGTGCAATCTCAGCTTCCTCCAACCTCCGCTTCCTGGGTTCAATAGATTCTCCTGCCTTAGCCTCCCAAGTAGCTGGGACTAAAAGGCACATGCCACCATGCCCAGCTAATTATTTTGTATTTTTAGTGGAGATGGGGTTTCATCAAGTTGGCCAGGATGGCCTTGATCTCTTGACCTCATGATCCGCCTGCCTTGGCCTCCCAAAGTGCTGAGATTACAGGCATGAGCCACTGTGCCCAGTCCTAATTTTAATTTTTAATACTTTGGAGGACCAACAGGTGCATCCTTTAACATGGCTGAATACAAAGCTTTAAGAGAACTAGTCCTCAGCTATGCATATCTTATCGTTTGACTTGCTGACATTCTTTTATAGATTATGAATCTTTTATGGTTGACTTTGTTTCTAGCAATATCTAGATGCATTTGTGTATGTACTGATGTATGTACGTATTGAAAACATAGATTTCTCCTTTTGGATAGCTCATAGATAAAAATACATATAAAGATAAAAATACATATAAATATAAAGATTTTATAAAGACAGAGATAGAGTATATTTCATCCCGCCTTGGCCTCTTAAAGTGTTAGGATTATAGGCATGAGCCATTGCACTCAGCCTGTAATGAAATTTTTTATTTCCATTAATACAGTGGCAAAAGACATTAGTAGACAACATAAAAGAATAAATTCAAGTTACTATTGAACCTTGTTAGTCATACAATATTATATTAAACCTTGCTAGAAACTATAAAAAAATACAAAAAGTGTATGTATATATAGAGAGAGCTACCTCAAAGTCTTTCATCCCTAATATAATTTATGTATTTTATATATAGTGGTTTTTTGTTAAGGACAGCAAACTAGGAAAAATAAATATTTTTATTTCAAAATCTTTTTAAAAATTAATATGTAGCATTAATGAAAATAAAAGTAGCCCATTATTCTATCGCTTAGCTCCAAATGACAATTGAAAAAGAAAAGTAGTACATCTATGTGGTTAGAAAATGAAGAGAGGCTCTCTTTTTCCAACTCCTCCCACCTCTTTAACCCTTTAAGGAAACTACTGTAAAACTTTGTGTGTTTTCTACCAGAACATTTAAAAAATGTATTTATTATAATGTATGTGTATATATTCTTTAAAAAAAGCAATTTACATGAATTTAATCATTCTATATACATTATTCAACATGTTTTTTTCTTGCTTAACATAGAAAGCCTAATCAGCACATAGACAAATCTAAATCATTTTTATTTTTAAGGGCTAAAGTTTTTGTATTAATTTACCATATTTATTTAACATGTCTCCTATGGGTAGACATTTGGTTTGTTTCCCATTTTCTTGTCTATTTAACAGTATAGTGTACATCTATTCACATTAATGGTAAAATTTTAAATTTTGCTAGGTATTTTGACAAATTGCCTATGTACTTCTACTAAAATATTATACTTCTAAAAAATGTATACTTTTTTATTTTGTATATTTTAATAGTGTGTGAGACACTCTTGTTAGGACTGGGTTTTATCAAACATTTTATTTTGTTATTAATGAATGTAATGAGCTTTATTTATTTTATTTTTTTGAGACAGGGTCCCACTCTCTCGCCCAGGCTGGAGTGCAGTGGCATTTGTGATCACTGCTCACTATGGTCTAATTTTTTTCTTGTTTTTTTTTTTTTTTTTTTTCTTTAAATAGAGATGGAGTCTTCCTATGTTGCCTAGCTGATCTTGAACTCCTGGGCTCAAGCAGTTCTCTGGCCTTGGCTTCTCAAAATGCTGGGATTATAGGCATGAGCCTATAATAAAAAAAAAAAATTTTTTTTTTAATTTCCAGTAATAGAATGGGATGGAGTGCAGTGGCTCATGCCTGTAATCCTAGCACTTTGGGAGGCTGAGGCAGGTGAATCACTTGAGCTCAGGATTTCAAGACCAGCCTGGGCCACCTGATGAAACCCTGCCTCTACAAAAAATGAGCTGTTTGTGGTGATGCACTTGTGGTTCCAGCTACTTGGAGCCTGAGACACAAGAATCGCTCGAACCAGGGAGGTAGAGGTTGTAGTGAACTGAGATTGGATCACACCAGTGTACTCTAGCCAGGGGTGACAGAGTGAGACTCACATCTCAAAAAAAAAAAAAGTAATAGAATGGCAAAGGACATCAGTAGATAACATAAAAGAAGAAACACAAATTACTGTGGAAGCTTGTTAGACTGTGTATACAACATTATGCTAAACTTTGGTAGAAATCATAAAGAATATAAATCAAAACAAGATTCTATTTTTACTTTTAAACTAGAGATAAAAGATACTGTTAGAGTTAATAAGGATGTGGGAAAAGGGTAATGCAAAACAGTATATACTTTCTGGAGGATAATTTCACTATATGCTTTCAAGAAACTTAAAAATACTTCGTAGCATCTGATCCCATAATGGCATTTCTAAAAATGTATACTAAGAAAACATTTAGAAACCAGCATAAGAATGCTCACTGAAGCCTTATGTATAAAGTAGAAATTGGTAACAGTCTATAAGTCCAGTAATAAGAAAACTGGTTCATCAGCTATGGCACATTAATTCAATGTACATTTATGAGCAGCAATGAAAAGATGCTTAGTAATGTCAGAAGATTTTCCTGGTATGATTTTTAATACACTAGGCAGAGAAAAACAAAGTGAATACAGTTTTATAAAAAGTTTTATTTGTTGTGACTAGACTGTTAATAATCCTCAATGTCTGGGGAATATTTGCTTTGTTCTTTTTATTATTACTATTTAGAGATAGGGCTTTGTTTTGTTACCCAGGCTGGAGTGAAGTGGCGTGATCATAGCTCACTGTATCCTCAAACTCCTAGGCTGAAGTGATCCTCCTGCCTCAGCCTCCTGAGTAGCTAGGACAACAGATGTGCGCCACCAATCCCAGCAAATTTTTTATTTTTTGTAGAGACAGAGTCTTGCTACATTGCCCAAGCTGGTATCAAACTCCTGGCCTAAAATAGTCCTCTTGCCTCAGCCTTCCAAAGTGCTCACACCTGTAATCGTGCCTACCTTGTTCTTGTTATTTTAATATTGGATCACATTGTAGAGATATCCTTATGTATACATGTATAGAAGAAATATGAAATGAAATACACCACAGTGTTTCTAGTGCATTCTTTGTGTAATGGAATTATGAATAATTTAGACTTTTTTTTGGTATTCCTGAATTTTTTTGTAGTGAATACTCTTAATTTCTTTATTTTCCCTGAGGACATTCCAACCTACCTACTTACCTTCCTTCCTTCTTATTTATATTTGAATAAGAAATATTGTCACATGGCTCAAAATTGAAAAGGTACAAAAGGGTCTACAGAGAAAAATCTCCCACTCCTGTGCCCTGTCACTTACTTCTCATCCTTGGAAGCAACTAGTGATACCATTGTTTTGTGAATCCTTCCAGAAATATTTCATGCCTAACATCAGTTTAATCAGAAAAAAGCCATAATGAACATATTTTAAAAATATATTTTTTCAAGTTAATTTAGGGTATTTGGAGCTCTTCTGATTTGGAGTTCTAAGTCTGAGTTAACCAGACTTGCTTGTGATTATAGCTATGGTATTATCTGTTTCCAAATAAGACAAAAATTAGTCGGGCGTGGTGGCATAGTCAGTAAAATCTAAGTCTTGTGGCTTTAATGATGTTCCTCAAATTCTGAGATAAACTTACTGTATTCATTGGATTCCAGTATTGGTTCACATTTTCGTTACGCATATTTGTTTCTAGGGAAAATCCTGCTATTTTTATCATGGAGTTCATAAAATTAGTGATCAGCACACATTACAGACTTTCCAAGGGATGTGTAAAGCCTGGGATATAGAAGAGCTTGTCAGCTTAGGGAAGAAACTAAGGGCCTGTCCATATTACACAGCCCGAGAACTAATACAAGATGCTGACATCATATTTTGTCCCTACAACTATCTTCTAGATGCACAAATAAGGGAAACCGTGAGTATATGTGTAAAATTTAGAACTTTTTTCTACTCATGGGGATATAAATGTTGAATATAAAAGCCTTTAGATGTTTTAATGTGTTTTTTCACTTTAATTTATGTAAATAAATTTCTGTAAACATACTAGAGTACTGAAAACGTATTCTAAGGTGTATTAAAAACAGTTTTCAACCCACTCATTTTAGTTTCCAAAATAAGCAGTTTTAAGGAACATAGTAACTGAAGTGAAATTATAGCAGGGTTTCTCTTTGCGTTTATGAAATATTCAAAAAGAATTATTTAAAACTATGTTTTGAAGAACTTATGTTGGGAGAATATACACACTATGCAAATTATACCTTGTGAACTTTTGAGAAGTGAACTTCAGATATGGCATTTGTGTTTATTTGCCTTGTTCTTTTTAGAGACATGCAATTGTTAACAGCATAAGACAAAAAGTGAATAACTTGGCATAGTCAATTGTTATTCCTGTCTTTAGGTCTGACTGCACAATTCATCTCAGCTTTCTATTTCTTTAAGATCCAAATTAATAGGCATTATGTTTACTGCTCCTCCTATCCTGCTTCTTATTTGGTAATCTCTTAACTAGGTCTCTTCCCTCTAAGACACTGTGCATATCAATGCCAGGTCAGTTTTCCAAATACTGCTTTTATTACATCCTTTTATCTGCTTAAAAATCTATTGCTTCCTTTGTGCATGAGATAAAGTTTATATTTCTTAAGCTTACTACACTCAAGTTGCACAATAGTCTGACCTGGATTTGCCCAATTTGAATCCTTCAAAAATTACCTCATACTCTCTTGAGGATACTTTGTTCTTTATCTTTGCTTTTGATGACACCTCTTTGGAATGCCCAACCTTCTCTTTGTCTGTCCAAATTCAAATCCTACTTGTCTTTTAAACCCGAATATATTTCCTACCCTTCCATGGTTCTTTCTCAACTTTTCAGCTCTCTGTGTATTCTTACTTCCTCAAAATAACTCATTAACAATTGCTTTGTGACAGTTCCTTATATTAGTCAGTATGCTTTCAATTACAGGTGACGCAAACCCAGCCTAAAAAGAGCTTAAGAAAAAATACTTGATTCTCTTATTGTGATGGCTTTATTCTCAGGCAAGTTCTCACTCTTGCTTATGGAACAAAGATAACCATAAGCAACTAGCTCACCTGGAGGAAAGAGCATAGCCACATATTAGTCCCTCTAGAATACTCTGACTGGCCTAGTATGGATCACAGGTCTATTCCTGAACCTGAACTAGTCACTCTGACCATAAAAGGATGGAATACTCTATTTAACTGACAATCTTGGCTTTTTCCCTGCTATGAAAGTAGTGATGTTCTTTGATTTATAGGTTAATAGTCCTGCCAGCATCACTTGGGAGTGAGAGAAGAACAATTCTCCACCTCCCATGTTGGAGAAGGATTGCAGGACAGATTAAAATGAAACAGAAAAACACTATATTATGTTAGTATTTTAAGAGTCATTTTAATCTTGTGTTTTGTATGTTCACTTATTTGTTTGTTTTTTTGAGACTGAGTCTTGCTCTGTGGCTCAAACTGGAGTGCAGCGGTGCAATCTTGGCTCACTGCAACCTCTGACTCCCTGGTTCAAGTGATTCTCCTGCCTCAGCCTCCTAAGTAGCTGGGATTACAGGCATGCACCACCAAGCCCAGCTAATTTTTGTTTGTTTGTTTGTTTGTATTTCTAGTAGAGACGGGTTTCACCATGTTGGCCAGGATGGTCTCCATCTCTTGACCTAGTGATCCACCAGCCTTGGTCTCCCAAAGTGTTGGGATTATAGGCATGAGCCACTGTGCCTGGCCTAATCTTGTATTGTTATTTTACTTTTAAAGGTTTTATGCTTGTCATGTTTTATTTTTTATTTTATTTTTAAAGGTCTTATGCTTAGTTTGTAAAAATATTTTGGAAATGTTTTCACAGTGGAATTTTATACCCTTCTGCTCAGTCAGTGGTACCTTGATCCAGGCTCACTTACATATTTTTGTTGTTTTTGATAGGTTTGCAAAGTATTTTGAGAGTAAAATGGGGCAGACTCAGTAATGTAGAGCTGATATTTAGTTGGCCTCAGTGTTTAAGTTTTATTTAATTCCTAAAATCAGTTGCTTACATAGTAATTGCATTTGCAATATTGGCCTATAGTGTGAATTTTTATAAATGAAATATCTTACCTGCTATTATTAAACCCATTTGGCCCAATGTTTTACCACAAAATCTTTTATCTTATAGATGGATTTAAATCTGAAAGAGCAGGTTGTCATTTTAGATGAAGCTCATAACATCGAGGACTGTGCTCGGGAATCAGCAAGCTACAGTGTAACAGAAGTTCAGCTTCGATTTGCTCGGGATGAACTAGATAGTATGGTCAACAATAATGTAAGGAAAAAAGATCATGAACCCCTACGAGCTGTGTGCTATAGCCTCATTAAGTAAGAATATATATTTATTAGTGTATTTGTGCTGCCTTTATATTAAAAACATGTTTGATTATACCATATATTTTAAAGTCAGTAAACTTTGGTTAACTAGGCTTCTTGGGAAATGGATTGTTCCTTGCCAATTCAGCTTTAAAAACAAGGTAGTCCAACCTTTTGTCTTGTTCACAAGAATATAATGAACATAATAAGTGATTTTTAAAAATGAATAATTGTGAATCTTCTTCTTAATTTGGCAGGATAATTTAACAGCCCCAAAAGATATGTATAGGATATTGAACCAGAAACCAAACATTCTTTTAATTAATATATTTTAAAATTCTGGATCATGACTTTAATTTATTGCCTTATTCTCCAATTTAAGTAGGATTCTAGTTTCATGAGTTTTAATTAACCAAGATTTCAGTACTCTCAAATAATATATTTAGTACTAGCTTTATGAAAATTTACACTAGATAATTTTTCTTTTATTAGACATTAGGTTATTGATCTAGAGTCTTGTTAACATAGAAAAAAACCTTTCAACTATGAGTCCCATTTCATTGATTCTAGCATTTTTGTTTCCTTCATATTATACTTTAAAAAAATTGAATGTTATACAGTCACATGGTTTGAACATAAAATATATACAAATTTATGTAGTAAAAACCTCCCTTCTGGTTCCCTGATCTGTTTAATGTCTGTGCTATCCTAAAGAAATTTATCATTCATGCATATTACTCATTTATGAGACAATATTAGATATCTTTTCTTGTCCCTCATTTTTTGTCCAAATGATGGCATACTATACATATAATTTTCTGCAACTTGCTTTTTTCACTTCACAGTTTATTTAGGAGACTCTTCCATGTTAAGACCTAGAAAACTTTCTTGGTTTTTAAAAAAATAGGTACCTAGAATTCCATTAGATAAGTATGCAATAGTTTATTTAACCAGCCTCTGATTAATAGAGGAGGTTGTTTCTAGTCTTTTGCTATTATACTGCTGTAATGAATAACTTTGAATATACATAATTTCATTGGTATGCAAGTATATCTATAGGAGAGTTTTTAGAAGTGGAATTGTTGGGTGAAAGCATAGATATATTTTTAATTTCAATAGATACTGCTAAAATTTACCCAATAGGTGGATGAGAATGGGGCTAATGTACCAGCAATGCATAAGCGTATGGAGATTGTTTTTTTCTAGCCTCCTAGGTGAAAAGTAGTTTTAATATTTATTTAATATTCAATGTAGTTTTAATATTCATTTTCCTTAATATGAGTGGAATTAAGCATCTTTAAATGCCATTTATATTTCTTTTTGTGTCAACTGCCTGTTGACATCTCTGTTCGTTTTTTGTTCTTATTTTGGTTCTTTTCCTTAATGATTTATAGAATCCTATTTATATATTAGGGAATTGAAATCTTTGCCTGTAATAAGAGTTGTAAATACTTTCCACCCCATTTTGCCGTTTGCTTGTGTCTTTTCTTGTGGTGTTCTCCATGTAGATTTTTGTGTGTGTGTGTGTGTGTGTGTGTGTGTGTGTGTGTTTTAACAGCATAGTTTGTTGAAAGAGTTGTCTATAGTTGCTAATTCTATTTTCTAACTTGACATTCTTCCTTCATCAATCCTAGCAGTGTTGCTGTCTGGACGATTCTACGGAAACTGTTCTTAACAGGATCACCAGTGTTACTGTTCTTAACAGTATTTCCAAATACAGAGGTTATTGTTTCTTTTATTTTAGCCAGTCAGTGGTGTTGGGTAGTTGATGACTACCTCTTTGAAAAGTGTTTTTGTCTTGGCTTCTGTGACATCTCTGGTTTTTTCCCTCCTCACAGTCCATTCTTTCATTATTCCTTTTGATAATTCTTATTCTTTTTGATATCTAAATGTTGCAGTTCCTCAGGACTTACTTAGTACTGGGACCTAGTTTCTTTTGTAGCTCGTATTTTCCCTAAATTATGTAACCTAATATCACAGCTTAAAATATAATCTGCAGTACTCATGGGCCTGAACCTGTGTCTTTAGCTTCAACCTCTCTCTACAATGCCATTCTCATATCCCACTCTCTACTTTATAGCTCTTTTGAGATATCAAGTAGACATTTCAACTTTACATCTAAAACAGAATTCTTTCCCTTCCCTTGTATTCTGTTTTCTCCCCAGTCTTCCTCATCTAAGCAAACAGTATGCACCATTTCCTCAAATAAAAAAGTTAAGTATTATCCTTGATAATATCCTTACTGCCTCATCTCATCCAATTAATCAGTAAGTCTTATAGATGCCACCTGCACAGTATATCCCCAATTCCTCAATTTCATTGACCGTTCATATCTATCATCCTACAGTCTTCTCTCAACAAGAATATTATAACAGCCTCCTAACAGGTTGTTATTTCATTCGTCTTTCTCCAGTAATCAATTCTGGCTTAGTAGCTGGAATTATTTTTTTAACACAAAAAATAGATTTACATCTCTTTTATTTAAGTAGATTTAAATAGATTTACATCTCTTTTATTTAAAACTCTGTATTTAAAACCTTCCTACCAAAAGAAACAGGATGATATTGGTATAAAAACAGACATACAGATCAATGAAATGGAATAGAAAACTCAGAAACAAATCCATACACTTACAGTGAACTCATTTTTTACATAGGTGCCAAGAACATACACTGGGGGAAAGATAGTCTCTTCAATAAATGTGGCTGGGAAAACTGGATATCTATATGCAGGAGAATAAAAATAGACCCCTATTTAACACCATATACAAAAATCAAATCAAAATAGATTAACGACTTAAATCTATGACCTCAAGCTATGAAACTACGACAGAAAACATTGGAAAAACTCTCCAAGACATCAGTCTGGGCAATGACTTCTTGAGTAATACCACACAAGCACAGGGAACCAAAGCAAAAATGGACGAATGGGATCACATCAAGTTAAAAAGCTTCTGCACAACAAAGGAAACAGTCAACAAAGTGAAGAGACAACCCCCAGGATGGGATAAAATATTTGCAAATTACCCATCTGACAAGAGATTAATAACCAGAATATATAAGGAGATCAAACACTCCTGTAGGAAAAAATATAGTAATCTAATTAAAAATGGGCAAAAGATTTGAATAGACATTTCTTGAAAGAAGACATACAAATGGCAATCAGACATAGGAAAAGGTACTCAACGTCATTGATCAGAATTTCTCTGCTGCTCAAAACTATAATGAGAGATCATCTCACCCCAGTTAAAATGACTTTTATCCAAAAGACAGGCAATAACAAATGCTGGTGAGAATGTGGAGAAAAGAGAACCCTTGTTTACTGTTGGTGGGAATGTAAATTAGGACAACCAGTGTGGAGAACAACTTGGAAGTTCCTCAGAAAACTAAAAATAGAGCTACCATACGATCCAGCAATCGCACTGCTAGATATATACCCAAAAGAACGGAAATCAGTATATCAAAAGTATACCTGTACTCCCATGTTTCCTGTAGCACTATTCACAGTAGTCAAGATTTGAAAGCAACCTACGTGTCCATCAACAGATGAACAGATAAAGAAAATGTGGTACATATACACAGTGGAGTATCCTTCAGGTATAATACAGAAGGAGAGCCTGTCATTTGCAACAACATGGATAGAACTGGAGGTCATTATGTTAACTGAAATAAGCCAGGCACAGAAAGGCAAACATCACATACTCTCACTTATTTGTGGAATCTGAAAATGAAAACAATTGAATCCATGAAGGTAGAGAGTAGAAAGATGGTTTATAAGAGGCTGGGTAGGGTGGTAGGTGGGGATGGTTAATGGGTACAAAAAAAATTGAATGAATAAGGCCTAGTATTTGATAGGACAGTAGTATGACTATAGTCAATAATTATTTAACTGTATGTTTAAAAATAACTAAAAGATTTGATTCAATTCATTCACTTCAGGGGAGCAAAAAAAAAAAAAAACTAAAAGAATATAATTGGATTCTTTGTAACACAAAGGATTAATGCTTGAGAAGACGGATACCCCATCTTCAATGATGTGATTATTACATATTGCATCCCTGTATCAAAACATCTCATATACCCCATAAATATATATACCTACTGTGTACCCACAAAAATTAAAAATTAAAAAAATCCTGGAGACCAGGAGAAGATGGCGCTATAGGAGCAACTCAGGATTGCAGCTCCCAGTGAAAGTGCAGAGGGTGAGTGGACGCCGCATTTCCAGTCGGATCTTTATTGCCCACAGACCAGGAGATTCCCAGGTGTAGGAGCCCCACGGGCCGACAGCACGGCTGTTTGGGCCGGCGCCACAGCACGGCGGCACTCCGTACAAAATATACTGGTCTGGTTGCCGTGTTAAACCGGCAATTTGAAATTTGGGAAGGCTGACTAGCACATTAATCTGATTAAATGGGACTTAAACAGTAAGCCAGGCCAGGAGAGTCCCGGGCAGCGACATTATTTCAGCTGGCGCAGTGGGTCACCGCACGGGAAATCACACAGATCCCAGCACCCTTTCAGCAGGCGACTGGAACACCTGGGAGAGAGTCAACTGTTCAACTTAAAAAAAAAGAGGGCTCTGAGGCAGGGAGCCAGGTGATCAGGCTTGGCAGGTCCCACCCCCACAAAAACAAAACAGCAATTGGAAACACTCGGGCTTGAGAGTTTCACGGCAAGCACAGGTGAACCCAGGATGGTGCAGCTTGGTGGGGGAGGGGCGTCTGCCATTATCGAGGTACTCCACCCCTACGGAGGTACTCTGACATTGCTGACACAGCCTGCTGTTGCTGAGGCAACCCGCCATAACAGAGTCCGCCATTACAGAGGCGGGCCACCATCGCCACACCCATATAAACAGGACTACAGGGAATTACACACCACAGCAGGGCGGAGCCCACGGCAGCAGGGTGGAGCCCAGAGCAGCTCAGCATAGCCTCTGCAAGCAGGCAGTGACTAGACTGCCTCCTTGCTGGGCAGGACAGTGCAACGGATACTCATAAATAAAACCCTAACTCCCTGGGACAGAGCACCTGAGGAAAAAAAAAGGGGGCTTTATGAGTTCTGCTGCAGCAGACTTAAACGTACCTGACTAGCAGCCCTGAATGAACAACAGTGCTCACAGCTCAGCACTTGAGCTCCTATAAAGTACAGACTGTCTCCTCAAGCAGCTCCCTGACCCCCGTATATCCAAAGAGTCACCTCAAAAAGGACTGATCAGACTGACATTTGGCAGGCATCATTCTGGGACAAAGATAGCAGGAGAAGAAACTGGTAGCAACCCTCTCTGTTCCGCAGCTGCTACAGGTGTTCCGCAGGCAAGCAAGGCCTGAAGTGGACCTCAGCAGTCATACAGCAGAGGGGCTAGACTGTTAGAAGGAAAACTAAGAAACAGAAATACTTCATCATCAACAAAATGGCAGGATCAAATACACACATAACAATATTTGCCCTAAATGTAAATGGGCTAAATGCACCAATCAAAAGACACAGACTGGCATATTGGATAAAAAGCCAAACCCATCGGTGTGCTGTACCTGGGAAACCCATCTCACATGCAAGGATACACAAAGGCTCAAAATAAAGGGATGGAGGAAGATTTACCAAGCAGATGGAGAGCAAAAAAAAGCAGGAGTTGCAATTCTCGTCTCTGATAAAATAGTCTTTAAAGCAACAAAGATCAAAAGAGACAAAGAAGGACATTACATAATGGTAATGTCCTTTCTGCATGGCAAAAGAAACAGTCATTAGAGTGAATTGGCAACCAACAGAATGGGAAAAAATGTTTGCAGTTTACCCATCTGACAAAGGGCTGATATCCAGAATTTACAAAGAACTCAAACAGATTTACAAGAAAAAAACAAGCTCATTCAAAAATGGGCAAAGGATATGAACAGACACTTTACAAAAGAAGACATACATGAGGCCAAGAAACATGAAAAAATGCTCATCATCACTGGTCATTAGAGAAATGTAAATCAAAACTATATTGAGATACCATCTCACACCTGTTAGAATGGCGATCATTAAAAAATCTGGAGACAACAGATGCTGGAGAGGATGTGGAGAAATAGGAACACTTTTACACTGCTGGTGGGAGTGTAAATTAGTTCAACCATTGTGGAAGACAGTGTGGCGATTCCTCAAGGACCTAGAAATAGAAATTCTATTTGACCCAGCAATCCCATTACTGGGTATATATCCAAAGGACTATAAATTGTTCTCTAAGGATACATGCACATGAATGTTCATTGCAGCACTATTTACAATAGCAAAGACCTGGAACCAACCCAAATGCCCATCGATGATAGACTGGACTGGGAAAATGTGGCACATGTACACCATGGAATATTATGCAGCAATCAAAACGATGAGTTTGTGTCCTTTGTAGGGACATGGATGAATCTGGAGAACATCATTCTCAGCAAATTGACAGAAGAACAGAAAATGAAATACCGCATATTCTCACTCATAGGCGGGTGATGAACAATGAGAACACATGGACACAGGGAGGGGAGCACTACACATGGGTCTATTGTGGGGAATAGGGGAGGGATAGCATGGGGAGAAATACCAGATGTGGGTGAAGGGGAGGAAGGCAGCAAATCACACTGCCACGTTTGTACATATGCAACTATGTTGCATGTTCTGCACATGTACCCCAAAACCTAAAATGCAATTAAAATAAAAATCCCAAGCCTTCCAGTTGCACTTTGAATAAATTCAGATTTTTTAATGTGACTCAAGATTACTTGATTTCTGCTTATCACTGACATTGTTCATACCATTATTTATTTTTATCCATTGTGCTGCAGATCACATTGGCTTTCTTTCAGGTCCTCAGGCAAAATTTGCTAAGCACCTCAGGACCTTTGTCCTAGTTATTCCTTCTGCTTGGATATTTCTTTCTTTCTGATCCTTTCGTGTCTGGATACTTTTTGCATTCAGTTGTTAGAAAAAATGTCACCTCAGGGAGAGCATTCTTGACATTGAAATTAAAGTAGCAACTAGGTTACATTAAACTAATTTATTTTCATTTTGTTGTATATCATTATCTGTTGTTTTTCTTTTATTAGAACTGTTTTTTTTTTTTTTTTACTTTTAAGTGCAGGGGTACATGTGCAGGTTTGTTATATAGGTAAACATGATATTGGGGTTTGTTGTATTTATTATTTCATCACCCAGGTATTAAGCCTTGCACTCATTAGTGATTTTTTCTGATCGTCTCACTCTTCCAACTCTACAGCCTCCAATAGGCCTCAGTATGTGTTGTTCCATCTTGTCCATGTGTTCTCATCATTTAGCTCCCACTTATAAATGAGAACATGTAATGTTTGATTTTCTGTTCCTGTGTTAGTTTGCTAAGGATAATGGCCTCCAGCTCCATCCATGTCCTGTAAAGGACATGGTCTCGTTCTTTTTTATGGCTATATAGTTTCCCATGACAACCTGATACTTTCTTGTTTATGTATTTGTTTCTATGTTTATTCCTCTCTCCCTTTACTGGAATGTAATTTCCATGAGAGTAAGGACCTTGCCTATTTTATTTAACTGCAGCTATTTTCACTACCCAGAACAATGTCTGAAATAAAATAGCATTCCAACACTTATCAAATATATGATTGTGTATATATATCATTGAATTATATTTATATATGTTCTAGTAATTTTTTTTTGTGTGTTAATATGTAACACTTTAATTTCTTTATTAGGTTGTTTTGCATTTTCTTTTATGTATACTTGGGATAAGTACCTAAGACATGGCTCTTAGTTGAAGAGACATTAGCTAAGTAAAGCAGTGTGAATCCATAAAACAAGTTGGAAATCATATGTATGTTTGTTTTTTCTGAATAAAAACTTTTTTTTAGTTATTTAATGTTTATTTTGCAATATGAGACATGCATGCTTTTCAAAACGTATCTTAATTAATCCACATTCATGTCCTAAGAATGTCAATGCAAAACAATAATGATGATTGTCTTGTTCTCTTGAAATAGGACGTGTAAGGATGATACTGGTTGACAAAATTGTTTTATTTTATTTCAGTTGGTTAGAAGCAAACTCTGAATATCTTGTAGAAAGAGATTATGAATCATCTTGTAAAATATGGAGTGGAAATGAAATGCTCTTAAATTTGCACAAAATGGGCATTACCACTGCTACTTTTCCCATTTTGCAGGTAAGATTTTTTTTCCAGCTGTGCAATTTATTTAGTGAGTTAGAGGTGATTTAGTCATGACTAAATCCAGATAAAATCTAGTGAGTAACCCAAAAATTTTAGATATAGCATTTTAATATTTTAAATTTTATTTTCTGCATTTGATCATCTTTAAGTGATGGCATGGGTAAATTGTGGGTGAAAAGATAGCATTATTTAGTTTGAAAGCTAAAAGGAGTCAGTGTTTTTAGGTTGTAGATTTACTTAATTGTAAAAGTTAAAATTTTAGAAAAAAGAGAAGAAATTCCTATTTTGTTCATCTTAATTTAGAAATTATAAACCTGATATTCATGGAGAGATCATGAGTAGGCTTTGGAAGACTATGAACCTTATGAAGCTATAATACAACCTTTTATGAGTATGTATTTTTGTACATTTTTCTAAATAGGGGCTGCATAAATTTCATTATCTTCTCTAGTGTTTTTTGCAAATAAAAATGTTTTTTGTTCCTATTTACTTATTTAAATTAATAGATTATATATTTCAAAATGATTATTTTAGATTTAGAGAAAAATTGAGCAGAAGATCCAGAATTCTCATATATTCCCACTCCCAGGCACACACCTATACACATACATAATACACATCCACTCCACAGTTTCCCCATTATTGATCTCTTACAATAGTATAGTATATTTGTTATAATTGATGAACCATTACTGATACATTATGGTTCATTAAAGTTCATAGTTTACCTTAGGGTTTACTCCTTGTGTTGGGGAGTTCAATTAGGTTTTGCCTAGGAATCTACCATTTACAGTATCATACAGAGTGTGTTCACTGTCCTAAAAATCTTCTGTGTTACACCTATTCATCCCTCCACCACACCACGCCCACATCCACCAAACCCTTGTCAACCACAGATTTTTTTACTAACTCCATTGTTGCCTTTTCCAGAATGCCTTATAGTTGAAATTGTGCAGTATGTAGTCTTTTCAGACTGGCTTCTTTAACTTAGCAATATAAATTTAAGATTCCTTCTTCTTTTTTTTTTTTTTTTTGGCCTTGATAGTTCATTTCTTCTTATAGCTGAATAATATTTTGTTATCTGGGTGTACTACACTTTATTTATTCATTCACCTACTGAAGGACACATGGATGGTTTCCAGTTTTTGGCAATTGTGAATAAAACTGTTATAAACATTTCTATTAGTGACATGCGTTCTACTCATTTGGATAAATACTTAGGAACACAATTGTTGTATTATATTGTAAGACTGTAGTTCGCTTTGCAAGAAACTGCTAAACAGTCTTCAAAATGGCTGTACCTGCCTTGTATGTTGGCATGTGTCTGTAGTCTCAGCTACTTGGGAGGCTGAGGCAGGAAGATTGCTTGAACCCAGGAATTTGAGGCTGCAGTGCACTGTAATTGCATGTTTGTGAATAGCCACTGCTCTCCAGCCTGAGCAACATAGCAAGATTTTGTCTCTTGACAAAAAGTGGTTGTACCATTTTGCATTCCCACCAGCAATGAACAAAAAGTTTCTGTTGTTCTACATCTTCACTAGTGTTTGGTGTCTGTGGTTTGAATTTTAGTCATTCTAATAGATGTGTAGTGTATCTTATTGTTTTAATTTATAATTCCCTGACAACCTGATGTTGAGCATCTTTTCATATGCTTATTTGCTGTTGCTGTAGCTTCTTGGTGACATGTCTGTTCATACTTTTTGCCCACTTTTCAATTGGATTTTTGTTGTGGTCGTTGTTGTGTTTTAAGAGTTCTTTGTATAGTTTGAATATAAATCCTTCCTCAGAAAGGTGTTTGTAAATAAGACAGTCTGTAACTTTTCTATTCATTCTGTTAACATGGTGCCTTTGCAGAGCAGTTTTTTAATTTTATTTATTTATTTTTTGCAGAGCAGTTTTTAACTTTAATGCAGTTCATCATATTCATTTTTTTTTTTCTTTTATGGATCATGCTTTAGGGGTTATATCTAAAAACTCATCCCAAACTCGTGATCACCTGGATTTTCTCCTATCTTCTGGAAGTTTTATAGTTTTGCATTTTACATATAAATCTGTGATTAATTTTGAGTTAATTTTTGTGAAAGATGTAAGGTCTGTGTCTAGAGTCATGTTTTATTTGCATTTGGATTTGCAGTTATTCCAGCACCATTTGTTGAAAAAACTACCCTTTCTCCATTGGATTATCTTTTTGTTCCTTTGTCAAAGGTCTGACCGTATTTGCGATGTCTTTCTGGGCCATCTGTTTTGTTCCACTGACCCTTTTGTCTGTTCCTTTACCAATACTACATTATCTTAATTACTGTAACTTTATAATAAGACTTGAAGTTGGGTAGTATCATTTCTCTGACTATTCTTCTTCAATGTTGTGTTGAGTATAATCTGGGTCCTTTGTGATTTCATATAAATTTTAGGATTTTTAAAAAATTTCTGTGAATACCATCTTTCCATTTTTTGTGTCCTCTTTCATCATTGTTTTATAGTTTTTGTTGTAGAGATCTTTTACTTCTTTGGTTAATTCCTCGGTATTCAGTTAACCTGTGGGATTTTGATTGGGATTACGTTGAATCTGGAAGATGAAGTTGAGAGAACTGGCATCTTAACAATGAGTCTTTTTATTCATGAATAGGGACTATCTCTCCAGTTAGTTAGATCTTTGATTTCTTTCTTCCATGTATTGTAGTTACCATCATAGAGTTTCAAAGATGTTTTCCCCCCTACAATTATTGAGGTATGATTGACAAATAAAAATTGTATATATTTAAGGTATACAATGTGATGATTTGATATATGTATGAAATGATTACACAGTCAAGGTAATAAACAAATCCATCATTTCACACCCTTTTCTTTGTGTGTGTGGGGGGGGTGTGGGTGTGGGTGTGTGTAGTATGTGGTGAGAACACTTAAGATTTGCTCTTAGCAAATTTCAAGTATACATTATTAGTATTATTATTATCTGAGATGGAGTCTTGCTCAGTTACCCAGGCTGGAGTGCAGTAGCACAATCTCAGCTCACTGCAACCTCTACCTCCCAGGTTCAAGTGATTCTCATGCCTCAGCCTCCTGAGTAGCTGGGATTACAGGCATGTACCACCACACCCGGCTAATTTATATATATATATTTAGTAGAGACAGGGTTTTACCATGTTGGACAGGCTGATGTTGAACTAACCTCAAGTGATCCACCTGCCTTTGCCTCCCAAAGTACTAGGATTACATGCATAAGCCACCATGCCTGGCTTCAAGTATACATCATTATTAATTATAATCATCGTATTGTACATTAGATCTACAGAACTTAGTCATTTTATAACTAAAAGTTTGTATCTTTTGGCCAACATCTCCCCATTTCCCTGGTCCCCCGCCCCTGGTGACTTTGGGGCTTAGGACTCTGCTTCTATAAGTACAACTTATTTAGATTACACATATAAGTGATAGCATGCAGTATTTGTCTATCTGACTTATTTCAGATAGCGTAATTACTTCCAGTTTCATCCATGTTGTTGCAAATGGCAAAATTTTAAGACTGAATAATATTTCATTTTATATATATGTGCCACATTTTCTTTATTTCCTTAATCACTCACTATATTCTCACTTTACCCTATGGGAAGAATTCTGGGTTAATGGAGGCTCTCTTGGCACTGAGCTGTACTTCCGTGGGGCAGGGGTGATGTAGGTAATATGAAGCTATGCTTATTGGCCTCTTCAGTGCATCTGTTCTTGGATTTTTTGCTCCAATGGGGTCCTAGAACTTCTCTCCTGGACTCCTAGACTCTTAACAAAGGTATTCTCATATGTGAGTGGTTGTCAGAATTGGTTCATTGTTGGGAGATGACAATGGAAAACTCAAATTCTTTTTTTTTTTTTTTTTTTTTTTTTTGAGATGAAGTCTCACTCTATTGCTCAGGCTGGAGGGCAGTGGTGCAGTCTTGGCTCACTGCAACCTCTGCCTTTTGGGTTCAAGCAATTTTTATGCCTCAGCCTCCTGAGTAGCTGGGACTACAGGCATGCCCTACCATGCCCAGCTAATAATTGTAATTTTGGTAGAGATGGGGTTTCACGATGTTGACCAGGCTGGTCTTGAACTCCTGACTTCAAGTGATCTGCTTGTCTTGGCCTCCCAAAGTGCTGAGCTTATAGGCATGAGCCTCCGTGCCTGGCTGGAAAACTGAGCTTTCTCCATCTTGCTGATGTCACTTCTCAAAGAGGTTTTTGAACAAAAAATGATGAAAATAATTGCTAACATGATCACAATAGCATTCTGGGCATGCTATTAAAATATATTAAAACATATATTTTAGGCCGGGCGCAGTGGCTCTTGCCTGTAATCCAATCCGAGGCTGAGGTGGGCAGATCACCTGAAGTCAAGAGTTTGAGACCAGCCTGACCTACATGGTGAAATCCGGTCTTTACAAAAAATACAAAATTAGCCAGGCATTACGTACCTGTAATCTGAGCTACTGAGGAGGCTGAGGCAGGAGAATCCCTTGAATCCAAGAGGCGGAGGTTGCAGTAAGCCAGAATCGTGCCATTGTACTCCAGCCTGGACAACAAGAGTGAAACGCTGTCTCAAAATAAAAAAAAAACAAAACCATATATTTTAATCAGGCTATACTTAAATTTTTGCTCATCATTTATAAAATACAACTTGGTATCTATTATAAGGATTTTTCCATATTGTGACATCTTTCATATTTTTTGCATAAGTGTTTGCTTTTTTTTTTTTTTTTTTTTGAGACAGAGTCTTGCTCTGTCGCTCAGGCTAGAGTGCAGTGGCGTGATCTTGGCTCACAGCAGCCTCTACCTCCCGGGTTCAAGCGATTCTCCTCCCTCAGATTCCAAAGTAGCTAGGATTACAGGCACCCACTACTGCACCTGGCTAATTTTTGTATTTTTAGTAGAGATGGGGTTTCACCATCTTGGCCAGGCTGGTCTCAAACTTCTGACCACCCACCTCAATCCACCCACCTCAGCCTCCCAAAGTGCTGTTATTACAGGCATTAGTCACCATACCCGGCAAAATGTTTGCATTTTTAAAGCTATGTATATAACAAATAAATGGGGCTGGGAGTGATGGTGCATGGCGGTAATTCTGTGCTTTGAGAGGCTGAGGCTGGCAGATTGCTTGAGCCCAGGAGACCAGCCTGGGCAAGTAGTGAGACCCTGTCTCTACCAAAAAATACAAAAAAATTAGCTGGTGGGGTGGCAGGTGCTATAGTCCCAGCTACTTGGGAGGCTGAAGCAGGAGATCACCTGAATGTAGGAGGTTGAGGCTCTAGTGACCAGCCACTACACACCAGTCTGGGGCACAGAGCAAGATCCTCTTTTTTTTTTTTTAAAGGATAAATTGTAACATATTTCTATAGTGGAATACTACACAGCAATAAAAAATGAACTACTTCCAACACAACCATATAGATGAATTTTGGATTCATTTTGTTTATGTTGTGAATTTATGAATAAATTTTTTCCTGTATGGATAGAGAATTGTCCCAGCACTATTTCCTAAAAAGTGCATATTAATTTCCCTCTAATTTGTAATGCCACCTCTGCTACATATTCAATTTTCTTTTTTTAATGAAAAAAAAATTATCTTTTCCTTTTTTTTTTTTCTTAAGAGACAGGGTCTTGCTGTGTTGCCCAGAATAAAGTGCAGTGGCACATTTTTAGCTCGCTGTAACCTTAGATTTCTGGTCATAAGGGATCCTCCTGCTACACCTTCCTCAGTAGCTGGGATTACAGGCATGCATCACCACTCCTGGCTAATTATTTACTTACTTAATTATTTATTTTGAGGCAGAGTCTCATTCTGTCACCCAGGCTGGAGTGCACCGGTGTGATCTCAGCTCACTGCAAGCTTCACCTCCCAGGTTCAGGCAGTTCTTGTGCCTCAGCCCCTAAGTAGCTGGAACCACAAGCATGCCACCATGCTGGCTAATTTTTTTAGAGATGGGGTTTTCTGATATTGCTCAGGCTGGTCTCGAGCTCCTGAGCTCAAGTGACCCACCTGCCTCGGTCTTTCAAAGTGCTGGGATTACATGCATGAGCCACTCATACCTGGCGTGGTTTTTTTTTTTTTTTTTTAATGTTTTGTAGAGACTGGGTCTCACTATGTTGCCTACGCTGGTCTTGAAATCATGGCTTCAGGCAATCCTCTCACCTTGTCCTCCTGAAGCACTGGGATTATAAGAGTGAACCACCAAATCCAGCCCCTCTAATTTTAACATATGTGTGAATTTATTTCTCAACTTGATTCTGTTCTACCATTCTGTTTCTCTAATTTGTCACATTTGTTATTTACTGACTTAAGAAAAGTGCTTATATATATTAGGGTATATGCCTCACTTTATTATTTTCCTTTGGAATTGTATCAGCTGTCCTTTGTTTTACTCTGCTATTTGAATTTTAGAATTAGCTTATAATCTCTAGGAAATGTTTTGTTGGAATTTTTATTGGAATTGCATTGCATTTATGGATTAATTTGGAAATAATTAATGTATTTACATATGAAGTTTTCCCATTCATGGCAATATACAGTTATTTATTCTTCCTTCCAGTGAAATTTTATAATTTTATTTTTAAAAGATTTAGATGCTTTTGGTTAGACTTAGGTAGCTTAAAGTTTCTGTTTCCATTACAAAGGATATATTTTTAAAATTCCATTTTTAATTGTTATTGCTATATAAAACTGGTGGTTAATTTTAAAAATTTATTTTATAATTGTCTTGTCAACCACCTTGTTGAATTATTTTGCAGGTTTGCCCACATACTATCTTAAGTTTTCCATGTAGATAATCATATTGTCTGAATAATGATTGGTTTCTTTCTTTCCCATTTCTTTCTAATTTCTTCATGTTTCTATTTCTTACTATGCTGGCTCATACTTAAGTGCATTATCACAGGCAATGAAAAAGACATCCTGGTTTTGTTGCTTAAAGGATTAATTACTAGTATTGCACCCTTTATTGAGATGTTTGCTGTAGTTAAAAATTCTTTTTTAATAAATTTACCTTTTTAAAGTGGGTTCTGTGGGTTATGATTAGTTATTTTTATTTGATTAAGGAAATTTGCCCTAGTTCTAATAGGCTAAGAAATTCATCACTATGATTATCAAAATTTTTGAAAATTAATTTTTACCAAAGTAGTATACCTATAGAATTTAAAGAGTCAGTTAGTTCTGTTGAGAAAAGCATTCTTCTGACTAACTCTCAATCTCAGTTCTCACTTTGGAGTACACTTTTGCCTCTTAATAGTGGTTTCTTCTGTTATTTAGCTGAATTTAAAAAAATAACTTTTGTTCTGCTTCTTTTGAGTTTTCAATTTTAGGTTTTCTTTGTTGATTTCCTGTTAAGTATAATGATGATTTAGCTCCTTTAGACACGCATACCCTCACACACATTTCTCTCTCTCTCTCTCTCTCTCTCTCTCTCACACACACACACACACACACTCTCACTCATGTGCTCTCTTTCCCTCTCTTCCTCCTATGCTTCCTGCTTTTCTGCCCTTTTTTCTTCTCTCTCTCTACTCTCTATTCTGCCAGTATAGTTATATTGATATTCAGTGTGGATATCATCACATGTATGTATTATTATAGCTCATGACATTAATGTCATGTAGCTTACTTGATTATATTTTTATACAACTTTGTTTCCTAAGAAACCGTAATTAACTATTTATTTTTTCCATTGCTTAGTTTTCTGTTTTTCTACCCCCAACCCAGCTGCCAGTGTTTAGGTAACCTGCCTGGAATTGAGCTTTGTGTACTCTCATGATTCAATTTGTAGGATTTCATTTAGCCCTTCTGTTTTTAGTACAGCGCCTCACAGTTAGTAGTTTGTATTTTCTATATTTTATCAGAATAAATTGCCAATGTTCTGCCACTGTTGGAGAAGAATATTAGCCTTGATGTAAGGTGTTGCTGACTGGACTTCATTTTTCAAAAAGAATGATTTGATATTTGTATTTCATTGCAGGGCTGAATATTTTTCCAAGTTCATGTTGTCTTTCTTGTTTGTTCTTTGTTGGTTTGTTTTTTTTTTTTTTAGGTCTTTGTACTTATCTGTATTCTTTAATATTTTGTTCAGTGAAGGGGGATTTTTTATTTTTATAGATTTGTGTTGTTTCATGATATATCTGAATATTAAAATGTATCTTTCTTATTTATCCTATTTCCGTTTTATTTTCATTGAACACATTTTATTGTCAAACGTCAGAGTTGTCACCAGTATCTTTTATTGCTTCAGTATTGAGAATTTTCTTTTACAATGAGGGAAACATACACTTCTGTTTTCTTATAATTTTTTTCTTAATGTCCATACTTCTATCCATATTAAAACTTATGTCATGTAAAGACTAATGAGCCAGTTAACATACATTTTCTTATTTAGCATGTATTGTTTCCTTAAGTCATTTAATGTTGCTTGTGATGTAGTCAGATTATTCTCAGCATCAGAATTACCCCTGGAAGTAATTCATGGATTTAAGGCAGCATATAAACATTTTAAAGCCCTTCAGAGAAGCCATTTGCTACATTTTAGTTTAATTCTTTACTTCTGAAAGGCACCAAGTAATAAATACCCTGATTGTCTGAGAAGTAATGACTCTTCAAAATGCCTACTTTTTATTAAAGAGTCTTTGACTCTGAGGAGAATTTTGCTAATATGGCAATCTAAAATTAATATTGTTAGCATTGTGCATTAATAATTGTCTTAGTCTGCTTGTTTTACTATAAAAAAAAAAAAACCCTGAGGCTGGGTAACTTAAAGAGAAAAGAGGCTGATTTTGTTCACAGTTCCGCAAGTTGCACAAGAAGCATAGCACCAGCATCTACTTTTGAAGACCTTAGCCTGCTTCCACTCATGGCAAAAGGTGAAGGGGAGCTGGTTTGTGCAGATCACATGGCAAGAGAAGGGGAGAGTGGGGGGGGGAGAGAAAGAAAGAAAGAAAGAAAAAGAAAGGAGGGAGGGAGGTGTCAAGCTCTTTTTAACAACCAGCTCTCATAGGAACTAATAGAGCACTAACACCAACCTACGGAGGGTGTTAATCTATTCATGAGATATCTACCCTCATGACCCCAAACCTCCTGTTCCCACTTCCATTATTGGGGATCAAATTTCAATATGAGATTTGAAGTTAAGAGTGTCAAACTATAGCAATTCTGTTTACCTAAAATTTCAATGCATGTTTTGTTTGGGTTTCATTATATTTTTGAGAAGTTTCTTTTTCTGATTTCCTCCCGACCTCTCTATACTTAATATGGTAATTTCTTATAGGGCCATTTTTCTGCTGTTCTTCAGAAAGAGGAAAAAATCCCACCAATTTATGGTAAAGAGGAAGCAATAGAAGTGCCAATTATTAGTGCATCAACTCAAATAATGCTTAAAGGACTTTTTATGGTTCTTGACTACCTTTTTAGGCAAAACAGCAGGTAAGTAAAGTTAACTGCTGTGTATTTTCCTTTTAAAAATAGCGTAATTTGGGTTCTAGCATGTGTTTAATACATACCCATTTGGGGTGAGTAAATAGGAGAACTGAAAATAAGTGTTATAGATATTATTATATATTTGCTCTTATTGACACAGACTTAGAGGAATTTAAATTAGTATGGTGTTTTCTTGAGACAGGGTGAGGGGGGCACTTGCTCTGCCACCCAGGCTGAAGTTCAGTTGGATGATCACAGCTCACTGTAGCCTTGACCTCCTGGCTTAAGCAGTCCTCCCACCTGTTTCCTGAGTAGCTGGGATTACAGGTGTGCACCACCCATGCGCAGCTAATTTTTAAATTTTTTTGGTAGAGATGAGATCTCACTATGTTGACCAGGATGGTCTTGAACTCCTGGCCTCAAGTGATTCTCCCACCTCAGCCTCCCAAAGTGCTAGGATTATAAGCATGAGCCTGCGCCTGGCCAAAATTAGTCTTTTATATTAATGAATATTGAAATCATTAAATAAATATATTTAATTAATTAATATTAAATTCTTATCTTCTGTTGCTAAAGTTAAAGTTTTCTTATGTTCCTACAGTATCAGAAAGTCTTTTTTTTATGACAAACTGTGGAAAATGAAAAACAACCAACTCCTCTTATCCTATCACTTAAGTTATAGTTTCTGGTATTTTTAAAATTTTATTGTGGTAAAATATACATAAAATATACCATTTCAACCATTTTACATATACAACTCAGTGCCATTAAATATAGTATATTTGCAATGTTGTACATTGTACTTATTTCCAGAAATTTTTTATCATTCCAAACAGGAATTCTGTACCCATTAAATAATAACTCCTGGAGTCTTTCCCCTCATCCCTTGCTAATCTGTATTCTATTTCCATCTTATGAACTTACCTTTTCTAGCTATTTCACATAAGAGCAATCATACAGTATTTGTCCTTCTGTGTCTGGCTTATTTCAATTCACTTAGCACAGTGTTTTCAGAGTTCATTTATGTAGTAGCATATCAGAATTTTGTTTCTTTCTGTGGCTGAATAATATTCCATTGTATGTATATACCACATTTTGTTAATTTATTATTATGTTAATGGACATTGGGTTGTTTTCATTTTTTGCCTATTGTGAACAATGCTACTATGAACGTTGGTATACAAATATCTTATTTCTGCCTTCAGGTCTTCTGGGTGTATATGCATACCTAGCAGTGGAATTGCAGGATGGTATGGTAGTGCGGCATTTAACTTTTTAAGGACTCGGCATACTGTTTTCCCCAGCAACTGCACTATTCTGCATTCCTATTAGCAATGCACAAGGGTTCCAATTTCTCCATGCCAACAGTCTGTATAGCAGCATGTAGCCATCCTAATAGGTATTAAGTGATATCTCCTGGTTTTTATTTGTATTTCCTAATGACTAGAGATATTGAGAATCTTTTCCTGTGCTTTATTGGCCAATTGTATGTCTTTTTTGGAGAAATATCTATTGAAGTCTTTTGCCCATTTTTGAATTACTGGGTTTTTGGTTATTGAATTGTAGTTATTTATATATTCCGATGTCAATCCTGTAGGAGATACATGCTTTACAAATATTGTCTCCCATTCTATGGGTTTTTTTCATTTATTGATAGTGTCCTTTGATGCAGAAAACCTTTTTAATTTTGTTAAAGTCCAATTTCTTTTTCTCTCTTTTTTTTTTTTTGTTGCCTGTACTTTTTTTGTTGTTTTTTTTGAGACGGAGTTTCGCTCTTGTTACCCAGGCTGGAGTGCAAATGGCATGATCTCGGCTCACCGCAACCTCCGCCTCCTGGGTTCAGGCAATTCTCCTGCCTCAGCCTCCTGAGTAGCTGGGATTACAGGCACATGCCACCATGCCCAGCTAATTTTTTTTGTATTTTGAGTAGAGACGGGTTTCACCATGTTCACTAGGATGGTCTCGATCTCTTGACCTCATGATCCACCGGCCTCGGCCTCCCAAAGTGCTGGGATTACAGGCGTAAGCCACTGCTCCCGGCTCCTGTTGCCTGTACTTTTAGTGTCACAACCAGTAAATCATGGCCAAATCTGATGTCATGAAGATTTCCCCTTTGTTTTCTTTTAAGAGTTTTACAGTTTTTGGCTCCCTGTAGTTTTATAAGATTCTCTCCACTGTTGTTAACTTCACAGCTTTAATTTTGAGATCTAATCTGTGTAGGAGTGAAATCAATAATGAAATACTATAGTGAAGACATGGTAGAGAATACCACATTTTATTCTTTTTAAGCTTAGCCATTTTCTAGATTCTTATTGAAGGTAGTTATAAACTGGATGGGATCACAGATATCCTCTGGTTCAGTACCTTCATTAAAAGTAGATGAAGGCTGAGACTCAGGTTTCAAAGGAATGTAAAAAGTTTATAATTAGCTGCTAACACTTTCACAACTTTAAGTAAAGCTTATCTTCCTATTTTCTCATGTAATAAAAAAAAAGTGTAACCTACCTTTTAGTTCCTTTAACCATAATACTGTTTTCTATTTTGTGAGTAATCATATAGTAGAGAATGCAGAGAGCTCTGGACTGGGAGTTAGGAGGCCTGGATTTTAATTCTGCTTCTGCCATGACACATATGATGTTTGAAAATGAAGTTAGAAAGTAGCTGGTAAAAGATAGATGGTTAGATGATTGCTGATATTCCCTCTGAGAATCAATTGATTCTAGGATTTAATGGCTTAATTGACATCAGAATTACTGAATTTAATTAATGGTAAGGAGAATGTTATCTTTGAATGGGAAGGTACCAGTTCTTTCAAATGAGTTTTAATACAATGTTTTTATATTGCATGTAGCTGGGTTATAGGTTTTATAAAGTTTTGCCATTTAATTAGCATTTTCTTTGCATCTAGATTTGCGGATGATTATAAAATTGCTATTCAACAGACTTATTCATGGACAAATCAGGTTGATATTTCAGATAAAAATGGGTGGTTGGTTCTACCAAAAAATAAGAAACGTTCACGACAGAAGACTGCAGTTCATGTGCTCAACTTTTGGTGCTTAAATCCAGCTGTGGTAAGCTCATGATATAAATGGAAATTTTGTCTTCTTGCTCAGTACCAGCATTTTAATGAACGTGGTTGACTCTTTTAAAGCTAGTTTTTTGTTTTTGTTGTTGTTTTTTTGAGGCAGGTTCTCACTCTTTCACCCATACTGGAATGCAGTGGTGCAATCTCAGCTCACTGCAGCCTTGACCTCCTGGGCTCAAGTGATCCTCCCATCTTAGCCTCCCAAGTAGCTGGGACTACAGGCATGTGCCACCATGCCCAGCTAATTTTTGTAGAGATAGGGTTTCAGCATATTGCCCAGGCTGATCTCAGACTCCTAGACTCAAGCATTCCTCCTGCTTCCGTCTCCCAAAGTGCTGGGATTACAGGTATGAGCCACTTTGCCTGGCCTTTTTAAAGATAATTTTATATAGCTAATGTTATTTTCTTTTAGGCCTTTTCAGATATTAATGGCAAAGTTCGGACTATTGTTTTGACATCCGGTACATTATCACCAATGAAATCCTTTTCGTCAGAACTTGGGGTTACATTTACCATCCAGCTGGAGGCTAATCATGTCATTAAAAATTCACAGGTTAGTTATTTTTGTTTGTTTGTTTTTGAAGGGCTTCAGTGTTTCTCCTTCAATATAACTCAGTTTAAACAAGTTAGGAGGTACCTGAAGTGCCAGCAAGTAAGTCTTGATAGGAAATTCAACATTCCAGTTTTACAATAAAAGAACATCTGTCAGCTACTTAATAGTTTGTGAACAGAAGGAAATAATCCAGTCACTTGCGATACAAAGGCTGTATTTCAGCTTCATTTAAATAAGTTTTAGTTTTGTAATGAAAGCAAATTTTTGATTTCTTAAGTTCTCATTGTATAATTATTTGTGTTTGTTTGTTTATTTATTTATGAGACGGAGTCTTGCTCTATTGCCCAGGCTGGAATGCAGTGGTGCTCTCTCAGCCAACTGCAATCTCTGCCTCCCGGGTTCAAGGAATTTTCCTACCTCAGCCTTCCGAGTAGCTGAGATTACAGGTGTGCACCACATGCCCAGCTAATTTTTTATTTTATTTTTTTTTCTATTTTTAGTAGAGACAGGGTTTCACTGTGTTGTCCAGGCTGGTCTCTAACTCCTGCCCTTAAATGATGTGTCTGCTTCACCCTCCCAAAGTGCTGGGATTACAGGCGTGAGCCACCATGCCCAACCTATTTATGTTTTATTTATTTACCTCTGTATCGTTATTTTTACTTTTATTTTTTGAGATAAGGTTTTGTTCTGTCACCCAGGCTGGAGTGCAGTGGTATGATCTTGGTTCACTGCAGCCTTCACCTCCTGGGTTCCAGCGATTCTCATGCCTCAGCCTCCCAAGTAGCTGGGATTATGGGTGTGTGCCACCATGCCCGGCTCATTTTTATGTTTTTAGTAGAGACGGGGTTTTGCCACATTGGCTAGACTTTATCTTTTTAGAGACAAGGTCTTGCTATGTTGCCTAGGCTGGTTTCAAACTCCTGGGCTCAAGCAGTCCTCCTGCCTCAGCCTCCTGAGTAGCTGGGACTTAGAGGCATGTACTACCATGCCCAGCTTGTATAATTATTTATGCTTCTCTTTTCCATTAAACTACAGTGTGATCCTGTTTCTTCCTTTTACATCCACATTCTTCCTCTGTGCCTAGATTAATAGCTGGTATTTGGCAAGTATTCAGCATGTTTGAATATGTGAAATGAATTAAAAGTACTCTTACAAATCCTATGATTTAGCATTCTAATGTTTTATAATGATGCCTAATAAATGTTATTTTAATTTTTGTAGAAATGTATAGATTGTCATTTTTCATTATTCCTTCTGGTTTCTTTTATGAAGTGGTTAGCTATGGGTTTAACATCACCTGTATGCCTAACACAATGCTAGTTCTTTATTAAACTATATATGCAGGTTTATAGGTGGGAACATTTTTGGTTCTCACAATTACTTGGGAGCAACTATGGCATTTGGTAGTTGGGAACTAGAATGCTAAACGCCTATGTAGCTAAGAATTGTGCTTTCCAAAATGCTGGAGTGTTCCTGTTGAGAATTGCAACTTTGAACAGCAGTGAAGGAAGAATACATGTTCCACATTTTCAAGTTGCTTTCTTGAGGCACAGATAAATATGGGAAGTTGGTAAATTCAGCATATATTTTCTCGTAAGAATATTATTACAGGCTCTGTGTTCTCAACCTACTGTACAAAAGTTCATTTAACCTATAATGTCACTGAATTATGATAATGGTAGTTGTGCCACTGGATTCTGTTATACTATAATATTTTTACTAAACTTAAATTTAAAAAAAATTTTAATTGTGGTAAAATATACATGACATAAAATTTACCATCTTAACCATTTTTGAGTATACAGCTCAGTCTTATTAAGCATGTACATGTTGTTATGCAACCAATGCCAAGACTTTCTCCTCTTGAAAAACTGAAACTATTTCTATTAAGCAACTCTCCATTCCCTCCCTCTCCCCAGCTCCTGGTAACTACCCTTCTACTTTCTGTTTCTATGGACTTGATTACTGTAGATACTTCATATAAGTGGAATCATAAATTATTTCTTTTTTGTGACTGGCTTATTTTACTTAGCATAGTGTCCTCAAGGTTTGTCCATCTTGTAGATAAGGTCTTCAAAGTTCATCTATGTTGTAGCATATGCCAGAATTTCCTCTTTAAAGGTGCATAGTGTTTCTTGTATGTATACACCTGTGATATTATAATATATATATATATATATTTAATCTTCCACTCCATTTTCTGGCATACAACTCCTGAAATCCTTACAATCTCCAAAGTTACATTTTGTATGCTAATGAGATGACTAATGTTAGTGGGCGCTAGGTAGCATCAGGATGGGGGCTGGTCTATAGGAGAGTTGGGATTTTCATCCCATTCCTTACCCTCTGGGAAGGGCTTGCAGGAGGTGGTGCTAAAGGTTAAGTTTATCCTAATGGCCAGTGGTTTAATCAGTCATGCCTACATAATGAAGCCTCCATAAAAACCTGGAAGGACAGGGTTCAGAGAGCTTCCAGATAGCTGAATAGTTGGAGGTTCTGGAGAGTGGTGTGCCTGGGAATCGAAGCTCTGAGCCCCTTTGCACATACATGTCTTTATCTGTATCCTTTGTAATATCTTTTATAATAAATCAGTAAGTGAAGGTAAATGTGTCCCTGGGTTCTGTGAGCAGCTCTACCAAAATAATTGAACCCAAGCAGAGGGTTATAGGATGCCCAATTTCTAGCTGATCAGTCAGAAGCACAAGTAAAACAATTGTGACTGGCAACAGAAATTGGCGGCAGTCTTGAGGACTGAGCCCTCAATCTCCGGGATCTGAAGTTATTTCCCAGTAGATAGTGTCAAAATTGAATTGAATTAGAAGACACCTAGTTGATGTCTGTTGCAGAGTTGATTGCTTTCTTGATATGTGGGAAAACCTCCCAGACATTTAGTCATAGAATTTTTCTGTGTTGATTGTTGTGGTGTGAGAGCAAAGGGAAAATTTATTTTTTTCTACTCAATGCCACATTTTGATAATTAATTCATCCATTGATTCTCCCAACTGTATTTCAAAAAATTAGAAATTTCAAAAAAGTTGGAAAAATAATAATATAGTGAATATCTTTATATCCTTCACCTAGATTCATCACTTGTTAACATTTTGCAAAATTTCTTCTCTCTTCATCTCTCTACATATAAGGGAGATAGAATTGCGAATAACTAAATGTAGTGGGTATGATTTTTCTATGACCAAGGATCTTTGAGCACCAATGAATTTTTGAAAGAGTACTTCCTGTCATTTTTGAGACTTATGGCAAATTGTACTGACCTTCATCCCCAGTGTTTTGGAATTACCTGATTCTGCTATTGGCATATATTCATTTCACTTGTTCATTTATTCACCTATCAAAAAATATGTTACATGCTTAAATTTTGCAAAGCTATTAAGTAAATAGAGACAGGTACAACCTGTTTTACTTTCAAAGAATTTTCACTCCAAGAAAATTTAGTGATCTGTCAAAAGCAAAACTGTTATAAGTTAAATCTGTATACAATTAATTAAAGGTAATAAAAAAAACCCCAACAATTTAAAAGTAAATTTTTGTTAAACTTACTGCTTGATCTTTTATGTAAATACTTCCAAATAAATACTAATTTCCATGCCTTTTTCAGGCATAACTCTAATATAATGACGTACTCATATTCTAGGTTTGGGTTGGTACCGTTGGATCAGGCCCCAAGGGTCGGAATCTCTGTGCTACCTTCCAAAATACTGAAACATTTGAGTTCCAAGATGAAGTGGGAGCACTTTTATTATCTGTGTGCCAGACTGTGAGCCAAGGAATTTTGTGTTTTTTGCCATCTTACAAGGTAAGGGAATATTTATTGTTTCTTTTGGCTTTCAGTAAGCATTTGCATTTAAATATTGTCACGCTAATTTAAAAAATTAACACAGTAAGCTTCCTAGGGTCAGAGACAACAAGGTAATAATTATAGTTTTCTAAACATCATATATTATTTTACTTATTTTTTGATTAAGATACTGCCTGATTGTCTTACCTCTGTTTTACTTACAAGTCTGAAAGAGCAAGGCTGGACGTGGTGGCTCATGCATGTAATCCCAGCAGTCTGGGAGACTGAGCCAGAATGATCACTGGGGGCCAGGAGATCAAGATCACTTTGGGGAACATGGCGAAACCCTGCCTCTGCAAAATACAAAAATTCGCTGGGCATGGTGGCACACATCTATAGTCCCAACTACCTGGTAGGCTAAGGTGGGAGGATTGCTTGAGCCCAGGAGGTTGAGGTTACAGTGAGCCATGTTTCCCCCACTTCACTTCAGTGTGGGCAGTAGAATAAGATGGTCTCTAAAATAAAATAATCTGAAAGAATAAAAGTCTTCAAGCAATGTTAGTTATACAGGAGAAGTGTTTATGTGTACATTATTTTTATTCTTAGGGACATTTTGATATTTTCAGAGTTGAAAGAAAAGGGACATTCTTTTTTACTTTCATAAATTACATTTCTGAATGTTTCATTAAAGTTAATCTAAGCCAGACTTTTTTTGTTGCCCTCATTTTACTTCATGTATCTGGCAAGAGGAATTTTGTGATTGTTTTTAGAGTGAGTCTGATTTTTAATAATTTTTTTAGTTAATTTGAAATTATGTAGTATATTTTGGTCCTCCTAATATTCAATGCATTGATGCCACATATAATTTCTGAAAGTAACATCACATTGTATTAAAATCTAACCTAAATACAATGTAGAGAAGTGGCATTCCCTTCTCTCTTTTTCCACAGGAAGTTATACCTCTAAGGACAGAAGCATTTGAAGCAATCTGTTTGAATGACAGTATTGATACTTTTGACTCTTCTATTGTCTTTCTGTACATATGTACTTTGAAAGCTAGGGATACACTAAAACAATTAGTCTCTTGTAGATAAAGGATTTGTTTTCAAAAAATATTTAATCATAATTTTTTACAAGAATATCTGAGAATAAAATGGACATAAACATTAAAAAAATTTTTTTTAATATATTGCATTTTAGGTTTTGGGGTACATGTGAAGAACATGCAGGATTGTTGCATAGGTACATACAGGGCAATGTGGTTTGCTGCCTTCCACCCCATCACCTATATCTGGCATTACTCCCCATGTTATCCCTCCCCAACTTCCCACCCACCGCTGTCCCTCCCCTAGTTCCCCCCTACAGACCTCAGTGTGTGATGCTCCCCTTCCTGTGACCATGTGTTCTTATTGTTCAACACCGCCAGTGAGTGAGAAGATGCTGTGTTTGATCTTCTGTTCTTGTGTCAGTTTGCTGAGAATGATGGTTTCCAGGTTCATCCATTTCCCCACGAAGGACATGAGCTCATCGTTTTTTATGGCTACATAATATTCCATGGTGTATATGTGCCACATTTTCCCTGTCCAGCCTATCATTGATGGGCATATGGGTTGGTTCCAGGTCTTTGCTATTGTAAACAGTGCCACAATGAACGTATGTATGCATGTATCTTTATAATAAAACGATTTATAATCCTTTGGATATATACCCAGTAATGGGATTACTGGGTCAAATGAAATTTCTGTTTCTAGGTCCTTGAAGAATCACTACACTGTCTTCCACAATGGTTGAACTAATTTATACTCCCACCAACAGTGTAAAAGTGTTCCTATTTCTCCACATCCTCTCCAGCATCTGTTGGCTCCAGATTTTTTAATGATCGCCATTCTAACTGGCGTGAGATCTTATCTCAGTGTGGTTTTGATTTGCATTTCTCTAATGACCAGCAATGATGAGCATTTTTTCATTTGTTTGTTGGTCTCATATATGTCTTCTTTTGAAAAGAGTCTGTTCATATCCTTTGCCCACTTTGAATGGTTTTTTTTTTTCTTGTAAATCTGTTTTAGTTCTTTGTAGAGTCTGGATATTAGCCCTTTGTCAGATGGGTAGATTGTAAAAATTTTTTCCCATTCTGTTGGTTGCTGGTTCACTCTAATGATTCTTTTGCTGTGCAGAAGCTCTGGAGTTTAATTAGATCCCATTTGTCTATTTTGGCTTTTGTTGCCAATGTTTTTGGTGTTTTAGTCATGAAGTCCTTGCCTATGCCTCTGTCCTGAATAGTTTTGCCTAGGTTTTCTTCTAGGGTTTTTATGGTGTTAGGTCTTATATTTAAGTCTTTAATCCAACTGGAGTTAATTTTAGTGTAAGGTGTCAGGAAGGGGTCCAGTTTCTGCTTTCTGCACATGGCTAGCCAGTTTTCCCAACACCATTTATTAAACAGGGAATCCTTTCCCCAGTGCTTGTTTTTGTGAGGTTGTCAAAGATCGGATGGTTGTAGATGTGTGGCCTTGCCTCCGAGGCCTCTGTTCTGTTCCATTGGTCTGTATCTTTGTTTTGGTACCAGTGTCATGCTGTTTTGCTTACTGTAGCCTAGTAGTATAGTTTGAAGTCAGGTAGCATGATATCTCCAGCTTTGTTCTTTCTGCTTAGAATTGACTTGGCTATGTGGGCTCTCTTTTGGTTCCATATGAAGTTTAAGGTGATTTTTTCCAGTTCTGTGAAGAGGGTCGTAGGTAGCTTGATGGGGATAGCATTGAATCTATAAATTACTTTGGGCAGCATGGCCATTTTCATGATACTGATTCTTCTTAACCATGGGCATGGAATGTTTTTCCGTCTGTTTATGTCCTCTCTTATTTCCTTGAGCAGTGGTTTGTAGTTTTCCTTGAAGAGGTCCTTTACATCCTATGTTAGTTGTATTCCTAGGTATTTTATTCTCTGTAGCAATTGTGAATGGCAGTTTGTTCTTGATTTGGCTCTCTTTAAGTCTGTTATTGGTGTATAGGAAAGCTTGTGATTTCTGCACATTCATTTCGTATCCTGAGACTTTGCTGAAGTTGCTTATCAGTTTAAGGAGATTTTGGGCTGAGATGATGGGGTTTTTCTAAATATACAATCATGTCATCTACAAATAGAGACAATTTGACTTCCTCCTTTCATATCTGAATACCCTTTATTTCTTTTTCTTGTCTGATTGCTCTGGCTAGAACTTCCAATACGATGTTGAATAGGAGTGGTGAGAGAGGGCATCCCTGTCTAGTGCCAGATTTCAAAGGGAATGCTTCCAGTTTTTGCCCATTCAGTATGATGTTGGCTGTGGGTTTGTCATAAATAGCTTTTATTATTTTGAGATACATTCGTCGATACCTAGTTTACTGAGAGTTTTTAGCATAAAGGGCTGTTGAATTTTGTTGAAGGCCTTCTCTGCATCTATTGAGATAATCATGTGGTTTTTGTCTTTGGTTCTGTGTTTGTGGTAAATTACATCTATAGACTTGCGTATGTTGCATCAGCCTTGCATCTGCAGGATGAAGCCTACTTCATCATGTTATGGATAAGCTTTTTGATGTTCCGTTGCAATCGGTTTGCCAGTATTTTATTGAAGATTTTTGCATCTATATTCATCATGGGGATATTTGCCTGAAGTTTTCTTTTTTTGTTGAGTGCCTCCTGGGTTTTGGTATCATGATGATGTTGGGCTCATCAAATGATTTGGGAAGGATTCCCTCTTTTTTGATTGTTTGGAATAGTTTCAGAAGGAGTGGTACCAGCGCCTCTTTGTATGTCTCAGCTGCTCACTTTCAGCCTGTGTGCATCCTTAAAAGCAAATCTCTAGTAGGCAGCATGTAGAGGGATCATCTTTCCTTACTCTTTCTAAATTGCTCTGGCAATTAGGACTCTATGTCTTTTTGTTAGAGTGTAATTCATTTACATTTAAGGTAGTTATTGAAAGGTAAAGTCTTATTACTGCTATTTATTTATTTATGACAGGGTCTTGCTCTGTTACCTAGGCCAGAGTGCAATGGTGTGATCATAGGTCTCTATAACTTTGAACTCCTGGGTTGAAGGGGTCCTACTGCCTCAGCCTCCTGAGTAGCTGATACTATAGGCATGTGCTACCATATCCAGATAAATTTTTTTAAAACTTTTTTTTCTTTTAAGAGTCAGGGTCTTAATGTTTTGCCCACATTGGTCTCAAACTCCTGGCCTCAAGCAATCCTTTCCCCTCAGCCTCCCAAAGTGCTAGAATTACAGGTGTGAGTGACCACGCCCACCCAGCATTGTGAATTACTTTCTAGTTGTTGTGTAGGTACTTTTTTTTTTATTTCTCTTGCTGTCTTTCTTTGTGATGTGATGGTTTCCTGTAGTGGTACACCTTGAGGCCTTTCTGTATTTGTTATTCAGTGCATTGTAATTTAAATATTTTCTTTCCAAAACATTTCTTTTCAAGTTTTAGAGCAGCAAATTTACAGCAGATTCAGATGGCAATACTTGAAAGTAGTAATTCTTAGGCAACATTATAGTGGTTGCTTCTTATTCATTTGCTTCCCTTAGCCTGGATTCTAATAGGGCAAGTGCACCAAACTCATTACTTATTAATTAATTATTAGCCCATTTACAGAATTATAGAAAACTAGTTGCCTTTTTTGCGTACAGTTTAATCTATTCAGGAAAAGAATGAAATGTATAATTGAGTTTGTGGGAATACGTTTATTAATTCACATTTCAGCCAACATTAACTCAGCTAACAGTTCTTCACTCTAAAAAGGTAGAACAAGTCAAATGATATACATTTTAACTAAATGGTTACTTCAGACATTGATGAATTAACCGTTGATGAAACAACAGTAATTCAGAATTTATGTTTCAAAGAGCTAAGAATTTGTTCCATACATACGTAGTATTGAGTTCTTATTGTTTTCTTTTTTCTTTTTATTTTTTAAGACAGTGTCTCACTCTGTCACCCAGGCTAGTGAAGTGGTACGATCACTGGCTCACTGTAGTCTTGACCTTCCCAGCTCAGGTGATCCTCCCACTTCAGCCTCCTGGATAACTGGGACTACAGGAACATACCACCATGCCTAGTTAATTTTTTGTAGAGATTGAGTTTGGCCATGTTGCCCAAGCTGGTCTTGAAATCCTGAGCTCAAACAATCTGTCTGCCTTGGCCTCCCCAAGTGCCAGGATTACAGGTGTGACGGGATTACACTGTGTTTGGCTTTCTTTGTTTTATTTTCATCTGATTTCAGGAAAGTAGATTTTCATGAATAAATATATTGTTTTACAAATGTCATTTAAAAAATTATTTTGCCTTGTAAATACCTCTGTATATTTTTATCAGAAAGTATCAAGAAGTAACTAAATAAATGTGTCACTAGTGTAATAATGCACTAGTAGTGCAGCTCTGACATTTTCAGAGTCCTCAATATTTTAACTAATTTATGAGAGGGAGTGTTCCTTTTCAGAGAGTACTGTAGGATCTTCATTTCCAGTTAGATTGCCAACAGAAGTCTCACTTTCACTTTAGGGCAGTATTCGTCTATATTATTCCTCCAAGTGCACACTGACTGCATCTGTGTTCACTGCAAGTTTGATTCTGAAACATAACTCAGCCTTTTGCGGTGAAGGTGCTGAGTCAGGTATCACCAAACCAGAAGTTGTTTCAGATATCACCAAACCAGAAATTCATATTCTTCGTTTCCAGATATTTTCAGTTTCTATTTAGCAAAAATTAAGGATATTCATTTTTATTGTAACTAAAAAAGTTAAAGAATACTACTTTTTTCATTTTTATTAGTATTTAAAAGAAACTTTTTTATTTCTAACATATGCTACCTGTGGGTACATATTAAGTGAATAAAAGAAAGTAGACATTTAAAACATATGAATACCTCATGAAATGAATAATGAAGAATCATCTTTAGATGGAAAAATATAGCAGGTTCTACCTATGAAATAAATTATGTGAATAAGATTACAAAAGATGGTAGTCTGTTTAGGCAGACCTATTAAAAGCATTAAGACTTGAGTACTGGCTATTAAAGTGAGTATAAATGGCAATATTATAAAGTTAAACACATGCCAAAAAACATTTTCCAGAGGACTGGGATTGTAACAATACCATTAATGAGGGCAAAGAGGTCTTAATGCAATTTGCACTTTCTAAAGTTTCAAAAAGAGGCTTTGAGTTAGTGTATTATTAATGTACTGAACATCTGGAACTGTGTAAAAGCTATGGACATTGAGCAAATGCAGGATTTCCCCACTAGGTTGCATTCTAACTTATTGCCTCCCTAGTGAGAAACTGGTTTTAAAGAAGTTTGACAAAGCAAAATGACAATATCCAGATAAGGCATGAACATTCCAAAGTGTCTTTTAGTTTGTGAAATCTGACTTTTAAAAAAATTGCCTCTGAGGTTAACAAATCGAAGTGATGTGAATACCAATTAGTAAATTAAATCATCTCTATTACTATATGTTGTCTGGTCTCCCTATGTGAATAGTATTTACCCTTTATGAGCTATTAAGTAAGATATTTATAACAAAGATACCTCATATTCTTCATATATGTAAGCCATAAGACCTAAGAGACAGCTCCGTGTCATTGAACTTTCCTTTAAGTTATTTGATTTTTAGGTGCCTAGTTAGGATACCTAAGAGAATTTAACAGTTTAGTTATTTTTGGGTTTAGTTATTTATGTGATTTCTTTGGCAAGATGGAAATAGTTAAGCTAAGTGTGTAATTTGAGTGTCACTTGCAATGAGAATGTAAAAACTGTAGATCTAAATGTTGCGTTATCTGAAACTGAAAATTTGTTGTAGGCCATTTTTGCTAAAATAACAAGTATGTTTTTGCTATAGAATTGTACTCCAAATTTGCATGTAGCAACTATGTAATCCTTAAGGAAACGTTTTAAGGTACTAAAAAAATCTCCACTGAAGAAATTAAACATATTGTGTTCTGTGGAAATGTGTCATAGTCACCAAATTCTCCCTGTTATGTATGAAGTGTTCCTCATAGCTCTTTGCTTGAACTGAAATCCGGATAGACCCAGAGGGCGCACCACTTCGTCAGACCTTCCAAATTGTGACCATCTTTTCCTCTCATAACCTGTACTATCTCAGATTTAATATCCTATTTACTCTCCATTATTCTTTCTAAATCTTTAACTGTTTGTCTTCTTCCGGAAGGGAGGAGAGAAGAAAGGAAGGGAGGAAGGAATGAACAAAGTCTCACCAACAAAAAAGTAGTCTAGTCTAGCTAGTCTCTTTGCTCATGTTTTTAGTCATACCCTTCTTTCCCCTTCATCTTTGTCATCTTACAAAGCCTCTGGATACTCTTATTTTTAAGATTTTATTTATTTATTTGTTTATGTATGTATGTATGTATGTATGTTGAGACATGGTCTCTCTATTGCCCAGGTTGGAGTAGAGTGGCATGATCACAGCTCAGTGCAACTTCAACCTCCAGGGCCCAAGCAGTCCATCCTGAGTAGTAGCTGGGATCACAGGCACACACCACCACATCCAGCTAATTTTTGTATTTTTTGTAGAGACAGGGGTTTGCCAAGTTGCCCAGGCTGGTCTCAAACTTCTGAGCTCAAGTGATCCTCCAGCCTCAGCCTCTCAAACCTGCTGGGATTACAGGTATGAGCCACTGTACCCAGCTAGCTCTTCTTTTATCAAGGACTTTAGCACCCAGTTTTGCAGTTATGTTTTTATCTCTTCCCTACTCTCCTCCCTGACCTTCCATTGTTTTGAACCTTCATTTTTCATTCATTTATAAAATTCATTCAACAGGTATTTACTGAGCATTTCAGTCTTTTTTTTTTTTTTTTTTTGAGACAGAGTGTTGCTCTGTTGCCCAGTCTGAAGTGTAGTCACGGGATCTGCGTGATCTTGGCTCACTGCAACCTCCGCCTCCTGGGTTCAAGCAATTCTCCTGCCTCAGCCTCCTGAGTAGCTGGGATTATAGGCACAAGACACCATGCCCAGCTAATTTTTGTATTTTTAGTAGAGATGGGATTTCACCATGTTAGCCAGGATGGTCTCGATCTCCTGACCTCGTGATCAGCCCACCTTGGCCTCCCAAAGTGCTGGAATTACAGGTGTGAGCCACTGCACCCGGCTTACTGAGCACTTTCCATATGTTAGGTACTGTTCTAGGTACTCGGCAATTAGCAGTAGTAGAACAGACAAAAATCATTGTCCTTTTGTATTCCAGGGTGAGAGACATAAAATAAGTGAGAGACATAGAAAGCTACTAATATGATAGATGATATTATAGACTGAATGTTTGTATCCCACCAAATTTTTTAGGTTGAAACCCTAACCCTCGGTGTAGCCATATTTGGGGATAGGGCCTCTAAGGAGGTAATTGAGGTTAAATGAGGTTGTAAGAGTGGGGCCCTTATCTGATAGGATTAATGTTCTTCTAAAAAGAGACACCAGAAAGCTGTATTGCTGTCATTGCCTGTCCCTCTCTGAGTACAGAGAAAAGGCCATGTGAGGACACAGAGAAGGTGGCCGTCTGCAAGCCAGTAAGAGAGCCCTCACCAGAAATCATGTTAGCAGGCACATTAATCTTGGACTTCGTAGCCAAGAAGTAAGAAATAAATTCCTCTTGTTTTAGCCACTCAGTCTGTGGATTAAATTAATAACTGTAAGAAATAAACTTCTGTTGTTTAAGCCACTCAGTCTGATATTTTTGTGTGGTAGCCTGAGGGGACTAATACAGATGGTGATAAGTGCTATGTAGAAAACTACAGCAAGGAAAGGGGGAAAAAAGGATCCTGGGGTTTGGAGGGTGGTTGTTTACGATTTAATTGGATGGTTTGGGAAGGTGACAGTAAGCCATTCTGATTTGGGGGGAAGAATGTTTAGATAGTGGGAATCTATAGATAGGATAGTACCTAGTTTGAGCAAAAGGAAGCCAGTGCAGCAGAGTAGGACTGCAGTACTGAATTATGGGGAATGGAAGGAGATAAGGTCAGAGAAATACCTGGGTAAAATCATATCACAGTAAGAATTTAGATTTTGTTCTAAATGCAATAGGAAGCCATTGGAGGCTTTAAACTTAGTTTTAAAAGGATTATGTTGGCTGCTATATGGAAAATGGACTTTAGAGAGCATAGGCGGAAGCAAGGTTGACTGTTAAAGAATCTGCTCTAACAATCTAGATAGATGGTGGTGGCTTGGACCCCTTTGGTAGCAGTAAACATAGTGAGAAATGTTTAGAGTCTAGATACCATATAAAAGTAGAGCTGGCAGGATTTGCTGATGGATTGGATGTGCAGTAATAGAGATGAGGGGTTGGGTTTGGTGGCTCATGCATATAATCCCTTTGGGAAGCCAAGGTGGAAAGATTGCTTGAGCCCAGGAGTTCAACACCAGCCTTGGCAACACAGCAAGACCCTGTGTGGTTTTGTTTTGTTTTGTTTTTTAAAGCGAGATATGGCAGCACATACCTGTAGTCCCAGCTACTTGAGAGGTTGAAGTGGGAGGGTTGCTTGAGCCCAGGAATTTGAGACTACAATGAGCTGTGATCACACCACTGCTCTTCAGCCTGAGCAACAGAGTGAGAGAGATCCCATCTCTAAAATGAAAAAAAGAGAGGAAGTAAGGTTTTCTTCCTGGTCCCCTTTTTAAAATCTGTACTCTCCTGCTAAGCAATTTCATCTACAGGCATTCTTCTACTTTTATCTTTTGTCATGCTTTCCTAATATATAATTCAATTGTGACTTCTACCTTAAGTACTATGCCCATATATTCAACCGCCATATCAACATTTCCATTTGAATATCTTAAAGGCAACAAACTTTTAATCATTCCTTCCAGTCTTGGTTCTTTTCCAGTGTTGCCTGTATGAGTGAATGGTCCTGCCTTAGTTCATTATCTGTTGCTTTTAACAGACTAGCTGAAATTGGATAATGGATTTTTTAAAAGGAATTTATTTCTTCCAGTTATAGAGACTGAGAAGTCCAAGGCCAAGAGGCTGCATCTGGTGCAGACCTTCTTGCTGGTGGGAACTCTGCAGAGTCCCAGGATGGCTCAGAGTATCACAGGGGGCTGAGTGTACAAGCTCGAGTCTCTATTCCTTTTTGTATAAAGCCACTAGTTCCACTCCCATGATAACCCATTAATCCATGACTGGACAAATCCATTCATGAGGGCAGCACTCTTGTTACCCAGTCACCTCTTAAAATCCCCCACCTCTCAATGCTGCCACATTAGAGATTAAATTTCAACATTTTGGAGAGGACAAATGTTCAAAACATAGCAGATACTGTAATCATAGTTGGACTAATCATATACCTACAGAGTACCTGTGAACCTTTTTCTCCCTTCCCTGTCATGTCCAACCCAATACCATGCCATATTCATTTTAATTTAAAATATTTTTATGATCTGTTCACTTTGCTTTCTCTACAGTTAATTTTCAAAAAGATAAAGTCATGGCTCACATATAAAGTCAACACCTATCACAGATTTTTATTAAACTCACTGATTAATGAAGAAAAAGTGTGATGTTATGGCCAATTCAGAGAGCATTTAAGGATTTATGTACCTATAGGCAATTTAATAGAGGAATAGACTATAAGAAAACTGGTTGATGTACTACAGGGAAATAAGTAGTAACCATTGGGGTTATCTTTTCTCCTGGACAGAAATGACTTGTATTTCTATTGGACAAAAATGTCTAAGTTGAAATATAATTTTGGTAAGTCTGAAACCTTAATTAATAGTGAACAGTGAGTTCAACAAAGTATATTTCCCTAGATAATCTTATAGTGGGCTTTTGCCTCTATTTGAAATGGAGTTTGTACTGTTTATCTTTTTTATCTTACTCTTAAGGTTTGCATATTTTTTTTAACTCATTCTAATTCAAACTACTGCCATCTCTGGATTACTATATTAGTAGCCTAAATGTACTTCTTCTAACCCCTCTTCTCACTCATTATATTAATATCAGAGTAATGTTTAATTTTTATATTTTGTATTTGTGAAATATGTGTGTATATAAGTCTACAAAAGTAATATATACATTTTAAAAAATAATAAAATGGAGATCTGAGTATCCATCACCCAGCTTAAGAAACAGAACATTATTTCTACACTAGAAGCCTCCATCTGGCCCAGTGTCATGGGCACTTTGGGGAGGCTGAGGCAGGTGGATCACCTGAGGTCAGGAGTTTGACACCAGCCTGACCAACATGGTGAAACCCCGTCTCTACTAAAAATACAAAAATTGCCTGGGTTTGGTGGTGTATGCCTGCAGTCCCAGCTACTCAGGAGACTGAGACAGGAAAATTGCTTGAACTTGGGAAGAGGAGATTTTAGTGAGCTGAGGTAGTGCCATTGCACTCCAGCCTTGGTGACACATCAAGACTCCATCTCAAAAAAAAAAAAAAGCCTCCATTTGCAGTTCCCAGTTGTATCCCCCCAAAGCTAAAGACATTAGTTTTGGGAGTTTTTTTAAGTTATATATTTTTTCTCATAGAACATACTGTTTTTGAACTTTATATAAATGAAATCATATTTGTTGTCCGTCTATATTTGCATCATTTACTGAACATCTAAAAGTTTGTGATTCTTCCTTGTTAATATGTGAGAAATTAGTTCATTTATGTTACTACATAGTACTCATTTGTGTGTTCTTTTCAAGTTTTAAAATTTTAGTAAAATACACATAACATAAAATTTACCTTGTAAGCATTTTTAAGTATGCAATTTAGTGCCATTGAGTACATTCATGATGTTGTACAACCATCACCACTATCCCTTTCCAAAACTTTTAAATCATCCCAGTCAGAGACGGTACTGATGAAATAATGACTCCTGTTTAGTCCCTTGTTTCAGGCTCTGGTAGCCTCTGTTCTACTTCCCATCTCTTGATGGGAAGTACCATGAATTTGTCTGTTCTAGGTACCTGATATATGTGGAATCATATAATATTTGTACTTTGTGTATAAAAATACAGTGGCTTTTTTTTTTTACTTAATACAACGTTTTCAAGGTTTATCCATATTCTAGCATTTGTCAGAATTTCATTCCTTTTATAGCTGAATAATTTTCCATTGCATGTAGACCATACATTTTGTTTATTCATTTGTTGATGGACACTTGAGTTGTTTCCACTATTTGATTATTGGGAATAATGCTGCTATAATCATCAGCATACAGCTATCTGTTTGAATCCTGGTACTTTAAGATATTTGGGGTTATATTCTTCGGAGTGGAATTTCTGGATCATATGATAATTCTATGCTTATGAACTTTTGAGGAACTACCAGACTGTTTTCCACAGCAATGGTACCATTTTATGTTGCCACCAGCAATGTGTGATGTTTACAGTTTCTGCATGTCCTTGCAATACTTACTTTTCTGGTTTGGACAGTAACCCGTTAGTATAACGGGTGTGAAGTGGGATTTCATTGTGGTTTTGACTTGCAGTTCCCTAATGACTAAGGATGCTGAGCATCTTTTCATGTCCTTTTGGGCCATTTTAAAAAAAATATTTTAAGAAATGTCTACTAAAGTCCTTTGCCTATATTTGAATCAGTGTTTTTTGTTGTTGTGTTGTAGGAGTTCTTTATATATTCTGGATGTTAATCTTGTATCAACCGTATGCTTTGCATTCTGTGTAATATCATTTTTACTTTCTTGACAGTATCTAAAAAAGTTTTATAACTTTTATGAAATCTGAGTTTATCTGTATTTTTCTTTTGTTACCTATGCTTTTGGTATAGCCAACAAATCATTGCCAAATCAAAGGTCATAAAGCCTTCTATTTTTTTTTCTTCTAGAGTTTTATATTTTTTAGCTCTTTCAGTAAAGTCTTTGACCAATGTTGAGTTAATTTTTGTTTATTATGTAGGCAAGGTGTTACTTCATTCTTTTTACATGTAGTGATCCAGTTCTCCCAGCACCATCTGCTGAAAAGAATCTTCATGAATTGTTTCAATAATGCAAGAAAGCATTTAACAAAATGCAACACACTTTCATAATAAAAATTCTCACCAAGGCAGGAATAGAAGGAAATTACCTGATTATAATAAAGGTCATACATAAAAAGCTCATAGCATACTCAGTGGTGCAAACTGAAAGGTTTTTCTCTAAGATCAGAAATGGCAAGGATGCCCATTCTTGCCACTTCTGTATAACAGTACTAGAATTCCTAGTGAGAGCAATTAAGGAAGAAAAAGGAATGAAAGTCATCCAGGAACAATCCAAGATGGCTGATCGCTAACATCTCGGGATTGCAGCTCCCAGTGAAAGAGCAGAAAATGAGAGGACGCCACACTTTCAGACAAATTTTTGTCGCTCACGGAGCAGAAGATTCCCAGTGGAGGAGCCCCATGGGTCACCAGTGCGACTCTTGTGGCCAGCGCAGCGGTTTTGCCGGCACCTCGGTGCAGCAGCTCTTGGTGCAGAGTAAACGGGACTGGCTCCCCTTCTGACCGACGTTTGGAGCTCTGGGAAGGCAGAGTCGCCTATTACGGACTCAAGAAGGAAGCCAGACTGGAGATTCCCAGGCAGAAAAGCACCATCAGTCTTAACGCCACTGTTTTGGCCGGTGCAGTGGGTTGCTCATATTTCGGCCCTGGGAATTAACAACTTGGACGTCCACTCAGAGACCTAATTTGAAAGTTGGTAATTACAAAGACGACAGGTGGATAAATTTACAGTGATGGGAAGAAACCAGTGTAAAAAGGCTGAGAATACTCAAAATCAGAATGCCTCTCCCTCTAAAGAGGATCACAGTTCCTCATCAACAAGGGAACAAGGCATGATGGGGAACGAGCGCATCCCATTAACAGAATCAGGCTTCAGAAGATGGATAATAAGAAACTTCTGTGAGTTAAAAGAACATGTTATAGCCCAACGTAAAGAAACTAGGAACTTTGAAAAAAGGTTTGATGAAATCCTAATGAAAATAGACAATTTAGAGAGGAATATAAGTGAATTAATAGAACTGAAGAATACAATATGGGAACTCCAAGAAGTATGCACAGGTTTAAACACTCAAATTGATCAAGCAGAAGAAAGGATATCAGTGGTCGAAGTCCAACTTAATGAAGTAAAACAAAAAGACAAGATTAGAGAAAAAAGGATAAAAAGGAATGAGCAAAGTCTCCAAGAAATGTGGGACTATGTGAAAAGACCAAATTTACGTTTGATAGGTGTACCTGAATGCGACGGAGAGAATGAATCCAAGCTGGAAAATATTCTTCAGGATATTATTCAGGAAAATTTTCCTAACCTAGCAAAGCAGGACAATATTCAACCCCAGGTAATACAGAGAACACCACAAAGATATTCATCAAGAAGAGCAGCCTCAAGGCACATAATTGTTAGATTCACCAGGGTTGAAATGAAGGAGAAAATACTAAGGGCAGCCAGAGAGAAAGGTCAGGTTACCCACAAAGGGAAGCCTATCAGACTGACAGCAGATCTCTCAGCAGAAACTCTACAAGCCAGAAGAGAGTGGGGGCCAATATTCAACATCCTCAAAGAAGAGAACTTTCAGCCCAGAATTTCATATCCAGCCAAACTAAGCTTCACAACTGAAGGAAAAATAAAATCTTTTATGAACAAGCAAGTACTCAGAGATTTTATTACCACCAGGCCTGCTTTACAAGAGCTTCTGAAAGAAGCATTACACATAGAAAGAAACAACCAGTATTAGCCTTTCTGAAAATATACTAAAAAGTAAAGAGCATCAACATAAAGAAGAATTTACATCAACGAATGGATAAAACAGCCAGTTAACATCAAATGGCAGTAACCCTAAATTTAAATAGACTAAATCTTCCAATCAAAAGATACAGCCAAAACCCAACGGTGTGCTACATCCAGACCCATTTCACATGCAAGGATACACAAAGACTCAAAGGGATGGAGAAAGATTTACCAACCAAATGGAGAGCAAAAGTAAATAAATAAATAAAAAGCAGGAGTTGCAATTCTCGTATCTGAAAAAATAGATTTTAAAGCAACAAAGATATAGTGGTAAAAGGATCAATGCAACAATAAGAGCTAACGACCCTAACACCCAGATACATAGAGACTTAGACTCAACGAGACAGAAAATTAATAAGGATATCCAGGACTCGAACTCAGATCCGGAACAAGTAAACTTAGTAAATATTTATAGAGCTCTCCACTTTAAATACACAAAATATACATTCTTGTTAACACATCACACCTACTCATAGGTTTAAATGAAATATTGATTGGCCATTATTAATATCTATTTTTTAAGAATAAAGCAACATTTCCATTCTCTCTCCCTCTTTTTCTTCCTCTTTCTTCCTCTCCTTCACTACTTTTTTTTTCCTTTCCTAAAAAAAAAAAAAAAAAAGTAATCCAAATGGGAAAGGAACAAGTAAAATTGTTCTTGTTTGCAGGCATAATCTTTCCTAAAGACCTTATTTTTTAAAAACTGTTAGGTGGCTCACACCTGTAATCCCAGCATTTTGGGAGGCCGAGGCGGGTGGATTATGAGGTCAAGAGATTGAGACCATCCTGGTCAACATGGTAAAACCCCGTCTCTACTAAAAATACAAAAAATTAGCTGGGCATGGTGGTGCGTGCCTGTAATCCCAGCTACTCGGGAGGCTGAGGCAGGAGAATTGCCTGAACCCAGGAGGCGGAGGTTGCAGTGAGCTGAGATCTCGCCATTGCACTCCAGCCTGGGTAACAAGAGCGAAACTCTGTCTCAAAAAAAAAAAAAAAGGACTAATAAATTGGGTAAAGTTGCATTATGCAAAATCAACATATAAAAATCAGTTGTATTTCTATAAATTGACAACAAACTGTCTGAAAAGGGAATTTCCATTTGCAGTAGTACTCACAAATAAAATGCTTAGGAATAAACTTAAGAAGGTAAAAGACTTGTATATTGAAGCCTATAAAACATTTCTATATATACCTTTTTATGTTTATTATTTTATTTCCTTTTCTGTTTTCCACAGTGGCTTATGCCATTTTATATTCCCACCAGCAAAACACAATATTTTATTTATTTATTTTTAAATAGCCTTCCTAACAGGTGTGAACTAATACCTCATCGTGGTTTTGATTTGCATTTCCGTGATAATTACTGATGTTGACCATCTTTCCATATCCCTGTTAACCATTTATATGTCTTCTTTGGAGAACTGTCTATTCATGTCCTTTGCCTGTTTTTCAATTGTTTTTTTTTTATATTGAGTTTCTTATAGATTTTGGATATTAACCCCATATCAGATACGTGGTTTGTAGATATTTTTTCTCATCCTTTAGGTTGCCTTTCCGCTCTGTTTTTTACCTTTACTGTGCAGAAGCTTTTTAGTTTGTTGTGGTCCCAATTGTTTTACTTTTATTGCTGATGCTTTTATGTTATATCCATAAAATCATTGTTAAATACAGTGTTATGAAAAATTTCCCCTGTGTTTTTTCCTAAGCATTTTACAGTTTCAGGTCTTACATTTAAGTCTTTTTTTTTTTTTTTTTTTGGGACAGTGTTTCACTGTTGTTACCTAGACTGGAGTGCAATGTCATGATCTCGGCTCACCGCAATCTCCGCCTCCTGGGTTCAAGCAATTCTCCTGCCTCAGCCTCCCAGGTAGCTGGGATTACAGGCACACACCACCATGCCCAGCTAATTTTTGTATTTTTAGTAGAGACGGGGTTTCACCTTGTTGACCAGGATGGTCTCGATCTGTTGACCTCGTGATCCACCTGCCTTGGCCTTCCAAAGTGCTGGGATTATAGGTGTGAGCCACCATTTTGAGTGAACTTTTGTGTATGGTATAAGATAAAGGTCCAGTTTTATTCTTTAGCACGTGGATGTTGTTTGCCCGAACTATTTGTTTAAGAGACTGTCTTTTCCCCATTATGTATTTTTGGCATCCTTGTTGAAGACCAGTGATCATATATGTGTGGATTTATTTCCAGGCTCTCTATTCTCTTTCACTGGTCTATATGTCTTCTTAATGCCAGTGCCATTACTATTTTGATTATGGTGGCTTTGTAAGATGTAAATGTCATGAAGCATGATGCCTGTAGCTTTGTTCTTTTTTCTCAAGATTGTTTTGATTATTCAGGTCTTTTGTGGTTACATATTAATTTTTGTATTTTTTTCTATTTCTGTAAAAATGTTATTGGGATTTTGATAGGAATTGCATTTAATCTACATTTGTATTAGTCTTTAAAACCAATGGTCCCCAACCTTTTTAGCACCAGGGACTGGTTTTGTGGAAGACAGTTTTCCACAGACCTGTGTTGAGGATGGGGTGATGGTTTCAGGATGAAACTGTTCTACCTCAGATCATCAGGCATTAGATTCTTATGAGGAGCATACAACCTAGATCCCTTGCATACACACTTCACAATAGGGTTTGCACTCCCATGAGAATCTAATGCTGCTGCGAATCTGACAGGAGATGGAACTCAGGTTGTAATGCTTGCTTGCCAGCCTCCCACCTCCTGCTGTGCAGCCTGGATCCTACCAGTACTTGTCTGTGGCCTGGGGGTTGGGGATCTCTGCTTTTAATGTTTTTTAGAGGACTGTGCACAGTGACTCACACCTGTAATCACAGCACTTTGGGAAGCCAAGGCAGGAGAATCACTGGAGGCAGGAATTCAAGACCAACCTGGGCAATATAGTGAGACTCCATACCTACAAAAAAATAAAATTTACCAGGGCATGGTGGCACCGGCCTCTAGTCCTAGCTACTTGGGGGGTTGAAGTAGGAAGATTGCTTGAGCCCAGGAGTTTCAGGTTACAGTGAGCTATGATCACACCACTACACCCTAGCCTGGGTGACAGAGCAAGACTGTGTTTCATAAATAAATAAAAATAAAGTAATAAATAAATAAAATTAAATAATAAAAATGTTTTGTAGAATTGGCATTGAGGCCATTTAGGTCCTTAGCTTTTCTTTGATGGGAGACTTTTTGTTACTGATTCAGTCTCCTTACTAGTCTGTTCGGATTTTCTGTTTCTTCATTATTCATTCTTGGTAGGTTGTATATTACTAGGAATTTGTCCATTTCTTTATCCAATTTATTGTCATGTAATTTTTCAGAGTAGTCTTTTATTATTTCAGTGGCATCAGTGTCTCCTCTTTCATTTCTCTCCTTTTTCTTAACCAGTTTAGGTAAAGACTTGTCAATTCTGTTGATCTTTTAAAAGAAAACAACTCTTAGTTTTATTGTTTTTTTCAATTGTTTTTCTGTTCCCTATTTTATTTCTGTACAAATCTTTATTTTTGTTTTCCTTCTGCTAACTTTGAGTTTACTTTGTTCTTTTTCTAGTTCCATGAAGTGTAGAATTGGATTACTTGAGAGCTTGCTTTTTTAATGTTGGCATTTACCACTATAAACTCTCCTCTTCATGCTGCTTTTGGTGTATCTCTTACTTTTGGTATGTTGTGGGGTTTCTGTTTTTTCACTGGTCTCAAGATAGTTTTATAACTTTTGATTTCTGTTTTGACTCATTCATTGGTTGTTCAAAAGCATGTTAATTTTCATATTTTTGTAAATTTTCTGGTTTTCTTTCTGATGCTGAATTTTAGTTTCATTCTGTTGTGGTTACAAAAGATACCTGGTATTAATTTTAATCTTACATTTACTAAGACTTACTTCATTACCTAACACATGATCTGTCCTAGAGAATGTTCCATGTGCAGTTGTGAAGAATATGTATTTTGTTGCCGTTGGGTAAAATGTTCTATACATATCTTAGGTCCATCTGGTCTCTAGTATTCAAGTTCTGTTTCCTTATTGATCTTCTCTTTGGATGTTTTATTCATTACTGAAGGTGCGGTATTCTACGTTCCTACTATTCCTGTATTGCTGTTTATTTCTCTCTTCACTGTGATCAGTATTTGCTTACTATATTTGAGTGCTCTGTTATTGGTTATGTATATATTTATAGTTGTTAAATATTCCTGGTGAATTGACCCATTTATCATTCATTATATAATGTCCTTTTTTTGTCTCTTGTGACCATTTTTGACTTAGATTCTATTTGGTATCCTAGAATTGCCACCTCTGCTGTCTTTTGGTTACTGTTTATATGTAATAACTTTCTATCTCTTCACTTTTAGCGTATGGGTATTCTTAAAGTGAGTCAGTTGCAGACAGCGTTTTTATTCAGCCACTTTATATCTTTTGATTAGAGAATTTAATCCACTTACATTTAAAACAATGACTGATAAGGGAAAGACTTACTATTATTGTCATTCAATAATTGTTTTCTTTCTATAGGTTTTTTGTTCCTCTTTTCCTCCCTTTCTATCATCTTCTGGAGAATAAAAAGTAATATAACTTCTTAGCTGTGTTTATAGAACTAAAGTAGTTCTTCCTGTTTAATTAAAGCATATTTGAATGATTGCTATGTAAAGAAAAACATTTTGTCAGTTATAAAATTTCCGTTAACAACAAAATCTTAAGTGCTAATAGAAACTTAGAAAAATGTAGCCTATTTTTAGTATATCTCTGCTTTCTCCTTTTTGTTCTCTCCTATTCTCTGAAATTATAATTTTATATATAATCATTATATGCTGACAATTTTGTTTAAAAATTTAATACAATCAACTAAATTTTGAGTCAATAAGTTAACTCAGATATATCAATGTTACCAACAGCCTTATTTTGAAGACAAGTTTTTTTAAAGACCCAATTGTATTATATGACAATTTGTTTTGTATTTGCTATAAAAGTTTTCTTATGGGATTGATATTACTTATTCTGCTTTTTTATTGTGGTACTTGATATTTATTTATAAATCTGGCCATTTCATGGTACATAAATTTCTGAAGTCCTTAGAAACCAAAATAGTCAGTGGGCAGAATGTTTTTCTTCATCCCTTGAAACAAATTGGAAATAATCACACACATGATACTTGCTTCAAAACAATTTAACTCATATTTAAGTCTTTCATAGTCTGAATTCTTTTCTATATAATGGGAGAAAAAAATCCCTGTGGATTTCTTTAGGGGAAATTTTGTACATTTACCAGTTCTTTGTGTCTCAAAGTTTTCTTTTATTTTTTCTGTTTTTTTTTTTGTTTTTTTTTTGAGACAGGGTTTCTCTCTGTCACCCAGGCTGGAGTGCAATGGCATGATCTTGGCTCACTGCAACCTCTGTTCCTGGGTTTCAGTGATTCTTCTACCTCAGCCTCCAAAATAACTGAGACTGCAGGTGTGCGCCCCCACACCCAGCTAATTTTTGTATTTTTAGTAGAGATGGGGTTTCACCATATTGGCCAGCCTGGTCTCGAACTCCTGACCTTGTGATCCACCACCTCAGCCTCCCAAAGTGCTGAGATTACAGGCGTGAGCCACTGCACCCAGCCCAAAGTTTTCTTAATAGATTTTTAAAATCTAATTGTAGAATATATTTCAGATTCATCAACATAATGGTCATATTCAAATCGCATGAGAGGTTTTTCTCTAGATCGTCAACATTTGTAACTTACAGTATTACAAGTTCATTTGTAACTTAGAGTATTAGAAGTTGTTAATATCTCATGATCAAGGGATCAGATATAAAATGTTTTCAAATAGAGGAAAAACAGTATGTCTGTGGATTAAATTCCATTAATTATCAACAATTATGCAAATTCATGTCATGTTTTATTTCGTTTTATATCCTCTTGAGGTATTTTTATCCTTTTCTTAGCTGGTTATTCAATAGATCAATCTATTTTTAATAAATTATTCTGAATTATTGGCTTTGTAGTAGGCTTTTCTCTTCAACTGAAGACCCAGTGTCTAATACACACTATTGCTCTGAATATTCAATATTCTCAGAAGGTTTTTTTTTCTTCATACTTTCTGTGTACTGGTGAGAGAATTTGATTTAGAAATGGTACATATTCAAAAGGCAAATAGCCAATCCATGAAACACTCAAAATAGAAAAGACTTTTAGATCAATGATTGCTCTGCTTTTTAACCCAATAACATGGTTATTAGGGGAATTTTAATTTTTATTCATCAGGGAATCCTGATCACTGTATAGCAATTAACTATTTTACTAATTAGTGGTACAAAATTTGTTTTATGGTCTTATTAAGAAGTTTAAAAACAGTTAAAGGTAAAATTGAGGAAATAAACTATCTTTTTTTTTTTTTTTTTTGAGACGGAGTTTCGCTCTTGTTACCCAGGCTGGAGTGCAATGGCAAGATTTTGGCTCACCGCAACCTCCGCCTCCTGGGAGGCGCAACCTCCGCCTCAGGCAATTCTCCTCCCTCAACCTCCTGAGTAGCCGGGATTACAGGCACATGCCACCATGCCCAGCTAATTTTTTGTATTTTTAGTAGAGACAGGGTTTCACCATGTTGACCAGGATGGTCTCGATCTCTTGACCTCGTGATCCACCCACCTCGGCCTTCCAAAGTGTTGGGATTACAGGTGTGAGCCACCGCGCCCGGCCAGAAATAAACTATCTTATAAAAATTGATCAGTTGCTGTTTTCCAGAGAATTGGGGGTAGTTTCTTTAACTGGTCCACATTGTGTAGAACTTACAGTTTATTACAAGTGGATAAAACAATTTAATTTAAATAATAATCTCTAATATTGGCTTTTGTCTTCATTTATTCGGTTTTATTAACTTCTCTCTCTGCATTTGCTATATTTTATTTTCTAGCTTCTTAGAAAGAATATTTGATTCTTTTATTTTGACATTTTAAAAATAAATATATTTAAAGCTATAAATTTATTTCTAAGTATTGCTATGGCCGTATGCCACATGTTTTGAATTGTGAGTGCTTTTCTTATTCATATCTAAAGAGTTCATGGATTCTACTATGTTTTTCTATTTAACTCATGTTTTTTAAGAATATGAGTTTTGGCCGGGCGTGGTGGCTCAAGCCTGTAATCCCAGCACTTTGGGAGGCCGAGGCGGGTGGATCACGAGGTCAAGAGATCGAGACCATCCTGGTCAACGTGGTGAAACCCCGTCTCTTCTAAAAATACAAAAAATTAGCTGGGCACGGTAGCGTGTACCTGTAATCCCAGCTACTCAGGAGGCTGAGGAAGGAGAATTGCCTGAACCCAGGAGGCGGCGGTTGCGGTAAGCTGAGATCGTGCCATTGCTCTCCAGCCTGGGTAATAAGAGCGAAACTCTGTCTCAAAAAAAAAAAAAAAAAAAAAAGAATATGAGTTTTATGGTGATGTATGTTGGTTCACACCTGTAATTTCGGCATTTTGGAACGCTGAGTCAGGAGGATCTCTTGAGACCAGAAGTTTGAGATTAGCCTGGGCAACAAAGCAGTATCTTATCTCTACAAAAAATATAAAAACTAGCTGGGTGTAGTGGTATGCACCTGTGGTCCCAGCTACTCAAGAGGCTAAGATGGAACGATTGCCTGAGCCTAGGAGTTTGAGGCTGCACTGAGCTACGATCTTGCCACTGCACTTCAGCCTAGGTGACAAAGACCCTGTCTCTAAAACAATCAATCAATCAATCAATCAGCCAAGGTGGGTTTTTGTATTGGGCTTAACTTTTAATCTACCATGACTTTATATTATTGACTTTTAAACTACCGTGGCATAATTGTTGAAATACATGATCAATATGATAAGGATTGCTTAAAATTTGTTGAATGTCCTTTTGTAATCTAGCCCATGGCTGTAAATGTTCCATTTGTGCCTATGTATTTTTCTACTTCTGAGTCTTTATATCTTTTTTTGATGCAGGTAATTAATGATGATCAAATACTCAAATAGTGAGATTATCTGCCTATATACTTAGTAAAATGATCTTAAATCTTCATCATTTGAAGACTATTTAAGAATATTAAGAAACTTCACCTTAGGTTTAAAGAGAGAACTTATAGTTTGTTAACTTTGACGGAGGTTTTTTGTTTTTGCTTTTGAAATTGCCAAGATAGTAGCAGCAGCAGCAGCAGCAGCAGCAGCAGCAGCAATGTTGGTGGTAATGGTAACAACAGCAGCAGCAGCTAACTGTGTGCCAGCACCATTCAAATCTCTCTAAATCTGTTAATAAATGTAACCACATAACAGCTCTATGAGATATATTATTTTTCTCATTTTTTAGATGAGAAAAGACACAGAAAGATTAATGTTCTTACTGTAATCACACTGGCTTAAACAAATAAAGGTGCGTTTTGTTCAGCTAAACACACAAAAATAATTTTTTTTCCTCTCTTTAGTTATTAGAAAAATTGAAAGAACGTTGGCTCTCTACTGGCTTATGGCATAAACTGGAGTTGGTGAAGACAGTCATTGTAGAACCACAGGGAGGAGAAAAAACAGATTTTGATGAATTACTGCAGGTGTACTATGATGCAATCAAATACAAAGGAGAGAAAGGTAACTGGAAATTATTTCATGATAGAATTATAATTTTATATTATCTTTTTAAGTGAATTAAACTTAAGAGAAAAATTACAATCCAGAGTGAAAAGAAAATAAATCAGGTAAAGAAATTCTTTTAATTGCACTTGTCCTCCTATGAATATTTTCACTTGGGTATGCTGATTCAACTTTAAGAAAAATTATGCCATCGGGTATTATCTCACAGTCTTTTAGTGCACTACCTGAAATAGTTTGTGCAAAAAGGCAGTTAGGATATATAAAAATATATTCCTTACTAGCCAAATGAGACCTTTATTAGATGCAATCAGTACACTTTGTGCTTATATTCTATTACATAAGGTAAACTTGAATTTTCAAAACATAACTGAAAACTCAATTCCAAGTTAGAGCTTATCCCTGAAGAGTTTGATGTGAGGCTGGGCGTGATGGCTCATGCCTGTAATCCTAGCACTTTGGGAGGCTGAGGCAGGCAGATCACTTGAGCCCAGGAGTTCGAGACTAGCCTGGGCAACATGATGAAATCCTGCCTCTACAAAAAATACAAACATTAGCATGGCATGGTGGTGTGTGCCTATAGGCTGAAGTGGGAGGATCACCTGAGTCCAGGAGGTCAAAGTTGCAGTGAGTTGTGATTGTGCCACTGCACTTCAGCCTGGCTGACAGAGTGAGATCCTGTCTCAAAAAATAAATAAGTAAAATTAAATAAAAAGTTTGATGTGAAGGGCTAATAGTAATAGTTTATTAACAATGCAAGAAAGAGGTTAATTTAACCTGTCAATCTTTTTATGATGTATGTATATATATGGTGTTCTCTGTGTGTGTTTTAAATCGTTTTAAATATATTAATTCCATATGATATGTATTATTAATTGAATTATTTCATTTATTCTGAGAATTACTTTCAGGTGGCAAACGTAATAATGCAACTTTTAAATTAATAATGCGATTATTAAATAAACCTGTTTATAATCACACAGTCCTTATTCAATTGCTATTTTGATGTGTTTTTACTGTATAATTTATCTGGAGGATGCACAATTTGTAAATAGGTTTGCTACCCTTTTGCATTTGAACTTTTAAAACGTTATCTCATAATACTGTTTTACTTTGATTTTAAGTTTGCTACTATAATTACTATATTTGTAAATCAGGTATTTTCAAAATGACAAAGATAAGCAATTTCTGAGAATTTTGGATATGCTTTTTTCTCTTGCTTAAGATGGAGCCCTCCTGGTAGCAGTTTGTCGTGGTAAAGTGAGTGAGGGTCTGGATTTCTCAGATGACAATGCCCGTGCTGTCATAACAATAGGAATTCCTTTTCCAAATGTGAAAGATCTACAGGTAGGCCATCGAAACCTTAAGTTTCATTTTTACAGTAGTCATTGGTTTGTAGAAAGTTAATTGCAGGGATCCCTCATTTTACTGTGCTTTGCTTTATAGTGCTTTTTTACAAATTGAAGATTTGTGGTAACCCTGCATTGTGCAAGTCTGTTGGTACCATTTTTCCAAAAGCATGTGTTCACTTGTTTCTATGTGACATTTTGGTTAATTCTCACAATATTTCAAACCTTTTCATCATTATTATATCTGTTAGGGTGATCTGTGATAAGTGATCTTTGATATTACTATTGTAACTGTTTTGGGGTGCCTCATACTACACCCACGTAAGATAGCAAACTTAATTGATAAGTGTTGTGTGTATTCTAACTGCTCCACTGACCAGCCTTCCCCCATTTCTCTCTCCTCGGGACTCTCCATTCCCTGAGACACAACAGTACTGAAATTAGGTCAGTTAATAACCCTACAGTGGCCTCTAAGTGATCAAGTGAAAGGAAGTATTGCATGCTGTCTTTTGGACAAAAAGTTATTTTCAAAGTCTGGTCCTGGGTCGGGTGCATTGGTATCACCTGGGAACTTAATAGAAATAAAGACTTTCAGGCTTATCCAGACCTGCTGAATCAGAAACTCTTGAAGTGGAGCCCAGCAATTTGTGTTTTATCAGTCTTTTTTTTTTTTTTTTGAGATGGAGTTTTGCTCTTGTTACCCAGGCTGGAGTGCAATGGTGCGATCTCGGCTCACCGCAACTCCGCCTCCTGGGTTCAGGCAATTCTCCTGCTTCAGCCTCCTGAGTAGCTGGGATTACAGGCATGCGCCACGATGCCCAGCTAATTTTTTGTGTTTTTAGTAGAGACGGGGTTTCACCACGTTGACCAGGATGGTCTCGATCTCTTGACCTTGTGATCCACCCGTCTCGGCCTCCCAAAGTGCTGGGATTACAGGCTTGCGCCACCGCGCCTGGCCATTTTATCAGTCTTAACCACAGACTTATGGATCTCTCTATGGAATTCTGGGGTCTTTCATCCATCTGACTCCCTTCTCTCCAGTGTCCTGCCTTGCAGATTTTGTGATTTGGTCACTCCATATTCTGATCTCTTCCACCTCAGCTCAACAGGACCACTGCACTCTGCTTGTATTTTAATGCTCTGCGCTGTGGTCAGGAAATTATACCCAAGCAGAGAGCTGACAATAATGGAGTTCACCTAATGAATTCCACTTAGCTCCAGAATTACAGTCTTGTGCTGTCTGGTGTCTACTACCTGAAAGCAGTTGCTCTGTTTTGCCTGGTTATGGGATTGCTTACAATGGAAGAAATATTCTCAAACCAGTTACTCAATCTTGGCCAGAAACAGTTGTATCTCATTATCACTGATTGTTTCTTAAATGATATATTCGGAAAACTATAGTAATAATTTGAGCCTAAGTTGAAGTTATTGTTCATCAAGGGGGATTTTCTTTTACTTCCTACAGGCATTTGAAGGTGAATCTGAGAAAACTTGAGATTTTCTGGCCACTGAGCTGACTCATTGATTATGATCCATATCCCTCCTCCCAGGGTACAGTTAGGGTCTCACACCAAAGCAGGAATTCTTTCATTAAAATCGTTATCTTTTTAATTGTTAATACTTTACTAGGCACTGTGAATTAGATAATTTTACTTTTATTTTTCTAGTCCATAGCAGTCTTTAGGTAACATTAATAAGCAGTATTTCTTTTGTTAGCCCTCAATCTTCCCGTAATCTCTGGACCTCTTCAAAATTTCTGAAAGTCCTCGGAGTATCTCACTTGATGATTCATAGTCTAATATTTCAGCCTCCAGTAACTTTGGTGGTTTCCTCTTACCTTTCTCCAATTAACCAGTGCTACTCCTGAGAGCGCTAATGGCTATGCCCAAGGCTGGGTCTCCTATTCTAAAATGGCTGATGTTGCCTACTGATAAAACAGTTGACATTTACCCAAGAAAACTCTTGTTGCCATCAACAGCTTCAGTGCTGCATTCCACTGAAGGGGAGTGCTACTGGTGGCATGGCTATTGGCACTGGTATTGTCTCCTTTTAATGTCTGATCATTTTACTCTAGCCCTGTATTATTGCACAAAGGCTGCTTGTTAAAGTGGAAAGAATCCGTTTCCCTTTTTAAGTCACACATTTTCTTCCAATGTCTTAATAAAATACAAATTTTTCCTTGTAAAACTAATTCTTTCTATTTTTGCCTATGTCCTCTCTCTTCCTTGGACCCTATGAGTTCTTTAGAGCTGGAAAAGAAGAAAAACTCTGTGGCCATACTAGGTTGTACTAGCTATTATAGGTACATAGTAACAAGGCCTAAAAGGATCGTTAAGATTATAATTCTGATTACAAATAAGAAGAGAAGGGAATGATATTCAGAGTAGTTATCAAAAGAATTTTAACTTTTTTTTTTTTTTTTTTTTTTGGGGGGGGAGGAAGGCAGGAAGGAAGGGAAGAAGGACGGTAGGGAGGAAGGAAGGGATGAAGGAAGGAAGGAAGGAAGGAAGGGAGGAAGCGGGGAGGGAGGGAGGGAGGAAGGGAAGGGAAGAAAGGAAATCAGGCAATGAAAGAGACATTGCCGACCTGGATCTAGAGGTTTACAAGTTGATTTCTTTTTTTTTGAGAGAAGGAAAGAAAAAAAAAAAAAAAAAGTAAAGGAGAGGAAGAAAGAGGAAGAGAAAGAGGGAGAGTAAATGGAAATATTGCTTTATTTTGAAAAAAATTGGGTATTAATAATGGCCAATCAATGTTTCATTTAAACTAATGGGTAGGTGTGATGTGGTATTGACAAGAATGTATATTTTGTGTATTTGAAGTGGAGAGCTCTATAAATATTTATTAAGTTTACTTGTTCTGGATCTGAGTTCGAGTCCTTGATATCCTTATTAATTTTCTGTCTCATTGAATCTAAGTCTCCTATCTGGGTGTTAGGATCATTAGCTCTTGTTGTTGCATTGATCCTTTTACCACTATATCTTTGTTGCTTTAAAATCTATTTTATCCGATACAAGAATTGCAACTCCTGCTTTTTATTTATTTATTATTTATTTTTGCTCTCCATTTGGTTGGTAAATCTTTCTCCATCCCTTTGTTTTGAGTCTTTGTGTATCCTTGCATGTGAAACAGGTCTGGATGTAACATGCCGTTGGGTTTTGGCTGTGTCTTTTGATTTGGAATTTAGTCAATTTAAATTTAGGTTTACTGCCATTTGATGTTGACTGGCTGTTTTATCCATGTGTTGGTGTAAATTATTCTTTATGTTGGTGCTCTTTACTTTTTGGTGTATTTTTAGAAAGGCTAATACTGGTTGTTTCTTTCTGTGTGTAATGCTTCTTTCAGAAGCTCTTGTAAAGCAGGCCTGGTGGTAATAAAATCTCTGAGTTCTTGCTTGTTCATAAAAGATTTTATTTTTCCTTCAGTTGTGAAGCTTAGTTTGGCTGGATATGAAATTCTGGGCTGAAGGTTCTGTTCTTTGAGGATGTTGAATATTGGCCCCCACTCTCTTCCGGCCTGTAGAGTTTCTGCCGAGAGATCTGCTGTAAGTCTGATAGGCTTGCCTTTGTGGGTTATCCGACCTTTCTCTCTGGCTGCCCTTAGTATCCTCTCCTTCGTTTCAACCCTGGTGAATCTAACGATTATGTGCCTTGGGGTTGGTCTTCTTGAGGAATATCTTTGTGGTGTTCTCTGTATTACCTGGGGTTGAATGTTGACCTGCTTTGCTAGTTTAGGAAAATTTTCCTGAATAATATCCTGAAGGGTATTTTCCAGCTTGGATTCATTCTCTCCGTCGCATTCAGGTACACCTATCAAACGTAAATTTGGTCTTTTCACATAGTCCCACATTTCTTGGAGACTTTGCTCATTCCTTTTTATCCTTTTTTCTCTAATCTTTTCTTCACGTTTTATTTCATTAAGTTGGACTTTGACCTCTGATATCCCTTCTTCTGCTTGAACAATTCGAGTGTTTAAACCTGTGCATACTTCTCGGAGTTCCTGTATTGTATTCTTCAGTTCCATTAATTCACTCATACTCCTCTCTAAGTTGTCTATTCTCAATAGGATTTCATCAAGCCTTTTGTCAAAGTTCCTAGTTTCTTTACGTTGGACTACAACATGTTCTTTTAACTCACCGAAGTTTGTTATTATCCATTCCTTGAAGAGTGATTCTGTCATCAGGAGGCGCTCGTTCTCCGTCAAGCCTTGTTCCATTGTTGATGTGGAACTGTGATCATCTTTAGACGGAGAGGCGTTCTGACTTTGAGTATTCTCAGCTTTTTTACGCTGGTTTCTTCCCGTCATTGTAAATTTATCCTCCTCTTGTCTTTGAAATTACCAACTTTCAGATTAGGTCTCTTGAGTGGACGTCCAGGTTGTTAGTTCCCAGGGCCAGAGCAGCAGCGTTAAAACTGATGGTGCTTTTCTGCCCAGGATTCTCCTGTCGGGCTTCCTTCTTGTTTCCGTAGTAGGCGACTCTGCCTTCCTGGGGCTCCAAACCTCGGTCAGAAGGGGAACCGGTCCCGTTTACTCTGCTCCGAGAGCTGCCGCGCCGAGGTGCCGGCGGAACCGCTGCGCCGACCACGAGTGTCGCGCTGGCGACCCCTGTGTTTCCACCACTGGGGGATCTTCTGCTCCGTGAGCGACCAGACTTTGTCTGAAAGTGTGGCGTCCTCTAGTTCTCCGCGCCTTCCCTGAGAGCTGCAATCCCGGGATGTTAGCGATTGGCCATCTTGGATCATTCTCCAAGAATTTTAACTTTTTCCATAATTTTTAGTAAAAGAAAACAAGCTGTAAGAAAATGTGATGAGAATACAGGTAATTATTATGTTATTCTTCATTATTTTAAAAAAATTCTTAAAATTAAAAAAATACATTTGTGAGAAAAGAAAATTACATTTCTCTTTTCTCCACCTTTGCCTCAACAGCTATGATTATGATCATTGTTAATATACCAACCTGGGGGTCTTAATGCTTTTTTCCTCAGGATAAATTATTCCTAGACAAGATCACAGTCTGTCATGCAAAAAAGATACCTGGTGACTTACTCTGACATTCCTCAATCATGATCCTACTTGTCATAGTTCTGCTTATCTGAATATCAGTGGGTCCAGTGCATAAAACAGCAAAATAACAGAAGCATCAATGGGTTCTGGGTAGAGGGGAGGAAGGTGGTTTTAAAGGGTTATGCCTAGTGGTTCCCAAAAGGTGCATGTAGGATGGACACAAGAATAGTTCAAGCTGCAGGGACAAGGGATAGAAAAAGTAAAATTATATACCAACAGTACTCGATATACTGGGAAGTGTATTTCTTATTGTTCTATGTCTGGATCAGTTCTTCCTCTGTAACAACTCCAAAACTCAGTGACTTAAATCAGCACTCATTTATTACAGATGCTGCATCTATGGAGTGATTGGGTGGCAGATGATCTAGGCTTGGGCTTGGTTGGTTGGCACTCTTGATTTTAGCTGGGCTCAGCTTCTCTGCCCTAGTTGACTGTTCTGTGTTTAAGTCAGGTGAGTCAGCCCTGTTCCACCTGTATTTCATTCTTTGTGGACCAACAGACTAGCCAAGGCATGTTATCATTGCACTGGCAGTAGTACAAAAGGGCAGGCTTAACTGGGTAAGCAGTTAAATCAAATACGTATTTACATCACATCTGCTAACCTCCTCTTGCCCAAAACATGTCATATGCACAATCTCAAAGTCAAGGAAGGGGAGAAAAGGGATAATTTATTTCTACCACACATGGCAAAGGACTTAGAATCATGACTTCAAAAAGGAGTTCTCAGCTATGACATTTTTTTATAACTAAAGGGAATTTGTTAGTTATCTGTTTATAAGCTTTAAGAGTATAAGCATGCAGTTTTTATAATGATTAAGAAGGCCTTTTATCATTTGGAAATGCCCAGGATATAGCAATCAATACCTAAAATATTTGAAATACATCAGAGCATCATTATGGGTGATTTCTTAAAATTTTTATAAATGGTTAACTATTTGAAAATATTTATATGCCTCTATGTAATATAAAAGTTAAGTTTCAAATTCTAATGAAGCCCGTTTGGCTTTTTGCCTGTTGTTTGGTGTTATATTTAGGAAAACACTGGCAAATCCAACATCATGCATATTTGCCACTAATGTTTTCTTTGAAGACTTTTACAGTTGTAACTCTGTAATTTAGATATTTGATTCCTCTTGAGTAAATTTTTCTATGTGATATATGGTGAGGTCCAACTTCCTTATATCTAAAGTGAATCTTCTATTGACAGCATATCGTTGGATCAGGTTTTTAAATATCCATTTGGCCAATCTCTGCCTTTCAATTGGAGAGTTTAAACCATTTACATTTAAAGTAATTACTGGTAGGGAAGGGCTTACTTCTGCTATGTAGCTATTTGTTTTTGTGTGTTGGATGCTTTTTGTTCTTCAGTCCTTCATCATTGCCTTTTTTGCATTTAGTTGGTTTGTGGTGTACTATTTTGATTCTCTTCTTTCCTTTTATATGTATTTTTATAGTATTTACCTTGGGGATTGTAACTATCATCTGAATCTCTGTTCTTCCCTTTTTATATTGTTTTCGTCACAGATTGCATCTTTATACATTGTGTACCATTAACATAATTTTTAATTGTTGTTTTATGCATTTGTCTTTTAAATAATATAGTGACAACAAAGGAGTTGTAATTCAAAAGCATATTGTAGTATTCACCTGCGTAGTTACCTTTACCAGTGTCATTTATTATTTCTTAAAGCATATATTTATAAATATGTTTTATAATCTATTACATGGTGTACCTTGAGGATAGGGGTAATTTCTTAAGCATCTTTGTGTCTCTACAACCAAGATACTGCCTAAGAACATAGTGTTGAATAAATACTTTAGTTAATGATTGAAAGAAGTTTTAGTAGAAGTTATTAAAATTGCATTTGACCTTGTTATTTGTTTTTAAAAACAATAGCAACCACCCTCCATTGGATACTTTAAGGATGGAAATGATGTTAATCATTAGATGATAATGAACAGGATGGTAGTAAACAGTGATATGACTCATAAGGAGGCAATGCAGTGTAGTTATAGTGGTAAATCATTAGAGGATATGTAGAAGGGAATGTTCAATCCTCAATAGCATCTTATACTTTATCTAATACATAGTAGAATATAATAAGTGGAGGAAGCATCTTATATTGACTATATTGGCTATCCTTCTTTTATTATTTATTTTAATATTTTTATTTTATTTTATAGACAAGGTCTTGTTTTGTTGCCCAGGCTGGCAAAAATCATAGCTCAGTTCAGTGGCACAATTATAGCTCAGTGCAGCCTTTAGCTCCTGGGCTCAATTGATCCTTCTCCCTCAGTCTCCTGAGTAGCTAGGACTATAGGCATGTGCCACCACACCTGGCTAATTTTTTTTTTGGAGAGGTGAGGTCTTGCTATGTTGTGCAAGCTGGCCTTGAACTCCTGGTCTTAAGGGATCCTCACACCTCAGCCTCCCAAAGTGCTGGGATTATAGGCGTGAGCCATCATGCCCAGACTGTATTAGTTTTTTATTGCTGTGTAACAAATTATCACATAGTGGCTTAAAACAACATATATTTATTATTTCAGTTTCCATTGATCATGAATGTGGGCATGGCTTAGGGTGGGTTCCACAAAACTGCTGCAATTAAAATGTTGGCCAGTCTATGTTTTTATCTGGCACTTGGAGTCCTTTTGTGGTTGTAGGACTGAGGTTCTTCCTAATCCATCCAAGAGGCAGGTTTTTTTAAATTTTATTTATTTATTTATTTTTTGAAAACAGGGTCTCACTCCATTACCCAGGCTGGAATGCAATGGTGAAATCACAACTCACTGCAGCCTTGGCCTCCCAGGATCAGGTGATTCTCCTACCTCAGCCTCCTGGATAGCTGGCACTACAGGCACACACCACCACACTCAGCTAGTTTTTAAACTTCTTTTTGTAGAGACAGGATCTTGCCATGTTGCCCAGGCTGAACTCCTGTACTCAAGCAGTCCACCTGCCTCAGCCTCACAAAGTGCTGGAATTACAAGTGTGAGCCCCCGTGCCCAGCCCTAAGGATCATTCTTGGCTTCAAGAAGCTATTCACAATTCCTTGCCATGTGGCCTTTTCACAGACCCCCTCATTTCATGACAGTTTACTTCTAGAGGCCAATAGGAAGCTCTCTAGCTCCAGTCAGGCAAGACAGAGTCTTACACAACTTAATAAAATCATGGGTAAAAAAATGTTTTAAATCATGGGAATAACTTCCCATAATTTTTGCTATATAATATAACTTAATTAAGAGTGATTGGCTGGGCACAGGTTCACACCTGTAACCCCAGCACTTTGGGAGGCTGAGGTGGGCGGATCACCTGAGAAACATGGTGAAACCCCATTTCTACTAAATATACAAAAAATTAGCCAGGTATGGTGGCGCATGCCTGTAATCACAGCTAACTGGGAGGCTGCAGCAGGAGAATCACTTGAACCCGGGAGGCAGAGGTTGCAGTGAGCCAAGATTGCCCCATTGCACTCTAGCCTGAGCAACAAGAGTGAAACGCCATCTCAAAAAAAAAAAAAAAAAAAAAAAAAAGTGGCTATCCCAGAACCCTTTCTGTTGGCTAGAAGCAAGTCAGTCAAGAGGAGAGGATTACAAAGGTGTGACTCTCTGGTGCATCACCTTAGGGTGTGTCTGCCATATTTTTATTCTCTATAAAACAGATGATCTAAATGATCTCCATAGATGGCTCTTCCAAAACTAAAACTATGCTTCAAATTATAGGACCTTAAATTAGAACTTTATAGTTTTCTTTTATGTTAATAATCTATCATTCAAGTGTAAGTAGAAGTTATTTATTAAAGAAAAATTTAAATATTCTACCTTATAGAAATGAAACAACCTATTTCCGCATTATTTTGTCTATTTCATTTGAATTCACATTTTAAAAAGGTTAAAGATCATTGAATCAGAAAAGTGATTTGAGTGGGAAAAAGAAGGCAATGACATTAATTTTATCATACTAAAATTTTTTCTTAAATTTGAGAAAGATTATGGAAGCAAAAGTTAAAATACAGTTTAAAATACTAACGTAAGACTTTGCAGTCTCAATAGCAGAGTTTGGCTTTTTGAGAAGAAGGAAAATGTGTGTTAGAGCCAAAAATATGATTCCTTTGGCTGTGACCAGGATTTCCTCTTCCCACCTTAGGGACTAGAAAGTAGAGGTAGGAAAATTTCATTTTGGAGCCAAGTGTGACTTGTTTAGTTCAAGTCATAATTTATTGCATATACCTGAGGGACCTGAAAATAAAGAAACCCACTATGAAATGTTGGTAATGGGCTACTCTGAAGGTAAGCATTAAGCTAACTTTCCCAGTGAGGATTTTTTTTCACTTCCACCTTTCCCAGATGCTTCTGATCATTCATAAGGATATACTTAATCGTATAATAGTTAAAAAGAAAACTTTCTGTGCACTAAGCCAAAGTATTTGAGGGGCATGAGAATGAACCAAGGCTTTTATATGACTAGATGTTGATGGAAAAGTATAACTAAAATAAAAGTTGTTTTCGTTTTCATGTAATTAAGTCACAGTATAACAAGGCTGGCTTTTTAATGGATATCTAAAGCAAATCCTTTGGCCAATTACTATGATCTAACAACCACAGAAGTATTCAACTTTATAATTGAGGCATCCACCTCTCCAATTGGTGACATGGACATAGTTTGCGAGACATGATAAAGTACAAATATATTTAGGTTTTAAAATTGCATTTCATTTGTATTGCCTAGCATAGTTTAGTATAATAGTATATAGAAAAGTTCTCTTTCATAGGTATGTTCCTTTACTTTTCCAAAGAAAAATTTATAAAACCATGGCATGTGGCTAAAAATGTTTATATCTTTTAAATGTTGAAGTGGTGTGTTAGATTTTTATAATTGGTTTAATAAAATTTGATGGTACTTTTCATTGTCAGAAGTGCCCTCACAATGATTAAAATAATTTATTGTGCTAATAAATTTTATGTTTGTATATTTTTTTGGTAATATAGTATGTTGAGTTACCAAATTAGATTTTATTTGGACTATTTAAAATTCACATCATGATTTGAATGTGTATCTTACTATTAGCATACAAGAACAATTACGAATTCCTTTTTTAGGAAAATTTTCTTAGCTCTAATGTACCAAACTATTTGGGTATATATTATTTTAATCAAGTTTTAAAAGTTACATTTATGATTGAAAAATTCAGACATCTATTTTAGTTATATTAGTTATTGACTTTATAATAAGCACACACTTAAATAAATTGATAGGCTTCCATGCATTGTTGGCATTTTATAAACCACAGAAAAAGGGTGCTTTCCCTAAAGGATAACAGCATTAATAAAGTAGAGTGCACATTAAACCATGGTTAGTGCTTTCAACTGTCAAAATTTTATCAGATAATGGTAGGATTGGAATTAAAAAAGTTTTTTTGAGACAGAGTCTCACTATGTTGCCTAGGCTGGTCCTGGGCTCAAGTGATCCTCTGCCTCAGCTCCCGAGCAGCTGGGTTTAGACTCTTACCAGTTTCACCTGGCTATATTAGAACTCTTAAATCCAACAGATTTCTTTTTAAGGAGAATGATACTGTTCCATTATTATTCCTTTTGCTTTGACAGCAATGTGAATCTTCATGAGAAAATGAATGAGGGCAGGAATGCAAAGGACTGTAGTATATCAAGAGGAACTTGATTTCAGAAACAAACCTTTTAAGTAGATTTATCTGTTCCTTTTGAGTAGATTTTTCCCTTTTGAATTACTTTTCTACCAAAATTATGTTAATGACAGCAGGATGTGGTGGCTCATGCCTGTTATCCCAACACTTTGGGATGCTGAGGTAGATGGATCATTTGAGGTCAGGAGTTCAAGACCAGTCTGGCCAACATGGTGAAACCCCATCTCTAGTAAAAACACAAAAAATTAGTCCAGCGTGGTGGCACGCATCTGTAATCTCAGCTACTTGGGAAGCTGAGGCAGGAGAATCACTTGAACCCAGGGGGCAAAGGTTGCAGTGAGCCAAAATTGTGCCACTGCACTCCTGTCTGGGCAATAGAGTAAGATGCTGTCTCAAAAAAAAATATGTTAATGATATTGAATATTTTATGATGCATTAATTTATTCATTCATTTAACCTTTTTTTAAGAGCTTTGTACAAAATGCAGCAGGTGTTAAAATGAACAAGATGCTATCTCTACACTAGTGATGTCAATAATTTGCTAAAGAACAGGAACATATAGGCTGGGTACAGCAGCTCACGCCTATAATCCCACCACTTTGGGAGGCTGAGACGGGCGGATCATGAGGTCAGGAGATCAAGACCATCCTGGCCAACGTGGTGAACCCCTAAAAATACAAAAATTAGCTGGGTGTGGTGTTGTGTGCCTGTAGTCTCAGCTACTTGGGAGGCTGAGGCAGGAGAATTGGTTGAACTCAGGAGGCAGAGCTTGCAGTGAGATGAAGTCGTGCCGCTGCACTCCAGCCTGGGAATAGAGCAAGACATTGTCTCAAAAAAAAGAGCAGGAACATATAACAAGATGCTTTGGTGAAATAGAAAGCAGGTGCTCAGATGCTTAGGAAGACTGAAGTTGACCAACACCTTTTGCCTCCCTTGCAGATATCAATTTACTTTGACTAACTTGCCTAAAAGGGATGGAGGAGCCAGAGAGATGAGATGTGAATCTTCTCTACAGTGAGATTCAAATATACAAACATTTGATAATGTGGAATGGCCACATCAGACGTTAGATTACAACAAAACTACTCAGATTATAAAACTGTTCAAAATAGGCCGGGTGCAGTGGCTGACACCCGGGAGGCCGGGGTGGGCAGATCACTTGAGGTCAGGAGTTGGAGACCAGCCTGGCCAACATGATGAAACTCCATCTCTACTAAAAATACAGAAATTAGTGGATGTGATGGCATAATCCCAGCTACTTGGGAGGCTGAGACACTAGAATTGCTTGAACTTAGGAGGTAGGTCACAATGAGCTGAAATTGCACCACTGCACTCCAGCCTGGGTAACAGAGAGAGACTGCATCTCAAAAAAAAGAAAAAAGAAAAATAAAACTATTCGGAGTAATAAAGCAACTTTTTTTTTTTTTTAATATCTGGCTAGAGCACCAAGTACTATGATAGATTCAGGGGACAAAGTGATACACAACACAGTTTATAGCCCCCCGTCTCATGTAGCTTATAGTCTAGCAAGGAATATTGACACTAATGAAGAAACAATCATAGTTGTGATGAAGGCTCTAAGAAAAAGTCACAGGAACCCTGAGAACGTTATAGCAGGTCTTTGGGGATCAAGAAAGGCTTTCTGAGGAAGTGATATTTAACCTGACACCGGAAAGAAAACTAGGAGTTATAAATGTGTACAGAATGGATAAGAGTATTCTCAACAGAGAGAACAGCATGTGCTAAGGTTCTAAGGTGGAAAGATGATAGCGGTTTCCAAGAACTGAAAGAAGCTGAAGTGGTGAGTTGGGAGAATGGCATGTGAATAGAGGCTGGAAGAGGTATTGAGGAGCCAAATCACTTAGGACTCTGTATGCCATTTTCAGGATTTGGAACTTTATTCTAAATTATGGGAAACCAGATCCAGGACCACAGCCTGAGGTCAGAGTGGAGTGGAGTTCTGGTTATAGGGTAGCATCTGATACAGAGACCCACCTGGATTTAGCTCCGATAATAATACGTGGTTACCCAGGGGAAATGGCTGTGAATATAAACTTAAAGTGCTGTAATACTTAACTCTTTAACATTTAGGAGTTCAGCAACTTGCTCTTGGAATTTTTGGAAATACATAGGTTCTAACACAGATATGGAAGAAAAAACCTTGCCACTTCTAACAGTCTAGAATTAGTATATCCTCAATTACTTAAACCTTTTTTTTCCTCCTCAGAGTCCTTTTTTTCCCCTAGCTTTTTTAAAAAATATATAATTTGGCCAAAAGTATTATTGGAAGCAGTTTCTAAGTATATCTGGAAATTCCAAAATTAAAACCTAGTTTAAATCTGAGTAAGCTGTGTAGGTTAACAAATTGTATATTTGCCTTGGCCAGTAAAAAATGAGTTAATGAAACCTCTGTTTCTATTCCTTCTGAAAAACAAATGAACAAACAAACACAAAACAAATGGATGAATTCCCCATATTTTTAAAAGATATTTTAGAATCCAGGATGGAAATATTCAAAATTACAAAATTTTAAGCAAATTCACTTGATAACCTTTTTCTTCTAACACTCATGTCATTTTATTTCCTTAGGAAAAAAAAAAATCCATGCCTGAAAATACTGCTGTACATTTCTCTGGATAATTAATAAAACAAGTAAAAACTTTGTTTTGATTTTTGAACAATTATTTTCTTATAAGTTATAAGAAAACAACTTATTCATCTTATTTTTGGACAGAACAGAAACTTTGACCTTTATATATTAATTTTGTTCTCAAGCCAGATTGGAGGCTTTAAAAGTTAAGTTATCACCCTGAGGACCTGTAAGGTTGATTGACACTTACCTACTTACATTGTCATGGAGCATAATCAGCAGCTCTACCTTAAGGGCAGTGGTAGGATTGTTTTAGCTTCTCTGAAAATAACTAATTTTTTTCTTTAGAGGAGACTTTGAGTTGTGAATTTTAATTAGTTTACTCAGTCAAATTCTCACAATGCCTACAGAGTATAGACATGTTAGATGGGTTTCACTTTTTTTTCTAACTGTAAAGCTTTAAGGTCTCAACATAAGCTGTAGTAGATATTGCTGTTCCATGTTTACAACATCACTCTTTCCTGTTTTTCCCTAGGATTAAAGGCTTCAAAGCTTGGGAATGAGTTCAGTTTATACTTTCTAACTATAAGGATACATACCCAAGTGTGTCAGTGATAAGCTATACGTTAACTCAGTGTATTTTTCTACTACATCAAGTGTTCCAGATTTGTGGCTTGAAATTATTTTTAAGGTGTGTTTCTCAAACTTGGCACTATTGACATTTTGGACTAGGTAATTCTTTGTTCTGAGGTGTCCTGTGTATTCCAGGGTGTTTAACAGCATCTCTAGTGTTTACCCACTAGATGCCAGTTGTGGGATCAAGACACCTCCCATGGTCACCCTGCCACCAGTTGTGACAACCCAAAATATCTCTAGACATTGTCAATATCTTCTGGTAGTCAAAATTGCTCTTGGTTGAGCACCACTGTTTTACATAGTGAGACGTACAAATGTATGCATTGAATTACAATAATCTGTATTTTTAAATTGTGTTTTATCAAGTTGAAAAAGTCCAATAAAGCACTTACTAAGAGTCTAATATATACTTAATACAGTGGATAGCTTTCTCTTATAATAGTCTTTTGGCTTCCGCCCCACTCCCAGCTCCTGCTTCTGAGAAGCAGTGACTTTCACCTCTTTAGCTATTTTTTCTGGTGTTTACCTCCATATTTTATCTTTATTTAATCAGTTTTAGACATGAACTGTTAAATTCCTATTTGAGACAGGATTTTAGCTCACTTACTCTGCTTTTTCCTTCTTATAGCTTCTCAATATAGTTTTATTACAATTTTTAATTAAATCTGTAGTTATTTACAGTATCATGACTGAAAATACTGTTCACTGTAATCAAATGGTTTCTTTTCCATTTTGAACTCTAAGGTTGATAGAACTCTTCTCTCTTCTACTTCCTTTTTCTCTTTTTAAAAGATCTTTATCTAAATAAATTTGTCAACTTCCAATAGATGTGTGTCATGCCTCTCAATACAATTTTTCTATCGGACCTGTCAGATAATAGGCCAGTTCCTTTTTTCCCCAGGAGACATCACTTCTGGAGCCTCCTGATCTTCTACTTTAGTCAGAATTATTATCAAGCCCACCCAACTGCTAATATCCTGTGATTTTCCTTTGCTATCATCCTAGGAATTTGATTTGCCTATCTTCTGTGATGGATTGCCAGTTTCCTGGGTCTCAGATCTTCATCTTATTTCTAACTATTTTGTCTTTGTGGTACACATCCTCCCAAAAGTTTCCTTATGCCTCCATTTCCTAGGACTTTCTGAACTGCTGCAGGTCAAACTGGCTTATGTCCCAGCAGTAGCTCTGTGGGTATGTTGATTTGAACTTTCTCTTTTCTGCTTAGTCATTTACCATTTGTTCATCTGTCTTTTATGTTCATATATTGAGACTTGGAATTAGATGTCTCTTACTTTTATTGAAGTTGGAGACGGTGTTTCTCCTTCCTGTCTTTTAATTTGAAGGCAGTTTATCTGACAAGGAAGGGGAAAAGAAATGTCTGGATTTTTTTTTAACTTATTGAAATCAGAAGTCTGCATTACTTTCTAAGACAAAGCATGAGTTATCAAAGTGCTGTTATTCCATATGTCTTATTAAAACTTACATTCACATTTGAAAAGCTCTGACTCAAATATTCTTGGCAATAATAATTCAAAGGTAGAAAGTGATCATATATTTTAAAAAAAACTTTGCGGCCAGGCATGGTGGCTCACACCTGTAATGTCAGCATTTTGAGAGGCTGAGGTGGACAGATCACTTGAGGTCAGGAGTTCAAGACCAGCTTGACCAAATGCTGAAACCCCGTCTCTACTAAAAATACAAAAATTAGCCAGGCATGATAGTGCACGCCTCTAATCCTAGCTACTAGGAAGGCTGAGGCATAAGAATTGCTTGAACTGGAGGGGGCAGAGGTTTCAGTGGCCAAGATTGTACCATTATACTCCAACCTGCGCAACAGAGCAAGAGTCCATCTCAAAAAAAAAAAAAAATCAAACCAGAGACCGACTCAAGATGGTGCGGTGAGAACAACCCAGGATTGAAGCTCTTGGTGAACGTGCAGAGGGTGAGTCAGGGCCGCATTTCCAGACGGATCTTTGTTGCACACAGAACAGGGAAATTCACAGGCATAAAAGAGATGTGGGACGCCAGCGAAGTGGTTTTGGCTGGTGCAGCCGGCGGCCGGCACTGCAGCGCAGCGGCGCTCCACAGCGCTCCACACAAAGCGCACTGGTCCGGATGCCCTGTTGAACCGGCAATCTGAGACTTGAGAGGGCAGATTGGCATATCCATCTGATTGAACGGGACTTGGACAGTGAGCCAGGCCAGGAGATTCCAGGGAAATGGTGTTTGGGCCAGGGCAGTGGGACAAACAAAACGGCGATTCCAAACGCTCCGGGTGGAGAGTTTCACTGCGGGCACACCTGAACCCAGGACGGTGCAGCTCGGTGGGGGAGGGGTATCCACCATTACCAAGGCAACCCGCCCCTACTGAGGTACACTCCCATTGCTGACGCAGCCTGCCGTTGCCGAGGCAACCCGCCACAACAGAGAGACTCCACCCCAGGGTGTAGCCTGGGGCAGCAGGGCGGAGACCGCAGCAGCAGGGTAGAGCCTGCAGCAACAGGGCGGACCTCACACCAGCAGGGCGGAGCCTTTGCAGGCAAATAGTGACTAGACTGCCTCCTAGCTGGGCAGGACAGTGCAACGAACACATAAAGAAAACCCCAACGCCCTGAGACAGAGCATCTGAGAAAAAAAGGGTTTTTTTTTTTTATGAGTTCTGCTGCAGCAGAATTAAATGTAGTAGCCTAACGGCCCTGAATGAACAACAGAGCTCACAGGTCAGCACTTGAGCTCCTATTAAGTACAGACTGTCTCCTCAAGCAGCTCCCTGACCCCTCTATATCCAGAAGACTGACATTTGGTAGGCATTCTGGGACAAAGATAGCAGAAAGAGAAACTGGTAGCATCCCTCACTGTTCCGCAGCCACTATAGGTGCACCCCAGAAAAGCAGGGCCTGGAGTGGACCTCAGCAGTCATACAGTGGAGGGGCTAGACTGGTAGAAGGAAAACCAAGTAACAGAAGTACTTCATCATCAACAATCTGGGCATCCACTCAGAGACCCAATCAAAAAGTCAGCAACTACTCAGACGACAGGTGGATAAATCCACAAAGATGGGAAGAAACCAGCGCAAAAAGGAGGAAAACACCCGAAACCAGAACACCTCGCCTCCTGCAAAGGACCAAAACTCCTGACCAGCAAGGAAACAAAGCTGGACAGAGAATGACTGTGACGAAATGACGGAAGTAGACTTCAGAAGGTGGATAATGAGAAACTTTTGTGAGCTAAAAGAACATGTTTTAAATCAATGCAAAGAAACTAAGAACCTTGAAAAAAGATTTGAAAAAAGATTCGAGGAAATGATAACAAGAATGGATAACTTAGAGAGGAATATGAATGAATTGAAGGAGCTGAAAAACACAATATGAGAACTTCGCAAAGCATGCACAAGTTTCAACAGCCGAATTGACCAAGCAGAAGAAAGAATATCAGAAGTCGAAGATCAACTCAATGAAATAAAACGAGAAACCAAGATCAGAGAAAAAAGTGCAAAAAGGAATGAACAAAGTCTCCAAGAAATGTGGGACTCTGTGAAGAGACGTAACCTACGTTTGATAGGTGTACCAGAATGTGACGAAGAGAATGAATCCAAGCTGGAAAATACTCTTCAGGATATTATCCAGGAAAATTTCCCCCACCTAGCAAGACAGGCCAACACTCAAATGCAGGAAATACAGAGAACACCACAAAGATATTCTGCAAGAAGAGCAACCCCAAGGCACATAATCGTCAGATTCACCAGGGTTGAAATAAAGGAGAAAATACTAAGGGCAGCCAGAGAGGAAGGTCGGGTCACCCACAAAGGGAAGCTCATCAGACTCACAGCAGATCTCTCGGCAGAAACCCTACAAGCCAGAAGAGTGGGGGCCAATATTCAACATCCTTTAAGAAAAGAACTTTCAACCCAGAATTACATATCCAGCCAAACTGAGCTTCATAAGTGAAGGAAAAATAAAATCCTTTGCGAACAAGCAAGTACTCATATTTCCTCACCATCAGGCCTGCTTTACAAGGCTTGAAAGGAACAACCAGTACCAGCCATTTCGAAATCACACTAAATGCTAAAGAACATCAACATAATGAAGAATCTACAACAACTAATGGGCAAAACAGCCAGATAGCATCAAAATGGTCGTATCAAATTCACACATAACAATATTAACCCTAAATGTAAATGGACTAAATGCACCAATCAAAAGACACAGACTGGTAAATTGGATAAAAATCCAAAACCCATCAGTGTGCTGTATCCAGGAAACCCATCTCACATGCAAGGATACACAAAGGCTCAAAATAAAGGGATGGAGGAGGATTTACCAAGCAAATGCAGAGCAAAAAAAAGCTGGAGTTGCAATTCTTGTCTCTAATAAAATAGTCTTTAAAGCAACAAAGATCAAAAGAGACAAAAAAGGACATTACATAATGGTAAAAGGATCAATACAACAAGAAGAGCTAACAATCCTAAACATATATGGACACAATACAGGAGCACCCAGATATATAAGGCAAGTTCTTAATGACTTACAAAGAGACTTAGACTCCCACACAATAATAGTGGGAGACTTTAACATTCCACTGTCAATAATAGACAGATCAACCAGACAGAAAATTAACAAGGATATTCTTGCTTTTCAAGAAATAGCAGTAGTTGAGGATCGTCAAGTACCCTGAAGCACAAGGGACAATAAATGTGACAAGAACAGCTTCTGGGATTGGGGGATTGTTCAACAATGATTAGATTGGTTAGAGACAGTAGGCTTTTGTTTGTGTATCCTTGCTTAAGAGTAGAGAAAATAAAATGTAAGATTTTTGAATATGTAACATGGGGTGTTAGAGTGATGCATCTTCACTGATGCAGGGAGTGTTTGGCTGAGGTCTGTCTCAGAAAGGAATTCAACAGGGCAAACATGTGGCACGTGTACTGCTTGAACTCAGACCTGGAACAAGGAAACCTGATAGACATTTACAGAACTCTCCACCCCAAATCAACAGAATATACATTCTTCTCAGCACCACATCACACCTACTCTAAAATTGACCACATAATTGGAAGTAAAGCACTCCTCAGCAAATGCAAAACAACTAAAATCATACAGCCTCTCAGACCATAGAGCAATCAAGTTAGAACTCAGAATTCAGAAACCAACCCAGAACCGCACAGCTTCATGGAAACTGAACAACTGGCTCTTGAATGTTGACTGGATAAACAATGAAATGAAGGCAGAAATAAAGAAGTTCTTCGAAACCAATGAGAACGAAGACACAACATGCCAGAATCTCTGGGACATATTTAAAACAGTCTCTAGAGGAAAATATATAGCAATAAGTGCCCACATGAGGAGAACGGAGAGATCCAAAATTGACACACTATTGTCAAAACTGAAAGAGCTAGAGGAGCAAGATCAAAAAAACTCAAAACCTAGCAGAAGACAAGAAATAACTAAGATCAGAGCAGAACTGAAGGAGATAGACACAAGAACCCTTCAAAAAATCAATAAATCCAAGAGCTGGTTTTTTGAAAAGATCAACAAAATAGACAAACCACAAGCCAGACTGATAAAAAAGAAAAGAGAAAACCACCAAATAGATGCAATAAAAAATGATACAGGGGAAATCACAACAGATTCCATAGAAATTCAAACCATCATCAGAGAATATGACAAACAACTCTATGCACATAAACTAGTAAACCTGGAAGAAATGGATAAATTCCTGGACTCCTGTGTCCTCCCAAGCCTAAATCAGGAGGAAGCTGAAACTATGAATAGACCAATAACATGGTTAGAAGTCGAGGCAGCAATTAAGAGCCTACCACACAAAAAAAGCCCAGGTCCAGATGGGTTCACAGCCGAATTCTACCAGACACACAACGAGGAGCTGGTACCATTTCTTCTGAAACTATTCCAAATAATCCAAAAAGAGGGAATACTTCCCAAATCATTTTATGAGACCAACGTCATCCTGATACCAAAACCCGGCAGAGACCCAACAAGAAAAGAAAACTTCAGGCCAATATCCATGATGAACATAGATGCAAAAATCTTCAATAAAATATTGGCAAGCCGATTGCAACAGCAAATCAAAAACTTACCCATCATGTTCAAGTACGATTCATCCCAGGGATGCGAGGCTGGTTCAACATACGCAAGTCTATAAACGTAATTCACCATATAAACAGAACCAAAAACAAAAACCACATGATTATCTCAATTGACGCAGAGAAGGCATTTGACAAAATTCAACAGCCCTTTATGCTAAAAACCCTCAATAAACTCGGTATCGATGGAACGTATCTCAAAGTAATAAAAGCTATATACAACAAACCAACAGCCAATATCATACTGAATGGGCAAAAACTGGAAGCATTCCCTTTGAAATCCGGCACTAACAAGGATGCCCTCTTTCATCACTCCTATTCAATATAGTACTGGAAGTTCTAGCCAGAACAATCAGGCAAGAAAAAGAAATAAAGGGCATTCAAATAGGAAAGGAGGAAGCCAAATTGTCTCTATTTGCAGACGACATGACAGTATACCTAGACAACCCCATCACCTCAGCCCAAAAACTCCTGAAACTGATAAGCAACTTCAGCAAAGTCTCAGGATATAAAATCAATGTGCAAAAATCACAAGCATTTCTCTACACCAATAACAGACTTAAAGAAAGCCAAATCAAGAACGAACTGCCATTCACAATTGCTACAAAAAGAATAAAATACCTAGGAATACAACTCACAAGGAACGTAAGGGACCTCTTCAAGGAAAACTACAAACCACTGCTCAACGAAATAAGAGAGGACACAAACAGATGGAGAAACATCGCATGTTCATGGTTAGGAAGAATTAATATCATGAAAATGGCTATACTGCCCAAAGTAATTTACAGAATCAACGCTATCCCCATCAAGCTACCATTGACTTTCTTCACAGAACTGGAAAAAACCACCATGAACTTCATACGGAACCAAAAGAGAGCCCGCATAGCCAAGTCAATTCTAAGCAAAAAGAACACAGCGGGGGGCATCACACTACCGGATTTCAAACTATACTACAAGGCTACAGTACTCAAAACAGCATGGTACTGGTACCAAAACAGAGATATAGACCAATGGAACAAAACAGAGGCATCAGAGGTAACACAGCATATCTACAACCATACAATCTTTGATAAACCTGACAAAAACAAGCAATGGGGAAAGGATTACCTGTTTAATAAATGGTGTTGGGAAAACTGGCTAGCCATGTGCAGAAAGCAGAAACTGGACCCCTTCCTGACACCTTACACTAAAATTAACTCCAGATGGATTAAAGACTTAAACATAAGACCTGGCACCATAAAAACCCTAGAAGGAAATCTAGGCAAAACCATCCAGGAAATAGGAGTAGGCAAGGACTTCATGAACAAAACACCAAAAGCATTGGCAACAAAAGCCAAAATAGACAAATGGGACCTAATCAAACTCCACAGCTCATGCACGGCAAAAGAAACAGTCACTAGAGTGAATCATCAACCAACAGAATGGGAAAAAATGTTTGCAGTTTACCCATCTGACAAAGGGCTGATATCCAGAATTTACAAAGAACTAAAACAGATTTACAGGAAAAAAACAAACAAGCCCATTAAAAAATGTGCAAAGGATATGAACAGACACTTTACAAAGGAAGACATATATGAGGCCAACAATCATATGAAAAAATGCTCATCGTCACTGGTCATCAGAGAGATGCAAATCAAAACCACGTTGAGATACCATCTCACGCCAGTTAGAATGGCGGTCATTAAAAAATCTGGAGACAACAGATGCTGGAGAGGATATGGAGAAAAAGGAACACTTTTACACTCTTGGTGGGTGTGTAAATTAGTTCAACTATTGTGGAAGACAGTGTGGCAATTCCTCAAGGCCTTACAAATAGAAATTCCATTTGACCCAACAATCCCATTACTGGGTATATATTTAAAGGACTATAAATCGTTCTACTGTAAGGACACATGCACACGAATGTTCATTGCAGCACTGTTTACAATAGCAAAGACCTGGAACCAACCCAAATGCCTATAGATGATAGACTGGATTGGGAAAATGTGGCACATATACATCATGGAATATTATGCAGCAATCAGAAATGATGAGTTCATGTCGTTTGTAGGGACATGGATGAATCTGGAGAACATCATTCTCAGCAAACTGACACAAGAACAGAAAATGAAATACCACATATTCTCACTCAGGCGGGTGATGAAAAATGAGAACACATGGACACAGGGAGGGGCGTACTAAACACTGGGGTCTATTGGGGGGAAAAGGGGAGGGCCAGTGGGGGCGGAGGAGTTGGGGAGGGATAGCCTGGGGAGAAATGCCAAATGTGGGTGAAGGGGAGAAAGGAAGCTAAACACACTGCCATGTGTGTACCTATGCAACTGTCTTGCATGTTCTGCACATGTACCCCAAAACCTAGAATGCAATAAAGAATTTAAAAAAAAATCAAACCTTTGTTTATGTTTGAAAGATCATATATATATATATATATATATATATATATATATATATAGAAAGAGAGAGAGACAGGGTCTCTGTTACCCATGATGAAGTACAGTGGTGTGATTATGGCTCACTGCAGCCTATATAACTCCTGGGCTCAAATGATCTCCTCCTACCTTAGCCTCCTGAGTAGCTGGGTCTATAGACTCCCACATGGGAGCATCAGATATTAGAGGTAAGTGGACTGGAAAGTCATTACTCACCCCATATTTCTGAAACCCAGTGTAGGTTTCAGTGGACTATTTATTTTATTACTCCCATGCCCAGCTAATTTTTTTTTTGTAGAGACAGGGTCTTGCTATGTTGCCCAGGCTGGTCCTGAACTCCTGGCCTCAAGTGATCCTCCCGCCTCAGCCTCCCAAAGTGCTGGGATTATAAACCACCCAACTGAGCCACCACACCTGGCCCTGAAATATAACTCGGACATAGTCATAAAAATCTAGATAGCAAAAGTGTTATACTTTGATCTTTTGGATTGTGGAGGTCATAAAGTTTTAAAATTTTAAGTATATTTTCAGTATTTTCCAGTACTCAATCTTTTTTCTTATGTTCATACTTGCTCTTGCTTATGTTGGTTTTTAGATGTTAGGGTTTAATCATATGAAAGCTGACTCTGAGCCTCCTCTCACTGGGATTAACTTTTACTTTTCGTGCTACCATTGCCAGAAACCTTTATATAATTCCCTGAGTGCCATTATGCTTCATATTACATCTTCTGGTATCCAAAAGCCTCCTCCATAACCAGTCTTGCCTTTTTCCTGTGTTATATACGGTAGATGTAGGTCTCTGTCACCTGCTGAATACACTACTACTCATTCCCCTTATTAAATAATCTTAATATTGGCTCATTTCTTTAAGAACCTCTGGTTCTATTTACTGCCTTCTGACATAAGATAATATTTTGTTAGTTGTTATTGCTAGCAAAAGTTTATTCGTAGTTATTGGGCTCTCATATGTGACTTTAACAATAAAATCTCTAGATTGTAAGATATTTGAATTAAATAATGTTTAGACTAATATGGTACCAATGATGTACTCATTCTTACAGATTATACCACTAGCATATTTTATGTAGTTATGCTTTCAAAAACACCTCATAGGTTGAAAAGTGACCAAAAAGTATTATGGAGGATATTAAAGAGTGCTAATGTTAGCTACAATTTTTAAAGAAAATTTAAGATCAATTGTAGAAGTTATTTTTTAAAAGATTTGTTTTAAAACTGTTTGAACACTGTTCTGTATGTATTCTGCCAATGTATATATTTTCATTGATTCTTGATGAAAAAGTAGCGAATTCAAGAACCCAAGAAACTTACTTTTTAAGTCACCTAAAGTAATGTGCCAATACGTTGAATAATGTAGTCAAAGCTCTTTCAGAAGGAATTGCTCCAGGTGGTAAAATGATTTGGGGTGAACGGACTAAGGTAATGACTATGGCCTCCACAGCCATATGACTTATTTCACATACCATGTAGCAATATATTATGACAGCCTTTAAAGTCCACTGTGGGACTCCATGTTTGGGTCCCCTTCCACGAACACTCCCTTCGTGGAAGCCGTCTCTGTCTCCTGGATTTCCCCTCTGGAGTCCCCTTCCACACTCTCTCGTGGAAGCCTGTCTTCCTCTCCTAAACTCCATCTCTCTTTCTATTCCCTTCCACTCAGTGTGGAAGCTGCTTTCCTCTCCTGGATTCCATCTTTCTGGATTCTCTCACTCAGTGTGAGAGTTAGCGATTTCTCTCTCCTTCTCCTGTTTCTCTCTCTCTCTAAATAAATCACTTTCCACAAAGAAAAAATAAAATAAAATAAATAAAATCCACTGAAACCTACACTGGGTTTCAGAAATATGGGGTGAGTAATGACTTTCCAGTCTACTTACCTCTAGTATCTGATACTTTACTGTCTCATGCATATTGTCATTTATTTCTTCAACCAATTCTATAAGGTAAGGTTGGCAGGAATTGTTTCTCTCTCCTTATAGAAGAAGAAATTGAGAAAGGAAATTATAAAGGGGTACTGTGTCTTGCCCAAGGTCAAACAACTGATAAGTGTCAAGGCCTTGACTCCCAGCCATGTGCTTTTTCTTTTTTTCCATTATACCTTTTTCCTCAAAACACACGATAGTATAAATAGTGGCATGTTCTAGAGATGATAATTTAGGTATTTGCAGGTTTGTTTGAGTAATATTTTAACATGGACAACCTAATTAAATTGACACAAAGGTCATTACTCTGAAAAATAATTTTTTTTGGCCAGCCATGGTGGGTCACACCTTAATCCCAGTGCTTTGGGAGGCCAAGACAGGATTGCTTGAGGCCAGGAGTTCAAGACCAGCCTGGGTAATGTAGTGAGACTGTGTCTCTAAAATAATTTTTTTTTAATTAGCCAGGTATGGTGGCACTTGCCTTTAAGTCCTGGCTTGGGCCCAGGAGTTGAAGGTTGCAGTGAGCTATGACCATGCCGCTGTGCTCCATTCTGGGCAACAGAGCAAGACCTTGTCTCTAAAAAGTAAAAATAAAAATTTTAACTTAGTTCTTTACAGAATAAGCATACTCAGATTTCTTGCATGTCTTAGAGTATTAACTTTTTAAATAGGAAAATCTTAATCTCTACTTTTGTTCTGTGCTCTTAACAAATTATTTTCATAATTAAAAAAAAGCTAAGACTGACACAGTTTTTGCCTTATTATTGTCAAAGCATTCATTCAGAAGTGTTTAGATGTTACTGTGTACCCAGTGAACTATTCTGGATAGTAGCCACTAGCTAAATTATTATAACCAGTTGAGGCTGAATATGTTGAGAAGAGGAGATACCTGATTTGAGAGGGATATATTTTGTTCTGTTTCTTAAATTTGAAATATCCACATTATTTTTTGTTAACACTGACAATTAGTGATACTAAGTTTCATATAGATTTCTCTACAAAAAAAGCATCTTATCCAAAATAGTCTTAAAGCATATGTGAAACGTATTATATTGTTGTTATTATGTCTTGATAGATCATTGTGGTCAAGTTGTAACATAACAGGAAACAACTGTAAACCATTTCTAATGTGCTTTTATCATTATTATTCTTATTTAAAAGGGAGCCTGGCTTTTTAATTCTTGGCAGAAACTAATTTTTCCCATTTAAAAAAAGTACACACACACACACACACACACACACAGTATTTGGTTAACTGTGTCAGAAATCTTGAAAATATGCCAGATGAAATAAAACCAGCTATATTCTTTTTAATCTAGCTAAATTATATCACACAAGATCTTATGCTGAGTTTATAATTCTAACCATTGGAATTTATATTGTGATACCCTGATAGAAGTGTTTATACTATGATGATATGGAACAGTAAATGTCTCTAATGCATAGTTTCTGTCTTCCAGATTTGGTTTGCTGTAAATGTTTAGGCTTTAGGCCCTGCACCTTGGCTAAAGATAAAACTGTTCTAAGCGAGTGTTTGCTAGACAAATGTGTTTATTTTTCTGAAGCAAAGTTTTCTTAATATTTTTAATTATGGAGTTTAGCTGATTATTTGTTCTTAGTCTCATTTGGAGGCTTGAACTTTTGTCTTCAAGCTTACATACAAGAAAAAAATTATATTCTTCTATTGATTGCTTTCAGGAAGGCATTTATTACTGAAATCATAATGCATATTAGTATGAGTTGGGATAAAATCCACCATCTTTCATGTGAAGTGGTAGTAAAGTGAGACGATGCATTTATGGTTCCAGCTCAAATTTATCACACCATTTATTTTTTTAGAAGCTACTGATAAACTTAAAAAAAGGCTACTCTTGTACAAAGCAATTTAAGACCAACATTGTTGAGTTTGACCGAAAGTTGAAAAAGTCTAATGTTAATAATTGTGACCTTAATTTCTTGTTGACGTAGGCAATATAATCCTTTTGATTATTTCCTATTGTCTATTACTGCTATACGTACTCTACTACTTACACTGTTTCCAATAAAACCAAGGCATGGAGAACTTAAGAAACTTACTGTTCAGTCTCAAGTATATCATGATATAATAGTAAAAATCAGAATCCAAAATCATATAACTTCTGTTTGAATGCCATCTGTCTATTGGGTAATTTTACCCATTCTAAACCACCTCAGGCTTGATTATTAATGCCTTTGCTATTGAGGATCTTATTTCTACTTGTCAGTTAGATTAGATTTTGCTGCAGATGCATATATATTTGTCTAAAAACTATCATAATAGGGGTGCTTTACCTTTGGTACAAACTTTAACTTCAATTATTAAATGATAAATTTTTGTGAATCTGTGCAGCATCTGAACCAATGGGTTGCATACTCAAGCAACTACATGAGTTAAACAGGTTATTTAAAGGAGTGGGTTAGAAGACAGTGGTGAAGCAGCCAGATTTTTAGATGGTGGCAAATAAATTCTAATTATTTTAAGCCACAGTAAGGGCCATGCAAAACACAACTATGGGCCTTCAGTTTGCAACCTTTGATAAAATAGTTTGTCTTTTTCCTGCTGTTCACGCCCCTCCAAAATTACATGTATGCTAATTTATTGGGGATGAGGAGCAAGTGATTTAAACTGTTTCCAGAAAGTACAATTAAGTATAGCTTTCTATTTAGGGAAAGGCTTGTACAATGTGTTTGAAAAGTAAGGTTAACTGGTCTAAAAGATCATCTTTCCAACCCACACTTGAGCTCAGTTTATGGTGTTTACTTTCTGTCAAAACTTAGAAAAAACATTCACAGTTAACTTTCATAATGCAAAATGTCTGTCTCATTAGGCATTAAGGAAGCATTTGTCAATAGGTATAATGTTGTTAGATTATATGGCTAATGTGAATGTGGGTATGACCTCCCAAATAGATCAAAGACTAATCTCTTTGACAGTTACAAGATGGCAGAGCTTGCCTTGGGCCTTTTGCTTCTGCACATTTTGAAACTGTTTGTTCAGAAAGCATGGCTGAAGGTTAAGAATGTGTTTATAAGGATGAGCAGGTAAAAGTAAAAGGTTGTCTTTTGACATTTCAACGAATCCCTTCCAGCCTTTGGTTTACTTAACATTTAGGCTATCTGCTGGCAGGAGAAACTGGCTTTTTTACATATGCTGTATGTCATTTTAAATTGGACATTGATTTTCATGCTTGATAATGCCTCAGTGTACAATGAAATAGATTCTGATGTCATTAAAATGAGGTGTACTCACTTTCTACCTTTTCTAAACCCTTAGTTTTGCTTTTGCCAATTGTGATCTCACAAAGTAATTTTTATTACATATTAGTTTTATATTCTGTTTCTTTATGTAATAAGAAATATTTCAAAGTTAACCTTTATATACAGTTTGTTTTAGGATTTTGTTTTTTGTTTGAGAGTTTTTTGGTTTTTTTGGGTTTTTAAGCTTTTTATCTAAAATTAATTCCCTTGGGCAAAATGTTGGCAGTATTTTAATGGCCATTTGGAGTATAAAAGGTGTTTGAGAATTTGTAATAAATTAAAACAATGTACAGAAATAATATACAGAAAATTTAAATTATGTTAATGAAAAATAAAAAACCAAGAGACATACTTTTATTTAATCTAATAGTTGCTACATTAGCTCTAAATATTCAGTTTTTAACTAATACTTCCTAGAGCAACTGTTGTCTTAGGAACAGTGACCACTGTAATGTATCAATTTGTCCATGTAGTAGGAAAATTTGAAAACACCTAAGGTATTATGCCTGACAGAGTGGATGTCAAATTTCTTTGAGGAAAATATTGTTAAAGCACAGAAGCTGCTTTAGTTACATTTTTGAGAGTAGGTAGGAAACACATATATTTTTCCCAGTTGGGGAGAATTTTTAAAGTATTTTTCTTGTAATCTTAATTATCATGTGCTTTATTGCTGATTTCCAGGAAGGGTGTTTACATATATAATATTTACTATGGTGTTATATTATCTTTTAAAAATTTTTTTATTATTTAATTTTTTTAAATTGCATTTTAGGTTTTGGGGTACATGTGAAGAACATGCAAGATAGTTGCATATGGACACACGTGGCAGTGTGATTTGCTGCCTTCCTCCCCTTCACCTATATCTGGCATTTCTCCCCATGCTATCTCTCCCCAACTCCCCATCCCCCATCCCTCCCCTATTCCCCGCAACAGACCCCAGTGTGTGGTGCTCCCCTCCCTGTGTCCATGTGTTCTCATTGTTCAACACCCACCTATGAGTGAGAACATGTGGTATTTCATTTTCTGTTCTTGTGTCAGTTTGCTGAGAATGATGTTCTCCAGATTCATCCATGTCCCTACAAAGGACACAAACTCATCGTTTTTGATTGCTGCATAATATTCCATGGTGTATATGTGCCACATTTTCCCAGTCCAGTCTATCATCGATGGGCATTTGGGTTGATTCCAGGTCTTTGCTATTGTAAATAGTGCTGCAATGAACATTTGTGTGCATGTGTCCTTATAGTAGAAAGATTTATAATCCTTTGGATATATACCCAGTATGGGATTGCTGGGTCAAATGGAATTTCTATTTCTAGGTCCTTGAGGAATCGCCACACAGTCTTCCACAATGGTTGAACTAATTTACACTCCCACCAGCAGTGTAAAAGTGTTCCTATTTCACCACATCCTCTCCAGCATCTGTTGTCTCCAGATTTTTTAATGATCGCCATTCTAATTGGCGTGAGATGGTATCTCAATGTAGTTTTGATTTGCATCTCTCTAATGACCAGTGATGATGAGTATTTTTTCATATGTTTGTTGGCCTCATGTATGTCTTCTTTTGTAAAGTGTCTGTTCATATCCTTTGCCCACTTTTGAATGGGCTTGTTTGTTCTTTTCTTGTAAATCTGTTTTAGTTCTTCGTAAATTCTAGATATCAGCCCTTTGTCAGATGGGTAAACTGCAAACATTTTTCCCCATTCTGTTGGTTGCCGATTCACTCTAGTGACTGTTTCTTTTGCCATGCAGAAGCTGTGGAGTTTGATTATTTCCCATTTGTCTATTTTGGCTTTTGTTGCCAATGCTTTTGGTGTTTTGGTCATGAGGTCCTTGCCTACTCCTATTTCCTGGATGGTTTTGCCTAGATTTCCTTCTAGGGTTTTTATGGTGCCAGGTCTTATGTTTAAGTCTTTAATCCATCTGGAGTTAATTTTAGTGTAAGGTATCAGGAAAGGGGTCCAGTTTCTGCTTTCTGCACATGGCTAGCCAGTTTTCCCAACACCATTTATTAAACAGGGAATCCTTTCCCCATTGCTTGTTTTTGTCAGGTTTATCAAAGATTGTATGGTTGTAGATATGTTGTGTTGCCTCCGATGCCTCTGTTCTGTTCCACTGGTCTATATCTCTGTTTTGGAAACAGTACCATGCTGTTTTGATTACTCTAGCCTTATAGTATAGTTTGAAATCCGGTAGTGTGATGCCCCCCGCTGTGTTCTTTTTACTTAGAATTGACTTGGCTATGTGGGCTCTCTTTTAGTTCCATATGAAGTTTAAGGTGTTTTTTTCCAGTTCTGTGAAGAAGGTTATTGGTAGCTTGATGGGGATAGCATTCAATCTGTAAATTACTTTGGGCAGTATGGCCATTTTCACAATATTGATTCTTCTTAACCATGAACATGGAATGTTTCTTCATCTGTTTGTGTCCTCTCTTATTTCGTTGAGCAGTGGTTTGTAGTTCTCCGTGAAGAGGTCCTTTATGTTCCTTGTTAGTTGTATTCCTAGGTATTTTATTCTCTTTTTAGCAATTGTGAATGGCAGTTTGTTGTTGATTTGGCTCTCTTTAAGTCTGTTATTGGTGTATAGGATATGCTTGTGATTTTTGCACATTGATTTTGTATCCTGAGACTTTGCTGAAGTTGCTTATCAGTTTCAGGAGATTTTGGGCTGAGATGATGGGGTTTTCTAGATACACTATCCTGTCGTCTGCAAATAGAGACAGTTTGGCTTCCTTCTTTCCTATTTGAATACCCTTTATTTCTTTTTCTTGCCTGATTGCTCTGGCCAGAACTTCCAGTACTATATTGAATAGGAGTGGTGAGAGAGGGCATCCTTGTCTAGTGCCAGATTTCAAAGGGAATGCTTCCAGGTTTTGCCCATTCAGTATGATCTTGGCTGTTGGTTTGTCATAAATAGCTTTTATTGTTTTCAGATACGTTCTATCAATACTGAGTTTATTGAGAGTTTTTAGCATAAAGCACTGTTTAATTTTGTCAAAGACCTTCTCTGCATCAATTGAGATAATTTTGTGGTTTTTGTTTTTGGTTCTGTTTATGTGGTGAATTACGTTTATAGACTTGCGCATGTTGAACCATCTTTTCATCCCCAGGATGAATCCTACTTGATCATGGTGGATAGCTTTTTGATGTGCTGTTGCAATCTGCTTGCCAGTATTTTATCAAAGATTTTTGCATCTATGTTCATCATGGATATTGGCCTGAAGTTTTCTTTTCTTGTTGAGTCTCTGCCGGGTTTTGGTATCAGAATGATATTAGTCTCATAAAATGATTTGGGAAGGATTCCCTCTTTTTGGATTATTTGGAATAGTTTCAGGAGGTATGGTAACAGTTCCTCTTTGTGTGTCTGGTAGAATTAGGTTGTGAACCCATCTGGACCCAGGCTTTTTTTGTGTGGTAGGCTCTTAATTGCTGCCTCAACTTCAGGTCTTGTTATTGGTCTATTCATGGTTTCGACTTCTTCCTGGCTTAGGCTTGGAAGGATGCAAGTGTCCAAGAATTTATCCATTTCTTCCAGGTTTACTCGTTTATGTGCATAGAGTTGTTTGTAATATTCTCTGATGATGGTTTGAATTTCTGTGGGATCTGTGGTGATTTCCCCTTTATCATTTTTTATTGCATCTATTTGGTTATTGTCTTTCTCTCTTTTTTAATTAATCTGGCTAGTGGTCTATTTTGTTGATCTTTTCAAAAAACCAGCTACTGGATTTATTGATTTTTTGAAGGGTTTTTCATATCTCCTTCAGTTCTGCTCTGATCTTAGTTATTTCTTGTCTTCTGCTAGGTTTTGAGTTTTCTTGATCTTGCTCCTCTCGCTCTTTCAATTTTGATGATAGGGTGTCAATTTTGGATCTCTCCACTCTTCTCATGTGGGCACTTATTTTCCTCTAGAGACTGCTTTAAATGTGTCCCAGAAATTCTGGTATGTTGTGTCTTCATTATTGTTGTTTTTGAAGAAATTCTTCATTTATTCCTTCATTTCATTGTTTATCCAGTCAACATTCAAGAGCCAGTTGTTCAGTTTTCGTGAAGCTGTGTGGTCTGAGTTAGTTTCTGTATTCTGAGTTCTAACTTCATTGCACTGTGGTCTGAGAGACTTTTTGTTATAATTTCCATTCTTTTGCATTTGCTGAGGAGTGATTTACTTCCAATTATGTGGTCAATTTTAGAGTAGGTATGATGTGGTGCTGAGAAGAATGTATATTCTGTGGATTTGGGGTGAAGAGTTCTGTAAATGTCTATCAGGTTTGCTTGTTCCAGGTCTGAGTTCAAGCCCTGGATATCCTTGTTAATTTTCTGTCTGGTTGATTTGTCTAATATTTGCAATGGAGGGGTAAAGTCTCCCACTATCATTGTGTGGGAGTCTAAGTCTCTTTGCGGAATATCTTTGTAAGTCATTAAGAACTTGCCTTATGGATCTGGGTGCTCCTGTATTGGGTCCATATATATTTAGGATCGTTAGCTCTTCTTGTTGTATTGATCCTTTTACCATTATGTAATGTCCTTTTTTGTCTCTTGATCTTTGTTGCTTTAAAGTGTATTTTATCAGAGATGAGAATTGCAACTCCTGCTTTTTTTTTGCTCTCCATTTGCTTGGTAAATCTTCCTCCATCCCTTTATTTTGAGCCTTTGTGTATCCTTGCATGTGAGATGGGTTTCCTGGATACAGCACACTGATGGGTTTTGGATTTTTATCCAATTTGCCGGTCTGTGTCTTTTGATTGGTGCATTTAGCCCATTTACATTTAGGGTTAATATTGTTATGTTTGAATTTGATACTGCCATTTTGATGCTAGCTGGTTGTTTAGCCCATTAGTTGATGTAGCTTATTCATTTTGTTGATGGTCTTTACCATTTCGTATGTTTTTGGAGTGGCTGGTACTGGTTGTTCCTTTCTATGTGTAGTGCCTCTTTCAGGAGCTCTTGTAAAGCAGGCCTGATGGTGACAAAATCTCTGAGTACTTGCTTGTTTGCAAAGGATTTTATTTTTCTTTCACTTATGAAGCTCAGTTTGGCTGGATATGAAATTCTGGGTTGAAAGTTCTTTTCTTAAAGGATGTTGAATATCGGCCCCCACTCTCTTCTGGCTTGTAGTGTTTCTGCTGAGAGATCTGCTGTGAGTCTGATGGGCTTCCTTTGTGGCTAACCCGACCTTTATCTCTGGCTGCCCTTAGCATTTTCTCCTTCATTTCAACCCTGGTGAATCTGACAATTATGTGCCTTGGGGTTGCTCTTCTTGCGGAATATCTTTGTGGTGTTCTCTATATTTCCTGGACTTGAATATTGGCCTGCCTTGCTAGGTTGGGAAAGTTTTCCTGGATAATATTCTGAAGAGTATTTTCCAGCTTGGATTCATTCTCTTCGTCACATTCAGGTACACTATCAAACGTAGATTAGGTAGGTCTCTTCTCATAGTTCCACGTTTCTTGGAGACTTTGTTCATTTCTTTTTGTGCTTTTTTCTCCTATCTTGCCCTCTCGTTTTATTTCATTGAGTTGATCTTCGACCTCTGATATCCTTACTTCTGCTTGGTCAATTCGGCTGTTGAGAGTTGCGCATGCTTTGCAAAGTTCTTGTGTTGTGTTTTTCAGCTCCGTCAATTCACTCATATTCCTCTCTAAGTTGTCCATTCTTGTTATTATTTCCTGAAATCTTTTTTCAAGGTTCTTAGTTTCTTTGCATTGAGTTAGAACGTGTTCTTTTAGCTTATGGGAGTTTCTCATTACCCACCTTCTGAAGTCTGATTCTGTCATTTCATCACACTCATTCTCCGTTTATCTTTGTTCCCTTGCTGGTGAAGAGTTGTGATCCCTTGTAGGAGGCGAGGTGTTCTGGTTTCGGGTGTTTTCCTCCTTTTTTGCGCTGGTTTCTTCCCATCTTTGTGTATTTATCCACCTGTCGTCTGTGTAGTTGCTGATTTTCTGATTGGGTCTCTGAGTGGATGTCCAGATTGTTGATGATGAAGTTATTTCTGTTTCTTAGTTTTCCTTCTAACAGTCTGGCCCCTCTGCTTTAGGACTGCTGAGGTCCACTTCAGGCCCCGCTTGCCTGGGGAACACCTGCAGCAGCTGCAGGACAGTAAGGGTTGCTACCAGTTTCTTATTCTGCTATCTTTGTTGTTGTAAGTTTATTAAGGCCCTCCTGAACTTCCAAAACATTCATCTATATTTGTTCTAATTAACTTTAGTTTTATTGTTTAATGTTTAGTTCTGGAACTTTTTTGTTACCCAGCAGCCGGCACCTGCAGCCACTTCTTGGGGGGCAGGGAGGGCAAAGTTGCGCTTCTGAAAGGCAGCAAAAACTTCCTCAGGCTGCAGCGCCCAGCCACCAGTCGGGAAGAGAAAGCCAGCAGCTGGGGAAAGTCTCCCTGCGGATGCCCCAAGTTCTGTTAATCTGAGATCACACAGCTGATTAGTTATATGCATTAGGTAATTCAAGGAATGTGAAGCTAAATAAGACTATTTTAAGTGAAATGAAAAAACAAGTACTGAAAAACAAACTAAAATCTCTTTACCCTAAAAATATGTATTTTCAAACTGTTAGAAGTTAATATGATGTTTAAAATGAACTTTTATTATCTAATAATTTTAAAATCTGTTTTAAAATTATTAGGTTGAACTAAAACGACAATACAATGACCACCATTCAAAATTGAGAGGTCTTTTACCTGGCCGTCAGTGGTATGAAATTCAAGCATACAGGGCCTTAAACCAGGCCCTTGGTAGGTAAGTGGAGTGAAATTTAATATAATGTACTATTATCTGTGACAGAGCTATATATATAAAGCTAGTCTTTCTACTTTACTCTTTATAATAAATTTGGTAAAATTTTATTTAACTGGAACCTTAGGAACTGGTATATTTTCAATGAAGAAAAATTCGAAAAGAGTAAATATGTTATTCCCAAAACAAAACTCACAATTTGCTAAAGTTTAAAGAATTTTGTGGGCCTAACAATGAATAGCACACAAAGATGCTTAGTAAATATTTATTGAAGAAACTTATCAAAGTTTTGTCTTATGAATATCAAAGCTCAGATAATGATTTTATGGATAAACAGACCTCTTTCCTCCCTTCCCCCAAAATGTCAGGGAAGAAAATTGATATATCAGCCACTGTGAGGAGATATTCTATTTAAAAGTGCACTTTCAGTAACTGAAAGTATATAGAATCTGTGTATCTATTAAATTACTTAATCAAATAAAAACAGAATCTGTTTTACTGCCCAGTGACCTTTTGTAGTTGCACAGTTTTTTATCCGGCTTCTATGTAAAGAAGGTATCTGACAGAAAAAAATACCATTTTCATTTTAATGTTATTTCTAAGGTTTAGATAACAATATGATTACCATCTATACTTTCGCGTGTCTTTTATGTATAGTGATAATGTTGAAGGATAACATTGAAACTGAAGGATATTGAATAATTAAAGAAAAAATAAAATAATAGTTACTTTCTTTTTTTTCTTAAAACAGTCTCACTCTGTCACCCAGGCTGGAGTGCAGTGGCATGATCTTGGCTCACTGAACCTTCACCGCCTGGGTTCAAGCAATTCTCCTGCCTCAGCCTCCCAAGTAGCTAGGATTACAGGCATGTGCCACCATACCCACCTAATTTTTGTATTTTTGGTAGAGATGGGTTTCACCATGTGTTGGCCTGGCTGGTCTGGAACTCCTGGCCTCAAGTGATACATCCACTTCAGCCTCCCAAAGTGGTTGGATTACAGCTATGAGCTATTTGGGAGGCTGAGATAGGAGGATCGCTTGAGGCTGGGAGGTGGGGGTTGCAGTTAGCTGAAATCATTCCACTACATTCCAGCCTGGGCAACAGAGCCAGACCCTGTCTCAAAAAAATATATAGCAAATCATTCAAGAAGTGTTAAAACAAGCTATAGTCATGGACCTAAAGAATTAACACCAAATTGGGCCAGGCACGCCTATAATCCCAGCACTTTGGGAGGCTGAGGCGGGTGGATTACGGGATCAGGAGTTCAAGACCAGCCTGGCCAATATGATGAAACCCCTTTTCTACTAAAAACATGCAAAAATTAGCAGGCGCCTGTAGACCCAGCTATTCAGGAGGCTGAGGCAGGAGAATTGCTTGAACTGGGAGGCAGAGGTTGCAGTGAGCCGAGATTGCGCCACTGTACTCCAGCCTGGGTGACTAAGCAAAACTCGGTCTTAGGGAAAAAAAAAAGAAAAAAAGAACACCAACTAAACATTTCATCATGATACTCCTATTTCTAAGCATTCTTGACCATTAAGATTTGTGCTTTGTGAAACTCATTTTTATATATTTTATATAGTCATGCATCACTTAATGGCAACAATATGCTCTGAGAAGTGAGTTGTTAATCAATTTAATCATTGTGGGAACATTATAGAGTGTACTTATACAAACCTAGATAGTACAGTCTACTACACATCTAGGCTATATGGTATAGCCTATTGCTTCTAGATGACCTACCTGTACAGCATGTTTCTGTACTGTGGACAATTGTAACACAATGGTAAGTATTTGAGTATATAAATGTAGAAAAGGTAGAGTAAAAATATGGTATACAAATACAGTATATTAAAAATGGTACAAATATATGTGGTACTTACCATGAATAGAGCTTACAGGACTATAAGTTGCTCTGAGTGAGTCGACTGAGTAGTGAGTGAACGTGAAGACCAAGGACATTACTGTATACTACTGTAGGCTTTATAAACACTGTATACTTAGGCTACACTGAATTTATTTATTTATTTTTATATTTTCAATAATAAATTACCCTGAGCTTACTCTAACTTTTGAGAGATGGGTGTCACTGTGTTGCCCAGGCTGGTCTCGAACACCTGGGCTTAAGCAGTCCTCTCACCTTGCAAGTAGCTGGAACTGCAGACGGACACCACTGTGCCCAGCTTTCTGTAACTTTTTTACTTTATACACTTTATATTTATTTATTTTTACCTTTTGACTTTTACAATACTTAGCTTAAAATACAAATTATACAGCTTATTCTATTTTTGAAATTTTAATTTTATTTTTAAATTTTAACCTTTTGTGTTAAAAATGAAGACATGGGGAGTGCAATGGCTCATGTCTGTAATCCCAGCACTTTGTGAGGCCAAGGTGGGCAGATCACTTGAGGTCAGGAGTTTAAGACCAGCCTGGCCAACATGGTGAAACCCCATGTCTACTAAAATTACAAAAATTTGTTGGGCGTTGTGGTGTGTGTCTGTAGTTTCAGCTGCTGGGAGGCTGAGGCAGGATAATTGCTTGAACCTGGTGGGTGGAGGTTGTGGTGAGCCAAATCATACCACTGCACTCCAGCCTGGGCGACAGAGTGAGACTCCGTCTAAAAAAAAAAAAAAAAAAGAAACAGGTTAAGAGTAAAATCATGAAAACATGACCAGTTGACATATTTTCATTTCAACCAGAAGTCCCACAACTAATCATAATCTTACCCAGTCAAATCAAGCATTTCAATTTTTCTGGTGTCTTGTGTACTTACATTAGCCCATTTGTAAACCAGATTGCATTTGAGTTTAGATTTGTGTATAGCTTATGACACAGTATTACAACAACTAGATTGAAGCTCCAGAACATGTCACCCACTGTACTCCCCATCATTTTATTTTTTATTTTTATATTTGAGATAGAGTCTTGCTCTGCCACTGGAGTGCAGTTGTGTGATCTCCGTTCACTGAAACCTCCACCTCCTGGGTTCAAGTGATTCTCTTGCCTCAGCCTCCTAGTAGCTGGGATTACAGGCACACGACACCACGCCTGGCCAAGTTTTATATTTTTAGTAGAGACAGCGTTTCGCTATGTTGACCAGGCTGATCTTGAACTCCTGGCCTCAAGTGATCCTCCTGCTTCAGGTTCTCAAAGTGTTAGGATTACAGATGTCACCGTGCCCAGCCACTTCCTATCATTTTAGAATGGTATTCTGCATGTGGTCTTCTTCAAATTGTGTGATTCAGGTCCATGGTTAAGCTACAGGTTTCCTGCTCCCCTTTCCTGCCTAGAAATCCCATTTTACTTGGAATCAAGTTGCACTGCAGGTTATTGAGGCATTGCATCTGCTTGCTTTACGTCTCTCTGTGGATTGACCTGTTTTTTTTTTTTTTAATTTTAATATTCAGCTAACCGTTTCTAGGGAAGCGTGACTATTTTTGAAATTACTGACTTTTAGTCATTTTACTCAATTTTAGGTAAATAAATATTCTTACCTCAATTGATTTTTTCTTCCTTTTAGTATAAGTAATGCCTTGAATTTCAAGAAACCATGTGAAACAAGTTATATTTGTATATGACTTTGTCTTTTACAAACCTTTTCTGCATATATTATCTCATTTGATTCTTCTACCGATCACTTCCAGTAGCAATGCATGTTGCTACTTGATGTTGATGTTTTATTTGATTTGCTTTTTTTTTTTTTGAGATGGAGTCTCGCTTTGTCACTGAGTTCAGTGACACAATCTTGGCTCACTGCAACCTCCCCTCCCAGGTTCAAGCAATTCTCCTGCTCAGCCTCTTGAGTAGCTAGGATTACAGGTGCGCACTACCATGCCCAGCTAATTTTTGTATTTTTAGTAGAGACAGGGTTTCACCATGTTGGCGAGGCTGGTCTCAAACTCCTGACATCAGATAATCCACCTGACATCAGATAACAAACCAGCCTGATTTGTTTTTAAACTGGTTGTGAGAGATTGTTATTTTTCTAAGGCTACACGGCTACTAAATGGCCCTTTACATCTTGGTTCCATCCACTTCTAAAACTGTAATAACTGCTTTTTCATCCTTATGCTCTACCTCTAGCCACTGAATTTTTTAAACCTGTCACTGTTAAACTATCAAACATACTGTATTCTTTCATTACGCTCTGCCTTGGCTTATAAGTTACCATAAAATTCATTTGGCAGATTTAGCAATCAAAGCCTCATCGAAAGTCTTGTCTTTTATAAGGACCTTTAAAACTTCTCCAACTGGAGTGATTTATACCTCAGTAAACCTATGGCATTTTGGTTGTTATCTGTGTTATAGCACATATCTCATTGTATTGTAATAGCCTATCTGTTTCCTTCCTTGAACATGTGTTATATGTTTTTGCATTCTCAGCAACCAACTATGTCTCAAATGCTTGTTGAATTAATGAAAAATGTGAGGTTCAGTGCTTTTTCCTACTATGACCATATTGCTCAGAGAGCTTTTAGAGCTTCAAAACTTGCTTTCCTAGAATATCATAAAAATCATGCATTTATAGTATTGATATATAATACTGTACTTTTAGTATTTTATTAACTTTTTAAAATGGAGAGCCCAGCTCTCATTTTATTGATTTTGAGGGAATAATATCAACAATTAATAATTTGTTAGAAAGGAACTTATCCTTTTAAAAATCAATCAGTAAGTAAATTTTTTTAAATTAAAAAAATAAAGATCAAGCAAATGGTTTGTTATTTAATAAAACTCATAACATGTATTGATTGACAGAAAAGGTGCTTATACTCTGAGGCACTCTTCTTGTAAGGGTTACATCTAGAAGATCTAAAATGAGCAGAAACCAATGGATTCTTTTTAATGTTTTTTTTTTTTTCTAAGCCCACATGGGACTGTTAAAGTATTTGAAGTACTATAAGTCTATGAAATACAAGAACAGCCTTTGGAAACATACCAGATGGTTTTGCAACTAGGTTACAACTGCATTATGAGTTTCCTAACTGTCTTTGTTGCTTTACTGAAAGCATAGTCTTTGTCTCAAGCAGGCATAATGCCTTTAAGCAAGGCAGTTTGAAAACAATGGTAAAAAGAAAAAGTGAAATCTTTTTTCTTTGAACTGTTTTATTAACAGAAATACCATTCTACCATACCGTAGATAAATCATACTGGAACCAAAATACAGTGGCACACTGACTCTTCATTGACTTTCAGTACTTTTCTTTTTTTTTTTTTTTTTTTTAATTTTTTATTGGATTTTAGGTTTTGGGGTACATGAGCAGAGCATGTAAGACAGTTGCGTAGGAACACACATGGCAGTGTGCTTTTCTTTCCTGCTCCCCTTCACCCACATTTGGCATTTCTCCCCAGGCTATCCCTCCCCACCTCCTCCTCCCACTGGCCCTCCCCTTTTCCCCCCAATAGACCCCAGTGTTTAGTACTCCCCTTTCTGTGTCCATGTGTTCTCATTTTTCATCACCCGCCTATGAGTGAGAATATGCGGTGTTTCATTTTCTGTTCTTGTGTCAGTTTGCTGAGGATGACGTTCTCCAGATTCATCCATGTCCCTACAAACGACACAAACTCATCATTTCTGATTGCTGCATAATATTCCATGGTGTATATGTGCCACATTTTTCCAATCCAGTCTATTATCAATGGGCATTTTGGTTGATTCCAGGTCTTTGCTATTGTAAACAGTGCTGCAATGAACATTCGTGTACATTTTCTATAGTATTGACAATATTGATCTTCTTCCTATCCTCCCCCGTGTTATGGTCTGTTGCCGTAAGAGCCTATAGGTTACTTTAAAATAATATCAAAAAAGAATGTCCTATAAGATTTAGATTATTTTAGTCATTGTGGAAACATTGAACATTTATGTTACTCTTCACCCCCTCAAAATCCTATGATAATAAAGGAATGAAAATGTCAAACCTACTATGTTACAAAGGGAGAGAGGAGACATTGACAATTTGTTGTGACAGACACAATAAATTTTGAACACTAGAAAACAGCTGAATGACTGAATGACTTAGCAGGAAAGAGAAAGCTGAAATTTAAATCTACATTGTTGAAGCTCAACAAGAACTTTCAGATTCATGCATGAAAAAGCCTAGGATTTGGAGCACTCTAAAGTGTCAATGACAGTAAGGTTTTAAAAAACAGGTGGCTTGGTTGCAGGTTAGTATAAGAAACAATTAGCCCCCTCCCTCACCCAGGTTTACTTTTGGAAAGGTTGAACAACAGAGTCTCTGTGTTCTTCAACACCAGGCACGGCTGAGGAGGTATTAAAGATAGAGGTTAATATTATATATGGGGATTCTGTATACTGAATGTGAGAAATCCATCCCCTTTTGCTTTTCAGCTCTGTGTAGACTGACAATCAGTTTTACATCTCCCAGGCGGAAATGTGTAGAATTACTCTTTAGGGTATTTCACTGACCACCCCATGTGAAAGTGTCTACAAATTGGCCCTGTTCCTACCAAATTACCCTGTAGCAAACTTCCCAGCCTATAAGCTCTCCCCATACATTCAGAGCTGCCAATCAGTGTTTTAGTGCCTTACCCTTAAGTAAGCACAGAGTCTTCATCAGATTGTCAAAGAAAATCTCTAACATGAAAAACAGACCAAAACAACAACAACAAAACATATCCAAAAAAGCAAATAAAAACAGAGCAGAACTCTGAGAAAATAGAAACAGTACAACAGACTAGAACAAGGATTGGCCAGTGTTTTCTATAAAGAGTTAGACAGTACAGTAGTCTCTCCTTATCCACAGAAGACACATTCCACAATCTCCAATAAATGCCTAAAACCATGGATAGTACCAAACTCTATGTATACTCTGTTTTTTTCTATCCGATAACCAAGATGGGTACTAAACGACTAATGGGAAAAAAGAGTATACAGTACGGACGTGGTAGACAAAGGGATGATTAACACCCTGAGTGATACAGCATGAAATTTTTATCATGCTACTCCGAAGGGCATGCATTTTAAAATGTATTAATTATTTCTGGAATTTTTCATGTAATATTTTTGGACTACATTTGACCATAGGCAAGATTGTAGCTGTGGCGAACTACTGTGTATATTTTAGGTTTTTCAGGCTATATACAGTCTCTATCACATATTCTTTGTTTTTTCCTTAACCCTTTTCAAAATGATCACTTGAGGTCAGCAGTTTGAGACCAGCCTGGCCAACATGGTGAAACCCTAACTCTACTAAAAATATAAAAAGTAGCCAGGTATGGTGGCACATGCTACTCAGGAGGCTAAGGCAGGAGAATCGCTTGAACCCGGGAGGCAGAGGTTGCAGTGAGCTGAGATAGCGCCACTGCACATCAGTCTGGCTGGCAGAGACTCCTCCTCAAAAAAAAAAAAAAGTGAAGACCATTTCTACATATTGAAGGCTGTATAAAAACAAGACATGGGCTATTCTTGTGGGCACTATAGGCTATAGTTTGCCAACCCCCAGATAGGAGAAATCTTCAAAAATATATACCTGTAATATCCATAGAGGTACCATATTGCCTCCATGAAACAAGAACAAAAGAATAAGAAAAAGTTCTTAGAAATTAACATTACACCAACAATTTTTAAATGCATAATAGGGCTGGAAAGATAAAATTGAAATTTTCCAGATCAAAAGAGAAAGCAAGAAAGAAGAACTAGAAAATTAGAGGATCACTATGCGAGAACCAACTTCTAATAAATAGGAGGCCCGTATCACGAGTACAGAAATAATAGAGGAAAAAATCTCAAAGAAATAACTCAAGAAACATTTTCAGAATTGAATAACATGATCTCCTGGTTGAAGGAGCTCACTCAGGCACAGATAAAGGAGGAAAAGCTAGAAAGTGCTTTGTTGTGCCCTTTCCAAGTATCTGGAGGTAAAGAAGAAGCCTTAAAATTTTCCAAAGACAAAAAGACAGGTCTCTGTCTTACAAAAGACAGAGAATCAGAATCACAGCAGACTTCTAAAAAGCAATTGTGAAACCAAAAACAAAAAAAAATGGTCTTCAAATATTTTAGGGAGATTTTTGACTTCCAACTTAAGTTCTATACAAGCCAAACTATCAATAAACTGTAAGACAGAATAAGTCATTCAATACACAAGGACCTAAAACATTTACTTAAAATGGACACTTTCTCAAGATGTTACTGGAAGATGTGTCCATCAAAATACAAAAAAAAAAAAAAATTCAAAAAGAGAAATATCAAGGTCACAGGGAACTAGGATTCCAATTCGGAATAGAGGCAAAAATAATTCCTAAAACAACCAGGAAGGAAAACTTTGGGATGATAGCAGTGCAGCAAGTAGTCTAAATTGAGTCCAGAGGTTAGAGGGTTTGACCATGCAGGGAAGAATTTTTACAGCTATGGCCTGGTTTGGGGATTATTTAATGATAGAAAACATTAAAAATTAATCCATAAAAAGAAGAGGCAGTTATTAACTCCAGGGAAGACAAAAAGTCTTGTACAATAAAGGAAATGTAATTATAGTACACTATGTGACTCAGTTGTTAATGATCCCAGAAAGGGATAGTAAAGTATCAGTGGTATAAGAGAAATAAGCATCTTCCACAGGAGTGAATTGGTACATAAGTTCTAAGGTTAAAAAAACCAAGAAGTAGCAGGATGAATGTTCCTCAGAAATTTGGAGATAAATAACTAGAAGAACTATCTAAAATATTGAAAGTAATTGTTTCTGAGGAATGGGTATTAGAAACAGGAGGTGGGTGAGGAAAAGAGAGTTATGTTTTTCATTGAAAGGCTGAAACTATGTGTTTGTGTTTCTTTCATAAAAATTAAAATTTACAAAGCTTTAATTAACTTTAAAAAGTGGCCCGGGCATTTCAATCCTAGATAAGATGAAGTAACCATATTTAATAGTCAAAAAAACCTAGAGAGAATATGTGCAGTAGCTGTTTGAGAACTGTGAAAAATAAATACTAGTAGGTAGATTAGAAAAGAGACCAGAATTCAACATACCAATGATCTAGCTCAATTAACTGTATAACATCAGATAAAGTAGAATTCCAAGCAAATAAAATTAGTAGGGATAAAAGAGAACATTACATAATGATGAAAGAGTGAATTCAAGAAGACATAAGAATCATAAATGTGTATGCACCCCAAAACAGGGTTTCAAAATATGTGAAGCAAAAACTGACGGATCTGAAGAGAATATAGACAAATACACAATTATAGTGGGAAACTTCAAAATTCCTCACAGTAACAGAACTAGTAGACAAACTAATAAAGATATAGATGGCTTGAGCAACATTATTAGCCAACTCAAGTCCAGTATATTCTCTGACAGTAATGGAACTAAACTACCAATCTAGTTTAAACTAGAAATCAATAATAGAAAAATGTCCAAATACTTGGAAATTAATCAGCATATTCTAATGCATAGGCAAAACAGAAAGTTTCAAGTAAAATTAGAAAATACTTTGAACTGATCAAAAATGAAAATACAGCATATCAGAACATAAGGACTGCAGCTAAAGCAGTGCTCATATATGTGTTTATATCTTTAAATGCTTATTTTAGAAAAAAAGTCCTCAAATCAGTGATCTTAATTTCTACCTTAAGAAGCTAGAAAAAGAAGAGCTAAATAAAAGTGAAGCAAATAGGGGAAGAAAAGGAATAATAAAAACAAGTATAAATACAAAAATAATAAATGAAGTCAGTGAAATTAAAATTAGCCTGTTTGAACTAAGAGTTGAGCTATCGTTCAACTCAGCAATCCCATTACTGCTTATATGCCTGTAGGAAAATAAATCATTCTGCCAAAAAGACACATGCAGCTGTGTGTGCATCACAGCACAATTCACAAGAGAAAAGACATAGAAGCAACTCAAATACCGATTAACAGTGGACTGGATAAAGAAAGTATGGTACATATACACCATGGAATACTACACAGCCATTAAAAAAGAATGAAATCACATTTTTGCAGCATCATGTATGCTGCTGAAGGCAATTATCCTAAGCAAACTAACACAGAAACAGAAAACCAAATACCATATGTTCCCACTTATAAATGGAAGATAAACAATGGGCGCACATGAATGTAAAGATGGGAACATAGACACTAGGGAATATAAGAGGAGGCAGAGAAGGAGGGAAGCAAGGGTTGAAAAAGTACCTATTGTGTTCTGTGCTCACTTTCTGGGTAATAGGTTCAGCTGTACTCCAAAGTCCAACATCATCCAATACACCCTTGAAACAAACCTGCACATGTACCCCTGGAATCTAAAATAAAAGCTGAAAAAGAAAAATAGGGTCTTTGAAAGATGAATAAAATTCAAAAACCTCCAACAAAATTGACAAAGGACACAATTACTAATATCAGTTATAAAAAAGGTATTAATAGTATAACTACAAACTCCACAAACATTAAAAGAATAATATGAGAATACTATGAACAATTCTCTCTCTATATATTTGATAACATAGAAGAAGTGGAATAATTCCACAAAACCCACAAAATACCAAAACTCACCCAAAATGAAATAGATGACATGCATAGGTATCTATCAAAGAAATAGAATCCATACTTAAAACCCTTCTAAAAAAGTGGGATTGTGCCACTGCACTCCAGCCTGAGCAGCAGAGTGAGACTGTCTCAAAGAAATAAAAACCACGGTGAGATAATGTCTCACATCAGTCAGAATAGCTATTGTTAAAAAGTCATTAAAAAAAAAAAAACAGATGCTGGGAAGGTTGCAGAAAAAAGGAAACAAATATGTACTGCTGTTGGGAATGTAAATTAGTTCAGCTACTGTGGAATGTAGTTTGATGACTTCTGAAAGAACTTAAAGCAGAACTGCTGTTCAACCCAGCAATTCCATTATTGGGTATATACCCAAAGGAATGTAAATCATTCCACCATAAAGACTTATGGTTCTTCACAGCACTGTTGGCAGTAGCAAAGACATGGCATCAACCTAAATGCCTATTGATAGTAGACTGGATTAAGAAAATGTGGTACATATATACAATGGGTTACGATGCAACCATAAAAAAGGAATAAGATCATGTCCTTTGCAGCAACATGTAAGGAACTGGAGGCCATTATTCTAGGTAAACTAATACAGGAACGGAAACCAAATACCACGTGTTCTCACTTATACATGGAAGCTAAACATTGAGTATATGTGCTCAAAGAAGGGAACAATAGACATCAGAGCCTACTTAAGGATGGAGAAGGAGGAGGGTAAAGAAAACTACCTGTTGGCTTCTATGCTGCCTTTTACCTGGGTGACAAAATAATCTGTCCCAATTTGTCACAACAAATCCCATGACATGCAATATGTGTCTATAACAAACCTGCACATGTATTCCTGAAACTAAAAGTTTAAAAAACCCTAGAGATTAATATCCCTCTGAAACATAGATGAAGATATCCTTAACAAAGTGCCAGCAAATTTGGTAAGGTTCTTAAAAATGGCAGAGTGAAGACCTCGGAAATTTCTAAAAGCAATGAGAAAATAGGCAAAAATAAGTTAGAATCAACTTTATCAAAACATTGGGTATTAACCAAAAGTTACAGTATTTACTCATTAAAAATAGCTGAATTGCAGTAAGAACAGTAAGCTTTGTGGTATTTTAACTTGCTCTGTTCTCAACTGACTTCAAGTTCACAATATCCTTAAACACCAACAGCATGAGATCATGAGGAAAGCTGGCAACCTGTTAGTCATTGGGAGCAAAATAGGGCTGGAGTACATTCCCAGAGAATTATGTGACATACTTGGGAGTTCCCTGGAAGACCCCACTCACCATGCTATCTTTATGTGACCTGACTCAGAGCTCACCCAGCGAGCTGTTTAACTTCATGCATATGTGTAGGACTGCATGTGACCAGTGATATGGACATGCTAAGAAAAGACCTGAGAAGGCTCTAAGCTATCACCTTGGTACTCTGCTGAAGCAGGAAGTAAAGACTAGATAAGAGTTATTACCTACCTTGCTGAGGATTGAAATTATGCCCCAATACATGCAGAGACTCTTGGCAAAGAATGGGAGACATGTTGGTTCTAGACATTTAAGGAAATCTCTGTCTAATTATTAGTTGACTACTAAGTTAACCAGTTAGTCTTCAGTGACCACCCATGACTGAATGCAGACTTTACAGGATTTTTTCAGAAAAATTACAAGAACAAAGAACCTTGAAGAGGGAGAATAATCTGATTTCTGTATTTGCCATATTACGTTATTTAAAATGTACTTTCTTCAACAAAAATAATAACACATAACAAAGAAAGTGTAACTGTACACTAAGAGAAAAAAATAAGAGAAACTATCCATGAGGAAACCCAGACATTTGTCTTAGGAGACAAAGCTAGTTCAAATATGTTCAATAATTAAGCAAACTGTGTAAAAACTATGAGAATGATGTCTCACTTCACCAAATAGGGAATATCAATAAGGGGATAAAATTTGTTTAACAAAAACCAATTGAAATTCTGACGTTGGAATTATTCATTATAGAGGCCAACAGCAGATTTAAGCAGGCAGAAGAAAGCATCGATTTACTTAAAGATACATCAATTGAGATTATCCACTCTGAGGAACAGAAAGAAAAAGAATGAAGAACAACTAGCATAATCTTGGAGACCTGTAGAACCTCATCAAGCATACCAACATGTGTATATTTGGAATCCCAAAAGGAGATGAGAGAGAAAAGAACAGAATATTTGAAGAAATTATGGCTGAAAATGTTCCAAATTTGATGAAAAACGTTAATTTATACATCCAAGAAGATCAGCGAACTCCAAGTGGATGAACTCAGGGAGATTCATATGTAGATGGTTGAAATCAAGCAGTCAGAAGACAGACTGTAGAAAGCAGCAAGAGAGAAATAACTCATCATGTACAAAACATCCTCCAGACCAGGAAGCAGTTAGTTGATTGACATGTCTGAAGTACTGAAAGGAAATGACTGTCAACCAAGAATACTACATGTAATTAAAACCATTTTTTCAGAAATAAAGTAAAAGTTAAGATATTCCCAAATGAAAACTAAAAGAATTAAAACTCTGTAGCAAACTTGTCCTACAAAAAAAAACTAAAAGGAGTATTTCTGGCTGAAATGAAAGGATCTTAGGCAGTAAGTCAGAGGCACATGATGAAATGAAGACTACTCACAAATATAACAACATAGGTAAATATAAAAGTCAATATAAATGTATTTCTTGCTTATAGTTATTTTTCTCCTGATTTTTTTTAAAAAAGAGCAATTGCATAAAATAAAAATTGTAAATCTGTGGTGATTTTCTTAGGGGTTGCCAAGACTACTTTCAGGTTCAGTAATTCTCTTGGAACAGTTAGATAGCCTCAGCATATAATTGTGTACATGGCTAGGATTTATTACAGTGAAATGATACCAAGCACAATCAGCAAAGAGAACAGAACATATTCATGGAACAAAGTCCAGGGAACCAGTCTTAAGCTTCCAAGTGTCCTCTCCCAGTGGAGTTACACAGGACACACTTCCCCAACCAATGAGTTGTGGCAACATGTGTGAAATATTGCCAATCAGAGGAACTCATTAGAGACTCAATACCCAGGGATTTTATTGGGGCTGGTCATATAGGCAGCCTCTACCTAGTAGTTTCCGGAAGACTAGACTCTCAAAAGAATAAGTGTTCAGCAATAATGTATTGTTTGCTCAAACAGTTTAGGCACAATAAGACACTCTTATCAGTCAATCACAGGAACCCTCCTGAATCTAAGTTTTCATTGATCAGCCCACCTTTAAACACACCTTTCTAGGAGTAAATAATCCAACCTACAATGTTATTTCTTCCTCACAAGTATACAAAGTTTGAAGATATAATTTATATGACAACAACCCAAAGGTGTTAGATGAGGGGACAGAAGGACCATTTTTGTATACTGTTGAAATTAAGTTGGTAATAATCCTGACTAGATTATTATTGGTTGATGTGTTTATTATACTCTTCAACCATTAATAAAAATAAAAATACATAGTAAAATAAATGACAAGGGAATTAATATGAAATACTGGAAAATGTTTATTGAAGAAAAGGGTAGTAATGGAAAGACAGAAGAACAAAATACATAATAAGGCATAGAGAAAGCAAATAACAAAGTGGTTTTTTTACAAAATAGCTAGGTAAATCCTACCTTATCAGTAATTTACATTAAATGTAAATGGATTAAACACTTCAATCTAAAGGCAAAGTTTGGCTGAATGGATCAAAATAATGTGATATATGCTGTCTGCAAGAGAAACACTAAATAAAAAAACACAAATAAGTTGAAAATAAGGTGATGGGAAAAGACATATCATGCAAATAGTAAACAAAAGAGAGCTGGTTTGGTTACGCTAATATCAGACAAAATGGACCCTTAAAACAAAAAACTAATAGAGACAATGAACATTTTATAATGATAAAAAATGCCATTCTGCCTGCAATCCCAGCGCTTTGGGAGGCTGAGGTAGGCAGATCACTTGAGCCCAAGAATTCAAGACTAGCCTAGGTGACATGATGAAACCCTGTCTCTACTAAAAGTACAAAAAATTAGCGGAGTATATTAGCATGTACCTATTCTAGATATTCAGGAGACTGAGGTAAGAGAATCACCTGAACCAAGGAAGTTGAGGCTGCAGTGAGCCATGATCTCACTACTGTACTCCAGCCTGGGCAATTGGAGTGAGACCCTGTTTAAAAAAAAAAAAAAAAAAGCCATTCTCTCAAGAATGTATAACAAGTCTAAACATAATGCAGTTAACAAAAAGGCCCCAAAACACATCTAGCAAAAGTCAGAAATCAATGATTAAGTAATACTTGGAGACTTCCATACCCTAATCAACAATGGATAAAACAACAAGAAGGAAAATCAATAGAAAAGTATTGAACAAAATTACAAACCAACAACTACAAACAAACTGAACAGACATCTGTAGCACAATTCACCCAACAACAGGAGAATACACAGTCTTCTCAGGTGAAAATGGCACATTCTTCAGGATACACTGTACGTTAATCCATAAAATACAAGTTTCCGTAAATTTTAAGAGGTTGAAATCATTACAAGTGTTATTTCTGACCACAATGAAATGAACCAGAAATTAGTAATGGAAGGAAAAGTGGTAAAGTCACAATATGTGGAAATTCAATGACACGCTTTTAAACAACCGATGGGTCAAAGAATAAATCAGAAGAAAAATTGAAAAATACATTACGGTAAATGAAAATGTAAACACAGTGTCCCCAAATTTGGGGGATACAGTGAAAGTACTCCTCCCAGGTAAACTTAAAGCTGTAAACATCTACATTTTAAAAGAATAAACATCTGGAATCAATAATCTAACTTTCCACCTTAAGGAATTAGAAAAAGAAGAGCAAACTAAACCCAAAGCAAGGCAATCAAAGGAAATACAAGAGATTAGAAAGGAAATAAAAGAAATGGATAATTCAAAAAGCAATAGAGAATAACCAAGATAACAAAAGTTGATGTGTTGAAAAAAATCAACAAAATTGGCAGACCAAGACTGACCAAAGAAAATACAGAGAATAGTTTACTAAAATTAGAAATGAAAGAGAGGATGTTACTACCTTACAGAAATACAAAGGATTATAAGATAATGCCTTAAAAATTGTGTCACAACAAATTAGATAACTTAGGTTAAATGGGCAAATTCACAGATAGAAAGTACTGAGAATATATCAAGAAGAAATAGAATATCTTTTTTTTTTTTTTTTTTTTTTTTTTTTGAGACAGAGTCACTGTTGCCCAGGCTGGCACGCAATGGCATAATCTCGGCTCACTGCAATCTCTGACTCCCAGGTTCAAATGATTCTCCTGCCTCAGCCCCACCAAGTAGCTGGAATTACAGGTGCCTGCCACCATGCCTAGCTAATTTTTTTGTATTTTTAGTGGAGATGGGGTTTCATGATGTTGACCAGGCTGGTCTCGAACTTCTGACCTCGTGATCTGCCCACCTCAGCCTCCCAAGTAGCTGGGATTACAGGTACCCACCACCATTCCTGACTAATTTTTTGTATTTTTAATGGAGATGGGGTTTCATTATGTTAACCAGATTGGTCTTGAATTACAGCCATGAGCCACTGTGTCTGGCTGAAATAGAACATCTGAATAAATGTATAACAAGTAAAGATAGAATTTGTCATCAAAACACTTCCCCCTGCCTTTTTTTTTTTTTTTGAGATGGAGTCTCACTCTGTCACTCAGGCTGGAATGCAGTGGTTCAATCTCAGCTCACTGCAACCTCCATGTCCCAGGTTCAAGCAATTCTCCTGCCTCAGCCTCATGATCAAATGGCTTCTCTGGTGAATTCTGCCAAAACTTTACAGCAGAGTTAGCATTACAGCAGAGTTAGCATTAATCTTTTATTAACTTTACCAAAAAATAGAAGAGAAATATTTACCAACCCATCTATGTGGCCAGTATTACCTGATACTATTACGAGAAGACTGTACAGCAGTATTTCATATATCTATAGAAATAAAAGCCATTGACAGAATCAGCAACATACTAAAAGGAATATACACCATGACTAAGTAAGATTTATCCCAGCAATCCAAGATTGGTTCAACATACTTTATAAAATTAATTAATGTAATATACCATATTAAAAGAAGACCAAAACCACATGATCTTCTCAAGATGCAAAAAAAAAGCATAAAACAGTATTGAACACATTTTTTGTGGTAAAAATAACAAAGTGGGAATATCAGGTCATTTACTTAGCTTTAATGAGGTCATCTATGAAAAACTCACAGATAACATCACTTAATTATTAAAGACTGAAACTTTTCTCCTAAGTTCAAGATCACAACAGTGATTTTCACTCTCACCATTTATATTCAGTATTGTAGTGGAGATTCTAATCAGGGCAGTGAGACAAGAGGAAGGAAGATGCAGACCTGTTTTTATTTGCAAATGATATATTACACACAGAAAATTCTGAGAAATTCATTTTAACAATAACAACTGATAGGTTCAGCGAGGGTTCAGGTTACAAGACCAATATTAAAAAATCAATGACATTTTTATTTGCTAGCAGCCAAAAATCTAAAAATGAACTTCAGAACATATCATTTAAAATAACATCAGAAAGAAGAAAATACTTAGAAATATACTTAACTAAGGATTTGAAAGATCTGTATATGGAAAACTACAAAACATTATTGAAAGAAAATTCTAAATAAATGGAAAGAATCCCATGTTCATGGATTAGAAAACTTATTGTTAAGATATCAACACTCCCCTGTGTTGATATAGAGATTAAATACAATACTAGTCAAAATTCCAGCTGACTTTCTGGCAGAAACTGAGAAACTGATTCTAAAATTATTATGGAAAAGTAAGGAACTCAGAATAGTTAAAACAATCTTGAAAAAGAAGAACATACTAGGAGAACAAATAGTTTTCTACTTCAAATTTACAACAAAGCTACAATAATCAAGACTGTATTGTACTGGCATAAAGACAGATGGTGTAGATAAATGGGTAGAATTGAGGGTCTGTAAACAAATTCATACATCATATGATGCATTGATTTTTGGCAAGAGTCCCAAGACAACTCAAAGAAGATTAGTCTTTTCGACAGATGATGCTAGAACAACTGGATATCTATGTGCAAATGATGAAATTAGGCTCTTACCTCACACCATATACAAAAGTTAAAGTGGATCAAAAGAAAAAGACAAAAACAGAGGTATAAATTTTCTTGGCTTTGTATTAGGCAATAGTTTCTTCGATCTGCTATCAGAAGCATAAGCAACCAAAGAAAAAGTAGATAAGTTGGACTTTGTTATAATTTAAATTTTTGTTCTTCAAAGGACAGTATCAAGAAATGGAAAACTTACATATGGAGAAGATATTTGCAAATCATGTGTAGCAGGATCTAGTATCCAGAATATATAAAGAACTCTTATAATTTAATAATAAAAAGACAAAATAGGCCATTAAAATGGACCAATAATTTGAACAGACTTCTCCAAAAAAAGGATACACAAATGGCCAGTAAGCACATAAAAATGATGTTCAACATCATTGGTCATTAGGGAAATGCAAATCAAAACCATAATGAAATAACATTTCATACTTCCTAGTGTAGAGATAACTTTAGACGGGTATACAATAACAAGTGTTGGTGAGGATACAGAGATTTTGGAACCCTGGTACATAGGTTGTGGGGATGTAAAATGTGCAGCTGCTTTGGGAAACAGTATGGCAGTGTTTGAAAAAGTTAAATATTTACCATATGACTCACAATTCCACTTCTAGGTGTATGCCCAAGAGAATCAAAAACATGTAGTCATATAAAAATTTGTAACCAAATGTTTATAGCAGCATTATTCATAATAGCCAAAAAGTGGAAACATTAATTTATGAATGAAGTACTGGTAAATGATAGATAGATGAGTGAATCTTGGTAACATCATGCTCAGTGAAATATGCTAGATACAAAATGCTTCATATTGTATGATTTCAGTTAAATGAAATGTCCAGAATAGGTAAATCTCTAAGAACAGAAAAATTAATGGTTGGCAGAGGTAATGGGGAATAATTGGGATAATTTGAAGTAAGAGCTAGTGGGCACAGGATTTATTTGGGGTGGTGAAAATGTTCTGGGATAGACAAGTGGTATAGGTTATACAGCCTTGTAAATATACCAAAAACCATTGCATTGTACACTCTAAAATTGTTTTAATAATTATTAAAAAAATAAAAGTCTGTTTTTATTTTTTAATATATTTTTAAAAACTAGCAAATTGAATCCAACAATCTATAAAAAGAATAATACACTATGACTAGGAATGCAAGGATGATTCAGTGTTTGAAAATGAACCAGTGTAATCTACCATATTAACAGTCAAAAGAAAAATTACATGTTAATTGAATTTTTGAATATTTTTGGCAAAATTTAATGTTTACTCATGATGAAAAACTCTCATCAAACTAGTAAAAAGTACCTTTATATAAAACCTATAATTATTTATAATACTTAAGGTTTAAAAAAAAAAGGGTCTATGTGGCTAAGAATGCTCTTAGAAAATGTTTTCTATAATTTTCTTGAGTGCAAAATGAAATACAACATTTTAGGTGTAAGTTATCAGTATTTGGCAAAAGTAGGGAATTTTTAATACATCTACTTTGTTACATTGTATTGTGTAACTTCTATCACTTTTCTTATAATAGCAAGTTGTTTAAAGGCATATATAAAATTGATTTTCTCCCTATTTTTTGTAGATGTATTCGACACAGAAATGATTGGGGAGCTCTTATTCTAGTGGATGATCGTTTTAGGAATAACCCAGGTCGCTATATATCTGGTAAGATCTCAGCTGGGCCTAGAGTAAGAACTAGTAACAATCTTCATATTTTTGTTGTGATAAAAAACACATAACAAGATCTACCATCTTATTAAGTGCACAGTACAATATTGTTAATTGTAAGCACAGCATTGTATAGCAAGTATCTAGAACTTTTAAATCTTGCATAACTGAAACTTAAAATCGATTGAACAGCAATGCCCCATTCCCTCTCCCCTCAATCCCCTGGCAACCACCACTGTACTTTCTGCCTCTATTAGTTTGGCTAATTTAGATACCTCATATAAATTGAATTATGCAGTATTCTGTAACTGGTTAATTTCAGTTAGCATAATGTCCTTAAATTGTATATTGTAGTATCTGACAGGATTTCCTTCTTTTCAATGACTGCTTAATATTTTATTTTATGTATACATTATACCATTTTTTAAATCCATTCATCTGTCAGTAGACATTTAGGTTATTTCCACCTCATGGATATTGGGAACAATGCTGCAGTAGACATGGGAATGCAGATATCTCTTCAAGATCCTGATTTCAACTTTTTAAAATAACTACCAAGCATAGAATTGGTGAATTATCATAGTTCTAATTTTAATTTTTTGATTTGATACTGTTCTTCATAGCATCTGCAACATTTGACATTCCCACCAATAGCACACAAGGGTTTCAATTTCTCCATATCCCTGCTAACTCTTATTTCCTTTTTTTCTTGTTTCTCTTTTTTAAATTTCATAAAGGCTATCCTACATGATATGATATGATAGCTCATTGTGGATTTGATTTCCATTCCTCTGATGATTAGGATTGTTAAGCATCTTTTCTATTGTTAGCCAAATCATATGTCTTCCTTGGAGAAATGTCTTTTCATTTGCTCATTTTTTAATTAGGGTATTTGGATTTCTTTGTGTATCTGTTTTTTTGGTTTGGTTTTTGGTGTGTATATTTGTTTGTTGCTATTGAGATATAGGAGTTTCTTATATATTTTGGAGACGTACTCCTTATCAGATATGATATATGCTTTGCAAATATTTTCTCCCATTCTGTAGATTGCTGATTATTTACTTTGCTGCACAGAAGTTCTTTAGTTCAATGTTGTCTTCCTTGTCTATTTTTGCTTATATTGCCTATGTTTTTGGTGTCATATCCAAACAATTGTTGCCAACATCAAGACTGGATAATTTATTAAGATAAGAGGTTTATTTGGCTGATCGTTCTGCAGGCTGTACAAAAATCATGGCATAAGCATCTCCTTCTGATGAGGGCCTCAGAAAGTCTACAATCATAGCAGAAGGTAAAGGGAAAGCAGGCACATCACATAGCTAGAGAGTGACCAAGAGAGAGGAGAGGAGATCTCATGTGAACTAATTAGAGGAAGAATTCACCCATTACCACAGGAGGGCACTAAGCCTTTCATGGGGGGATCTGTTCCCATGAACCACACACCTCTCACTATGACATTGGGGAACACATTTCAATATGAGCTTTGGAGGAAACAACCAAACAACACATTTCCTCACCTATGACATTGGGGAACACGTATCAACCTGAGCTTTGGCGGAAACAACCAAACCATATCAATCCCCATTGACACTCTTGTTGAAGATCCGCTGACCATATATGTATGGATCTTTTTCTGGACTCTCTATTATGTTCCATTGGTTTATATGTTTTTCTTTATGCCAGTATCATACTTTTTTGATTACTACAGGTTTGTAATATATTTTAGAATCAGGAAGTATGATGCCTGCACTTTTATCTTTTTTCTCAAGATTCTTTTGCCTATTTGTAGTCCTTTGTGGTTCCATATAAATTTAGATTGCGGCTGGGCATGGTGGATCATGTCTGTTATCTCAGTACTTTGGGAGGCTGAGGTGGGTAGATTGTGAGGTCAGGAATTCGAGACCAGCCTGGCCAACATGGTGAAACCCCATCTCCACTAAAAATACAAAAATTAGCCAGGCATGGTGGTGGGTACCTGTAGTCTGAGCTACTTTTGAGGCTGAGGCAGGAGACTCCCTTGAATGCAGGAGGTGGAGTTTGCAGTGAGCTGAGATAGCACCACTGCATTCTAACCTGGGCAACAGAACAAGACTCCATCTAGAAAAAAAAAAAAAGATTGCTTTCAGTAGCATGGACATTCTAACGATATTAGGTCTTCCAATCTGTGAACATGGGTTGTCTTTCCATTTATTTGCATTATCTTCATTGTTTTTCAGGAATGTTTTATAATTTTCAGCGCACAAGTTTTTTGCCTCCTTAGTTGTTTATTCCTAGGTATTTTATTATTTTTGTTGCTATTATAAATGAGTTTATTTCCTTAAATTCTTCTTTTGATTGTTTTTAGTATATAGAATTGCAAGTGATTTTTGTACATTGATTTTTGTATCCTGCAACTTTACTGGATTTATTAGTCCTAACATTTTTTTTTTAATCTTTAGGGTTTTCTATATAAAAGATCATGTCATCTGCAAGGAGAGATCATTTGAATTTATTCTTTTTCAAATTGGATTCCTTTTATTTTATTTTCTTGCCTTACAGTCTGGCTAGGACTCTTCGTACTAAGTTAAATAGAAGTAGTGAGAATGAACATCCTTGCTTTGTTCCTGGTCTTAAAAGCTTTTCATTTTTTGATTTTTGAAGAAACATGCTTTGATTCCTTTCTCATTTTTCTTTTGTGTATCTTCTATAGATGTTTCCTTTGTGGTTACCTGAGACTTACATAAAACATAGTTACAACAATATTTTCAGCTAACAAGTTAATTTCAATTGTATAAAAAAACCCTACACCTTTACCTTTCCCCATCACATTTTATTATTAAAGTCAAAATTATACCCTTTTATATGTGTATCCAATAACATATTATTATAGTCATTTTCATACCTTGTTTTTTAACTTCTGTATGGAATTAAACATGATTTATGTGCCACTGTTGTTATGTTAAAGTATTCTGTATTTGTGTACACTTTTAACTTCATGAGCAAACGTTATACTTTCATGTTGCTGTTTAGCGGGCTTTCTTGAACATATCTTGAAGGCAAATTTAGTAGTGAAGTCCCTCAGCTTTTGTTTATCTGGAAAAGTTTTTACCTCTTATTCATTTTGATAGATGGTTTTACCAGATATAATATCCTTCACTGGCAAGTTTTTTCTTTTAGCACTTTGAACACGTCATTTCACTTCCTTATGGCTGGCAAGGTGTCACCTGAGAAATCTTTTTTTTTTTTTTTTTTTTGAGACGAGGTCTTACTCTGCCACCCAGGCAGGAGTGCAGTGGTGTGATCATGACTCACTGCAGCCTCAGCCTCCAAGGCTCAAGTGATCCTCCCACCTCAGCCTCCTAAATAGCTGGGACTACAGGCATGTACCACCACATCTGGCTAATTTTTAATTTTGTTTTTTTTTGTTTTTTTTTTTAGAGATGAGGTCTCACTATGTTGCCCAGGCTAATCTCAAACTCCTCGGCTCAATCTCAACTTCTACCTCTGCCTCCCAAAGTGTTGGGATTATAGGCATGAGCCTTCATACTTAGCATGTTGACAGTCTTATGGGACTTCACTTGTATATGACAAGTTGCTTTTCTCTTGCTGTTTTCTAATTTCTATTTTTTTCTTTGACTTTTGACACTTTGATTATAACGTGTCTTGGTACCGACTTTTGGGTTCATCCTGTTCAGGTTCATCCTGTTCAGGTTCATTGGGCTTCATGTATTTGGATGTCATTTTCCTCCCCCTAGGTTTATTAAGTTTTTGGTCATTATTTCTATGAATAAGCTTTCTGCTTCTTTCCCTCTTTATCTTTCTAGGACTCCCAGAATGTGTATATTGGTCAGCTTGATGGTGTCCCATAACTCCTTTAGGCTTCACTTTCTTTTTCCATTTTGTTTTTTCCTTTTTGCTTCCCTGACTAGATGATTTCAAATGACTTTTCTTCAAATTTCCTGATTCTGAGCACTTTGGGAGGCTGAGGCGAGTGAATCACTTGAGGTCAGGAGTTCGCGACTAGGCTCGCCAACATGGCGAAATCCCGTCTCTACTAAAAATATAAAAATTAGCCAGGCATGGTGATGCATGCCTGTAGTCCCAGCTATGTGGGAGGCTGAGGCAGGAGAATCACTTGAACTCGGGAGGTGGAGGTTGCAGTGAGCCAAGAACACGCCATTCTACTCCAACCTGGGTGACAGAGCAAGATTCCATCTCAAAAGATAAAATAGGGCCGGGCACGGTGGCTCAAGCCTGTAATCCCAGTACTTTGGGAGGCCGAGACGGGTGGATCACGAGGTCAAGAGATCGAGACCATCCTGGTAAACATGGTGAAACCCCGTCTCTACTGAAAATACAAAAAATTAGCTGGGCGTGGTGGCACGTGCCTGTAATCCCAGCTACTCAGGAGGCTGAGGCAGGAGAATTGCCTGAACCCAGGAGGCAGAGGTTGCAGTGAGCCGAGATCGCGCCATTGCACTCCAGCCTGGGTAATGAGCGAAACTCCGTCTCAAAAAAAAAAAGATAAAATAAAATAAAACAAATTTCCTGATTCTTCCTTCTACTCGATCAAGTCTGCTGATGAACCCCTCTAGTGAATTTTTTAGTCCAGTTACTGCATTTTTTTAGCTCCAAAATCTGTTTAGTTCTTTTTTCTGTTCTTTTTTTTTCAATAAAATTTTATATGTATATCAGCAAATAACAAAACAAAAAATGAAAACAATAAAAGAACAAAACAGCACTAGGAACCTATGTAAAATTTCAGCATACAATTTCTATACAAGCTGCTTGATTACGTAAAACTGTTTAAATTGTTCATTAAAAACTGGGATTTTCCATTGATATTTCAGATATTCAAATCAATACAACCTATATTCTGAGTATCAATCTGAAATGTGCAGGTAAAGATGTGAGCCCTTCACACAGTGTTGAAGATATGTTGCAATCTGTACTTGAATTGGCATTGCTTTCCTCAGAGTGAGGCTGCCTTCATGAGAAATATCTTCTATCCCTGAGAGATCAGCTACATCAAGATGGCTCATCACCTAAATCATGCTGGTCAAAATACCTGCTAACCAAGCAGATTAATAAATTCAGAGCAGGAACCCTCTCATCATCTTTGCTATCCACTAAGAGCCTCACTTCAGAGCACCTTCTTGCAAGCTGCCGAATCAGTGAATGAGCCTCAGATAATAAAGGCTTTTCAAGACAAGCCAATAAAGCATAAAGTCATCTTCCCAATTTCGGAGTAAAGTCTCTTTTCCAAACCAATTACTCAGATATTCCAAGACACTAGTTATTGTTGCCTGATTCATTCTGCTAACAATACTAAGCAAGGGAGGAAAACCAATTTGTACATAATCTATTCCAGGACTTTCATTTGTGGCTGGTCCAACAGCACCATCAGCACATAACTTTTCACCCAGACAAAATTTCTTCCAGGCTTCTTCATCTTCAGATTTTGGCCTGGTCACATTACTGTCAAACTGTTGTGTTTTCCAGTGACTTCTATGTTTGTTCACATTCTGTCGAACAGTTGAAAACCGTGCCACTGGTTGCTGTTGCCAGTGAAGTGTTGGTGAATAACCTTCAGGGGCGGGTTGGCATCCTGAAAGAGAAATATTCACACTTTGCTTCCTTTTCAACTTCTTTGGGTCAATTTGAGCTACCACAACATCTGGACATTGAGCTGCTTCGATCCAGTAATAGCCGAGGCATCAACTCTTCCACTGCGGATTCGGCTGGTACCCATGCCATCGTTTTCAAACCAGCCCTTTTTTCTATTCTTTATCTTTGTTGAAATTCTTTTTTCTGTATTATTTTCTTGTGAGCATCATTTCAACAGTTATTCTAAATTCCTTGCAATGTAATTCATATACCTTATTTATTTTTTGGGTTGGTTTCTGGAGACTTATTTTGTTCATTTGACAGGGTTATTTTTTCCTTTTTCTTTTTGTTCCTTGTAACCTTGTATGGCATCCACACATTTGAAAAAACAGCCACCTCACACAGTGTTTACTGATTGCTTTTGTACAGGGAAAGACCTTCACTCATCAGTCCAGGTAGGCATTCTGGGAGCCTTTCAAACCTTTTCTGTGGATCTGTCTTCTTAGGACTCATCTGTATAAATTCCTTATTAGAAGTATTTGCCAGTTTTTTTTTTCTGGGTGTCATAACCTCTTGCTCCCACTGGTCTGTCTTGTATTGTGGGGCCTCTGAAGTAGCAGCATGCTGCCAGCTTTTTTTTTCTTTGGTTAGTCAGGGTCTCACTCTGTCACCCATGTTGGAGTGCGGTGGCACAATCTTGGCTCACTGCAACCTCGGCTTCGTGAGTTCAAGGGATCCTCCCACGTCAGTCTCCCAAGTAGCTGAGATCACAAGTGTGCACCACAATACCCAACTAATTCTTGTATTTTTTGTAGATTTGGGGTTTCACCCTGTTGCCCATGCTGGTCTCAAACTCCTGGGCTCAAGTGATCTGCCTGCCTTGGCCTCCCAAAGTGCTGGGATTTCAGGCATGAGCCAGCACTCCCGACTCTCTTTTGTTCAGTAGATTCCAGGCATATAGAGTATGCTAGGTCCGGTCAGTGCTCCATGACAAGCAAGACAGAAACCAGTCCCTGGACAGCTCCTTGAAAAGCCAAGATATTGGATGGACACTCCAGGCTTTTCTGTCCCACTGAGGGAGTGGTCGTCAAACTGTATGGACCTCTGTCTGTCACACTGTGGTTCCTGTGAAGCAGAAGCTTGCTGCAGCACTTTTGTTCTCAGTGGCCCCTGGCACGTAGGGTATACCGGCTCATGTCAGTTTTTCACTACAGGCAAGATAGAAGCCAGTCCCTCAGACAGCCCCCGGAAAAAAAAATAAGGTCCAGTATTCCTTTTTTTTCTCCCCAGGGAGAAGAAGCTAGGAGACAACTCCCAATCCCATGTTACTGTTCTGAGGTGGGGACCATGGCGAGAGGTTGCCATAAATTTTCCTACTCACATTGATGGAGCCAGTAGTGTCATTTTTTTCCCCACTCAAATCAACAAATGTGGCTATGGTTTTATCCAACAGTAAATAGTCCTTTCAGAGTCGATACTAGGAGTTATGAAAGAGCCATGGGATACACATATATCTTTATTATTACATTTTAGCTAAAAAATTCCTTTTATCATAATAAAGAGATTTTTTTTAAATTTTTTATTGCATTTTAGGTTTTGCAGTACATGTACAGAACTTGCAAGACAGTTGCATAGGTACACACATGGCAGTGTGTTTTGCTTCCTTTCTCCCCTTCACTCACATTTGGCATTTCTCCCCAGGCTATCCCTCCCCAGCTCCCCCCACTCTGGCCCTCCCCTTTTCCCCCCAATAAACCCCAGTGTTTGGTACTCCCTTCCCTGTGTCCATGTGTTCTCATTTTTCATCACCCGCCTATGAGTGAGAATATGCGGTATTTCATTTTCTGTTCTTGTGTCAGTTTGCTGAGAATGATGTTCTCCAGATTCATCCATGTCCCTACAAACGACACGAACTCATCATTTCTGATTGCTGCATAATATTCCATGGTGTGTATGTGCCACATTTTTCCAATCCAGTCTATCATCTATGGGCATTTGGGTTGATTCCAGGTCTTTGCTATTGTAAACAGTGCTGCAATGAACATTCGTGTGCATGTGTCCTTACAGTAGAACGATTTATAGTCCTTTGGATATATACCCAGTGATGGGATTGCTGGGTCAAATGGAATTGCTATTTCTAAGGCCTTGAGGAATCGCCACACTGTCTTCCACAATGGTTGAACTAATTTACACGCCCACCAACAGTGTAAAAGTGTTCCTTTTTCTCCACATCCTCTCCAGCATCTGTTGTCTCCACATTTTTTAATGATCGCCATTCTAATTGGCATGAGATGGTATCTCAACATGGTTTTGATTTGCATCTCTCTGATGACCAGTGATGATGAGCATTTTTTCATATGATTGTTGGCCTCATATATGTCTTCTTTCGTAAAGTGTCTGTTCATATCCTTTGCCCATTTTTGAATGGGCTTGTTTGTTTTTTTCCTGTAAATCTGTTTGAGTTCTTTGTAAATTCTGGATATCAGCCCTTTGTCAGATGGGTAAACTGCAAACATTTTTTCCCATTCTGTTGGTTGCTGATTCACTCTAGTGACTGTTTCTTTTGCCGTGCAAAAGCTGTGGAGTTTCATTAGGTCCCATTTGTCTATTTTGGCTTTTGCTGCCAATGCTTTTGATGTTTTGTTCATGAAGTCCTTGCCTACTCCAATGTCCTGGATGGTTTTGCCTAGATTTCCTTCTAGGGTTTTTATGGTGCCAGGTCTTATGTTTAAGTCTTTAATCCATCTGGAGTTAATTTTAGTGTAAGGTGTCAGGAAGGGGTCCAGTTTCTGCTTTCTGCACATGGCTAGCCAGTTTTCCCAACACCATTTATTAAACAGGGAATCCTTTCCCCATTGCTTGTTTTTGTCAGGTTTATCAAAGATTGTATGGTAGTAGATATGTTGTGTTGCCTCCGATGCCTCTGTTTTGTTTCATTGGTCTATATCTCTGTTTTGGTACCAGTACCATGCTGTTTTGATTACTGTAGCCTTGTAGTATATTTTGAAATCCGGTAGTGTGATGCCCCCCGCTGTGTTCTTTTTGCTTAGAATTGACTTGGCTATGCGGGCTCTCTTTTGCTTCCGTATGAAGTTCTGGTGGTTTTTTCCAGTTCTGTGTAGAAAGTCAATGGTAGCTTGATGGGGATAGTGTTGATTCTGTAAATTACTTTGGGCAGTATAGCCATTTTCACGATATTAATTCTTCCTAACCATGAACATGGAATGTTTCTCCATCTGTTTGTGTCTTCTCTTATTTCGTTGAGCAGTGGTTTGTAGTTTTCCTTGAAGAGGTCCCTTACGTTCCTTGTGAGTTGTATTCCTAGGTATTTTATTCTTTTTGTAGCAATTGTGAATGGCAGTTTGTTCTTGATTTGGCTTTCTTTAAGTCTGTTATTGGTGTAGAGGAATGCTTGTGATTTTTGCACATTGATTTTATATCCTGAGACTTTGCTGAAGTTGTTTATCAGTTTCAGGAGTTTTTGGGCTGAGGTGATGGGGTCTTCTAGGTATACTATCATGTCGTCTGCAAATAGAGACAATTTGGTTTCCACCTTTCCTATTTGAATACCCTTTATTTCTTTTTCTTGCCTGATTGCTCTGGCTAGAACTTCCAGTACTATATTGAATAGGAGTGGTGAAAGAGGGCATCCTTGTCTAGTGCCGGATTTCAAAGGGAATGCTTCCAGTTTTTGCCCATTCAGTATGATATTGGCTGTTGGTTTGTCGTAAATAGCTTTTATTACTTTGAGATACGTTCCATCGATACCGAGTTTATTGAGGGTTTTTAGCATAAAGGGCTGTTGAATTTTGTCGAATGCCTTCTCTGCGTCAATAGAGATAATCATGTGGTTTTTGTTTTGGGTTCTGTTTATGTGGTGAATTACGTTTATAGACTTAGGTCTGTTGAACCAGCCTTTCATCCCCGGGATGAATCCTACTTGATCATGATGGATAAGTTTTTTGATTTGCTGTTGCAATCGGCTTGCCAATATTTTATTGAAGATTTTTGCATCTATGTTCATCATGGATATTGGCCTGAAGTTTTCTTTTCTTGTTGGGTCTCTGCTGGGTTTTGGTATCAGGATGATGTTCATCTCATAAAATGATTTGGGAAGGATTCCCTCTTTTTGGATTATTTGGAATAGTTTCAGAAGGAATGGTACCAGCTCCTCGTTGTGTGTCTGGTAGAATTCGGATGTGAACCCATCTGGACCTGGGCTTTTTTTGTGTGGTAGGCTCTTAATTGCTGCCTCAACTTCTGACCTTGTTATTGGTCAATTCATAGTTTCAGCTTCCTCCTGATTTAGGCTTGGGAGGACATAGGAGTTCAGGAATTTATCCATTTCTTCCAGGTTTACTAGTTTATGTGCATAGAGTTGTTTGTCATATTCTCTGATGATGGTTTGAATTTCTGTGGAATCTGTGGTGATTTCCCCTTTATCATTTTTTATTGCATCTATTTGGTGGTTCTCTCTTTTCTTTTTTATCAGTCTGGCTAGTGGTCTGTCTATTTTGTTGATCTTTTCAAAAAACCAGCTCTTGGAATTTTTGATTTTTTTTGAAGGGATCTTCGTGTCTCTATCTCCTTTAGTTCTGCTCTGATCTTAGTTATTTCTTGTCTTCTGCTAGGTTTTGAGTTTTTTTGATCTTGCTCCTCTAGCTCTTTCAGTTTTGACAATAGGGTGTCAATTTTGGATCTCTCCATTCTCCTCATATGGGCACTTATTGCTATATATTTTCCTCTAGAGACTGCTTTAAATGTATTTCAGAGATTCTGGCATGTTGTGTCTTCGTTCTCATTGGTTTTGAAGAACTTCTTTATTTCTGCCTTCATTTCATTGTTTATCCAGTCAACATTCAAGAGCCAGTTGTTCAGTTTCCATGAAGCTGTGCGGTTCTGGGTCGGTTTCTGAATTCTGAGTTCTAACTTGATTGCGCTATGGTCTGAGAGACTGTTTGTTATGATTTTAGTTTTGCATTTGCTGATGAGTGCTTTACTTCCAATTATGTGGTCAATTTTAGAGTAGGTTTGATGTGGTGCTGAGAAGAATGTATAATCTGTTGATTTGGGGTAGAGAGTTCTGTAAATGTCTATCAGGTTTGCTTGTTCCAGGTCTGAGTTCAAGCCCTGGATATCCTTGTTGATTTTCTGTCTGGTTGATCTGTCTAATATTGACAGTGGAGTGTTAAAGTCTCCCATTATTATTGTGTGGGAGTCTAAGTCTCTTTGTAAGTCATTAAGAACTTGCCTTATAGATCTGGGTGCTCCTGTATTGGGTCCATATATGTTTAGGATTGTTAGCTCTTCTTGTTGTATCGATCCTTTTACCATTATGTAATGGCCTTCTTTGTCTCTTTTGATCTTCGTTGCTTTAAAGTGTATTTTATCAGAGATGAGAATTGCAACTCCAGCTTTTTTTTGTTCTCCATTTGCTTGGTAAATCCTCCTCCATCCCTTTATTTTTAGCCTTTGTGTATACTTGCATGTGAGATGGGTTTCCTGGATACAGCACACTGATGGGTTTTGGATTTTTATTCAGTTTGCCAGTCTGTGTATTTTGATTGGTACATTTAGGGTTAATATTGTTATGTGTGAATTTGATAGTGCCATTTTGATGCTATCTGGCTGTTTTGCCCATTAGTTGTTGTAGATTCTTCATTATGTTGATGCTCTTTAGCATTTAGTGTGATTTTGGAATGGCTGGTACTGGTTGTTCCTTTCTATGTGTAGTGCCTCTTTCAGGAGCTCTTGTAAAGCAGGACTAGTGGTGACAAACTCTCTGAGTACTTGCTTGTTCTCAAAGGATTTTATTTTTCCTTCGCTTATGAAGCTCAATTTGGCTGGATATGAAATTCTGGGATGAAAGTTCTTTTCTTTAAGGATGTTGAATATTGGCCCCCACTTTCTTCTGGCTTGTAGGGTTTCTGCCGAGAGATCTGCTGTGAGTCTGATGGGCTTCCCTTTGTGGGTGACCCGACCTTTCTCTCTGGCTGCCCTTAGTATTTTCTCCTTCATTTCAACCTTGTTGAATCTGACGATTATGTGCCTTGGGGTTGCTCTTCTTGCAGAATATCTTTGTGGTGTTCTCTGTATTTCCTGCATTTGAGTGTTGGCCTGTCTTGCTAGGTGGGGGAAATTTTCCTGGATAATGTCCTGAAGTGTATTTTCCAGCTTGGATTCATTCTCTTCGTCACATTCTGGTACACCTATCAAATGTAGGTTAGGTCTCTTCACATAGTCCCACATTTCTTGGAGACTTTGTTCATTCCTTTTTGCACTTTTTCCTCTGATCTTGGTTTCTCATTTTATTTCATTGAGTTGATCTTCGACTTCTGATATTCTTTCTTCTGCTTGGTCAATTCGGCTGTTGAAACTTGTGCATGCTTTGCGAAGTTCTCGTATTGTGTTTTTCAGCTCCTTCAATTCATTCATATTCCTCTCTAAGTTATCCATTCTTGTTATCATTTCCTCAAATCTTTTTTCAAATCTTTTTTCAAGGTTCTTAGTTTTTTTGCATTGATTTAAAACATGTTCTTTTAGCTCACAAAAGTTTCTCATTATCCACCTTCTGAAGTCTAATTCCGTCATTTCGTTACAGTCATTCGCCGTCCAGCTTTGTTCCCTTGCTGGTGAGGAGTTTTGGTTTATTGTAGGAGGCGAGGTGTTCTGGTTTCGGGTGTTTTCCTCCTTTTTGCGCTGGTTTCTTCCCATCTTTGTGGATTTATCCACCTGTCGTCTGAGTAGTTGCTGACTTTTCGATTGGGTCTCTGAGTGGACGCCCAGATTGTTGATGATGAAGTACTTCTGTTACTTGGTTTTCCTTCTACCAGTCTAGCCCCTCCACTGTACGACTGCTGAGGTCCACTCCAGGCCGTGCTTGTCTGGGGTGCACCTATAGCGGCTGCGGAATAGTGAGGGATGCTACCAGTTTCTTTTTCTGCTATCTTTGTCCCAGAATGATGCCTGCCAAATGTCAGTCTTCTGGATATAGAGGGGTCAGGGAGCTGCTTGAGGAGACAGTCTGTACTTTGTAGGAGCTCAAGTGCTGATCTGTGAGCCCTGTTGTTCATTCAGGGCTGTTAGGCTGCTACGTTTAATTCTGCTGCAGGAGAACTCATAAAAAAACCCTTTTTTTCTCAGATGCTCTGTCTCGGGGGGTTGGGGCTTTCTTTGTGAATGTCTGTTGCGCTGTCCTGCCCAGCTAGGATGCAGTCTAGTCACTATTTGCCTGCCAAGGCTCCGCCCTGCTGGTGTGAGGTCCGCCCTGTTGCTGCAGGCTCTGCCCTGCTGCTGCGGTTTCCGCCCTGCTGCCATGGGCTACGCCCTGCGGCGGAGTCTCTCTGTTGTGGTGGATTGCCTCGGCAATGGCAGGCTGCGTCAGCAATGGGCGTGTACCTCAATAGGGGCTGATTGCCTCGGTAATGGTGGGCGCCCCTCCCCCACCAAGCTGCACCGTCCTGGGTTCAGCTGTGCCCGCAGTAAAACTCTCCGCCTGGAGAGTTTGGAATCGCCGTTTTGTTTGTCCCACTGTGCTACCCCAAACACCGTCTCCTTGGAATCTCCTGGCCTGGCTCACTGTCCAAGTCCCGTTCAGCCAGATAGATATGCCAATCTGCCCTCTCAAGTCTCAGATTGCTGGTTCAACAGGGCTCCCGGACCAGTGCGCTTTGTGCGGAGCGCTGTGGAGCGCTGCTGCGCTACAGCACCGGCCGCCGGCTGCACCCCTGCCGGCTGCACCAGCCAAAACCTCTGCCTGGCATCCCACGTCTCTTTTATACCTGGGAATTTCCCCGTTCTGTGGGCATCAAAGATCGTCTGGAAATGCAGTCCTGACTCCCCCTCCGCACATTCACCAAGAGCTTCAATCCTGGGTTGTTCTCACTGTGCCATCTTGAGTGCTTCCTAATAAAGAGATGTTAAATTTTGTTTTAGATTAGCTGTGTGTGGATGTGGACTCAACCTTTTCAGTCAGAGCCTAATTACTGCATTTAGTTTGATATTAAAACATAAATATCTGGATTAATACAGAAAAGATTGCCTTGTTTTATTATCTTTTTCCACGTAAAGTGTGCAGTAGGATAGGTCAAACTAAAGGCTGAGTGCTGGTGTCTAGTCAGCAGGTCGAGCTCAGCTTCTTTCAAGTTTTCAAAAGCAGACAATGATATTTTACACTGAAAAGGTTTTCTTTGAGTATAAAAAGGTTGAAATGAAAAGGTAAATATAGTACTAAAATTCTCATTTTTATTTACTTATTTCTTTTTTCGAGACAGGTCTTACCCTGTTGCCAGGCTGGAGTGCAGTGGCATGATCACTGCCACCTCAAACTCCTGGCCTCAAGTGATCTTCCCACCTTAGCCTCCCAAAATCCTGGGATTACAGGTGTGAGCCACCATACCCAGCCTATAAATTCTTAATGTTAGAGAATTTCACATATTTATATGGTCTGATCATATTCCCCAAATGAACAAAATAAAGAACTTCAAGGGAAATGGCTTATATAAAAATTTTTTAGTTTTAAAATCTGGAACTTAAATGTTTACCCTATAGTGACTTTTAAAACTAATTCCTCTAAAAGATGATGCTAGTTTTAGTAATGTTAGCAGGGAATATTTATTTTGTAAAAGTCCAAATACCTGATTTTGAATTTCATTTGGAAGTGTGTTGTACTAGAAAACACCTTAAACTCTTGTTTCATTTTTATGCAGTTTTTATATGTCACAGGTCAAATCATATCCTTTATAACTTGATTATATATTAAAAAGAATTATATAATAATTCAGAAGGGATATCATTTGCCCATTAGACAGTCTTATTTCTTTCACCTCCAGAATGATTTAAGATATATTTGGAATTGGTGGAGGAAGGGAACAAAAAAAATTGAAACTAGAATCTTGAATTTATTTTTGCAAAAGGAGTAAGATTTGGAAAATTAAAATGAAAAGTTGTGTTGTTTACAACTTCTAGTTTCCCTACCAAAAAAATAGGCAATTTTTTTTGGGAATTATGATGAAATTAAATATTTTGTGTTTACCAGTTATTCTTAACCAGAGAATATGTTTTCCCTTCTCTACCTTACTTCCACTGCCTTCTTTTTCTCTCCATTTGACAATTACTGCCTATAAAAAGAATGTTATTGATAAAGGAGTGTATTGTACATATGAAATAAAATTGCTGAACTGCAGAAAAAAACATATCAAGAACCATTCTGTATATTGAAATTACAAATTAGATTACTTCACTAGAAAAAGTGTTAGCATGTAATATTTTAATAACCAACCAAATTTTCCCCTGGGTTTACTTTTTTCTGTAGGACTTTCTAAATGGATACGGCAGCAGATTCAGCATCATTCAACCTTCGAAAGTGCCCTGGAGTCCTTGGCCGAATTTTCCAAAAGGCGTCAAAAAGTTCTTGATGTATCCATAAAGGACAGAGCAAATATACAGGACAATGGGTCCACACTTGAAGTGACCTCTTTAATGGACAGTACCCCAACTTATTTATTGGAAGCAGCAAGTCATCTATCACCAGAAAATTTTGTGAAAGATGAAGCAAAGATGTGTGTCCAGGAACTACAGTGTCCTGAAATCATTACTAAAAATTCACCTCTACCAAGTGGCATCATCTCCAGAAAGGAGAGAAGTATGAGAAGTTCTGCCCGTTTACCTTTGATGGAGAAGTCTTTCATTGTATTTAGTGAAATGATATTTATTTGGGTATAGATTAATTTCCTTAAATATGGTTGTTTATAATACAAGGTGTTATCATAAAGTAGTGAAACAGTATGATGTATTGTAATGGAAACAAACATTTGTCAGGAGACCAGAGCGTATTTTCTGGTTTTCCACTAACTGGCTTTGCCACTTACTACCTTTGTGATCATGAGCAAGTCATTTGACCTTTTTGAGTCATAATAGGAAAAAAAATGCCTACCTAGCTATCCCTTCAGGTGGGGTTGTAAAGGTCAAGATTATAAATATCACAGGATTGTAAAGTACTATATAAGTGGTAAAGATGTTATTCTAAAGGCTATATAAAAATTTGACCTAATTTTTTAATATAGATACTTCTATATGAAGTTCTTTTTCTATATAGATAGTTCTCATGAACTTACTTATTTTTAGGAGATAAGAGGCATTTAAGTGATGAAAAATAATATTTTAAAATATTTTAGAAATAATCATCTGTATCAGATTGGCAAACTGTGGCCCATGGGCCAAATTTGGCCTGCTGCCTGTTTTTGTAAATAAAGTTTAATGAAATGTCATGCCCATTTATTTATATATTGCAGACAACAGCAGAGTTGAGTATGTGTGTGTATTGCACTAGAACAGCATAACTGAATAGGTGCAACAGATATACTATGGCCCACAAAGCCTAAAATATTTACTATCTGGCCTGTAACAATAAGGTTTGCGAAATTCTGGTTTATACCATTGGATATAATTTCAGTTGTTTTAATTCATATATCTGAGACAGGCAGATCACCTGAGATCAGGAGTTTGAGACCAGCCTAATAAACAATGTGGTGAAACACCATCTCTACTAAAAAAAAAAAAAATACAAAATTAGTTGCGCGTGGTGGTGGGTGCCTGTAGTCCCAGCTTTTCAGGAGGCTGGGGCAGAAGAATCATTTGTAACTGGGAGGCGGAGGTAGCAGTGAGCCGAGATCACGCCGTTGCACTCCAGCCTGGGTAAAAAGAGTGAAACTCTGTCTCAGAGAAAAAAAAAAAATTTAAACATTTATTTTGTAGTATATATTTATAAATGTCATAGTGAATTCAAATAACTTAGCCTTATAATTGTCACCTTCCTTATTTATTAAATAAAATAATTAGTCTAGGTAAGCTTTTCTCAGTCACTGGTTAGTGGATTTTCAAGGCAAATGTTTATAGCCTGTTCCTTCCTTTACTCAGCCCTCTTCCTCTTCCCTTTTACTCCTTCTTTCCTCATTTATTCATGAGTTTCCTGGTGTGGAATTTTATAGTTTACCAGACAGCATTATAACTTGGGCTAGGAAACACTTAGAGACCTAAAATTTCTTTCAGAGTTAATATTTCGTTCCAAGATTAAAAATCCACTAGTGTTCATCGGGGGCTCTAAGTTATGTATCCTATACAGTTATTGAGGTATTTCTAATAAATAATTATTTTAACTTAACAATTATTATGTTGGCTAGGAGCAGAAAGTTAAAGCTCTTAAATTCTTGTATTCTTAGATGATCCAGTATTCCTGGAAGAGCCTGTCCAAGCAATGAAAGCAGAAAAAATTGTGATTTCCAGATCCACAAGCCCAACTTTTAACAAACAAACAAACAGAGTTACTTGGTCCAGCTTTAATTCTTTGGGACAGTATTTTACTGGTAAAATACCAAAGTCAACACCTGAGCTCAGGTCATCAAAGAATATTGCCTCAAGTCCTCCCAGTTTCAAAACAGAAAAGATGGAAAGTAAAACTGTTTTGCCATTCACTGATAAATGTGAATCCTCAAATCTGACAGTAAACACATCATTTGGATCATGCCCTCAGTCAGAAACCATTATTTCATCATTAAAGATTGATGGAACCCTTATTAGAAAAAATCATCCCGAATATCCTCTCTGTTCTGAAGAAGCCCTAGATCCAGACATTGAATTGTCTCTAGTAAGTGAAGAAGATAAACAATCCACTTCAAATAGAGATTTTGACACAGAAGCAGAAGATGAATCTATCTATTTTACACCTGAACTTTATGATCCTGAAGACACAAATGAAGAAAAAAATGACCAAGTCGAAACTGATAGAGGAAACAGATTGGCTAACAATTCAGATTGCATTTTAGCTGAAGACCTTTTTGAAATTAGAACTATAAAAGAAATAGATTCAGCCAGAGAAGTGAAAGCTGAGGATTGCACAGATACAAAGTTGAATGGAATTCTGCATATTGAAGAAAATAAAATTGATGACATTGATGGTAATGTAAAAACAACTTGGATAAATGAATTGGAACTGGGAAACACTCATGAAATAGAAATAAAGAACTTTAAACCATCTCCTTCCAAAAATAAAGGTATGTTTCATAGTTTTAAGTAATAATACTTAACTTTCAAGCTGTAAACATATGCCATCATGCTTCTGTTAAACTCTGTTGTAAGAATTTGTATATTAAATAAGTGGAATACTTTTGAAAAAACTTTTATATTCAGAAATGTAAATTTTATTCTTGAGTTTTGATAATTCATACAAAATATTTTCCTCTAATAAGTCTTCCTTAGCTAAATGCAATTTAAAATTAAAGATATTTAGAGTTTTCTGGGGCACTTTAAGTTTCATGTAAATATTTGTATTAGGTGATTCTCTTCATCCATTTGTTTTCATAGTGATACATACATAAAATACATTTGTTTATCATATTGATAAATAGCAGTCTAATCTGGTCACACCTCAGTCATATTTCACTATAGATTTTACCTCAGAGCAGTCCGAGACTTTTTTAGAGATCACCATTTGTCTCGAAAGGTTTATTTCTGCCTACGTAAAAGTAATTAAGAGAAATTAAGAAAGTAGTATGCATTTTTAATTGAAATTGTTTTACATTATTTGTATAATAAACCTAAAATAAAACATGTCATAAATTAATATAAGGATATGCCAAATGAAGTATTCCAAATTTTCTATTCTAATTATTTAGCTTCATCATCATTATGGAAAAAAATATTAGATCCTACCTAGTATTATATATTTTCCCTAATGGATCAGTGAGTAACAAGTACCAAACACTAGATTAGAAGGTAATTTCTACATTATTTAAAAAGTGTGAAACAATTTCTCCCCTCTGGTATTGTTCTAGCATAAGCTTTAGTTACGCAATGATTAAGATAGAAAACTTTATATATAAATTTGATAAGCAAACCCACATTTATAGCTGCAGCCAAAATATGTTTCCTTAGAGCACAGTAATCCCTTCTGTGAATTTTGACCTTGTTTGTGTTTTTATGAATGAAGCTATATGTCTGATCAAAAATTATTATAAAAGAGGTCTCTGACATCATTCTAAAAATACATTCACTGATCTTTTTCTAAGAAACATCCTTTATTTACTGGGTATTAGGACTTTTTGTGAGTAATTTGAGTTGAAATTTTATGAGCTACTCAGGGCCTATTATTTTCAAGTCAGAATTCCCAGTAAGGATTTATTTTACATTTCATTTGGATAAGTGAATTATTATGTAGGCATGTGTTTGCTTTCATTTTGAGACATTTAGATTTATACAGCTTGTTTCCATAGATAGCATTTGATGTTACAACTCTAAGCATAGTTCAAAGACATTTAAATTGACAATTTACCAGTTAAAGAATTTAGAATATATTAGATCCCATCTAGTATTACAATTTTTTTCTAGTTGATCATTGAGCAATAAGTACCAAATACTAGTTTAGAGGGTAATTTCTACATTGTTTTGAAACAATTTATCTCCTCTGGTATTACTCTTAAACCACAGATAGGGATAGAAGGGTAGTGGAACACATGAATACCTGGTAGAAGACAAGAGACTTGGGCTCTGTATGTGGTGCTGCCTCTAATTTGCTAAGTCATATTGGCAATCACCACACCCTTCAGGGAATTAGTTTCATCTGTAAAATGCAGAAGTTAGCACTATAAAATCATACAAATTTCTTTGTGCTTTAAGAATCTGTAACTTAAAGGAATGTCTGCTGATATTATTCTGAGTCAATTTTCATTTGCTTTTGTTCCAGAACGCTTAAAATAAAATATAGTATTTCATAAAAAAGGTAAAATGGTTCTTACTCATTTACATTTAGGGAACAGTGGTGTTGTGGTTTGGCTGTGTCCCCACCCAGATCTCATCTTGAATTGTAGTTCTCATAATCCCCACATGTTGTGGGAGGGACCCAGTGGGAGGTAATTGAATCATGGGGGCGGTTGCCCTCATGCTGTTCTTGTGATAGTGAATTCTTATGAGACCTGATGATTTTATAAGGGGCTTTCCCCTGCTTCGCTCTCATTCTTCTGTCTCCTGCTGCCCTGTGAAAAGGTGCCTTCCACCATGAGTGTAAGTTTCCTGAGACCTCCCCAGTCATGTGAAACTGTGAGAAAATTAAACCTCTTTCCTTTATACATTACCCAGTCTCCAGTATGACTTTATTAGCAGCATGAAAACAGACTGGTACAGATGATATGACTATGTGCATAATAACTTGGAAAGCTAGATATTTGTTTTTACAATGCTACAATTAAAACATTTTGAGATTACCTTTAGAACTGGTAAATGACATGAGAAAATTAAGTATATTATTTTATAGTCATTTCTTAGTGTTATTACCCAACTTGATCTCAAATGCTTTTCCCTTTCCCTAGATAGATATGTTTTTGTTTGTTTGTTTTAGACAGAGTCTTGCTCTGTCACCCAGGCTGGAGTGCAATGGCATGATCTCGGCTCACTGCAACTTCTCATGTCTCAGCCTCCTGAGTAAATAGGATTACAAGTGCACACCACTGCACTGGACTAATTTTTTGGGACGGGGTTTCACCATGTTGGCCAGGCTGGTCTTGAACTCCTGACCTCAAATGATCCACCCACCTTGGCCTCACAAAGTGCTGGGATTGCAGGTGTGAGCCACCGTGCCAGCCTAGATACTTTCTATTCTTTCCAAAATTTAAGTCTCTTGGAAGCTAAAAATTTTCATTACTGAGAATGTATATAGAAATGTGCCACAAGCTTTTAGTAATTTCAAAAGGTGTTTCAGTTAATTTATATAATGATGTCACTGTTGAAGCAGGTGTATATTCTTCTCAGATAATGACTTTGACCAAGATGATATTCCAAGAAGTAAACTACTGGCCTTTATAGAGTAGGATGTAGGCCATTTTCATTACTGATAACATACTTTTTAAAGAAATATTTATAGAGTTAAATAAGTTAAAACATACAAAAGCTTTTAAAAGAGCATCTGGCACATTGCAAGTCATTCATTATTAATGAGTAGATGAATCATATCTGGAGTGTACCCTTGCTCTATATGATATATAGATATATAGATGATAGACTTGACAATAAAGAGTTCTTAGAGGAAAGAAAAATTATTTGGCTGGTTTATTTTTTAAGCTTTTGAGATACATAAGGTAGACATTGTTTATCAGATAATTTATGGGACACATTCAATGCATATGAAATAATTATCTAATACGGAATTTATTCAAGGACTGAAAGTATATAGAACACACAGGCTGCAAACCAGGAAAACTACCAGTTGGAGAAAGGGCTTTATTCGTGGAAGAAAGGTACAATGTAAAGAGCAGATGTTTCATGACTTGATTAAATTGTTTAAAGCTTTCTAGAATTGTGTTACAAACTATTACTATGTTTCTATTCACTTAGTTATTACATGGTTTTAAATTTGACACTGTGTCTAAGTTTATATAAGGCTTTGTTATTCTTACTTTCTATTTAAAATATTAATTTTAACAAAAAGCTTTCCCCCATTATTTTTCTGCAATTGGGCTTTTTTTTGTATTACTTTCCTATAATAAAACACATTTAAAATATTTAATTTCATGAAATCAAAGTACCTGTTATAAAATCACTTGAAAGGCCGGTTATCGTGGTCATCTCTAAGTGATGGCATTCTTTCTGTATTTGATTACCAAACAATTATTCTTGCACATGCTCTTTTAAACCTCAAATTTCTCAATGAGTTACACAAGAATTTAACCTTTATGAATTGTCGGTGATTTATTGTCTATTTCCGTAGGTAAATGTGGTCAATTTTTCATAAATAGATAGTAGTGATGAAAGTTTTGATAATCAAAACAATTTTTAAGACCACATCAAACAATGTGTGTGAGGAAGCTAAAACCTTAGTGTAAAATAACTACAGAGCTATGAAACATACAATAAAGAACATTACTTCAGGACACAGAAATTTGGAAAAGTGACCAAGGCTTATGATCCTCTAGCCCTAAATGATTTTCATGTCTCAAAAAAAAAATTTGTTTCTTAAGTTGCATTTGATAGAACCATTAGCTGCCTAGCTTCCTGTACTCCACAATGGAGCCTTGTTACAACATATATGGGATCTGAGCCAGTGGATCACCTTATTGGTAAGACCACCTTATAATGAGGTGCTTTCAGTAACTAAGCGCTCTTGGACCAGGTCCAAAACAACCCATCTTACACCAAATTCCACTCTGTAATAAACAAGTTTCAATATATTAGAAAGAAAACAAAAGGTATATGAAATTTACTGTTCCCAGAAGTTAACCTTTGAAAACCTAATGGTAAATACTGATTAAAAGTAATGTGTAACAAGGCATAATTAGGTAGATATTTTAGTATGTTTTATAATAACTTTGTATTTTCTTGGCTCAGTCTTCCGTTTTTTGGGAATTTATATTATTTTGATTACCTTAATGCTTTTCTTAAAATTTCATCATTTCACATGAAAATATCTTACATTAATACTTACAGAATTCAATATTAAAGTTTGATTTGGCTCCTTGCTGTTGTACAAAACTGTACAAGTGGCATATTATTTCTGTTAACTAGGTACCATTATCTTTTTTTTTTTTTTTTTTTTTTTTTTTGAGACGGAGTTTCGCTCTTGTTACCCAGGCTGGAGTGCAATGGCGCGATCTCGGCTCACCGCAACCTCCGCCTCCTGGTTTCAGGCAATTCTCCTGCCTCAGCCTCCTGAGTAGCTAGGATTACAGGCACGCGCTACCATGCCCAGCTAATTTTTTGTATTTTTAGTAGAGACGGGGTTTCACCATGTTGACCAGGATGGTCTCAATCTCTTGACCTCATGATCCACCCGCCTCAGCCTCCCAAAGTGCTGGGATTACAGGCTTGAGCCACTGCGCCCGGCCGCCATTATCTTTTATATATGATTCATATATAGTCGAAAAGTTTTACAAGTATTTAGTACTGGTTTGTTATTATGTTAGATGGAGTATTGTCTGGGTATTTTTTTTCTGTTTTTCTAACTGATGTTAAATTTAACTATCTTTTCAAAATGTTAGTCTTTTTTATCTGTTGTGAAAGGACCCAAGTAACCTGCCTTGCTAGTCAAGACTTTATGGTATTGCTTGTGGAGCTGAATTATTACTAAAGCAGGAGGAAGTAGGAACTATAAAAGCTTACTTCGTACTATTTTTAGTATCATTGTTGGAGATAGATATAACCTTAAACTAAGGAATTATTTAGATTATAGGCTCACCTAAATATAAATTACAGTAAAGTAAAGCTGGGCACAGTGGCACACACCTATAGTCCCAACTACTTAGGAGGCTGAGACATGAGGATCACCTGAGTCCAGGAGATCAAAAGTGCAGTGAGCTATCTGGACAACACAGTGAGATCCCATCTCTGTAAAACATTTTTTAAATAAAAATTGCAATAAAATAAGTAGTCATATTAATATGTATTAATATATTTCATGAAATATTGTATTTCATAATATATTCACACCTCCATATATAATATGATATGTTAATATATTTCAGTCTTTAAAGTTGATTGGCAGTATACATGAATTTTGTTACCATTAGACTTGGAAATATGTTCCAACTCCACCTGCCAACTTACTTTAGGCAAGTTATTTAATCTCTCTGAACTCCTGCTTTTTCATCTTAAAATAGGGATGATAAGTAGATCAAACATGAGAATCAAGTGCAGAAGAGTATATGGAAGCTCTTTTGCATTAGGCAGTCAAGGGAATGAGGCTGTTTTGCCCTGCAAAACTTTGTCATTTTACTTTACCTCACTGAGCCTCAGCTTTGTTTTCTACCAAAAAATAGTGTGCAAAAATAAATAAATAAAAAGATTGTTATTGAGGATTAATTGGGATAACATTCAATATGTAAAAGTGCTTTATAAATTCTAAAACACTGTTCAAATACTGTTAGAAACCTGTTAGACCTGTTAGAATGTGGTCCACATGCTGAAAAACACTTTGAGCTTTTTATTTTTAAAAATCTAGGCAGGGTGCAGTGGCTCACACCTGTAATCTCAGCATTTTGGGAGGCCAAGGCACATGGATCACTTGAAACCAGGAGTTCAAGCCAGCCTAGCCAACATGGTGAAACCTTGTCTCTACTAAAAAAAGACAAAAAAAATTAGCTGGGCATGGTGGCAGGCACCTGTAATCCCAGCTACTCAGGAGGCTGAAGCAGGAAAATCACTTGAACCCAGGAGGCAGAGGTTGTAGTGAGCTGAGATTGCCACTGCACTCCAGCCTGGGTGGCAGAGCAAGACTCTGTCTCAAACAAACAAACAAAACAAAAATGAAACAAAAATAACTAGTTATTCCTTTATTAGTAAGACTTTAAATGTTATGACTTCTCTATTTTTGTACCTGATATTTTATATCTTAAAAGTTATACATGTTTCAAACCAGAAAATATCATCAAGGGAACACTGAAATTCATGGATTCCATTGAAAGCAATTCTATGTAAGATCTATAGGGACAGGGAATTTTTTTTTTTTTGGTCTGTATTTGTTGTATTCCCAACACCATATTTGCTGACCAAATGAATTGAACATTTTATTAAACTTCTCAGCCCTCACAAATGCCTATTTCATTTGACCAGTTTCTAGACCCTAGCAACCTTTCTCTATTCCAAACTGTTTATTCTTATACCTGAACCGCATTAAATCCCCCATACTTTCTCCATTCCTATTTACTAAACCTTTATCCCTTCAATTGTGGGCCAGAGAGTGTCTTTTCTCTTCCTTTTATTCTACAGGATGTTCCTTTGCCAACTTTACCTACAAAAAGAATGTTGGACTTTGTAATTTTGAGATGTTCATGAAGATAATTATTTGAACACAGTTGGGTTCTAAAATATGAATTGGATTTGACATCAGCTAATCAGCCTAAATATCAGCCTATTTATAAAAGCCTTTAGTCCCATTATCATCCTGGGACAAAATAAACTTTTTCTGCCCATGTCCCAAGGTAATATGTATTGTATGATATTGCAATTAATTGTGTACAAGTCAGTCTCTCCTGCACACAATGACCCACTAAGGATAAGAACAGCTTTCCATATTACTTGGTATTCATTCATCCATTCATTCATCTGACATACTTTGAGAGTCTGCTTTGCATCAAGAACATTGCTTTGTTCTAGGGATACCAAAGTTGAGTAAGAAAGGTACCATATTCATTAGGAATTCATAGCCTAATTTATATACAAGTAAGCACTTGTGCAGTGTGGTACAGTATGATAAGGGCTGTAATAAAAGAAAGGCACACAACAGTGCTTTGTTGGGTATATACATTTTGGTAGATACAAATTATAGTTGTGGTAGAGGATCTGTAAGTTAACAGCGAAAGTCATTTAACACAAGAAATATCCTGACAGACTTTCTTTAATTTTTTAATGAAAAAAATGCTTAATTTAAAAAAGTATAAATATAATTGATATTTATATAAAAGTATAAATTATAATTGATACTTATTTTTACATATCAATTATGTTTATATATAATATATAGACTCTGTCACTCAGGCTGGGAGTGCAGTGGTGTGATCTTGGCTCACTGCAACTTCTGTTTCCTGAGTTCAAGCAATTCTCATGCCTCAGCCTCCCAAGAAGCTGGGACTACAGGTGCATGCCAGCATGCGCCTGGCTAATTTTTGTATTTTGTGTAGAGACAGGGTTTCGCCATGTTGCCCAGGCTGGTCTCAAACTCCTGAGTTCAAGTAATCCCTCCTGTGGGGACGGGCATGGTGGCTCATGCCTGTAATCCCAGCACTTTGGGAGACTGAGGTGGACGGATCACCTGAGGTCAGGAGTTTGAGCCCAGCCTGGCCAACATGGTGAAATCCCATCTCTACTAAAAATGCAAAAATTAGCCAGGTGTGGTGGCAGGCACCTGTAATCCCAGCTACTTGGCAGGCTGAGGCAGGAGAATTGCTTGAACCCAGGAGGCGGAGGTTGCAGTGAGCCAAGATCATGTCATTCCACTCCAGCCTGGGTGACAAGAGTGAAACTTCATCTCAAAAAGAAAAAAAGCAGTCCTTCCTCGGCCTCCCAAAGTGTTAGGACAGGTGTGAGTCACCATGACCAGCCTTGAAATATATTTTTGAAGGAGTACCATGATATGCTGTTTTCCCTGATGTTCCCATCTCCAGTTCTCTTAACCTCTGCTCTGAATTATTGTGTTAACTAAACTAATGGGAACAGAACCTGTGGTGCTTTAGTGCCTAGCTTTCACAGCCATCACTTGATTCTCAACACGGCCTGCCAGAGATCAACAGCACAGGTGGTGTTATCCTCATTTTACAAAGGAAGAAAAAGAAACATAATGAGACTACAATCAAAATCATGCTGCTCTTTCTACTAGTCCATAATGCCACACTGTGTTGCTGATAGATGTTTGTACTTTATATTGATGTTAGTCTACCTTTGTTCTCCAGAATCTCTTTATGAAAGGATAATCTTGGAATCTGAAATCAACCTTCATTATCTTATATTTCAGAATCAACATATAACATTTTAATAATACTAAATGAAGATACATTAACTAGCATTAAGCAGTATGAGCTCGTTGAGAGCAAAAACAATAGTAGAGCATTATATACTTTATGGACATAGAGTAGGTGCTTAGTAATTTTATTTTTATGGGAAGAAAGAATCTTCTCAAAATAAGCAGAATTTAATGAGTTTGTTTTAAGTAACATTGATAATTAGTGACATTAGAGTCAGAACTAGGACCCTGGTGTTCTAACTTCCAGTTCCAGATACTTAACACCTTACCAACTACCTAATTACCAGCCTCAGTTTCTTGAATTCAGCTCTTGTGATTTCATCTCCATTTTACCCCCATTGACTATATCTTAAAACTTCATCACTCATGTAACCATGAACACTAGTATACCTCTCTCTGATCACCATCCTGTGTTCTTCCAGCACTCATTTCATTACTCCTTCTATACCTATTTCCTCCACGGTCTCCAAGCCTGTTAGCCTCCTGCAGTCTTCAAAATGAAGTAAAAACTCCATATGAACATATACCAGGCTTTTTGTAATTTGGTCCTGCCCAACATCTCCAGCCTCATCTCCTGGCCAACTTTTGCGAACTTCAGTCCTAAGAATTATTTTAAAAACAGACCATGTTGGCCAGGCACAGTGGCTCACATCTGTAATCCTAGTGCTTTGAGAGGCTGAAGCAGGAGGAGCTCTTGAGGCCATTAGTTCCAGACCAGTCTGGACAACATAGTGAGAACTTTATCGCTACACACACACACACAAACAATTTTTTTTAAATAATTGGGTGTGGTGGCACACACCTATAGCCTTGGTTACTAGAGAGGCTGAGGTGAGAGAATCCCTTGAAGCCAGGGGTTTGAGGTTGCAGTGAGCAATGATCATGCTTCTGCTCTCCAGCCTGGGTGACAGAGTGGGACCCTGTCTCTAAAAAACAAAAACACATGCTGTTTCATATCCATCACCTTTGATAATGCTCTTCCACCTGTGCAGATGTCCCTTCTTTACCTAGTAAACTCCTACACATCCTGAGAAATTCAATTAAGACATTATTCCTCTGGAAGCTTACCATGTCCTCCTGATGTAACATGACGTGGGAAGCTTGGAATAAGGGTAACTTACCTACCTTGACCCCCAGCATGTAACTTTAACATAGAATTTTCAACAGTATATTAAAGTTGTCTATTTTTGCTTGTTTTCTGTACTAGACTTACAAGTTTGTACAAGGTAAGACTGTGTCAATCTTGCACCTGGCACATGCCTTAAAATAGTAAGTGTCCAATTTATAGTGCTATTCAGTTCCACAAGTGAACTAAACCATACTATTTTTTTTTTTTTGAGATGGAATCTTGCTCTGTTGCCCAGGCTGGAGTGCAGTGGTGCAATCTTGACTCACTGCAACTTCCACCTCCTGGGTTCAAACAATTCTTCTGTCACAGCCTCATAAGTAGCTGGGACTACAGGTGCACACCACCACATCTGGCTAATTTTTGTATTTTTTAGTAGAGATGAGGTTTACCTATGTTGGCAAGGCTAGTCTCGAACTCCTGACCTCAGGTGATTTGCTACCTTGGCCTCCCAAAGTTCTGGGATTATAGGCGTGAGCCACTGCACCCAGCCAACCATTGTCGGGGTCTGGCACATCTACTGGGGGACTACCGACCTGCAGGAGTCCCCAAGACCACCAACGTAGATGTCTCGTTCAACCTTAGGGAGAGAGTGCGCGGAAGTGAAAGAAAATAGAAAAGCGGAGTCTGGAGGGCTGGCTTAGGCTATGTCCAAGCAGCCATTTTATTTTTGCAATATGTTTCCTTATATACTTTTCTGAAGTCAAGTCGTTTACACCAGATCAACGCACTTAAGTTACAGTAAGCAAGTTACGCCCAGTAAGTAAGTTAATCCCGTTAAGTAGGTTACTTTCAGTAATTAGGTTACGCCCAATAGATCAATGTAAGTAAGTTACAGTCATGCCCAGTAAGCTATGAGAAGTTACAGTTACACCCAGTAAGTTACAGTAAGTAAGTTACCAAGTGTAAATACTTAAGTTAATATTTTACAATGAAGGTAACAAGGGTCCAAAATGAACACAATCAAGCAATAAACCATAAGAAGCCAAAAGTGGACACATTGACTCCCAAGTCCTCATATTCAAAAAGTAATGTCTGTTAACTATTTAGAATAACATAGTCCCTCTCTCGGTTCCTGCTTTCCCTCAGCTCGACTCCCCCAACCAGGGATCTGTGTCTGGGCTCAAGATCACCATATGGTGAGGCCCATTTCCCAGGGGCCTCACACGGGAGCGATCCCCACAGATTCCCTCAAACCATGCTACCTCTTTTTTTTTTTTTTTTTTTAAGACAGTTAGAATCTCATTCTGTCACCCAGGCTGGAGGGCAGTGGCATGAACTTGGCTCACTGCAACCTCTGCCTCTCAGATTCAAGTGATTCTTCTGCCTTAGCCTCCTGAGTAGATGGGATTACAGGCATGCCACCACGCCCAGCTATTTTTGAATTTTTTTTTTTTTTTTTTTTAAGTAGAGACAGAATTTCTCCATGTTGGTCAGGCTGGTCTCAAACTCCCAACCTCAGGTGATCCACCTGCCTCAGCCTCCCAAAGTGCTGAAATGACAGGCATGAGCCACTATGCCCAGCCCCAACCACGCTATCTTGAAACTGGCTGCTTTTGTTTCGGCACTGCTTCAATTTGTTATATTTTTATTTGTTTTAATAGAGTATTTTACAAGTCATCTACTTTTCTTATGTTAAACATGAAGTAACTAAGGCTCAGAGAGATTTAGAACTGAGACCAACATTTGATGGCAAAACACCACATTGTTTTTAACATGGTTTAGTTCTTATTAACTTGACTTTCTCAAGGTATTCTTAGGGAAAGTTAAAATTGTAGATAAACAAAAAGTTAAACAAAGTAAAATACTAATTAAAAAGCCACTCAGGCTGGGCGTGGTGACTCACACCTGTAATTCCTGCACTTTGGGAAACTGAGGTGGGTGGGTCACTTGAAGTTAGGAGTTCGATACCAGCCTAGCCGACATGGTGAAACTCCATCTTTACTAAAAATTCAAAAATTGGGGGGAGGACTCAAGATGGCGCTGTGAGAACAACCCAGGATTGGAGCTCTCGTTGAATCCGCAAAGAGGTGAGTCGGAGCGGCATTTCCAGACTGATCTTTGTTGCCCACAGAACGGGGAAACTCCCAAGTATAAAAAAGACACGGGACGCCAGGCAGTACGTCTGCCTGGCGAAGCCGGCAGCCGGGGCGGCGGCAGCCGGCCCTACCCAGCAATCCCCACAGGTTGCACTTGTCCGGGTGCCCTGTTGAACTGGCAACCTGAGACTTGAGAGGGCTGGACTTGAGACTGAACGAGACTTGGACAGTAGGCCAGCCCAGGGGATTGCAGAGACAGAACGTTAGGGGTACCCAGTGGGACGAACAAAACCGTGATTTCAAACTATCCCGAGCAGACGGTCAGAGACGCTCTGTGGGGGAGGGGCGTCCACCACTATGGAGGCAACCCGCCCCAACTGAGATACACACCCACTGCTGACGCAGCCAGCCGTTGCCGAGGCAACCCGTCCCTACTGAGATACACGCCCACTGCGGACGCAGCCTGCCATTGCCGAGGCAACCCGTCCCTACTGAGATACACGCCCACTGCTGACGCAGCCTGCTGTTGCCGAGGCAACACGCTACAACGAAGAGACTCCGCGCAGGGCGAGGCGGAGACCACAGCAGAGCCTGCAGGAACAGGGCGAATCACACAACAGCAGGGCGGAGCCTCGGCAGGCAAACAGTGGCTAGTCTGCCTCCTAGCTGGGCAGGACACCTCAACGGACATCGAAAAATAAAGCCCAAACCCCCCAACACAGAGCATTTGAGAAAAAAAGGGTTTTTTTTAATGAGCTCTGTTACAGCAGAATCAAACATAGCAGCCTAACAACCCTGAATGAACAACAGACCTCACAGCTCAGCAATTGAGCTCCTAAAAAGTACTGACTGTCTCCTCAAGCAGCTCCCTGACCCCTCTATATCCAAAAGACTGACATTTGGCAGGCATCATCCTGGGACAAAGATAGCAGAAAAAGAAACTGGTAGCATCCCTCACTGTTCCGCAGCTGCTAGAGGTGCACCCCAGACAAGCAGGGTCTGGAGTGGACCTCAGCAGTTGTACAGCGCAGGGGCTAGGCTGGTAGAAGGAAAACCAAGTAACAGAAATACTTCATCATCAACAATCTGGGTGTCCACTCAGAGACCCAATCGAAAAGTCAGCAACTACGCAGACGACAAGCGGATAAACCCACAAAGATGGGAAGAAACCAGCGAAAAAAGGAGGAAAACACCTGAAACCAGAACACCTCGCCTCCTAGAAAGGACCAAAACTCCTCACCAGCAAGGGAACAAAGCTGGACGGAGAATGACTGTGACAAAATGACGGAATTAGACTTCAGAAGGTGGATAATGAGAAACTTTTGTGAGCTAAAAGAACGTGTATTAAATCAATGCAAAGAAACTAAGGAACTTTAAAAAAGATATGAGGAAATGATAACAAGAATGGATAACTTAGAGAGGAATATGAATGAATTAAAGGAGCTGAAAAACACAATACGAGAACGTCATGAAGCATGCACAAGTTTCAATAGCCGAATTGACCAAGCAGAAGAAAGAATATCTGAAGTCGAAGACCAACTCAATGAAATTAAACGAGAAACCAAGATTAGAGAAAAAAGCACAAAAAGGAATGAACAAAGTCTCCAAGAAATGTGGGACTATGTGAAAAGACCTAACCTACGTTTGATAGGTGTACCAGAATGTGACGAAGAGAATGAATCCAAGCTGGAAAATACTCTTCAGGACATCATCCAGAAAAACTTCCCCCACCTAGCAAGACAGGCCAACACTCAAATGCAGGAAATACAGAGAACACCACAAAGATATTCTGCAAGAAGAGCAACCCCAAGGCACATAATCGTCAGATTAAACAAGGTTGAAATAAAGGAGAAAATACTAAGGGCAGCCAGAGAGAAAGGTTGGGTCACCCACAAAGGGAAGCCCATCAGACTCACAGCAGATCTCTCGGCAGAAACACTACAAGCCAGAAGAAAGTGGGGGCCAATATTCAACATCCTTAAAGAAAAGAACTTTCAACCCAGAATTTCATATCCAGCCAAACTGAGCTTCAGAAGTGAAGGAAAAATAAAATCCTTTGAGAACAAGCAAGTACTCAGAGATTTTGTCTCCACCAGGCCTGCTTTACAAGAGCTCCTAAAAGAGGCACTACACATAGAAAGGAACAACCAGTACCAGCCATTCCAAAATCACACTAAATGCTAAAGAGCATCAACATAATGAAGAATCTACAACAACTAACAGGCAAAACAGCCACTTAGCATCAAAATGGCAGTATCAAATTCACACATAACAATATTAACCCTAAATGTAAATGGACTAAATGCATCAATCAAAAGACACAGACTGGCAAATTGGATAAAAATCCAAAACCCATCAGTGTGCTGTATCCAGGAAACCCATCTCACATGCAAGGATACACAAAGGCTCAAAATAAAGGGATGGAGGAAGATTTACCAAGCAAATGGAGAACAAAAAAAAGCAGGAGTTGCAATACTCGTCTCTGATATAATAGACTTTAAAGCAACAAAGATCAAAAGAGACAAAGAAGGCCATTACATAATGGTAAAAGGATTGATAAAACAAGAAGAGCTAACGATCCTAAACATATATGGACCCAATGCAGGAGCACCCAGATACATAAGACAAGTTCTTAATGACTTACAAAGAGACTTAGACTCCCACACAATAATAGTGGGAGATTTTAACACTCCACTGTCAATATTAGACAGATCAACCAGACAGAAAATCAACAAGGATATCCAGGGCTTGAACTCAGACCTGGAGCAAGCAAACCTGATAGACATTTACAGAACTCTCCACCCCAAATCCACAGAATATACATTCTTCTCAGCACCACATCACACCTACTCAAAAATTGACCACATAATTGGAAGTAAAGCACTGCTCAACAAATGCAAAACAACTGAAATCATAACAAACAGCCTCTCAGACCATAGTGCAATCAAGTTAGAACTCAGAATACAGAAACCCACCCAGAACCGCACAGCTTCATGGAAACTGAACAACTGGCTCTTGAATGTTGACTGGGTAAACAATGAAATGAAGGCAGAAATAAAGAAGTTCTTCGAAACCAATGAGAACGAAGACACAACATGCCAGAACCTCTGGGACAGATTTAAAGCAGTCTCTAGAGGAAAGTATATAGCAATAAGTGCCCATATGAGGAGAATGGAGAGATCCAAAATTGACACCCTATCGTAGAGCTAGAGGAGCAAGATCAAAAAAACTCAAAACCCAGCAGAAGACAAGAAATAACTAAGATCAGAGCTGAACTGAAGGAGATTGAGACACGAAAAACCCTTCAAAAAATCAATAAATCCAAGAGCTGGTTTTTTGAAAAGATCAACAAAATAGACAGACCACTAGCCAGATTGATTAAAAATAAAAGAGAGAACAACCAAATAGATGCAATAAAAAATGATAAAGGGGAAATCACCACAGACTCCACAGAAATTCAAACCATCATCCGAGAATATAACAAACAACTCTATGCACATAAACTAGTAAACCTGGAAGAAACGGATAAATTCCTGGACTCCTGTGTCCTCCCAAGCCTAAACTAGGAGGAAGCTGAAACTATGAATAGACCAATAACAAGGTCAGAAGTCGAGGCAGCAATTAAGAGCTTACCACACAAAAAAAGCCCAGGTCCAGACGGGTTCACAGCCGAATTCTACCAGACACACAAAGAGGAGCTGGTACCATTCCTTCTAAAACTATTTCAAACAATCCAAAAAGAGGGAATACTTCCCAAATCATTTTACGAGACCAAGATCATTCTGATACCAAAACCCAGCAGAGACCCAACAAGAAAAGAAAACTTCAGGCCAATATCCATGATGAACATAGATGCAAAAATCTTCAATAAAATACTGGCAAGCCGAATACAACAGCAAATCAAAAAACTTATTCACCATGATCAAGTAGGATTCATCCCGGGGATGCAAGGCTGGTTCAACATACCTAAGTCTATAAACGTAATTCACCACATAAACGGAACCAAAAACAAAAACCACATGATTATCTCTATTGACGCAGAGAAGGCATTCAACAAAATTCAACAGCCCTTTATGCTAAAAACCCTCAATAAACTCGGTATCGATGGAACGTATCTCAAAGTAATAAAAGCTATTTATGACAAACCAACAGCCAATATCATACTGAATGGCCAAAAACTGGAAGCATTCCCTTTGAAATCGGGCACTAGACAAGGATGCCCTCTTTCACCACTCCTATTCAATATAGTTCTGGAAGTTCTAGCCAGAGCAATCAGGCAAGAAAAAGAAATAAAGGGTATTCAAATAGGAAAGCTGGAAGCCAAATTGTCTCTATTTCTAGACGACATGATAGTATACCTAGAAGACCCCATCACCTCAGCCCAAAAACTCCTGAAACTGATAAGCAACTTCAGCAAAGTCTCAGGATATAAAATCAATGTGCAAAAATCAGAAGCATTCGTCTACAGCAATAACAGACTTAAAGAAAGCCAAATCAAGAACGAACTGCCATTCACAATTGCTACAAAAAGAATAAAATACCTAGGAATACAACTCACAAGGAACGTAAGGGACCTCTTCAAGGAGAACTACAAACCACTGCTCAACGAAATCAGAGAGGACACAAACAGATGGAGAAACATTCCATGTTCATGGTTAGGAAGAATTAATATCGTGAAAATGGCTATACTGCCCAAAGTAATTTACAGAATCAATGCTATCCCCATCAAGCTACCATTGACTTTCTTCACAGAACTGGAAAAAATCACCATGAACTTCATATGGAACCAAAAGAGAGCCCGCATAGCCAAGTCAATTCTAAGCAAAAAGAGCACAGCGGGGGGCATCACACTACCGGATTTCAAACTATACTACAAGGCTACAGTAATCAAAACAGCATGGTACTGGTACCAAAACAGAGATATAGACCAATGGAACAAAACAGAGGCACCGGAGGCAACACAACATATCTACAACTATACAATCTTTGATAAACCTGACAAAAGCAAGCAAGGGGGAAAGGATTCCCTGTTTAACAAATGGTGTTGGGAAAACTGGCTAGCCATGTGCAGAAAGCAGAAACTGGACCCCTTCCTGACACCTTACACTAAAATTAACTCCAGATCGATTAGAGACTTAAACATAAGACCTGGCACCATAAAAACCCTAGAAGGAAATCTAGGCAAAACTATCCAGGACATAGGAGTAGGCAAGGACTTCATGAAGAAAACACCAAAAGCATTGGCAACAAAAGCCAAAATAGACAAATGGGACCTAATGAAACTTCACAGCTTCTGCACAGCAAAAGAAACAGTCACTAGAGTGGATCGGCAACCAACAGAATGGGAAAAAATTTTTGCAGTTTACCCATCTGACAAACGGCTGATCCAGAATTTACAAAGAACTCAAACGGATTTACAGGAAAAAAACAAACAAGCCCACTCAAAAGTGGGCAAAGGATATGAACAGACACTTTACGAAAGAAGACATATATGAGGCCAACAATCATATGAAAAAATGCTCATCGTCACTGGTCATCAGAGAGATGCAAATCAAAACCACATTGAGATACCATCTCACGCCAGTTAGAATGGTGATCATTAAAAAATCTGGAGACAACAGATGCTGGAGAGGATGTGGAGAAAAAGGAACACTTTTACACTGTTGGTGGGAGTGTAAATTAGTTCAATCATTGTGGAAGACAGTGTGGCGATTCCTCAAGGCCTTAGAAATAGAAATTCCATTTGACCCAGCAATCCCATTACTGGGTATATATCCAAAAGACTATAAATCGTTCTACTATAAGGACACATGTACACGAATGTTCATTGCAGCACTGTTTACAATAGCAAAGACCTGGAATCAACCCAAATGCCCATTGATAATAGACTGGATTGGAAAAATGTGGCACATATACACCATGGAATATTATGCAGCAATCAGAAATGATGAGTTTGTGTCGTTTGTAGGGACATGGATGAATCTGGAGAACGTCATCCTCAGCAAACTGACACAAGAACAGAAAATGAAACACCGCATATTCTCACTCATAGGCAGGTGATGAAAAATGAGAACACATGGACACAGAAAGGGGAGTACTAAACACTGGGGTCTATTGGGGGGAAAAGGGGAGGGCCAGTGGGAGGGGGTGGTGGGGAGGGATAGCCTGGGAAGAAATGCCAAATGTGGGTGAAGGGGAGAAGGAAAGAAAAGCACACTGCCATGTGTGTTCCTACGCAACTGTCTTGCATGCTCTGCTCATGTACCCCAAAACCTTAAATCCAATAAAAAATTTAAAAAAAAAAATTTCAAAAATTAGCTGGTTGTGGTGGCACACATCTGTAATCCTAGCTACTTGGGAGGCTGAGGTATGAGAATTGCTTGGACCCAGGAGGTGCAGGTTGCACTTAGCCATGATTGTGCCACTGCACTCCAGCCTGGACGATACAGCACTTAGCCATGATTGTGCCACTGCACTCCAGCCTGGACGATACAGCAAGACTCTCTCTCAAAAAAAAAAAAAAAGCCACTCAGTCACAGTCTTTATGACTGCATGTAACCATAGAATTTAATGATAATACTTGTTTTATTGTTACCACTATGTGCAATAATTCTCCATAGAGTTGCCTTCTGATTGACTAACATACATCCACAAACACACCTTAATAAGTTTATGCAACTGGCAGCATTTTTAAAGGAAATTAATATAATTGTGGTGTGATATGCCTTTTCGTTTTCTTTCTTTTTTTTTTTTTTATTATACTTTATGTCCTGGGACACATTTGCGGAACATGCAAGTTTGTTACATAGGTATACATATCCCATAGTGGTTTGCTGCACCCATCATCTACATTAGGTATTCGTCCTAATGCTTTCCCTCCCCTAGTCCCCAACCTCCAGACAGGCCACAGTGTGTGATATTCCCTTCCCTGTGTTCATATGTTCTCATTGTTCAACTCTCACGAGCAAGAACATGTGGTGTTTGGTTTTCTGTTCCTGTGTTAATTTGCTAAGAATGATGGTTTCCAGCTTCATCCATGTCCCTGCAAAGGACATGAACTCATCCTTTTTTGTGGCTACATAGTATTCCATGGTGTATATGTGTCACATTTCTTTATCCAGTCTATCATTGATAGGCATTTGAGTTGGTTCCAAGTCTTTGCTATTGTGAATAGTGCTGCAATAAACATACATATGCATGATGTGTCTTTACAGTAGAATGATTTATAATTGTTTGAGTCTATAATCCAGTAATGGGATTGCTGGGTCGAATGGATTTCTGGTTCTAGATCCTTGAGGAATCGCCACTCTGTCTTCCACAATGGTTGAACTAATTTATACTACAACAGTGTAAAAGCATTCCTATTTCTCCACATCCTCTCCAGCATCTGTTGTTTTTTTACTTTTTAATCATTGCCATTCTAACTGGCATGAGATGATATCTCAATGTGGTTTTGATTTGCACTTCTCTAATGACATGATTATGAGCTTTTTTTCATATATTTGTTGGATGCATTAATGTCTTCTTTTGAGATGTGTCCATATCCTTCACCCATTTTTTGATATGTTTTTTTTTTTCTTGTAAATTTGTTTAAGTTCCTCCTAGATTCTGGATATTAGCCTTTTGTCAGATGGATAAATTGCAAACATTTTCTCCCATTCTGTAGGTTGCTTGTTCACCTTGTTGGTAGTTTCTTTAGCTGTGCAGAAGCTCTTTAGTTTAATTAGATCCCATTTGTCAATTTTGGCTTTTGTTGCTATTCCTTTTGGTGTTTCAGTCATGAAGAGGAGCTGGTGCCATTCCTTCTGAAACTATTCAAAACAATAGAAAAAGAGGGACTTCTCCCTAATTCATTTTATGAGGCCAGCATCATCCTGATACAAAAACCTGGCAAAGACATAACAAAAAAAGAAAATTTCAGGTCAACATCCTTGATAAGCATCGATGGGAAAATCCTCAATAAAATACTGGCAGACCGAATGCAGCAGCACATCAAAAGCTTATCTACCACGATCAAGTCGGTCATCCCTGGATCCAAGACTGGTTCAACATGCACAAATCAATAAACATAATCCATCACATAAACAGAACCAATGACAAAAACCACATGATTATCTCAATAGATGCAGAAAAGGCCTTCCATAAAATTCAACACCCCTTCATGCTAAAAATTCTCAATAAACTAGGTGTTCATGAAACATATCTCAAAATAATAAGAGCTATTTATGACAAACCCACTGCCAATATCACACTGAATGGGCAAAAGCTGGAAGCGATCCCTTTGACAAATGGCACAAGACAAGGATGCCCACTCTTACTACTCCTATTCAACATACTATTGGAAGTTCTGGCCAAGGCAATCAGGCAAGAGAAAGAAATAAAAGCATATTCAAATAGGAAGAGAGGAAGTCAAATTGTCTTTGTTTGCAGATGACAAGATCGTATATTTAGAAAACCCTATCATCTCAACCTAAAATAAGCAACTTTGACAGTCTCAGGATACAAATTAATGTGCAGAAATCACAAGCATTCCTATACACCAATAATAGACAAACAGCCAAATCATGAATGAACTCCCATTCACAATTGCTACCAAGAGAATAAAATACCTAGGAATACAACATACCAGGTATGTGAAGGACCTCTCCAAGGAGAACTACAAACCACTGCTCAAGGAAGTAAAAGAGGACACAAACAAATAAAAAAACATTCTATGCTCATGGATAGAAAGAATCAATATTGTGAAAATGGCCCTGCTTCCCAAAGTAATTTATAGATTCAGTGCTATCCCTATCAAGCTACCATTAACCTTCACAGAATTAGAAAAAAACTACTTTAAATTTTATATGGAACCAAAAAAGAGCCTGCATAGCCAAGACAATCCTAAGCAAAAAGAACAAAGGTGGAGGCATCATGCTACCTGACTTCAAACTATGCTACAAGGCTACAGGAATCAAAACAGCATGGTACTGGTGCCAAAACAGATATACAGACCAATGGAACAGAACAGAGGCCTCAGAAATAATGCCACACATCTACAACCATCTGATCTTTGACAAACCTGACAAAAACAAGCCATGGGGAAAAGATTCCCTGTTTAATAAATGATGTTGGGAAAACTGGCTAGCCATGTACAGAAAGCTGAAACTGGACCCCTTCCTAACAGCTTACACTAAAATTAACTCCAGATGGATTAAAGATTTAAATATAACACCTAACGCCATGAAAACCCTAGAAGAAAACCTAGGCAATACCATTCAGGACATAGGGATGGGTGATATTGCCTTTTCTAAGTGTTTTTCACCTTGTTTTAGAAATATTTATAAGAGCTTTTTCCAAGACTACCGGGTTGATAAAAATCCAAAAAGTGTTCCTGAATGCTAAATTGCACAAAATCCTTTTGCCATTGTTTAAATGAATCAGAGTACAGATCCTACAAAGAAAACTTAATTATGTTACCACTGGCAATGCTATTTAGTGTTGCCCTTAACCATGTAAAAACCACATTAATGGGTTATAAGACTTTAGTGAAGAATGAAGATAAATGGACTTAATGGCAACATTGCTTCCTTGTGACTTTCTAAAGTCTTCGAATGTAAATAAGGTATCTTTTTATTTTTAAGTGAGTTCAGAAATGAAAAGAAACTTATAAATCACTTTAAAAATACGTTCCTCTTAAGAATTGCAAGGGAAAAAAACTTCAAACTTGTACAAAACGAAGAAATGTACAAATAACAAACATCACATTAGGATACATGAAGCACTGATTCATCTGTTTCCAGTAATGACTCCCAAAAAAACATTTCCATGGCGTACAAGTAAAGATTCATGCTTTGGCAGGCTCAGCGTTGTATAGGATGAGCAGCAACACATGCAGGCAACTTACAGGATAAAAGAAACTGGGTTCCACCAACTGTTCCTAAAAAACAGCGAGATGGGTGCTTACATACAAGCAGCTGGCTCATAAACCCAAGTCCTTTTCCTTTGCATACATGTCTCTGGTTGCCTCATGCCCTTTTACAGTTAGTTTCCCAACCACTGTCAAGTCTGTTCATCATGTTTATTTTTGTCATGTTAATACCTTGTGACTTTCTAAAGTCTTCGAATGTAAATAAGGTATCTTTATTTTCTTTTAAATAAGGATGTTTTTTTGGGAGTCATTACTGGAAACAGATGAATCAGTGCTTCATGTATCCTAATGTGATGTTTGTTATTTGTACATTTCTTCGTTTTGTACAAGTTTGAAGTTTTTTTCCCTTGCAATTGAGAAGAAGGTACTAAGCTATATGTTACGATTTATCCCAAGCCTTGCACTCACCCAAAAATAATCCTAAATAAACACCACTTATTCCTATAAGTAATATGGCAAGGAGAAGCAAATTACTTATATTCCAGAATATTGAGTTCAAATCACCCACGTCTGTTATTTCCCCATTTTTGAAATCAGTGGATTCATTTAAAGTCTCTTTTCTGCCCATTTAAAACCTGTGGGTAACGAATTCTATGATAATATCTATTCATTCAACACTTAAGTATGAAAGACACTTAAAACTATAACTTGGGATTTTCCCTGCCGCTACCCACTCAAAGGTGGACCATTCATGCTTTTGTTACAAATGTTTGCAGAAACATATGGTCAAATCATATGGTTCTAATAATGTTCCCTTTCGTACTTTGTAGCTTTAACCAATTTCAATATTTTTTCTGGAATTAGAAATTCTTTCTTGTGGTAATGTACTCATTTATCAAAAAATGAATATGTGGTTGTGAAGAATTTTTTGGCTTATTGCAGTGTGGAAGGCTATAAGAAGTTTTTCTGAGAACCACAATGTTACATAGATTAATAGTCATATTATTACACAAAATCTTCCTGTTTTCAATGTATACCTGGGAGTTTGAAGTGGAAGGTCGTGTTGTTACTATTATTCTGAGCTACCTCATCCAATGTCTCCTCCATTCTGAGTTTCCACTCCTCTTTCTATTCCATGGACAGTGATTTCCAGGGACAAATGTAAGTAATTCCATCCCAAATAGACTGGGCGAGTGGGAGTGTATAAGAGAGGCTCCCTCTTGCTCTGTTGTCTTCCCTCTGCCATGAGTACCTCTGTTGTATAACACCATTAATTTCTACAAAAAGTAGCAGGTGCTCACTTGTGAATCACTATAAATCATTCAACACCTGGGGCTCTCGCTGCTTCAAGGAAAACTTGTGGTTTTGCTCATTTTATTCAAATGGCAGGCCAGCATAAAGGAGGTTGTCCTTGGAATTTTAAAATTTGGATTGTTTGGTCAATTGTTCCAACTGAAGAATATAGAGAAACTTTTTGTCTTGAAACCAGATGTAAGCAGTGATACACATTATCATTGTGAATGTACTGTCAAAGAAACAATGCTACTCCCACAGATGTATTGTCATGTGGAAACCTGGGCTAAATTACTTTGTTCTTTCTACATGCTGAGGAAATATCTGCATTGTTAAAGTTTCTTTTAAAATAGCCTTTCCTTAGAATAGAAATCTTCAGAATCTGTGTTTTTTCTATTATAGCCTCTATCATAGGAAAGATTGCATTCTCATTTTAGAGAATAATCAAAGTTCCGTTTTAAGATGAACTGGTGTTAACATTTTGAAAGGCATCATTTCACATTTAATTAATGTGGGTGAATTTTCTTCAGACAACCCACAGAATTGTAAATGTGGAGATTTGTTAATAGTGTTCCCAGTTATAAATAGTTTTATTTGAAAACAAGGAATTATGTGTTCTTTTGAAAACGTTTTGATTCTTAAGGAGGCAGTAAACCAAAAGGAGCTGAGCTTGAGTTTGGGATTTGAACATTTTAAACCCCAGTGTACTGCTTTCTAACTTTAACTTATGCTCCCTAAAAGTTTCCTCACCCAGACAATGAGGACAGTAATACCTCACAGAGGTCTGTGAGGATAAAATTAAATAATGAATTTACATCATAAGCATTCGCTAATGTAAGCTGTTACTTTTTTTTTTAACTTATTTTCTGTACTCTACTATGTTAGACTAAAGATTCTTACATTTCCCTTTGAATAGGTTAAGCTAATGTTTTTTAAAAACACAATTCAGTCTTAATATCCAATCCATTTTCTGTTGGACCTTTACAAGTGAAGTTGAGATGTTAAATCTGGTAGTTCAGGCTTTATGAAAGGTTTTTTAAAATTTTTGTAAGCTTGGAGATAAGTTTATCTTTAAATGCCATCTGGAATATGAAAGAATGTTCTTTCAGCTACTTACAGTGTAGAAAGATCAACCAGTCTCTTTAATAGGAGCTGAAGTAACGGACCCTGGAAAGGTTGCTGAATTAAGGGTAAGTTTATGTATATTTGTTCTAAAATTTAAGATAAGGCTGTGTGTGTATAACTATGCGCATGTAATAATGAAGACATATGAAGTATTGCTATGCTATAGATAAATATGATTAATAAGGCCCATTTCTCTTATTGATTAAAAAATAGAGAGTATAATACGCTATTAAAGATGGACTATTCCCAGATGTAGTATTTTTGTAAGCTTAGCATTAAACTGTAAGTATCAAAGCCAAAACTGAAAAGTAATTTAGTATGGCAGCATAAAAATTCAGACACATTATGCTTCCACATTATACTGTTAAAAATTTGCATTGTTGAAGTAAGCCAGTCTTACCTCTTTGTGTGTTTTTAATCTGCTCATTTAAGCCTAATCAGGATTGAATATACATTGGAGACAAAGACATGACCCAAAGATTAGTCTTGTAAAATAAGGATCGGATTTCCAACTCTATGTAAACTCCTATTGCACGTCCCTAAGCCAAGCAGATTCAAAGTTATAGTAGTAATGTAAACAATTTGGTTATAAATACACTTCCATCAGGATGCTAGTACTTTCAGCAAATATTCATGCTATGGGTAAGACTAGGTATGTTCTTACTTAAAGTGCTGTGAATAACATCACTTTAAAAAATAAATCCCAGGTAACTAAATGTAGTTAAGATTTTTGAAAATGTTTTCTCAGTGCAATGAGACCACTTGGATATCAAATTCAATTTCTGCCTTTTTTTAAATTCTAGGATTTTGAGAAAGTTATTTCTCTGTGCCTTAGTTTATTTTTGTGCAACACTGGGGAAATAATACCTAATGGAGTTGTTATGTGGGTTACATGAGTTAATTTATGTAAACCACTTAGAATAGCCTGGCATGATGTAGTAGCTAGTATTAACTAACAACAATAATCATAATGATAAGGAAATATTATTATCAATACTACTTTAAAATTAGTCTTTTATAAGAAAGTACAGGATCATGCATTTTTGCAACATTAAATAATATAATTAGAGGTTGAACATTTTCCCATTTCACTTTTTAAATTGTCTGATGATAGCTAGGCATATGAAATTTAAACTATAATATTTCTATTTTAGCATCATGAAATACTGTGGTATCATAGTCCCTTAGCAACAAGAAATGCTGCACTGCTATGAATTTTATAAGGTGAGTTTCAATATACATTCAGAGGAAATGCCATTTATAAGCATACAGTTAATTGAGTGCTCACAGGAAGAACATAGTTAAGTACTATTTCTTTGTGGACTGGTGAATTACACCTTACAATTAATACTTCTCTATGGGAAAAAAATCGAGCTTATCTTTCTTCCAAGGAAGGTAAAATTGGCAGTATGGGGGCATTGAAAAGTTCTGGCAGGGATGTATATTTTAATCTTTAAAATTTACTTTTCCCAATTGAAAATGTAATAAATATTTTGTGACAAGGTTTTGTTCCATTATCTTGCCTGATAAGAAATTTAGACAAGAGAGTGAGCATAATCTTATTATTTTGGCAGTAGAGACCAGATGATTTGAATTATCTTTCAACTATGGTTTTCTCATTTATGGTCATGGCCGATCATATCCATTCATATTACACTCTTATATTAGTTGGGAAATTACCTCAGTGCTTATTATATGTGTTAATTGAATGTAATCATCATCTGCATTCCTCAAAAATAGCTTACTTTCATTATTTTGTTCATTCTTATCTAATATTAGCATACCAAAAATCAGATACTATTTTAAAACTTATTTAATGAAATTATTCTCTTAAAATATAAAGATGTTTGGGAATCTGAAGTCTGAAATGATTGTATATGCAAATGTGCTGTGTGCCAAATGGATTGTTTCTGATGTTTCTGGATTTACTGAAGGTGGTTTTTATAACTATTGTTGTCAGTCTTCTTGATGAAAATGAGATATGTTCTAGAGGTACTTTTGATCCAGATATATCACTTGTACCTGAGTAATCAACATCCCACAGCACAGCCAATACTTTGTTCCAACCTGCAACTACCTGGGAAATCTCTATTCCCAGGGTGTAGTAGCTACTTGATTTAACTGAGAGTTGAGGGGTGGGCGGAGCAGGGGGAGTGGGCCTTCAGGACCCTATTGAAACAATACCAGTCTTCCGGCAACATCACAGCCACCTAAAGCTGTGCTTTCAGATGGGGCAAACGAGTCTGGCTAGAAACTTAATGGGAAACCCTGAAGAAGCAGAAAAGCATAGGAAACTTTGAAAAGCTCTCATATATTCCTGGGGACTCTAAAAGGCTGTATGCATAAATAAGTTGGTATACATGCTCACAAAAGATAGGGAAGGGAGAAGGCCCCAGTCAATCATCTCCAGCTGACTTTGAGGTCCTGCAGAAGAAAAAAGTAAAAGCTAAATCTGTCTTACGAACTGCTTAAAGTTTGAAGGTGGGCCTTCAAAGGATATCCTTGGCAAATAATAGAAACGCGTTCTAGGAAATCTGATGGTCTTTGACTGATACTAAATTATAGTGACCCCAGAGGGGACCACTAGAAACCCATGCTTAAAAACAAAAACAAGAATAAAAAAAACTATACACACACACACACACACACACACACTCCCTCAGGAGAACTCAGTGGCCGGGAATACAGAATCTATAAAATTATTTCAAGAAAATCTTGAGGAAAGATGGACCAAATATCAGAGTTGTTATAAGGTATTATCTAAAATACCCAGTTTACAACAAAAGAATTACTAGATATGCAAATAAACAGCACAGTGTGCAAAATATACAGGGTAAAAAGCAGCCAAAGAAAATGTCTATGAACTGGCCCAGAGTTTTTATTTAATAGAACATAGGGATTCCCAGGGATTAAGGAGAGTGTACGGGTAGAAGGGAAGAGGGTGTGGCTGTAAAAGGGCAACATGAGAGATCCATGGGGTGATGGAAATGTTCAGTTTTTTTAACTGTATCACTGTTAACACACTGGTTGTGATATCATACTACAGTTTTGCAAGATATTGCATTGGGGGAAACAAAAACAGATGCTAATTGTAATCTCCAGAGCAACCACTAAGAAAATTAAAAGTATGGTAAAAGAAACAACCAAGGAATTTGCATGGTACACTAGAAAACAAGATGAAAAAAAGATCATAATTGATAAATAGAGCAAAAGATACATAAGTCATAGACTATAAATAGCAAAATGAGCACATAAATCTTACTCTATCAGTAACCACATCAAATGTAAATGGACTAAATATGCCAGTCAAGAAACAGATATTGGAAGAATGGATTTTTACAAAACAATCACATGAGACAGTTTAGATTCAAAAACACAAATAGATTGAATGTAAGAGGATAGAAAAGATAAGCTATGCAATTAGTAACCAAAAGAATTCTTTCAAAACTTCAACAAAAGTTGACATTTAGCTATCTTGATTAAAACAAACAAACATAAGAGTAAATTACTACCAGGCTTAAAGACATAAAAATGATTATTACTGTGAACAACTATGTGACAACAAAACTAGATAACATAGATGAGGAGGACAAATTCCTTAAAAGACACAAACTACTGAAACTGACTCAAGAAGAAATAGATAATCAGAATAGGCTTATAACAAGTAAAGAGATTGAATTAAGAATTTAGAACCTTGCCACAAAGAAAAGCCCAGGACCAGATGGTTTCACTTGTGAATTCTACATATAATTAAAGAAGAATTAATATCAATCCTTTGCAAACTCTGCCAAAACATATAAAAGGAGGAAACATTTCCCGACTCATTCTCAGAGGACAATATTACTCTGATCCCCAAATCAGGCAAAGATAGCACAAGAAAACTGTAGACCAATATCCCTTATAAATTTAGACACAAAAATCTTCAACATGTACTAGGAAGTGGAATCCAGCAACATAAAAAAGATTATATCCTATGACCAAGTGAGATTTATTCCAGGAATAAAAGCTTGAAATAATTCGGTAATAATGTAATATACCACATCAATAAAGATTAAAGCGACATGATTATCTCCATAGATGCAGAATAAGCATTTGACAAAATCTAGTATCTTTTCATGATGAAAACAATAAACTATAACTAGAAGGAAACCTCTTCAAGCTGATAAACTGAATCTATGAAAATCACACAGTTTATATCATACTTAATGGAGAAAACTGAATGAATTCCCCCTAATATCAGGAGCAAGATGAGGATGTCTGCTCTTGAAACTTGTATTCAACATTGCTGGGATCTCTAACCAAGGCAATTAAGCCAGACAAATACATCATCAAGATTAGAAAAGAAGTGAGCCGAGCTTGGTGGTTAGTGCCTATAATCTTAGCACTTTGGGAGGCTGAGGAAAGAGGATTGCTTGAGGCCAGGAGTTAGAGACCAGCCTGGGTAACACAGACCCCCATCTCTAAAAAAATTTTTTTAGAAGTGGGAAAACCAAATAAATTTTTTAAGTAGCCAAGCATGCTGGTGTGGTCTATAGTCCCAGCTACTTGGGAGGCTGAGGCAAAAGAATTGCCTGAGTTCAAGGCTGCAGCGAGTAATGATCATGCCACTCCACTCCAGCCTGGGCAAGAGAGCATCTCTAAAAATAATGTAAATAAATAAATAAATGCAGTAAAACTTGCAGGCGACATAATCTTATATGTAGAAAATCCTAAAGAATCCACTAAAAAAACACCAATAAATAAATTCATCAATATGTAATATAGATCAATATACAGAATTCAATTGTATATCTGTAGAGTACCAATGAACAATTCAAAAACAAAATTGAGAAAACAGTTTAATTTGCAATAGCATCAAAAAGTATAAAATACCTAGAAATAAATTTAACAAAAACCTCTCATGTTCACGGACCAAAAGATTTAATATTATTAAGATGGCAGCACTCCCCAAATTGACTTACAGATTCGACGCAACTACAGTAATCAAGACAGTATTGTACTGCCCTAAGGACAGATATATAGACAATGGAATAGAGTCAGGAGTCCAGAAATAAATCCGTACATTTATGGTCATTTGATTTTTGACAAGAGGGAATGACAATTCGTTGGGGAAATAGGTCAACAAATGATACTGGGACAACAAGATATTCACATGCAAAATAAGGAAGCTAGACTCCTGCCTTATAGAAAATTTAACTCAAAATGGATTTGAGACTGAATTCAAGAGTTAAAACTCTCAGAGAAAAACAGAGGTAAGTTTTCTTGACTTGGATTAGACAATGGTTTTTAAAATATAGACTTTATTATTATTATTATTATTATTATTTGAGACAGAGTCTCACTCTGTTTCTCAAGCTGGAGAGCAGTGGCGCAATCTTGGCTCACTGCAACCTCCACCTCCTGGGTTCAAGCGATTCTCCTGCCTCAGCCTCCTGAGTAGCTTGGGATTACAGGCACATGCTGGTCTAATTTTTAAGGTTTTTAGTAGAAACAGGGTTTGGTTTTACCATGTTGACTAGTCTGGTTTCAAACTCCTGACCTCAAGTGATCTGCTCACCTCAGCCTCCCAAAGGGCTGGGATTACAGGCATAAGCCACCACACCCAGCAACTTTATTTATCTATTTATTTATTTTTAGAGCAGTTATATGTTCACAGCAGAACTGAGTGGAAAGTACAGCGAGTTCTCATATATTCCCTCCCATAAACACACAGTCTCTTTCACCATCAACATCCCACACCAGGGTGGTACATTGTTAGAATCAATAAATAACATTGACATCATTATCAACCAAAGTCTATGAATCCACTAGGATTCACTCTAGATGTTTTATGTTGTATGAGTTTGGACAAATATATAGTGGAATGTATCCATCATTATAGAATCATACAGAATAGTTTTACTGTCCTAAAAATTCTCTATGCTCCACTTATTTGTACCTCTTTCCCTTATATTTATGACTAGTTTACCTCCTCTTTCAAAAAGCACTATACCACTTCATGGGTAGTGCATGTATTTTATAGCAACACTGTATTCCCAACTTGTCCCTCCCACCACTTAGTACATTGCTGTCATTCATTTCACTTATCTACAAGCTATAATCACTACATATATTGCTGCTATTATTATTTTGAGCAGGGATCTGTTGGATCATTTAAGAAAAATAAAGGTAAACGATGTTGTTTTACCTTCATTTAATCCTTCTCTAATGCTTTGCTTTTCTTTACGCAGATCTGAGTTTCTGGCAGTTTGCTAGGGCTGTTAAAACAAAATACCACCTACTGAGTGGCTTAAACAACCAGAATTTATTTTCTCACAGTTCTGGGAGCTAAAAGTCCATGATCAGGGTGTTAGCAGGTTTGATTTCTCTCTCATTGGCTTGCAGATGGTAGCTTTCATCCTTGTCCTTACATGATCATCCCTTGATTTGAGTGTGCATGTGCTTGGGGTCTCTCTCAGTCTATATCCAAATTTCTTCTTGTTATAAGAACCTCAAGTGATCCCCCCGCCTTGGCCTCCCAAAGTCCTGGAATTACAGGTGTGAGCCACTGCACCCAGCCAATATTTCTTGCAAGGCAGGTCTACTGGTGACAAATTCTATCAATTTTTGTTTGTCTGAGAAAGTCTTTATTTCTCCTTCACAAGAAGGACAATTTAGCTGGATACAGAATTCTAGGTTGGTGGTTTTTCCTCTTTCTTTAAATATTTCACTTCACTGTGTTTTTCCTTGCATGTTTTCTGAGAAGTGCAGTGTAATTCTTATCCATGCTTCTCTATAGGTAATGTTTCTCTTTGTCTTTGATTTTCTGAAATTTGAATATGGTATGCCTAGGTGTAGATCTTCTCAGGCTGTAGTGCAGTGGCATGATCCTGGCTCACTGCAACCTCGCCTCCCGGGTTCAAATAATTCTCATGCCTCAGCCTCCTGAGTAGCTGGGATTATAGGTATGCACCACCATGCCCAGCTAATTTTTTTGCATTTTACTAGAGACAGTGTTTCACCATGTTACCCAAGTTGGTCTTGAACTCCTGAGCTTAGGCAATCTGCCTGCCTCAGCCTCTCGAAGTGCTAGAATTACAGGTATGAGCCACCATGCCCAGCCCATGGTATAGATCTTTTGATATATATTCTGCTTGGTGTTCTCTTAGTTTCTTGGATCTATAGTTTGTTGTCAATCATTAATTTTTGGAAATTATGAGTCTTTATTCCTTCAAATATCTCTTCTTTTTTTTTTTTTTCTCTCTTCTCCTGGCATTCCCATTACATATATGTTACAGCTTTTGTAATTGCCCCACAGTTCGTGGATATTATATTCTGTCTCTTTTTATCATTTTTTCTTTGCATATTGGTTTTGGAGATTTCTATTGACATTTCTTCAAGCCCATTGATTCTTTCTTCAGTTGTTTGTCCAGTATATAAATGAGTTTACCAAAGGCATTTTTCATTTCTGATACAGTGTTCTTGATTTCTAGCATTTCTTTTTGATTCCTTCTTAGGGTTTCCATCTCTGTTTACATTGTCCACTTATTCTTGAACGTTGTACACTTTTTCTACTAGATCCTTTAGTGTATTAATCATAGTTGTTTTAAGTTTCCAGTCTGATAATTCTAACATCTCCGCCATATTTGAGTCCTCTTCTGATGCTTACTTTATGTTTTCAAACTTTGTTTTCTTTTAATATGCCTTATAATTTTTTGTTAAAAGTTAGACATGATGTGCTGGGTAAACAGAACTGAATAAATAGCTTTATTGTGAGATTTTATGTTTATCTGGCTAGAGGTTAGTTTGTGTTTACTGTTTGCTGTACCTGTAGGTATTGGAGGCTACAATTTCGTCTGGTATCCTTTCTTTTGACTCCTCTGATGTCTTTGGGTTTCCCTACAGACTTTTGCTTAAATAATGTATGAGATGTACAGGTCTTTAAGTGATATTCCCCTGTTATTATATAGGAACCCTATTGATGTGGTAAGGTTTGGTGGGAGGGAAACCATTCTATAGTTTTATGATTTGGTCTCAGTTTTTTAATGAGTCTATGTATCTGTCTTCTTAAATTCTTCTCAGTTTTATTTTGTTTTGTTTTCCCTGTTAGGTGAACCAGGAAGGATTGAGGGGGCTATGGTTGGACATTTCCCTTCCCCAGTGTGAAAGGCTAGAGGGAGCTGAATTTGGGTTATTTCCCTTCCCACAAATTGGTTGGGCTCTAATAAAATCCCAGTTGGTTGGGCTCTGATAAAGTAATTTCTCTTGAGGGCAGGCCTTTTTAAGAACAGAATGTTCTGGATATATTTTAAATTGGCTACTTTCCCCCTCCATCACCTGGAAGCACAAGGGGATATTTCTGTGGTTTTAGCAATGAGAACCTAGTAGGGCTTTTGGAGGTAAAAACCATGGAAGTATGGGAGTCCTCCTACAACTGGATCCCCGTGAAGTCTTTAACTCTCAAACTTATCTCTACTGTGCCCCTGGCAATTTATCAATAATGGTTCAAGTTTTCTTACCCCAGTTTGGTTCCCACAGAGACTTCTGCTGTGGTAAGTTGTGATTCTCTATATCTGCCACCAGAATTGTCTCTCCAATTCTGGGTGCAACAGTTTGCCTTATGATCTCAGTTCTCTGGAGGATCTAAGAAAAGTTGTTGATTTCCAGTTCTGTCAGCATTCCTTGTTGTCAGGATGGGAAAGATGACTTCCAAGATCTTTGGAGATACCAGATCTGCTGTCTCTTTGGACACCAGATCTCGCTTTCATTTCTGAATGAAATTTTCATGGGATATAAAATTGAAAGCTGGCAAGATTTTCCCCCCAATAATTTTGAAGATGTCTTCTGGCATTTGTTGTTACTGAATAGAGGTCTGCCATCATTCTTATCATTCCCCCGAATATATCTTTTTGCTCTTACTACTGACATTTTCTCTTTACCTTTAGTTTTTATCAGTTGAACTATGATGTTCCTAGGTATGATTTTCTTTGTTGTTATTTTTCTTGGTTTTGGCTGAGCTTCTTAGGTCTGAGAGTAGATCTTTTAAATAAAATGTAAGCCATTTTAGCCAATATTTTTTCAAACTTTGCCTTATTTTCTCTCTTTCCAGTTGACACCCCAATTACATATATGTCAGACCACTTGATATTGTCTCACAGGTCACTGGGGTTCTACTCATTTTTCCTCAATGATTTTTCTCTTTGTACTTTAGTTAATATAGTTTCCATTATTGTATCTTCAAATTTATTGATTGCAGTTTTTAATCTGCTGTCAGGCTCATCCAGTAAATTTTTTTACTTCAAGTATTATATTATTCAGCTCTAAGAGTTCTGGTTTTCTTGCAGTTTTCAAATATCTCCTAAAATTCTTTCATCTATTTACCCATTATATTTATCTTTTCCTGTAAAATCTTCTTTTTTTTTTTTGAGATGGAGTCTTGCTCTGTTGCCCAGGTTAGAGTGCGGTGGCACAATCTCAGCTCACTGCAGCCTCTGCTACCCAGGTTCAAGCAGTTCTGCTGTCTCAGCCCCCCAAGTAGCTGGTGGGACTACAGGTGCATGCCACCATGCCCAGCCTCCCAAAGTGCTGGGATTATAGGTATGAGCCACCACATCCTACCCTTTTCCTATAAAATCTTTAACATGTTTATAATAGTTTATTTAATGTTCTTGTCCAATTCCAACATTTGGTTGTCTCGGAATCTCTTTCAATTGACTGTTTTTTCTCTTTAAGTCTCATTTTTATGTTTTTTTTTAAACACATCTTGTTTTTATTATATACTGAAAATTGTGAATAACATATTCTAGATTCTTTTATATTCCTCTGAAGAATTTTGAATTTTATTCTGGAAGGCAGTTAAATTACAGAGAATAGCTCTAATCTTGTGAAGGTTTGGTTTTCAACTTTATTAGAATGGGTCTATTTTGATTTTGCTCTTAGTCCTGTGATATAGTCTTTATGTGTAGAGAGTAGCCTTCCTGGGGTTTAATAGGAAAGCCCTAGTGTTCCTTTAACTTAGTAGAACTTGAACTCCAAACTCTATTTTCCCAGCAATAAGCAGCTGCTAAAGTTTTCTCAGCTCTTTCTACCTTATGGCTACAGCTTTCCACTGGGCTGTTGGAGACATGCCTTACACATGTACAGTAGTTCAAGAGTCAACCAAGGATTGGAATGATACTTATATTTACGTTTTAGGGTTCCCTTCTTTGTGACACAATCATGCCCAAGATTTCTTCCCTTAAATTCTAGTCATTCTAGCAGTCTCAAATTCAATCTGTGTTTCCTCATTCTGGTAAGACTACAACTTTCTGCTTGAGCTTTATTCCCTGACACATGAATGGGGCATTCACTGAAGGGAAAACAAATTAAAGAAAGATCTCTACAAATATATTTCACATCTTTGAAGGATTGTGTCTCCTGAAGTTTCTGTTTTTGGTTACTCTCTAGTACTTCAAAAATAGTTTTATTAAAACAAATACAAAATTTATTCTTGTTACTGGTAGGAGGAGTGATCTAATAGAAGCTCTTCAGAAATTGTCTTTTCATAAATACTATAAAATCTTTAAGGTTTAAAAAAATTTTGACTTTGGGAAGCCAAGGCGGGCGGATCACAAGGTCAGGAGTTCTAGACCATTCTGGCCAACCTGGTGAAACCCTGTTTCTACTAAAATACAAAAAATTAGCCGGGCGTGGTGGTACATGCCTGTAGTCCCAGCTACTGGGGAGGCTGAGGCAGAGGAATTGCTTGAACCCAGAAGGTGGAGATTGCAGTGAGCTGAGATCGTACCATTGCACTCCAGCCTGGCAACAGAGCAAGATTCAGTGTGAAAAAAGAAAAAAAAATTGAATTAGGACTCTAATAAGGTACCTACACTGAAATTAGTTGGTGTGTGTGTGTGTGTGTGTGTGTTTCTGAGACAAAATCTTCCTCCTGTAGCTCAGGCTGGAGTGCAATGGTGCAATCTCGGCCCACTGGAACCTCTGCTTCCTGGGTTCAAGCAATTCTTCTGCCTCAGCCTCCCTAGTAGCTGGGATTACAAGTGCCCGGCACGACACCTGGCTAACTTTTTTGTATTTTTAGTAGAGACAGGGTTTCACCATGTTGGCCAGGCTGGTCTCGAACTCCTGACCTCAGGTGACCTGCCCACTTCAGCCTTCCAAAGTGCTGGCTGGGATTATAGGTGTGAGCCACCATGTTCGGCCCTGATGTGTCTTTTAAGTCTCTTTTAATCTATAGATTGCCTCTCCATCATCTGTTTTTTCTTCTCTCTCTCTCTTTTTTAAATTTTGCAGTTTATTTATTTAGTAAAAGCCAATCAAGGTATTTGACCTATAGAGTTTTCCACAATCTGGATTGGGATGTTTGTTGTCCTATGGTATGGTTTAACACACTCCTCTGATCTGTATTTTTTATAAATTGATAGTTACATCTAGAGGGTTGTCTAGATTCAGGTTTGACTTTGGCAAGACTACTTCATAGTTGTGTTCTTCCATCAAGAAGCATTAAACAGCTGAGTATCTCTTTTTTCATGATGTTAACAGCCACTAATTCTCAACCCCTAGGGCCATTAATTCATCAGAGATGCAAAATAGTGATATTTTAATTCTGTCATCCCTTATATAGTTATACAGAATACTCCTAGGAAGTTTAAATAGGAAAGTCAGGATAAATTCTTGATACTGTCCTTTAACATAATTATAATGAGTTTCTTCACTAGCATTGCATAATAAGAATGTTTTTAAGCTGTTTTTTATTTCTTATTTTCACCATAAGCTCAGAAACTTAAACATTTAGATATACAGATGCTCCTCAACTTATGATGGAGTTACATTCTGATAAACCCATTGTAAGTTGAAAATATCATAAATAGAAAATTCATTTAATACACCTAACCTGCCAAACATCATAGCTTAGCCTAGCTTACCTTAAGCTTGGAATACTTACACTAGCTTACAGTTGGGCAAAATCATCTAACTCAAAGCCTATTTTAGAATAAATTGTTGACTAATGTAATTTATTAAATACAGTACTGAAAGTGAAAAACAGAATGGTTGCATGGGCACTCAAAGTACAGTTTCTACTGAATGCATATCACTTTTACACCATCATAAAGTTGAAAAATTATAAGTCAAACCATCGTAAGTCAGAGACCATTTGTATTTCAGTTTATGTCAGATTTCTAAAAATAGAATAAAAGGTCAGATTTCATTTACTTGCTGGTTAATATAACCACATTCAGAAGATATTACAGTTTGGCATGAAATACAAAATGTGAACCAAAGGCATGAATGGAACTTCACACAGAAAGGTGATCAAATGACCAGTAAAGATGTGAACAGCTCAACCTCATTAGTCATCAGGAAAGTGCAAATTAAACGTGTACAACACCACTATATACCCACCAGAATTGCTAAAATGAAAACAGAAAATGCTAAAGAGTTACAAGAATGTATAACAGCCAGAATTCTCATTACAATGTTAATGGGAGTATGGGTTGGTATAACCATTTTGGAATACTGTTTTATAGTAGCTACTAAAACTGAACATACATATGTCCTATGCCCCAGCAATATTCCTGGATAAATACGCAACAGAAAATGCATACATATATTCACCAGACGACATACAATTTGTTTGTAGTGGTACAATTAATAGTAGCTATAAAATAGAAACAGCTATAGAAAAGATAATCATAAATCTACCACTAGCAGTGATTGAGTTTTTGAGTAGGTAGATCATTACCTTTCATATTTCCTGACCAGTGGGTTTTAGGAAAGGATATTTATGGTTTTATATTTTTTCAAGGAACTAGATCCTCTCAAATTCATACATTTCATGTTATACTAAGATGAGCTATTGTCAAGCATTTTATAAATACTTATTATAGGTTATAAAAACTATATAATATGAATATTTATGTAGGCAGAGATACTCAATAAATGTTTGTCAAGTAAATGATACATCCCCCATAGTTATGAATGAAAATGAACTCCAACTACACTAAAAAATATTGAAGAACCTCACAAACATGTTGAAAGAAAAAAGTGAGGCACAAGTTCAAAAACTAGCAAAAAGCTGGATGCTTTTTGCTGTAATCCCAGCACTTTGGGAGGCAGAGGTGGGCAGATCACAAAGTCAGGAGTTCAAGACCAACCTGGCCAACATGGTGAAATCCTATTTCTACTAAAAATACAAAAATTAACCATGCATGGAAGCAGGCACCTATAATCCCAGCTACTCAGGAGGCTGAGGCAGGAGAACTGCTTGAACCTGGGAGATGGAGGTTGCAGTGAGCTGAGATTGCACCACTGCACTCCGCCTGGGCAACAGAGCAAGACTTCGTCTCAAAAAAACAAAAACAAAAAACCTAGCAAAATTAATGTTTGGTCTTCATAGTCAGGTTAGTGAGCTGGTAGGGAAGGATTCAGTGACTGGACTTCTGGGATGCTATTTCTTGATGTTCAGTTTTTTCAATCTGGCTATAGGTTAATGGGTATGCTCACTTTGTGAAAATCCATTGAGCTTTTAACTTACTATTTGTGTACTTTTTATGTTTGCTGTACTTCAATAAAAAGTCCTAAAAAATACAATATGTGGACTGGGCATATGGTGGCTCACACCTGTAATCCCAGCGCTTTGGGAAGCTGAGGAGGGCACATCATTTGAGGTCAGGAGTTCAAGACCAGCCCGGCCAACATGGTGAAACCCTGTCTCTACTTAAAAATGCAAAAATTAGCCAGGTATGGTGGCAGCCACCTGTAATCCCAGCTACTCAGGAGGCTGAGGCGGGAGAATTGCTTGAACCTGGGAGGCGGAGTTTGCAGTGAGCAGAGATCATGCCACTGCACTTCAGCCTGAGCAACAGAGCCAGACTCTGTCTCAAAAAATGAATAAGTAAAATAAAATATAATATGTGATATCCTTGCCGAGCTGCTTCCATACTTTATTAAGTAATGCTTATTTATATAAGTAACAGTTCTTGAACTCCATTGGATCCAAGGCATTTTAGGAACGTGAGTAAAACAGATTTCCTTTTGAGTCTCTCACATTGGATCATTGGTAGAAAAACTGAAGCAATGGAACTGAACTCTTAAGTCTCCTGTGACCCAATTTTATCATATTCTCAATGTTTGGAGATCAAAGCAAATTAATTTAAAACCATTCCAAAAAATTCAACCCATGAAAAAGTTTAGAGTATTATTAGTCTATTATTTTCATAGTGAGCAGACAAGTCAGCGGTTGCAAAGGTAGCCTTTGCATAATAGGGATTTTGTGGGGTTTTTAAAAAGGGGATTCATGTTAACACATTTGATAAACTTTTATCTTAATGCGCCTTTCTGGAATACCAGTCTGACCTCAATCTGAACAAAGCCTTAGTTGATGATGTTTGCAGGAGGTAGCTTGGTCATTTTCTCAGCTTGTATGTTTATTATTGAATGTTAATCAGATTCATCATTAAAGATTTCATCTGCCACACAAATGCATAATTGGCTATGTCTGAGTGGCTACCTTTTGTCTTGAGCAGATTGCTAAAACTGCATTAAGCATCATTAGACCAAAATGATGACCTTATTATTTTGCCCTTTACTTGTTTTCCAACAGATTGGGCCTTATGATTATGCAAACACACTGTAAAGAACAGTCTTAGAAAAAGCTCATGAATTTCTCTTAGTTCATGGCACGCTTTTATGCCTGAAGGATGCATGAAATAATTGCCAGTAATGTTTACTAAGCTGTTTTTTGTGTGTCTGTTATAAAGCACCATTCAGAAGCTGTGACTTAAAACTAGTATAAAAGCAAGAAAATTATAAATTAAGAATTGCTCTTCTGCCTTGATTTATTTTATCATCCACTTTTGTTAATGAATTGGTGCAGAGGAAAGAGAGATTAAATATACTATTTAAATTTGCATGTTAGTTTTCAAAATGAATCAATGAGATAGAGATAAATGGAAAATAATCATGAAAGTATAATTTTTAAGCAATATATATATTAAATCCACATTTTCACTACAACATATTTTTCTTAAATTCACATTTGTTGAGCTTCTCTGTATGTGACTCACAGAATGTTATTTGTAAAATATCCATCTAAGTTTAAATATTCCAAAAGAATGATAAGTAATGATATCTTTCTTGTTCTGCTATTATTGTTACAATTAGTTGAACCTGATGGAAATGAAATGCATGAAATTGGCTGTCATCTGCAACCTGACAATTTCAGCATAATTGGTTTAAGCAGGATGTGCTTCATACTGATCTCTAGAATGTCTTTGGTAATCTGTCTGCTCCTGGAGCTAAGACTTGGCCACAAATGAAGTTATTGCAGCCTTAGAATGAAATCCTCACCCATTAAGGATTCAGGTGGACTTGGCTTTATAATCTGGTTTAAAAGTTTTGAATAGATTTAGATAGTTGCCTTTCATATTTCCTGACCAATGAGTTTTAGGGAAGGATATTTATGATTTTATATTAAGAACAGAAGCCTCTCAAATTCATATGTTATACACTGTATTAGGGATGAGTTATTGTTAAGCATTTTATAAATTCTTATAATAGATTATAAAAACTTTCTATAGTATCTATTTAAGAGTGAAAATATTTACTCTTTAATGGAAATATTTTTGTAGTATCTGAACCAAACTTTTGTACAGCACTGTAAAACAGAACTGGTTTATGGAGTAGGTGAGTGATAGTCTAAATGGACTTAGTTAATGTAGTACCACAATAATTCTTACGAGTTGACAAATGACACAGTATTAAATTTAATGAAATACCATCTATTTATAAAAGATAGCAATGTTAGTCAATATAGCTTAAATAAAACACTGCTTTAATAAAGATGATCAGTTGGCCAGTTTTGTTTCAATACTAGATTTTTTGCAGTAGTTGTTCCTTGACCCTAAAACACTTCTTTCCATCACTTTGACTATGTAACCTTTCCTATTTAGGACTCGTCTACTTTGTGAAGCCTTCCCTTAATCTTTGGCCACATTAATGCCTCACTTTTCTAATAATGCTTCCTTGTCTATTGTACACATTTAACCACTTAGTCATAAATAGCCTTTAACCTCTGACTGGTGTAGGTCTTCTATTCCCCTTGAGATATGTTCTTCACAAATAGCAACTCTAACATGGATGGATGGGTGGATGGAAGGAAGGAAGGAAGAAAGGAAGGAAGGAAGGAAAGAGGGAATCAGGGAGGGAGGGAGGAGGGAGGGAGAAAGAAAAAAAAGGGAAGGAAGAAAGGAAAGGGAGGGAGGAAGACAGAAAAAGAGAAAGATGCTCATAAATGTTTCTCAAAGTGAACAATCTCTTTTTCTTCAACATCTCTAAGTCACACTTCTAGTCAGTCCTATCATTCTGGGTCCTACTATTTTTTTCTGCTTTTTAAAATAATTTTTCTAATTTTAACTATGTATCAGGTGTAGGTGGGAATATGTATGTACTATATATACTGTGTATTCATATAATTTGAATTGATCCTAACAATAGTGTAATTTTGTCAAAAGGCAAAGACTCTTTATATAACATTTAGCAGACAGTTGGTAGGTATTAAGAGAGTCTGAATTTTTTTTTTTTTGTCTTTTTTTGGTGGGGACAGGATATCAGCCCATCATGTTATTTTCATCATTGGTGTAGTGATTATTTTTTACAACATTATCTAAATCTTCTTAGAACTCAGTGGATCTTAACTCCTGGTGTGTATGCACTTGTACCACTTAGTTAATACTCTGTATGGGCTTTAGAAAGAATACCGGATTAACAATTTTAAAACCTGAGTACTAGTCTTAGCTTTACCTCTGTAATTCCCTTAAAACCTAAATGAGAACAGCATATGAAAGACTAAAGAACAGCATGTGAAAGACTAATTCATTTACCAAAGATTTCTGTGACTCTGGAGGGTGGGATTTACCATGAAGTTCAAGCTTACGCTTCTGTTGCCTTTATTCAGGTACAAATTGTTTCTTCTTCTTCCACATGCTGTCCCTGTCTCACACTGTGCTAACCCAGATATAGAATTGAATAAATATTCCTTTTTAAGAAAGAGAAGGAGAAAGAGGGAGAAAAAAAGAAAAGAAAGGAGGAAGGAGAAGAAAAAGAATGAATAAAAAGAGAAACTTACTTGAATTTATGTATATAAATTGCAGTCAAGGTTGACTGCACATTTGTAAACAGGGACATTTAAATGGAAAGAACTACACATCACAGTGTATATTACCTACTCCTATTCTTTTTTTTTTTTTTTTTTTTGAGACAGGGTCTCACTCTGTTACCCAGGCTGTAGTGCAGTGGCTTGATCTCAGCTCACTACAGCCTCGACCTCCCAAGCTCAAGCGATTCTCTCACCTCAGAATGGTGAGTAGCTGGGACCACAGGTGTGTGCTATCACTCCCAGCTTATTTTTAATTTTTTTGTAGAGACAAGGTTTTGCCATGTTGCACACACAGGTTGGTCTCAAACTCCTGTGCTCAAGGAATCCTCCCTCCTCAGCCTCTCAAAGTGCTGGAATTATAGGCTCGAACCACTACACCTAGCCAAATACTCCTCCCATTCTTTAGAAGTACTTCAGTGACCCCAAAGATTGCTAACCATTCTTTTTCTTCCTCACTTTGTTCTATTTTTTCTTCTATACTATGCTAATGACCAAATTCCTGCTGGTTTCTAACGTAGAGCAGTTTACCTAGCTCTTGCTTCCTTAGCTATCCATGTTCTCAGAATCTCAGGGTCACATCAAAGTGTTTTTCTAAGCAAAGTATTTTTCTGTTGCCTCCCTAATAAAAAATAAATTCTTCTGATAACAATAAAGACAATGATTTTGTTACTGCCTGCAACAGGGTAAATTTAGGCAAACTGCTGATACTCTCTAACCTTAATTTTGTCCTCTGTAATTGGAGATGTTCTCTTTGATCTTCCTGTGGTTCAAAGTAATAAGTATAAAAAAGTATATATGCATATGAAATTGTCATGTGAACTGTAAAGTTTGATGCAGATTTAAGAGCATTCATGTTGGAGAAAGCATGGGATAAGTAACACTGGATTGGAAAGGATATGTACTTACTCTGTACATTATTTATTTCTGGCAACCATAGTGAATGATCATTACCAAAATTATTACCGATGAAAAAACTGAGACAGAGAATTGCAAAGTAATTTGACCACTGTCAAATAGTTACTGAGTAGGAGAACTAGGATTGAAATCCAAGTCTAATTGCTTACAAAGCCTGTGGACCTGTTTGTTTGTTTTTCATTATGTCTTACTGCTGAATTTCAGTTACTACATGTACACTCTTTGAAATGGTCTATATGTTTTGTTTTTTGCCTTTTAAGAAGCTCAAAACTTTTCCAGATTTGGAGAAGGATGTCTCTCAATGTATAGGTAACATCTACAGAAACTTAAAGGATTAGAAATCATTGATAGAGCAAATGCTTACAATCATTAATGATATACATTGTGCATTCCAAACATCAATGGTATATTTTAGTCAACATGGTAAATTCTAGCAAGGATTTTCAATATTAAATCAACTCTGATGATATGTTACCAATTTGAGATTTGTAGGTTAGTAAATGAGTATTAAATAAATTTTGTAAACATAAGTGTATGTGCAATTTTTCTTTGCTAGTTATATTCTGACTTAAGAAATTTACAAAAGAGTACGCATACATTTTTTATTACCTAATGTATACATAGTTGTATTTTGTGCTACTGTTGTGCTTCAGCCATCATAAATTCATTTATAAACAAAATTTCTGTAAACTGTGTGAAAATAAAGATGATAAATTTTGCTACCTTTATTACACTAAAAAAAAATTTTTTTAGAGATGGGGTCTTGCTCTGCTGTCCAAGCTGGAGTGCAGTGGCATGATCATAGCTCACTGCAGCCTCAAATTCTTGGGCTCACATGGTCCTCTTGCCTCAGCCTCCCAAGTTAGCTGGGACTACAGACATGTACCACTGTGCCTGGATACACCTACTTTAGTTATGGTATAATGCAATTTTTAAGGAAAAAAGCTCACTTAGTTTTCAAATTTTGTTATGAGGGATTTGAAGATTGCATGCGTGTTACAGCAAGAGTGCTCTAAAAGTGTTTTTTTTTTTTTTTTGCATACTTTCATTTTGTAAATTATGTATCTCTGCATTCCTGAATTGAAACTTTAAGGCTATGTAGTCCTAAGCAAGAAATCAGAATATAGCAAGAACAGCTGGTAAATATAGGAATTAAAGATTGGTTGTTGCATATTCTAAAATAGTCGTTAACGTAGGATTGTATTTTATGCTTATTGTGCTGTCACTGACCTTTCTTTTAGGAGTTACCAAACATAAATCACTTCTTTGTTATTGTCATGTTATTTGGCTTTATAGGAGTGAATTCAAAACATTAATCAAAAAAAGACTATTTGCAATATTATACAACTTTTATAAATGATATCACTTAGTTGTTTTCTCTGTGATCAGTATTTCAAATATCAGGGGCATTAAATAAGCTTTTAGAATTTTTTTAAGTTGCAGATAAATTTATTCCAAGAATGTTAGTTATAGAGATATCAGAAAAATGAATAGCTTTAACCATAATTTGATTTACTAAATAAAACTCAATGTATAAATGTATACCAATATATTACAAAATTATAAAGTTATGTGAAACTTGCTTTTTAAACTTTAAAATACTTTAATGACTTTTAGGTTTCTTCTTTAGGATGGGCTGAGCAATTTTTTTTTTTTTTTTTTTTTTGAGATGGAGAGTCTCGCACTGTCGCCCAGGCTGTAGTGCAGTGGCGCCATCTTGGCTCACTGCAATCTCTGCCTCCTGGGCTCAAGCAGTTCTGCCTCAGCCTCCCAAACAGCTGGGACTACAGACTTGCGTCACCATGCCCAGCTAATTTTTTGTATTTTTAGTAGAAACAAGGTTTCACCATGTTGGCCAGGATGGTCTCAATCTCCTGACCTCGTGATCCGCCCACCTCGACCTCCCAAAGTACTGGAATTACAGGCATGAGCCACTGCACCTGGCTTTTTTTCTTTTTCTTTTTCTTTTCTTTTCTTTTTTTTTTTTTTTTCAGACGAAGTCTCTCTCTCGTCCAAGCTGAAGGGCAGTGGTGTGATCTCTGCAACCTCTGCCTCCTGCATTCAAGCAATTCTCCTGCCTCAGCCTCCCAAGTGGCTGGGACTATAGGCACGTGCCACCATGCCCGGCTAATTTTTTGTATTTTTTGGTAGAGACAGGGTTTCGCCGTGTTAGCCAGGATGGTCTTGATCTCCTGACCTCATGATCCACCTGCCTTGGCCTCCCAAAGGGGCTGAGCATTTTCTAAGTAGTTGTGTATGAGCACATTATCATTTTATCTCCTTTAAAGGAGGGTGTATTTGTCTGTTCTTGCATTGCTATAAAATACTTGAGGCTAGTTAATTTATAAAGAAAAGAGGTCTAATTGGCTCACAGTTCTGCAGGCTGTACAGGAAGCACGATGCTGACATCTACTTGGCTTCTAGAAAGGCCTCAGGAAACTGGCAATCATGGTAAAAGGCAAAGGGGGAGCTGGTGCACATCACATGGCTGGAGCAAGAGCAAGAGAGAGACGGGGAGATGCCACACACTTTTAAACAACCACATTTCATGAGAACTCACTACCTTAAGGACAATACCAAGGGAACGGTACTAACCACTCATGAGAAATCCATCCCCATGATTCAGTCGTCTCCCACCAGGCCCCTCCTCCAACACTGGGGATCACAAATGAACATGAGATTTGGATGGGGCCACAGATCCAAACCATATCTGAAGGTCTAGAGCTTTTTCCTTTTTTTAAAAAACTGTATCTTTAAAAAATGTTTTTCTGTGGGTACATTGTGTGTGTGTGTGTGTGTGTGTGTGTGTGTGTGTATTTTGAGACAAAGTCTTGCTCTTGTCGCCCAGGCTGGAGTGCAATAACAGGATCTCACTCACTGAAACCTCACTTGAACCTTGGGTTCAAGCAATTCTCCTGTCTCAGCCTCCTGAGTAGCTGGGATTACAGGCGTGCACCATCACTTGGCTAAATTTTGTATTTTTTAGTAGAGAGAGGCTTTCACCATGTTGGCCACGCTGATCATGAACTCTTGACCTCAGGTGATCTGCCTGTCTTGGTCTCCCAAAGTGCTGGGATTACAGATGTGAGCCGCCATGCCCAGTCATTATAGTTGTATATATTTATAGGGTACATGAGATAATCTGCTACAAGGATACACTGCATAATAATCACATCAGGGTAAATGGGGTATTTGTCACCTTTAGCATTTATCTTTACTTTGTGTTGCAAACAGTCCAATTACACTCTTAGTTATTTTTAAATGTACAATAGATTTTTATTCACTGTAGTCACCCTGTTGTAATGACCAAATACTATACTTTATTAATTCTGTCTACTTACATGTTTTTACCCATTAGGCCATCCCAACTCTCTCATGTCCTCCCCTCCAACCCCTTCTAGCCTTCCCAGCCTCTGGTAATCATCTGTCTACTCTCTATCTCTATGACTTCAATTGTTTAATTTTTTTAGCTCTCATAAATAAATGAGAACATGAGAGTTTTGTGTTTCTTGTTTGGCTTATTTTCACCTAACATAATGACCTCCAGTTCCATCCATGCTGTTGCAAATGACAAGATCTCATTCTTTTTTTATGGCTGAATAGTACTCCATTGTGTATATGTACCACATTTTTTTGATCCATTAGTCTGCTGTTGAACACTTAGATTGCTTCCAAATCTTGGCTCTGGTGAATAGTGCTGCAATATACATGGGCCTGCACATGCCTCTTTGGTATATTGATTACCTTTCTTTTGAGTATATATCTAGCATAGGGTTGCTGGATCATATGGCAGTTCTATTTTTACTTTGTCAAGGAACCTCCGAACTGTTCATTATAGAAGTTGTACTAATCTACATTCCCACCAACAGTGTATGAGTTTTGTCAAGTGCTTTTTCTCCACATCCTTGCCAGCATTTGTTATTCCCTGTTTTGGATATAAGTCATTTTAACTGGGTAAGATGATACCTCATTTTAACTGGTAAGATGATACCTCATTGTAGTTTTGATTGGTATTCCTCTGACTATCAATGATGTTGAACACCATTTACCTATTTGCCATTTATATGTCTTCTTTTGAGAAATGTCTATTCAGGTATTTTGCCTATTTTTAAATTTGATTATTAGCTTTTTTTCCTATTGAGTTGTTTGAGCTCCTTATATATTCTGGTTACTAATCCCATGTCAGATGGATAGTTTGCAGATATTTTCTCCATTCTGTGGGATGTCTGTTCACTTTGTTGACGGTTTCCTTTGCTGTGCAAAAAATTTTTAACTTGGTGTGATCCCATTAGTCCATTTTTGTTTGTGTTTGTGGGGTATTACTCAAGAAATGTTTGCCCAGTCCAATGTCCTAGAGAGTTTCCCCAATGTTTCCTTGTAGTAGTTTCATAATTTGAGGTCATAGATTAAAGTGTTTGATCCATTTTGATTTGATTTTTCTATGTGGCAAGAGATAAAAGTCTAGTTTCATTCTTCTGCATATGGATATCCAGTTTTCCCAGCATCACTTATTGAAGAAACTATCCTTTCCCCAGTATATGTTCTTAGCACTTTTGTCAAAAATGAGTTCACTGTAGGTGTATGGATTTATTTCTGGGTTCTCTGTTCCATTTCATTGGTCAGTGTGTCAATTTTTATACCAGTACCATGTTGTTTTGGTTACTGTAGCTCAGTAGTATAATTTGAAGTCAGGTAATGTGATATCTCCAGTTTTTTCATTTCGTTCAGTATAGCTTGGGGTAGCCTGAATATTTTCTGGTTCCAAGTAAAGTTTAGGATTTTTTTTCTATTTCTGTGAAGACTGTCATTGGTATTTTGATAAAGACTGCACTGAATCTGTAGATTGCTTTGGGTAATACAGACATTTTAACAATATTGATTCTTCCAATCCATGAACCTGGAATATCTTTCCATTTTTTGTGTGCCCTCCTTTCTTCATCAATGTTTCTTTCTTCAGTGTTTTATAGTTTTCATTGTAGAGATTTTTTACATTTTTGGTTAAGTTTGTTCCTAATATTTTATTTTATTTGTAGCTGTTATAAATGGTATTACTTTCATGATTTCTTTTTTGGATTGTTTATTGTTGGCATATACAAATGCTACAGATTTTTATGTTGATTTGGTATCCTGCCCTTTACTAGACTTCTTAGTTCTAATAGCTTTTTTTTTGTGGAGTCTTTAGGCTTTTACAATATAAGATCATATCTGCAAACAGGGATCATTTTATTTATCTTTCCAATTTGGATGTCCTTTTTCTTTCTCTTGTTTGATTTCTCTGAGTAGGACTTCCAGTACTGTGTTGAACAACAGTGGTATAAGTGAGTATCCTTGTCTTGTTTCAGTTCTTAGAGAAAAGGCTTTCAGTTTTTCCCCATTCAGAATGATACTAGTTATAGATCTGCCATATATGGCTTTTATTGTGTTGAGTTATCTTCATTCTATATCTACTTTTTTGAGGATTTCTATCATGGAGGGATGTTGAATTTTGTCAAGTGCTTTTTCATCATCAGTTGAAATGACCATAGGTTTTTGACCTTCATTCTGTTGATATGATGTGTCACACTGATTGATTTGCATCTGTTGAACTATCAGTGCATCTTTTGAATGAATCCCAGTTGATCACGGTTAATGATATTTTTAGTCTTTTTTAAAATTTGGGTTGTGGGTATTTTGTTGAGGATTTTTGCATCAATGTTCATCAGGGATATTGGCCTGTAGTTCTCTTTTTTGATTTGTTTTTGTCTGGTTTTGGTATCAGAGTAATACTTCCTTCATAGAACAAGTTTAAAAGTATTCTCTCTTCCTCTATTTTTTGGAATACTTTGAGTAGGATTGATAATAGTTCTTCTTTAAATGTTTAGTAAAATTCAGCAGTGAACCAGGCTTTTCTTTGCTGGGAGTCTTTTTAATATAGCTTTGATATCATCATTTGTTTTTTTGTTTGTTGTTTGTTTTTGAGACAGAGTCTCACTCTGTGAGAGTCTCCACTCTGTCACTCAGGCTGGAGTGCAGTGGCGTGATCTCAGCACACTGCAAACCCCACCTCCTGGGTTCAAGCAATTCTTGTGCCTCAGCCTCCCAAGTAACTGGGCCTATAGGCATGTGCCACACCACCCCACTAATTTTTGTATTTTTAATAAAGGTGGGGTTTCATCATGTTGCCCAGGCTGGTCTCAAACTCCTGACCTCAAGTGATCCGCCCCCCACTCCATCCCCCGCAGGCCTCTCAAAGTATTGAGATTGCAGGCATGGGCCACCATGTCTAGCCTGATCTCATTACTTGTTATAGGTCTGTTCAGGTTTTTGATTTCCTTATGGTTGAATCTTAGAAGGTTGTATGTGTCTAGGAATTTATCTATTTCTTGTGAGTTTTCCAGTTTATTGGCATATAGTTGCTTATAGTAGCCTCCAATGATCCTTTGAATTTCTGCAGTATGAGTTGTAATGTTTCAGTTTTCATCTCTCTATTTATTTATTTGAATTCTCTTTTTTTCTTAGGCTAAAGGTCTTTCTATTTTGCTTATCTTTTTAGAAAACCTTTTTGTTTTATCGATATTTTGTATTTTGTATTTTTATTTTATTTATACTCTGATTTTTATTATTTTATTTCTTCTACTAATTCTGGCTTGTTTGCTCTTGCTTTTCCAGCTTTTTAAGATGCATTGTTAGGTTGTTTATTTGAATGAAGTTTTTATACTTTTTCGATATGGGAGCTTATTGCTCTAAACTTTCCTCTTATTACTACTTTTGTTGTATTCCATAAGTTTTGGCATGTTGTGTTTTCATTTCCATTTGTGAAACTTGCTAATCTTTAAATTAATTAACTCAACAAATAGTTATTAAGTATACGCCTATAACAAGGAATGTACTGGGTAATGAAAATAGAAAGGAGAACAAAGCCAGATACTAGAAATCATAGTCTAGTGAAAGAAGCAGACAAATTTTTAAATTATGCAAATGGTTAATTAAATAAGTAATAAATGTAGTTAAGGAAGTGAAATATCTGTACACTAAAAACTATAAAACATTGATGAAAGAAATTGAAGAAGTCACAAATAAATTAAAAGAAATCTTGTGTTCATAGTTTGGAAGAATTAATATTGTTAAAATGTTCATACTAGCCAAAGAATCTACAGATTCAATGCAATCCCTATTAAAAATTCAATGACTTTTTTCATGGGACTAGAAAAAAAAATCTAAAATTTGGAACCACAGAACATTTACAATAGCCAAAGCAATTTTGAGAAAGGAGAATAAACTGAAAACATCACAACCCCTAATTTCAAACTATATTACAAAGCTATAATAATTCAAACATTATGATATGGCATTGAAAACACCTCTACCAATGGAACAGAACGCCAAAAGTAAATCCATGGCATTTATGGTTAACAGACTTTTGGCAAAGATGCCAGTAATACAAAATGAGGAAAGGACAGTCCCTTCAATAATTGATGCTGGAAAAATTGTATATTGACATGTAGAAGAATAAAATTAGAATGATGAATGTTTGTGAGAGTCAAGACAACCCTGGGCTAAAGGCGCCATCTAGTGCTGAAAATGAGGCAGCAATCTAAGAGTCAAGGGATTCAACAAACAACTGTAAAGAACCTTTTAGGAAACATAACCTAGAAAGACCAAAACAAGCAATCCAGTGAAGACAGGTATAAGTAACCCTTGAAGTATAGGAACTAATCCTATGAAGCCATAGATATACATCCAGAATAAACAGCAACGAACAGAAGTATGACCTTTCCAAATGAACAAAGCAAGAAGCCAGTGATCAACCCTACCATAAGGGCAATCTGTGAGCTCTCAGGTCAAGCATTAAAAATATCAATCTTAAGGAAATTCAGAAAACTCCAGGGTAACATGAAAAAGAAATTCAGCAATTTATTAGAAAAATATAACAGAGATCGAACTAATAAAAACAATAAAATGGAAATCCTGGAACTGATAAATACATTTGCTGAGCTGAAAAAATACAGTAGGGGCTCTCAACAGCAGAATGAATTGAGCCAAAAAAAAGAATCAGTAAGCTCAAAGATGGACTATTTGAAAATATACAGTCAGAGGAGAAAAAAGAATAAAGAGTAAAAAAGAATGAAGAATACAGGATATACAGAATAACCTCAAAAGAGCAATCTAAGAGTTGGTGTTCAGGAGGGAGCTGAGAAAGAGCAAGGGGTAGAAAGCATATCCAAAGTAATAATAATAACAGAAAATATTCCAAACCAGAGAAGTATACAGATATCCAGGTACAAGAAGTTCAGTGATGACCAGATTCAATTCAAATAAGACTACTCCAAGGCATATAACAATCAGACTCTCAAAGATCAAGGATGAAGAGAAGATCTTAAGAGCAGCAAGAGAAAAGAAGCAAATGATATGTAAAGGATCTCTGATTCATCTAGCTACAAATTTCTCAATGGAAACCATGCAATCAGGAGGGAGTGGATGACATATTCAACATGCTGAAGAAAAAATAAAAAAGGCAACTGTCAACTGAGAACACTGTACCCAGCAAAGATTTCCTTCAAACATAAGAGAGAGGGTATATGTAATGATAAAGGGATCAATTCAGCAAGAGGATTCATTAAATATTTATGTACCCAACACAGGAGCACCGAAATAATACAATAATAGTAGGGGACATCAACACCTCACTCTCAGGAATGAACAAATCATCCATACAGAAAATTAGTAAACACTGGAATTAGACTACATTCTAGACTAAATGGACCTAACTGAAATTAAATGTTAGAACATTTAATCTAACTGCTGCAGAATACACATTCTTCTCATCAGCACATGGAATTTTCTCTGGAATAGGTCATCTATGAGGCCACAAAACAAATCTCCACAAATTCAAAAGAATCAAAGTCATATCAAGCATTTTTTCTGACCCCAAGGGAATAAAACTAGAACTCAGTGACAAGAAGAACTATGGAAAATATACAAATACACGGAAATTAAACAACATGCTTCTGAATGACAAATGGGTCAATGAAGAAATTAAGAAAGAAATTTAAAAATTTATTGAAACAAATACGAATCGAAATGCAACATATCAAAATCTGTGGGATACAGCAAACGCAGTACTACGAGGAAAATTTATAGCAACAAATACCTGCATCGAAAAAGTAGAAAGCTTTCAAATAAACAGCCTAATGATGCACCTCAAGAAACAAGAAAAGCAAGAACAAACCAAACATAAAGTTAATAGAAGGAAAGAAATATTAAAGATTAGAGTAGAAATAAAATTGAGACAAAAATTTACAAAATAAAAAATCTTTTTTTGAAAAGATAAAATAGACAAAGCTTTTGCTAAATAATAAAAACAGAACCCAAATAAATAAAACGAGAAACAAAAAAAGATGTAAAAATTGATGCCACAGAAATACAAAGGATCATTAGAGACAATTATGAATATTCAGTGAAATAAACCAGGTACAGAAACAAATAGTATGCAAAACAGAAACACATACTGTATGCAAAACATAATTCATAATTCTCACTTATATGTGGGAGCTAAAATGGTGGATCTCATGGAGACAGAGAGATGATTGGTGGTTACCAGAGACTGGAAAATGTAGGAGGAGTGGGGCATAAAGAGGGGTTGGTTAACGTGTACAACAAAACAGCTAGAAGGAATAAGATCTAGTGTTTGGTAGCACAGTAGGTTGACTATACTTCACAATAATTTGTTTTATAGTTGCAAATAGCTGGAGGAAAGGAACTGGAATATTCCCAACATAAAGAAGAAGGGAATGTTTGTGGTGATGGATATCCCAGTTGCTCTGGTTTGATCTTTACAATTATATGCATGAATCACAATACCACATATATTCCCAAAATACATACAAATATTATGTAGCTATTAAAAATTGTTTTAAAAAGTAGGAGGTAGAAAAATATACCATGTTTTGCTTGAGATAGGAAAAACCAAATTGTTTTTTACTCTTACCCCTCATCACAATATAGAACATTTCTGTGATCAAAATATGTAGCGATTCCTCTCCAGAGCAAACAGTTCTCCAGCAGACATTAACTGGGTGTCCCACAATTCAATTTACTTCTGATACTATCTACCTACAGTTAGAATCAGGTCCAACAGGTTAATGGTTCAGTTCCACAAGACTGCTCCTTACTTCAAATAGGCAATTGCAAGTAGCAGGTGGTCACCTATACTTCTGACTGACTAGCTATAAGCTGCGGTTCCCATAACCCCCTCCTCAGATTTGATTTACTTGCTAAAATGGCTTACTGACCTCGGAAAAGCACATTTACCAGTTTATTTTATCAATAAGAGATACGATAAAGGATACAGATGAACAGCCAGATGAAGAGATATATAGGGCAAATTCTAGAAGGGTCCCTAGTACAGGAGTTTCTGTCCCCACCCTCCTGGTGCATGGATATGTTCACAGCCAGGAAGCCCCTTGAACCCTGAAGTTCAGGGATTTTTATGGTGGCTTCATCATGTAGACATGACTGATTATTAACTCAATCTCCAGCCTTTCTCCTATCCTAGAGAATGGGGGCTACAAGTTTCAAGCTTCTAATCATGGACTGGTCTTTTAGGCATCAGCCCCCATCCAGCAGCACACCAAGAGTTGCCTCATTAGAACAAAAGATGCTGCTGTCACCTGGGCAATTGTAAGAGTTCTAGGAACTCTGGGCCAGGAACTAGGGACAAATATGAAAATATATATTTTCTTATAAGGTACACAACAATTAATTGGGAAAGAATATATTTTCAACAAGTGGTGCTAGGACAACTGAGGATCCACATTTTGGTTGAACCCCTACCTCATACCATATGCAAAACATAATTCAAAATGGTTTGTACACCTAAATATAAAAAATTAAATTATAAAACTCTTAGAATGAAGTTATGGAGTTAATTTTCATGGCTTTGGATTAGGCAACAACTTTGTAAATACAACACCAAAAGCATAAGCAACATGAGAAAAATGTTGGTCTACATCACAATGAAAAACTTTTGTGGCTGGACACAGTGGCTGATGCCTGCAATCCCAGCACTTTGGGAGACCAAGGCAGGTGGATCACCTGAGGTCAGGAGTTCGAGACCAGCCTGACCCACATGGTGAAACCCCATCTCTATTAAAAATACAAAAGTCAGCTGGGTATTGTGGTGGGTGCCTATAAATCCCAGTTACTCAGGAGGCTGAGGCAGGGGAATTGCTTGAACCTGGGAGATGGAGGCTGCAGTGAGCTGAGATCATACCACTGCACTCCAGCTGGGGTGGCAGAGCGAGACTGTCTCAAAAAATTAAAAAAAAAAAAAACATTTGTGCTGCAAACATCTGGGCGCAGTGGCTCACATCTGTAATCCCAGCAGTTTGAGAGGCCAAGACAGGCAGATCACTTGAGGTCAGGAGTTCAAGACCAGCCTGTCCAACCTGAAGAAACCTTGTCTCTACTAAAAATATAAAACTTAGCCAGGTCTGCTGGCGCATGCCCGTAATAACAACTACTCAGGAGGTTGAGGCAGGAGAATCACTTGAGCTCAGGAAGCAGAGGCTGCAGTGAGCCAGGATCACACCACTACACTTCAGCCTGGGTGAAAGAGCAAGACTCCATCTCAAAACAAACCCCAGACTTGTGCTACATACAATATCATCAAGAAATTTTAAAAGCCAACCCACAGAATGCAATAAAATATTTGCTAATATATATCTATTAAGAAATGTGTATTCTGAATATATAAAGAATTCTTACAATGTAATAATAAAAAAGGTAAATAACGCAATTTTAAATGGATTAAATGATCCGAATGGACAGTTCTTCAGAGGAAATGTGAAAGTAGCCAATAAGATGGGAAGATGCTAACATTACTATTTATTAGGGAAATGCAAAACCACAATGAGATACCGCTTCACACCCACTTGGATGGCTGCCACTAAAAATACAGACAATTGTTGGTGAGGATGCAGAGTGATTGGAAACTCCCAAATTGTTGGTGGGAATGTAAAACAATGCAGCTGCTGTGGAACATAGTTTGGCAGTTCTCAAAAAAGTTAAACATAGAGTTTTATATGACTCAGCAATTCTATTCCTAGGTCAATACTCGGAAGACATAAAAACATACATTCACACAAAAACTTGTATATAAATGTTCATAGCAACAGTATACATAATAGCAAACTTAAATCTCCATAGACTAATGACTATATAAATAAAATGTATATCAATCAATGGAGTACTACTCAGCAATAGAAGGAAAGTATTGATACATTCTACAACACAGATGTTCCTCAAAAACATAATGCTCAGTGAAAAAGCCAGTTACAAAAGACCACATATTGTATTCCATTTATATGAAATGTCCAAAATAGGCAAATTCATAAAACAGAAAGTAGTGATTGCCTAGGGCTAGGAGGATTAGAAGGAAATGGTAGGTGACTGCAGGTGGCTATGGGGTTTCTTTCTGGGGTGATGAAATATTCCGAAATTAGATAGTGGTGACAGTTGCACCACCTTGTGAATATGGTAAAAACTACCAAACTGTACACTTTAAATGGGTAAATTTTGTTTTTACATAATATGTGAATTATCTCAAATTTTAAACTAGAAACAAAGAAGTTAGAAGAGTGGTTGCTTAGGACTGGGATAGTGAAGGGAATTGGATGACAATGGTTGTGGGATATTGTTTAGAGGGGAATGAAAATATTCTAAAATTAACTTGTGGTGATGGCTATACAACTGTGAATATAAACATAAGACTCTAAATGTGTGATTTTTATTGCTTATGACTTATATCTTAATTAAAGTATTTTTTAAAAACACAGCAAGCAACAGCAAGATACACTCTTTCTTTTTCAGTTTCACATGGAATATTCACATTCTGGGCCATAAACAAATCTCAATAAATTTAAAAGATTTCAAATTTCTTCTTCAAAATAAGTTTGTCCTTTGAAAGAAGACATATATGAGGCCAACAATCATATGAAAAAACGCTCATCGTCACTGGTCATCAGAGAGATGCAAATCAAAACCACATTGAGATACCGTCTCATGCCAGTTAGAATGGCAATCATTAAAAAATCTGTAGACAACAGATGCTGGAGAGGATGTGGAGAAACAGGAACACTTTTACACTGCGGGTGGGAGTGTAAATTAGTTCAACCATTGTGGAAGACAGTGTGGCGATTCCTCAAGGCCTTAGAAATAGAAATTCCATTTGACCCAGCAATCCCATTACTGGGTATATATCCAAAAGACTATAAATCGTTCTACTATAAGGACACATGTACACGAATGTTCATTGCAGCACTGTTTACAATAGCAAAGACCTGGAATCAACCCAAATGCCCATTGATAATAGACTGGATTGGAAAAATGTGGCACATATACACCATGGAATATTATGCAGCAATCAGAAATGATGACTTTGTGTTGTTTGTAGGGACATGGATGAATCTGGAGAACATCATTCTCAGCAAACTGACACAAGAACAGAAAATGAAACACCGCATATTCTCACTCATAGGCAGGTGATGAAAAATGAGAACACATGGACACAGGGAGGGGAGTACTAAACACTGGGGTCTATTGGGGGGAAAAGGGGCGGGCCAGTGGGAGGGGGAGGTGGGGAGGGATAACCTGAGGAGAAATGCCAAATGTGGGTGAAGGGGAGAAAGGAAGCAAAACACACTGCCATGTGTGTACCTACGCAACTGTCTTGCATGCTCTGCTCATGTACCCCAAAACCTAAAATGCAATTAAAAAAAAAAATAAATAAATAAATAAATTAAAAAAAAAAGAAATTATTGGCTGGGTGCGGTGGCTCACGCCTATAATCCCAGGACTTTGGGAGGTGAGGCAGGTGGATCACAAGGTCAGAAGATCGAGATTATCCTGGCCAACATGGTGAAACCCCATCTCTACCAAAATACAAAAAATTAGTTGGGCGCATGCCTGTAGTCCCTGCTACTCAGGAGGCTGAGGCAGGAGATTTGCTTGAACCCAGGAGGTGGAGGTTGCAGTGAGCCGAGATTGCGCCACTGCACTCCAGCCTGGTGACAGAGCAAGATTCTGTAAAAAAAAAAAATTTTTAAAGATACTTTTATAATTCCCAAATGAAACAACTTACTGAAAATGTATTTTAAAAAATAATGACTGAAGAACTTCGAAATTTAGCAAAAGAAATATACATTCATATTCAAGAAACTGACCCTCGAGCAGGAAACCAAAGATCCATGAAAACATCATAGTCAAACTTCTGAAAACTAAAAAAAAATAAATGAAATGTATAAGAAATTACATAGGATATTACACTTACTCCATAAGAAAAGCAATTCAGGTTAGAACAGATTTCTTATCAGAAATTATGGAGGCTAGAAAGAAGTGGCACAACATTTTTCAAGTACTGTGAAGAAAAAAACTGTTGATTTAGAATTCTATATCCAGGACAATACTATTCAGGAAAGAAGGATAGCAGGAATAATATAGTAATGTGCTATCAGATACAGTACACTTTAGAGTAAATGAAATTACCAGGAAAAAAGAGGGAAATTACACAATAATAAAAGGGTCAGCCCACGAAGAAGACAGAGCAATTCTAAATGTGATGCACAAAACTATAGAAGTGCAAAATATGTGAAGACAAAGCTGATAGAAATAGAAGGAAAAATAGATGCACAATTATTGGTGATTTCAACATTACAGTCAACAGTTGATGGAATACCTGGGCAGAAAGTCAGCAAGGATATAGAAGAACTCAAAAAATTGTGAACCAGAAAGATGGGCATTTGCTGAACACCTAACAACAGAGTATACATTTTTTTCTTAAAAAAATTTTTTTTTTTTTTGAGTGGAGTCTTGCTCTTGTTGCCCAGGCTGGAGTGCAGTGGCACAATCTTGGCTCACTGCAACTTCTGCTTCCCAGGTTCAGGCAATTATCCTGCCTCAGCCTCCCAACTATCTGGGATTACAGGTGCCTGCCACCACGCTCAGCTAAATGTTTTTGTATTTTTAGTAGAGACGGGGCTTCACTATGTTGCACAGACTGGTCTCAAACTCCTGACCTCAGATGATCCACCTGCCTTGGCCTCCTAAAATGCTGGGGTTACAGATATGAGCCACCACACCCAGCCTACACATTCTTTTCAAACAGCCACAGCTCATATATCAAGATAGGCTATATCTTGGACTATTTTAAAAAGTCAATACATTTACAAGACTTGAAACCACATGATGACTGACCAAAATGGAATCAAACTAGAAACCAATAGCACTAAATAGCGGAAAAAGAAAGGAAGTAACAGGCTAATCTTCAAGCACTGGGAACTAAGGAACACACTCTAAATACTATAATCTGTGGGTCAATGAGGAAGGCCCAAGGGAAATATATATATATCTATATTGCAGTGAATGAACATGATGAAAATGAAAATGCAATATACTATAATTTATAGGACTCAACTAAAGCAGTTCTGAAGGGAAATTTATAGCACTTAATGTTTATATCAGAAAAGAAGTCTCAAATCAATAATCAAACTTCCCACCTCAAGAAATTAGAAAAGGAGGAACAAAATAAACCAGAAGCAAGCATAAGAAAATAAATAATAAACACAAAAAATCAATAAAAATCTTAAAAAATAGCTGGGTTGGATATTGCCATGGCTCATGCCTGTGATCCCAGCACTTTGGGAGGCTGAGGTCAGAGGACTGCTTGAGCCAAGGAGTTCAAGACCAGCTTGGGCAACATAGTGAGTCCGCATGGACTCACTACAAAAAAATTTAAATATTAGTTGGTGTAGTGGCATGTGCCTGTAATTCCTGCTACCTGGGAGGCGGAGATGGAAGGGATTGCTTGAGCCTGAAAGGTTGAGGCTGCAGTGAGCTGTGATTGCACTGCACTCCAGCCTAAACAACAGAGCGAGACTCTATCTCCAAAAAAAGAAAAAAAAAATCAATGGAGGAAAGTGTTTTAACAGAAATATCACTACAGAGCCTGCAGAGGAAAATAAAAGAACACCACAAACAACTACATATAAATTTGACAGATTAAAGGGATCAATTCTTTGCAAAGCACAAATTACTGTAACTCATCTAATACAGAATAAATAATTTGAATAGCATTGTAAATATTAAGGAAATGGAATTTATAATTTTAAGACTCCAGAAAAAGAAATCTTCAGGCCCAGATGGTTTCACTGGAGAGTTTTGCCAAATGTTTCAAGAATTAACATCAATTCTACACAGTCTTCCAGAAAATAGAAGAGAAATGAACACCTCTCAATTCATTTTATAGAGTTAATAAACCCACTACCAAAACTGCACAAAGTCAGTACAAGAAAAAGGAAAATGACACATTAATATCTCTTGTAAATATAGATGCAAAAATACTCAACAAAATATCAGTAAGTCAAATCTAACAATATGGAAAAAATGTTAACACCAAAACCATGTAAGCCTGGTTCAAATATTTGAAAATCAGCATAATCCACAATATCAACAATCTAAAGAAGAAAAATCAGAGTCATGTCAATTGGTGCATAAAAAAGATTAAAAAAAATTTAATACACATTCCATGATAAAAAACTCTCTGTGAACTCCTCAACTTGATAAAGAACATCTAGAAAAAACCCTACAGCTAATGTCATACCTGATGTTGAGAAACTCGATACCTTTTCTCCGAAGACTGGAAGAAAGGTAATAGCTTCTCTTGCCATTTTATTTGAGTTCATACTGGACATTCTAGCTGTATAATAAGATTTAAAAAGGAAATAAAATCAACCTGCATACCTTTTATTAAAAAGGAAGAAATAAAACTCTTTGTTAGTTAATGATACGAATGTATAGCTATGTAGAAAATCTCAAGAATTGAAAAATATCTGCTGGAACTGATAAGTGAATATAGCAAAGTTGAAGGATTCAAAGTTAATGTACAATAGTTGATTGCTTTCCTGTATGCCAGGAGTGTACAACTGGAATTTGAAATTTTAAAAAACATTTATAATAGTATCAGTATAATGAATTACATAAGTATAAGTTTAACAAAGCCTGTATAAAATCTAAATGTGGAGAACAACAGAACTCTGATAAAAGAAATCAAAGCTCTAAATAAACAGATAGTCCATGTTCATGGATTGAAAGAGTCATACTGTTAAGATGTCAAGTTTTCCCAACATAATCTTTAGATTAAGATGAAATCCGAGTTAATATCTCAGCAGCTATTTTCTGGTTTCCAACAAACTGATTCTACAATTTATGTGGAAAATGCAATACCATTTAAAATCACTTTAACAATGAAATACTTAGATGGAAATCTAAGAAAATATGTATAGGATCTGTATGTCAAAAACTACAAAATACTGATGAGATAAAGAAGACCTAAATAAATAGTGAGACACATGTTCACAGATAGGAAGATTAACTGTAGTAAAGATGTCAGTTCTCCTCAAACTGATATGTAAGTTTAATGTGATTCCAGCAAGAGTTGTCGTAGATATGGATAAAAATTCCAGCAAGAGTTTTCATAGATATAGACAAAGTTCTTCAAAAAGCAAACAGAGTAGTAGCTATAGCAATCTTGACAAAAGAATAAAATGGGAGGAATCACTCTACCCTATATTAAGGCTTTTTATATAACAATAATAAGACAAGACAATATCTCTCATCTCAGCAAGATAGATATTGCTGGAGGGACAGACACATAGATCAATAAAACAATGCAGAATTCCAAAATATATCCACAGAAATATATTTAACTGATTTTTGACAAAGATGTTATAGTAATTCAATGGAGGAAAGATAATCTCTTCAACAAATGATGCTGGAGTAATTGGACATCTTTAGGTAAAAATATAAACCTTGATGTATATCTCATACAAAAATTGTACAGAATAAACTGAGAGTGAATCATGAACGTAAATGTAAAATAAAAAGCTATAAAACTTTAAGGAAAAAACGTAGGAGAAAATTTGGGATCCAGAGCTAGACAAAGAGTTATTTGACACCAAAAGCAAAATCCATAGTAAAAATAAATCAATAAATTATTTCTCTAAATTTGATTTCAATTAAAATAAGACTTTTGTTCTTTGAAAGCTCACATGAAGAGGATGGAAGAATTAGCTACAGAGTATAGGGTTGGGGGGATATTTGCAAACCATGTGTCTTACATAGGACTGGTATCTAGAATAATAAAGAATTATCAAAACTCAACAGTTTAAAAATTGAACAATCTAATTAAAAAATGTGAAAAAGACATGAAGAGACATGTCACCAAAGAATATATACAAATGGCAAATAAGTACAAGAAAAGACATTCACCATCATGAGCCATTAGGGAAATGCAAATTAAACCACAATGAGATATCACTACACACCTATCAAAATGACTACAATAAAAAAATAATGACAATATCAAATGCTAGCAAGAATGCAGAGAAACTGAATCTACTATACATTGATGGAGAGAATGTAAAATGTTACAGCTACCTTGACAAATACTTTGTCAATTTCTTAATAAACCAAACACGTACTTACCATGCAGCCCAACAATTGAACCCCTGGGCCTTACCTCAGAAAAATGATAACCTATATCCACACAAAAACATATACACGATTGTTCATAACAGCTTTATGTGTAATAGCCAGAATCTAGAAGCAACCAAAATGTTCTACAATAGGTGAATGGTTAAACAATGTGTGCTACCTACATACCATGGAAAACTACTCGACAGTAAAAAGGAATGAACTATTGATACATACCCATTTTGGATAGATCTCAGTGGCACATGGTGAGTGAAAAAAAAGCCAGTGTCCAAAAGGTTACATACTTTGATGATTGACTGCCAACTTGACTGGATTAAGGTATACCCAGATAGCTGGTAAAGAATTATTTATTCTCAGTGCTTCAGTCAGCACTGAGCCCATCTCTCTTCTGCTGAAAAAGAAACTAGGTGGTTTCACTTTTCATTAGAATGATTGAGCTGATCCAAGTATGTCTGAGAGGTGTTTCCAAAGGAGATTGGCATGTGAGCTGGTGGATAGTGAGAAAGATCTACTCCTTACTGTGGGCATAGTTCAATCAGCTGGGAGCCCAGATGGAACAAAATGGTGGAGGATTTCAGAAAATTTCCTCTCTCTCTTTTGGAGCCAAGATTCCCTTTTCCTTCTCCATTTGGACATTAGAACTCCAGGTTATCTGGCTGTTGGACTCTGGGACTCATACCAGTGTCTCCCCACAAGGCTCTTGGGCCTTTGGACTGAGAGTTATACACCATTGGCTTCCTTTGTTCTGAGGCTTTTGGATTTGGACTGAACTGTGCTACCAGCTTTCTTGGTCCTTCAGCTTGCAAACAGCATATTGTGGGGTTTCTCTGCCTCCATAGTCAAGTGAGCCAATAACCCTCATAAATTTCTTTTCATCTCTCTCTCTTTATATCTTATCAGTTCTGTGTCTCTGAAGAGCACATACCATGTGATGCCTTTATATAACACTCTTCAAATAACAAAATTATAAAAAATAGCCAGGCGTGGTGGCTCATGCCTGTAATACCCCCACTTTGGGAGGCCAAGGTGGGTGGATCACGAGGTCAGGAGTTCAAGTTCAACTCTCAGTCCAAGCCTGGCCAAGATGGTGAAGCCCCGTCTCTACTAAAAGTATAAAAATCGGCTGGGCATGGTGGTGGGTGCCTGCAATCCCAGTTACTCGGGGGCTGGGGGGTGGGGAGAACTGAGGCAGGGAATGGCTTGAACCTGGGAGGTAGAGGTTGCAGTGAGCTGTGATCACACCACTGCATTCCAGCCTGGGTGAAACAGTGAGACTCCATCCCCCCCCCCCAAAAAAAAAGAAACAAACAAACAAAAAAGCAAAAAACAATCAGTGGTCTCCAGAGGTTAGAAATGGTGGCAGGGAGGGAAATGGTTATAAAGAGGTAGCATGAGGAAGATCTTTATAGTGATAGAATTGGAATCCTTCTATATTTTTATTGCAGTGGTGGTTATATGGATCTACATATGTTATAAAATGGCATAGAACTATACACACACATGTCAATGTTCTGATTTTGGTATTTTACTATAATACATAAGATGTAACTGATGGGGGAAAGTGGGATATACAGAACCTCTGTGTACTATCCTTGCAACTTTCTGTGAATCTACAGGTTTTAAAAAATAATTGTGATTATTGAAAAAGTAATCAATGTAATCATCTTATTAATAGTCTAAAAAAGATTTTTTACTGATCACCATTCTAACTGGTGTGAGATGGTATCTCGATGTGGTTTTGATTTGCGTTTCTCTAATGACCAGTCATGATGAGTATTTTTTCATATATTTGTTGGCTACATAAATGTCTTCTTTTGAAAAGTGTCTGTTCATATCCTTCACCAAATTTTTAATGGGTTTTTTTTTTTCCTTCTAAATTTGTTTTAGTTCTTAGTAGATTCTGGATATTAGCCCTTTGTCAGATGGGTAGCTTGCAAAAACTTTTTCCCATTCTGTTGGTTGCTGGTTCACTCTAATGATTGTTTCTTTTGCTGTGCAGAAGCTCTTAAGTTTAATTAGATCCCATGTGTCTATTTTGGCTTTTGTTGCCATTGCTTTTGGTGTTTTAGTCATGAAATCCTTGCCTATGCCTATGTCCTGAATGGAATTGCCTAGGTTTTCTTTTAGGGTTTTTATGGTCTTAGGTCTTGTGTTTAAATCTTTAATCCATCTGGAGTTAATTTTTTATGAGGTGTAAGGAAGGGGTCCAGTCTCAGCTTTCTGCACATGGCTAGTCACTTGTCCCAAAACTATTTATTAAACAGCGAATCCTTTTCCCATTGCTTGTTTTTGTCAGGTTTGTCAAAGATCAGATGGCTGTAAATGTGTGGTGTTATTTCTGAGGCCTCTGTTCTGCTCCATTGGTCTATATTTCAGTTTTGGTACCAGTGCCATGCTGTTTTGGTTACTGTGGTCTTGTAAGGTAGTTTGAAGTCAGGTAGCATGATGCCTCCAGCTTTATTCTTTTTGCTTAGAATTGTCTTGGCTATGCAGGCTCTTTTTTGATTCCATATGAAGTTTAAGGTGTTTTTTTCCAGTTCTGTGAAGAAGCTCAATGGTAGCTTGATGGGTGTGGTGACTCACACATGTAATCCCAGCACTTTGGGAGGCCGAGGCAGGCAGATCATCTGAGGTGAGGAGTTCAAGACCAGCTGGGCCAACACAGTGAAACCCCATCTCTGTTAAAGTTACAAAATTAGCCAGGCATGATGGCGTGCACCTGTAATCCCAGCTAGTTGGGTGACTGAGGCAGGAGAATTGCTTGAACCAGAAGGTGGAGATTGCAGTAAGTTTAGGTCGTGCCACCGTACTTCAGCCTGGGTGACAGAGCAAGACTGTCTCAAGGAAAAAAAAAGCACTTGGAAAATTCACCATCCATTTATTTTCAATAAACAAGCTGAAAACAGGATCTATGAAAACCCTATAGCCACTAACATGCTTAATTATGGTGAAAGATTAAATGCTTTCCCTTTATATCAGAAACAAGGTAAGATGTCTGCCATCATCCCTTCTATATAACATTGTAATGGTAGCCATAGCCAGTGCAACAAAGGAAGGGAAAAAAGATGCATCCAATCTGTATGATTGGAAAGCAATAAGTAAAACTGTTTTTATTCGTAGACAACATGATTACCTATGTAGAAAATCCTAAGGAATCTGCCAAAAAGCGACTAGAATTAATTGTGGGTTTAATAAGGATTCATCATGCACAATCAATGTATAAAAATAAATTATATTTTTATATAGTTGTATTTATTTTAATGTTGGACTGCTGGTAATCAATTCTTCCAGTGTTTAATCAACTGAAAAATATTCTTTCATATTCATTTTTGAAAGATATTTTCACTGAGGTTAGAATTCTAGGTTGGAGTTATTATCTTTAAGCACTTTGAAAATAACAATCTATTGTCTTCTGACTTCCATTGTTTTCATTGAAATGTCATATGTCCTTTCCTCTGACTACTTTTAGGATTTTCTGTTTGTCTTTGATTTTTACCACTTTACTATGATTTTACTAGTTTTTTTTTTTTTTTTTTTTTTTTTTTTTACATTTATTGTTCCTGGGTATGTAGCAGTTCTCAAAATGTGGCTTGATATATTTTGTGAGCTTCTAAAATTATCAGACATTGTCTCTTAAAATACTGTTTTGGCCCATTCTTCCTCTCCTCTCCTTCTGGGACTCCAAAATGAGTCTGCAAACCTGTGTACCTGACTTATTCTTGTTCACTGGAAGAAACTGACTCCAAATACCCTTATCTCTCTATATTAACATTTTGTAGATCTTTATGTCATAAATGTGCTACATATCAGAAAGAAAATAATGCCTTTCTTGAGGTTGGGCACTAAAGTTTCTGAATAGCTTTCAAAGAATGAGTATAACATTTCTTTATTTGATTTTTGCCTTCTTGTGAATTAAACAAATGCTTTTGCTTTAAAAGAAAAAGCATCAATCTCAAATACTGTTTTGGTTCTTAAACTGTATTTTATAAGCATTAACTTCTATTCACCCACACTTATGGAAAAAGTCTGTATCCTTCATTTATTACTAACAGTCAGAGATATATAGTTGTGGATGCATATTTCTGTTTCAACTTTTGTTTGAGCAGCTTCCAAAACATCATCCTATAGGTTTTTGGAATCTGTGCCAAGTTCAGCTCAGATTAAGTTTCTTTGTTAGAATTGCTTTTTAAAGCATCTGGATCAGAAATCATATACTTCTGCTGCATAGCAAAGAAACATTTGGAAATCATCAGGGACATTATAATAAAGGATGAATAGTATTGTATGTTTTTTCTCAGGGTAGGTAAAGGCTACAACAAAAAATAATTTTATTAAGAATTTAGAAAATGCTAGGTTGATATTGTTAAAATATTTTAAGCAGCTGGTAGCTTGCTTTCAAAATTATAATATTGTACATATTATTTTTCCTAAAGCTATTATGGAATATTTCTGAGTAAAAGTAGAAATGTCTTCCTTTTACCTATTTTCAGTGCTACACACACATACACACACACACATGCACACAGATATTAAGAAGGTATGCAGGTTAAACATTTGTAACTTAACATCATAATTTT